>NC_141012.1:34315792-35515792 GCF_052327205.1 Somniosus microcephalus | reverse complement strand
TTACTTGGATTTCTGCAGAATATGTTATGAGAGATTGTAGGGCATAATTTGTACCCTGAAAATGGACTTAAATTGCAAACTCCTCAGTGATGAAGTTGTGAATGAGTTTTAACTATAGTCAGTGCCATAAATGAGAGGCAAATAATGCCCAATGGCTCCTTATTATAACATATATAAGCGTTTAACAGTTAGATGAAAATTGTAATTTTAATTGCGAGCTAACTTAATCTGGTTCAGAGCTGTTCCATTGGGGACTATTTTCAGTGTGGCTCTTTGCTTTCAATTTTGATATTACGTCTGTGAAATGCAAAAAATATTTTAAGATGTCATCACACTTGATTTAATATTTTATAACTCACATTTGAAACTTTGTGTAAAAGGAAACCGGTGCACAGTTTAAAAACTGAAAATTGGTACTAAAAGAGTGACGTGATTTTATAGTTTCTGGGCAGACAAAGAGAATGTTGTGGCAAATTTTTACTCAACCACATGCCAACCAATTGTATCCAACATGGTGATGAGATGAACTGAACCAATCCTGCCTTGTACTGCCAGCTCAGAAATACTTGTGACCAGTAAAGTGAATCCCTGATTGTCTTTCCTTGCAAGCACATGGAAGAAATTGAGATTCCAAGTACAAGGGCTTATGAATTTCTCCTAAACCCCAGGACTTCACGCTGCTTCGACACTGTGTGTTACGAGATTGTCCTCATTTTTGTATTCATATCTCAGGCCTCTGTGCATGTGTGAGAAGTGAACATTCAAAAAAAATTGTTCATGGGATGTGGGCGTCGCTGGCAAGGCCAGCATTTATTGCCCATCCCTAATTGCCCTTGACAGGGTGCTGGTGAGCCGCCTTCTTGAACCGCTCCTGTCCGTTTGGCGAAGGTACTCCCACAGTACTGTTAGGGAGGGAGCTCCAGGATTTTGACCCAGCGACGATGAAGGAATGAGGATATACTTCCAAGTCAGGATGGTCTGTGACTTGGAGGGGAATTTGGAGGAGGTGGTGTTCCCATGCGCCTGCTGCCCTTGTCCTTCTAGGTGGAAGAGGTCGCGGGTTTGGGAGGTGCTGCCAAAGAAGCCTTGGTGAGTTGCTGCAGTGCATCTTGTAGATGGGACACACTGCAGCCACGGTACGCCGGTGGTGGAGGGAGTGAATGTTTAAGGTGGTGGATGGGGTGCCAATCAAGCGGGCTGCTTTGTCTTGGATGGTGTTGAGCTTCTTGAGTGTTGTTGGAGCTGCACTCATCCAGGCAAGTGGAGAGTGTTCCATCACACCCCTGACTTGTGCCTTGTAGATGGTGGAAAGTCTTTGGGGAAGTCAGGAGGTGAGACACTCGCCGCAGAATACCCAGCCTCTGACCTGCTCTTGTTGCCACAGTATTTATGTGGCTGGTCCAGTTAAGTTTTTGATCAATGGTGACCCCCAGGATATTGATGGTGGGAGATTCGGTGATGGTAATGCCGTTGAATGTCAAGGGGCGGTGGTTAGACGCTCACTTGTTGGAGATGGTCATTGCCTGGCATTTGTGTGGCGCGAATGTGACCTGCCAATTATCAGCCCAAGTCTGAACATCGTCCGGGTCTTGTTGCATGCAGGCATGGACTACTTCATTATCTGAGGAGTTGTGAATGGCACTGAACACTGCAGTCAGCAGCGAACATCCCCACTTCTGACCTTATGATGGAGGGAAGGTCATTGATGAAGCAGCTGAAGATGGTTGGGCCTAGGACACTGCCCTGAGGAACTCCTGCAGCGACGTCCTGAGGCTGTGATGATTGACCTCCAACCACCGCAACCATCTTCCTTTGTGCTAGGTATGACTCCAGCCAGTGGAGAGTTTCACCCCCCAATTCCCATTGACTTCAGTTTTACTAGGGCTCCTTGATGCCACACTCGGTGAAATGCTCCCTTGTTGTTAAGGGCAGTCACTCTCAATTCACCTCTGGAATTCAGCTCTTTTGTCCATGTTTGGACCAAGGCTGTAATGAGGTCTGGAGCCTAGTGGTCATGGCGGAACCCAAACTGGGCATCAGTGAGCAAGTTATTGGTGAGTAAGTGCTGCTTGATAGCACTGTCGACGACGCCTTCCATCACTTTGCTGATGATTGAGAGTGGACTGATGGGGCGGTAATTGGCTGGATTGGATTTGTCCTGCTTTTTGTGGACAGGGCATACCTGGGCAGTTTTCCACATTGTCAGCTGGATGCCAGTGTTATAGATGTACTGAAACAGCTTGGCTTTAGGCGCGACTTGTTCTGGAGCACAAGTCTTCAGCACAATAGCCGGGATGTTTTCGGGGCCCATAGCCTTTGCTGTACCCAGTGCGCTCAGCCGTTTCTTGATATCACGTGGAGTCAATCGAATTGGCTGACGACTGGCTTCTGTGACGGTGGGGACCTCAGGAAGAGGCCGATACGGATCATCCACTCGGCACTTCTGGCTGAAGATGGTTGCAAACGCTTCAGCCTTGTCTTTTGCACTCACGTGCTGGGCTCCGCTATCATTGACGATGGGAATATTCATGGAGCCACCTCCTCCCGTTAGTTGTTTAATGGTTCACCACCATTCACGACTGGATGTGGCAGGACTGCAGAGCTTTGATCTGATCCGTTGATTGTGGGATCGCTTAGCCCTGTCTATAGCATGCCGCTTCTGCTTTTTAGCCTGCATGTAGTCCTGTGTTGCAGCTTCCCCAGGTTGACACCTCATTTTTAGGTACGCCTGGTGCTGCTCCTGGCATGCTCTTCTACATTCCTTATTGAACCAGGGTTGGTCCCCGGGCTTGATGGTAATGGTAGAGAGAGGGATATGCCGGGCCATAAGGTTACAGATTGTGGTGGTATACAATTCTGCTGCTGCTGATGGCCCACAGTGCCTCATGGATGCCCAGTTTTGAGCTGCTAAATCTGTTTTGAATCTATCCCATTTAGCACTATGGTAGTGCCACACAACACGATGGAGGGTGTCCTCAGTGTGAAGACGGGACTTTGTCTCTACAATGACTGTGCGGTGGTCACTGCTACCAATACTGCCATGGACAGATGCATCTGCGACAGGTAGATTGGTGAGGATGAGGTCTGGAGTCAATGTTGAGGACTCCCAGGGTCACTCCTTCCTGACTGTATACCACTGTGCCGCCACCCCTGGTGGGTCTGTCCTGCCAGTGGGACAGGACATACCCAGGGATAGTGATGGAGGAGTTTGGGACATTGGCTGAAAGGTATTACTCTGTGAGTATGACTATGTCAGGCTGTTGCTTGCCTACTCTGTGTGACAGCTCTCCCAAATTTGGCACTCGTCCCCAGATGTTGGTGAGGAGGACTTTGCAGGGTCGACTGGGCTGGGTGTGCCCTTGTCGTGTCCGGTGCCGGTGCCGAGGTCGATGCCGGGTGGTCCGTCCAGTTTTATTCTTACTGTATTTCGTAGTGGCTTGCTAGGCCATTTTAGAGGGCCGCTAAGAGTCAATCATATTGCTGTAGGTCTAGTCACATATAGGCCAGACCAGGTAAGGGCGGCAGATTTCCTTCTCTAAAGGACATTAGTGAACCACTTAGGTTTTTATGACAATCCGATAGTTTCTTGGTCACCATTACTGATACTAGCTTTTTATTCCAGATTTATTTAATTAACTGAATTTAAATTCCCCAGCTGCCGTGGTGGGATTTGAACCCACGTCTCTGGATCATTAGTCCAGGCCTCTGGATTACTAGCCCAGTAACATAACCATATGCTGCCGTTCCCGTTAGCTTTTGCCGAATTTGACGCTTATTTTATTTGTGCAGTATTGCAATGTCTAGAAATGGCTGCATTATTTTATATTGATGTATCTGTCTGTGTGGAGTTTGCACATTCTCCCCGTGTTTGCGTGGGTTTTCTCCGGGTGCTCCGGTTTCCTCCCACAGTCCAAAGATGTGCGGGTTAGGTTGATTGGCCATGATAAATTGACCCTTAGTGTTAGGGGGATTAAATACATGGGGTTACGGGGATAGGGTGGGATATGTGTTGGTGTAGGGGTTACGGGGATAGGGTGGGATATGTGTCGGTGCAGGCTCGATGGGCCGAAATGGCCTCTATCTGCACTGTGGGGTTTCTGTGATTCTGTGATCTGAAAGAACATTGAAAAGCAACTCGCATAAAGCTGCCATTTCTGGAAGGACAAGTTTGGAAGGAGTTTCTCAACATAAGCACTGAAGTTAAATATGTTTATTTAAGTAACATTTTGTATTTACACCAAATACTATTGGAAGATTTATTTGGTAAAGAAGGAATAATGTAAATGAATTTAATCTCTTCAATCTTAATTTACTTTAGGTGTCAGCTGTGGCTCAGTGGGTAGCGCCCTCGCCTCTGAGTCAGAAGGTTGTGGGTTCAAGTCCCACTCCAGAGACTTGAGCACAAAAAGCAGCCATTTCGAGCCATTGTAATACCACACAAACAAAATAAACATCAAACTTGGCAAAGGTTCACTTCTCACACATCCGCAGAGGCCTGAGAAATATCAGGAGGGAGTGCCAACCAGAACCAAACAGCCTCCGGGAAAGGGGCAAAATTCAAGCCCCAGACTCCTGACAGAGGGCAGGCCTCTTGGTGGAATAGCTGATTCATATTTCCAGGAGGACATGGTATGTATGGTTATCGGAGACCTGATAACTTTAGAGTGTGGCTCATGAGCAATCATCCACTGCCTACAATTGGAATCATTTAAAAACGATGGTTATATCCAGTTTATTCTTCCGCACACACTAACAACATGGAAAGTTCTAGTTATTCCGCATGATGCAGCATCTCACTGGCTATGAGTGACTTGTTGGGACATTTGCATTAAATATGTAGGAGCAGAAGAGCTGTCATTGTGAAGTGTTCTCATGGTGTTGCTTGGGTTAATCTGGGTCCAGTGGTGGCAGGTGGCAGCTTGTTATTTTAAGGCCTGTACCAGATGGGTAGGTGCTCTGACGGCACATCCAGATTGGTCTCTCCAGTACCGGAATCATCATTTTCCTTCCCCGTGGTGTTTGATATTACATTTGCTGATTTTCATGTATCTCAGAAGTGCTTTTATCGCAGGTACCATTGTGGCTGCCAACTCACGTCCATCTGTAACTTTCGTGTTAATTCCCATTGTGAAAGTCAGAGCCTCACAAACCAATAGGCAGCTACAACAGTAAGGCCTGTTAACTACTTGCTTTGCACAATAAGAGAGAAACTACTGGCACACCTCTTAAAATGTTAAGCAGCAATTTGGATTAATGTAAAGTGTCCCCTATTTGTCTGTGAGTTCAAAGACCACTCCAGTATTTGAGTGCAGTGAGTGCATTATTGAGGGAGTGCTGCATGGTTCGAGGTAGCTGTCTTCAGATTAAATGTTCAGGTGAGGTCCTGTCAGTTTGATCCTGTGGTTTACGTGGGAGTAAACCATCCAATGACACTTTTGGAAAAGTAGCAGGGAGTTCTCCCAGTGTCCTGGCCAGTGTTAATCCCTCAACTAATCTGTGTGCAAACCGGCGACAGAACAACTGTAACCGCGCTCGAGAGTAATTTGTTCCGGAATTGATACGTATCCGAGAGAGGTGATGAGGTGCGAGTTATTGCGAGTGTTTTTCTCATTACCCTGTAAAGTTAAAATTGATTTGAATGTGATTGCATCTTATTAACATACCTTGCTAGTTGCTTAATCAGGGGACTGTATACGAGCAAAGCAGAATATGAATATCAGTAAAGACTATGATTTGAACAGTAACACAAATGCTGGTGTCATGACTGCTTTACAGGTTAAGTTTACCCCCTCCTATTTGTAAATTTATCACCTCCAAGTTCCCCTTCAAGTCACACACCACCCTGACTTAGACGTATTATGCTTTCCTTAATTGTTTCTGGGTCAATATCCTGGAATTCCCTATCCAATATCATTGTGGGAGCACCAACACGACGAGGACTGTTGTCAGGTCAAGCATGAGGGTCCACCACCACCACCTTGGGGCAGTGAGGGATGGGCAATAAATGCAGCCCTGGCAATGTTTTTTGCATACTGAGAGTAAATAAAAACTAACTCATGAGGAGGAGGAGGAGGAAACTAGCATTTTACAGAATCACACAACAGCACAAAGGGGACTTGCACCAAAATAAAGGCATTGTAGCAGCTGACGAGGTGCAGCTGTTTGAAGCAGCGTACAGCACAGTAGACCTTTCTTCTGTGGGGAGAAAGTGAGTTATGCTGCATAACTTGGCAACCTTATATGCACGAATATAGAGGTGACACCTTACTGTTAGCTTGGTATTGTTGAGTTTATTTCACAGCGTAAAAAGCCCTAGTTCAGGAGTACTGCAAGAGTGGGTGGATCATTATTTAACGCTCTGTGGTGAGGTGCAACCCAGTAACTAATGCTGGATTAGGATTTTTATTATCTATCCTTTACAAACTTTGTATTATGCTGGGAGATAATTAGAAACCCATTTTTTTTTTTATCTCATCCCTACTCTCCTGAAGGAATTTACTCCCCACTGGAATACAGTTCCTTAGATGCTTGCAGATCCTACTATCGCTTGATGAATATCTGTTGTGTGCAAACCAGGACAAAAGGGTTGTAATCAGGAGTGGGATCCTTGATTGCTACCTCAAAACCTGGGATGCGATGTTAATTCTAGTACCACCCACACTGCCATCCTGGCTGGGATTGGCCAAATTGATGAAGCCCAAGTGTGAAAACTAAGGCCATCCCCTTTCCTCTCAAGTCCTTGAATGTGTTGTCACCTCCAAAATCCGTGCCCATCTATCCCGCAATTCCATGTTTGAATCCCTCCAATCAGGTTTCCACCTTTGCCACAGTAACAAAACGGCTCTCAAAGTCACAAATGACATCCTTTGTGACTATGACAAAGGTAAACTATCCCTCCTCATCCTTCTTGACTTGTCTGCAGCCTTTGACACGGTTGACCACTCCATCCTTCTCCAATGCCTCTCCACCATCGTCCAGCTGGGTGGGACTGCACTCGCCTGGTTCCATTCTTATCTATCTAATCATAGCCAGAGAATCACCTGCAACGGCTTCTCTTCCCGCTCCCACATCGTTATCTCTGGTGTCCCCCAAGGATCTATCCTTGGCCCCCTCCTAATTTCTCATCTACATGTTGTCCCTTGGTGGCATCATCCGAAAACACAGCGTCAATTTCCACATGTACGCTGACGACACCCAGCTCTAACTCACTACCTCTTCTCTTGACCCCTCCACGGTCTCTAAATTGACAGACTGCTTGTCCGACATCCAGTTCTGGATGAGCAGTAATTTTCTCCAATTAAATATTGGGAAGACCGAAGCCATTGTTTTGGGTCCCCGACACAAACTTCGGACCCTAGCCACTGACTTCATCCCTCTCCCTAACATCAGTCTGAGGCTGAACCACACTGTTCGCAACCTTGGTGTCATATTTGACCCTGAAATAAGCTTCCGACCACATATCCGCAGCTTAACTAAGACCGCCTATTTCCACCTCCGTAACTTCACCCGTATCCACCCTTGCCTCAGCTCATCCGCTGCTGAACCCCTCATCCATGCCTTTGTTGCCTCTAGATTAGACTATTCCAATGCACTCCTGGCTGGCCTCCCACATTCTACCCTACGTAAACTTGAGGTCATCCAAAACTCGCACCAATTGCCATTCATCCCTGTGCTCGTTGACCTACATTGGCTCCCAGTTAAGCACACCTCGATTTCAAAATTCTCATCCTTGTTTTCAAATCCCTCCATGGCCTCACCCCTCCCTATCTCTGTAACCTCCTTCAGCCCCACAACCTCCCCGAGATATCTGTGCTCTTCTAATTCTACCCTCTTGAGCATCCCTGATTATAATCGCTCAACTATTGGTGGCCATGCCTTCTGTTGCCTAGGCCCTAAGCTCTGGAATTCCCTGCCTAAACCTCTCCACCTCTCTACCTCTCTTTCCTCCTTTAAGACGCTGCTTAAAACCTACCTCTTTGACCAAGCTTTTGGACACCCGCCCTCATTTCTCCTTATGTAGCTCGGTGTCAAATTTTTTGTCTTCTAATATTCCTGTGAAGCATCTTGGGACTTTTTGTGACATTAAAGGTGCTATATAAATACAAGTTGCTGCTGTTGTTATTTCTACGACTTCTTACCACACTACAGCGTGTTTATTGATTGATGAAGTGGGAGTTCAAAAGGTACTATAGATTAAAGTTATTTTTAATTGACTAATTCTGAGCTTTGTAATCTCTTCGATTGGTGTTCCTTTGATCCTTGATATGTCTGCAGAGAAGGAGCATCAGTTTTTGAATGCTAGGAATGTGGTGAGAAGTCATGGAATCGAACTTCAAACATAGGCCTCCATGTGGAGTGGCACAGGTCCAGCTTGTTAGCTGTGCCTGCGAATGAACATTGATCCAATCCCTGCTGAGCTGAAGTACCTTTCAACAAAAATAATCCTGTGCCGCGAGTCCAAATCACAAGTGTTACTGGGCTTTAGATAATCCAGGCCATCTCGGCAAATGGAACTGTTCTTTTCAAAACTGGCAACGAAGGGCAGAGATTTTTTTTCTGTCAGTCAAGGATGAGTGTTCTGTTCTCTTTAGTTTCAGGAGGTTGAATCAATGGAGATTTGCCCCCCGCCCAGCCTCACTAGATTGCCAGGGAATGTAATTGAAGCAGCAAACCCCAGCTGAGCTGTGAACGATCTCTCCACCACCGGCTGAGCCCGGGAGGGAATGAAATGAAGCAAACGGAACAACTGGGCCATCGAAGTCTGCTGCACCATCACTGTTGTGTATGTTAACTGGTCTCAGACTGCAGTACCGGCAGTGACCACCCCTGTATAAAAGGCGCTAGAGAGCCTCTGTTTGTTAGTTTTCACTATTGACTTCCACCAGTAAAGACTTGTTTGTTTTCACTCCTGATGGTCCGTGTCTCAATCATTCATGGACTTAACACTGGCGACGAGTAAGAAACGAACTTACCTGCAACTCGGCAGCACCTCAGACGACGTTGTTGAAGGTCGGAGCCAGAAGAAAGAAAAAAAAAAAATAGAGTCCAAAGAAACTCGAGAAACGGTCGTCGACCGTCAATCATCGGTTTGAAAACTTGCAGGAGAGACTGTCCAGAGCCAGGCTGGGTTCCTCGGTCTGTGGTTTCCCAGCTAATCGGGCTGGTGGCAGGTAGTGCTCTGATCCTTCCTGGGCTGCGGCGGGCTGAAGCTCGATTGGGTGGCTTTTCAACGGGGCCCGGCAGCGAGTCGGGAAGCAAAGAGAGAGAGAGAGGGTGGAGCACACAGGGTGCAGCCGGTGCTTCGAAGCCGGGCAGCGTTCGGACCTAAGAAGAGGGAGGGAAGTGTCCCAGAGGGTCCGCTCCATGACGGGAAAATAATAAAAGAAAAAGAATCAATATTTAACGCGCAAGAAACCGTGGAAAGCAGCGCTAACAACAGCGGGGAAGAAGGCAAAGCGCGGGAGGCGCCATTTTGTTAAATCGGGGAAGAAGGCAAAGCACGGGAGGCGCCATTTTAGATTTGCAAGATGCCGAAGACTGGCTGTATCACTGCTTTTGATAATACATAAGAGGACTGGACCACGTATGTGGAAAGAGTCGAGGTATATTTCGAGGCAAACGAAATAGCGGAGGGGAAAAAGGCATCGATATTGCTAAACTTAATGGGCGATAGAATGTATGGCCTATTGTGGGACCTGATTACTCCAGCCAAACCGAAGGCGAAGAGTTTTAACGAAATTGTTGCTGTCCTACAGGAACACTTAAACCCTGCACCGCTGTTGATAGCAGAAAGATTTAAATTCCACAGGAGAACTCAGCACAAAGATGAGAGTAATGCTGAGTATCTTACGGAACTACGCAAGCTATCAAAGCACTGCCAGTTCGGAGCAGGACTGGCAGATACCCTACGGGACAAATTTGTCTGTGGACTCCTGAGTGAAAGAACACAGAAGAAGTTACTCTCAGAAAAAGAGCTGACGCTAGATAAGGCTTTCAGCGTGGCAGTATCGTATGAAGCAGCAGCCAGGGGAGCTGCAGAAATTCAACAAAAACCACAGGAATATGGCACCCACGAAATGACACGGGGATTTGCAAAATGTTATCGCTGCGGCAGAACTAACCATGACCAGAAGGACTGCTGGTCCAAAGACAAAATATGCAGACAATGCGGGAAGATTGGACACATTGCACAAGTTTGCAGGTCTGGGAAGAAGACCAGCGACAACAAAAAGGCTACTAAGGAACCGTACAAGAAAGTACAAAAGATGACGGACAGTAGTTCCGAAGACCAGATGAGCGATAGTGAATCCGGAAACAGGAGACTAAGCTGTCTCAAACTTCACAATGTAATCGCAAAAAAGGATCACCGAACCATTTGGGTCACCCTCACGATAGCAGGGTCCCAAGTTAAAATGGAATTGGATACAGGATCAGCGCTAACCGTCATGAATCGACGAGACTACGAGTGGCTATTTTCACACATACCCTTGAGAGAGACATCCATCGTCTTGACGACGTATACGGGGCAAAAAGTATACCCCAGAGGAAAAATAAGGGTGCCTGTCGAATACAATGGCAAGAAAATACGGAAATTGTATCTCTGCATACTGCCAAATGGTGGACCACCATTATTGGGACGGGAATGGATCAGGAAGATAAACTTAGATTGGCATTCCATTGATGCAATGACGGTGGACGGTAAACAAGATGAAGACGTCACTCCTGGACGATTGTCAACAATCTTAGCTAACGCCAAAGAGGTATTTCAACAAGAACTGGGCACGCTTAAAGGCGTAACCGCCTCGATAAAAATAGAAGAGAATGCAGTTCCCAAGTTTTTCAAAGCAAGACCGGTACCATATGCAATTCGCCCAGCCGTCGAGGCAGAGCTGGAGAATCTGGCGAAGGCAGGCGTGTTGTCTAAGGTCGACTGGAGCGAGTGGGCGACACCCATCGTTCCTGTCATGAAGAAAACGTTAAGCAATAAGTCTGGAGAGCCAAGGAAGATTCACATCTGTGGGGATTTCAAGGTGACGGTGAACCCTATCCTTCACACAGTACAATATCCTCTTCCAAGGATAGAAGACATCTTCGCCTCACTGTCTGGAGGGAAGCATTTTACAAAAATTGACCTAGCACAAGCATATTTGCAGATGGAGGTTGAAGAGTCCTCTAGGAAGTATCTCACGATAAACACTCACAAAGGTCTTTACCAGTATCATCGATTGGTATTCGGAGTAGCATCGGCTCCGGCGATATGGCAAAGAGCGATGGAACAAGTCCTGCAAGGGATTCCGGGGACTCAATGTTACTTGGACGACATCCTTGTAACAGATGAAGATGACAGTGAACACCTTAACAACCTAGAACAGGTGCTCACTAGACTACGGGAACATGGGCTGCGAGCCAACCGCCCCAAGTGCGAATTTTTTAAGAAACAGATATCGTATTGTGGCCACGTGATTGATGAAGAGGGGTTACATAAGTC
Organism: Somniosus microcephalus; assembly: GCF_052327205.1. Lineage (NCBI taxonomy): Eukaryota > Metazoa > Chordata > Chondrichthyes > Squaliformes > Somniosidae > Somniosus > Somniosus microcephalus. Next base: position 35,504,304 of record NC_141012.1, on the reverse strand, counting down.
CCCTGACAAAATTGAAGCGGTTGTTAAGGCCCCAGCGCCTGAAAATGTGTCGCAACTGAGGTCATTCCTCGGGTTGGTGAATTACTATCATAAGTTTTTGCCGAACTTGTCGACAATTCTGCACCCACTGAACGCCCTGCTACGAACGGGGGTAGCATTGAAATGGAACGATGATGGTAAGCGTGCTTTTCAGAAGAGTAAGGACTTAATCACTTCAAGGGAAGTATTGGCTCACTACAACCCAGCACTGCCAATCAGGCTGGCATGTGATGCGTCTCCCTACGGCATTGGGGCGGTACTGTCACATAAATTCCTTGATGGTTTAGAGAGGCCGATAGCTTTTGCGTCACGCTCGTTAACTTCTGCCGAGCGTAACTACGCCCAGATTGACAGAGAGGCCCTCAGCCTAGTGTGGGGGGTGAAGAAGTTCAATCACTATCTGCACGGTCAAAAATTTACTCTACTAACCGATCATCAACCTCTTGTCTCCATTTTCAACCCTCAGAAGGGCGTACCGATAATGACGGCACAACAGCTGCAGAGATGGTCCCTTTTCCTAGGGGCACACCAATATGACATCGAGTACAAAGGAACTAAACAGCATGGAAATGCTGATGGATTGTCACACCTACCGTTGCCGACAGTGGAAGAAGAAGAACTTGCAGTGGATCCAATGGAGTTATTCCACTCGACCATAGTCGAATGTCTCCCTGTGACGAATGCAAACATAGAAAAGGAAACACGGAATGACCCGACACTATCACGGGTCTATGATTTAATGGTGAAGGGATGGCCAGCACATGGCGAACCATTGCTGCCAGCATTCTCGCCGAGAAGAGAACAGCTGTCAGTCTGCAGAGGAACCTTGATGTGTGGATCCAGAGTAGTAATTCCACCTAAGTTGACAGATAGAGTACTCAATGAGCTTCATGAGGGTCATCTGGGTGGGGTAAAAATGAAGAACTTAGCCAGAGCGTTTGTGTGGTGGCCAGGAATCGATAGAGAAATCGAAGAGATGACCAAGAGCTGTGCAGGATGCCAGAAGGTCCAAAACGCCCCACCACAAGCTCCTCTGCATCCATGGGAGTGGCCCTCATCTCCATGGCAACGGGTGCACATTGATTTTGCTGGTCCCTTCATGGACTCGATGTTTTTAATTGCGGTGGATGCACATTCAAAGTGGCCAGAGGTAATAAAAATGTCCTCAACCACCACGGAAAAAACTATCACAGTTTTGCGAACCATATTCACCAGGAATGGGCTGCCTGAACAGAATTGCTCTGACAATGGACCACAGTTTGTGCCTGAAGAGTTCTGGAGGTTCTTAAAGAACAATGGCGTTAAGCATTACACATCTGCCCCATATCATTCAGCCACTAATGGATTGGCCGAGAGGTTTGTCCAAACATTCAAGAAGGCTATCAAGGCAATGTGTAATGAAGATATACCCCTACAACACAAGGTGGACAACTTCTTGTTTGCCTACCGGAATGTGACACATGCGGTTACCAACCAAACTCCAGCCATGATGTTCTTCAATCGAAGACTACGATGCCGCTTGGATTTGGTTAAGCCAAACATCCGAAGAGATGTGGAGAACAGACAGTTTCAGAATATGAATGAAAGGCCAACCAGGAGTTTTAAGATAGGTCAACCAGTTTTGGCCCAGGACTACCGCACTGAGAAATGGCAGCCAGGAACGATTTGTACGCGACAAGGACCTCTCATGTATACCATGGACGTTGGGGAGAGCATTGTAAGACGCCATGCTGACCAGATTCTAGAATCACTGGAAAACGTCAACTCCACACCACGATCTGATACACCTGGTAATGAAATTGACGTTCCAATTGCAGCTACCGCAGAACCGGTAATATTGGAAGCAGATGAACCAAACAAAGACATTGATCCTGACGCAACATTGCCAGAAGAACCTGATACCCCAAAGAGGCGTTATCCAAACAGAATCAGGAAGCCTCCTCAAAGACTGAACTTATAATTGCTTAAACTTAACCAATGTATCTAGCAACAGTAATTGTGATTGTAATTCGTTATCATTTTGTTGTTAAATGAATGTTATGTACTGTTTATCTAAAAGGGGAGGAATTGTTGTGTATGTACCTTTAAGAGAATAACTGGTCTCAGACTGCAGTACCGGCAGTGACCACCCCTGTATAAAAGGTGCTAGAGAGCCTCTGTTTGTTAGTTTTCACTATTGACTTCCACCAGTAAAGACTTGTTTGTTTTCACTCCTGCTGGTCCGTGTCTCAATCATTGACGGACTTAACAATCACCACCTCACAACTGTCAGAAAATGGACATCAAGCAGCGTCCAATTGCTGGAACATCAGTTCTCCACCACCAGAGGATCAATGCAAGGCAGCATGCTGTCACCCGGCAAGGTTTGCACTTCCTCCCTCATCAGACTGTCCGGGTTTGTAGATAAATTCTTCTCCCAAGGCTGCCAACAGACACAAATTCTAGTCATTAATTTTTCTTTAGAAACTTCAGCAGCATAATTTGGCACTCTCATTTAAATATATTCTTTGCGGTAAGAAAAGAATTGAAATTTCTAGTGATTCAGTTCATAAGAATAACAAAGTCACTGCACCTTTATAAATATTCTACGCCCAATATCATTTCTGGATTACTGTGCTCTGCAGCGCGTAGGGAACCAACTTGAAGCATTTTCCTGATGAACAAGAAGCCATCTACCATCTTTACAAGAAAAGAAAACCATCGGTGGGTTCATGGGATGCAGTTTAAAAAGAATCGGCACACTGAGATGGATTGCTGAGGTTATGTTGAGGGTATGATAGATGACCAAAGCAGAGGAAAGTGATTGAATGAACTGTAATCCCACTGGATATAGCGAGAAGATGGGCTATGGGCTGACACAGTAACCTGTTCTGTGTCATCAACATAATCCAATAACAAAAGAAAGGATTTGTAAAAGATATGTCTATACCCAAAACACAAACCGAAGATGAAGAAGATAAGCACTTGCTCCATAATAAATAGAATCTCTGTCAAGTTAGCAGAGCAGATGCTGTGAAAGGCTTTGCCAATCGGGAGACATTGTCATTAGCTAACATTAGCATAATGCGCTAACTATAACATACCTAAATATACCATGAAATAAAATCATTTGTTTTAAATACAATCAAGGAACTTTGGAATAGCATATCAGACATAATTCAGTATTAAGCTTTCAGCTTGAATGATCAACAGGGATACTTGAAAATTGAAATAATGGGTGACTTATGGATAGTTCTGTTTGTGCACTCAATTCATTGAAGGTAATAGGAAATCTAATTATTTTAAAAAGCACAAAAGGATTGCTTTTTATTGCTAAAGGTTGATGTGCTTTTAATGAAGCTTGAGGCCTACTTACCTAAAGAACTCACTGAAGTATTTACGTTCATCATTTTTCAGCAGCGGAGTCATTTTTTCCCAGGAACAAAGTAGGTAAAAATATAGATGATTGTGATGCTTCACTAAATGCATTCTAACACAGGATAACTGTCCAGAATCCTAAACCGTGGTCCTGTCAATGTTGCAAGGAAATCAATAAAATTGTTTCTTTTTGACTGCAACTGCTCTACGTTTTAGAAAAAAAAAGAACTTGAGCATCACCAACCTTTTATTGATTTTACTTGTACCTTTCATCTTTTAAAAATGTGCTGAGAAGATTCCAACTTCCATTAAGGACCTCGCACACAAGCAGAGGAAGGGAGAAAAAAATTGGCAAGTCGAAATATTCCGCTTTGATGTACTCGGTGCCCAATTTAAATGGCGGCAACCTCTTTGACCTCACAGCTGGTTTGGTGGCTCATGGTGAATCTAAAAAATGTGGATGGGAGAAGGAGATTAAACCTAGGTAAAAGAAAGACACCAAGTAATTTACTCTCGAGTGGACTCGATTGCTTCTGAACTGTATGCTGCTGTGGTGAAGAGAACCTCAGTTTCTAACACTGCAGTCCCTTTTGGACTATGCATTCGAAAGGGACACTGTAATGTATACAACATTGAAGGGACTACTTTGTTTTACGGATGTACATCCTTAGTTGCGAGTGTATATAACAGACGCGTATCGATTTGTACAGTCAGTGCCGAAGTTCCAGTTAATCAGTAAAGATCACTTGAAGTTACTCTCAGTCTCTGCTGCTTTATTATTTTATGTAGTTGTGTATAGCGGTACAAACACAACAAATTGGCGACGAGAATTATGAACCTGCGTCTTCCTATTCTGGCATCGCATCCAGAGGACACCGAAACTTGGAAGAAAGGAGCGAGAAGGTAGAGAAAACGGAGTACACATGCTAAGCTAGGCAGGGGATACGTAAGTCAAGTGAAAAGTGCACAGTGACTTGCATGACGCTAGCTAACTAGTAAAGAAAGAAAAACAGGTTTGGAAAAAAAAATGGCGAAAATTGGCACTATTGCAGCATTTGATAGCAGCATTGAAGACTGGGCAACTTACATTGAAAGAGTGGAGTTGTACTGTGAGCCTAATGGAGTGGAGGTAGAAAAGAAAGCCACTGTTTTGCTGAGTGTTATGGGCGCAAAGACATATGGGCTGCTACGTAGTTTATTAACCCCTGAAAAGCCAGCAAACAAAACATTCAAACAAATAGTGGACACACTCCAAGACCATTTAAGCCCCAAACCACTGCTCATAGCTGAAAGATTTAAATTCCATAAACGGAACCAGAGCAAAAATGAAAGCATTTCTGAATATTTGGCAAAGTTGCGCAAATTATCAGAATATTGCCAATTTGGAGTGGGCTTATCAGACGCATTGAGGGACAGATTTGTGTGTGGCATGCAAAATGAAAGCACACAAAAGAAGCTCCTGTCTGAAAAAGACCTCACATTGGAGAAGGCTCTGAGTATCGCAATATCAATGGAAGCAGCAGCATGTGGCGCTTTAGAAATTCAACAAAAATCCCTGGAATATTCAACTAATAAAATGTCACTGAAACAAGAAAAGAAGTGTTATCGCTGCGGCAAAATGTCACATGACCACAATGACTGTTGGTTTAAAGACAAAGACTGCAGACAATGTGGCAGACGAGGGCACATTGAAAGAGTCTGCAAAGCAAATAAGAAGCAGAAAACTGATACAATACAGAGTAACAAGAAGGTACATCAAGTGACTGAAAACAAGAAACCTTTCAAAGAAAGATACAAGAAGGCACACCACGTGACTGGAAACAGTTCAGATAAAAAAAAAGTGACACAGACTCAGAGGAAGTGGATTTGGCTTGTCTGAAACCACACAGTGTGAAAGAGACAGAGGATCACAGAATAATATGGATTACTCCAGAAGTGGCAGGAGTTAGGCTGAAAATGGAGTTAGACACAGGCTCAGCTTTAACAGTGATCTCTGTACATGACTACAAATGACTGTTTTCACACATACCGCTAAGGCCAACTAAAGTACAGTTAAAAACATACACAGGACAAAGAGTGTGCCCCAAAGGTAAAATAAAAGTGACAGTGACATACAAAGAAAAAAAAATACCGCAATTGAACCTCTATGTAGTGGAAAATGGAGGATCACCATTGCTGGGACGCGAATGGCTCAGGAAAATACAGTTGGATTGGCACACCATCCAAGCACTGTTTGTGTCAGCAAAGGAGGACAGCAACGCCACTCCTGAGAGACTGTCACAAATACTCTCTGACTCTCAGGAAGTGTTCAAGAAGGGAATAGGAACACTTAAGGGCATGAAAGCAAAAATTAAGATTGAGGAGAACGCAAATCCAAAGTTCCACAAGGCCAGACCAGTGCCTTATGCAATTCGCCCTTCAGTAGAAGCAGAGCTAGAGAACTTGGAGCAGTTAGGGGTCCTGTCCAAGGTGGATTGGAGTGAATGGGCCACACCTATAGTTCCAGTGATGAAGGAAACCTCCAGCACAAAACCAGGAAAGCCAAGAAAAGTGCGCATCTGCGGAGACTTTAAAGTGACTGTTAACCCAGTCCTCCACACAGTACAGTACCCATTGCCTCGCATTGAGGACATCTTTGCTTCCCTGTCAAGAGGGGAACGCTTCACAAAGATTGACTTGGCCCAGGCCTATCTCCAAATGGAAATTGATGATGCATCAAAGAAGTACCTGACAATAAATACGCACAAAGGCCTTTACCAGTACAATCGGCTGGTATTCGGAATAGCATCAGCTCCTGCAATCTGGCAAAGGGCAACGGACTAAGTCCTGCAGGGGATCCCAGGTACTCAGTGTTATCTTGATGACATCATCATTACTGGCAAGAATGAAAACGACCACCTTTCCAACCTTGAACAGGTGCTCATCAGGTTACGGGAGTATGGGCTCAGAGCGAACCGAGACAAGTGTGAGTTTTTCAAAAAGGAAATCTCATACTGTGGACATGTGATTGACAAGGACGGTTTACACAAGTCTCCAGACAAGATTGAAGCTGTGATTAATGCATCAACATCTCAAAATGTGTCTCAGTTGAGATCATATCTTGGACTGGTGAACTATTATCACAAGTTCTTGCCCAACCTATCCAGAGTGTTACATCCACTAAATGCACTGCTACAGACAGGGTCACAATGGAAGTGGAGTGACAGCTGTGAACAAGCTTTTCAAGAGAGTAAAAGACTCATTACTTCAGAAGAGGTGCTAGCTCACTTTTGACCCATCCTTACCTATTCGACTGGCATGTGATGCTTCACCCCATGGCATTGGTGCCGTGTTGTCACATAAGTTCCCAGATGGCTCAGAAAGACCAATAGCCTTTGCCTCAAGATCATTCACTACAGCTGAACGCAATTATGCACAGATTGACCGAGAGGCCCTCAGCCTTGTGTGGGGAGTCAAGAAATTAAACCACTACTTGTATGGTCAACAGTTTACACTGTTAACTGATCACCAGCCTCTCATTTCAATCTTCAACCCAAGGAAGGGCGTTCCAGTGATGACGGCACAACGGCTGCAGCGATGGTCACTCTTCCTAGGGGCTCACCTGTATGATATTGAATACAAGGGGACCAAGCAACATGGCAACGCCAATGGTTTGTCACGTTTACCACTGCCGACCTCCCAGAGAACTACAACAGTTGACTCAGCAGAGGTATTTCACACAACAATAGTTGAGCAGCTGCCAGTGACAAACTCCCTCATTGAAAGAGAAACACGCAATGACCCTACATTGTCAAAAGTTTATGACATCACTGTGAAGGGATGGCCAGCGCTTGGTGACTTATTGTTTCCAGCATTCTCAGCTAGGAGGGAGCAGTTATCAGTGTGTTGGGGAACACTGATGTGCGGCTCACGAGTTGTGATTCCTCCCAAGCTTCGTAACCGAGTGCTAGATGAACTGCATGAAGGCCACTTAGGTACGGTAAAGATGAAAAGCCTTGCCCGTGGATATGTGTGGTGGCCGGGAATTGACAAACAGATCGAGGACCTGACAAAGAGCTGCTCAGGATGTCAAAAGGTCCAGAATGCACCACCACAAGCCCCTCTCCATCCATGGGAATGGCCCTCATCACCATGGCAACGTGTGTACATCGACTTTGCTGGACCGTTCATGGACTCCATGTTCTTGATTGCAGTCGATGCACATTCCAAATGGCCCGAGGTCATTAAAATGAAATTAACCACATCTGAAAAGACCATTTCAGTTCTGAGGACCATGTTCGCTAGAAATGGCCTACCAGAACAAATCTGCACAGACAATGGACGACAATTTGTCTCTGACGAATTCCAAGGTTTCATGAGGAAAAATGGAATCAAGCACTACACATCTGCCCCGTATCATCCAGCTACAAATGGCTTGGCAGAAAGATTCGTACAGACTTTCAAGAAGGCCATCAAAGCAATGTACAGCGAGAATCTACCACTGCAACACAAGATAGACAATTTCCTCTTTGCTTATCGGAACGCAGTACACGCAGCCACTAATCAGACTCCAGCGATGATGTTTCTGAACAGGAACCTGACATCTCGCATGGACCTTCCTAAACCGAATGTACGTCGTGATGTAGAGAACAAACAGTTCAAACATTTGAATGCTAAGCCAACAAGAAGCTTCAGTGTGGGACAGTCAGTTCTTGCTCATGATTTCCGGACGGAAAAGTGGCAACCAGGGACAATATCCACAAGAGAGGGACCACTGATGTATACTGTGGATGTGGGAGAGAACGTTTTGAGACGTCATGTGGACCAAATTCTGGATGTTCAGGTGGAAAACACCCCTATACCTCGCCCAGACTCACCTGACATGGAAACAGACACTCCTGATTCATCAGCATCAGCACCAGCCTCATCCACAGCTGAGAGCTCTACCTGTGCTGATAGCTCACCTGATGCAACTGTACCTGTACAGTCTCATTCCCCAAAGCAAAAGAGTCTGGAGAGACGTTACCCAGAGAGGCAGAGTAGGCCTCCCCAGAGACTTGACTTGTGAAAGGGCTGTTGACAAAATAAAATGTTATGTTGGAATTTGAATTTTGTTACTTTTAAGTAAAAAAAAAGGTTACTGTAAAGACAGGCTCTGTATGTTAATTATAGAAATTTTGCATTAATATACTATTAAACTAAAGGGGGAGGAAGTGTAATGTATAAAACATTGAAGGGACTACTTTGTTTTACGGATGTACATCCTTAGTTGCGAGTGTATATAACAGACGCGTATCGATTTGTATAGTCAGTGCCGAAGTTCCAGTTAACCAGTAAAGATCACTTGAAGTTACTCTCAGTCTCTGCTGCTTTATTATTTTATGTAGTTGTGTATAGCGGTACAAACACAACAGACACCATCAACATGGAGTGTGTTTTCTTTGAGAAACCATTGTGAAGGGTCAAGATCAACTGTGTTGGACACCACCAGAGTTGAAAAATGTGCAAGAGATGAAGTAAAACAAAAATGTTGAGGAAGTACTGTAGTCTATTTATGAAGAATTTTGTTTCATAAAACAACAAATTAATCTTATAAGCTTAGCTTAGATTAATGTTGCCTACATGTCAAAATACTGAAAAGCCTTTGAGATGGATGGAAAGAGATTAAGTTAATAAACACAAAACTGATCAACATCGACCTTAGTGTTTTATTTTAAATTTACAATGTGTAAGGGATTTGATCCATTCCATGTATTGTATGTGACACCAATACAGTCTGGCTATTAGAGGTGCATTTTTCCAGTTACTACAGTCAACACAGTGCGAGATGTTTTCAAATAATATGGGGGAGTCCTAACTCCCTCTGCGGGAAGACACCAAGCAGAACGGGAGTTAAATCCAAGCAGTGCACGTAATGCTCATTTCCTGCACCATTTTAACGCCACTCTCTTTGTTGGTGGTTCAGGCAGGTGCCTAACAAATAAATGTAAATTCGGGTCCGAGGACATCATGAGGACCACAATTCAATTTTAACTGCCTGCTGACAGAGCGTCATGGTGGACACTCAGCTCAGTAAAACCCGCCAAGTAAATTTAAACACATCTTTGTAGGGCCAGGAAGAAGAGGAGTGCTCCTCCGGACCCCGCAAAGAAATTTTGGGGCACTGCCAGTGCAGGCTCCCCTCCCTTCTGACCTGTAAAACCCTGTTGCCCCGCTCACCCCTCCACAAACCTCCCCCGAAGTTGCGAGACTACTTGACTGCTAGCCTGGCGACCCACAAAAGTTGTTTCTCCTGAATTCTCTATTAGGTTGATTATATTTATGGCCCCTACTTTTGGACTCCCCCCACAAGTGGACACATCTTCTCTATGTCTACCCTTGCCTTAGAGGTGGTGCTATGAACGTTCACTAGATTGATTCCTGGGATGAGAGGGTTGGCCTATGAAGAGAGATTGAGTAGAATGGGTCTCTACTCTCTGGAGTTTAGAAGAATGAGAGATGATCTCATTGAAACATATAATATTGCATGAGGGCTTGACAGGGTAGATGCTGAGAGGCTGTTTCCCCTGGCTGAAGAGTCTAGAACTAGGGGGCATAGTCTCAGGATAAGGGGTCAGCCATTTAAGACCGAGTTGAGGAGGAATTTCTTCACTCAGAGGGTTGTAAATCTTTGGAATTCTCTAACCTAGAGGGATGTGGATGCCCAGTCATTGAATATATTCAAGGCTGAGATCAATACATTTTTGGACTGGAAGGGAATCAAGGGATATGGGGATCGGGCGGGAAAGTGGAGTTGAGGTAGAAGATCAGCCATGATCTCATTGAATGGCAGAGCAGGCTCGAGGGGCCGTATGGCCGACTCCTGCTCCTATTTCTTATGTTCTTTTGTTCTATCAAACCCCTTCACAATTTTAAAGACCTCTATAGATCACCCCTCAAACTTCTCTTTTCTAGAGAAGAGAGCCCCAGCCCATTCAGTCTTTCCTGATGGTTATAACCTCTACTTCTTCCAGCCTTATTTGCAATTGAAGGTACTTTTAAAATGAATGATTCAGAAGTAGTGCTGTAGAAATCAGTCACTTTTTACGACACTACAAAAATGACTCTCGTCTTAAAACTGAATAGTGAAGTACCTGGAAACTATTCATAAGACAGGGTGTTTTATAAAAGCAGTGCTGAGTGCGTAGTTTTGTGCAATTTAAATTTTTATTGCATTTTCTGAAAAATATACAATACAGAGCCAATAGAATTGAAGTACAAACAATATATCACTGGATCACTGAGAGAGGGTTTATAATCTAGCAATGGACCGAAGGTTGATAGAGATAGCTACATAATCAACATTTCCCAGCAGTCTGCTGGTAACAGCAAATTGGATTTTTGATGGTTACAACTTAACAGCAAAGATCATACAACAAATTGAGCCATTGGAAATGGAAATGTCAACTTTTTTTCTTTCTGTTTCAATTTTTTGAACAATAATTTTGAATCGGAGAGCTCCAATGTAGCAGTTGGATCACTAGAATTGGCCTCAGAGTCTTCTCACAAATAAGTGTGGGGGGGAGCAGGGGGAAATATACCTTGAGGAAAAGGAGAAGGAGAAAGAAATGGGTGTGGGGTAGGATTAACTTTAAATTCTGATTTTATCCAATTTTTAAAAAATTCCTAATGGTATCAGGAATCATCTTCACTGTCTAAGAGCGATCCGGACAAGATTGAGTTTACAATTCTCTTTCAAAGGGCTGGCACAGCTTGACGGGCCGAATGACCTCGTTCTGTACTGTAAGATTTTTGATTCTAAGTCGTGTCACAGTAATTACATAGAATATTCAGCACAGAAACAGGCCATTCGGCCCAACCAGTCCATGTTTATGCTCCACTCGAGCCTCCTCCCATCCTTCCTCATCTAACTCTATCAGCAACCCTCTATTCCCTTCTCCCTCATATGCTTAACTAACTTCCCTTGAAATACATCTATACTATTCTCCTCAGCCACTCCCTGTGGTAGTGAGTTCCACATTCTCACCACTCTCTGGGTAAAGAAATTTCTTCTGAATTCTCTATTTGATTTCTTGGTGACTATCTTATATTGATGGCCCCTAGTTTTGCTCTTCCCCACAAGTGGAAGCACTCTCCCTGTGGCTACTCAATCAAAACCTTTCATAATTTTAAAGACCTCTATTAGGTCGTCCCTCAGCCTTCTCCTTTCAAGAGAAAAGAGACCCAGCCTGTTCATCCTTTTGCAGTTCTGGTATCATTCTTGTAAATCTTTTTTGCACCCTCTCCAGTGCCTCTATATCCTTTTAATAATATGGTGACCAGAACTGTGCACCGTACTCCCAAGTGTGGTCTAACCAAGGTTCGATATAAGTTTAACATAACTTATTTCCTTTTCAATTCTGTCCCTCTAGAACTAAACTCTTGTGCTTGATTTGCATTTGTTATGGCTTTATTGTCCTGCGTCACAACTATTAGTGATTTGTGTACCCATTTAGATTCTTATTTTCCAAGTACAGGAAACTCTTTGGTATCCGGCACCGACAGGACGGGATGGTGCCGGTTGATTAAAAATTCCGGATGACGGAGAGGGTTATCTACCGAGGCTATTTTTAACTAACAAAGAGTCAGACTCCTGTTATTGAGGTGTTCGGACTTCCGACAATGCCAAGAAGCAGAGTAGTGGCAGTTTGGAGAACTACCCCCATTGACTAACTCAACCACCGCGGGAGACTCGGACTCGGACTCGGCAACATTGCCGGTTATTGAGGTGTTGTTTTCGGAGTATGAATTTTGCCGGTTAATAGAAAATTCCGGATACTTAGGTGCTGTTTAAACGAGAGTTTTCTGTAATATGTGGCCTCCTTATTTTTCAGTATACTGTCACGATCATAAATAATCCATTTGTTTGGTCTGTGTAGGTTGGGTTTGAAGTTCTCTGAAAGGGCAAACACTACCTAACTTCTATTTTGTACTGAATGAGTTATTGTTGAAGCCTATTAATTGTGATGTGATGTCCCACTGGAAATGAAATGGTCCCATTTACAGGGAACTCTTTTTTAACCGGCACTTGCGTATCCGGAAATCTCTCTTAACCGGCAAAATTTAGGAGTAGGTGCAGGTAAGTTTTACTATATATTAGTGGCCGTGTAACTGGGGTTCCTGGATCTGTGGCCATGTAACCGGGATTCCTGCACCTGTGGCCGTGCAACAGGGATTCCTGCACCTGTGGCCGTGCAACAGGGACTCCTGGATCTGTGGCCGTGCAACAGGGACTCCTGCACAAATGCCGAGTAACCGGGGCTCCTGCACCTGTGGCCGTGTACGGGGCCCTCGTACCTTGGTAAGTATACCTCTCTGTAATCCGGACTTTTTGATCAACTGGCACCACGCTGGTCCCGTCGGTGCCGGATAAAAAAGAGTTTCCTGTATCAGGTTCTCTCCACTGCACAACACCCATCAGGGCCCATTTAATGTATAGGGAATCAATTGTCTGCGACAATGTCCACTGTAAAATAATGTTTTTGTTTGCTGGAGTTAATTGTCCTGGTAACTGGTGTGGATGGGAGTGAAGGGTTATGGGGAACGGGCAGGGAAGTGGCTTTGAGCCCAAGATCAGCCATGATCTTATTGAATGGCAGAGCAGGCTCGAGGGGCCAAGTGGCCTATTCTTGCTCCTGTTTCTTATGTTCTTATGGGTTGTGTTAATATTTTTTACAATTGTTGCAACATTCAGGCTTAGTTTTGATGAATTACGATGAACTTTCTATAAAGCCAAACGGTATCTTAAAGGCTACATATTCTTTATCAGGAGTATTGACTGGTGGTATAGTTTTGACAATTTTGAATATATCATTAGAGTTCAATTATCGAGTCCCTTAAGAATCTTGATTATGTCACCAATAAATCCAATTGGGCATTCAGGAGAAGTTTCTTTACCCACCGAGTGGTAAGAATGTGGAATGTGTGAACACAAACAACAGTTAAGGTGAATAGCTTAGATGCATTTAAGGGGAAGCTAGATAAGCACATGAGGGAGAAAGGAATAGAAGGATATGCAATAGGGTTAGATGAAGAGGGGTGGGAGGAGGCTCGGGTGGAGCATAAACGCCGGCACAGACCAGTTGGACCGAACAGCCTGTTTCTGGGCTGTAAATGCTATGTAATGAATGATCTATCTCCTGAGCCGCCTTTTCCTTGGAGTAAATAATCCCATGCTCTCAAACTCTCACAGCTCGGGTGCCTTAAGCTAGGTATTAGTTGGGTTTCCTTCTCTCTACTGCTGTCAATGCTAGGATATCTTTGAGGTCAGACAGCGACCAGAACTGTACGCAGTACTCCAGGTGTGGGCAAACCAGTACCTTGTAAAGAGTAATTATCACATCGGGGTTTGTGCTATATCCCTTGGCTATACGTCCTAAGATCCAGTTAGCTTTCCTTACTGCTGCTGGTTTCAGTGAGCTATCCATCAATACCCCAGCCCACCCTCCTGTGTTGCGTCATAAACTCAATTGGTTGAATTCAGGCTGATTGTTTTGAAGATAAATCAAGCAGTCTGTGTTAAATGGTTTCTACTTGCTTTGGAAACTTTTTTGGGGATTTCAAATTGATCAAAACTCCTGATCCAATCAAAAGCTTACATGCTTAACTTTCTAGATCTCTGCTTATAAATCATGAACTACTCAGTTTATTTTGCTGTCCCACCCACTAGTTACGAAGCTCTTCTTACTGAATAAAAAAAAAAGAGACCCTTGATACCTTCTCTGAGCATGTTAACTTGACAACATGTGTCCCACAAGGAGCAAAGACACAGGCCAAAATTTTTTGAAATGAGGAGGATGGCGTTGAGCTCCTGCTCCACAGTTGAGTTTGTATTTTCTGTTGTGAATTTCTAATTTTGACAGTCAAGATTGTGATAAATTAGGTACTCCACCATCACGCAATGCCGACACAACTCTACCTTGCCACATCCTGTTTTAGAAGTTAGCAGAATATCATTGCTATAAATTTTGCATAATGAACTGACTCTCAGAGTTGCAAAGGAAATTCAAACGTCTGAGCCAAGTCGATAATATTTAGAACCAATATTAATGCCATGACACTTGGTGGGATTTTTCAATAAATTTTAGGCCCTTGTAAAAATAAAATTGATGGTAATTATTCACCAATGTGTTGTAGATAAAGATTCTTGCTGGGGAGTTCAGAGATCAGTGTCTTTGTCCAAGGGCTGTATCTTCCTTGGCTGTCAGTGCTAATGCCTAATGAGATGCATAGAGGAGGGAAGATTCATGCAGATCTGGAAGGACAGAACAGCTTTCATACTGAAAGCCTTAATGTGTTCATCAGTGGAATGTGCTGGAGTTGGTCCAGGGAAAGATGCGATCAGCTACAAACATAGAAACATAGAAAAATAGGAGCAGGAGTAGGCCATTCGGCCCTTTGAGCCTGCTCCGCCATTCAATAACATCATGGCTGATCCTCTATCTCAATACCATATTCCCGCTCTCTCCCCATACCCCCTTGATGCCTTTTGTGTCTAGCAATCTGTCTATCTCCTTCTTAAATATATTCAGTGACTTGGCCTCCACAGCCTTCTGTGGTAGAGAATTCCACAGGTTCTCCACCCTCTGAGTGAAGAAATTTCTCCTCATCTCAGTCCTAAATGTCCTACCCCGTATCCTGAGACTGTGACCCCTCGTTCTAGACCCCTCAGCCAGGGGAAACATCGGGAACATCCTCCCTGCATCCAGCCTGTCTAGCCCTGTCAGAATTTTATACGTTTCAATGAGATCCCCTCTCATTCTTCTAAACTCTAGTGAATACAGGCCTAGTCGATCCAATCTCTCCTCATACGACAGTCCTGCCATCCCAGGAATCAGTCTGGTGAACCTTCGCTGCACTCCCTCTATGGCAAGTACAGTATATCGTTTCTTAGATAAGGAGACCAAAACTGCACACAGTACTCCAGGTGTGGTCTCAACAAGGCCCTGTATAACTGTAGTAAGAAATCCTTGCCCCTGTACTCAAATCCTCTTGCAATGAAGGCCAACATACCATTTGCCTTCCTAACTGCTTGCTGCACCTGCATGTTTGCTTTCAGTGACTGGTGTACAAGGACACACGGGTCCTTCAGTACATCAATATTTCCCAATGAACTGAAGTGGCCTGCATTAACATGAGAACATGACAGATCTCGGGCTGTCAGTTACTGTAGCAATTACTGACCTGAACTGTTCCTTTTGAGCAGAAAAGTTTTTTTTTTCTTTAAGCCCTTTGTCTTCTGACTGAACTATGTTCAAATGTGGCCCAATTGTTAAGATTCAGGAAGCGTTCAGCAATGAAAGTACAGTAGATGTGTGCGCTGGCACTTTTGTGCAGTGCATAACACTGCCTGTAGGCATTGTAAAGGTAACCTGTCATGAGTAATTTATTGACCTATTATAGGAAATGGTGGGATGTTAGACTGGGAAGAACAACAGCCAACTACTGACTGCAGAGAATTCAGATCAGAAAAATATTGGCATGTGCTATAGATTATGTTTAATGATTCACTCCAAAGAACATGTCACTGGCAGATTGGATTAGTAAGAAAGAAAGACTTACATTTATGAAGCGCCTTTCACGCTCAACGGACATCCCAAAGCGCTTTACAGCCAATGAAGTACTTTTTGAAGTGTAGTCACTGTTGTAATGTAGGAAACGCAGCAGCCAATTTGCACACAGCAAGCTCCCACAAGCAGCAATGTGATAATGACCAGATAATCTGTTTTAGATGTTGATTGATGGATAAATTTCGGCTAGGTCACAGGGGATAACGCCTCTGCTCTTCTTCGAAACAGTGCCATAGGATCTTTTATGTCCACCTGAGAGAGCAGATGAGGCCTTGATATAACGTCTCATCCGAAAGACGGCACTTCCAACAGTGCAGTGCTCCCTCAGTACTATACTGGAGTGTCAGCCTAGACTTCTGACTCCGAGGTGAGGGTGCTACCAACTGAGCCATGGCTGACACTTGCTGCAAAGTATATGGTGAAGCTTCATCCCATTGGAGTATTGGAATTAAAATTGGATCTGGCGTAGAGTAAGGGAGAGAACCGAAGAAATGAAGTAGTTTATTAGTTGATTTTAATGTTAAAGATGAGACTGAAGAAAATGATATACAGAAACTGGTTTTAGCATTGCTGGAAAATCTTTTCTCTTGTCCCAAATGCGGCTCCATATAAACTTATTGAAGTAAACCCCAAAAAGTAGAACTAATAAGCTCCTAATAGAGTTTGATTATGTGGTTAAATCTTAGGATAATTACTAATTTGAAGCTTTTTGCCCAATGGCCAAGTGGATAAATGATGTGGTCCTGAGCCATTCATACCAGGATCCTCCCTGGTTCAATATCAAGCTTTTTCTGATCACAGTGGCAGTATTACAGGGCTAGGGGAAAGAGAACATTGGATATGACCCTGCTTTGGATTGCTACCTATTGTCAAACTATTGGGTGCATCTGGAGAAGATCAGGCTAACAGTAGCTGTCTTTGTTTCTCTCTAACTCTATTTCTCATTCATTCTCTCCCTCTTTTTAATAAATCTGGGGGGGAAAATTCGGTTGCTTTGCACCTCCCATTGGCGCCCTAGCAATCCGGGCGTGGCTCCACCAATGCCTCCCAAATTCAGTGGGAGGTTAGCGGCGGCGGTAACCGGTAGCGCCCCCTGACTTACCGTCAGATGCTATGTCCGACAGGGTCAGGGGGACCTACCTATGGCCGGGGAGGCGCTATTTAAAGGCGAGGTGCAGGGTGGCCATTTTCGTTGCTGGCCGACTGCCAGCACCTGCCTCCGCTCCTGTCCCAGGCCTCCTTACCCGCTCCCCGCCCCCCACCCCGTGGAGTGCCGGCTGCGCTCCATGAGCCTGGCCCTTCTCTTGAGTGCCGGGCTCTTTTGCCGGCACTCCCGATCCCCGGGGGCCCAGCTGGGCCCCGGGTCGCGCAGAGGAAGGCCTGCAATACTGCGGCACGATGTGCCGTAGCGCCACATAGTGCCGCGATACACCCTCGCTGCACCCCAAGAGGGAGGCGGGGCGCTTCCAGTAGCGCTCTGCTTCCCTCTTGTGGCACTGCCACTCAATTTCCGTCGCGGGGGGCGCTAATTTTTCCGGGCGCTAAAAGTAGCGCCCTGGTGAAGTTAGCGCCCCAAAGGGGACGCAACTCAATTTCTAGCCCCTGATCTTCCCTCATATATATGGTTCACACTCGCTGTCTGAACATTTCACTTGTTCCTTTAATGTTTTACTCCATTCATATCTGTCACTTAATTTTATAGCTAAGTGACAGATAGGAGATGGGTACTGGCTGAACCTGGGAGCAGAGAGACTACCAACAGGAGCTAAAGGCTCTAGGTAGGACTTGAGATGGGAGCAGAGAGGTACCAACGCTGGAATTGGGAGGAAATGGGACTTGAAGCTAGAGGAAGCTGTTCCTAAGTTTGGAGAAGGGAGAGTCTGAGATAGGAGTGGAGCGATACCCAAAGCTAGCATAGTTACTGAGGCTGACGTGTTGAGCATGCCAATTGCATTTCATTGGCCCCCGGTAAGCATATGGCTGATACATAAATGGTTACTAAGGACCAATGAGATATCTCCAAACACAGACCTGATCAGAAACAATCCCTTTTTTTTCTAAAGATGCCCGCTTTAAATAAGATTTTTGACTTATTTGATGTATTTTTGACATTTTAACTGATGTTTATTATTATTAAGATGTGGGCCATGCTGGCAATGCAGTATTTATTCCCCATCTCTGGTTGCCTTGTGTGTATTAAGAGTAAATCACATATTGGGGACTTGAGGCACATCTAGGCTTGACCAGGTAGCGGTGGCAAGTTCCCTTTCCTGAAGGACATTAGTGAACCAGTTGGATTTTTAAAACAATCGAGTGCTGGCTCACAATTTACCAGATTGAATGAATTCAGTTGCACATGTGGGATTTGAACTTACAAGCTCTGGGGAGACCCAGGACCGCAATCACAAGTCTACCATTACACATTACTGTCTGTACTTCACATTCTTAAAACCAATATTGAAAAATTCAAAATACTGATTTACGGGATTTTGAACCTTAAGCCTCCGTCTCCTAGATCTTCTTTGCACCAACTCTAGAGGTGAATGCCTCCCTTATAAGGCTGTATTTCCTTGCATGATATGTATGTTGGACAGAATTCATTTAATTAAATAAAGTAATTGCATCATTAGTTTATAGTCCTTCTGAAGTGCAATGTAACATAGGTACAGGAGTAGGGCATTCAGCCCCTCAAGCCTGTTCTGTCATTCAATTAGATCGTGGCTGGTTTTCTTCATAATTCCATCTACCCGCCTTGGTTCCATAACCCTTAATAGCCTTGTCTATCAAAAATCAACAACCTCAGGTGTGAAATTTTCAATTGACCTAACCTCAACAGTTGTACGATAACAAAATACTGCAGATGCTGGAAATCCGAAATAACAACAGAAAATGGAAAAAGGGTTCACCCGAAACGTCGACTTTTACTTTCTCTCCACGGATGTTGCCTGGCCTGCTGAGTTTTTCCAGCATTTTCTGTTTTTTTTTTTAACCTCAACAGTTGTTTGGAGGAGCGAATTCCCGACTTCCATTTTCCTTTGTTGAAGAAATGCTTCCTGACACCCCGCCTTGAATGGCCTCACTCTAATTTTAATGTCTCCCCCAACAGAAGAATTACTTTCACTTTATCTACCCTATCAACTCCTTAAATTATCTGAAACACCTCAATTCAAGCACTTCTATACTCAAGGGACTACAAGCCTAGCCTATGGCACAAGTTTTTCTAACCAAAGGCAATTTTAGGACTGATACCCGGAAGTTCTTCAAGCAAAGAGCGATCAGAACTTGGAATGGACTTCCAGTTGGGTAGCTTCAGCAAAAATCCGGGAAGCATTTAAGAAACCAACTGGATGCTGTTCTGTGGGAACTGTATAGATTTTTTTTCTCTGGATGGTCGAACTGGAATCCATATCTATTTTCTGATCCTGTGACAATGATCAGAAGTGGAACCCTGGCTCTTTCTCAATAGTCAAACCCACGGCTGCATTTTTACTGCTACCCCAGATGAGGTCAGTTAGCCCAGCACAGACTTGGAATGAAACTCGGATCTTCCTGCTCTTCGTGTCTCCACTCAACACAGGGGAGTGCATTTAATCAGCTGAACCTTGAGATGGGGAGGGGAGAGTTTGCTCTTGCGGAGGTAGATAACGTTATTGTGGGGTTATCAAGATTTTAACCAGCCTCTGGTTTACAATAGCATTGCAGCTTCCTGGCATGAAACTTTAGGAGACTTCTTGGCTTTTGTCAAGTTGCAAAGTCCCCAGACTCACTCTGGTTTGATCATGCGGAAAGATTGTTACATAAGCCAGTATTAGTAGCATCAACAATGGGGAAATAAGAATTATCATCATTAAAAATGACCTTGGAGAAAAAAGTACAGATCGTGGGACATTCAGCCATCCACCTAATCTTTAAGTAAAAACTTACCATCCTCCAGCACAGCATATTTTCCCAGTGACACCTGTCAAAGAATATTAAATCTTTATCCCAGAATGATCGTCTTTCCCTAATGAGTAACTAAATGAGTGAGATCTGAGAGACCTGCTCAATTTAGGCCCTTAAACTGCATTCATTGATGTGTCCACAATGCTTAATTTAGGTTTAGTTTCTATTCATTTTGTCCTTGCTATCTTGCCAACTTTCTTATGCTGAAGGATAAACTTGGACTAATTTTGCATCTTTACCATTACTTGCCATCTAAATTGCCATTTTCAATTATGAATTATTGAACCCAATAGAAATTTGCAATAATTATAGAGGCTGCACATTTTCAAGCATATTGTGTGCTGTTCTCAGAAAGCAGATTTTAGTTTGGTAATACAGTAATGTGTTCCTGTGTCCTTTCCAATTAAAAGAGAAGTGGTATCATCTAGTGGCAAGCAATCAGGATAGAAGATATAATGATATGTCTTTTTGTTGCATTCAGTTGTTTCAATATGGATGTATCTTCGCCCTCAACCCTCCCCTTCAAATTTTCACAATTCCACTCTTGAAGGTGCCAGCTGCCGCATTGTAGAGCATGGTTCCAGCCAAGCTCTGGTGCCTCACTCATGCGCCCATTCTCCACGTGTGAACTGAAATAGTTATCGTTGGCTGGCTACTGTATCATAGGAAGCATCACAGTTGAGTATGATCCAACGCTCAACCAATTGAAAAGTGAACAGATGTGGGATTTTTTTCCCCCTCTCTGTAGCGCAGGCATGCTGAGGCAAATTATAACACCACTACAGCCATCCTGGCTGAGATACATTCACTCAACACAGAGTAGGGATTGAGCATGGGGCTTGCCAGGTCTGTAAGGATTAGTGAATTTACCAAGCGAATCCTTGGGTGGCTCATAGCTTTCTAAGCCCTAATTTTAAATGCACAGTGTTTGGATTTTATACAAACTTGAAGTAAGGTTCTGTAAGCGCCGTAAACTCGAGCTCATCCAAAAACTCGGCTGCCTGAATCCTAACTCGCACCAAATCCCGTTCACCCATCACTCCTGTGTTCATTGAACTACATTGGTTCCCGGTCCAGCAACACCTCAATTTGAAAATTCTCCTCCTTGTTTTCAAATCCCTCCATGGCCTTGTCCCTCCCTATCTCTGTAACCTCCACCAGTCCTATTAAAGGGATAATTACTAGTCCTAGCCCTTTTCAGGCTACCCCAGATGAGACATATTCCCCAGACGTTCACCTTCAACTAAAGTTAGAGATAGCCGAATTCTATAAGATGCTTAATTGGGTCTAAAGGTCCAGGCTATCTCTCTCTAAAGGAAAGGAATGACTTGAAGATGTTACTGTCCTCCAGATAGCACTTTTAATAAGGTTAACTAGACTGTAACCTTCTGGATATTATGAGGGTCCGGAAAACCCCCCCAGAATTCTGCAACTCCTGTACAGAGATTGAGTTCACGAGTTTGATGCAGAAATACTATGTGAGACAATTCTAAAAATATATAGATTTATTAAAGAACCAACATGCAGCTAACAGCTGGTGATTCAATCGCAACTTTAACAGTTCAAAATTCAAATAGCTTACATTTCTTATTCTTGGAGATCCTTATTCTCAAATCTTAACTTCGTTACATTTTTACATTTCTTATTATTTCCATTCCAGGATATCCACCAAAATCAAATAAGAGTACCTATTGATCCCCAAAACTCAGAGTTAAAAACTTACAGAGCCTGCCTCTGAAGTTGAGAATCGTTTGCCCCTTCCAGCGACTTTTGACTTCCTATCTGAAAGTTCCATATTTTATAATCTTTTTGCAGTGGTATATCATTTGAAGTTTTCTGCTGATGTAAGCTAATTATCTCTAGTCATTCTTTCTGTTGACTTCTTTCTAATCTTACTGTCAGTTCAGCTGTTAACTTGCAGAATCCTGTCTCTACCTTTAGGTGTTCAAATTTTATCATAAAAAATGGTTATGACAGATGTATCTATTTGATGCCATTCTTATGAAGTCCTTTCATTCAATTTTTAAATCACCTTAGCTGGTTGAAAGCAGCTCATAATCATAATCATAATCAACTTTATTGTCATTGATAGTGCACAAGTGCAGTACAACGAAATGTAGGCTTGCGGCTCCCGAGAGTGCACGTTTAGATTAAGACATTTAAACATTCAACATACATTTGGCTTGTAATACATTAACATAAACATAACCATAATAAAGTGCATTGGCAGATGTGCAGGCTTTAGAGTTTATTTGTGGAGTTCAGTAGGATGACAGCCCTGGGAAAGAAGCTGTTCCTAAATCTTGTCGTACGGGTGCGAATGCATCTGTAGCGTCTCCCAGATGGCAGGAGGGTGAACAGACTGTGGCTGGGGTGGGTAGGGTCTTTGATGATGGTCCGTGACCTCCGTAAACAGCGTTTCTGGTATATGTGCTCTATGGTCGGTAGCCGGGTGCCGGTAATGTGTTGGGCAGTTTTGACTACCCGCTGCAGGGCTTTCCTGTCATAGTAGCTACAGCTGCCATACCATACTGTGATACAGTTCGTCAGGATGCTCTCTATTGTGCAGCGGTAAAAGTGTCTCCTAACTGTTCTATTTTCAACACAAACACAATGTGATTGCTTGGTGCATCTACTGAAGTCATATTTACAAAGTCTTCTGTTTGTACCTTTTACAATATGTAAATCAAAAACACTTCAACTAGGGTGTTCTATGCATTTCTTAACTAGTTCAATTGGTTGTATTAAGAATTATGTCTCCTGTCTTTCATTTGATATTACTTTTACAAAGGCACATGTTCCTTTAACGTTCTGTGTTTCTGTTCAAAGTGTTAGTTTTTAACACTTTAAACTGGGTATAGCTATTGTGTTTTTTCTAAACTGCAGATTTCTTGGAAACTCCAACCCTTTGCTTCTTCAATAGGGCCATTATTTTAGTATCAACAACCAACCCCCACTTCAAAAGCTTGTATGGTGTTTACAGCTTTGTGTTAACACTTCATCTTATCTCAGAAGCCTGTATTTCTGTTTACAGCTTGTGTCGTTGAGGCTTTTAGATTTTTAACCCCAGTTTGTCATGTTTTAATAAAATCAGAATTCTGTTCATAGGATGGTGTATCTTTCTGAAATATGGCTATTCCTTTACACGATAATCCTCCGAGATCCCTGCACTCATCCAATTCTGGTCTTTTGCGCATCCTACAATTTTCTTGCTCCACCATTGGCGACCATGCTTTTAACTGCCTAGGCCCTAAGCTCTGAAATTCCAAAGCTCAGGCTCCCTAAATCTCTCCTCCCTAAAACCTACCTCTCTGAGCAAGCTTTTGGTCGCCTAATATCTCTTTACATGGCTTACTGTCAAATTGTGTTTGATAATCACTCCTGTGAAGCGTCTTGGGACATTTTACTATGTTAAAGGCACTATATAAATACAAGTAGTTGTTAATCTGGTTTACTTTAGTCCATGCTTTGAAAGCCAGTTCATACTGAGTGCCCTCGTCTCACCTTGGTTCAGTGTAACTTCACACACTGCTCCAGATAAGTTCCACTCTTATCCAGAATGCATAGGGATTCTGCCGTGAGTTTCAATTATTATCATGTACAGCATAGGAACAGGAGTAGGCCGTTCAGCATTCAACATTCAAATTAGATCATTGTTGATCTGAATCTTAACTTCCGTAACCCTTAATACACTTGCCTAACTAAAATCTATCAATCTCAGTTTTGAATTTTCAATTGCCCCCCAGCCTCAACAGCTTTTTGGGCCAAGAATGTTTCAGATTTCCATTACTCTTTGTGTGAAGAAGTTCTGACAGACATCACCCTTGAATGGCTTAGCTCTAATTTTAAGGTGGTACATCCTTTTTCTGGACTCCCGCACCAGAGGAAATAGTTCCACTATCTACCCTATCAACTCCCTGAACCATCTAAAACAACTCAAATTAGATCACCCCTTAATCTTCTATACTCACGGGAATGCAAGCGTAGTTTACGCAACCTATCCTCATAATTTAACCTGTTAAGCCATGACATCGTTCTGCTGAATTTGTGCTGCACCCTCTCCAAGGCCAATACATCCTTCTGAGGTGCTGTGCTTAGAACTGATTGCAGAATAAAGGAACTTTGAAGGAGATAAACTTTGGAGAAGAGAAACTTTGGAGAAGAGAAACTTTATAACATTTAAGAGTTGAATTTTATATAAAAACAACAAAGTAAAGGGAAGGGGAATACTATTTTTCAGGCTCTGCACATTTGTAGGAATGTTTTTTGACCTTGGAAATGAACAGGTCAGACAGATAAATCCCTTTCCTCATTTTAAACCACTCAGCTATGGTGCACTGTAGCTTAGCGTAAGCCGTTATAAATTGATAGGATGTGACTTTGTAGTGAATGCTCTGTGACCATATAGAAATGAATAGCCTCATTTAATCTACTCATTATTCCCACAGCGTAACTGAAAAATATTAATACATATTAACATCCATCCGCGCTCAAAAGTGGAAAATAGATATTTAGGGATGGTACTTGATCATCATCAGAACGGAGTAAAATCATATTGGTTCACTGGCTTGGGGATTCTCATTGAGATTATTAAGAGATTTGTAGCATCGTAAATTCATATAACATCTTGTTAATTTTGATTTAGCCAAGCCACACAGGATCAATGGACAATGTAAGGGGGAAAGTGAATATTTTTATTAAATGGTAGACTTACATTGACATAGAGGGCTGGCTAATGTATGGTATTACCATATGCTTTGCTGAAATGGCATTTTTAACAGCACATCGGGGCAGTGAAGCTCAGTGAATGGGTTTGACTGCATGTCATGATCAACTTCCTCAAACTGCAAGATTGAAGTTAAATTAAGCTGGGCTGGCATTTGCGTGCATTTAATTGAAATTTGGAAAAAGAAAATCACTGCATTTCCCTACTGTGGGTGATGAGGGGCTGAGCTTAACCAAGGATAAATAGACCTTGTCCACTTGATTATTTTGGATTACCACTGTTATCCCATGAGTCAGATAAATGGTGTAATGTGTGAGTAATCATTAAGATTGAGCTAAAAATGCTTATTTCATGGGTCAGATAAACCCATTCTTGGGTAGAAATGGATAGGAAACTCTGACTGCTGGAAACCTGAATGAAGGGTCCTACCTGAAAGGTTATTGAATCTTTCTCTCCCTGATGTTTACTTGCCTGCTATGTATTTTCTGCTTTTGCCAACACAGTATTTTATTTGAACAGTGAGTTTAAAAAAGTGTGGGAGTTTTATACAGGAATTTAAACTGCCCCTCCCTGTAGCTGACCCATTACACCTCTGATCAAATGCACGGCGTCCAAGCGCCATGTCTTCATGACTTGGTGACTGAAGTCTCAGGCACCTTTTTCCTTACAGATCTGTTTTAGACTTTGCTCTATGCGGTGGAGTGCACTAATTTAGGATTATCAGCACCTACAGCATCAAAAATGGAAATGAAATATCCCAAACATATTTGTAAATATTTGTCATACTACAGTTGCATAATTAAAATTTCTCCAGTGTTCTGTTTCCATTTACAAAAAGATTTAATATTTGGAGCACACGGGCCACAATTGATTTCACCCAAATCCCCACAGTAATTAAGAGCTCTGGGGATAGAGGGAGGGCTGGAATCTATATCTAGAGATATGATAGCTGCAGAATAGCACTTTTTATTAAAACCAATTAATTTGATTGGCCTGATAATCAAAAACTCAGCAAATTGTTAAAGGTTGAACTATTCATAGTTGTGCAAGCATTCTCAATTCATTCATGAAAAGTCTTCAGTGCCTTTAAAGATGTTTGTTGTATTCCAATGAGGTTTACGTTGCATATTCAGAAAAGTGCAGTGCAGCACTTGTTGAAGTCTACATGGACTCTCTACTCCATCGTATGTGTGGGGAAAGTTCCTTAAATATTTGGTCTATCGAGTTTAAAATAGATGATTGCTCAACTTGGGTCATGGTTCCGGAGGGAAAGTAATGAATATGGGTCTGCCTTGTTGACTGAACATCTCTTGATTCAAGAAATGTTATCTTTGGAAAATGTGAATGTATAAAGGACAAAAAAAATCACATGCTAACCCTGCAATTCAGGAAATAATTTATTTGTTAGAATTATACAGCATGGAAGCAGGCTATGCGACCCATCATGACTGCCGGCTCTTTGAAAGAGCTGTCCAATTAGTCCCACTCCCCTGCTCTTTGCCCAAAGCCCTGCATTTTTTCTTTTTCAAGTATATTATTATATATTATATATATATCCAAGTCCCCTTTTGAAAGTTACTATTGAATCTGCTTCCACCACCCTTTCAGGCAGTACATTCCAGATCATCATAACTCGCTGTGTAAAACAATTCCCTCCTCATCTCCCATCTGGTGCATTTGCCAATTACCTTAAATCAGGTTATCAACCCTCCTGCCAGTGGAAATAGTTTCCTCTTATTTAATCTATCAAAATCCTGTCATGACACTATT
The DNA here is from genome assembly GCF_052327205.1 of Somniosus microcephalus. Taxonomy (NCBI): domain Eukaryota; kingdom Metazoa; phylum Chordata; class Chondrichthyes; order Squaliformes; family Somniosidae; genus Somniosus; species Somniosus microcephalus. Next base: position 35,477,883 of record NC_141012.1, on the reverse strand, counting down.
TTTCAACAAAGCCACACTTTATATAGGATCAGATCGGACACAATTCCTCGGGACATGGATTGCACGAACCCAAACTTCACAACATACATAAGCATGAAATAGGAGATAGTTGTTAACTGATGCTAACAAATTCATCTTGGTGGGGTGTGAGCGTTAACAACCTTCCAGTACCTCACCCAAGAGACCGTTCATCATATGTGAGCCTGGACAATGAGTTTCAGCCGGCTACTTGTTCATAGAGGTTATTGCAGCAGATTCTCATCCTATTCTCATCCAGTGACCACACCAGCACACATTCCGGCATGAATCAATGGATAAAATTAGAAGCAGAATCCTAATTGTTTTTCCTGCCCTTTTCTTAGTTTGGTGGTGCTAAGGCCAACTGCTCTTGTTGAAATCAGCAAACATAGCAGATTGGTGACTTTCTGGTCTATATTGTTTAGTCCTATTTGCCCACTGGAGCACTTAGGGACCTGACTTCTCATGTGGACTTCATTTGGGTCAGAAATAATTGACCAACTTTCAGTCAGTGGAACATGACCTTTTTCTGCACACGAGTTAACTTCTCACTGTCTCTTGTATAACAATTAAAGTTTTAATAGAAGAAGGCAGAAACATCCATAACTCTTGGTGGCTTTGATGTGAACAAACTGAATTCCAGGCCCGAATTGAACTGTCTGGATTCAATGTAACGTTTCAATCAAAGAGAACAAACAATGTCTATGGAACTGAACCCCTCCAGATAGTCAACATTTTCAGAAGTGGTAAAAAAGGGGAAGACCATTTGTTAACACATTAATGGCTGCATACTTGCTTAACAGAACAAAAGTGTCCCTCGATGGTTGTACTTGGCTTCTCACCAAGGCCTATCATTGGCAGTCACATGTGAATGGAGATACTTTATCAAAGCTGTGATCTGTGAGCACCTGTTCAGATCTCCCTTCACGACTTGCCTGAGGCTATTACTGAAATGGTTCCTTCAAGCCTCGAATTCAGAAGAAGACCCACATAATTTGAGCTTTCTGCCTTTCACTTTTGGGTCTTATTAATGCACACTGTACACCATTTGATTCCTAATCCTGTATATGAAGCTGTAATGCAGCAACATGGTAGCTAATGAGACGAGCAAGCGACAAATTGAAATGTAATGCTGGTACAGTAGTTTCCTATTTAAATTGTATTAATCGTGGATGTGGGGTTTTGAGGCTGCACTTGTCTATTTCTGATGCACTTACTAGAGGACCAATAGGCACGAAATGACCAATGTAATGGCAATTAAAATTTCAAATAGTTTATTAGCCGTCGTCAATTCATCGCCAGAAAAATTCAAGAGACAATGGTGCTCAACGGACAACAGATGGCAAAGGTGAATGCTGGCCCCTCACAACCATTAGCATACTTCACAGCTTTATTGCTAAACACAAGCAGATGTGTTGCACATTAGTAAAATCCTCAAAGCGCTCCTGTTGAAGAGCATCATCACTCAGCAATCCAGCTGTTTACCCAGATAACGCATACTTTCTAAAACCAAGCTTGGGAATGATAGATAATTCTATCGCTTTTGTTCTCGCCTCTTCTCCTTGGCGCTGCTACTTGTTCCTCTATGTCTTTGGCCAGGATTCCTGTTAGCATAAAATGTGAAGTAATGGACTGGGGTCGTGACATGAACTACAGATGGGAATAGCTGTACAAAGCTGGCAAGAAGCAGCAAGAACCAAAGTCTGCAACAAAATTGAGATTGGTTTGAACTGCAGGACAGTGCACCAAGTTCCATTCCAATCCCAGTGCTGCGTGCTGGTGCAGCAATGTGGCTATTAAGAAAGATCAACAGATGAAAGGTATCAGTTTTCTCCCCTGTTGCCATGGTATGCGAGGTCCACAGGAGATGGCAGCCCCTTTGCACATCTCCCAAGAGGCCATTCTTCATCTGCGAGCCTTTACACTGAGTCTCCAACAGCTGTTACTGGATTATAACAAGTGGCAGCACTGGTTTGTCCCCCACGCCCCCCCAACCCCTTTTCCAGTCCACAGACACCGAGGTCAATTTGATAGAGGTGTTCAAAATCATGAATGGTTTGGTTGAGTAAATAAGGAAAATTTGTTTCCAGTGGCAGGAGGGTCAGTAACTAGAAGACACAGATTTAAGGTGTTTGGCAAAAGCACCAGAGGCAACATGTGGAAAAAATGTCTACGCAGCGAGTTGTTATGATCTGGAATGCACTGCCTGAAAGTGTAGTGGAAGCAGAGTCAATAGTAATCTTCAAATGGGAATTAGAGGAATACTTGTAGGGAAAACAATTACGACTGGGTGGAAAGAGCTGGAGAGTGGGACTAATTGGATAGCTCGACCAAAGAGCCAGCATAGGCAAAATGGGCCAAATGGCCTCCTCCTGTGCTGTATCATTCTATGATTCTATGAATTGTAGTGCCTCTTTCACGGCTATCTCAACACAAGCATGAATTTAACCTGGAACTTAGCTCTTCTGTATGACCTGATGCTGTATTTCCCCACCAAAATATCAGATATGTGGCTTGAAATATAGAGTGATCAATGTCAATGCGCAGTGACCTATTGCCATCCTCAACTTATGTTATGTTCACATTAAAATCAAGAATTGGAATGATCAGATAAAATGGAGATGATATAAAGAACCAAGTAAAGCTGCCTGATTCATTACTTTGATAGACCTCAAGCAATTTTGTTACTAATTAATAGAGGGATACAGGGATAAAAGCTGCCAAAATCAGTATTGCTTGACGTAGTTGATAGGCAGGTGAGGCACAATGGGCTAAAACTGCACTGGAGAGAGAGGCACGTAATTTGCGGCCCCTACGAATGCGTACACGCCCGTAAGGGCCGCGCAAGTTCCGGGTTATCGTGTGCGAAGCGCATGCGCAAAAACCCGGAACTTGCAATCTGTCAAGAAGATTCTTGACAGATCCAACATATCCCTGGGAAAAGGGCATCTGCGGGGGGGAGAGTTGGGCTATTTGCCCAAATTCTGCCCAGCGAATGCCCATGAAATTCTTACACCTGGTAAAAGCAGGAGTAAGGCCTGCTTTTACCAGTGTAAGAGTTTAAATGAACATAAAAAGTAATTTTTTTCAATCATTTAAACATTCAAAAACCTGTACAATAAGGTAGTTCATTTTAACCCTTTAAAAAAAAATATATTTTTCAAAAAGTTATATTTTTATTTTAAATATTTAATTAAATGGCATTTTAAATATGTAATTTTTAAAAATTTATTTGATGTGTACGTGTATTTTTGGGGGTATTCCCATTCATGCTTATTGGGTTTCTGTACATGCAGAATCCCCACAAGCATGAATGGGGGATCCTCTTTCATTGGTTGGTCCAGCCCACGTGATCCCAGGGGCGTTTGCGAACCGCATGGGTCCCGGAATACGTGGGCCTCTGCCCCCGGGTACCCAGAGAGGCCCAGGACCGCGCGTCTCCGTACCTCCCGGACCACCAGGTACGCGGGCATTTTATTTGCGGATCAGAGGCATTTCCCCGCGGGAAGCCTCCGACCACAAATTCAAGGCCTTTAGAATAGGTCTTGTACTTGCATGATTCAACTTCCATCCGGAATATCACAATGGAGAGCTCTAGAAATGTCTTAAACTGTGAAGAAGTAAATTATAGAATGGAGGATAGAAACCAAGAGACGTATCTGAGGAAAGATTGATTGATGGTGGTATAGTGGTTAGCACTGTTGCCTCACAGCGCCAGGAACCCGGGTTCGAATCCGGCCTCGGGTGACTGTCTGTGTGGAGTTTGCACATTCTCCCCGTGTTTGCGTGGGTTTCCTCCGGGTGCTCCGGTTTCCTCCCACAGTCCAAAGATGTGCGGATTAGGTTGATTGGCTATGATAAATTGACCCTTAGTGTTAGGGGGATTAAATACGTGGGGTTACGGGGATAGGGTGGGATATGTGTAGGTGTAGGGGTTACAGGGATCGGGTGGGATATGTGTCGGTGCAGGCTCGATGGGCCGAAATGGCCTCTATCTGCACTGTGGGGTTTCTGTGATTCTGTGATTCTGTGATATATATATTTTAAATTACTGGATATTTGCAAATTGGTTTCTCTTTTTAGTGGGCCACAGGCTATTTCCTGGGCAGCTTCTGCCAATGCAGCTCTCGGTCAGTCACTGGGAGGTGCACAGGATAACTTGGCCTGTGATTTCCTCCCCTCCCAAAATCCCTTGGTGCCTGTGGCTAAGTGCAAGCTCTTCAATCGATTTTTTTTTTTTGCTGTCCAAATATCACATTTAAGGTCAGACGCTTGGCCGCCAGGGAATCCGGGTCCTGCCTGTCCCATTTGAACACAACAAATCATTTTCTTACTTTTTCAAAAGGACACTGTTTAAGAGAGAGAGCAAGCGCTCCAGAGCTGTGACAAAATCAAATACGGCGTACACAGAATATTAATTAGTGCTGCAAGCTAGATTTTAAAAAGGTGAAGAGAATAACGAGTGTGAGACGAGTGAAGAATGTGGTGAAATGGGAAGTGCAGCTGGCAGGCTGGCTGCTGTTTGCAGGCTGCTTTGGTTTTAAATCTAATATCGTTCACAGGCAGAAGAAATGAAGTGGATACATGCGCAAATATGGGGGACATTTTGTTTCATTCCGATTTCTGTGCAAGAACAGGTGATCTCGCCTAAGCCAACATTATAATGACATTGGTAAGTAACGTCATGGAATGTTGCAGCACAGAAACAGGGCATTTCACTCCTCAACTCTACAGCTGTATTTTTATTCACAGTCAAGTTAGAAATCTCCGTTGATCAGCCCTGATTACCTCATGTTTCTCCAAGTGCTAAGTATATTCATCCTGTATTAATGAGTCCTGACCACTCATCATATCAATAAATATCGCTCTTTCCCAAGTAACTGCCTATTTCCCTTTTTAAAACGTTTATCGACTCTGCTTTGAGAATAGTTCTGTTAGCCTATCTGTGTCCTCCTGCAATCTTCCATGGACCTTGTCACACTTTGCCATATTTGATGTCATCAACAAATTTCAGTATTGTCCCTTTCTAAATCCAGATCATTTCTATATAGAGTTAAAATGTCTTACTGCAATTATATAGGGCCCTGGTGAGACCACACCTGGCATATTGTGTACAGTTTTGGTCTCCTTACCGAAGGAAGGATATACTTGTCATAAGAGGGAGCGCAACAAAGGTTCACCAGACTGATTCCTGGGATGAGAGGATTGTCCTATTAGGAGAGATTGAGTAGACTAGGCCTATATTCTCGAGAGTTTAAAAGAATGAGAGGTGATCTCATTGAAACATACAACATTCTTACAGGGCTTGACAGGGTAGATACAGGGAGGATGTTCCCCCTGGCTGGGGAGTCTAGAACCAGGGGGTCACAGTCTCAGAATAAGGGGTCAGCCATTTAGGACTGAGATGAGGAGAAATTTCTTCACTCAGAGTGGGGTGAATCTTTGGAATTCCTACCCCAGATGGCTGTGGAGGCTCAATAGTTGAGTATATTCAAGACAGAGATTGATAGATTTTTGGGGTATGGGGATAGTGCAGGAAAGTGGAGTTGAAGTCAAAGATCAGTCATAATCTTATTGAATGGCGGAGCAGGCTTGTGGGGCCGAATGGCCTACTCCTGCTTCTATTTCTTATGTTCTTATGTTTCTTAATAACAATGGCCCTAACACCTGGAATTCCACACATCACTTTTTCTACTTACCCTTATGTATACTCTCAACCCTATCCATACATCAATTTTCCCCTTAATTCTATCTACCATTATCTTTGCCATAAGTCTTTTATCTGATACCTTCTCGGATATTTTCTTTGTTGAGAATATACAAACCATATCCACTGAATTTCCTTTATTATTAATCCTCTCTCTTATTTCTGCAAAGAATTCTATAAGTTTGGTCTAACATGATCTGCCCTTCAGAAAGCCACACCAGCTGGCTTCTAATTAACTTAAGTTTCTCCAAGTGCTTAGTAATTTCATTGCACATTGTAGACTCTGGAGGACAGATGTTCTGTACTTTTGCTATCAGCAGAAGCCTTAGCCCACTAGTCACACACATTTTGAGATCATGGGCCTGCTGCCCATGATTTTCCTTCCAGTAAATTGATGGACATAAGCTCATGGACAATGGGCCTGTAATTTCCTATTTTGCATGGCTAGCAGGCAAAGTTCCCGATGGTAGCGCAAACGTGGAAAATTAGTCCTTAGCAGTAAACCAACAACTAAAGTAAAACTGGTCGATAATATTCTGGCTTATCCCAGCTCCTTTCTGTTATGTTCATTAATAACTAGTCGTTTTTATTAAGAACAGCTAGCTTTTGCTAGACACTTTATTGAGCACATGTGGACTAGGTACAGTATCTGTAGAGGCATCCATCTTGACTGCTGCCTTGTGGGTAGCCTGGTGCATTGTGGGTAGCCCACTCTTATATACATACAGCACCACCTAGTGTACCATTCCAGAATGACAGGTTACTGATCATTACATCCCCCTTTCTTTGAGGTTAAACAAAATCAGTATCAATCAATATCAATCAATCATAACAACATAAACATCTTCAACAGTCAATACATTTTCAATGTAGTTTTCTTTGTACTCAAAGATTACGTCTATCAGGCTTTTTTACTTCACGTGTGGATCTTCTCAGCACAGGTAAGTCTGATGTGTTTTCATGAGAGCCTGTATGTGTATTTGTGTTAGATTGTTCTGGTGGTGAGTGACAAGATTCAGTTGCGGCATTGTCATCGATTTGCTCTTGGATAGTCTCTTGTGTTTTTAGGAGGGAACGGCAGTTCCTCCTGAGAATCTGTCCTTCCTCAGTTCTAACAGTGTATGACCTTGGTCCTACTTCCTCAAGAACTGTAGCTTTCCTGTTCCATGCATCTGGATCCTCAATCCTGACAACATCATCCCTTGTCAATGGTTTCAGAGTTTTCGATGACTTGTCATAGTATGATTTCTGTTTCAGCTTTAACAGTTGAAGTCTCTGTCTCAGTTCCTTACTCTGCTTTTCTTTTGCACAGCAGGGTAGCGTGGTACGCAACTTGCGACCCATTAGGAGTTCAGGTGAAGAACCAGAGTCTAAAGGTGAGGCTCGGTAGCTCAGCAGGGCGAGATAAGGATCAGACTTGCTTTCTGTCGCTTTCTTCAGTAGCTGCTTGAGAACTTGAACACCATTCTCCGCCTTACCATTCGACTGAGCATACAAAGGACTGGATGTGATGTGTTGAAAGTCATAATGTGCTGCAAACTGTTGCCACTCCTTACAGTTGAAGCACTGACCATTGTCGCTAACGGCAATCCTGGGAATTCCATGTCTGGCGAAGATGGATTTCACATGCATTATGACACTGCTTGCTGTGGTGCTTGAGAGCAGCGCCATCTCAGGATAGTTAGAATAGTAGTCAATCACTATTAGATAGTCTTTACCATTTAAATGAAAAAGGTCCATACCAACCTTTTGCCATGGTGCTGTTGGTATGTCAGCTACTATCATTGGTTCCTTTGCTTGTTTGTTTTGGTGTTTCTGACATGTCTCACATTTGCCTATCATGTTCTCAATGTCCTTATTTATGCCAGGCCAATAAACAGTGTCTCTTGCTCTCCTTTTGCATTTTTCAATTCCGAGGTGTCCCTCATGAATCCTTTTGAGCATGTTTTGACGTAGAGCCTGTGGAATGACTATTCTGTTCTGTTTTAGTAATAGTCCACTTGCGACACTCAATTCTGACCTTATGTGAAAATATTTTGGACAGGAACCTTTTGGCCAACCATGATGAATGTTCTCTATTACTGTTTGTAATACTGTATCTTTTACTGTTTCTTCTGCTATTTGCTTTGATTTTGTGTCTGACACGGGCAGCGCAGCAGTGACCATACTCACATGAACATCCACGTCTTCTTCAGTAGAGCTCACATGACTCATTGTGGGTGCTCGGGATAGTGCTTCTGCTAATAATATGTATTTGCCTGGTGTGTAGATCGGTTCAAAGTCATATCTTTGCAGCTTCATCATGAGTCATTGAATCCTTGGAGACATCTCATTCAGGTTCTTTTTTATGATGGCAACCAGTGGGCTGTGGTCTGTCTCAACTGTGAAGGTGGGAAGTCCATATATGTAGCCATGAAACTTTTCTAGTCTAACTACCAAGCCTAGACATTCCTTTTCAATCTGGGCGTATCGACACTCAGTATCAGTCATAGACCTGGAGGCATAGGCAACAGGCTTCCAATCTTCACCCTCTGCTTGTAGCAAGACCGCACCTAGGCCATCTTTTGATGCATCCGTTGACACTTTGATTCTTTTTGTTGGGTCAAAGAAGGTGAGTACAGGTGTGGTTGTCAGCACTGTTTTGAGGTTTATCCACTCTTGTTCATGTCTTTCTGTCCATGCAAACTCATTTGTTTTACATAGCAGGTCTCACAGACAGGCTGTCTTGGCTGACAAGTTAGTAATGAACTTTCCAATGAAGTTTATCATCCCCATGATGCGTAGCACTCCTTTTTTGTCAGTGGGTCGGGGCATTTTGAGTATGGCGTTTACTTTTTCCATATCTGGCTCTATTCCTTTACCAGATAGATTATCTCCTAGGAAAGTGACTTCCTGGATGCCAAACTGACACTTGGCTTTGTTGAGCTTCAGTCCATTCCGGCGTATGCTCTGCAGCACTTTAGTCAGTCTCTCATTGTGTTCTTTCAGTGTGGAGCCCCAGATGATGATGTCATCAACATAGACCCGAACTCCTTCCAGACCTTCAATTATGTGTTCCATCGCTCTATGAAAGATTTCAGATGCAGATATTATCCCGAAAGGCATTCTGAGGAAACAATACCTGCCAAATGGTGTGTTGAAGGTACAGTATTTGGTGCTCTCTTCATCCAGTTTTAGTTGCCAAAATCCTCGTGAGGCATCGAGCTTTGTAAAGTATCTGGCACCTGACATTTCACTGGTGATTTCTTCTCGCTTGGGAATCTGGTAGTGTTCACGTTTTATGTTTGCATTTAAGTCCTTTGGATCCATGCATATTCTTAGGTCATTGTTCTTTTTCTTTACACATACCATGGAGTTAACCCAGTCTGTTGGCTCTTTGACTTTCCTGATGACTCCTAGTGTGGTCATTCTGTCCAGCTCATTCTTGAGCCGGTCACGCAGGTGTGCTGGAACTCTCCGTGGAGCATGTACCACTGGCTGAGCATCCTCCTTTAGCTGGATCTTGTAAGTGAATGGTAGAACTCCAAATCCTTTGAACACATCCTGGAAATTATTCACTACAGAATCCACCGAGTCATCTGGTCTGCTTATGGCACAGTTTATACGGTAGACTCTCTTGACCAGTTCTAAGTCCTCACAAGCTTTGTCACCCAGTAGTGAATCAAGTCCTTCAGCCACAACAGAAAACATGAGATGATGCACTTTGTCTTTGACTGTCACTTTAAGTCTGCATACACCTAAGCTATCTATTTTCTGTCCATTATAGTCCTTCAGTAGTACTGACTTTTTCTGTATTTTGGGCTTTTCTTTCATGTTTTTAATGTCACTCATACTGATTATTTGCTTTTGCCCCAGTGTCCAGTTTCAATGTAACTAATGCTCCATTTATCTGCAGTGGGAACATCCATTTGTCCTCTTTTACTGCATTAATTTTATGTTCAGCATTGTCCATATCTGAGGGCTGCACATTTTCTGTATCATTTTTGACATTGTCACATGACACCATTCGTACAAAAAAGTCTCACTTAAATCAGTGTCCTCAATCACATTAACTCGTTGCCCTTTCTTTGTTTTTACTTTTGAAAAGCATTGTTTGACAAAGTGATTCTTTCCATTACACTTTGTGCACATTTTTCCAAACGCTGGGCATTGTCTTAACTGGTGTTTGTAACCACAGCATTTACAATTAAAAATTTTATCCTCCGATTGCTTTTCATTTCTGTCCTGCCCACGTTTCTTCCCCTTGTAGGACACAGCACCGACAGCAGCATTATCACTCATTACAATCGCATCATTATTGATTTCACTGAAAGTCTTCGCGTGCTTTCGAGCTAGCTTGCTGGCTTGGCATATTTTCACAGCAATTTCCAATGTTAGTTTGGTTTCTCTCAACAGACGTTCCCTGACTTTTTTTATCATGAATACCAAACACAATCTGGTCACGAATCATGGATGCTTTCAGCTCAGAGAAATTACATGTCTGTGCTTTCAGTTTCAGATCAGTTATAAAGCTATCAAAAGTCTCATTTTGCTGCTGTGTCCGAGAACAGAATATGTACCTCTCATAGGTTTCATTCTTTTTGGGAGAACAATGTGTATCAAACTTCTTTAGCACATCGTCTAATTTTCCTCTGTTCTCCTCTGGATTAAATACAAATGTATTAAATACCTCTATAGTCTGTGGGCCTGCAAACGTGAGCTGCAATGCTATTTTCCTTGCGTCTGGCTTCGTACCGTACCCGATGGCAGCAATGTAGAGTTCGAATTGTTGTTTAAAAGTCTGCCAATTGTAGTCGACATTTCCTGTGAGTTTCAAATGCTCTGGTGGCTTCAAATTCTCCATGTTGTATTGCACAATATTCAGCAGATCTTACCAATCCTGGTACCATGTTATGTTCATTAATAGCTAGCCATTTTTATTAAGAACAGCTAGCTTTTGCTAGACACTTTATTGAGCACATGTGGACTAGGTACAGTATCTGTAGAGGCATCCATCTTGACTGCTGCCTTGTGGGTAGCCTGGTGCATCGTGGGTAGCCCACTCTTATATACATACAGCACCACCTAGTGTACCATTCCAGAATGACAGGTTACTGATCATTACACTTTCTACTGAAACACTACTAAAAAAGCAATCATCTGCTTATTTATCTAAGCTCAGTTTGTGAGACCTTGCTGTGTGCAAATTAACTGCCACATTTCCCAACATTACAACAGTGATTACACTTCAAAGGTACTTACTTAGCTGTGAAGCACATTGGGACATCCTGAGGTCGTGAAAGGCCTGATAGCAATGTAAGTTTATTCTTTCTTTCTCTTTGCCCTTAGGATCCTCAGATGTAAACTATTAGGTCACTTTAGTTTGTCTGCCATAGGTTTGAGTAACTTATTCAGTACCATTTCTCCTTGAATAATAACCTCCACGAATAGTTCAACACCCATCTCTGGTAATTTCCTTGCTCAGATAGATTTAATCCATGTTGTGCCCTTTAGATGTTTATTAAATGACCAGTTTTCTTCCAGATTATGTTGATTCTTGCATCAGGTGAGAAATTGAATTCATTGTTGGCCATTGAGCAGAGCCAGACCAGACCAGGTATAGTTCGCAATGATTATACAACACCAGACAACACAGAAGAGTTTAATCATTCAAAACTTAAATGATAGGTTTTGCACCCTAGAGTTGAGTGCATGTAGATGCACATTTCCACCCAATTATCCCTGATTTGATTAACATTTTTGGACACAGATGCTCACTTTTTTACTTTGTTGGGTGATCTTTGTGTTGAGAGATCTTTATCCTCGGGAATAGAACACTTTGCATTTCAGACATTTAGTTGTGGTGTCAAGCACTTCACAAGAAAAGAATAAAGAAAGACTTGCATTTATATAGCGCTTTCAACGATCACCGGACGTCCCAAAGCGCTTTACAGCCAATGAAGTACTAATGTCACGTATAGCATGTTAAATGCAAAGTAACGCTCCATCTACTCAGCCTTAATAATATGTCTTAACCCAGTCTCTCAAAATCATCCATATTGCATTGCATAGGACATGAATCCATGTCCAACACCAGCCATCCAAGTGACATTGTCGATTTTCGTGCAGTACTGTGCTGTCTTACACCCCAGAGGTACCACCATCGCTGCCTCCGCAAATCCATTGGCAGGATAGGCACACCAACATCAGTGTTCTCGCTCAGGCCAACATCCCCAGCATCGAAGCTTTGACCACGCTTGATCAGCTCCGATGGATGGGCCACATCGTCCGCATGCCCGATACGAGACTCCCAAAACAAGCGCTGTACTCAGAGCTCTGACACGACAAGAGAGCCCCAGGTGGGCAGAGGAAACGCTTCAAGGACACCCTCAAAGCCTCCTTGGAAAAAGTGCAACATCTTCACCGACACCTGGTAATCCCTGGCCCAAGACCGTACAAAGTGGAGGAGAAGCATCCGACAAGGCGCCGAATACCTCGAGTCTCTTCGCCGGGAGCAAGTGGAAGCCAAGCGCAAACAGCGGAAGGAGCGCACGTCAACCCAAGCACCCCACCCACCCGTCCCTTCAACCACCGTCTGCCCCATCTGTGACTGAGACTGTAGGTCCCGCATTGGACTCATCCGTCACCTGAGAACTCATTTTTAATATGGAAGCAAGTCATCTTCGGTTCCGAGGGACTGCCTAAGAAGAGAAGATGAAGAGAGTTGAGTGCATGTAGGAGTAAGAATCCCTTTAAATTGGATTGGGACCATCCAAACTCGTTTCACTCCTTTACAACGATCAGACATGGAATACTTTAACCCCTGTAATCTGCACTGGATTTGAACTGAAGTTGCAGAGTTGAAAGATGTGTGTGTCTAACGCAGAGCTCCAATCAGTCCCTTCCCTCTGTGTCTCTAGTGAAAGATAGGCAGAAGGCATTCCTGTTAGGTTGGATAATTTGTTATTCTAGTGCAAACTAAAAGGATAAACACATTGAAAAGAAAAAGCAGTTTTTTGAATGTTTAATACAGGCGTCTGAAAGCCTAATCCAAGCATAACATTTGAAGTAGGAACAGACTTCAGGCTGTTGGCTGTCAGCTTTCTTGTATCTTATGGCACTAAAATGCTAAGCAATTTGTCATTGTTTATCACAGTAGTGAGAGAACATAACAAATCTTACCAATTAATTACCACCCACAGATTCAATATTTGACATCAGTATGGCATGACGGAAAGTTAATTAAAAGAAATTCGGCCAAGTGTTGTTTTTAGTTCTAATACATGTATTCAGTTTCAAATTCATGAAATACGATGTTTTCAATAGATATTCCATAGACCTGTTTGAATGCAAGGTGTTAATTTAAGCCATGACTGTGGAATGGTACAATGTAATGACATAGTCAATGTCAGCCAGTTAAAATAGAAATTGTACATTGCTGTTATAGTTATGTCCATCACTAGACATTTTGCATAAAGCATTGAAAATGGCCTGAAGATCTGTCCAAGTTGCATCCCAAAAATATCCCACCACAAAAATATATTCCACATTATTCTGCTCTTTCAGTTAATGTGGATCTAACCATTAGTGCCTCAGAGCTGACTTGATAGACAATATCAAGCCTCCTACATCTCATTTTTAGACACTGGTGTGTTCATTCAGGGTTTGAAAGCTGGAGAATGCAGTATAATGAGGAGGCCGATGAGTTAAGTTATGTGTCCTTGGGTAATGACAATATGCTGTGGCAATGAGAAAAGTCTAATTGTTTTGCATCCATTCCAAAGGTAATCCAATAAACATTGCACCCTTTAAAACAAAAACTGTAATTAGAGAGTTGGAAAAAGAAAACAGTGCAAGGGGTGAGAGGTGATTTGAGTAAAATTTATTAATTTTACGCAATTACAGGACAGTGAAACTGTATTTAGGCAAGGTCTAACTTTTTTGGGCTCTGTCTGATTTCAACCTTCAGTGCACTAATGAATTTTAAAGCACAATAATAGAGTTTGTCATGAATGGCTTAATTACTTAAGGCCGTGAATCCTTAAATATTGGCCCAGAAATTCAGGTCGGGGGCTTCCCGCGGGTGCAAGCCCCCGACCTGCACTTACCTTGCGCGCCGGCCGTTGAGCTGTGGGCCCGCGTGGGATTCCGATCCGGGGCCTGGTCCAGCTGCCGGCGTGCAGTGCTTGCGTATCCCAGGGGCGCAGTTAGTTTGATGCGGCCCCTGGGATCACGTGGGCCATGGGGAGCCAATCGGCGCAGGGAATGCTCCATTTATAAGATTGACAGTGTTGTATCCGTGTGTTAATGGAGACACGGAATGCAGGAGTTGGTTTAACAGGTGTTTACTGAACAAAGTCTGGAGGTGAACTAAAAGATACAAGACATTATACAGGCTTATATAGCCCGAGTGGCCACTACCGGCATTACAGTACACAGGGGCTCTTAAAGGCACATACACCACAATTCCTCCCCTTTTAGACAACCAGTACATAACATTTTAAGTAATCATTAATTAACATGTTTACAAGAACAATAATCTACACATTTGCTGCAGTTAATTAATTATAAGTCAGTCTCTCTGGAGGTTTCCTGACTCGGTCCGGATAACGCCTCGGTGGTGTAGTAGTTTTTGGTGGTGTAGTAGGTTCTTTTGGCAAGGTCGATTCGGCTTGAATGTCAGTGTCGGGTTCATCTGGTTCCAGTATCACCAGATCGGAGGTAGATACTATGGGTATCTCTGCTTCATCATTAGGCGTATAGAGTTGTGGTGTAGGTTGTCCCTTTTCAGATGACTCTATGATCTGGTCAGCATGGCGCCTTATTATGCTTTCTCCAATGTCCACGGTATACATCAGCGGTCCTAGTCGTGTGCAAATAGTTCCAGGCTGCCATTTCTCGGTACGATAGTCCCGGGCCAAAACTTGTTGACCTATCTGGAAGGTTCTAGTTGGCCTTTCATTCATGCCTTGAAATTGCCGGTTCTCTACGTCCCTTCTGATGTTTGGCTTGATCAAATCCAGCCGGCATCTTAGGCTTCTATTGAAAAACATCATGGCGGGAGTTTGGTTTGTAACCACATGTGTTGCATTCCTGTATGCAAACAAGAAGTTATCTACCTTATGCTGTAGATTTATGTCTTCATTACCCATGGCCTTTATGGCCTTCTTGAAGGTCTGGACAAACCTTTCAGCCAATCCATTGGTGGCGGGATGGTATGGGGTGGACGTGCAGTGCTTAACCCCATTGTTTTTTAAGAACTTCCTGAATTCTTCAGACACAAACTGCGGTCCATTATCAGAACAGATCTGTTCTGGAAGCCCATTCCTGGCAAATATGGTCCTTAATACTGTGATGGTTTTTTCCGTGGTGGTGGAGGACATCTTTATTACCTCCGGCCACTTGGAGTGTGCATCAACCGTGATTAAGAACATTGAGTCCATAAATGGACCAGCAAAGTCGATGTGTACCCTTTGCCATGGAGATGAGGGCCACTCCCATGGATGTAGAGGGGCTTGTGGTGGGGCGTTTTGGACCTTCTGGCATCCTAGACAGCTCTTGGTCATTTCTTTGATGTCTCCATCGATACCTGGCCACCACACAAACGCTCTGGCTAGGTTCTTCATTTTCACTTCACCCAGATGCCCCTCGTGAAGCTCCTTTAGCACTTTATCCTGGAGTTTGGGTGGAATCACCACTCTGGATCCACACATCAAGGTTCCTCGGCACACTGACAGCTGTTCTCTTCTTTGCGAGAATGCTGGCAACAGTGGTTCGCCATGTGCTGGCCATCCCTTCACCGTTAAATCGTAGACTCGTGAGAGAGTCAGGTCATTTCTCGTTTCCTTTTCAATGGTAGAATTTGTTACTGGTAGACATTCCACTATGGTTGAGTGGAACATCTCCACTGGGTCCACTGTAGGTGCCTCTTCTACCGTTGGCAACGGTAGGCGCGATAAACCGTCAGCATTCCCATGCTGTTTTGATCCTTTGTATTCTATGTCATATTGGTGTGCCCCTAGGAAAAGGGACCACCTCTGTAGCCTTTGTGCTGTCATAATGGGAACGCCCTTTTTAGGGTTGAATATGGAGACGAGGGGTTGATGGTCAGTCAACAAGGTAATTTTTTGTCCGTGTAGGTAATGGTTGAATTTCTTCACTCCCCATACCAGGCTGAGTGCTTCCCTGTCGATCTGGGCATAGCTACGCTCAGCTGAGTTCAATGAGCGTGACGCAAAAGCTATCGGCCGCTCCGAGCCATCAGGGAATCTATGCGATAATACCATGCCTACGCCGTAAGGGGATGCATCGCACGCTAGTCTGATTGGCAGTGATGGGTTGTAATGAGCCAAAACTTCCTTGGACATGATCAAGCCTTTGCATTTATGGAAGGCACGTTTACAGTCTTCACTCCATTTCCAAATTACTCCCGTTTGTAGCAGTTCGTTAAGAGGGTGCAGAACAGTTGACAAGTTCGGTAAAAATTTATGATAGTAATTTATCAATCCCAGGAATGACCTTAATTGTGAGACATTTTCAGGTGCTGGGGCTTTTATGACCGCTTCAATTTTTTCAGGTGACTTATGCAACCCTTCCTCGTTAATTATGTGGCCACAATATGTTTGTTTCTGGAAAAATTCGCACTTGGGGCGATTTGCTCGTAGGCCCCGTTCTCTCAGCCTAGTGAGCACCTACTCCAAATTGGCAAGGTGCTCGTTGTTGTTTTCTCCTGTTACAAGGATGTCGTCTAGGTAGCATTGAGTCCCCGGAATCCCTTGCAGGACTTGTTCCATAGCTCTTTGCCAGATAGCTGGAGCTGATGCTACTCCGAAAACCAGTCGATTGTACTGGTACAGGCCTTTGTGTGTGTTTATCGTGAGATACTTTTTAGAGGCCTCTTCAACCTCCATCTGTAGATATGCCTGTGCCAAGTCAATTTTGGTGAAACGTTTCCCTCCGGATAGTGAGGCGAAAATATCTTCTATCCTCGGAAGAGGATACTGTACCGTGTGAAGGACCGGGTTTACAGTCACCTTGAAGTCCCCACAGATGCAAATTTTTCTCTGCTCTTCAGATTTATCATTATTCAACGTTTTCTTCATGACCGGGATGATGGGTGTTGCCCACTCGCTCCAATCTATCTTGGATAATACGCCTGCCTTTTCCAAATTCTCCAGCTCTGCCTCGACTGCTGGTCGAATTGCATATGGCACCGGCCTTGCCTTAAAAAACTTGGGAATTGCCGCATCTTCCACTTTTATTGAGGCGGTGACGCCTTTCAAGGTTCCTAGTTCCTGTTGAAACACTTCTTTGGCATTGGCCAAGATGTCTTTTAATCGTTCAGGTATGACGTCATCATCATTTTTGTTCTTACTGGTCACCGTCAGTGCCTGAATGGATTGCCAGTCTAAACGTATCTTCCTGATCCATTCACATCCCAACAGCGGTGGACCACCATCTTGCAGAACGTAGAAATACAACTTCTGTATTTCCTTGCCGTTGTATACAACAGGCACCCTTATTTTCCCTCTGGGGTATACTTTCTGCCCCGTATATGTTTTCTAGATAATGGATGTGTCTTTCAAAGGTATATGCGGAAATAGCCGCTCATAACCCCGTCGACTTATGACGGTCAGAGCTGATCCTGTATCTAGCTCCATTTTAACTGGGGACCCCGCTATCGTGAGGGTAACCCAAATGGTCTGGTAATCTTCATTGGCAATTACATTATGTAATTTGAGACAGCTTAGTCTCTTGTTTCTGGAGTCGCTATCGCTCTTCTGGTCTTCGGAGCTACTGTCCGTCATCATTTGTACCTTTCTGTACTTTTCCTTATTGATTTTTTTTCTGTCAGTGGATTTTTTGTTTGCAGATCGGCATACACGTGCAATGTGTCCCATCTTTCCGCATTGCCTGCATGCTTTGTCCTTGAACCAGCAGTCCCTCTGGTCATGGGTGGATCTGCTGCAGCGATAACATCTCTCGAAACCCTGTGTCATTTCATGGGTGCCGAAGTCCTGTGGCTTTTGCTGTATCTCTGCAGCTCCTCTTGCTGCTGCTTCGTATGATACAGCCACACTGAAAGCCTTGTCCAGTGTCAAATCTTTCTCAGAAAGTAGCCTTTTCTGTGTTCCTTCACTTAGGAGACCGCAGACGAATTTGTCTCGAAGAGAATCTGCCAGTCCTGCCCCGAATTGGCAGTGCTTTGACAGCTTCCTTAATTCGGTGAGGTAATCAGCGTTACTTTCATTCTGGTGCTGATTCCTCCTGAAGAATTTGAATCGTCCCGCTATCAGCAGCGGTGTTGGGTTTAAGTGCTCCTGTAGGGTATCAACAATCTCCTTAAAATTCTTGTCCATCGGTTTGGCTGGAGTGATTAAGTTTCGTAACAGCCCGTATGTCCTTGCGCCCATTAGATTTAGAAGTACCGATGCCTTTTTATCATCCTCTATTTCATTCGCTGTGCAATATACCTCCACTCTTTCCACATATGTGGTCCAATCCTCTATATCACTATCGAAAGCAGTAATATTGCCAGTCTTAGGCATCCTGAAAAAAAAATGGCGCCTCCCGCGCTTTCCTTTCTTCCCTGCTGAGAAAAAATGGCGCCTCCTGCGCTTTCCCGCTGCTGACGCTGCTGACAACGCTGTTCTCCACGTTTTTTATTTACACAGGTATTTTTAATAGTTGGAGACTTGTTCCCACCAGACTCTCTGGGACTTTTCCCTCCCTCTGCTTGGTCTGAACGCCGACCTGCTTTGCAGCGCCGGCCGTCTCCCGAGTGCTCCACCGTCCATCTCTGTTTGCCTCCGCCTTCGCTGCTCGGCCCCGCTGCAGAGCCAGCCGATCGAGCCCCAGCCCGCCGCCCAGGAAGGATTATTGCAGTACCTGCCACCAGCCCAGCTAGCTGGTGAAATCACAGTTTTTTTTTTTCTTTTTTCTTTTTTTTTCTTCGACCTTCGTCTGAGGAATCGATCTCCTTGAGGTGATGCCGAATTGCAGGTAAGTCCGTTTCCAATTCGTCGCCACTGTTGTATCTCTGTGTTAATGGAGACACGGAATGCAGGAGTTGGTTTAACAGGTGTTTACTGAACAAAGTCTGGAGGTAAACTAAAAGATACAAGACACTATACAGGCTTATATAGCCCGAGTGGCCACTACCGGCATTACAGTACACAGGGGCTCTTAAAGGCACATACACCACAGACAGGAAGAGCTGTCAAAACTTATAAATACTACGGGCCCCAAAACATCACTAAATCTTCAAATAATTTTTTTTTAAATATTACATTTTTTAAATAAACTATA
Source organism: Somniosus microcephalus (assembly GCF_052327205.1). NCBI lineage: Eukaryota > Metazoa > Chordata > Chondrichthyes > Squaliformes > Somniosidae > Somniosus > Somniosus microcephalus. Next base: position 35,458,871 of record NC_141012.1, on the reverse strand, counting down.
AATTACATGAAATAACTATTTTAAACAATAATTTAAATTTTTGAAAAAAATAATTTTATTTTCTAACGGGGCTAAAAATAAACTTACCTTGCTTTAAAGTATTTAAAAATAATAAACCTGTGGAAAAAATGTTTTAATTTTAATTAATTCACCACTTACCTTGTAAAAAGCAGGCCTTACGCCTGCTTTTTATATGTGTAAATTCTGCAGACTTACCCTCCCGGGAAAACCTGTAAAAAAAACGAAGTTCGATGCGCACGCGCAGCCTCTCCCGTGCACACGTTCGAACTCTGAACCCCTTTGTTCAGGGGAACGGAAGTGCCGGTTTCCCGCGCATGCGCAGTGCATGCAGGAAACCGGCACTTCCATTGGGCCTACGGGTGAGTACCCCGTGCGTACTCACCCGTGGAGACTCGAATTTCTGGGCCACTCTCTTCACTGGTCTCCCCAGCTCCACCATGATAAAACTCCAACTCATCCGAAACTCTGCCCTGATATCCTATCCTGTATTTATTGCCTTGCACCCATCATCCCTGTCCTTGCTAAATTCCATTGCTGTCAGCCAAGAACCTCCCATAAGTTCTCCATCACTTCTTGCAGTGTCTTCCAATCACCTGTAAAACATCTCAAGACATTGTACATGAAAGGTACTATGCAAGTTTGAGTTGCTGAAGATGTAGTTGAAATATTATGTAGCACAGACCACTTGGAGCCAGTTATAAAGTTTTACATGTCAGTTTTTTCACATGATGAAGGCAAAGAGATATAAATTGGGGAGAAACAGACACTTCTGTCCTTTTATCCGTCTTTGCAAACGGAATCATTTCCTATTTCTGGCAGACTGTAATTTGTAACGGGCTGTATAATTGCTTCAGGCTCTTTCCAAAACAGGTCAATGTCTGTCAAACCTCTATTGCTTTTTAATCCTCTACATGTTTATGGGAAAACCAATTGGAATAAACTTGCTGGATGTTTTCTGCACACTGGTTTGTGCCTCATTGTGTTCTACGCTTGCTGATGTCTATCTTTAAATGCTCTAAAATTTCCAGTTGTGAGAAATACCTTGGATGAAGGAGAAAACAGAACTTCACGCTACTTGAGTTTTAAGTACATTTTATTGTTTTTATAAGTGGTGGGAAACACTTGATTTCATCAACCCAAACATCTCCTGGAACTGAAAGGTGGACACCTCACTGATTCAAACACAAGTGAGAACATCAGAGCAGCCTAGCATGACACTTGTCATTTTACTTTTCCTTTGCCATTTTTGAAAAGCATCTGTCATCTGTGCAATATCTCCTGACAACAGGATGGCTATGATTACAACTCAGCCAAGCAGGGTTATGAACACGTGGCCCATCACACCATGGTATTCCAACACCTTGTGTCACAGCACCATGTGGCATATATCACGGTGCTGCTCCATCATCATTCTTTATTATCAAGGGCCTAGCAAATTGTGCATTGATGTAACAATGTGTTCAATCATTATGCCTTTATTTTGTGCCAGTCTGTGTTGCATTGTGCCATGGTTAGTTTTTGTTTTGAACGAGGAATCATTTCGAGTATTTTTTGTGTGTCTGGGCAGTAAATGTCCATAAATTATGCAAGCTACTTCGCTTGGTAAAATAATTCAACCATAAATATCCATAATCTCCTGTATCTGGACTATATTATTATATATTTTATATATGGATAGATAGGAATAAAATGAGGGAAAAGAGATGGGAATGAAGCTTGAACAATGAGGATTGATGAAGAGTCTGATGAGTACAAGAGGCAAGACATTGACGATGGCTCACCCAAAGCTAATAGGTCCAGGATCAATAGAGAGCATCAGGAAGTCAGGAGAGGAACTGATATTCAGACTGGTTGGAAAGGAGAGATACACAAAACATACCTCATGCTCTTCACCTTGATGTTTTGAGTAGTTCAGGCGATTTGATTCCATGTTAATACACAGGGTGGTCTGCCACCCTCTTTCCTCTTCCCCGAAGAAATTTTTTTTTTTTCCTGAAAGGCATTTTTAATAAATAGGGATCACAAGGTATTTTAGCTAAGATGGCGTGTTGAGCTCATTTTTGCAGACATCTGGTTAGATTCTTAGATTATGGGAGATAATTGATTGACGGACTTCTGACTCACCTTGAAAGCAATTAAAACTCCTTGCCTTGATAGTTTTCTCCCCTCTGTAAGACAGAAAGACTGTTTGCTAGTTTTACAGAGGCAGCAGGAAGGTTCATTGCAACCAGGCAGAGTCAGCGATAAGTCTCTGCAAACTAATGCTTTCCGCGCCAAAGGTCAGTGAGACTGATTCTAACTTTGGATGACCTCAGCGGGAAGGCAGGAGAGATGGAAGATAGTTAGTTAAGGCTGCGCTGCTCTAAAATGTCACCTTGCTTTTATTCTGTCAATCAGACTGCCGAAATCTCTCGGCAGTGAGTCAGACCGCCTCAGGGGGACTCTGCACATATGACTGAAGCCAGAAAAAAAAGTCAGAAACCCAATTAATCAAAACCACGCACAAGTCATAGTGCACAAGGAATCTCCCTCCTAGATCTTGGCAAAACTGTAGTTTTCCAATTGTCCCCGCTCCCCCCCCCCCAATCACAATAGAGTGAAGGTGATTTTTAAGATGATGTATTTTTCTCATGCTGCCAGTTTTAACTGCATCTTATCTATTGAGAAATATGTTACGACCACTCTACAGCTTCATTGCTTCTAAACTTGAGGAAGTCATTCCACCATCAGTTGCTGCACAGGCTACCCTTGTCAAGGAAATAATGGAAGAGATTCACACACTCATGAAATTATTTCAAATAGTATAAGAACTCTGGGAAAGCTTGAATGTAACTAATTGAAATAACCTCCAAGAAATATAGGGTAAATTGGGTGAATTCATAAACTGTGCAATGTATAATGTAAATATAAATCATATCTAGTTGACCCTCAAAGCCTTTGGGGAAGAAATTCAGTTGTTAGCACCAGCCGTTAGCACCTTAAGAGGGCGATAAGTGGGGCGCGAGGCGGCTAGCGCCCAGGCGCGGCGAGACCCGCGCCTCTCGCGAAATTGAGCGGACATTTAGCGGCGGCGCTAAACCGCAACACCCGCTCAGCTGCGCGCGCAGATCCTGACATCATTTCATGGTGCAATGCCCTTGGGGCGCCCCAAACCGGAAATTCAGTGGCGCCCCCCTCCTTTCCACCTGTCGCTCCCAGCGACTGGTTGACTGGAATGGTTCCCAGTCGCTGTGGGGGCTCTATTTAAAGGGGGCTCTTCCTGGCTTCTTTGTGGTAGCCATTTTTGGACCACTCCTTCTGTGAGAGTGAGAGAGATTTGCAGAGAGACAAAGGGAGAGAGCTTTCTGCATTGAGTCAGCGCTCGCAGAGGTACTTTTGGCTTCTGACCAGAACTTTGTAGTTGGTTTGCTTTTTCACTGGCATAACCTTGAGTGGCCACATACTATGGGGGCTGCAATGGATGGGAACGTTGGGCTTCTCCATTACATTGAGAGGGCTCAGAGACGCCGAGAGAGAGTGCCAATCATGGCCAGACGAAGGAGGGCCAACAGGCGTCGGCACACGAGACCTTACCATCCCAGGGGTTTCCCCCAACAGTTCTCATACCTCAACATGTCTGAGGAGCAGTGTTTTCGGAGGCTGCAATTCAGCAGGGAGGTGGTCACTGAGCTCTGCCACCTGCTTCAACCATCTGCAGCCTCAACTGAGGAGCAGGACGTCTCTGTCGGTGGCAGTGAAGGTCACAGAGGCTCTCAACTTCTATGCCACCGGCTTCTTTCAATCCGCTACTGGGGACATTGCCAATATCTCCCAGTTCGCGGTGCATTGCTGCATCCGTCAAGTCACGAATGCCCTCTTTAAAAGGAGACGTCAGTACATTTCCTTCCCCATGACCCCGGACAAGCAGCAAGAGCGCGCAATGGGATTTGCAAGAATAGCGGGCTTCCATGGCGCCATTGACAGCACGCATGTGGCTTTGTGGGCGCCGCAAGAGAATGCCGAGGATTACCGCAACCGTAAGGGGTTCCATTCGTTGAACGTCCAGTTGGTCTGTGACCATAGACAGCTGATAGTCACTGTCAATGCCCGCTTTCCAGGCAGCAGCCATGACACCATCATCCTGCGCCAGACTTCTGTGGCAGACCTTTTTGAGTCCCCGGCTCAACCAGGAGGCTGGCTTCTTGGGGACAAGGGCTATCCTCTGTGCACCTGGCTGATGACCCCGCTCCGTGCGCCCAGCACCCCTGCTGAAGAACGATACAATGAGAGCCATCAAGCGACCAGGAACATCATTGAGCACACAATCGGCGTGCTCAAGCAACGGTTTCACTATCTGGACCATTCCAGGGGAGCCCTTCAGTACTCACCTGAGCGAGTCTCCCATTTTGTTGTTGTGTGCTGCATGCTGCATAACCTGGCAATCCTCAGGACTCAGCCACTGCCACCAGACATTGGAGCACCAGCGGAGGAGGAGGAGGAGCACCAAGACGGGAGGGAGGCACAATGTGCAAGGGCCGTCTGTCAGCAGCTTATTGCAAGTTGGTTCTAGGCCCCCTCTGAGGGAATGGCTTCTGCCATTCAAAGAACATGAATGGAACCTTGCCGCAATGCCTAAGCCGGTCAAGGCAACAAATAGTTCAAAGAGCAAACATGCACATTCTGAATAAAGACACTTCTTTATTTAACAAACTGTGTGCCCTTCCCGCATGACAAAGTAGTAGAGAGAAACCCCCAAAAAAGCAGTCTGACATATAACTGGCTCTCACAACCTGGAGACAATAAACAAAACAGTAACCAAAAAATGACCACGATCCTCAGCCTTCAATAAAACACTTAACAGCATTTTGCACACCTCCTACTTTTTGCCCTTCGAGGGTGATCTGCTTCGCTTGCGAGATTCGCCCCTTCCCACCCTGCAGCTCCTCCGCAATGGGACCCCAGTGGCTGCAGCAAGGCTGGGGGAAGGCTGCTGAATGTCAGAAACTGAGACTGCAGATGCCCTTGAGGGACGGCCTGGAGCAGCTCTGGGCCTGGAGGGCCCGGCTGCTGACTGCTCCAACTCTGCATGGGCGGCAGCAGTCTGTCCTACAGGTGGTGGCAGCTGCAGTGGAGAAGTGACAGTGTTGGCAGCAGGAATGCTGTCATCCTGACAGAGGACAGCAACTCCCTGGTCGGACGACACACTGGCACTCCCATGGGGCAGCAATGCAGCATGCGCAGCAATCTGCTGAAGCACAGATTGCTGGCCTGCTGCGTCGGGGTGAGGACCCCGGCGATTTGTGCCCGATCCAGCGAGGGTGGCAGCAGTCAGTGCTCGTGTGGCCTCAATCTGCGTCTGCATCAGACCAGCCACTGACTGTATTGCACCACTAAGCACTTGCGTAGCAGCCGCCTGTGCTGCGCCGAAGTCCTGGAGACTCCTTGCCTGTGCTGCGCCGAAGTCCTGGACACTCCTTGCCAGTGACTCAATGGAATCTGGCATCCTTGCCACTGCAGCCATGAGCTCAGTGTGCCTGTGCTCCACCTGGGCGTTCATTTCAGCGAGGAGCCGCACCTCTTTTGCGCTCACTGTAGCAGGACTCGAGGCAAGACTCTCCCTCCAGGGAGAAGGCCGCCGAGCTTCCCTACCCCCCCCTGCGTTGCTGCAGCCCGCTGGGCCCCGGAGCTTCAAACTCCTCAGACCATTCCCCCCTGCTCCCCTCCAGGGAAGACGTGTCCCCATTATGGCCATGGGCTGCCTCGGCTGAGGGTGGCTTCCTCCTCGTCGTCGCCTTCAGAGTCACTCACAGTGGCAGCTTGAGGGCCCGCCTCCTCACCTGGCGAATCAGCATCTGAAAGCAGGGAGGTACAAGAGTGGCTTTAGTGTGAGGACAGGGTAGCAATGAGGGAGGCATGAGTGCTGCAATGCACTGTATTGGTTCGATAGTGGCAAAGGATGCTGGTGTGAGGCACAAGTGGAAGGAGAGAGGTCAAAAAGGTGATGACCTTACCATTGCTGTCCAGAACGGGGTCAGCATCTCCAGTGGCGACGGGGCCAATCATCCGGCCTGCCATAATCTGCTGGACTCGCTGCTCCAGATCGATGAGGGCTTGAAGGTGAGGCCGGCCTCCCCCGGTCCGTTGCTGCTGCCTCCTGTTATGGGCCAGCTTGCCCTGCAAGAGAAAGGACGGGCTCTGAGTACAGTGTGAAGCCCTGATCTTGGCTGCACTGCCTCCCATGGTGGAATAGCCCTTACAGTGTGAAGCCCTGATCTTGGCTGCACTGCCTCCCATGGTGGAATAGCCCTTACAGTGTGAAGCCCTGATCTGGGCTGCACTGCCTCCCATGGTCGATTAGCCCTTACAGTGTGTAAAGTGCTGAATGTGCGTGTGAGTTTCATGAAAGGCCCATAGGTGTTGGATGAGGGCTGGGCATTGGGGCTTTCAGGACCCTTTGGCCATAAAGTGAGGTGGACATGCAGGGATGAAGAGGATTCTGAAAAGGGTACTCACCCTGACGACCCGAGTGGGGTCGTTGAACTTCTTCCTGCATTGCACAGGGGTCCTAGGCACCATGCTGCTGGAGGTCACTCTGTGAGCCACCTCCCTCCAAGCTTTGCGATAGTCATTGGGCAGCGGCCTCCTGCCACTGTCCGGGAACAGGATAGATCGCCTGCACTCCACTGCGCCAACCAGAACCTGCAGGGCCCCCTCACTGAACCGCTGCGCTCGCTCCCTGGCCCTCTCCATGGTCCTAGGCATAAGAATGTGGCTGCAAGTTTGTCCAGGCCGAGATTCAGGGCTCCGATGCGCAGGGTGTGGCTGCAATCCAAGATCGAACCTCCCCTTTAAGAGCTGACCGGCGCCAGCGTGTCTGCGTGCAATCGTTAACTGGCCGCACCTGCGCTGCGCCCGCCCTCAGTGGTAGCGCCTCGCTTCTCCGGCTTAGCACCTTAAGACAGTTGTGCAACACCTGCTTTAGCGTTCCAAGCACCTCCTGGGGCGATGCAGGTCAATTTAGCAGTAGGTGGCGATAATTGGCGCCGGGCACTAAATTTCACGCCCGCTCGATACTTAGGCCCCAAACGGGGCGATACTGAATTTCTCCCCCTTTGACTTTTTTTTACCATTTCCGGGGTCCCTCAGAGCTCCTTTCTCTCTCCTACTCTGTTCTTTCTCCATCTCAATTACTTCTTCCACTTTAGCCAACCATATGCACTCTTTTGCTGATGAATCCACCGAATAGTTATCAGCTTCCTTCAGATCTCATCTTCACGTTACTGAATCACTACAACATATGTGAAATGATAAGGGCAGCAGGCGCATGGGAACACCACCACCTCCAAGTTCCCTTCCAAGTTACACACCATCCTAACTTGGGAATATATCGTCGTTCCTTCATCGTCGCTGGGTCAAAATCCTGGACCTCCCTCCCTAACAGCACTGTGGGAGTACCTTCACCACATGGACTGCAGCGGTTCAAGAAAGTGGCTCACCATCACTTTCTCAAATTAGTAATGGACTATAAATGCTGGCCTTGCCAGTGATGTACACATCCCATGAACGAATTAAAAAAAAATCCAAATGCTATTTGAATGACAAAGTAAGTAATGTTTTATTTCAGTTCTGCAATGACATGGGCCCCGATATTAACAGGCAAGCAGGAAGGCTGCGGCGGTGCCCCATAGCAGCCGGAGAACCCAGCCAGGCCAGGCATGTGGAGCCCCTGCCAATCAGGGCCTCATTTAAATAATTCTGTGCAGACTCTCGCCCAGTACCTGGCCAGATTGACTGCCTGGCTGGCGGACGGGAACAGAAATTTAGCGGCAGGAGGCAATCAGTGGGGGGGGGGGGGGCGGCAGACGTCTCGGGTCATGCTCGGAGGGGATGGGGGTGGCGTAGGAAGGCTGAAACCGCAAATGGTAGGTGAGGGGAGGAAGTATCCTGGCCACAACCGGGAGCTGGGAGACTGCTGATGGCCCCGATTGGCAGGGGGTCGTCTGCTGATGGCAGTGACCAGGAGGGCGGAGCCTGCTGATGGCAGTGACCTGGAGGGCGGAGTCTGCAGATGGCCCCGATTGGCAGGGCGAAGTCTGCTGATGGCAGTGACCAGGAGGGCGGAGTCTGCTGATGGCCCCGATTGGCAGGGGGTCGTCTGCTGATGGCAGTGACCAGGAGGGCGGAGTCTGCTGATGGCAGTGACCTGGAGGGCGGAGTCTGCTGATGGCAGTGACCTGGAGGGCGGAGTCTGCTGATGGCAGTGACCTGGAGGGCGGAGTCTGCTGATGGCAGTGAACTGGAGGGCGGAGTCTGCTGATGGCAGTGACCAGGAGGGCAGAGTCTGCTTTTGGCAGTGACCTGGAGGGCGGAGTCTGCTGATGGCAGTGACCTGGAGGGCGGAGTCTGCTGATGGCAGTGACCTGGAGGGCGGAGTCTGCTGATGGCAGTGACCTGGAGGGCGGAGTCTGCTGATGGCAGTGACCAGGAGGGCGGAGTCTGCTGATGGCAGTGACCAGGAGGGCGGAGTCTGCTGATGGCAGTGACCTGGAGGGCGGAGTCTGCTGATGGCAGTGACCAGGAGGGCGGAGTCTGCTGATGGCAGTGACCTGGAGGGCGGAGTCTGCTGATGGCAGTGACCTGGAGGGCGGAGTCTGCTGATGGCAGTGACCAGGAGGGCAGAGCCTGCTGATGGCAGCGATTGGCAGGGGGTCGTCTGGTGATGGCAGTGACCTGGAGGGCGGAGTCTGCTGATGGCCCCGATTGGCAGGGGGTCGCCTGCTGATGGCAGTGACCTGGATGGCGGAGTCTGCTGATGTCCCCGATTGGCAGGGGGTCGTCTGCTGATGGCAGTCACCTGGAGGGCGGAGTCTGCTGATGGCAACAATTGGCAGGGGGTCGTCTGCTGAGGGCAGTGACCAGGAAGGTGGAGCCTGCTGATGGCAGCGATTGGCAGGGGGTTGTCTGCTGAGGGCAGTGACCAGGAGGGCAGAGTCTGCTGATGGCAGCGATTGGCAGGGGGTTGCCTGCTGAGGGCAGTGACCAGGAGGGCGGAGTCTGCTGATGGCAGCGATTGGCAGGGGGTCGTCTGCTGAGGGCAGTGACCAGGAGGGCGGAGCCTGCTGATGGCCCCGATTGGCAGGGCGGTGTCTGCTGATGGCAGTGACCTGGAGGGCGGAGCCTGCTGATGGCAGCAATTGGCAGGGGGTCGCCTGCTGATGGCAGTGGCCTGGATGGCGGAGTCTGCTGATGTCCCCGATTGGCAGGGGGTCGTCTGCTGATGGCAGTGACCTGGAGGGCGGAGCCTGCTGATGGCAGCGATTGGCAGGGCGGAGTCTGCTGATGGCAGTGACCTGGATGGCGGAGTCTGCTGATGGCAGCAATTGGCAGGGGGTCGTCTGGTGATGGCAGTGACCTGGAGGGTGGAGCCTGCTGATGGCAGCGATTGGCAGGGGGTCGTCTGCTGAGGGCAGCGACCAGGAGGGCGGGGCCTGCTGATGGCCCTGATTGGCAGGGGGTCATCTGCTGATGGCAGCGATTGGGAAGCAGGCAGTTCAGGACTTGGGAGGCCAAAGACTTCCTTGTGACGGCTGGGGGCAGCTCTCCTGCTCCTCCTGGCCCACAAGGAGCTTAAAACCAGGCAAAATTCTAAAACTTTACCTGGGCCTCTTCCGGCCAGTCAGCTTCTCCCACCCTGTTGTTGCTGTCGGGTGTCCGACAACACGTGAGTCCCCCTGTGTAGAGATTAAAATTAATATGTTAAGTCGGCCCCTGCCTGCATTTAGCGGTCGTCTCATCCAGGACCTGAATCGGTGTTGTGAATATTGTGGCGGCTGGGAATGGGGTTGGGTTGCTTGATTCCGATATTTTAACCCCCCACCCCTGGCCCTCTCCTGTCCACCATGGGATGGGGGGCTGATAATATCGAGGCCATGGTTTCTTTGTCTCTTTCAACAGTTGCCACTTCTTTCATTGACATTCCTGATCTTTACTATCTCGAATGATGTGAAATGGAAATCCTACATTTCTCACCGTTGTTAACGGTGTTCCCAATAACTTTATTATGTCAAGCCTTTCAAGCATCTTTTTTTTTCTCAACAACTCTTAACTTTCCATAAAACTCAAGTTTGCCCTTGACTTCAATACAGCTTCTATATATGTGAGGGGCTTTTTGGCACCCCTGACACTTCTGGACAATATAAAAGTGGTATGTCATCTGATGAGTGATATATCTATCACTTTCACCTTCCAGACCGTTTCTCCATTACAACCTCTGTCCCTCTCAATTCCACAGCAAGGGAATCTGGCATTTTCTACTTGACCATGTGCCACCTCAAAGAGAGAATATGACTCCTAGTTGTGAACTATTCTGCTTAACATCTGTTCAATTTTGTGACCCCTGGAAAATGTAATTGAATGATCATGACATCTGCTGGGGCACTGGTTCTGTATGAGTCGTTGAGTGCAAAATGGAGTTGAATTAACACTGGTAGAGGTATAGTTATTAACAAAACATTGCTTCAGCAATGGCTGAGTCGTACAATTCCACTTCTTCACAATTTCAGGCACCGTACTTTCTGATAATATCATTGGAAAGTGCTGCCGCTCACGGTCCGATTTTAAGTGAAATTTCTAAAACATCAACCGGATATCACAAGTCTGTTTTTTTTTTAAGCAGAATTTCCACTTGCTAATGTGCTTCATGATGCGGAGGCATTAATTATGAAGATTATTAAGCTTTGAGATGAAGCTTGATCATCAGGAACCACAATTCTGGCAGTCAAGCCACAGTCCACCATCTGCACTGCTCCGCTCCTGTTCTGGACTTGGGGAAAAGATAGCAACTCAATCTTCAAATAATGAATTGAAATGAACACAATCAAACAGAGACATTAGCAGGAATCCTACTTGTTTGTTAACTCTTTGGCAAGGTTCCCTTTTCAGTAGATGCAGGATTTAAGCTGGGAATTTTTTTTTGCAAGCAGTCAGTTTCACAAGAGAATATAGCACTTGCTGTCACCTCATCAGATGCAAGACATTTGGCAAATTCTCTTTGAAATCGAGGGTCTCTGACATTTACAAACTTCCATGTTCTGATTTGCAGCTTACTCAGGCTGCCAGCAGCGTATTCTCAATGTTTCTTGTATATTGAAGGAAATAATAGGCCCTTACCCTGAAGAGCTTTACATTAATGGCATAAGGGAGCAGGAAACCGTTAACAAATCCATAGAGGTGAGGCTGTCAGATCACAGGCGATGATTTGATATTTAAATTCCACGTGGCATGTTGGTCTTCCTGCAGTCTGAGTTGTTGCCCGACACTGATACCAGATGCTGCTCTTTTCAGTTTATTGAGCTGTGAAAATGTAATCACTGCCGCTGAGCAGTAAATAAAGAGAATTGTTTCAGCTGCACATTTGGTTCCTCAGTGCCTTGTGACATTTTCTATTCCACAATCTCACCTTCTCTCCAATGCTTGAAGTTTCTTATCTAAAAGAAAAGTTTTTATATTTGCCAGTCTAACAACTTTATCAAAAATTGAATTTTTCCACCGTTTTCCTGCGCTTCCAAATACTATCTAATTTGTCATTTTCCCATGGTTTTGTTTTGCAGTTTGGGATATTTGGGAATCAAAGCTGCAGGAGTGTCCTCCGGCACTTATCTGTTAGCTATCCTGGTAAAGAAAGAAACAAAGGGGTAGATTTTCCCAAACCTGTCGGGAAGAAGGCGGGACTTCCCCTTTCAGGCAGTTAATTGGCACTAATCCCTTCCCGCCTGGTTTCGGCGGGTCCCAGTGTGGGGTTTTGGGCGGGATGGTGTCGGGACCCCCAAATTCGGGATTTCCCCCCCCCCCCCAACACACTTGAAACCCCGCCTGACGGCTCCACGAAAATCTAACCCAAAGACTTATATTTATAATGCACCTTTCATGATCTCAGGACGTCCCAAAGTGCTTTACAGACAATTAAGTACTTTTTGCTTTTTGACGTGTAGTCACTGCTGTAATGTAGGAAACGCGGCAGCCAATTTGCGCACAGCAAGCTCCCACAAACTGCAATGTGATAATGACCAGATAATTTGTCCTTAGTGATTGGTTGAGGGATAAATATTGGCCAGAACACCAGGGAGAACTTCCCTGCTCTTCTTCAAAGTAGTGCCATGGGATCTTTTACATCCACCTGAGGGGGCAGATGGGGCCTCGGTTTAACGTCTCATCCAAAGGACAGCACTGGAGTGTCGGCCTAGATTTTGTGCTCAAGTCTCGCAAGTGGGGCTTGAACCCAGAACCTCCAGACTCGGAGGCGAGGGTGCTACCACTGAGTCACGACTGACACTGTAACAAATACCGGGATTTTAAATTATCTGAGAAAAAGCTAAGGAACTAGGGATCTCTTCAGAAAACAGGAGACTTCAAGGTGACCTAGTTGAAGTTTTCAAGATCGAAGGAGACTGGCAAAGTGTATCCAGGCAAATTGTTTGCTATGGCAAAGTGTTCAAATACCACAAGGGAACAGGAACAGGTTAAAGATTAGAACTTTGGAGTAAGAAGAGAAGGGTAAAGAGGTTTATAGCATCAAGCTGCTTTTACACTGGATTTATTGCCATGGACAGGTTGCATAGGTTAGGCTTGTATTCCCTTGAGTATAGAAGATTAAGGGGTGATGTAAGTGAGGTATTCCGCAAACAGCAATTGATGTTAGATCAGTTGTTAATTTTTGTTAACCAAAGGTATTAAAGGATATGAAGTTTGGTCACAGATCAGCCATGATCTCATTGAATGGCGGAATAGGCTCGAGGGGCTCAGTGGCCTACTCATGTTCCTATGTTCAAGATGATTGGAGGAGTTGATAAGGTAGATAGAGCGAAACTACTTCCTCTGATGGGGAGTCTACAACAAGGGGGTACAACCTTAAAATTAGAGCTCGTTCATTCAGGGGTGATGTCAGGAAGCACTTTTTCACACAAAGGGTGGTGGGAATCTGTAACTCTCTCTCCCAAAAACCTGTTGAGGCTAGATCAATTGAAAATTTTAAAACTGAGATTGATAGGTTTTAGTTAGGCAAGTATATTAAGGGATACAGAGTCGAGGTGGTAGATGGAGTTAAAATACAAATCGGCCATGATATAATTAAATGGTGCAACAAGGGGCTGAATGGCCTACTCCTGTTCTTGCCTTCCTAGTGTCATCAACTTCTGTTGCATAGGTCTCACATAGTCAGTGGCAACACTAGAGTTAACCACCTGGATTCACTGAAGCCAGTGGCGGGAAAGACTTTTTACTCGATATTTTGGTCCTGCCACCATCTGCTCAAGATCTGCATGCCAGGAGCTGACAGCATGAGCATCAAAGCAGGTTTTAATGTTTTCAAGAGATAATTACTCATGTTTGTATAGAGGGAACTGATTAAAGGGTGGTATAATGTGCAAAGGCTAATACATGGGGTCGAAATCTATATGTTCTTGTTTTAAAAAAGATGGCATAATGGGCTTTTCTTGTTCTTAAAATTCTTATATGGAAACAAATGGTCGGATGCACATAATAAGAAACATAAGAACATAAGAAATAGGAGCAGGAGTAGGCCATTCGGCCCATCGAGCCTGCTCCGCCATTCAATAAGATCATGGCTGATCTTCTACCTCAACTCCACTTTCTTGCACTATCCCCATATCCCTTGATTCCCTGAATTCCCTGAATATCCAAAAATCTATCGATCTCTGTCTTGAATATACTCAACGACTGAGCCTCCACAGCCCTCTGGGGTAGAGAATTCCAAAGATTCACCACCCTCTGAGTGAAGAAATTTCTCCTCATCTCAGTCCTAAATGGCCGACCCCTTATTTTGAGACTGTGACCCCTGGTTCTAGACTCCCCAGCCAGTGGAAACATCCTCCCTGCATCTACCCTGTCAAGCCCTGTAAGAATTTTGTATGTTTTAATGAGATCACCTCTCATTCTTCTGAACTAGAGAATATAGGCCTAGTCTACTCAATCTCTCCTCATAGGACAATCCCCCCATCCCAGGACCAGTCTGGTGAACCTTCGCTGCACTCCCTCTATGGCAAGTATATCCTTCCTTAGGTAAGGAGACCAAAACTGTACACAATACTCCAGGTGTGGTCTCACCAAGGCCTTATATAATTGCAGTAAGGCGTCTTTACTCTTATACTCAAATCCTCTTGTAATAAAGGCCAACATACCATTTGCTTTCCTAATTGCTTGCTGTACCTGCATGTTAACTTTCAGTGATTTGTGTACAAGGACACACAGGTCCCTCTGAACACCAACATTTCCCAATCTCTCACCATTTAAAAAATACTCTGCTTTTCTATTTTTCCTACCAAAGTGGATAACTTCACATTTCTCCACCTTATATTCCATTTGCCATGTTCTTGCCCACTCACTTAGCCTGTCTATATCCCCTTGAAGCCTCTTTGCATCCTCCTCACAACTTACATTCCCACAATGGGTCGAGCTTCATCTGCTCTATTTTCACGTAAGAGGCAACCAAACCCAAACCTTTAATAACTCAATTAGACAAAATTGGAGTCATTCGTGAGTTTACATGAAGTTACCCAATTTGGGTCTCATTGGATGCTTATTGGAAGCTAATACCCATCCCTTCAATGATGTTCTCTGATTGAAAAGGGACACAGGCTCCCATGCAGTATTGGTTGTAACTATATAATTTTCCCAGCATTATAATCTTGTCATTTTTAAAAAATATAAATATACAATGACATCTTCCATGGCACAGCTCACAGTGAATCAGAGAGTACTCTGATAGCAATAGGGGTGTTATACCATGCAACACACAATGTATGATCAGAGCTCCAGATTAATTGTCACTGAAAAGGATGCATTTTCCTGTGTCCCTTTCCTGAGGAAATGTTTTCTCCCTGGATGAAGGTAAAGGGAAAACGTTATGGCGACCTATTAGGTCAGATCTCCACTCCCTTTGCGCTGTACCTGGATTTCCTGGGTCTTATCCCACAATGCATAATTGGCACCTGTAGAGAAGTGCAGAGTGCAGGTCTGGAGTAGCTATTTTAATAAGATGGGGATGGGCATCCGCACGCATCTGATTCCCTGATGGATCTAATCATGAGCAAGTCTGTTAGAAGACCTGCCCTGTGGTTGGATCCCAGGCAGGCTGAAGAAATTAAGCCAGATTTTCTTTTCCCTCCTGCAAAATGATTTGAGGCAGGTGGAACTTTGTGGTTGCTGCTCGTTGAAGGTCCCTATCTCAGCAGCCAGAATTCTGTAGTTACACTTGCATTTCCTCTCTCTTTTCCTGATGTATGGCCCCACCAGGGCTGGGCCTGTGCTTGGCATCCACCCGTCCCATGCAAATGAGCTGGGGGAGAAATGTTGGTCAGGACACCGGGGATAACTCCCCAGCTCTTCTTCGAAATAGTGTCGTGAGATCTTTTACGTCCACCTGAGAGAAGACGGGGCCTCGGTTTAACTTCTCATCCAAAAGATGGCACCTCTGACAGTGCAGCACTCGCTCAGTACTCCACTGGAGTGTCAGCCTAGATTTTTGTGTTCAAGTCTCTGGACTGGGACATTGAACCCATAACCTTCTGACTCAGAGGCGAGGGTGCTACCAACTGAGCCACCGTTGACAATTGAGGGGTCTAAAAGAAGTAGAAGATTAAATGCAAGAGATTTAGGACAGAGAGCAGGAAAAACGTGTTTCCTTTACTCACAGGGCTGTGAAATGCACCACCCAATTTACTGATTGAAGTGGAGATTACATCAACATTTAAGAATAGGTTTGATAGGTGGTGAAGGAAAGAGGGGATAAAGGGATGTGGGAACTGAGCAGGCACCTGGGATTAGGATTACTGCCCATGTGGAGGATAAACACCTACACAGACTGGATAGTCTGAAAGGCCTGTTATTGTGTTATAACTGCCACGTAATTCTATCAGCCAATCAATATAATGTGATGGAGAAAGTGTGATTTTACAGGAAGTAAAAGTGGCACTTACAGGAAGTGCACAGAATACTCAGATTTGAACTTTGCCAAAATGAAATTTGTTGTCCTAGAAAATAGACTTGCATTTATATAGCACCTTTCGCAACCTCAGGACGTATATAAGCTCTTTACAAACAATTAAGTACACTTGAAGTGTAGTCACCTTTGTAATATGGGAAACACGACAGCCAATTTGTGCACAGCAACGTCCCACAAACAATAATGTGATAATAACCAGTTAATCTGTTTTAGTGCTATTGGCTGAGGGATAACATTGGCCAGGACACCGGGGAGAACTCCCCAGCTCTTCATCGAAATAGTGCCATGGGATCTTTTACGTCCACATGAGAGAGCAGACGGAGCCTTGGTTTAACGTCTCATCCGAAAGACAGCACCTCCGACAGTGCAGCACTCCCTCAGCAATACACGAGTGTCAGCCTCGATTATATTCTCATGTCTCTAGAGTGGGGTTTGAACCCACAAACTTCGGACTCTGAGGTGAACCCAGAAAAGAATGGGCGCACTTGTGTCTACGTGTACATTAACTCTTAAGTAGACACCCAAGGTAAATGCTTGGAGAGTGAAGGCATCATTTCACAATTCACAGAACTGATATGCATGCAGGTTTAATTAAAAGTAAATCATTACCATCTGCAATATTCATTATTACTCTATTAACTAGATTTGATCTTTTTATCATGAAGGTATTTTAGTCTGGTACACTGATATGTAAATAATCAGCCACTTCAAACTACAAATGTAAAATCAAATGAACTCAGATTAGCATTTGAAAGGAATAAAATGCATGGGCTGCGACTCCCAATCATACGATCGTCAGCAACTTCCAACACTTTTATGCCTACTGGTATTAAAGCCATTGAGATCTCATTTCCGAAACGAGAATACTTTCAAAAAATACTGTTCAGCATCATTGTACATCAAAACAACAATACGAGGGGGGTAAGGATAGCTAACAACATTGCCTGAACTGTTGATTGATCATTATTGCATATTCTTTGAGCACCGCTGGATTTTTTTTTCAAAGGATTTGGTTTAGTCAGTATTTCAAACGATTGCCTGGATGTTGTGGGTGAAGAATGGATATGTTTTCTCAATGCTGAGTGCTGGGGACAGCTGGTTAACTGATTCTTCACCCTACCTTATGATGCTCTTGGCAAAAGCATTCCACATATCTATTATTCTAGTTACACAAAAAGACAATCAGTCAATTGCATTATTAATGAGCATTCCTTGCAGATTTATTCCAGTTATTTTACAATTCTGAACAATGTGCTGTTGGCATCCGAGCAAATCTGACAAAGTTTCAAGAGTCAGCAGTCACATAGCCTTCATCTTTCACCACAGCAGGCCGTCGGAAATGGGCACTAACATTGCAACTGTTGACAGCAATTCGAGAACCTTAAAGAGCCGATGTTGTCAACAACGCGAGATGGCAATCCATTGACCCGATGGGTATTTTTAGTTAGGCTGTGCAGTTGGAAGCATTGAGGAGCCTGAAGTTTCAGATCTGCCTTTGCTATTCGAGCACAATGGTCTTTGAGTGATGGCGGTTCTATTCTCTGCAACCCCCTCCTCATTCACCAAAAGAAACATAAACAATTGCTATAGCAGCAATTGAACCACACTGCGTTGCATAGATTCTGTGAGAGTGCCATCTGTTTTTTTCATTTAGTACAGTATTGAGAAGTCACAGGATCCTCAAATCACAAAATGCTGAATTTTATTCACTTCCTCTTGATCACAAAATTAAATTTTGGGGGGAACTGACATGAGTGTAGCATCTAACATGTCTTCAAAACCAATATTTTGACACTTGTAGCAGCACTGAGACTTTGCTGTAGCATAGAGTCTTACATTGCTGTCTGATTTAGTGCAACAGGTTGGATTTTGGTGAAGTTCTTTTGCAAAAGTACTGACTTGCTCTTCCCAGAGGGATTCTGTGCACAAAACCGAGCCTTACTGTCTTGAACAGGACCTGAGGGTCCTGTGCAATGTGCATAGCCATCAGGAGCCAAAAACAGAGCAAGAGACAGAGATATTTGGACATTAAGATTGATCTTATGCTATAAAACTGATACTCCATAGGACAGCATTCTCTTTTGCTCAGGTTGCATTGGTACATTAGGATTAGTACATCAATGACCTTCCCTCCAACATAAGGTCAGAAATGGGGATGCTCGCTGATGACTGCTCAGTGTTCAGCACCATTCATAACTCCTCAAATAATGAAGCATTCCATGCCTGCATGCAACAAGACGTGCATGACGTTCAGGCTTGGGCTGATAAGTGGCAGGTAACATTCGCGCCACAGAAGTGCCAGGCAATGACTATCTCCAACAAGCGAGCATCTAACCACCTCCCCTTGACATTCAACAGCATTACCATCACCGAATCCCCCACCATCAACATCCTGGGGGATCACTATTGACCAGAAACTTAACTGGACCAGCCACATAAATACTGTGGCAACAAGAGCAGGTCAGAGGCTGGGTATTCTGCGGCGAGTGTCTCACCTCCTGACTCCCCAAAGCCTTTCCACCATCTACAAGGCACAAGTAAGGATTGTGATGGAATACTCTCTGTAAAGTCTGTGGGTTATATGGTGAATTAATACACAGACTACAAGAGTAACTTTAACAGGACTTTACTATTCGAAGGTCAGGGCGAATCTGCCCAATCAATCCTTACACAGCACTTATATACCGGTGTGGTCACCACCGGTATTACAGTATACAGTAGCCAAGACAAAGTAGTGCAACCCTTAAAATAGTTCTCTTAAAGGTGGAACGTTACATACACTACAATCCTCCCTTTTTAGGTTAACAATATATACATATTCCCATTAATATAACATCTTAACATATATACAACTTTATGTGAAACAGTTCACAGATTCAGTCTCTCTGGAGGCTTCCGGACTCTGTCCGGATAACGCCTCGGTGGTGTAGTCATTTTCGGTGGTGTAGTAGGTTTTTCTGGCAAGGTCGATTCGGCTTGAAGGACCGTTTCAGGTTCATCGGATTCCAGTATTACCGGATCGGAGGTAGATGCTCTGGGTATCTCTGCTTCAACATTAGACGTATAGAGTTGTGGAGTAGGTTGGGCCTTTGTGGATGATTCTATGATCTGGTCAACATGGCGCCTTATTATGCTTTCACCAATGTCCACGGTATACATCAACGGTCCTAGCCTTTTTCCAATAGTTCCAGGCTGCCATTTCTCGGTACGGTAGTCCCGGGCCAAAACTTGTTGACCTATCTGAAAGGATCTAGTTGGCCTTTCATTCATGCCTTGAAATTGCCAGTTCCCTACGTCCCTTCTGACGTTTGGCTTAATCAAATCCAGCCGGCATCTTATTCTTCTATTGAAAAACATCATGGCGGGAGTTTGGTTTGTGACCGCATGTGTTGCATTCCTGTACGCCAACAAGAAGTTATCTACCTTATGTTGTAGATTTATGTCTTCATTACCCATGGCCTTTATGGCCTTCTTGAAGGTCTGGACAAACCTTTCAGCTAATCCATTGGTGGCGGGATGGTATGGGGCGGACGTATAGTGCTTAACCCCATTGCTTTTTAAGAACTTCCTGAATTCTTCGGACACAAATTGCGGTCCATTATCAGAACAGATCTGTTCCGGCAGCCCATTCCTGGCAAATATGGTCCTTAATACTGTGATGGTTTTTTCCGTGGTGGTGGAGGACATTTTTATTACCTCCGGCCACTTGGAGTGTGCATCCACCGCGATTAAAAACATTGAGTCCATAAATGGACCAGCAAAGTTGATATGTACCCTTTGCCATGGAGATGAGGGCCACTCCCATGGATGCAGAGGAGCTTGTGGTGGCGCGTTTTGGACCTTCTGGCATCCTAGACAGCTCTTGGTTATTTCTTCGATGTCTCCATCAATACCTGGCCACCACACAAACGCTCTGGCTAGGTTCTTCATTTTCACTCCACCCAGATGCCCCTCGTGAAGCTCCTTTAGTACTTTCTGCTGGAGTTTGGGTGGAATCACCACTCTAGATCCACATATCAAGGTTCCTCGGCACACTGACAGCTGTTCTCTTCTGTGCGAAAATGCTGGCAGCATTGGTTCGCCATGTACTGGCCATCCCTCCACCGTTAAATCGTAGACTCGTGAGAGAGTCGGGTCATTTCTTGTTTCCTTTTCGATCATGGAATTTGTTACTGGTAGACATTCCATTATGGTTCAGTGGAACATCTCCACTGGGTCCACTGTAGTCGCCTCTTCTTCCACTGGCAACGGTAGGCGCGATAACCCATCAGCATTTCCATGCTGTTTGGACCTTTTGTATTCGATGTCATATTGGTGTGCCCCTAGTAGAACGGACCACCTCTGTAGCCTTTGTGCTGTCATAGTGGAAACGGCCTTGTTAGGGTTGAATATGGACACCAACGGCTGGTGGTCTGTCAGCAATGTAAACTTCTTGCCCTGCAGGTAATGATTGAATTTCTTTACTCCCCACACAAGGCTGAGAGCCTCCCTATCTATCTGAGCGTAATTTCGCTCAGCGGAGGTCAATGATCGGGACGCAAATGCGACTGGCCTTTCCGAGCCATTTGGTAACTTGTGTGAGAGTACAGCTCCAATACCATAGGGGGAAGCATCACAAGCTAGACGAAGAGGTAGCGTTGGGTTGAAGTGAGCCAACACTTCCTCAGAGGTAATCAACGCCTTGCTTCTGCGAAAGGCCTTCTTACAGTCCTCGCTCCACTTCCATGGTACTTCTTTCCGCAACAGAGCATTCAGCGGATGCAGCACCGTGGATAGATTTGGCAGAAACTTATGGTAATAATTAATCAACCCCAGAAACGACCTCAACTGTGATACATTTTCCGGAGCGGGGGCCTTCACGACCGCTTCGATCTTTTCAGGTGACTTGTGCAGCCCCTCTTGGTCAATGACATGACCGCAGTACGAGATCCGTTTCTGGAAGAACTCACATTTCTGGCGATTAACTCGAAGGCCATATTCCTTCAACCTGGTGAGCACCAGTTTCAAATTTGTGAGGTGTTCCTCCTCGTCTTCTCCCGTAATCAGGATATCGTCCAAGTAACACTGAGTGCTTGGAATACCCTGTAAGACCTGCTCCATGGCCCTCTGCCAAATTGCTGGAGCCGAAGCTACTCCAAAAACCAGTCTATTATATCGATACAAGCCTCTGTGCGTGTTGATTGTGAGATACTGGCGTGACTCTTCCTCGACCTCCATCTGTAAATATGCTTGTGCCAGGTCTATCTTGGTGAAGTGTTTCCCGCCAGACAATGAAGCAAAGATATCCTCAATCCGCGGAAGCGGGTATTGTACCGTGTGAAGCACCGGATTAACTGTGATCTTGAAGTCTCCGCAGATGCGGACCTTCCCCGGTCCCCCTGGCTTGTTACTTGATGAAGACTTCATGACGGGAACAATGGGCGTGGCCCACTCACTCCAGTCCACCTTCGACAGTACCCCTGCACGTTCAAGCTCCTCCAGTTCTGCCTCCACAGCAGGTCGTATCGCGTAAGGTACCGATCTGGCTTTGAAAAATTTTGGGCTTGCATGTTCTGCAATCTTGATTTTTTGCCTTAATTCCTCTCAGTGTTCCCAGTCCCTGCTGGAATACCTCTTTAGCCTCGTCCAATATTCTGGACAACCGTTCAGGTTTGACATCTTTCTTTCCGAAATCTACCGTCATTGTGTTTAGTGAGTGCCAGTCTATCTTTATTTTCCTGATCCACTCCCGTCCCAGAAGTGGTGGACCTCCCTCGGGTAGTACATATAAGTCCATTCCTTGGTGATCTTTGCCCTTGTGTCTCACCTTGACTTTTATCTTTCCGATGGGGTATACTTTATGCCCCGTGTATGTCTGCAATACTATCTCCGTATCCCGTAGGGGAATATGTTTGAATAACTTTTTGTAATCTTGTTTATTCATGACCGTCAACGCCGATCCGGTGTCCACTTCCATCTTCACTTGGACTTTTGCAATCTGCAGTGTGACCCAGATAGTTTGTCGGTCAGCTTCTTTACTCACATTGTGAATCCTCAGACTACCCAGTTCCTTGCTGTTGGGGTCTGAATCCGAATTCAGTTCATCTGGACTCTTCACAGTCACCTTATGTACCTTTCTGTACTTCTTCTGCGGTGACTTATTGTTGCTGGTCTTCTTTCCTGACCGGCATACTTTAGCTATGTGACCAAGTTTGCCACATTTTCTACATTCCTGGTTTTTAAACCAGCATTGGTTCTGGTCGTGTGTTGTCTTCCCACAACGGTAACATTTCGTTGTACCCGAAGTCATTTGATCCACACTGAGTACTGCTGTCTTCAGCTGCATTTCCGCCGTGCCTCTCGCTGCGGCTTCGTGCGATGCTGCAATAAGGACAGCCTTATCAAGTGTAAGATCGTTCTCTTCGAGCAGTCGCTTTTGTGTTCCTTCCTTCGACATCCCGCACACGAACTTGTCTCTCAGTGCCTCTGTCAGATTTACCCCAAACTGACAGTATTTTGCTAGCCTACGCAGTTCAACCAGGTACTCCGCATTGCTTTCCTCCTTTAGTTGCGTTCTCCCGTAAAATTTAGCTCGTTCCGCTAACATCAGCGGTGTGGGGTTCACATGATCCTTCAGGACAGCAACAATATTAGCGAAAGACTGATCCGCCGGTTTAGCTGGTGATAGAAGATGCTTCAATAACCCGTATGTCTTTGCACCCATTGAATTTAGTAAGGTTAGAGCTTTATCATAATTTGCTATCTTATTGACCTTACAATATATCTCGATGCGTTCTACATACGTGGTCCAATCTTCCACATCAGAATCGAATTCGTTGATGTTGCCACGCTTAGGCATCTTCACAATCTTCCTGAGAAACAACAACGAAATTTTTCTTTAACTTTTTTTTTCCAAAAATGGCGGTTTCCCGCGCTTGTCTTCTTCCCCGCCCACTTTCAAAATGGCGGTTTCCCGCTCCTGTCTTCTTCTCCGCCTACTGGCGGGAGGGGTAAGCTTTTCCCTCGGGCGACGACCGCTGGCTTTCGGGGTTCGCAGCCTGCGCGCCGGCTTCAGTGCGTTCTTTGTTCCCTTTTCTCGGCAGGGCAACCGGCGCTGGGGACAACCCGTTGACGGCGA
Source organism: Somniosus microcephalus (assembly GCF_052327205.1). Classification (NCBI taxonomy): domain Eukaryota; kingdom Metazoa; phylum Chordata; class Chondrichthyes; order Squaliformes; family Somniosidae; genus Somniosus; species Somniosus microcephalus. The sequence continues at coordinate 35,435,736 of NC_141012.1, read as the reverse complement.
ACAGTTCCAGCCGCTGGCTGAATCTCCTCGGTCTCCCTCGCTCGGCTCTGTCTCTCCCGCTCGCTCGGGCTCTGTCTCTCCCTCAGCGGCTTCCAATCGCGCCTCCCAGCCCTCTCGCAGTCCGGTCCTTTCCTCCCCCGGCTGCGGCTGAGTTCTCCGCAGTTTCTTATTTTTATTTCTTCCCGCGCCTTACGATCCCGGTCGCAGCGCCTCGCGGCCTCGGTAGCTGCCCGGCCTTTCGCCGGTCGCGGTTGAGCTGTCTCACGACGCCGTTGCGTCTCCCAGCCCGCTTGTAGCCCGGTCTCTCACACCGGCTGCGTTCCCGCTGGTAGCCCGGTCTCTCACACCGGCTGCGTTCCCGCTTGCACCGCGGCTTCCGTGCCCCACGCTGCCCCAGTCTCAGCACCTCTGGGCCCGACTTCTGTCCGGCTCCTTTCCCCCCCCGACCGTGGTCGAGTTCACCGCCCTTCCTCCGTTCTTTTTTTTTATTTTCCCCCTACTCACAGTCAACGTGGCCGACTTGCTTCTCGTGGCTGATCGGCTCACTCACCACCGTGGCAGAAGGGACGATCACTGCCTGTTGCTGATGGAAGGCTTCGTGTCTGAATTCTTCCTTCTTCCTTGCTCTGCAGACTCGAGTCTTCTCTCAGCAGAATGACGAGGGCGGGTGCCTCCTCTCGACGCTCGTTAACTGCTTCGGATGTATCGCTGCCGCAGGGTAAGATCGAACTCGTCGCCACTGTAAATTCTGTGGGTTATATGGTGAATTAATACACAGACTACAAGAGTAACTTTAACAGGACTTTACTATTCGAAGGTCAGGGCGAATCTGCCCAATCAATCCTTACACAGCACTTATATACCGGTGTGGTCACCACCGGTATTACAGTATACAGTAGCCAAGACAAAGTAGTGCAACCCTTAAAATAGTTCTCTTAAAGGTGGAACGTTACATACACTACACTCTCCACTTGCCTGGATGAGTGCAGCTCCAACAACACTCAAGAAGCTCGACACCATCCAGGACAAAGCAGCCCGCTTGATTGGCACCCCCCTCCACCACCTTAAACATTCACTCCCTCCACTACCAGCACACTGTGGCTGCAGTGTGTACCATCTACACAATGCACTGCAGCAACTCGCCAAAGCTTCTTCGGCAGCACCTCCGAAACCCGCGACCTCTTCCACCTAGAAGGACAAAGGCAGCAGGCGCTTGGGAACACCATCACCTCCAAGTTCCCCTCCAAGTCACATACCATCCTGACTTAGAAGTATATCGGCCGTTCCTTCATCGTCGCTGGGTCAAAATTCTGGAACTCCCTCCCTAACAGCACTGTGGGAGTACCTTCACCACATGGACTGCAGCGGTTCAAGAAGGTGGCTCACCTCCACCTTCTCAAGGGCAATTAGGGATGGGCAATAAATGCTGGCCTTGCCAACGACGCCCACATCCCATAAACAAATAAAAAAACAATTAAATGAAAACCTTTCCAAGATGCACATTAATTGGGGAGATCAGGTTCTAAAAGACATGGAGCTTCATTTCTAGGCCCCTCATGTAATATTTTAGTTGAAAAATAATGCAAATGATTCAATGATAAGTTGCCTGTTAGCAAATTCAGGTAACACCTGAGCAGAAGTTTTAAATGGGTATTTACAAGTTTTAATGTTCTATTCATATGTCCTTTTGAATTTTCCCAGTACTAAAAAAAATCTATACATTCTTGTGTAGCAAACTAAATTATTTCCGTGGATTTCTTGGAAATCAACCTCAAATATCAACCTAAAGCAAAAATTTTAATTTATGTAATACCTCATCACATCTATCAGAAACCTCTCAAAGCACTTTGCAAACAATGATTTCCTTGTTGGATTGTCGTGATTGTAACATTAGCAAATGTTGCAGCCTTTCAAGCACAACAGGTTCTCCAAATTGTGAGATGAGCAACTGACTGACTGGTTAATCTGTTTTGTTGTTGGTTGATGGACTAATATCGGCCAGGACCCAGATAATTCCTTGACCCTCTTAAAATAGTGCTGTAAAATATTCAGTATTCACCTGAACAGGCTGCTGAGGCCACAGCTTAAAGTTTCATCTCAATGAGGCGACTCTGACGATGCAACATTGTCTCAGTGATACGTTGGAATGTCAGCCGAGGTTATGCGCAAAAATCCTGAATGGAGGCTTGAACTCATACCTTCTGACTGAGGAAAGAGTACCACCTACTGAGCCAAGGCGATTAAAAAAAAACAACCAAGTTGGATGAAACAAATTTTCTATTGCCTTCTGTGCAGGCGTGCAGCATCCATTTTGTGTTTAGTGACCAGACCAAGAAATTCTCGCATCTCTGGCAGCAAGATTTGCATATTGAGTATTAGGGAGCCCTGGGACTTGAAGTCATCATTGAAATGTGACAAGTTCCATGTGATTTTAACTTTTCCCCAAGGGTTGGAAAGTCTATGGAATAAACTCCTCCCGAGCATCTTCTACTGAAAAACTGCTGACTGGTTTATGGTGAGGCCTGAGATGTTTCTGATCCATTTGGGAGTAGGGGACGAACTGACTTGACCATGAGGTAAGATGTAAAATATGAATCCATAATGGTAGCTCCTAAAAATTTGGAGGGAACAATCGAAAACCAGAAGGCCATTTTCATTTCTTCATTATCATTTGGTTCACAGGCAAATTGCAGTTAGAGCCGTCAAATCTTCCAGTGAGTACGTCATGAGCAGCTAACTGTAACCTTGCTTGTAAATTTACATTCACTGTCAGTCAGTAATCTTTCCCAAATAAAATGCTGTCATCTGTCTCCATCTATAATTTTTTTTAAAAACAGTGGCAGCCTAACTGCAGCAAGCAGGTTAGAGTGACATTGTGTCTTGGTGGGATCAAACTGTGACTGAGCATTTCTTGTTATGCGACTGTACTGATTAGTTAGCACTTCATATAAATTTTGGAATAGCATGACTGAGCATTTAATTATAACTGAAGCGGTATTCTAATCTAACAGCTCCCTTTGTTGGTTTCTGTGAGTATAACAGGCAAATAAAAGGACTGTTTGCACAGATTGGAGAAAATGAAATTGGAGCCAGTTATTTATCTTGGTTCTTAAGAGTGAAACTAACAATCATGTACATTTCCACACCTGGTGCCAATGTGCATTGGCTTCTAATATAGCAAACAGCATAAAGGTTTGGTCCTGTTAAACCATTGGGGGTAGATTATCTTCTGGTGCGGACTTTGGGTGGCCAGCTGGCAAAGTGCGCCCGTCTGCTGCCCAAGAGACCTATCTGGAGCCCCAGTCCATTTTGGAATCCCCGCCCCGTAAGCATTCAGCCGGTGCGCTGTGGGCACAAAGGGAGTACTTCGGTGCAGCCCCCTGGCTCCAGGCTGCTGTGATATCATGTGGCCCAATGGGCCTCCAGGCCGGAGGAAGGTAGGTCCATGGTAGGGGTGCCAGGGGAGAGACCGAGAGCCAAGATGGTATTGTGGAGCCTGGAGATGCACTCCTGGTCTGCCTGGCCCCACATAAATACAGTAAAACCCTTTGGGGCTGGAGCGCCAGCTAATACTGGCAGAGTGTACATACTTCCCAATATTGTCCTTAAATGGCAAATGGGGTCTTATGTGCTTCGTAAGACCACAATTCACGTATTAAAAGGGCCTACTATCTGACAGAGGCAGGCGTTCCAGCTGCTCAGCAATATGCCCAGCTGATGATAGCGGTGTCCACTATGATGGTGGGAGCAGGTCATTGCACCATTCCCCCACCGTTCTGGCCTGCTACTAACCCTTTTCTGCCAGACAGGAGGCCTCAAAACATCCCCCCCCACTGTCTTGTTCGTTTATCTGACATCCAAGCATGCTGATGAAGACCAAAATGTATGACGATGTGATAAGCAAGTTGAGTTCGTAGGAAGAAAGAAAGAAACTGTCTCTTTCACAGACATTTCTTGGACATTGGTGAGCAAGGCATGAAATTACAACCTGCCAGTACTCGGCAGCAGACAGAACTGTATGGGAAATATTTTCCATGGAATTTAGCGGTGTCACTTGAAAGTCTTGGGTTGCATCTCATATCCATTCAATCATTGAACCACTCTTGAGTAAATGATCAGATATTGGTTGAATTCCAGTCAGATTTCCTCAATTTGATAAAGGAAAGACACACACTGACGTAATAAAACTCACTACACACTTGGTTTGAGTATAAAGCAAGGCTTTAATCAACTTGTTTCAGAACATGGAGGTCTAGTTGTACTTCACTAGTTCCTGTCTTACAAAATGTCCCTGAGCAAGCTGGGCCCACGCCCGAGTATTTATACTCCTTGGACGGCGCCACCAGCTGGCCGTCCAGTGTTATTTCATAGGTAGTTTCTCGATGATGAGATTTATGACATTCTTCCTGCCTAAGATTTGGAGGGCCGACGACTTCCTCCTAACGGATTAGGCGGACCACGAATAGTCGCAGTCTTTTAGATCTTTGTTTATGGCTGGAAGGCACGTCTCCCCAGACCGTGTCTTGGTCCCTCGGCCGCTTGATCCGTACTGGTAGATCGACAGGGCCTGTGTCGCCTTGATTGACCTGAGGGAGACTGGGGCGATCGTGACTCCGGTTGCGGGTCCCCACAGGCGCAGAGCTGGCTTCATCTTGTTTGATAGCCGGGGATTGACCAGCGCCCTGGCTTCGGGTGGCCATCCCATGGGGGGAGCTCGGCTCCCTGAGTGGATCCGGTGGGGTAGCCAGCAGATCTCTTGATATCCCAGGTAGGGCGTCATCTTCAAAGGAGCGCAGAGTGTCGGCATCATTACCGTGGGTCCCTCTGTCAGTTGGGTCCATGGGACTGGTTGGACAGGGAGCCAGATCTCGGAGTGAAACGGTGGACTCCCGGCCATCAGGGTACCGGCACGTGCGCGTACGTGGGATTAACGTCTGTGAGTTCCACCTCGTCGACGAGGGGATCGTTTTTGGAAGATCGGACGAATCTTCGGAGCGGCACGGGGCTGGGAGTTGCCAACCATGACGGTAGGGACATCCCATGAGTGGAGCAACACTGGAACCTGAAGAATTGCTCGTGAGGCGTGACATTGGTGGACATAGAAAGAAGAGACCTGATGGAATGCAACATGTCAGGAAGCATAGTTTCCCACTGCTGGTCTGGTAGGTTGCGTGACCTCAGTGCAAGATGAACAGCGTTCCAAATGATAGCATTGTTTCTCTCAACCTGTCCGTTACCGATGGGATGGTACGGTGTCGTTTTACTTGTGGCGATTCCCCATTGGGAAAGGTAACTTTTGAGTTCGCTTGACATGAAGGAGGGACCCCGATCAGAGTGGATGAAATTGGCCGTACCGCAAAGGGAAAAGACTTGATCAAGGCATTTGATCACTGTGGAAGTAAGCATATGGCCTGATGAAAGGGTGGAACTGAAAGAAATCAGTATTTGTAGGGAAATGGTGTTAGGAAAATTGATGGGACTGAAGGCCGATAAATCCCCAGGGCCTGAATCTACATCCCAGGGTACTTAAGGAAGTGGCCCTAGAAATAGTAGATGCATTGCTGGTCATCTTCCAGAACTCGATAGACTCTGGAACAGTACCCATGGATTGGAGGGTAGCTAATGTTACCCCACTATTCAAAAAAGGTGGTAGAGAAAAAGTGGGGAATTATAGACCGGTAAGCCTGACATCGGTAGTGGGGAAAATGCTAGAATCTATTATAAAAGACGTAATAGCAGAGCACTTGGTAAGCAGTAACAGGACCGGACAAAGTCAACATGGATTTACAAAAGGTAAATCATGCTTGACTAATCTACTGGAATTTTTTGAGGATGCAACTGGTAAAATAGATAAGGGAGAACCAGTGGATGTGGTGTATTTGGACTTTCAGAAGGCTTTCGATAAGGTCCTACATAAGAGATTAGCGTGCAAAATTAAGGCACATGGGATTGGGGGCAAGGTATTGACTTGGATAGAGAACTGGTTGGCGGACAGAAGGCAGAGAGTTGGAATAAACGGGTCGTTTTCCGAGTGGCAGGCAGTGACTAGTGGGGTACCGCAAGGATCGGTCCTAGGACCCCAGCTGTTCACAATATATATTAATGATCTGGACGAGGGAATTGGATGTAATATCTCCAAATTTGCAGACGACACAAAGCTGGGTGGGAGGGTAAGCTGTGAGGAGGATGTTGAGAAACTCCAGTACGATTTGGACAGATTGGGTGATTGGACAGAAACATGGCAAATGCACTATAATGTGGATAAATGTGAGGTTATCCACTTTGGTAGCAAAAACAGGAAGGCAGATTATTATTTGAATGGCAATAGATTGGGAGAAGGGGAAATGCAAAGAGACCTGGGTGTTCTTGTGCACCAGTCGCTGAAGGTAAGCATGCAGGTGCAGCAGGCGGTTAAGAAGGCAAATGGTATGTTGGCTTTCGTAGCAAGAGGGTTCGAGTACAGGAACAAGGATGTCTTGCTACAGTTGTACAGGGCCTTGGTGAGACCGCACCTTGAGTATTGTGTGCAGTTTTGGTTGCCTTACCTGAGGAAGGACGTTCTTGCCATGGAAGGAGTACAGTGAAGATTCACCAGGCTGATACCTGGGATGGCAGGAATGATGTATGAGGAGAGATTGTGTCGACTGGGCTTATACTCACTGGAGTTTAGAAGATTGAGAGGGGATCTCATCGAAACCTATAAAATTCTGTCAGGCCTGGACAGACTAGATGTAGGAAGGATGTTTATGATGGCTGGGGAGTCCAGAACCAGGGGTCATAGTCTAAGGATAAGGGGTAAGCCATTTAGGACTGAAATGAGGAGGAATTTCTTCACCCAGAGAGTGGTGAACCTGTGGAATTCTCTGCCACAGAGGGCGGTGGAGGCCAGTTCATTAAATATATTCAAAAAGGAGTTGGATATATTTTTTAAGGCTAAAGGGATCAAGGGATATGGGGAGAAGGCAGGGACAGGGTACTGAATTTGGATGATCAGCCATGATCTCATTGAATGGCGGAGCAGGCTCGAAGGGCCGAATGGCCTACTCCTGCTCCTATCTTCTATGTTTATTGGGACAGGGGAAAGCAAAGGGAAAGCGTGAATATTCATCCACCATAGTAAGTAAGTAGGTGTTTTGCGTTGAGGAAGGCAATGGCCCTTTAAAGTCAATGCTGAGTCGCTAGTTAGCGTGTATGAGTGAGCCATCCGATGGACGGAAGAATTGCAGTTTTAATTCCGCACAAATTTTACAGGAGGAGCACGTTCTTTTCACACCTTCCGTAGAAAATGGGAGATTTTTAGATCGCACAAAGTGCAACATACTGGTAACGCCAGGATGGCATAAGTCAGTATGAAGATCCGCAAGAGTCGAAGTTGACATGGAAGAGCAGAATGCCCGCGTGAGGGTATCCGGGGCCACATTCTCTTTGCCAGGTCGATAATGTATGGTGTAGCCAAAGGCAGCCAATTCCATCCTCCAGAGTTGTATTTTGTTATTCTTGATCTTAGTGCGTTTCCGGTTATCCAGCATAAAGGCCACAGAGCGCTGATCGGTTATAAGTGTGAAATGGCGACGAGTGAGAAAATGACTCCATTTACGTACAGCTTCGATGATGGCTGTAGCCTCCTTCTCGACAGGAGGATAATGGAGCTCGCTACCCAGCAAAGTCCTGGACAGAAATGCAACAGGTCAATCACCTTGATTCAAGGTAGCAGAGATCGCCACCTCCGATGCATCGCACTCGACCACGAAAGGAAGATTTTCATCAATGGAACGAGAGAGTTGCTTTTTCCAGTTGTTGCGTGAGGAGGTTGAAAGCTGAAATAGCCGTTGCCTCCAATGGAAATGACTTTGCGTGAAGCAGGGGCTGGATCTTGTCGGAGAAGTGGGGTATCCACTTTGCATAATAGGCGAACATGCCCAGTGCCCGACGAAGAGAGCCGAGCTTCGTAGGGGGAGGGAGCTCCTGAAGTGGATGAAGTCGCTCCAGATCCGGTTTGATGACACCGTTGCCCACCCAGTAGCCAAGGATGTTGACTGATGGTACTAATTTCACAGATTTGGACTCATTTAAGGTTAAGTTGCGACGACGGAGAACGTCAAAAAATTTCTGGAGATTGGCATTATGCTCCTTCTGGTCATGACCAGCAATGGTGATATTATCCAGATATGGAAAAGTGTCCGTTAAGTTCTCCTGTTTGATTAGGCTATCCATTGCCCGTTGAAAGACGGCCACCCCATTGGTGACCCCAAATGGACGGCGACAAAACTGATACAGCCGACCATTAGCCTCAAAGGCCGTATACTTTTTGCCAGAGTCCTTTAACGGTACTTGATGATATGCGCTCTTTAAATCAAAAGTTAAAAATACCTTGTAGTTGGCAAGGTTATTGACCATATCATCGATGCGTGGTAGTGGGTAGGCATCCAGGTTGGTATACTGGTTAATAGTTTGCGAGTAATCAATGCAAAGACGTTTCTTGTGTTGCTTCAGAGGATTTTTAACAACAACGACTTGAGCCCGCCAGGAAGATGAACATGGCTCAATGATACCGTCAGCTAGAAGGCGAGAGATTTCTGCCTTGATAAAGGATCGATCATCTTGGCTGAAACGTCGTGATTTAGTGACAATGGGCTTACAGTGGGGGGAAAGATTGGCAAACAAGGAGGGCTTGTCGAGTGAAGCTGCCGAAAGCGCACAAAATGGTACTTTGGAAATAGTAAGCTCCGGCTTTGACCCTCCAAACTCGAAAGTGAGTCTTTTGTGTTGCTTCTGGAAATCCTGTCCCAGGAGCACATCACTGCATAGGTTTTTGAGCACCCCGAGCCGGGTGGAGAAATAAGTGCGGCCATTGAGAATAAGGTCGACAAGACAAAAGCCGGAAGAGTTGGTGGTCAGTGTCGTCAGAGCCATTGCAATTTCCATGTCTGAGGGGTAAATATGCAGTTTTAACTTACTGACAGCCCACTCACTAATGAAGCTGTCAGAGCTGCATGACTCGATTAGTGTGCTCAAAATGTGTCCATTTACCGAAACCTTCGTGGCTGCATGGGACAGACTTTGGGGGAAAACAGCTGTGATGGGAGGAGGAGCAGTTTTACCCTCGACAGCTGTAACCTTAGTAGTGGTTCTTGGGGGAAGAGCAGTTTCATAGATAGCAGCTGTAACCTTAATAGTGGCTCTTGGGGGAGGAGCAGTTTTATAGATAGTAGCTGCAAAACTAAGAGGAGCTCTCGATCGGTATACCTTGGAAAAGTGGCCTTTCTTACTAACAGAGGCTCTTGACTGGCATACCTTAGAAAAGTGACCTTTCTTGCTGCAATGATTGCAGGTTGCGTTATGAGCAGGACAAAATTTCCGATAATGGAACGCACCTCCACAGAAGAAACACTTCCTTCCAGATTGCCAAGATGCCACTGGGCGGGGTCATCATCAGTGAAGGCTTCTAGGGTAGGGTTGTCATCCGCTAGGTTAGAGTCATCATCAGTGAGGGCTTCTGCCCGAGACCTATCGAAGGAGTCATTAAAAGTGATAGCAGCAGCCCGTGCACGAGGTAAAAGATAGGTATCTGCATTCCTCTTTGCCAAGTCCAGGGAACATGCCAGGTCATAGGCAGCCTGTAACTCGAGGGTTTTATTCTCCAACAGACACTGGCGTATGAAGGGAGACACAATCCCATTAATAAACAAATTAACTCCTCCTGGTACTGCTCAGCTGTGACAGCTTTAAGATTACAATCCTTGCTGAGCCTGCAAAGTTTCTGAAGGAATTATCAAGTGATTCCTTGGGTTGTTGTTGTGTTGTGGCCAGTAGATGCCGAGCAAAAATTCTGTTTGGGGCCTTAACATATAGTCGCTGTAATATTAGGATAGCGGAGTCACAGTCTACACAGTCTTCAATATAGTCAAACACATGAGGAGATACATAATTGGCAAGTACCTCTAATTTATCAGGAATGTTCTCACCACACACCCTGAGGAAGTTGCTGACGGTACGATACCAGTGTTTCCATACCTTAGCAGTTGTAGGTGAATTCGGGTCCAGGTCAAGACGGGCGGGTCTGAGTAGTTTGTCCATGATGGATTGATTACTACACCGGAGTTCCCTTCTGCAGTTGAAGTCATAGCTGGCTGTTCCCGAAATCACTCCGAGCGTGGAGTCGATATCAAGTTGATTAAATTGACGTAATAAAACTCACTACACACTTGGTTTGAGTATAAAGCAAGGCTTTAATCAACTTGTTTCCGAACATGGAGGTCTAGTTGTACTTCACTAGTTCCTGTTTACAAAATATCCCTGGGCAAGCTGGGCCCACGCCCGAGTATTTATACTCTTTGGACGGCGCCACCAGCTGGCCATCCAGTGTTATTTCATGAGTCGTTTCTTCATGATGATGAGATTTATAACACACACTGAATGAAACTATTACATGGGCAAATATTGCTGCACTAAATCTAATAAACTGCAGGGTCCAAGTGTCATTTCCATCTATATTCATTGATAAACTCAGATTATTTATCATCAAAAATTGTGTTTTAAAACGACAGGTTTTCAGCAATTTATTAGCATCGCATTTTTGTGATTTTGCATTTGTGTGTCATGCGTGTATTAGCGAGAGACACACAAATCCTTGCTTTATTAATGCACACTGATATATTTAAAAGTGTGTCGGAGTCTCAGTACTGTTTCATTAATGAGCAATTTGAAGATATGTAAATACATTATACTAAAAAATACTGCAAATGAACTTGTAGAGATAATGTCTGTGACCCCCATGTGACTTAGGAGTAGGAATGCCTGAGCCATATTGGCTGTAAACATGGTACCAGGTGCCGTACCAAGGAACCTCAGTAGCATAAGCATAGAGCAAGTGCCTCCCAACCAGATGCTCACAAGTATGAGTCCCAGTTATCTTGCCTACCTACTGTTGTTGCAATCCAGGTTTCATGTTGGCATTAGGGGATGTTGGCTAGGTTGCTAGATAGATTGCAAATTGTTCATCTCCAGGGGGAGGAAGATTTGGTATTTAGTTGTCAATTAATGCCACTAGAGAGACACCTCCTGTTGGCTCACGATTGGAGCACCAACAGTAAGACTGTCAGGTAAGGCAAAGCTGAGAAAATGTTAGTTGGCCCATCAAAGCTCATCTGTTTAGTATATTAATGGCATTTAATTATATTTTGTATAGTCCCAATGTTTTTGCTGCTGTCATCTTGTTTAGTAGACTTCCAAACATTTATTGAATAAATAACATTTTCCTGGTATCTTTTCTAATTTACTTCTTCTTTCGTGTGGGAGTAGCAAAGTAAATTAAATGTCAATATCTAAGTCAAAAATGCAGGCCAAAGCTTCCAGTGTAACAGCGTGAATATCTTGTATAACAACAGAAAATGCTGGAAAAACTCAGCAGGCCAGGCAACATCCGTGGAGAGAAAATAGAGTCAACGTTTCGGGTGAACCCTTTGTCAAGACTAAAGAAGCACAGGAAATGAAATAGATTAAGAGGCCAGGCTGGGAGAGAACAAAAGAGAAGTGAAGAGACATTAAGAGGTATTCAAAACGAGACGAGATGGTGATAGGACTAGTGGAGACAAAAGACGGCTCTAGATTAGGTGTGAAATGCGCTGGCAGGATATCTTGTAGGCTGCCTGTGAATTTCCTCTGAGGGCAGTGCTTAATGATGTGCTCCAGGGTCTGATTAGAAGCTCTACAGTCACATGATGGGGACGCTTTAATCTTCCATCTATGGAGAAGGTGGCAGCTTCTACCATGACCGGTTCTGAGGTGGTTGATGGTTGTCCACTGTTTGCGAGAAAGGTTTGATCCTTCAGGTTGTACTGTGGGGTCCTCTACAAGGAATCCATTCTGTATGTCGCAGTTCTTCCAAGCATTTCACCATTGGTCATCAAGGCCGAGGGGAGATCGCTGAAGGGCTTAGGTGACAGTCCAGAATGGCCTTCTGGGTTTCAGTCGGTTTGGTGGTAGGTTGTTCAAGTCGGCCTGGATCGGCATGTCTTCGCTGGTGCAGTGGTTGTATTCTCTGGCGACTGTGTATTCGCGGCGTAGGTGTGGTGGTGCGATGTTTGCAAGCACGAGCAGCCAAGGTGTTGGTGCTGATAAAAGCGTACTGGTGATAATTCTCATAGAGATCAACGGATTTGACATGCGGACTTGATAGCCGTGCCGGAGAGCAGTACGCCGCTGTAGAGTACACCAGGGCGAGTGCTGCCATGCGGAGGGTTTGAGCGTCTGCTCCCCATGTGGATCCGGTGAGTTTCTGGATCAAGTTGACCCTACTCTTTAGTTTCTTCCCAATGTTCTGGAGATGTTGTCTATATATGACAGGGTGTGATCGAGTGTGACTCCTAAATAGGAAGGTTTTTTGGCATGGTTTACCTCTGCGCTGCAAAAGGAGACTTTCAAAGCCTTGCTTGCTTGATGTGTGTTGAGGTGGAATGTCGAGGTGACGGTCTATTGTAGGTTTGGACGAAGTCGTCATCGGAAGAAGTAGGCCTCCATCCTCTGTAAATCACTGGTCAGGATCTCCTCAGTGATGGACAGATGCATGTTTTGCGTGGCCAAGGTAATGTCATCAGCATATACGAACTTGCGGGACTCTGTTTCGGGCTGGTCACTGGTGTAAACGTTGAATACCATGGGTGCCAGGACAGAACCCTGTGGGAGTCCGTTGTTCAATGTCCTATATCTGCTCTTCTGGGTGCCAGAGTACACATGGAAGCATCGGTTGCTAAGCACGGAGTTGAGAAGATGGATCGTTGTTCTGCAGGGTAAAATGGTGGCGAGCTTGAAAAGCAGTCCATGCTTCCATACTGTGTCATACGCCGCTGACAGGTCCACAAGTGCTATGGCGGTCTTGAGCCAGTGCTGGAATCCTGCTTCGATGTGCGTTGTTAAAGCTACCACTTGGTCGCAGCTGTTACGGCCGCTCCAGAAGCCCGCTTGCTCCTTAGGGACGGTTGGCTCGATGATGGGGGCTAGTCTGTGGAGCAGTAGCCTCTCCAGCACTTTATAACAAGTGCAAAGTAAGGAGACCGGGTGGTAGCTGGAGTCTTCACAAGCATTCTTCCCCTGCTTCAGGAGGGCAATTATTTTAGTAGTAATAAATTTACCAGTTGCCAGTACCTCAGAGAAGAAGGAGGTCAACCATCTCTTCTCATTAATTTCCATTTCTAGCCCCTGTCCTACTTTCCTGAGGTACCTCGAAGTAATATTTTGGTAGTTCAGAAATCTGCAACAACATTAATTTGCATTCCTCTCTGAAGAATGCTGCTTCAAGATGAGCTGGCCTGGTGGCAGATGAAGATACTATTAAAGGCTAGATTCAGCAGGAAACAGTGTTAACTATTAATTATTCTAGTTTCCAGCTTTGAAATTATCATGATAGAAATGGTGAAACTTGGGTAGATGTTGGCTTCACTTAACATCTGGATTTGGGATTGGGTTTATGTTTTATGAGTGGCCACATTTCCTGATAACAACTAGTGGTCTTGTCATTAAATAGAGCTACCCATTCTTCCAATGATCTTCTGTTGCATTATTCAGTTGAAAATATGTTAAATTTGAAATGTTTTGCATTATTTTTTTCCCTCTGTAGCATGTCCAAAAAACAAGCTTGTTTGGGGATATCTCAATATGTGCTGTTATCAGATAAATAAGCTTATATCTGGCCACACTATTGTAGTCGCTGCTTGACCCAGTAATTAACTACCTATTGAACACTTCTTACATTCATCGTTGAATAGCTGGGGAGTATTGCAATACAGAAAAATCAAGTTCACAAAACGACTCCCTCAAAGAGTTAACTCCTTTCACAATGCTTCAGATAATGAAGCAGCCCATGCCAGCCTACAACACAACATAGTTAATATCCAGACTTGGGCTGACAGATGGCAGGTAACATTTGCACCACATAAGTGCAAACGAGAGGAAGTACAGACAGCCATTCTGATCTTCAAAGTGTGTGTTGCTCAAATGTAAATGATTGTCTGTGAGTTGGTTGCCAAGGGATCCTTTTAATGATGGACTGGTTAATATATTTGCACATCGCATGAATACTGTGGGTGTCGTCTATGGATTGCTGCTTAGAGTTTGCAGGTTATGTGTCCCTTATGGTAATGAGTCATGTAATGTTACTCTTACAGCACCACTTAGAGGTGCAATACCATTTGAATGTTGCGATCACACATCATTTTTTAATATATAATGGATGCTTTATCTCCATCTATTTTGGGCCACTGATGGTGCTTTAGCCCAGGCCTCAACAGTGCCAATTCCTCCTGTGCCAATCTAAATATTTTCGTTTTCTATACTGGCTATGGTTATGGCCTCCCAAAGGGTGCCTATATACCTCAGGAGTTGGATCCAGATCTGACTCTAGAGCATCATGATGCAAGATATACTCCTCAAGGGAGCCTCACATCACTTGAGTTTGACACTGCATTTCATATAACTCCAATGTGGGTTTAAAAACTGAACTGAAGCAGAGGGTTTTATTTTAACGCTGAACACTCTTGCCCACACTCTCAAAGTAATTAAAATTTATAGGCTGGAAATAGAGCTTTGTGATGAGTATAAAACTTCAGTGCTGCTCACTGGTAATTGCTCTCTGCGACCATTGGCCTCGCATCGGTAGCAGTGTATAACCAGAGTCTGAGTGAGATGGACATTCAGGTGTGGAGCATCTGTTATTAGTTTAACTGTGCTTTGTGCAATGGTCTCGAATTAGCAAATCAGAGGTTACAGAAAAGTTGCCCCCATTGTATGAGAACATTGGAATTGATTTTGAATCTGTTGTTATCAGTTCATATTTTTGTCTTTGAGCATTAATCTAGACTTTTTTTTTCTTCCTTATTGCAGGTAAGTGAAAATCATTCATCCACCCTGCACAGACGCGATGATGGATGGCTTATGAGGTGCTGGTTTATTGTGGTAAGATGAGAGGATAAGTCACAAGGAGATGAAGGCAACTAAAAACATAACAGTTGCTCCACGATTCTGACACACTAGTTTGGACAGCAGGTACAAGGTTTATTGTAATGAAGCAATGCAATGATTTTGAGACTTTTGCATTCTATCGTGCTCAGAGTGAGATGACTGGTTCATTGCATTTTAGGCTTTGAAATGTGAGTACCCCCCTGTATACACTTTGAAGAGACACTGTCTTACGGACCATCACAGAGGCTGTTTCTTTTAAATTAACATGAGTTCAATTTACATATTATGCCCTTTAAAAACATTACTTACTTAAAATACATTTTGTAGACTAATATCTTGCACAGTTTTCCTATCTCAGTGTTTCAGCTTCCCTGTTGGATCATTATAATGGTACTGTTAAGCCCTAACACATAAAGATGGATGTGCAATCAATTCCAATTAAGGGCACGTTTAATTTTCCAACTGAAAGAACGGCACTTGTAACCATAGTCAGTCTTATCAGCTGTTGTCGTCTCCACAATTGCTCACTGATCCAAAATGAACTAAGTAGCAATAAATTAGTCTTTAGCTACTTAGTATTTCAATAGTAATGCATAAAGTGCATCACTGTGTGCTTTTTCTTTAAAAATAGGAATGTAATGATCTTGATGTTGCCGGAGTTCAAAGGGGCTTTATTCATTAGGCTAAGTAGATGACCAGAGCACTGATTCCCAATTAGAAGAAGACAGAGATAAAGCTGCTGTATAGTATTGGAGGCAGATGGTGAAACACAGCCACTGTGTACAGACCCTTACAAAGCTGAGTAACGTTATGTTTTTTGTACATAGGAACAGGAGGTGGCCATTCAGCCCCTTGAGCCTGTTCCCCCATTCAATGAGATCATGGCGGATCTGTGTTGTTTCTCCATCCAACTGCCTTGGGCTCCATATCTCTTTATACCTTTGTCTAGCAAAATTCTATCGATCTCAGATTTAAAATGATCAATTGATTAGGTAATATTATTACCTGAAACAATACAGCAATTTGATAGTTGACAGAAAAATGGTAGAATCAGAGAAATCACAGCACAGAAGGAAACTATTTTCACACTGGGCCTACTTTGATGCTAACTCGTAAGCTGAAACCATAATTTCTAGTCCCATTTCTGTGCCCTTTCTTACATGACCTTAATCACACTTGCATCAGTACGCTGTTTGCACATTTTGAGGTATATATGGTTTTGTTGTGGATTGTTAATGGATGCTTAATAATGCAAGTTACAGGGCAAAAAGGTGCAGAGGTTTCAACTAGAATTCAACACAGCTGTAACAGAATATTAAAATTTAAACCTAACAGAATTTTAGTGCTGTGAAAATCTTAATATTTAATACTTTTTCAATATGATGCCTTTTTTATTGTCAAACCATTCCTTATCTTTATTTGTTAAATTATGAATCTCTTTTTTTTTGCCACTTTCTCACCTCCCTTTTTTGAAGATCTTGAATTC
Source organism: Somniosus microcephalus (assembly GCF_052327205.1). Classification (NCBI taxonomy): domain Eukaryota; kingdom Metazoa; phylum Chordata; class Chondrichthyes; order Squaliformes; family Somniosidae; genus Somniosus; species Somniosus microcephalus. The sequence continues at coordinate 35,419,295 of NC_141012.1, read as the reverse complement.
TCACATTGCCAACCACCCTCTGGTGTCTTGAGAAAGAGGCCATTTTTCATGTGAGAGTCTTGCCATTGAGTATTATAGGAACCCATCCAGGAGAGGGATCACTGACAAGTCTGATCCTACTGTTGCCCATTGTCCACGCATACACAAGGGTTGCTGAGCAATTATGAGTTGGAATGCTCACCTGTATATCCTTCCACAACCCATCAGGGCTGAGGCCAACTGTCATATTTTAAGGTTGCCCTCGCTCAGGTCATCATAGAATTGAGGCTGTGATTTTCCTGCTGCATTCAGGTCACCTATGTGCTGGATAAACTGGCTGTGCTGTTGAGGAAACCTAAAGGTCGACTTTCTTTCCAGGGCACTTGTGTTCAAGCAGGCTGTGTACTGGCAGTCAGACATGTTGTACCCGGTAGATGGCACTTACTATCTTTAAACATATAACGATGCCTGTAGGACACAAGGTAGGTTCTGGGAATCTCTCAACCCAGTGTATTGTCAGTCTGACTGCTTAGTTTTGGCAGGAGGAGTGATGGATCATTGTCACTTTCTTTTTCTTACAATGGCCCGGATTATGCGGTCAACTGCGAATGAACGGCACTCGCCGTTCATTGTGGGCTTTTGTGCAGCAACTTACAGTCATTGGAAGTCTGATACAGTGCGGCATCCTCTACAGGGGATCTGGAACCTGTGTTAGCAGGGCAAGCCACGGTGTGTCTCCTTAACCGATCAGATTGAAGAATCTTTACTGATTTACTGCACGCAGAGTCTAAACCAGGAAGTGTCAGTTAGAGTAGTTAATTCAATGTAATATCCATGTACAGAAAGCAAATAGAGAGGGAAAGAAAGATGGAATTAAGAGAGAGAGATAAAAGGGACAAAGAAAAAGTTTTTAAAAATTGAATTTTTTAAATCTCCAACAATAATTAAAATCTGAAGGAATGAGACTCCACACTTGTAAAAGTACATTTTCAGTGCCAGAGTGTCTGGTAGTAATTAAGATTTATCATGCTGTTAAAAATTCACTTATGCTTGAATGGACAAGCCCTAACTTTTTCTGGCATGTTTCGTGGGTATCTAATGGGTCAGTACCTCAACTTCACGTCCTCATGTGTTTGAATGCCGAGTCTCTCGGTGAGGTACCGGTGTGGCAAAGTGTGGAGGAGCAGGGTAACTCAGACGGTAACTTCCTGATTTCCGTGATTAACTGCGCAAGTGCGGATGCCGGAATTTGCTGTCTGATTTATTCCATAATAACGGTGCGTGCTGATAGCTTCACCATTACTCCTACCAAAAAGCCAGGCCAATGTTTTTTTGTTCTCCATTGTTTTTGGGAATTCTTTTGTTTGTGTGTGAATTTTTTTTTTGTTTTCTTCCTCTCCTTCTGTTCCTTTATGTCATGCTTCTTACTTCCACTCCGCCTCCTTTTGTTCCTTCAATTTTGTTCAAATGTGCAGGAACTCCAGTGGTGTTGCAAAATTACCTGTAAACTAATGGAATCTGATGCACTTCATAGAGCATTTTTGAAGTATAGTCTCCATATAGGCGCAACACTAGAAGCGGACTTAGAATAATGTCGTAAAAATAGAAGATTATTCCAGAATCATCATTTAAAAGCCATTGACTCAGGATGGTTATTGAGCTTTTAACTCATCAAATGGAGATGGTATTTAAAATTCCTGCAAAAATGAAGCAGGCATTATCTGCCAATATCCACACCGACTTTGTTTTTTACACTTCTATATTTCTATGTATTTATTTATTCCCCATGAAATACTAACCTCTGCAGTGCTAAGCTTTCTCAAGTAGCCAAGAAGGTGCAAGTGTCTGTGGCACTGACCTATTGTACCCACCCACCTTCTGTGCCTTCAGGAGCTGTATTTCTATTGGCTGGTATTTTCTTTTTGTTCCCAGGGCTAGCGCATGCATCCAATGAACTGTCCCATGATCTTACATGTAAAGGAAGTAGGGAGCTGATCTGCCCCAGAACAATACATTCGGTTACCATCGATATATACATTGGAAACCGTAACTCCAACAGATGAACAAATTACGCTACAGCTATTTCAGACCACGACTGCAAATTTTCTAAATCAGGTTTATTAAGAAATAGCAACAAAACTTGCATTTATGTATAGTGCCTTTATCATAGTAAAACATCCTGAGGCACTTCAGAGGATGATAATTAGACAAAATTTGACACTGAGCCCAAGCAGGAGATATTATGACAGGTGACTAAATGCTTGGATAAAAAGATAGGTTTTAAGGAGCATCTTAAGGGAGCAGAGAGAGCTGGAGAGACGGGAGAGGGTTAGGGAGGGATTTCCAGGGAGGGAATAGTTTAATCTGGAGGTAACAAAGGCACCAATAAGGATTTCAGCAGCAGATGGACTGAGGCAGTATGGAGACGGGCAATATTACAGAGGTGGAAATAAAATTAAGTGACTTAAAAATAAAATTGAGGGAAGCAAGAGTCGAATGACAGCTAACTTACAAAATCTGTTACACAACAGTAAAAGTCAAGAACATGTAACAGGCACGAGGAGCTGAATGTTCTCCTCCCATTCCTAATGTCACAGGCACGAGGGGCGAAATGGCCTGCTCCTGTTCCTAATGCTATAGGCTCGATGGACTGAAAGGCTCACTCCTGTCCCTAGTGATAAAGGCTCGAGGGGCTGAATGGCCTCCTCCTGTTCCTAATGAAACAGGCATGAGGAGCTGAATGTTCTCTTCCCGTTCCTAATGTAACAGGCATGAGGGGCGAAATGGCCTGCTCCTGTTCCTAATGTTATAGGCTCGATGGACTGAAAGGCTTACTCTTGTCCCTAGTGATAAAGGCTCGAGGGACTGAATGGCCTCCTCCTGTTCATAATGAAACAGGCATGAGGAGCTGAATGTTCTCTTCCCGTTCCTAATGTAACAGGCACAAGGGGCGAAATCAGATCAGCCATGATCTTATTGAATGGTGGAGCAGGCTCAAGGGGCCGAATGACCTACTCCTGCTCCTGTTTCTTATGTTCTTAAGAAGGCTTTTACAGTTCTCTGCGGTACCCAAACCAATTTCTGTCCTTGGCGAAATGCTTTTAGGGGAGAAGGAAAAGCTCATGGCAACTTCTGGTTTCCTTTACCTGTGTGGCACTGCAGAGAAAAGGGAATTAGTGACCTGAGGAAAGACTCTGGTAATTATCTTACTGTAGGGCAGGATCTTAGCATGAATCCATTGATCAACATGAACAGCAAAACCCCTGCTGCAGCAAACACTCAACACCTTTTAGGCCAGCTGTGAAAGAGCCAATTTAAAAAGACGACCAAATGCAAACTCTCCAAATAATAGTTAAACATCGAGGCCTAGAAATTCAGTTAAGGCCCGCCAGCAGGCTAACGCCCAAAAGTTAGCGCTGCGCGCGGAGCCAGGTGCGCCCGTCAGATATTCGGCTTTTGCGCCCCAAGTCGGAACCGGGCGCTATTCCAGGGTGTGCCCGCCCCCGCTTGGGGCGCTGAAACTGAATTTCTGCGCTGTAGGCCCCGCTGCGCCACCCGCTGCGGAGCGGCAGGCTGCGGTTAGCAGGCCTCCTCCTTCTCTTAAGGGGGAGGTGCCTGCAACAGTGAGATCGCCGCTGGATTATGCCGGCAAATGAGCCCAGCACCACGGAGAAGTGCCGGGCTCGCGGAAAGCAGCCGGCAATGCCGCGGGGGGGGGGTGGAGGAGGCCGTGGAAGGAGGTGCGGGCAGGCGGCCGCCGAAAAAGCGGCCCGCCCCAGTAGCGCAGCAGTATGGCCCCGTTTTTCAATCGCTGTTTGCGGCCGCTGCAGAAGAGGCGGCCGCAACTAAATATGGGGTTTGGGCCGGAAGCGGGGCGGAACCGGGGCACTGCGCACACCGATGACGTCATCGGTGTCGGCGCAGCGCTACTGGCTACCGCCGCCATTACCGCAGCGCTGAATATCAGCGCACCCTCTTACACTGGCGCAGAAACCCTATTTGGGCGGTAACTGGGCGCAAAGCCCACTGAATTTCTAGCCCCGAGAGTCTTTGGAGCTTTAAAATATGACAAACCTCCAATTTGTTACATGGAAATTCTGTTTCTTAGGATGGGGGTGTTCCAGTAACAAGACCACAATCTTACGAGGAGATAAAAGTTATAGGCCCAGATTTTGCACCGATAATAACAGTGAGACTAACAGCGCGCACCGTTAGAAGTAAATCGGACAGCAACTTCCGAAGTATGCGCGTGCGCATTTAAACGCGGAAATCCGGAATTTGCAGTCAGAGGTACCCTCCGCCTGCACAGTCTACACTGTAACAGTCCTCGCCGATAGACTCGCCACTAAAATCAATGTAATGGCGTGAACTTGGGGCAGTTGCCCACTATTTCCCCGCTAAAGATGCTAGAAAAAGTTAGGGCAGGTGCATTCAGGAGTAAGTGAATTTTTAACAGTGTGATAATTACTGCCAATCATCCTCTATGGCCCTGTTAATATACTTTTACAAGTCTGGAGTCTCATTCCTTTAAGTTAATTGGTATTGAAGATTTTTTTTAAAAGCTAAGGGCATAATTTGTAGATAATGTAAAAAAAAAGTTTTACTTTTTCTGTCTGTCTCTTTTATCTCTCTCTTGATCCCATCTTTCTTTGCTAATCTTTATTTTGCTTTCTGTACATGATTTAAATCGAATTTATACTTTCGGCTTCATGCTTCCTGGTTTAGACTCTGCGTGCCTGTGAGGACTCTTCAGTCTGATTGGTTGAAGAACCTCGCTGTTTCTTGACCTGCTCACAGATGCCACACACGCCCTGTAGAGGGCACTGTGCTGGATCAGATGCCGGATTAGAGCAAGTCTCCGCTGCTGACTGCAAAAGCCATAATGTTTCTTCCTCAAACATAAATTGCTGACTCCAAAATGTAGATATGTTAATTTATTTCAGTATTATTTAAGATAAATCTCCATGATGACATTAGAGTAGCAGTAATACAACATTGACTATTGCTCATTCAAGAGGGCAATATCCAGTAACATCCTTTTCAAAACCATAACTCTAACTTAAAATTTTGGAATGTTTCTTCAAGGTTTCCAAGAAAAATTGAAGACACAAGCTAAGGGCATAATTTGTAGATAATGCATTTCAAAATGTTATTAAGTTCTTTAGAAGCCTGGTCCTGCAGATGGTGTTTCTTAAACTGCAAGTAGAAGTCACGTGTTAAATAATCTCTGTTACACTGATTGCTGCTTTTATGACTGATCTTCAGTTTGTATATTGTCTTCTGAGTTTGTAGTATGTGGGCCTCTGATTAACTAGCCGATATCTTGAATGACCTGTGTTTCTGTTGGAGGACTATCCCTGCCGCAGTTTGATTAGCTCCTGGCTGTTTTCCAAGGAACGTATTCACTTTTGGACCGCAGTAGCTGTTTTGCAAACTTTGGAGTTAGGCACTCCTTTTTCATTGGAATAATCTTTCGATGAGTAATAATGACCGTGAAAACTCCTCCGGTATAAGAATGGAAACGTAGCTCACTGTTTGAAGGTTGAAGTGAGGAACCATCTTGCAAGTGAGCATAAAACCTGAAGAAACATGTCAGAAGGAAGAATAGACATTAACCTTTTAGTACTGTATTTTAGAATGTATTCACACTGTGGCTGGGACTTATCTTTGGTCCCCTTCAGTGTGAAAGTTGTCTCCTGTCCTTGTGATGCTACAGCTAGGCTGTGTGTTCAGTCATGCTTTCATTTTAAGACAAACACAATTGAACAGGAGATGAACATTTTACATGGCAGAGTACTTCCTCTACAAAGTACTTCCTGAGCCTGTGATTACAGATACATACTTTACTCCATTCACAGCAGTACTGGTCTCCTGCTTCACTATGTATTGAATTAAGCTGTTCCCTGCATTGGGATGGGTGGATTCGGTCGATTGTTGGGGCTGCTGTACACAATGTTAGAGATCTGAATCTCTTTACATTTGAAGGTAGGGCTGTTTCTGGCACCGACATCTGTATTTAAAAAAAAATACTACATTGGCTGGAAAATGGTAGGGTTGTTTCATGTGTGGCTTCCCTTTATATGCAAATAATAAAATACAGCACTTCATTTGGCTATAACTCATGTCACAGGAAATGCCATTTGGACATCTAAGTGAATAAAATATTCCTTGTTCCTAGATGTTTTATGCATTGGTTCCCGATAGCCTCAATGGACATTTCTTTAAATATCTTGATATGCGGGTGAACCTGCTTGTTACAAACTTGGGGCAGGTAGACAATCAGAACTTTGACTTATTGAGCTCCACAATGTTCCCCTGTGATGATGGGCATTTTACCTAAACCACCGTGTAACTGCTGAGTTTGTTACAATGAGGTTTCTAAGTGACCCGTCTCCTGGCCAAGTTTCAACCCAACTGGTCACTTAAGCCAGTGCGCCACCGCTAGGAGCAAGCTTAGCCACCTCTCAGTTGGTCAGACACTTCCACTTGTGGGAAGGCGAAGGCCACTGTTACTGACTTATCTGCAATGTTGTCTGATCAAATCACGAGTTATTCATTAATTTTTTTTCCAGTGAAGGGAGTATTCCTCTCACTACTTAGCGTATAAAATAACTTGAAGATCTCCAATAATTCTCTGTGCCCAGCTGTAGCTGGAGTCATCTTCTCTGTGAGGTCCTAATATAATGCAGCCTTCTTGCAGCTCTATGTTGCTCAATAATTACATCCTTCATGAATTCAGTGAAAGGATTATCACTGCTACAATAATGTGAAGTGGGTCAATAACATTCCATAGAATATGTTGATAATGATCACCAAGGATCTTCAAAATATATCAGTGATTCATGCCAAATCACTCTCTTAAAAGCCGCTGGGAATTATAAATATTTAAATAGTAACTCCATCTAATTTTTTTAAAATCCTAAATTTTGATAGTTAATTCAAGATTCCCTGTTAAGTGTTCAGCCAGACTCATTGATTACTTTCCAGCAATCTGCTGTGTTTTCTTTGTAATGAGAATGTACTACACAAAAAAACCTGTCCAGCTTCACTGTTAAGAGCTGAATTTCTCCATAGCTCAGTGCAGTTGAGAGGATGTAGGTCTGTGAGTGACCTACAGAAAGCAAAGACATTTCATGCATCAGTACTGAACCTATGAGATTTGGCTGCTCTCACCTGGTTCCCTTAGCAACCAGGATGTCTGTATATGTTAAGAATCTGTAAATGTTGGAGTGAGCGACATGGCAGAAGAAATTATTCAGAGGCCGATGGGTTGAAATAATGTGTCTCGGCAGTGAAAACATTCTATTGTGAAAGGGTTGCTCAGAAACATTCCTAATGTCAATTTAAACAAGCTAATCTGAGATCAGCCTCCCCAAAATGCAAAATTTCCCCCCCTTTGTTCCTTCTTTGCAGTCCTTTCACTTAATTATTAGATCAGAAATATTAAAGTAGTCTGTGTGTTTCAGGCAGTTTTATGTTCAGTTTGTAGCTACTGTATATGAATATGTAGGACTGGAAAAGACCATTCCCATCTATCTGGCTGTTATATGTTGAAAAATGCTGCCTGCTCCCTTTACTAATGTTGTGGGAGTTCTATACTCAGCTAGCAAGAGAAGCAACATTTACACAGCAAATCAACAAGAATCAGCAGTGTTACGTGGCATTGGAGGAGCCTGAGACTAGCTCAAACTATACCAAAAGTGGCACTACATTGGCACCATACTACCTATTCTTTTGAGCAATGAAAGAATCTGTGGCCAGGAGTTATTGCTTCTGCATTCATCTGCGGCCAAGAAAATTGAATAGGCAGAGAATCGTGGCAGGCAAACACAGAAGTGTAAATTCCCAGTCCTTATCCCCATTTGTCTTTTATAGATCAGTGCGAAGGAGAAAGCAGAATAACAGTTTTAGCAATTCGTGTGATAATACTTCCTTGGCACTTGAGTGGGGCAGAAATATGTGGCAAGAATATTTCAATTTAATTTGGTTACCGGCTCGCAGCAGAAGCAGAGTGCATCGTTCAGAGTAATTTGACTGCACAGTTACATGGAGCTGTGTGTGCAGAACTAATCTGGAAACCTTTTGGTTTATTTCATGGCCAAGCCTGCAGCATTTAGCTGGCAAGAGGAGGACGGTATTCACACTCAGGGTAAAGGTCTTAAATAAAATACGTAGAATATGGAACATACGGCACAGAAACAGGCCATTTGGCCCAACCAGCCTATGCCGGCATTTATGCTCCACTCGAGCCTCCTCCCATCCTTCCTATCAGCATAACCCTCTATTCCCCTCTCCCTCATATGCTTATCTAGCTTCCCCTTAAATATATCTATACTATTCGCCTTAAGTTCTCCCTGTGGTAGCGAGTTCCACATTCTTACCACTTTCTGGGTAAAGAAGTTTCTTCCGAATTCCCTATTGGATTTCTTGGTGACTATCTTATATTGATGGCCTCCAGTTTTGCTCTTCCCCACAAGTGGAAACATTCTCTCTGTGTCGATTCAATCAAAACATTTCATAATTTTAAAGACCTCTATTAGGTCACCCCTCAGCCTTCTCTTTTCAAGAGAAAAGAGACCCAGCCTGTTCATCCTTTCCTGATGGGTATAACCTCGCAGTTCTGGTATCATCCTTGTAAATCTTTTTTGCACCCTCTCCAGAGCCTCTATATCCTTTTTATAATATGATGATTTCTTCTTGGGATGTGGGTGACACAGGCGAGAAAGTGTTTATTACTCATTCCATTGAATTGAGAATATAGAATGGCCTGGACATAGCAGTATATTGATATAGGGAAAGTAGATAAAACTAGAAGAGAGGCTGATTAAAAGTATACATTAGAACTGACTGCAAAGAAGTACACGACAATGAGCCACTTTTGCACTGATGTTTCCCTTCCCCTTTCGGTGATGCCATTTTCCAATTTCTGTCTCTCCACAGAAATGTAACTGAATATGGTGCTGACTCGTAATAGATGTCATATATTCTCTGGTAACTCACCCAAGTGGCTGTTCTATCTGTGTGAGCCTTGGCATTAAGTGTCAGTAGGCTGCCTGACTGCGGAGAGAATCACAGTTGATCCCACATCCTGTCTTCACCTGACATCCATACATGAACATATTCCAGCAGTGACAAGCCAGGCTTTTTTCCCCCCCCTCATTTCTAGTCTAGAGACATTTAGGCCAACTATAGTCGATGCACTGCTGCCCTAGTTAATGTCAGCCAACAAAGCAGATTTTCCTGGTTTGTATGACTTAGCGCTGCATCACACATTGCATCTACCACGAAGCCATCAATGGAGTCTGACATTCTCAAATGAAATTTCAGTGAAGAGGTATGTCTTTTTATTGTACCATGATGCTTTACATCATTACTGAAGGTACCAGGGATGGTTTCACTCAAAGACACATAAGAAACCTGGGCTTTCGAGATTTGTAGCTAGATTTTCGTGCTCTGACCTTGATCTTTTGTGATAAACTCAATGAAAGTGAAAAAGGACATTTGGGTGGCCTTAATGTCTAGAATCTTGAAAGCAACTTATTGAGGCAGGAAAAAGCAACCCGTCTCCTGAAGCAGTCATTAGTTAACTGTGCTTGAGTGGTTGTTGACTGTTATTGACTAGTTAGTCCTTGAGATGCCAAAACAGAGAATTTCAAGCATTAATCATTCATTATTTTGGAATAGATTTATCGACTGCCTTTGTTGTGGTTCTACACATTGGATACAGACAAAAGTGATTTTATTTTCCCTCGAACGGGAACACCTTGACAGATTAGATTTGAAATTAAAGGCAATATGCTTTCTTTTTTATCACTGCTAATACAAAAGAGTAACACCTCTGTTGCTAGCACTTCCTAATGCACACAGGCCAGATAATTTTCCTGGAATGATCAGCAAATGACTTTTTAATGAACTTGCAGCAACAAGGATATCATTATTAATTCAGCAGTGAGAATGTGATGACATATGCAGCATACTGGCAGTCAGTGTCCACAAACACAGCCAATGGAGTCACAAAGGTGTACTCAACACTGAAATGCTCCTCTTCTACTCTCCCACTCTCTGCCCCCTCCCAGCATAAAAGCACTTGGATTATATAATAACCATCCAATCTCATATAACCCAGCAGATATGGGCATGGTGTGGTGTTACGGGGGCGATTTTGCCAGCCCTGGGGATGCAGATATGAAGGCAGGACTGCCGGGAAAATGGCAGAATCTGGGGGCGGGTATCCATCCCGCCTCCGTGCCATCTTCCCAGGAGGCGGGTAGCCGACCCGTGCTGGGAGCTGCCTCCTCAAGGCGGGAAGCAGATTAGTGCCAATTAACTGCCTGTTAACAGGCAGTTTTTTTTGATAATCCCTATTTTGCCACCTAAAGTGTGGGCTTCCCGACGGCTCCGAACCTCGCCAAACTGCCGGGCGGGCTTAACAAGGTCAATCAAGGGAAAATAGTGTGGCTTGGCCGGACGTCGATGGGGGCGGGACTAAAACCCGACAAGCAGCAGTCCCGCCTCCATCACGTCCCCATTGGCAAAATCACCCCCCTTGTGTTTATGGGGCTGAACTAGCAACCCAGAAGTCCTGAGTTTAAATTCCAGCATTTTAATAAAATTGGTGGTAGTTTATGGGCAAGCACCAGTGGAACAAGCAAGCAAAAAAGCTGCCAGATTGCCATAAAAACTCAAGTGGTTCATTAATGTCCTTCAGGGAAGGGACCCTGCCATCACTACCCAGTCTGGACCATCTCACTCTTGATGCCTTCAGGGCGAATAGAGATGGGCAATAATTGCTACCTTGTTTCCATATCCCAAGAACAAATTTTTAAAAAGCTCAATGTTTTTTTTCAGATCTTCGCATCAGAAATTTGGATTTGAACTGCTTAGTTAATTTTATCTAGCTGAAACATCTGTTGCATGTTTATTTTGTTTTAAAATGGAGCACAAAACTCATCCTTAGCTTAATTTGACCCCAGCTAGTCAGAGATGCAAACTGTCCCAGTTCAGATTGATTTAATTTACTTTGTAGTGGATTCTTCAAATCCAGGGCTTCTCGGGGTGCCAGTGGGGCAGGCAGGTCAGCAAAATCAAGCTTATTTGTTGACCTTTGAGATGGACTTCCTGGCCAGTGATAGACATATTGCATATTAGATTTGATAATACTGGAGGGAGATATCGTGGTATTGGTAATGTTCTCAGAGCAGTTGATATTAAAATCACCAAAGAAGATATTACAACTCTTGGTTCACAACTTTCCTCTCAACTTTTGAAGTTTTGAAAATTATTTCTGTGCTTAATAAATCATTGAAAATTATGGTAACAAATAACACCATTCGGCCCATCAAGTTTGTGCCAGTGTTTTTCTCCATATGTCATTTATTATAAATCCACTCTCTTTGCTCACTGCATCATTTAACATGCATATTTTTCAAGCAACTCTCTAATTACCTTTTACAAAGTGTATGGACTCTGCTTCATCTCTGTTTTGCAGCAGAGAATTCAATGCTCTAACAACCCTCTGGGTAAATCATTTTGTCCCACCTTCCCCTTTAATTCACTTTGTGCACTAGTGCCCATTTTATTGACCAGTGGGCTCCATCTATCACTATTTGCCTGATCCACTTTGGTGGCAAAACAGGAAGGAAGATTATTATCTGAACGGCAATAGATTGGGAAAAGGGGAAGTGCAACGAGACCTGGATGTCCTTGTGCACCAGTCGCTGAAGGTAAGCATGCAGGTGCAGCAGGTGGTTAAGAAGGCAAATGGTATGTTGGCCTTCATAGCGAGAGGGTTTGAGTACAGGAACAAGGATATCTTGCTGCAGTTGTACAGGGCCTTGGTGAGACCACACCTTGAGTATTGTATGCAGTTTTGGTTGCCTTATCTGAGGAAGGATGTTCTTGCCATGGAGGGAGTGCAGCGAAGATTCACCAGACTGATACCTGTGATGGCAGGAATGACGTATGAGGAGAGATTGGGTCAATTGGGCTTATACTCGCTGGAGTTTAGAAGAATGAGAGGGGATCTCATTGAAACTTATAAAATTCTAACAGGGCTAGACAGACTAGATGTAGGAAGGATGTTCCCGATGGTGGGGGAGTCCAGAACCAGGGATCACAGTCTAAAGGTAAGGGGTAAGCCATTTAGGACTGAGATGAGGAGGAATTTCTTCACCCAGAGAGTGGTGAACCTGTGGAATTCTCTACCACAGAAAGCAGTTGAGGCCAATTCATTAAATATATTCAAGAAGGAGTTAGATATATTTCTTAAGGTTAAAGGGATCAAGGGGTATGGGGAGAAGGCAGGGACAGGGTACTGAATTTGGATGATCAGCCATGATCTCATTGAATGGCAGAACAGGCTCGAGGGGCCGAATGGCCTACTCCTGCTCCTATCTTCTGTGTTTCTATCATAACCCTTAATAATTATGAAGACCTCCATCCTGACCTCTAACCTTCTTAGATCTGCTGAAAAAGATTCTCAAATTTCTCTCCAACATGGTAATCCCTTATTAATTTCTGAGTGAATCTGCACTGCATCTTACTATTACTTTTATATCTTTTCTATAATGGGGTGGCCAGAACTGCACTGCCTTCCTCCAGTATTATCAAATCTAATATGCAATATGTCTATCACTGGCCAGGAAATCCATCTATAAGGTCAACGAATACGCTTGATGTAACTGTCATCTAGGATTAATATTAACTCCTTGATTTTTAATGCTGTGCCTCTAGATACAAAACCAAGGATTCTATTTTTTTTATGGCTTTATCTACTTGTGCTCCCACTTCTAACAGCCTGTATAGCTGCACACCAAGGTCTCTGTGCTCCAAGTGGACTTTATGCATAGGAAGTTAAAGAAGTGGCTCGGAAAATGATTCCCATTCTTACCAGTATCTTTTGGGAATTATTAGAAACAGGCGTAGCGCCCAAGGATTGGAAAGTAACTAGCGTAATGCCAATTTGTAAAAAGGGGCTTGGGGACAACATAGGAAACTACAGGCAAGTGATCCCTTGGTCCATTTTAGGTAAAGTATCAGAAGGCATCCTGAAAGAGGGAATAATGAAACCTAAACAGTTATGGTATGTTAAGAGGGAGTCTTCCTGAACAAATTTATTGGAGTTCTCTGAGCAAATGATGGATCTTGTTGACAATGGGAGCTCGATTTAGATTTCAGCAAGGCTTTTGCAACCATACTTCACAAGTCCACAGGGCTAGTCCACAGGTAGGACAGTGTGGATTAGGAGACAAGCTTCGCACAGGAGACAAGTTTGAACATTTGCTCAACTGAAGAAAGCAAAGTGTGATTGTGAATGGAGTTATGTTAACATGACACTAATTGAGTATCACAGGCATCAGTGCTGGGACCAAAGTAACTTTGTTGGGCAATATCTCCCTTCCATAAATCCATGCTGACTCCTACTTGCCATTCCATAACTATTTAGGTGCCATATGGATCAGTGCTGAGGCAATTGCTATTTACAGTGCATATAAATGAGGTGGAGCTGGGGCCAGAAAACAAAACTGTCCAAGTTTGTAGATGACGTCCAAATTTGGAGGGTAGATTCAAACAATAGGGTAGAGGAAAGACAAATACAAAGGGATCTGGATAGGTTGAGAAATTGGGCAGATGATTGGATAATGGATATAATAATTATAATGTGAATAATTGAGATGAAAAAGGGAAATTAACAGTAAAAATAAAAACTAAACGGAAATATTTAAGGGCGAACCAGATACATATTGAGGGAGTGGGAAATCGAGATGTATTACTTTTTGGGACACATCCGGTACATTGTATAACCTTTACTAGTCTTGTATTTTCCTATGATCACATTTTTTTGTGTATTGGACTGTGATACAAAACAAAAAGAAGGGATGGTACTGCTGAAAAAGAGAACAGACTTTCACTATGGGCACCCTATCATCAAGCACTCTGTGTCATGTATGACTGGACAAAAGCAGATTAGAATTTCCTCGATTTGCCTCAACAATGCACCTAACTCCAAGGTTAGAAGAGCATTCCCTGCTGTATTTTTCCAATTCCCAACCTTATGTGCAAGGATACAAAATTTCCATGGCTCATTTTCTTATTTGTTTTTATGGGATGTGGGCATCGCTGGCAAGGCCAGCATTTACTGCCCATCTCTAATTGCCCTTGAGAAGGTGGTGGTGAGCCGCCGCCTTGAATCAACAACAGAAAATGCTGGAAATACTCAGTAGGCCAGGCAGCATCCATGGAGAGAGAAACAGAGTTGTTGTTATTTCAGATTTCCAGCATCCACAGTATTTTGCTATCGCTTTCTTGAATCGCTGCAGTCCGTGTGGTAAAGGTACTCCCACAGTGTTGTTAGGTAGGGAGTTCCAGGATTTTGACCCAGCGACGATGAAGGATCGGTGATATACGCCTAAGTCAGGATGGTGTGTGACTTGGAGGGGAACTTGGAGGTGGTGGTGTTCCCATGCGCCTGTTGTCCTTGTCCTTCTAGGTGGAAGAGGCCGTGGGTTTGGGAGGTGCTGCCGAAGAAGCTTTGGCGAGTTGCTGCAGTGCATCTTGTTGATGGTACACACTGCAGCCACGGTACGCTGGTGGTGGAGGGAATGAATGTTTAAGGTGGTGGATGGGGTGCCAATCAAGCGGGCTGCTTTGTCCTGGATTGTGTCGAGCTCCTTGAGTGTTGTTGGAGCTGCACTCATCCAAGCAAGTGGAGAGTATTCCATCACACTCCTTACTTGTGCCTTGTAGATGGTCGAAAGGCTTTGGGGAGTCGGGAGGCGAGACACTCGCTGCAGAATACCTAGCCTCTAACCTGCTCTTGTTGCCACAGTATTTGTGTGGCTGGTCCAGTTAAGTTTCTGGTCAATGGTGACCCCCCAGGATGTTGATGGTGGGGGATTCGGCAATGGTAATGCCATTGAATGTCAAGGGGCGGTGGTTAGACTCTCGCTTGTTGGAGATAGTCATTGCCTGGCACTTCTGTGGTGCGAATATTACCTGCCACTTGTAAGCCCAAGCTTGAACGTTGTCCAGGTCTTGTTGCATGCGGGCATGGACTGCTTCATTATCTGAAGAGTTGTGAATGGCACTGAACACTGTGCAGTCATCAGCAAACATCCCCATTTCTGACCTTATATTGGAGGGAAGGCCATTGATGAAGCAGCTGAAGATGGTTGGGCCTAGGACACTGCCCTGAGGAACTCCTGCAGCGATGTCCTGGGGCTGTGATGATTGACCTTCAACCACCTTCCTTTGTGCTAGGTATGACCCCAGCCAATGGAGAGTTTTCCCCCCCCGATTCCCATTGACTTCAGTTTTACTAGTGCACCTTGACGCCACACTCGGTCAAATGCTGCCTTGATGTCAAGGGTAGTCACTCTCACACCACCTCTGGAATTCAGCTCCTTTATCCATGCTTGGACAAAGGCTGTAATGAAGTCTGGAGCCGAGTGGTCTTGGCAGAACCCAAACTGTAAATGCCGCTTGATAGCACTGTCGATGACACCTTCCATCACTTTGCTGATGATTGAGAGTAGACTGATGGGGCGGTAATTGGCCAGATTGGATTTGTCCTGCTTTTTGTGCACAGGACATACCTGGGCAGTATTCCAATTTGTCGGATAGATGCCAGTGTTGTAGCTGTACTGGAACAGCTTGGCTTAGTTAGTTCTGGAGCACAAGTCTTCAGCACGACAGCCAGGATGTTGTCAGGGCCCATAGCCTTTGCTGTATCCAGTGCGCTCAGCCGTTTCTTGATATCACGTGGAGTGAATCGAATTTCCTTCCTAACTCAGGCACACTGAGGCCACTGAACAAACTCAGCACAGGCAGGGATCAAAACTTGAACCTTCATGGCCTGTAGGGCTCAGTACAGGTACACTATCCCTTATCCGAAAGCCTTGGGACCAGCTGAGTTTCGGTTTTCGGAATTTTTCGGATTTCAGAAGGTATTATTATAAGACTGGGAAATTTGTATTTAATATAAATTTTTTAAGTTCAGGCTACCTCTTGCGACTGTTCCGTGTCTCATTCCCCTGCCTGCTTCTCTGGAAAGCCGGATATCAGCTGACTCCAACTAAGCTGGCCCGCAAATCAGGTCGGGTGGGGTGGGAGAAAAGAATATCAGATGGGCCGTGGTTCAGGTCGGGGTCGGGGGGGTCTGAGGGGGGGTCCGGGGAGGGTCCGGGGGGGGTGGTCGGGGGGGGTCCGGGGGAGAGGTCTGGGAGGGGGACCGGGGGGCGGGGGGGTCGGGGTCGGGGGGGGGTCCAGGGGGGGGGGGGTCGGGGTCGGGGGGGGTCCCGGGGGGGGTCAGTGGGGAGAAAAGAATATCGGACGGGCCGCGGTTTGGGTCGGGTCGGGAGAAAAGAATATCGGACGGGTCGGGGGTCGGGTCGGGTCGGGTGTGGAGGGGGGAGAAAAGAATATCGGACGGGCCGCTGCAGCTATCGGATCGGCCGCTGTATTGTTGGGTTCACCCTCCCGGTACCTCCTTCACACTGCCCGGCTCGGCCCGCAATCTCCTACCCAGGAGGGAACTCTGTGACCCTCTGCCCTGCTCAGCGTAAGTCGTGCGCCACTCTGGTCATGTCGTGCGCACGACTTACGCTGAACGAAAAAACTTTCGGTTTTTAGAGGTTTTCGGTTTTTGGAAGTTCGGATAAAGGATAGTCTACCTGTACTGCACTGTGCAGTGCCTTTACCCAAGAGCTATTACGGAAGCTACAGTTAACCTTTAAAACATTGCTGGGCTTCTGAAACCGTGACTTTGAAATTACCCAGTTCACCTGGGAATTGGTTATCTGTAAGAACACATGAGAATATGATTTAATTTCCTTCTCCTTCACTCTTGCCTTCCATGTTTAGAAGAGGTTGTCCAGTATCTTGCCATCAATAGGAAAGGTTTGATCCTCCCATGGACTCTTCGCTGGTTGTCTGTATACTTGGAATACGGGGCAAGGCAGCTCACGGGCCTTGTGCTTGTTGCTGTGTCTTGCCAGTATGTGAACCTGGAGTGGGTGATAGAGTAATCTCTTCTGTTGTGGCAAGTGCTTTGCAGTGAATGAAGAGGAGCAGGTGATACAAGCCACACAATTAATGAACACATTTTGTGTTCTAGAGAAATGCTAATCTGGGATGAATATTTAAAATGACAAACCTGACAATCGGTATTACTGTAGCTGCATTGTATTTGCAATCATTGCAGGGGATTAAAGGAAAATAGATCTTTGATGTCATGCTTGTTTTCAGGCATTGCCGCTCTGATCTCCTTCCACACTGTACAGAGCATTTACAACTATAATGTTTTTTATCTTCCTATTCAATCTACTGGAGAAAGAGAGAGAAAAGCAAAAGTTGTTTGTCAGAGTTCGCACCTGCAGTGCAGTAACTGTATAATGCGGGTTTCCTTCTCTTCAGTACTGGCAGGCTCCATTACAATCAGAATCTACATTGATTCAGGGCCGGATGCCTAACTTATGCAGGAGCATGTAATCTAGGAGCAACTGAGGTCTGCTCATGATTCATAACAAAATGACAGGCATTGGAGTTTCTCTTTCACCTCCCAGTCCAACCAGCTGCAAAGACCGTCAGGATAGTTTTCAGATTAACTTAATGAAACAGTGATGCTGGAAATTCCTGGCAAGCCAGAATATTTCCTCATGTAAACAGCAACTTGCAGTTACGTTACAGAAGGGTTAAAAAAAAAAGAAATATATATGCACCAGCGCTGATCCATGGAAGGAAGTTAGGAGGCCTGACGAAAAGCGTATTCGGTAAGATGGGTTTTGAAGGCTTTAAAGGTGGAGAAAGAATTTGAGAGGCAGAAGGGTTTCGGGAGGGAGTTCCAGAGAGAAGAGCTGCAGGTTCTGCCGACAGTGCTAGGTTGAAGAGGGTGCAGGCGGAGCAGGGTGGGGGAGATGGAAGAGGCACAAAAGGCCAGTGTTGGAGGACCAATTTGTGATTTGAGGCTGGAGGAGGTTGCAGTGATAAAGTGGAGTGAAGCCTTGATGGAATTTGATGATGAGAATTAGACTTTTTCAATTCAATGCACTAGGGGTTGGTGAGCCAATGTCAGTCAGCGAGGATAAGGGTGATGGACAAGTGGACATTGTCTTGTTTTGCACACTTTGTACAAAAATAATACATTGCAGGACAATGGAGTATTACAGTTTAAACTCTTTTAATGAAGCATCAGGTCTGTGCTTACCCATATCAGTACAGCACCGTGTGGACCAGATGGAGTCAGGACCCTGGGTCCTCCAAAACAATAGGTATTCCTTACAGATGCCTGCGGGCCAATGATAAATCAATATGCAAATGTTGCATCCCCTCTCTTTTAAAAGAAAAATGTTATGCATTACTTTTGAACCTTCTACATAATGTTCTCAGTAGCATCAACATATAAGTAAACTCAACATTTAACTAGCACTGAAAACATCTCAACGTTTCAATAACGATGTAGTTTTTTTAGGGCAGCGATCCGCCTACACCCTTTGGCAGTTCACAAGTCAAGGATAACTCTAGGCTTGACCTCTCGTCAGAATGACGGTGTTGTTCCTTGGTGTTCAGGAGGTGCCTACGATTGCGGCGGTACACCTGTCCTTCTGGGGTGCGGACGTGATACGATTGCTCAGTGTCAGCTGGCTGGATGACGACTGCAGGCTTCCAGTAGTCATGCTCCTGGATTCTGATGGATTCTCCATTGTGCAGCGGCAGCAGTAGTCTAGCTGACCTGTCATAGTATCTCTTTTGGTGTTGCTGTCTCTGTACATGTTTTGCATGCACTTGCTTGCAGCTGACGACCTGCCAGAGCCTGTCTGGTATACGGTGAGGTATCATGGGCTCTTTGACATTTGATGGGCGGCGTTCTAGACAAATGGAACATTTTCCGACAATGTCCTCAATGTGTTTGCACATTCCAGGCCAAAACATAATGTCACGTGCTCTTTGTTTGCATTTTTCCATGCCCATATGTCCAGCATGAATTTTTGTCAACATCTCTTCTCTGAGACTGGTAGGAATGATGATTTTCTCCCCTTTGAAGACGATTCCGTTGATTTGTGACAGTTTGTCTCTCTGGTTCCAGAATTCAGATATGCTCTGAGGGCATTTCCTCCTTTCCTCAGGCCATCCTTCATGTATGACTTTGCTCAGCAGTGTGAGTTGTGCATCTTTCTCTGTTCCTGCTCGGATCTCCTTCAGTTTTGAGTCACTCACAGGTAAGCTGTTGTACACCATATGCACCTGCACATCCATGCCTTCACTGAGGCTGCTGTCCTGGTAGCTAAGAGACTTTCTGGAGAGCGTGTCTGTGACAGGAATGTCTTTGCCTGGACGGTGAATGATTGTGAAGTCATACTTCTGCAGCTGAAGGATCATTCTCTGTAGCCTTGGTGGGGCTGCGGCTAGTGGTTTCCTCATGATTGACTCGAGGGGCTTGTGGTCGGATTCCACAATGACTTGTCGGCCATAGACGTGCTGGTGGAAACGCTTACATCCGAACAGAAATGCATATAGCTCTCGATTTGAGCATAGTTGATTTCACTGCCTGAGAGAGATCTGGAAGCATAGCCGATGGGCTTTCCTTCTTGCAGTAATACTGCACCTAGTCCGTACTTTGACGCATCCACTTGTAGTCTGAGCTCTTTGTTGGGGTCGAAGTAGGCAAGAACTGGTCCTGGTTCTCTGGTGATTAGGTCTTTTATTTTCTGAAATGCTGTGTCATGTTGTTTGTCCCAGAGGAACTCATTGGATTGTTTGAGCAACTGACGCATGGGTGCGTTGATTTCGGAGAGGCTCGGGGCAAACTTGGCTAAGTAGTTAACCATGCCTAGTACTGTCTCTAGCTCTGCGCGGTTCTTCGGCGGCTCCATCCTCTTGATGGCGGCGATTTTCTCTGGATCCGGCTTAATGCCATCAGTTGAGAGGCGATGCCCGAAATAACTGATCTCGGTGGATCCGATTATGCTTTTCTCGGGGTTGAGCCGGATACCTTGCTCCGTGATCATTGTAGCATCGCACGGAGGTTCCTGTCATGTTCCTCTCTATTCCTGCCATAGATGAGGATGTCATCTATGATTGCGACTACTCTGTCGAGGCCTTCATAGGTTTCGTCGATCTTCCGCTGGAATTCATCCTGAGCTGAGATAAGACCAAATGGTAAACGCAGAAATCGGTAGTGTCCAAATGGTGTGTTGAACGTTGTTAGCTTAGATGACTTTTCCGTGAGCTTGTTATTCCAGTATCCTGATCGTGCATCCATTACACTGAAGTAACGTGCTCCCACTAGCTTGGGTGTGATGTCATCTAGCATTGGTAGAGGGTAGTGAGGGCGTTTGATAGCCTTGTTCAAATCTCTGGGGTCGAGACAGACTCTGAGCTTGCCTGTACATGGTTTCTCAACCACTACTAACGCGTTGACCCACTCTGTCGGTTCTGTTTCCCGGACGATGATTTCTGTATTCTCCATGCTCTGCAGCTCCTCCTTCAGGCAACTACGTAGAGCAAGGGGTATCCTTCTCGGTGGGCAAAGCACAGGGGTTGCTGCTGGGTCAAGGTGAATAGTGCATTCACCTGGGAATAGTCCGATTCCTTTGAAAACGTCAGCAAACTCCTCCATGACTGTCTGCTTCTCAACTGGTGCTGTCAATGATAGCACTAGCTTGACGAGATCCATGTCTAAACATGCCTTTAGACCTAGCACTGGAGGTGCTTGAGTGTCAATAATGTAAAAGTTCAACATCATGTCGCTTTCTTTGTACTTGCATTTCATCACGCATGTGCCTTTTACAATGAGCTGCTCACCCCCATAGCTGGTCAGTCTGTGTGAGGTGGGCTGTAGCTCACACTCATCCTTCAAGCTGTGATACTCACTCAGAGGAATTACGTTAACCTGAGATCCAGTGTCTAGTTTAAACTTAAGCTCTTTGCCCTGTTTTCCTATCTCAATATCGGCATAGGCTTGCTCAGTCCCTGAAATCTGTTTTTTCTGTGACACAGAATCAATAAACAGTTCCTCTGCATTTGGCTCTCTATCTGGCATTTGGCTATCACTCACTGTGTGTACTGCTTTTCCGAAAACAGTCTTGCAAACTTTAGCAAAGTGGTTCCGTTTACCACATTTAGTACATTGCCTTCCTTTGGCAGGGCAGTACTCCTTTTTTCCATGCCAGTTGTTTCCACAGTATCCACAGTTTTTGAAGCGTTTTATGTCTGTGTCGCCCATTTTCAGAACTCTCGCTGTTCTTTCTGTTCTGAAACACACTCTCTGGGCAATGTTCTTTGGTGTGTATCTATTAACTGCGTGCACTGTCTGTTCACTCGAGCTGCTCATGGCGCCGGTTATGGTTTTCAACTGTGCTTGGGCTATCTCATGCGATCTAGCTATGTCCATAGCTTTGTCCAGCGTTAGCCCGGACCCAACATTCAAAAGTTTCTCTCTCACTTTAGCTGAATGTATTCCAAACACGATGCGGTCTCTGACCATCTTATCTTTATCGGCATATTCACAGTCTTTTACCAGTAGTTTTAACTCAGTCACGAACTGTTCAAACGACTCACTAGCTCCTTGTACTTTCTCCTGAAACTTGTACCTAGCGAATATCGTATTTGTCTTGGGCATCACATATGCTTCAAAACGGTCAAAATAAATTTTCAGTACCTTTGCTTCATCTGCGGTGAGAGACCATGTGTTAAAAATGTCTCTCCCTTTTTCTTCGACCCACAGGAGTAGGTAGCTGCATTTTTCTTCCTCTCCTTTTCTTTTCAACGGACCCGAGAACATTAATTCCACGTGTTGCATGAACTTGCACCATTCTCTATGTAAGTTCAAGGATTCCCAATTCATTCGAGGTAAGGGAGCTCCAACGATGTCCATTTCAAATCCCTGTTCTGACACCATGTCTTGTTTTGCACACTTTGTACAAAAATAATAAATTGCAGGACAACGGAGTATTAGGCCTAGAAATTCAGTGCCCTTAGCACCGATTTTGCGGCGCTAGAGGGCCTAGCGCTGCAATTGGCGCCGGTTCCTAAATTGCCTGGCGCCCTTCCGCGGCGGTAGACCGGTAGCGCTGCGCCGGCACCGATGACGTCATCAGTGTGCGCAGCGTCCCGGTTGCCGTGGTAACCCGGCCCCAAGCCGAAATTCAGTTGCGGCCGCCTCGCCAGTGGCAGCCGCAACTAAGGCTCCGGCAAACGAGTGTTGCCGGAGTCTGCGCCGGCGCTTTAAGGAGGCGCGGCGGCCGGCCGCTTTCCCGCCGGCCGCCTGCCCGCAGCTCCCTCCCCGGACTTCTCCCCCCCCCCCCCCCCCCAGAACAGATGCAAGCCCGGCACTTGTCCGAGGTGCCGGGCTCATTTTTGAAGAGATTTGCGCGGGCCGCGGCCGGGTGCAGGCAGCTCCTCCTTAACGGAAGGAGGAGGCCTGCACTTCCCGAGCCTGCCGCACCGCAGCGGGCGCCGCAGCGCCGGAATAGCGCCGCAATGCGGCGCGTTGCACCAGTTTTCAGGCGCTAAAACCCTTCAGTGGCGCCGGCAGCCGTTTGGGCGCGGCGCTACTGAATTTTTGGCGCGCGCAAAGGGACTTAGCGCCGGCGCTAACTTCCGGCGCTAAAGCCCTGGCGCAGCGCAAACTCAATTTCTAGGCCTTACAGTTTAAACTCTTTTAATGAAGCATCAGGTCTGTGCTTACTCATATCAGTACAGCACAGTGTGGCCAAGATGGAGTCAGGACCCTGGGTCCTCCAAAACAATAGCAGTCCTTACAGATGCCTGCAGGCCAATGACAACTCAGCATGTGATCACATGTGAATATAACAGGTATTCCTTACAGATGCCTGCGGGCCAATGATAAATCAATATGCAAATGTTACAGACATTAGTGCAGGGCAGCATACATGGCTGCTGAGCTTCTCATTCACACTTGAGAATCCAAGTTTCATGAGGAGATTGGAGAAATTGATGAGAGGTGACGAAGGCATAGATAATTGTTTCCGCAGTGGTGAGACCGAGGTACCGAAGTGTAACTAAGCTGTCTTGGTCATAGATAGGATGTCAGCTTTGAAGCTTGGAACAGATAGGACTGAAACCATGCGAGGGCAGTCCCATGAAGTTGGACAATGGAGGTGGATGTTATGGTTGCTTGTATTGTGAGATTTAGGAGGACAAGGAGGGATACCACACCTTGGGCACAGGAACAGGAATGTGAATTTGAGACTTAGCCCAGTGCAGTCTCAACACTTTGGGTCAGCTGGAATTCAGTCAGTGAGTTTTTGGAGAGGTGGATGTGGAGCTGGAAGGCATTTGAGAATTTGACGGAGGTTACACATGGGTGGTCGTCAGAGAGGATGGATGGCTTGAAGGTGTGCTTTTTGAGGGGAGGGTCTAATATGACAGCAGTTTTGCAAAGGAGGGGAATAAAGGAAGCTATTAACCAGTTCAGCAAGCATGGGGGCCAGCAGGGGTAGTTGAGTGGTCAGAAGCTTAATAGGAAGGTGATCAAGGGAGCAGGAGTTGGATCTCAGAGAGGACAAGAGGTTGAAGAGTATAGGAGATAGATGGGAGTGAGCCTACAATGTAGGGGATTGGAGCTAGATTAAGTGGGAAAATGGAGGGAGGGTCAAGAACAGAGGGGAGAGGAAAGGGGGATAGGGATAGATGCAGCTGGATGGATGGCCTCAATCTTGGAGACAAATCTATGAGCTTTACGCACTTGGCATTAGTGATGAGGGTTATGAGGATGAGGTTAGGAGGATGAGGGATAGGGGTTTGATGAGGAGGTGGTTAATCATGGAGTAAAGAAGCCTTGGGTTCTCCTTGCCCTCCAGTGTAATCCGTAGTAGGAGGATTTGGCCAAGGTACAGTAGTGGTTGATATAGTCAAGCCAAATCAAGCAATGAATGAAAAGATTAATTGTGTACCAGGTATACTCAAGTTTGAGGCTTTGGATGGTCGAATAGTTGGTGCACATCTGAGTCTGCTGACATTTTCACAGCAATAATATTTCTGAACATCTTTAGCACAAGAATTTATGTGAAAAATGTTTGGATTCCTGGAATGGTTTTAATGATTTCATTTTGTATGCATACGAAGTTGAATTTGTGGTCCAAAAATTTCCACCAAACTTAAGGTTAACCAACCAGATTAATGTCTTATTTGGGTAGAAACAGAAAAGGCTGTGTTTGGTATGGGTTTTATTACTCAAATGAATGTTGAGTCGACCATAGAGCAGAGCCAAGTGCTAAAATAGACACTTCACGAAGAGCTGTACTGATTTAAGTTTATTTGTATTCCTTAATGGCAGAGCTTCTGTCTATGTGGGAAAGCTACATAGTCCCCTAAGAGCCCTGAATTAAATACAAATGTGGGAAGAATTTTAAACAAACACTAAGCCAAAGTGTTTTTTATGATGGGAAAACTTTTTAAATAATGCCATTCTTTAGGGAAAGCACCTTTCTATTTCATTTTGTTGCATGTTATATCTCTGCCCCTATTGGCCAACTGTCGGTGAGCGTGGAGAAACAAAAAAGGGAGTAAAAGCGAGGCAAGGCTATGAGAACGGCAGTAAAGAAACATAGGAGAAGCTAAGGGCTGGATTTTCTCAATGGGGGTGCGTTGGGGGCGGGACTGCTGGTTTTCAGATTTTAGTCCCGCCCCCAATGACGTCTGGCCAATCCACACTATTTTCCCTTGATTGACTTTGTTAAGCCAGCCAATTAAGGGAAAGCCGGTGACAGAGGACGTCAGCGTATCACGTTTCATCTGTCAAAGATTTTTGACAGATGAATTGTCAGCGTTTGACAGCTTTGAGAAGCTGTCACTCAAACACCGACAATCTCTGTTCTAAGGTGAGCCCTTCTACTGAAGACTCACCAAACCTCTTTCCTCAGCAGAAATCAGATGGCTGCTACATCTGAGAATGCAGCAGCCATTCTGTCATCTCTGCCGTTGAGATGAGGCACCTCCGGATCCCCAAGGGTTGAAGCCTGCAGGAAGAAACAAAGGTAAGTAAACTTTTTCTAACACTTTACATTCACCTCTCATACTTACCTCTCCACACTTGCATCCATCACTCAGCTCCACAGCGAACTTTTCGATCCCTCTCACCCCCGCTGACCCTGGCGGGGTTTCCCGACGTCGGGAAGCCCGCACTTATGTTGGTAAAATGGGGATAATCCTCTTAACTGCCTGTTAACAGGCAGTTAAATGGCTGTAATCCCCTTCCCGCCTTGAGGAGACGGGTCCCTGCATGACTCAGGGACCTGCCTCCTGGGAAGATGGCACGGAGGCGGGTTGGGAGCGGGTTCGGTACCCACTCCCAGTTTCTGCCATTTTCCCGGCAGTCCCGCCTCCATACCCGCCTCCCCAGGGCTGGCAAAATTCCCCCCTTCGAGACAGAATTATAGGAAAAAAGACAATCATCTGAAAGATTTTCCTGGATACAAGAACGCACACACACCAGGGAAACTACACTGAAAATCAGTCGGGAAACAACTACGGTGAGATGTGTGATGCACGTGTTCTGGTCTCCTAATACAGTACTACTTATATTTGGGAATATTGCTGTGCAAAAGTTGGGTTGGGTTACAAGGGCATAATCTAATTAAATGGTCCAAAACCAAAGTGATATATAAACCTCATTAAAGCTAATTTATATGAAAATAAAGACAATTCAGCACTTCTGTTCCTTGCTATTGCTGGGAGAGTTGGCGTCCCTGAGTGCTGTGAGCATAGAAAGCTCTCTTGTGCCTTCATTAGTGTAGCATTCCTAAGGAAGTATTTTACTATAATTTAGAGAGAAGTTCTCTGGTATGGGCAGTAATTTGGAAAGAAATCCTCCTAAAGTATACGCTCTATATATTATGCATACAACTGTGATTATCCAACCACGAATAGCATTGTTGCCAAAGATACGAGCATTTGCTTGGGCCGAATGGCCTCTTTCTGCGCTGTGAACTTCCATGACTCTACTTAGGGCTCCTGCTGCTCCACCATACAATATTCTAGTTCGACAGTGACTTTCGTCGTTATATTGGGGTCTAGTTTTAGAAATTTGACTGTGGCGAATGTTTGAGGGCTAACAATTTAAAAGTGGAGATTTAAACAAAAATGGAAATGCTGGAAGTGTGAAATAAAAAACAGAAAAATAGTGGACATGATAAGCAGATCCATAAAGAATTGATCAACTTGTTTTTAGCTTTCAGCCACTGACTGACCTGCTGTCATAGAAACATAGAAGATAGGAGCAGGAGTAGGCCATTTGGCCCCTCGAGCCTGCTCCGCCATTCAATGCGATCATGGCTGATCATCCAAATTCAGTACCCTGCTTTCTCCCCATACCCCTTGATCCCTTTAGCCATAAGAAATATATCCAACTCCTTCTTGAATATATTTAATGTATTGGCCTCTACTGCCTTCTGTGGTAGAGAATTCCACAGGTTCACCATTCTCTGGGTGAAGAAATTCCTCCTCATTTCTGTCCTAAATGGCCTACCCCTTATCCTTAGACTGTGACCCCTGGTTCTGGACTCCCCGACCATCGGGAACATCCTTCCTGCATCTAGTCTGTCCAGTCCTGTCAGAATTTTATAAGTTTCAATGAGATCCCTCTCATTCTTCTATCCATTAACAGCAGTTTCCGTGTTTCGTACGAAAAAATTGCAGTAATTTACAGAGGCGCCTCTGATATTCTTGACACATTGCGTATCTATTTGCAACTTTGGCAACGACGCCCAAACTGGCCCCATGTCAAAGTGCCCAGCACTTATTTTCACTGACCAGCTGTTAGAAACTTTAACCTGTTTTTACCTTGCTCATTAAAAAAGGTACAAGCATTCATTTAATTACATTCAGACAATTGCAAGTAGTTTAAAATATTTATCATATTCTGTTATCTCTGTAATTATTTCCTGCAAATAATTAATTAGTGAAGATAATTGCCAAGTCTGACAATGTGGCACTTTAATTAGCAATGCTAGCTGCTATTATTTTTTACAGAAGTGAGAAGCGCTAGTGAATTATACATTACTGATATGACCAGAGGTCAGTTTGAGTAATTGCATTTTCTAATTAGAAGTGTTGAAGGAAAAGAGAGAAGATATTGTATTCAGATCTCCTGCAATAATGTATATTGGGTATTGACACACAACTCCTGTGTGATCAGTGGCTGTAAAGTTTTGGATGATATGGCAAACAGTCCTGGTCTCAACAGGGTCATACTTGGTTCAGCATGTTCTGAAAATTCAGTGAAAGAGCTTTCATTTTGGCCGCTTGGGAATAATATTGCTTTTGTTTGTTTCTTATCCTCCATCCTTCTTGTGGGGACTACTTCACTTCTGTGTGCCCTTGTCCACAACAGTATGGCTGGGCTTGAAAACCTGTCATGTTGGGAATCATTAGTGTCAGCCACTCTCTGACTGGATTTTGCCACAGCACATTTTAGGAGAGCCTATTCATCTTTCAGCTGCAAATTGAGATGTAGAACTCTTCAATAATGTACAACTGGGATGAAATTGAAAAGAGCAGTTAGATGGACCATTAATATAGTTTTGGGGAAGCTATCACAGCCTGGCAGGTTTAAAAGAGCCTGTAGAATTGCTGTGGTGAAAGGAAAATATTCGATTTGTCCCAGTAAAAAGAATTTTACTTCCGGTGTACAAAACAAAATAAAGAGTTGAACTAAAATGATACAAAATAATCAACAGAAATTATGCCGTTTGTTGTACTTCCAAGACCAATTCGTATTCAAATGTAATGTATTTTGCCTTAAAACATTTCTTGGCACTCTGGAATGTGAGCCAGTGAAACACATGGAAGCCATAAATTTAAATTCAACAACTTGAAGCTGAGCATTGTTGCAAGGGCAGTGCTGCCCAAGTCGAGCCATTACTCTTTCATTAGTCGTTATACTTCAAATACACTCCTACCTTTCAGGAATAATCCCTTGGAGAGGGGGAGAGGTTCCTCAGCATTGCTTATCAGACTGAGGTTTTACAGAAATTCATGTTGGGCAAATGGGTTTTCCCAGCTTCAGTGAGAGCTTCCTTGTTGGTCTGTTCAATAAGCTAATCGCTAGCTGCTTTGACACTGAGGATCTATTTCTCTGTTATCTTTTCCCCTTCCAGTCTCTCCAGCCTCCAAGTACTCATCTCAGTTGCAAGGCTCCCAGCTCCCAGATCACTACTGAAACTGGCTACCAGGCTTTGTACAAGAGCAGCCTGATCCAAATCTCCCTCCCCTTTTGCAGACAAGTGCCCTGCCTCTGTTCAGTTCCCACATGGCAAGAATGAGATCAGAAACTCAACATACAGTGGATCATGGGATCCAGCTTCATGAATGTATATATTAACTGAAAATTGAACAGGAAACATCTTTGAAAGCCATGTTACGATCCAATTGATATCACATAGGGCTGTAAAAAGTGATTGAAGTACACGTCATTTCACCTGACGAAGGAGCAGCGCTCCGAAAGCTTGTGATTTCAAATAAAGCTGTTGGGCTATAACCTGGTGTTGTGTGACTTCTTACAGAAGTACACTGAGGCAGTGAGGGCTGAGCTCATGGACACCTGTGGTGAGATATCAATGGAGCCTATTGTAAGCTTAGGTATTCTGATGACAAATTGACCTTGATGAGCTCTGTGTCTCAAGTCAGTCACCAAATTCTGAACCATATAATGCTCCCTTATTGAAATATGAACCGCAGACAGGTTTTTGAAAGAGCAGTGTGTTGGTGTATAGAAAATATGTGATTTTTGAACAAAGGACCTGAGGTCTCCTGGTACATCTAGAAATGAAGAGTGCTTCTTTCAAATGCACTTTATATTACAGCTCATTCCGTGCAACTGCAGAGGGTGAGGGACAGAGAATCTGCTGTAAAATTTTATAGCCCCATTTCCAACCCGTGCTCCCTTCAAGCGTGGCTTTCCCAGTGGGAGTGGCTGGTCATGGAACTAGCCCATGTTGAAGAGCAAGACCTGCAGCTGGGATGAGTTACCTTGGTTGAGGAATGGCTTAATACACTCATAGGAACAGGAGGGAGGCCATGCAGCACCTCGAGTCTGTTCCACCATTCAGTGAGATCATGGCTGATCTGTAGCTTAACTCCGTCCACCTGCCTTGGCTCCATATCCTTTTATACCCTTGTCGAGCAAAAATCTTTCAGTCTCAGATTTTAAATTATTAATTGACCTAGCGTCTACTGCTTTTTATAGGAGAGTTCCACACTTCTACCACCCATTGCGTGAAGAAGCATTTCTTAACTTCTCTCCTGAATGGCCTGGCTCTGATTTTAAGGTTATGTCCCCTTGTCCTAGACTCCCCCCACCAGCGGGAAATATTTCTTTCTATCAATTCCATTGAAAATCCTAAAATCCTCAATCAAATCACCCCTTAACCTTCTATATTCCAGGGAATACAAGCCTAGTTTATGTAATCTCTCCTCATGGTCTAACCCTAGGAGCCCTGGTAACATTCTGGTGAATCTGTGCTGCACTCCTTCCAAGGCCAATATATCCTTTCTAAGGTGCAGTGCTAACCAGGGCTTTGTATAGATGTAGTAAAATGTCCTCCCCTTTATATTCTAGCCCTCTAGTTATAAAGGCTAACATTCTATTAGTCTTTTTGATTTTTTTTTGTACCTGACTATTACATTTTAGTGATCTGTGTATGTAGACCCCTAAATCTCTTTGGTCTCAAAGACCAAGGTACAATATAGCTCAAGTGAGATAGTTTAGAAGTGCTGATGGGAAAGGATATTTATTCCAAATATATTTATAGAATGTGTGTGGTGTTTTCTCACTTGCTTTACCAAATTACACTTGAAAACATGTAGGCACGCAGACCGTCTGTAAAATGCAAATACTTAAGGGGGAATTTTCACATTCGTCATGGGCAGAAAACTGCCAGTAGCAAATTAGCCACCTGTTCTACAGCTTGCTCGATGTTCCTTTCCATTGACTTCAACGGAAAAGAAAAGCGGCAGGGTCGTCTTCTCCTTCTTCTTAGGCAGTCCCTCGGAACTGAGGGTGACTTGCTTCCACACTAAAAATGAGTTCTCAGGTGACTAATGAGTCCAATTCGGGACCTACAGTCGCTGTCACAGGTGGGGCAGACAGTGGCTGAAGGGGCAGGTGGGTGGGGTGCTTGGGTTGACGTGCGCTCCTTCCGCTGCCTGTGCTTGGCTTCCGCTTGCTCCCGGCGAAGAGACTCAAGGTGTTCGGCGCCTTCCCGGATGCTTCTCCTCCACTTTGAGCAGTCTTGGGCCAGGGATTCCCAGGTGTCGGTGGGGATGTTGCACTTTTTCAAGGAGGCTTTGAGGGTGTCCTTGAAGCATTTCCTCTGCCCACCTGGGGCTCTCTTGCCGTGTCGGAGCTCCGAGTAGAGCGCTTGATTTGGGAGTCTTGTATCGGGCATGCGAACGATGTGACCCGTCCATCGGAGCTGAGCGTGGTCAAAGCTTCAATGCTGTGGATGTTGGCCTGAGCGAGAACACTGACGTTGGTGTGCCTAGCCTACCAATGGATTTGCAGGATCTTGCGGAGGCAGCGTTGGTGGTACCTCTCCAGTGCTTTGAGGTGCCTGCTGTACATGGTCCATGCCTCTGAAGTATATAACGGGCGGCTGATCCACTAGCAACAGTTTTCCAACCCCGCCAAGGTTTAAAATGACACCCTATATGCTATAAAATAGAAGAATGTAAATGTAAAAAGTCTGCCAAAAATGCAACTTTATTTGGTTATTAAATATCAATAAAAGGGCCATGAGGTTTTCTTCCCTCTTTTTATCAGCTGCCTCTCCTGAAGCATTGGCGGATGGCTCCATCAGCTCTCCAGTATTTCATATCAGTGGCCGATTTTCATGTCTGAGCCTGGGCAGTTAAGGCTAGCACATTAATTACTCAGTACAGGAAACTTTGGTTTATCCGGAGATTAACTGTCCGGAATGCTCGACCCACCGGCAAAAATCAGGAGCCGTTTCGTTAGTTTTTTTTTCTTCTCGTTGCTTTTTTTTCACCAGTCAGGCTCTGCAAGGTCTCGCTGAAGCTGTTGCTAAGCTACAGAGATGCTTGCAAGGTACGGCCAACTGTTTAGAAGCTGCAACAGGGTTTGTTGCCAGATACGGAGCTCAGAGCTCCGTATGTTTCAACATTAGCGCTAGTTTGTCCAGCAGTTTTGATGGGACGGCAACAGCTTGGTCCCGTCGGTGCCGGATATCACAAAGTTTCCTGCAGGTGGCTAGAGGAGAAGGATTACAGCTGAATCTTGTCCTCACTCGCCAGTCCGATTACTGAGCTGATTTTATTTCTGTAGCCTAATAGTGCTCTGGCTGATCTCTGCTAACTGAGCACCAACAGGGGCTGGGGCCTTTCCTGATCTGTATGACTTACTTCTCCATTAAGTCATCGGGAAGATGCTGTCCACAAAGTTTTAAATTGGATCTGTTATGCACACATACATTTCTATTCTGCAATTGCAATTTTCCAGGGTTGCTGAAGATCCCTATGTAAAGAAAGAAAAATCTAAAAAACATGCTCTGCCTGTTAAGGAACCACTGAAACAAAATGTGACAGAGTCTTGGAAGAATTACAGTTTGTTTGTATTCAATCTCTTCTCGTTGCTGCTAACATTGGTGAGATGGGGGCAGCAGAAATAAGTCAGTTGTGTTTTAATGCCACTTTTACCTTAATTTTCAAGGGAAAATGTTCTGTGTTGATAGAATTGAACCCTTCAGTCACAGAGAGACCATGGGGTAAAAATTGGGGGCACTACCTTCGCTGAGGCACTAACTTTAGCGCCCCGAAAAAGTTAACGCCCCCGCGGCCGATTTTCCCAGGTAGCGCCCCGAGAGGGAGGAGGGGCGCTGCTGGAAGTGTCCCGCGTCCCATTTGGGAAGCTGCGGCACGTCGCGCCGTGGTACTGCAGGCCTTCCTCCCCTTATTAAAGGGGAGGGGCCTGGCGCGACACGTCCTGGCGCCCAGCTGGGCCACCAGGGATCGGGAGTGCTAGCAAACGAGCCCGGCACTCAAGAGGAGTGCCGGGCTCACGGAGAGCAGCCGGCACCCCGTGTGGGGGGGGGGCTTCATGGGGGCCGTGGACAGCAACGGGGGCAGGTACTGGCAGGTGGCCAGCAACAAAAATGTCCGCCCGCCACCTCCCCTTTAACTAGCGCCGCCCCGACCGCAGGTAGGCCCTCCTGACCCCGGCAGACATAGCAGGAGGCGTTAGCGGCGCTGCGCCCAGGTGCTAGTTAATTTGCGCCCCGTTAGCGCCCCCTTAGGGTGCTAACGGGAGGCGCAAATCAACTGAATTTAGCCCCCCACAAATTTGAGTATTATCAAAAGCTTTTAAGCAACAATTATACTTCAGTTTCAAAACAAACTCAGTGCAACACTGTTTGCATATGACCCAGATTCTTCTGCCCTGTAAATACTGAACGTTTACATCTGAATTATGTAATACTGTTTCTCATATATGCATTGTAGTTGGATAAAAGTTATTGTACATTTTTGAAAGGCAGTTTTTCAACCTCAGCTCAATCATCTGACAATCTGGCTCAAAGGCTGATCTGACCCAAGTGTCAATTTAAAAATCATTTTGGCTTCAACAAATTGCTTTGTCACTCCAATAAATCAGTGAAGGACAAAAAAAATTCCTCTGTTGAATGTTTGTGAGTAGAGTTGTGGGAGTTCATGTGCAGCCGTTGAACCATCTGCCCACGTATTCATAAACACATCTTATAGGCACAGTAATAATTGTAAAAATAAAATTGCAAATCAACGCAGTGCCACTAAGCCTCAAAACAGAAATGTTGAGTGTCATAGAGTGGAACAATCCAGGTTGGATCCTGCTTTCTAATTAATTCCAAATACAGGAAACTTTGGTTTATCCGGAGGTTGTATGTCCGGAATACTCGATCTAATGGCAAAAATCAGGAGCCGTTTTCTGTAAGTTTTTTTTAGATCTCATTCTTTTTTTTTCTCAGTCAGCCACTGCAAGGTCTGTAGCTATAGCAACAGCTTCAGCTACAGACGCTTGCAGCTGCAGCCGACTCTTTAGAAGCTGTTGCTAAGCAACAGTGTTTGTTGTCAGATACAGAGATGAAAACCTCCGTATGCTTCAACATTAACTTTGTATGTCCGGCAGTTTTGATAGATCGGCAACACGCCGGTCCCGTCAGTGCCGGATATCACAAAGTTTCCTGTAGGAACGATGGAGGCCTTCAGGCCACCCTACCAGGATAAAGAAAACCAGACTGGATAGTCCCACTTGGTGGTGCACTCAGTCTATAAGTGAACAAGCTGCTTGCCCAACCTTTGGACAACAACCATTACATTAATATAATAATTCAAAATAAAAGCAGAAAATGCTGCAAATACTCAGCATCTGTGGAGCGAGAAAAGGGGCTAACGTTTCAGGTCGATGACCTTTTGTCAGAGCTGGTAAAATTAGAGATGTAACAGGTTTTAAGCAAGTGCAGAGACAGGGAAAGAGGGGGAGGGGAGGAAAGAACAATGGGGAAGGTCTGTGATAGGGCAAAAGGCAAGAGTGATTAAAAGACAAAAGGGATGACGGTACAAGGCAAAAGGGGGTGATAATGGGACAAGTAAAGAATCAAAAGATGAGCACAACTATTACCAACACCTGCTGTCCCCAAAAAAATGGGAGCCATGGTTATGAGCTGAAATTGTTGAATTCAGTTTTGAGTCCGGAAGGCTGTAAAGTGCCTAATCAAAAGATGAAGGTATTTAAACACGAGGATGAGGATTTGAAATTTGAAAAATGGGCGACCTATGGCCAATGTAGGTCAGCAAAGACAAGGGTGAGGAATGAGCAGAACTTGTTGCAGGATAAGATACGGGCAGCAGAGCTTGGGATTGATTCTTAACCCATGATCCCTTCACAAGGGCAGTTAGGGGTGGGCAATAAATACTGGCCTTGCCAGCGACACCCACATCCCAGGAACAAATAATTTAAAAAATCCATGATCGGTTCTAGGCGCCAGATCTCAAGAAGGATATGAGGTGGGGGGGGAGGGGGTTCAGTGCAGTCACCAGAATGATACCGGGCCTAAAAGGGTTAAATTCTAAGGACAGGGTGCATAGACAAGGCTTGTATTCCCTTGAGTATAAACGATTAAGCCATGATCTAATTGAATGGTGGAACAGGCTTGAGGGGCTGAATGGCTTTACCCCTGTTGCTATGTTCCTTATCAATGATGAAACCACCCAATTTTGAGTGGTTCTATCTTTGCTAAGGGCATGGGTAAGAATAAAGGCTATTTTCACATCTTCAATGAACCATTCTACAGAAGATGACCAACTATTCATCAAAATATGCTGTTGTATCGAGTTTATTCTGCCTCAGAGTCATGGATTTGAAAAGGCACTGACTTTACTCTATCTAAAGGGATAACGTTCCAGTTTAAAATTGCAGTTATAAATCTCCATGTCCTATTCTCATTACACCCAGCCTTTGATGCAGATCAATTATGTTTTCATTTTGTGCAAAAATGCTAATTTCTTCAAAGTATAGCTTTAAGTCCAATTCTACTGTAGAGATGGGTGGACCCTCTGGGCTTCAGAACAGTGACTTGACAAATAAACTGGTCTGACGAGTGAAATAATGGGACAGCCCACTTAATAGTCAGAAAAGAGAAGTAACACCTTTGGTCGTTGATCTGGGAAACTTACTTTGGGAAAATTCTTCAATTGGGATAAAAAAAAATGACTTGGGTAAGGTGGTACACTGCCACCTGCGGGACCTGGAATTGAACCTAACCCTTGTGAAGGGGATAAAAAGCTCTTCTATAAGCTGACTGTGGGCCATATGTGAAATGAGTTTGGGTAGTGTCAATTCAGTTGTTACTGGGCATGGGTCTGCACACACATGCTTTTCCTTTTGCACTAATTCTTCACTCAGGGAGGGCTGGTATGAGAAACAGAGTGGGTGGAGGTTGGAGAGGAGACGACTGATGCAGGGAGGAGGTGCTCTTTTGAAGTTGTGATCGAGTGACTCAGGCTGGTGAAAGGTGGGAAGTGGTGTTCACCGTTTACATAAACGACATGGACTCTGCAACCAGATAATTTCAAAATTTGTGGATGACACCAAATTGGTGGGATGTAGGGCTGCCACAAAATACAGGAAGACGTTAATAAACTTGCAGAATGAGCGTGTAATCGGCAAATGAGCTTCAATATAAATAAGCGTGAGGTGTTACATTTTGGTAGGAAGAAAAAGGAGGCCACCTAATCCTTGGAAAATAAATGTCTAAATGGTATGTTGATGGGGTTAGAATAAGAAGGGTGGGAGGAGGCTCTCGTGTGGAGCATAAACACTGGCATGGACATGTTGGGCCGATGGCCTGTTTCTGTGCTGTAAATACTTGATAATACTATGTAGCCTTACTCTGCACCTGATCTGGGATTGACTGATGCTGACACTTGGGCCTCAGTTTTAACTCGGTGAGGGGGTGGTCGCCGGTTGGGGGTGGGGTGTGGCGGCAGTTAAAATGGAGACGGAAACTTACCCACTCGTTTCTCGCCCCAATTTGACTGACTGCAATTTTAAATTGCGGACGACAGGGCCACCCACCTCATGCCGGCCAGATCCTCTCTAACTAAGCAGATTGGGCGGCGATGATGTCATCAGGGCCCGATCTGTGATTTTTAGCCTGAGGACTGAGCGAGGGAGCAGTGTTGGCTTCCACGCCAGGTCAAACCTGCCAGGGGCAGGAGCCGGGGCCAGAAGAGGCTCAGTAAGGTGAATTTTTTTCTCTCGCTTCCCTTGTGGGCCAGGAGGAGCAGGAGTGGTCCTCAGGGTCACACGTGGAAGCCTTGCGGCTCCCTTGCATCAGGATTCGCCCCTCAATTGGGAATTCCCCCCCACTGTTAAAATTAGCCCAGTCTGATGCTGCCGCACCTGAACGGACATACCGTGAGCTTTGTCACTTTCCTGCCTGGGAATAAAAATCGAGGCTTCAGTGTCCAAAGTGGAAAGCACTTCATTCCACAGACTAACATCCCTCACTTTGAGGACAACATTGAAAATAACAAAATCGGGGAAAATGTCCTTAAAATTATCGAAGTCTCTTCGATCTGTATCTTCAAAAAAATCCAATCTCTTGCATTGTTTGAGTGAGTGGGATATGCGGGAAGCCAATACCACCTTAAGTTAGGTTTAAACATTTTAAATTTCCAGGTTGCATTGCACTGTGGTATCTGCGGAGGCCAGGATAAAAGCCCAGCATTGCTCAATGCTGCAGTCACAGAACCAGTCATTATCAGCCTCACGCTGTCGTGTAAGACAGATTTTCCTCACTCCAACAGACAGCAATAAGATCCCAAAGGAGCCAAAAAAAACAGTGAGTGGAGATTAAATTTTGAGGCACAGCGCAAACAGAACAGGGAGGGATTGATATTTGTTGGCTGGCCAAGTGAATTCAGTGGTTGCTTTGCAATCTTATTACAGCAGTGCACTGATCCAGAACAGCAGCAAGAGCCATTTAGTGGTAGGGAATGAAGACTCACAAGTGCAAAGCGATGGGGTCTAATGTGTTCATTTCATTGTGATTACAGTTGATGTTGTTAAGGTTTGCTATCCTTCAGGCAGTATTTTTCCCCTTTTCCTCTTCCTTGCAATTCATTTCCCCTGCATCATTTTGATTTCCCTTATTGACACTTCATTTACATCTGCTTTCTCTTCATTTTGCTCTTGACTTTATTTTTAGGACGAGTGGCGTCTCATGCGAATCATATCGATAATGAATGCAGTTATACCAGGGATTGTGCATGGCCACTGCATAGTGACTTCAGATGCGCTGCCGAACTGCGGCTGGGCCAGTGTCAGGCCTGCTGCTGCTGCTGGTTGGAAGACTACCTTTCTCCGGCAGTCTCACACATTTGTGGCACAACTCTGAAAAGTTCACTTTGCTCCAGTGAAAAGAGAAAGTTAAAAAAAAAACCTGTTTCCAATATTGGAAAAGCGCTGACAGGACAGCCAGTTGCAAGATGGTGAGAAGAGTTTTATAGCTTCATAAATAGGTTGGAGTACATATAAATATAACAGATGCACTGTATCGAAGGAGAAGGGAGTACATTTCCTTCCCTATGATCAGAGAGAAGCAGCACGAGTGTGCATGCGGGTTGGTCAGGATAGCGGGCTTCCCAATGGTGCTGAGCGCCATTGAATACACCCACGTCGCCTTGCGGGCACCTCCGAACAATCTGGAGATATTCCGCAACCAAAAAGGCTACCGCTCGCTGAATATTCAGTTGGTGTGTGACCACACACGCAGATTCCTAACTGTCGATGCCCACAATCCTGGAAGTAGCCATGATGCTTTAATCCTATGCCATATCTTTTCCAGCCACTACATCGAGCTCGCGGGTGGCTGCTCAGTGATGAGGGCCATCGGCTCTCCACCTGGCTGATGGTCCCCTACGCAACCCAAATACTCCTGCCCAGCACTCCTACAATGAGAGTCATGCCGCCACCAGGAGCGTGATTGAGCAGGCGATAAAAGTGCTGAAACAGCAGTTCCGCTGCCTTGACCGCTCGGAAGGTGTCCTCCAGTCCTCTCCTCATTGAAACTTATAAAATTCTAACAAGACTAGACAGACTAGATGCAGGAAGGATGTTCCCGATGGTGGGGGAGTCCAGAACCAGGGGTCACAGTCTAAGGATAAGGGGTAAGCCATTTAGGACTGAGATGAGGAGGAATTTCTTCACCCAGAGAGTGGTGAACCTGTGGAATTCTCTGCCACACAAGGCAGTTGAGGCCAATTCATTAAATATATTCAAGAAGGAGTTGGATATATTTCTTGAGGCTAAAGGGATCAAGGGATATGGGGAGAAGGCAGGGACAGGGTACTGAATTTGGATGATCAGCCATGATCTCATTGAATGGCGGAGCGGGCTCGAGGGGCCGAATGGCCTACTCCTGCTCCTATCTTCTATGTTTCTATGTTTCATCGGCTCTCCCAGTTTGTTGTCGTCTGCTGCATGCTGCACTACCTCGCTATTATGAGGGCACAGCCATTGCCAACTGGCATAGACGCACCACCTCAGGAGGAGGAGGAGCAACGGCAGGAGGAGAACGTGGAGGAGGAGGAGCAGCGACGGAGGAGGCATCTGGTCAGTAGGGCTTCTGCAAGGGCAGTCCGCGACCGTCTCATAGCAGCTCAGTTCAGCTGAATGCCATCCCACTACCACGTTCCTCTGGACTTCCTCAAGACCACATCACTATGGCCTTCCATAACCAAGCCCATAAGTTACATGAAACACAACAGTAAACATTTAGCTTTCCAATTTAAATTTATGTTATAACATTTGATTCTTAAATACATTTTTTGTTTATTTTACAATCACCCTTGTGCATTTCCTTCCAGCCCCTCTTTGGCTTAACTATTCTAGAGCTCCTCTGCCTTGAGTCCCATGTGGCTGCAGCACCGCTGGTGGAAGGCTGCTGTGTGTGAGGGCTAGAGACTTCAGATGGCCTTGCGGGACATCCTCGACCAGCTCTGGGCCTGGAAGGCCCACTATAGGCTGCACCACCTCAGGCTGGGCAGTGGCAGTCTGGACTGGCTGGATGACAGGCAGCGACAAGGGCAATGGCGGAGTGGTAGTGGTGGGATCAGGAATGCTGTCCTGCTGAGAGAGGACAGCAGCTTCTTGCTCCACTGACCTACTGACACTGCCCCAGGGCAGCACCTCAGCTTACCCACCAATCTGCTGCAGCACAGATTGCTGGGCTGCTGGGACACCATGAGATCCCCGGTGGACTGTGGTGGACCCTGCGGTGATGGCAGCAGTCAGAGCTTGCGTGGCATCCAGCTGAGACTGGATGAGAGCCATCTGAGCTTCGATGCCACCAGCCATTGTCTGCATTACAACACTAAGACGTTGCGTTGCTTCCACCTGTGCTGCAATGGAAGCTGCCACGTTGCCCATGACACGTGTCCTGAGGTCTGGATCTGCACGCTCTCTCTGGGAGTCCACCATCGTCTGCAGACTGGCAATGATGGGCTCCATGGTGTGCGCAGAGCTCTGTGCAGTGCTGGAGTTGGACTCCTCCACGCTCCTTACCACTGCTGAGAAGCTCTCAGGCACCCTTGCCATTGCACCTATCATCTTGGAGTACATGGCCATCACCGTTCTCCCCACCGAGGTCCTCATCTGAATCCTGTGCAACAGAACTTGCGCGCAAACTCTCCCTCCGGGGAGATGGCTCCTGAGGTTCCCGTTCCCCTTGACCTTGCTGCAGCCTGTTAGGCCCCGGTGCATCACCCAGTGCGAACCCCTGTACTAAGCTAACCTCTAAGAAACGTGCAGTGCCAGTCTCTGAGCTGGTGCCTGCGGGTGAGAAATGCAGTGACACAGTGCTTGGCTCCTCCTCCTCCTCTTCATCCTCTTCCTCTCTTTCCTGAGTGTGTTAGGGGTGCTCAGGTACAGGCTCCACATCTGCTGGGAGATTATCAGAAAGCATAAATGGCACAAAACTCACGTTAAGGTGAGGGCAGAGGGGCAGGTATGGAGCAAGGGAGGCAGACAGTATCAGGAGGTGGAAAGTGATAAATGCTTCTGCTTTGACGGGGAAGTGGGATGAGAAAAGGAGAGGGGATAAAGATACCGTTGTTGTCCCCAACATGGTCGATGTCTCCGCTGGCCACGGTACCCACCACTTGCAGGCCAATGAGCCTCAGCACTCACTCCTCAAGGTCAGAGAGGTCTTGCAGTTGAGGTTCCCCCTCCAGTCCACTGTTGCTCCCTCGTATTATGTGTCATCTTGGCCTGTAAAAGAAAGGAACTTGTGTCAGTGGTGGGCCAGCTATGTCTGTGGAAGATATGCCTATCGTGGTTGAATAGCTTTGAATGTAGGCAAGGGGTGAGATGAGGATGTGAGTTTGAGTAGATGCAGATGCTCGGTGGTTGAGTGGTGGGGAAGTGGTGGTTTGCACAGTGTGCCCAGACAGTGGTTCAGAGGCTGGTATGTAGGAGGTCTGCAAGCGTGTACTCACCTTCACCACCCGACTGAAGTCATTGAATTTCTTCTGGCACTGTGTAAGAG
This sequence comes from Somniosus microcephalus, assembly GCF_052327205.1. Lineage (NCBI taxonomy): Eukaryota > Metazoa > Chordata > Chondrichthyes > Squaliformes > Somniosidae > Somniosus > Somniosus microcephalus. The sequence continues at coordinate 35,379,261 of NC_141012.1, read as the reverse complement.
TTCAGTGTGTGACAGTGCTGGCCGACACCTCCTCGGCCACTTCTCGCCAGATGGCCCTGAGTATCTGTGGCGATGGCCTTCTGCCAGATGAAGGGAACAGCGATTCCCTCCTTCTCTCCACTGCCCCCACCAATGTCTCCAATTCCACATGGCTGAATCGAGTAGCCCTCTCCGTCTCCCTTGCAGCAGCCATGGCACAAAGCTGTCTCAGTAGCTGAGAGGCCGCACTCAAGTGCAGCAGTGCTGATACTGAGCAGCTGCAGCTGGAAATGACCTCCCCTTTAAGAGCTGGAATAAGCTGGAGTCGAGGCTTGAAGGCTGAAATTGGGTAGCGCTCTGGCAGTAGCGCCCCCTGCAGCGCTCTGGCAGTAGCGCCCCCTGCAGCACTCTGGCAATAGCGCCCCCTGCAGCGCTCCACTGGGAGCATTAGCGCCTCATTTACCGCCCCACTTCACTCCTGGGGTGAAAGCGCCCAATTTTGCAACATTTTTTTCAATGGATTTCGCCGGGCGCTAACTTTTCAAAAAGTTAAAAGTTCCTCCCTAATTTCATGCCCCTTATGTTTTCAAATGTCACACAATGTCAGGTCAATTGATTCTTAACATGCTTCTATTAGTTCATGTCAAATACACATGGACCTGTATTATAAAAACAGATAGGAGGGCAGCCCAGTTGCAAAGCTGGCTGGCCTCTTGCCAACCAGACTTAAAGCTGGAGGGAAATAGTTAGAAATATTTATTTCCTCAACATAATATTTTGAGTTTCTGTGCTAAAGATTCCTTATGCAATATAGTCCTGTTTAAGTCTAGCTATGAATGGGAGTCCTGTAAGACTGCCATTCTTTCTAAAACTAGCATTTCCACTCATTCATGGCTTTGAGAGCTGTTCTATTGCATATATATGTTATATATAAAGAAGAGTAGTAGAAAAAGAGCAGGGGAGTTCTCCCCGGTGTCCTGGCCAATATTTATCTCTCAACCAACATAACAAAAACCAGATTATCTGGTCATTATCACATTGCTGTGTGCAAATTGGCTGCCGTGTTTCCCACATTACAACAGCGACTCCATTTCAAAAGTACTTCATTGGCTGTAAAGCGCTTTGAGACGTCCGGTGGTCATTAAAGGCGCTATATAAATGCAAGTCTTTCTTTCTTTCTTAAAACAAAGGGTATTTCTTGCATGTATGCAAATTTCCAGGCCATGCCCCATTCTACAACAGTCAGCTTTATCAAAATGAAGCTCTGGTGAGTGAAATTATGCAAGAAATTGTCCAACTGGTAGGTTTCCAGATACAACTGCAACACAGATGGAAATCAGTAAAGTTCATGTTCTGAAGAAACTCTAAGAATGTCTACAAGATATTTGAGATAGATGGAAATACACCTGAAACCTTTGAGTGAAGGCTGCAGTGAATAATTTTGGAACCACATAAACACTGGAACTGGAATTCAAGACTGGAAGCTGGGTATTATTAAGCTGATGTTGGAAAAAAAGAGTGACATATAAACCTGGAAATTATAGGCCAATTGCTTGAAAGAAGTAGTGGGGAAAATACTCTTGAGCTTTATATAAGATGCTATCAGTGTTTGTCAAAAGAACACAGATACTAAAAGGAGTAGTCATCCTCAATGAATGGGGAAAAAATCTGTCCTTCGAGATGCCATGAGCTAATGGTCAGAACAGACTGTTTCTTGCAGTGTGCTTCTTTCAGTTCTCACTATTCTTTAATAACTTGGAAGAGAATATTGTTGCAATATTATAAAATTTACCATCAGTGTAGTCAGGTGGCAAATTTAGAAGAGAAAAACCGCATGTAAGAGCTAAATGCAGATTGGAGCAGAAACTGCAAACATGTGCACAGTAAAAGGGTATTATTTTGGGACAGGACCAGCAAGTAGAGGAATTAGCCAAATGCAATCTCACTGGGAGACGCCATCAATGATGGGTAGGACACCATTAACATCATCTTAAACCGCTGTTTCCGCTATGATAGATAGGATAGTACAGACATTTTCAGGACGGGGTGGTCCATCCAATCGAAGATTTCAACCTAAATTAACAATGTTAAAATCCAACTGTCAAGACAGGTGATGCAGGTGTCCTGTGATGATTAACAACCGCAGAATACATCCAGTGAGCATCTCCACTGGAGGGCATAGGTTTTCAGGACGATAAGGGTTACCTAGGCAAATGGTAACACTCGAAACATGGGCAACAGTCTGACGAGCCCTACCTGAAGAAGAACATTTGCATCATTGATCCTTTAGGGAAGGTGGAGAAGGGAAAGGTTCTGGATGCGAGTATGCCCTGTCAAACCCTTTCATAATTTTAAATACCTCTATCAGGTCACCTCTTAGCCTTCCCTTTGCTAGAGAAAAGAGCCCCAGCCTGTTCAATCTTTCCTGATAATTATAACCCCATAATTCTGGCATCAGTGCTGGGCTCTCTCCATTAATTCTCCCAAATGACTGGACTTCACACAACGTGGCTCAATCCTGTCCTTACCCAGCAGCTGTATGCACCCACTTCCAGCAGGGGCTGGGGTCACTGGACAGGAATCAGGAGTGAGGACCCAGATTACAGTTCTGCTGTTTAACCCAGGGGCACCAAAGCGAATTGGATCACCCAACTGAAATTACCTAACTCTGTACAGATGTGGTTTGACGTACATTTCAATGCACTGGAAACTTATGTGGCTCAATACCAGTCCAGTACGACGATTACACTGTCTTTTATTACATAGAAGGTACAGCACAGAAACAGGCTATTTGGCCCAACAGGTCAATGCCAGTGTTTATGCTCCACACAAGCCATCTCTCACCCTACTTCATCTCACCCTTCAATTCCTTTCTCCCTTGTGCACTTATCTAGCTTCCCCTTAAAGGCATCTCTGCTATTCACCTCAAGCTGTTAGTTAGCTAGTTCCACATTCTAACCATTCTCTGGGTAAAGAAGTTTCTCCTGAATTTTATATCAATTTACTCAGGATGCCAAATGGCAACCAGGTAGAGATACTGCAACAGATTCTCTTTCATCAGGTCCCCATCAGCTTTGATACAGTTGGCAGTGCTATTCTGTAGTTCTTGTTTTCATATCTTCACACCATCGGAGAATAATGTGAAGCAGTGGGAGGACTCGCAGGCTGATTAACAGTCTGACAGGTGGCGACGTGAACATTCCTTCCATGGCTATAACCAGACAGAAAGGGTAGTGAGTAGGTCACCCACTGGACACGAGTATCCTACTGCACGTCAAACCAGAATTCAGAGCCGGAGATCCACTTGCCAAGACTGCCTGGAGCGAGTTTCGAACTCGGCACCTCCTGACTCGGAGGTGGGAATGTTACCACTCGGCCAAAGGCCCGCTCGGTCTGCTGCTTTTACCAGCTGACAGAAGCACTTGAAACAGATGAGCTGGGTAGTCAGCTGGGACTGGGTGCCAGGTACAACATGGTAAATATTCCACTCTCCAACACCATCATCCAACCCTCTGAAGTGCAAAAACTTGGACTCAAAAGAAATGCCTCATCCAAATGTTTCCCCAAAGGCAGAAAACGCTTCGACTCACCCTGTTTTCTATGCTTATTTGCTTGTCACTCTCCTGCTCCAGTAACTGTACCAGCTGAGTGATCTGCTTTTGCAGGTCTATGATCAGCTGCTCTCTGGAAAGCACAAGACTCAAACATCACAGAGATGTCGGAGGTGCTGACTTTTGGGTGATATTGTCTGCCCTGTCAGGTGGATATAAACGATCCCATGGCACGATTCGAAAAATAGCATGGGCCTGTGTCCGGGCCAACATTTGTTCCTCAAGCAACACCACTGAAAACAGATCATCCTATCATTTATCTCATTGTTATTTGTGGGACCTTGCTGTGTGCCAATTGGCTGCCCTATTTGCCTGCATTATAAAAGTGACTGCAGTTCAAAAATACTTCATTGGCTATGAACCCATTGGGACATTTTGAAGTTGTGAAAGAGGCTATATAAATGTAAGTTCTTTGTTACACCTCACACTGAAGAGAAATCTTCTCAGTCCAATAATAAATTATGTACAGGATTTTATTTTTACATGATTAATATTGGTTTTACATCAGAAATAAGTTTCTAATACTGTGTTTGAGATAGTTATTGTATGCATTTGTGTTTATGAAGATGACACCAGTGCTGCCAATCAAAATGAGTTCAGCAATGCTTGCTCTTGATGTTGATTAACAGGGGAGCGACAGGCAAAGATAGGGTAAGCAGCTCTGGAACTGTGCTTACAAAGGTGTTACTGATCCCTATTGGAAAAATTAGAATGCATTGGATTCTTCCTTATCAGGTCCTGTTTAAGAAACATAGAAAATATATGTAGTAATGTGAGACATGTTATAAAGATTAAATACAAACTGCAGTTGCAGGAATTGTGAAAAGGAAAAATTTATAAATGGACAGTAGGTCAGTCACCCTCTGAAAAGAAATGACAGGTTAATGCTTTGGGCGGAGTCTTTTCTCAGGATTGATGAAGGGTTACTCCTGAATTATAAACCTTCCACCTTCAGGAGCGGACAGGCCTGTGAGGCATTTCCAACATTTTCTGTTTTTAGATCGATGGGAATCATTCATTTTGACTTTAAAATGTCACCTATATTGATATATGCCACTCTTAAAAAAGAAATCCAGCTCCAATCTTTAAATGGGTTTGCAATCTGGGTTGCTGTTGCTGATGATAAATGTCACTTTGAACATTTGTTGGCAACTCTTGTTGCATTGGAGCTTGTGGTGAATATTAAACAAGATGGCTTTGTGGCTCTCCCAATATGGAAACCATCTCAAACAAACCATCATTATGCAAAGTTTAAAAACTGCATGAGAATCACTCACACCCCTGCAGTTCGATGTCACTGTGGCAAGGAGAGGGACACATTGAAAGCATGTCACAAATTCTGGTGAATGATTATCGTTGTATCATGTGGCTACCATGATGGTAGAAGGCAAATGAGATGGACCTTGGTCTTTCTTCATCTAGCAATTCCTATGTTGGCAAGGGAAATGGTATCTTTCTAAACAAAATATTGTAGGAATTGACGAATTCCTACGAATAACTGAGATTGACACAGGAGAACAATGAAACAGGTCTTTACTCAATGGAGATGCCACGAGGACTGCGTGGGCAGCCCCGTGGATTGCGACGTGACGTCATCGCATTTACGACGTGACATCATCGCGTTTTTCCGCGCTCTTAAAGGGGCCACGCCCCGTACATGCAAACTCTATATACAAAACACAGTAATGCCTAACACAATGGTACAGGCTTAGGCTGGTGTTAGAACATCGTTAAAGAGAATTATGTACAGTTAGCCAGAGTCATTCAGTGGTTCTGCCACACGTGCCCCCCCAGAATTCGCTTTAACGGCCAAAGTCAAATGGTGAGGGGGTCTGACGAGCCTGTCAGAACGACTCCTGTACTCCTGAGGCGGAGGCTGCAGGGCGGCTGGCGGTCTGGCGATCTTGCGGGCGGTCGTGCTTGGTCTGCCGTAACGCCGATGGGTGGCCGACCTCGTCTCGGCGGTTGTGCTGTCTCGACGGGGCGGTCGAGGTCGAAATGTGCTGGCCTTGAGTGGATCCCTATGTGCGTCATGGCGAATAAAAACGTATTCAGCCATATGAAGCTCCGTGGGAACGTGCGACCTCTATAGCCTGTGGTGCGAAGCGGGCACCGCGAAACGGGTGATCCAGGAGGGAATGAACGTGGGTCTTGTCAGGTCGGGGAATGCGCCGATCAGTCGAGCAAACTCATCAGGAGTCGGAAATGCTCAGGACGGTGCGTGATGTAGTGTTACTGCGGTAACACGGAAGAGCAGCAAAAGTTGCTGCGTTGATGAGCTGTCGGTTCCGAACGTCGACCAGGAGGCTGTTGGCACACAGGAAAGCCACACCGAGGAGGGGCTGGGAAACTCCATTGGCCGCTTCAAGGGTGGGGCCGTGATTCCCCGTCCGCACGTCGAGGGCGGTCGCGGGGTGCCCGTTTTATGGAGAAAGCTGCAGGGAGGGTGGCAAGACGCCTTCGCGCCGAACTGCGCGTGGTAGAAAACACAGCTGGGGTGGCGTCTGCGGGGGGGTGAGTCATCGTGGCAGCCCTGCTGAGGGTTTCATACTTGCACTCCATTGGGGGGTGTTCGAGGAGGCTGATGATCCGAGAGGCGGTAGAGCTGTCGAGTGCGGAGACCAGGTACGTGGTGTGATCCGCATCAATGTTCCTCAGGGCGAACTGGGCTTCTACCTGAATAAACCACGAGGGCGCTTGCTGCTCCCAGAGCTGCAGTAGCGTTAGTGAAACGACATTTGCTTCCATGCTGTGCTCTTCTTTTGTGAAAACGTTCACAAAAACGGGGTCACCAATGTAGGAATTGACGAATTCCTACGAATAACTGAGATCGACACAGGAGAACAATGAAACAGGCCTTTACTCAACGGAGATGCCACGAGGACTGCCTGGGCAGCCCCGTGGATTGCGACATGACGTCATCGCGTTTACGACGTGACGTCATCGCGTTTTCCCGCGCTCTTAAAGGGGCCACGCCCCGTACATGCAAACTCTATATACAAAACACAGTAATGCCGAACACAATGGTACAGGCTTAGGCTGGTGTTAGAATATCGTTAAAGAGAATTATATACAGTTAGCCAGAGTCATTCAGTGGTTCCGCCACAATATTGCATCTACCCGAGACAGCTGCAAGGTGCCAATTGGAAGTGTTCTACCCCGCCCTGAAGAATGTAGCAAATTTGTAGTGATGTTTATATGATTTTATTGACATTACTCTGATAGTACAAACAGAGGCACGGTGGCATAGTGGTTAGCACTGTTGCCTCACAGCGCCAGGGACCCGGGTTCAAATCTGGCCTCGGGCGACTGTCTGTGTGGAGTTTGCACATTCTCCCTGTGTCTGCGTGGGTTTCCTCCGGGTGCTCCGGTTTCCTCCCACAGTCCAAAGATGTGCGGGTTAGGTTGATTTGGCTATGATAAATTGACCCTTAGTGTTAGGGGATTAAATACGCGGTGTTACGGGGATAGGGTGGGATATGTGTCGGTGCAGGCTCGATGGGCCGAAATGGCCTCTATCTGCACTGTGGGGATTCTGTGTATTAACGCTTGCCTGAGGGAAAACCATTGCCTACAAGGAGTGAGAATTCATCTGGGAATTGATTCACAAGTCTATCAGTCTGAAACAGGCCGGGAGAGAAGCATCAAACTGAGAGTGTACTTTCTCTTGATATGGGTGGAATCCTACTTTCCCTGCAGAGTGCTGGATGGGGTATCGAAAAATGGAGCCAAGCTTCAATATATTCCGATCATGCCCAACATTTAATGCTTTTGGCACCTGATAGCAGCTGAAATTAATAAAGCATTTCTCAAGCCCCAGAAGATCTCAATCCACGGTACTGCCTCTGCAGACTCCCAACTAGGGGTCTTTTTGGACCTCTGTCAAGGTGGATTAATAGAATTTATTTTAATTGCATTCATGATTAAGCATCTCCCTAATAGAATGCCATGGAACCCACCAACCCACAGGATATGCAGCCAGATGCTTTATTGGAGAAGACTTGGTGCATGTCCAACTCAGCCAGTGTATCTTCCTGAACAAAATCTTACAGAAATGCCAAAAACAAGCAAATGTTCATCACAATGGGTGAAAACAAAGCCAACGCTAATGGTGGAGCTCGACAAGCACTGAGTAACTCTCCACAGAAACTAGTTAAACATATTTGTTTGCTCTTTAACATACGTATCAATTTTATATTGTAAGTCCATGTGTGCAGATCTCCGAGCTCTACTGGATGACTGCTACTTTTTCAGGTCATTATACACTGTTTTCTTTTACATGTACACAATATCAGTCATGGGTGCTCAGATCAAGTGTATTCTTCAGGTGAAAGGAGGTTAGAGAGTGGGGGATGATTGGACCGTGGTGTGCAGATGTATTTCAGTCCCCATTTTAAAGTCATACATTTTTTATACAGTATTTTGATTTTATGTTATTATTTATAATTAACTTGGAAAAAGTTTGAGAAGATTGGGAAGCAGAAATAGAGTTGGTTGGAACACAGGAGTTTTTGTTGTACATGGTGAGGAGCTGGGAGATTGCCACCACTGGCAGGAGCGTGTAATTGTAGCATGACAAGTTTACAAATGCAATTGTCATTAAAAATATGGCCACGGCCATGCAGTCATCTGCAAAGGCCCTGCTCAGGCCGCTCACCGGCTTTTCCATTGTAAATACCACGTGTATGCAGATATTTAAAGGGACCGCGCATTAAAAGAAACAGGCCACGCAGAACAAAGTGCAGTTTACAGGGAACATGGGATGTAAGAGTTTATAATGGGAAAAATTTAACATGGAAATGTGACACAAACCTGACAACAGTAAGGTTTTTTTTTTAGGCCGGAAATGCACACAGACGTAAGACTTTTTAATATATTACTAGTCGACCTCCTAGTGCATACAATAAATTGGAGAATATGATTTCTCTCTCTTGCCTGTCTCTGCTGTCTTCTGTTGCTGTTTCTCTCTGTGTCACTCCTCATTTGGTTTTGTCTGTCACTCTCTATTCTTCACCAGCTTTTCTCCCCTTCTGCTTCTCTCTCTCTTCTCGTCTACTTTCTAGCTTTTCCTCCTTCTATGCTTTTGAAAGGGAAGTGATGGGGGCTGTGCTGGGGAAAGGAGCCACCAAAGGCTTCATTTGGGGTGGGTGTTATGGACCCTCAGTGGGTCCTTTCCTATCTCCTCCTCCGATCTCTCATGATTCCCCCCACCTAACCACTTCACATATCATTCCTTTTACTTTTCTTGTGTACGTGGTCATTCCCCTACCCCCACCGCTTTTCCCCTGTTCTGTCCCTCGTTCCAAGGTGTCCATCTGCAATGCGTTCCCATTCTGACAAAGGGTCAATCAAAGAAAACCCATCCAGGGCATCTCCCATTGCCACGATCTGGCTGTGCTGCCAGTTACATGCATTGGGCACTGTCGCCATGGAAACATTGGGCTTCACTGAAAGAAATAGCTCTATTGCAATCCAAAATACAATGCAGACACCTTCCATTTTATCATACACATCTATCTATCTATCTATCCACTTACAAGGAGCTGCCAAAGAATTTTTCATTACACTGAGAAACCGAGCTGCAGTGCCAAGTGCGGTGCAAGTGATCACCAAAGATCAAAGGGGTATTAGATAAGATGTAGTAAATCACTAGTCAGTCATTAGGTGTTCTTAATTAATCTTATCAGTTCTGAGAAGTAACTCTTTTTTTGAATGAGTGTAACTGATCCGTCCTGATGGCCCCTTCTTGTAACTGACGGACTCGAGTATTGCTTCCCAGCAAATTATTCAGTAGATGACTCCTGTGAATAACAATCATGTAATCCAGTGTAATCCGAGAGCAGTGGACATGTCTGCAGCAGCTACAGGATGACTTGAGAAATGCAAATAGTTACTGAGGATCAGTCGAAGTCCCAATAATATTGATGCAGCTTGTAGTCGGCACAGACAGGCAGAGGTTAAGCAGCTGCTCGAGTTAAAAGTATAATTAAGGTAAATACCTCTAGCTGGTTTGAGCCAGGGTTTTGTCGGTGTTTTAGCTTTTGTGGATGGAAAAGCTTTGAGCAGAAGTCGAAGTACCAAACAGTAACGAACCTACTGAATGAGTGCTGAATAGCGACAGCATTACTGTTCATTTTTGGAGCATTAGCATCACCAGTGTTACATTTCTTGTGTCAGGTCATGAACAACTCACTGCCGATGGATTGGAGGGTAGCTAACGTTACCCCACTATTCAAAAAGGGGGGTAGGGAAAAAGCAGGTAATTACAGACCTGTAAGCCTTACATCAGTTGTGGGCAAAATGCTGGAGTCCATCATTAAGGATGAAATAGCGGAGCACTTAGCAAATGGGGACAGGATAGGACAGAGTCAACATGGATTTACAAAGGGTAAATCGTGCTTGACTAATCTATTGGAATTTTTTGAGGGAGTAACTGGTAGAATAGATGGGGGAGAGCCAGTAGATGTGGTGTACCTGGACTTCCAAAAGGCCTTCGATAAGGTCCCACATAAAAGATTAGCATGGAAAATTGAGGCTCATGGGATAAAGGGGAAAGTTTTGGCGTGGATAGGGAACTGGCTGTCAGATAGAAAACAGAGAGTTGGAATAAACGGCTCATTTTCTGAATGGCAGGCAGTAACAAGTGGGGTACCACAGGGATCTGTCCTGGGCCCCCAGCTGTTCACAATTTACATTAATGACCTGGATCAGGGAGTCGGATGCAGCATTTCCAAATTTGCAGACGACACTAAACTAGGAGGGGGGGTGGGCTCAGAGGAAGAGACCAGGAAGCTCCAGAGCGATTTGGACAGACTGGGCGATTGGGCGGATAAATGGCAGATGCACTATAATGTGGACAAGTGCGAAGTTATCCACCTTGGGTGCAGGAACGGGAGGGCAAATTATTATTTAAATGGCAATAGATTGGGAGAGGGGGAAGTACAGAGAGACCTGGGTGTTCTTGTACACCAGTCACTGAAGGCGAGCATGCAGGTGCAACAGGCGGTCAAGAAGGCAAACGGTATGCTGGCCTTCATAGCAAAAGGGTTAGAATACAGGAACAGGGATACCTTGCTGCAGCTGTACAGGGCACTGGTGAGACCACACCTCGAGTACTGTGTACAGTTTTGGTCGCCTCATCTGAGGAAGGATGTTCTTGCCATGGAGGGGGTGCAGCGGCGATTCACCAGGCTGATACCAGGAATGGCGGGAATGACCTATGAGGAGAGACTATGTAGTTTAGGGATGTACACACTGGAGTTTAGAAGATTGAGAGGGGACCTCATAGAAGTGTATAAAATTCTGACAGGTCTAGACAGACTGGATGCAGAAGGAATGTTTCCCTTGGCGGGTGAGAACAGAACTAGAGGACATAATTTAAGGATAAGGGCTAAACCATTTAGGACAGAGATGAGGGGGAATTTCTTCACTCAGAGAGTGGTGAACCTGTGGAACTCATTGCCACAGAGGGCAGTGTACGCCAGCTCATTAAATATATTTAAGAGGGAATTAGATATATTTCTACGGGCAAAAGGGGTTAAGGGTTACGGAGAGAAGGCGGGGACGGGATACTGAATTAAAGGATCAGCCATGATCTCATCGAATGGCGGAGCAGGCACGAAGGGCCGAATGGCCTACTCCTGCTCCTATCTTCTATGTATCTATGTATCTATGTAAATGTACTCCTCAGCATCCATTTTATTTGTCTTGGAAATTAAAAAAAACTTTTGTTGTATGCAAATTGCAGTAAAGCCGATGTGTGTTCATATTCTGTGGCTGGATAAATGGGAGCTGTGCATACATATGTAATTAGGTGATTATAATTGAAGGATGAGGCGGAATGGGCTATGAAACAAATCATCACACAAAATATTTCAAAACCATTCTGTAAGGAAGCCAATTACGTGAAGAACTGGTTGATTTCCAGTGTAATTGTCAATTGGGAACAAAATTGACTCTAAGCATTGTTTTGTGGTTGAATTGATTAATCAGCAGGTAAGCAAAATGAACCAAATGCATTCATTAAGAATAATTTATGCCTTTAAATCCCCCCCTCCCGGTAATGTTGCTTATGTCATCATACCTGTGGCCATAATAAAGGTTTGAGGTTTTCAAAGAAATTGATGAGTTCATTAGTGTTAATTACATGTGATTGGCTCAGGGTTTTTCTATAACTTCCAACCCCGTCACCCGTTATTTCCAGGTATTGCTCGACTTCAGCAAGCGCTCATAAATAAGTGTTTCATTTGCAATGAAACAGCAGTTGAACCACAAAAATGCCAATATTTGCAACACAAGGTATCGATAACTTGTAATCCAACCCAATGCCAGGCATATTCTAAGTAAATCAGAGGAGTCATCCAACAAAATCTGCATCTGCTACTAACCCATCTGTGGGAAGTAACACCAGGCAAAGCACAATTCAACCTCGTGGGGCTGATGCACACTTAAGTTTCATGGTGACACTACCAAGACAGACAATTGTGCGTGGCTCCATGGCCTCGCCTCTCCCTATTTCTGCAACCTCCTCCAGCCTTACAACCCCCTGAGATCCCTGCGCTCCTCCAATGTTGGCCTCTTGCGCATCCCCGATTTGCATTGCTCCATCAATGGCGGCCTTGCCTTCAGCTGCTGAGGCCCTACGCTCTGGAATTCCCTTCCTAAACCGCTCCGACTCTCTACCTCGCTCTCCTCCTTTAACCCGCTCTTTAAAACCTAAGTCTTTGACCAAACTTTTGGTCGCCTTTCCTAATATCTCCTTATGTGGCTCGGTGTCAAATTTAGTTTGATAACGCTCCTGTGAAGCGCCTTGGGATGTTTTACTACAATAAAGGTGCTATATAAATGCAAGTTATTGTTGTGTGTGGGTTCCAAAAACTGATAATCCTGGATCCAGCTGGCACAACCTACAGGTAGGTCATGTGGTTAAATCCCCATAATAAATATTTCTCCAAGTTATTGGTTTCCCAAGTGTCTTCATTATTTAGCTTCAGCAGAAACCATCTGGCCCTGTCAGCGGTGCCCTCATCCCCAGAATGAATATTTCAGTGAATTCTGAATTGCTTTGTTCTGGTGGGTTTTGGACTCAGTCTAAGGACCAAGTTTTGTTTTTTAACACATTAAATTAATAAATAGTCTTTGGAAGTAGATCAAATCACTGTAATAGAGAAATCGTGCTTACATGTAAGCCCATGGGAAGTTACAAAACTGAAATAATAAAACAGATGTAAAAAAAATCCATGTCTTTGCACAGAGTAATAACCCTTGCAATGTAGAAATGAATCATTGTTTATTGCAAATTAGTCCAGCTCAACATTTTTTTTCAGTGTTTTCAATTTAAGGGATTTTGCCTTTTGCCTTTTGAGAACTGAAATGATTTTGCGTTCAAGTTGATACAACTGAGCACTGGAATAGGAGGAATGATCAGGATCTTTGATGCGGGAAAACATGGCTAGTGCAGTTTGCAGTGTAGTATATTGTGGTCACAGCAGTGACTAGGGCATTAATCGACCTTGCGTATATCAAATAAGCATAAACATTATTCTTCGCACTGGATTGTGACTAATAGTTTAATTTCTATGCAATAAACAGCAATAAGTGACAGATTATGTCAATGAATCACCAGCCCTGCACTTAGTTACTCCACATGCTCTTTCGGGTTTTGACAGATGATGCAGTTTTTAATTACACAACCAGTGTCACAAGATAGCTCGTTGCCACACTCTCAGGCAATTAATCTGCAACATGACAATTGTTTTTAATATTTTTGAAGTAAACAGTGTATTTCAGTGCTCGAATCCTAATTCATTGTGGTTTAGGATGGTTGCTTATCACCAAGTCAGTGAAAATTACACCTCTCAAATTCATGCCCGTCACAGTGCATTGGTAGAAGGAACGCTGTTTGCAGACGGAGCATCTCTTTGCATTTAACTTGGTTCTGGTGTCATTTTCTAGTGCAGCCAATTTCTCCTTGGCTACCAGGCGTTCCAGTTTGCTGTGCTAATTGATACCCAAAGGTGCTATTGATGCTCAAAAGAACACGCAGAACCGTCTGATCTTGCTCTTATCTGAAAGGTGAATTCTTGACGAGGACTAGCAAGAGTTCACCTTTTGCAGTACCATTTGCAGATCAGAAAGATTTGTACATGCGGTGAATTACTGCTAAATTACTTTTAAGTGGAGCGGCTTGTAAAATGCGCTGCAGCCAATGTTGTAAAGAGCTAAGTAACCGCTGACAGATGACAGACACTTAACTCGGAAACCTCTGTACACCCAGACGACTTGAACCAAAGTGGTAGAGGAGTTTGCTGTTCACTTGTTGCCCCAGGGTTGCCACTCTTCCAGGATTGTTCTGAAGTCTCCAGGAAGTAAAGATTAATCTCCAGGACAATCCTGCAAGCAACCCTGGGAGAAAAATCACAGGGGCATTAAAAAAATTGTGTGTTGATTTTCATTTTCTTTGAACACTTTCGTTTGTTAATTATAAAAATGTTGGAGAGGAGGGGAAGAAAAGCTGTTTGACTGACTGTCATGAAGCATCCAATTGGGTAACGAAGAGTCAGTTTGCTTTCCAATTGGCTGGGAACTGCGAGGATAGACATGTCGAGTGACCAATGGCGGGAGCGGGGCAGTTGGAGGAGGGAGGTCATGTGATGAGACTTCCAGGAATGTGTCCAATCAGAGTTGGCAACCCTGTGTTTGCAGCCTTGGCCACCAGAAGCAGTTCCAATGCTGGCAGCAAAGCTGCAATCTTCTTCTTCTTCTTCTTAGGCAGTCCCTCGGAACCGAGGATGACTTGCTTCCACATTAAAAATGAGTTCGCAGGTGACTGATTAGTCAAATGCGGGACCTACAGTCTCTGTCACAGGTGGGGCAGATGGTGGTTGAAGGGGCAGGTGGTGGGGTGCTTGGGTTGACGTGCGCTCCTTGCGCTTGCTCCCGGCGAAGAGACTCGAGGTGTTCGGCGCCTTTTCGGATGCTTCTCCTCCACTTTGTGCAGTCTTGGGCCAGGGATTCCCAGGTGTCGGTGGGGATGTTACACTTTTTCAAGGAGGCTTTGAGGGTGTCCTTGAAGCGTTTCCTCTGCCCACCTGGGGCTCTCTTGCCGTGCCGGAGCTCCGAGTAGAGTGCTTGTTTTGGGAGTCTCGTATCGGGCATGCGGACAATGTGACCCATCCATCGGAGCTGATTGAGCGTGGTCAGAGCTTTGATGCTAAAGATGTTGGCCTGAGCAAGAACACTGACGTTGGTGCGCCTATCCTGCCAATGGATTTGCAGGATCTTGCAGAGGCAGCGTTGGTGGTACCTCTCCAGTGCTTTGAGGTGCCTGCTGTACATGGTCCATGTCTCTGAGGCATACAGCAGGGCAGGTATCACTGCTGCCCTGTAGACCATGAGCTTAGTGCCGGGTTTGAGGTCCTGGTCTTCAACCACTCTCTTCCTCAGGCGACCAAAGGCTGCACTGGCACACTGAAGGCGGTGTTGGACTTCGTCGTCGACTTCTGCCCTTGTTGACAGTAGGCTCCCGAGGTATGGAAAGTGGTCCACATTGTCCAAGGCCCTGTCGTGGATTTTGATAATCGGGGGGCAGCACTGTGTGGCGGGGGCAGGTTGATAGAGGACCTTTGTCTTACGGATGTTTAGTGTAAGGCCCATGCTCTTGTACGCTTCGGTGAAGGTGTTTACGATGGTTTGGAGTTTGACCTCTGAATGCTAATGAAGTGGCACTGTTGTTTGCGGTGGTATATAATCCCACTTTAGAGCTGGTTTCTTCCATTCCATCAGAGGCAAACCATGGCCTACATAATAAATGGCTGTCATTTGCTTATACTGGGTGCCACTTGCTTGCTGTCTTGTTCTATTCTCAGGTGCGCTGAGCTCCGCCTACTCATAGTCATTTCTGCATTGCTGACCAGCGCGACTCCTCCCCGACAGCACAGAAAGTCTGTGACCAGAAACGTCAAGTTGCGAACACGGCTTGGAAACAACGGTACAAGTACAAGGATCGCTCCTCCGCTGTTGCTTCAGTGCTGCTCCGAAATCTGCCCTGCAGTGTGAGCTGGTTGAATTCAGAGCAGCAGTACTGGACAGGAGATAAAACAGATCCGGAATGAAATTTGAGTTTAGTTCTGATATCGTTAGCAGTTGAATGACCTGCTGATGTTCCACGTCGAGGCTTACACCTGAATAATGGCCACTTGCATGAGTTACCGAAGGCAAACAATTCCATGGAGTTGTCGGATCATAGAAATTGCAGTGAAGAATTCAGATCATTGGGCCCGTGTCATCTTGTCAACTGGAGCTATTTAGTTTGATCCCATACCATAGTAAGGGATTTGGTGTCTTCAGGAGAAGAGGGGAAAAGAGGAAGGAGAAATTAAAAGCGTACTAATTTTTAAAAACCCAAAGTCATGTACAGTTTCCAGCTTTCACAACTGCACTGAGTGGAGGAGCAGACGGCAGCACTCAGTTTTTAAGCACAGTTGTTGTCAGCATGTTATATGTTCCATCTGCTAGAACCACTCCAATATTGAAGAGGCACCAAAATTAAAAAACAGTCTAATTTATATGACAGAATAATGAATTTAGAAGTTTTTTCATGTCTCAGCTACGACTATGTCATTTTTTGTTCCTCTTCAAATTGTCAATCAAAATAGTTGAAGCATTTTTTTTTTAAGTGTCACCTTATATTGGTGCAGGAGGATGTGCACAGCACTGGGTACGTTGTCTGCAATGGAGAAGCAAAATTCTAGGCGGACATTTCTGAAGGGGTGGAAGTCACCACCTGATTAATATCCAAGGCCAGGTTTAATGGGACATAGTGTAATGCGAGTCCACCTGCCCCATCAGTGGAGGTAGGGTCAAAAAAGTTGCAATCTGTCGAAATGCAGCTTGCTGCTGTTCAACCTCATTCTAAAAAGCACCCAGTGACCTGGCAGTGATTAATGCACCATAGAGAAAGGAATTTTTTCTTGAATAGTTTCTTTCTCCTAGTCGGTTTGTACTGTACTGTAGGTGTAATACTTGCTCTATTTTCTGTACCCTTTCATTGCATCGTTGTCAAGTTTGAGAAGTTATTTCTCCTGACGTGTCCATTCAAACACAGCTACAGGCTGCTACTCACTGGTCTGTGAATGCCAGATTAACTTCTCAATGACGATAGGTGATGGCACAGCCATTAGTTGTGCTCTGTGGTACAAAGGGCGCCAGATCTCGCTTTAAAATGTAACTTTTCCAGCAGGACTTTCTAACATATATGTCTACCTGAGCAGAATAAATGTGTTATAGTGAAGTATGGCATTGGATCAACACCCAAAAAATGCTGCACTGACTTTAAAGATGCACTGTAAAGGCCAGGTAGGTCTCCCTGTGCATACACTGGCCTGTCCATCACAGAATAGTCAGGTAGGCCTTGTGTGGTACTGTTGCATAGCCAACTGCTGGGAAATGCACAGAGACCACGGAGATCAGGAGCTCACCTTGTGGGGAAGCCAAAATTTTGGATCTTTTAATGATTCAGAGTAAATAGACTTTAAATGTATGGCACAACATCTGGCTTTGGGGAACGCCATGGTGATAACATTTGCAGATGAAACTAAAGCCTCCTCTCTCAGAGAACTTTTTAGGATTCTAAATGAAATCATTTTGGGTAGTTTTTTGGTCCAGGTCCTAGGAGGGACATGAGTCACTAACTCAAGAGAAAAAAACCCAATGTGAAGGTATAAAAGATGGATGATGTAGGAAATGGATACCTGAAATGATGTGATGTGGAGATGCCGGTGTTGGACTGGGGTGGACAAATGTAAGAAGTCACACAACACCAGGTTATAGTCCAACAGCTTTATTTGAAATCACAAGCTTTCGGAGCGCTGCTCCTGACGAAGGAGCAGCGCTCCGAAAGCTTGTGATTTCAAATAAAGCTGTTGGACTATAACCTGAAATGATGTAACAGGCCCTTCAGAGACTGGCATCTACCCAGCCACCAAAACTTTTCTCAGAGGTTCTCTCGAATGGCCAACGTAGTTTTGACGGAAAATTAGCAGAAGCCCCATTTACAACACATCAATGAGGTTTCCACCAATCTTCCGCTGAAGCATCGTTGAATGAACTGAAGAGGAGCTGTGTCTAACCCCTTTAGACCTGACCTGGATCATTTAAAATCAGGTACAAAGAAAAAATGCAGTTTTCTCAACAATTTTTCCCTGCAAATAAAATTCATACAAAGAGTATGTTTTAAAAAAACATATTCTGAAAGTCTTGTCGGACTTTTAAGCATGCCACCATGTTGTAAAGTGTTCTCTCATTAGATAGCTGTCTCTGCTGAAAGCTATTGCCCTAATTGCAGTCCCCTCAACTTTCCAACAAAACACAAATACTCCTTTAAATTGTTTTGGGACTTTAGCCATAATCTGGGCGGACAGTTCAATGCAATAATGAAATGGTGCTGCACTGTCGGAAGTGCCTTCATTTGGATGCAATTTTAACTGGTCTTTAAAGGCATTGACATAAGAAAACTACTAGGCACTTGGTCTAAGCGTTAAAGAAAGCTTTAATCAACTGTTTTACAACATAGAGATCTAGTTGTGTCCTTCACTAGTTCCTGTAAACGAATGTCCTGAGCAAGCTGGGCCCGTGCCCGAGTATTTATACTCTCCCTGGACAGTGCCACCAGCAGGCCTCCCAGTATTATTTCATAAGTCATTTCCACGTGAATGGCTGATTCATGTCAGGCATGATTTGAAAAGAAGTAGGGAGTTCTCCTAGTGTCCTGACCAATACACATCCCTGAACCAACACCAAGAAAATAGATTCTTGTTATGTGCAAAATGGCTGAGGTAAACACCTACGTAATAGTAACTCCACTCATAAATATATGAACTGCTTTTTGGAAATTTCTGAGAAGTGCTAAGGTGCTAAATAAGTGAAAGTTAGTCCCCCTTTCTTTAGTTACTTCTTTCTTTCCTATTTGGTACAGTTGGGCCAAAAAAAGTCTGGCCAGACAAGAGAAACACATGCTTCAAATGGGACTACCAGGCTGGTGTTGCAGAATCCTTGGGAATTTTTTGAGACTCTGATTACTGATCAGGACAATTTTCACTCAGGACTTCTGCTTTAGTGGGAGTGGAAAGTGAGAAGTTGTGCCCAGTCACCCAGTTACTGTGATGTTTCATAGACTGCAATAAAACTTGAGTTTTCCGGTTCTCATTTCTCTAAAGAATAAATCTGGAAATCCCCGGATAAAGTGTAACCATGTTTAATCTTTGAATACGGAGCAGGTACATTGTAAAGTGGTTCAGCTATCTTTAGTAGACCTGCATATTTCTCATGCCACAGACACTTTGTAACTTTTGCCTTGTATCTTTTTTGACTTCTAATTGCTAAAATATTCCAGCAACAATACAAAATCTCTTCCCAGTGTTGGTTTATTTGCCCCTGTTCAACCAAATTCTTTTCACAGCACAAAGTTGCTATTCCGACCAAGGTAAACCTTGTAGTATTTGTTTACCTGAGAAACAACACGCATTATATTCAGAGTTTAAGGGAATCATTTTGATCTAATCAAGCACTTTTCCCATGTCTTGTTATTCTCAACTCAACAGTCTAGCTATTGTTGGTGATTGCTGGCTGCTAAATCAAATTAAGGGCTTCGATAACTGCCAGTTCTAACCAAGGACTCCTTGGCCTGTTTGAAAATTATGCTTGGGATACTCAGCCTCCAATAACATAAAATATGTTCTAGGTTATATCTTAGCCTGTTGACTCATCTTATCTGTCTTTTATGGGTTCTTGCAAATTAGCTGCTGCATTTGCTTACATATTGCACTTTGGGGAAAAAATGGCTTCAAAGTGCTTTGGGATATCCTGGGAACACATTAAGGCATAACACAATAGAAGTTTCTTTGTCTCTCTCTTTCCTGAATCAAAGTTGTTGGCATAATTGAGGTGCAATGAATGATAGAATCAGAAACATAGAAAAATAGGAGCAGGTGTAGGCCATTCGGCCCTTCAAGCCTGCTCTGCCATTCAGTATGATCATGGCTGACCCTCTATCTCAATACTATATTCCTGATCTCTCCCCATACCCCTTGATGCCTTTTGTGTCTAGAAATCTATCTATCTCCTTCTTAAATATATTCAGTGACTTGGCCTCCACAGCCTTCTGTGGTAGAGAATTCTACAGGTTCACCACCCTCTGAGTGTAGAAATTTTTCCTCATCTCAGTCCTAAATGTCCTACCCCGTACCCTGAGACTGTGATCACTCATTCTAGACCCCCCAGCCAGGGGAAACATCCTCCCTGCTTCCAGTCTGTCTAGCCCTGTCAGAATTTTATACGTTAGAATTTTATACGTTTCAATGAGATCCCCTCTCATTCTTCTAAACTCTAGTGAATATAGGCCTAGTCGACCCAATCTCTCCTCATACGACAGTCCTGCCATCCCAGGAATCAGTCTGGTGAACGTTTGCTGCACTCCCTCTATGGCAAGTATATCCTTTCTTAGGTAAAGAGACCAAAACTGCACACAGTACTCCAGGTGTGGTCTCACCAAGGCCCTGTTTAACTGTAGTAAGACATCCTTGCTCCTGTACTCAAATCCTCTTGCAATGAAAGCCAACACACCATTTGCCTTCCTAACTGCTTGCTGCACCTGCATGTTTGCTTTCAGTGACTTGTGTACAAAGACACCCAGGTCCCTCTGTACATCAACATTTCCCAATCTATCACCATTTAAATAATACTCTGCCTTCTGTTTTTCCTACCGAAGTGGATAACTTCACATTTATCCACATTATACTGCATCTGCCATGTATTTGCCACTCACTCAACTTGTCTAAATCGCCTTGAAGCCACTTTGCATCCTCCTCACAACTTACAATCCCACCTAGTTTCGTGTCGTTAGCAAACTTGGAAATATTACATTTGGTTCCCTCATCCAAATCATTGATATATATTGTGAATAGCTGGGGCCCAAGCACCAATTCCTGTGGTACCCCACTAGTCACCACCTGCCACCCTGAAAAAGATCCATTTATTCCTACTCTCTGTTTCCTGTTTGTTAACCAATTTTCAATTCATGCCTGTATATTACCCTCAATCCTATGTGCTTTAATTTTGCACACTAACCTCTTATGTGGGACTTTATCAAAGCCTTCTGAAAATCCAAATACACCACATCCACTGGTTCTCCTTTATCTATTCTATCAGTTACATCCTCAAAAACTCCGGTAGGTTTGTCAAACACGATTTCCCTTTCATAAATCCATGTTGACTTTGTCTAATCCCGTTGATATTTTCTAAGTGTCCTGTTATCATGTCCTTTGTAATAGACTCTAACATTTTCCCTACTACTGATGTTAGGCTAACCGGTCTGTAGTTCCCCATTTTCTCTCCCCCTCCTTTTTTAAATAGTGGGGTTACATTTGCCACCCTCCAATCTGCAGGAACTGTTCCATAATCTATAGAATATTGGAAGATGACAACCAATGCATCCACTATTTCCATGGCTACCTCTTTTAGTTCTCTGGGATGCAGATTATCAGGCCCTGGGGATTATCGGCTTTCAGTCCCATTAATTTCTCCAGGACTATTTTTTTACTAATACTAATTTCCTTTAATTCCTCCTTCTCACTAGACCCTTGGTTCCCTATCATTTCTGGGAAGTTATTTGTGTCCTCTTCCGTGAAGACAGAACCAAAGTATTTGTTTAATTGCTTAGCCATTTCCTTATTCCCCATTATAAATTATCCCATTTCTGACTGTAGGGGACCTACATTTGTCTTCACTAATCTTTTTCTTTTTACATACCTGTAGAAGCTTTACTCTCTGCAAGTTTACTCTCATATTCTATTTTTCCCCTCTTAATCAATTTCTTCGTCCTTTTTTGCTGAACTCTAAGCTGCTCCCAATCCTCAGGTTTGCTACTTTTTCTGGCAACTTTATATGACTCCTCTTTGGATCTAATACTATCCTTAATTTCTTGTGTTAGCCATAGTTGGGCCGCTTTTCCTTTTGTGTTTTAGCACCAGAAAGGAATGTATAACTGTTGCAATTCATGCATTTGTTCCTTAAATGTTAGCCATTGCCTATCCACCGTCATGCCTTTTAATGAAGCTCCCCAATCTATCATAGCCAACTCACTCCTCATACCTTCGTAGCTTCCTTTGTTTAGATTTAGGACCCTAGTTTCGGATTGGACTTCTTCACTTTCCACCTTAATGAAGAATTCTATCATGTTATGGTCACTCTTTCCTAAAGGAACCCACACAACAAGATTATTAATTAACCCCTTCTCATTGCACAATATCCAATCTAGGATAGCCTGTTCGCTAGTTGGCTCCTCAATGTACTGATCTAAAAAACCATCTCGTACACACTCCAGGAATTCATCCTCCACAGTATTATTAATATTTTGGTTTGGCGAGTCTATATGTAGATTAAAGTCACCCATGATTACTGTAGTACCCTTGTTACATGCATCTCTAATTTCCTGTTTGATGCCATCCCCTACATTACCACTACTGTTTGGAGGCCTATAGACAACTCCCACCAATGTTTCCTGCCCCTTGGTGCTTCTTAGCTCCACCCAGACTGATTCTACATCTTTATTTTCTGAGCCAATATCCTTTCTCACTATTGCTCTAATTTCATCCTTTACTAACAACGCCACCCCACCTCCTTTTCCTTTTAGCCTGTCCTTCCTAAATATCGAATATCCTTGGATATTCAGCTCCCAGCCTTGGTCACCCTGCAGCCATATGTTTGTAATTGCAATTATATCGTATCCATTTCCATCTGTTTGTGCTGTTAATTCGTCTACCTTATTACGAATGCTTCATGCATTCAGATACAGTGCCTTTAGATTTGTCTTTTTAACATTTTTAGACATCTTGACTTTTTTTTGTACTATGGTCCTATTTGTCTTATTACCATTGTTTCTTACCCGGACCCTGTTTGTTAGTGCACTCCTTTGTTTGTACGCTCGGTCCCTTCCTGACACAATCTGGTTATCCTTACCCCAATCACTTTCCTGCACTGCTTCCTTGTCTTTTCTCTTTAACATTCTAGATTTCTCTCCACCGGGACACTCTCCCCCCCCCCCCACCTTATTTAGTTTAAAGCCCTATCTACCTCCCTAGTGATTCGATTCACTCGAACTCTGGTCCCAGAACGGTTCAGGTGTCATCTGTCCCAACAGAGCAGCCCTCTCTTTCCCCAGTACTGGTGCCAGTGCCCCACGAATCGAAACCCACTTCTCCCACACCAATCTTTGAGCCACACACTCATCTCCCTGATCCTATTGACCCTATGCCAATTTGCTCGTGGCTCCGGTAATAATCCAGAGATTATGACCTTTGTGGTTCTACTTTTTAACTTAGTCCCTAGCTGCTCAAACTCTCTCAGCAATACCTCTTTCTTTGTCCTACCTATGTCGTTCGTACCTACGTGGACCACGACAACTGGATCCTCCCCCTCCCACTCCAAGTTCTTCTCCAGCCCGGAGCTGATGTCCTTTACCCTGGCACCGGGTAGGCAACATAGCCTTCGGGACTCACGCTCCTGGCTGCAGAGAACAGTGTCTATCCTCCAAACTATACTGCCGCCTACTACAACCACCTTCCTTTTTATTCTACTCACTGGAACGGTTTCCTGTACCACAGTGCCGTGGTCAGTTTGCTCGTCCTTCCCGCAGTCCCTGCACTGGTCCACAAGGGTTGCAAGAACTTTGAACCTATTGGACAAGTGCAGGGACTGAGGCTCCTGCAGTACTACCTCCTGGGTCCCCATACCTGCCTCACTCGCAGTCACATCCTTCTGTCCTTGATGTCTGAGTTATGCTACACGCGTAAAGTTAAATGCTGGCGCTTTTTCCATGCAGTCACATACACATCACATTATACGTCATGTATGTGGCTCGACCTGCATATGCTGCACTGGGGCTCACAGGAAGCAGAAGGGTCCAGTCCATATGGCTGATGTAATTGTTACCCCTAGACTTGACTATTCCAACGCACTCCTGGCTGGCCTCCCACATTCCACCCTACGTAAACATGAGGTCATCCAAAACTCGGCTGCCCGTGTCCTAACTCGCATCAAGTTCCATCCGCCCATCACCCCTGTGCTCGCTGACCTACATTGGCTCCCGGTGAAGCAATGCCTCAATTTCAAAATTCTCATCCTTGTTTTCAAATCCCTCCATGGCCTCGCCCCCCTCCCTATCTCTGTAATTTCCATCAGCCCCCCAATCCCCCGAGATATCTGCGCTCCTCTAATTCTGCCCTCTTGAGCATCCCTGATTATAATTGCTCAACCATTGGTGGTCGCCCCTTCTGTTGCCTTGGCCCATAGCTCTGGAATTCCCTGCCTAAATCTCTCCACCTCGCTTCCTATCATTCCTCCTTTATGACACTCCTTAAAACATACCTCTTTGACCAAGCTTTTGGTCATCTGCCCTAATTTATCCTTATGTGGCTCGGTGTCAAATTTTTTGTCTTAAAATACTCCCGTACAGTGCCTTGGGACCTTTTTACTACGTTAAAGGCGCTATATAAATATAAGTTGTTATTGCTGTAATCTGACAACCACCTAACAGTGTTTTCTGCTGATCTACCAGTGCGTCATCAGCCAGCTGGGGGGTGCTGGATACACCACGCCAGATGTTAAATTCCAGAGTGATCAGTACATGCAGCAAGCGACGATTCCCTACAGACAACAGAACAAGGCCTGCGGAAGCTTGGACCATAAACCACACTGGATGGGTTCGTCCCTGATGAAATGAGTCAACATGTAGCTGATTCCTCCTCTTTGATTCACATTCTTGGTTTCTCCTATTGGCAGTCAGAAGGATCGTCAGTCAGGGAAATGAAAGAAGTGTGACGGGGGATGAAATTCATTTTTAACAAGAGTGCCAACTGCTGTTAATGGAAAAGCAAGAACAATTAGCATGTGGTGAATTTTAATTAGTCACACCTCGGCACTTTTACAATGAAATGTGTCTTTTTACTTTCTGAATTATTGGTAGCTGTCAAATTTTTTTGTCTTATAATACTCCTGTGAAGCGCCTTGGGACGATTTACTATGTTAAAGGCGCGATATAAATGCAAGTTGGTGTTGTTGTAGCTGGCAAAGTATAACTTTTCAGTCAATAAATCACAGCCTGGGATTGCGTAGTTCCAGCCTGATGAAGCTCACAATGTCAACTTCATTTTAAAGAGGGACTGACATGGCTGCTGAGGTATGGGCAGTAGACTGTACCATACAGTGAGGCTGGGGCCCAGTCCCCCATTTGTGTTCATTCAGCCCAGATAGTAGCTGGGTCACTACAGTTTGCTTCAGTGCCTCAGGCTTACGGATGGCAGTAACAAAATTAATCCGGGTGCATACTCGTGATCACTATCACGGCGACTGTTAGAATCATAGAATGGTTACAGCACAGAAGGAGGCCATTCGGCCTGTCAAGCCCGTGCCTGGAAACTGTTTATGCATGTCGTGTGAGGACAGGGCTGAGCCCTCTGTGTTTTGCCAGCCCATGGATACTGTATAGGCTCACATAGCCAAAGAGGGGTTAAAAAAAACCCACATTAGTGGGACATGGGCTGCAGCCCACTGATCCTCCACATTGCAAGTCCCTCATCTCAGCGCCATTTTGGGAAGGGAGTTTGGGGGATGGAATTGATGGGGAGATAAAACTTCACCCTGTGCTGCTCTTGCATTCTCTCCTTCGTCCAGGTTCAGTCGGACTATGTAAGCCTCGGGTAGGCCTCTTGGCTAAGGGGTGGCACAGGGAGGCCTAAAAAGAGGTGGAATTTTTTTTTTTAAAGTACAAAGAAATATTTGACATTGATATTACACTTCAAACTCGAATTAGGGGAAGGTTCCCTCTCCCAGGGACTATGTGATCTGTCAAAACATCGCCGCGCTCCCAAAAGTAACTCTGTGAAGCACTTGGCAATGTATTCCAGAAATATAAATATTTTCTATTTCAATCTGGAGAACAGGTTTGTAAACAGAAACGTTTGCCGTTGTGCCTCTGAGGAGATGATGTCACTGCGTCACCAGTAACCTCCCCTCCCCCAGTAAATTAGTGACCCTGTATTCAAAATGGAGGAGCAATCTCATTGCCAATCTTGATGCAGTGCAAACTGACTTTGACTGTCAAATTGGTTGACATTGAACTGAGTTTTTGCAGTGACTCTTGGTAATGACGACTCCCCCTTTAACTTAATCAGCCGGCTCAAATTCCACGTCGAGCACTTCAGCATGTTCACACAGGGAGAGGATTAGCCAGAATTTATAGCTGTTGTTGTGCTATAAAATGAGAATGGAACACAGGTAATTTTATCCTCTGTATTTATTAACGTAATCGAGGCTACTGTTTATTTAAAGCTCTCAGGGAAACCAATTTATAAAATGGCTATAAATCAGAGCAAATCTCATCAGTATGTGGAGTCCCAGCGTTTGGAACATAAGAAGTGTTCACAGCGATACTTGAATTGTGGAGAGATGGAGCAAGCCAATTTTGCCAATCAGAAGCACGCGCTTCTTTAATATATACAGGACTGTGAGCTAATGGCTGGTTTTTCAGCAGGGACATTTTCCTCATTTTCTTCAACTCAACAGTTTAAATCAAATTATATTCATCAATATTAGAACATAAGAACATAAGACGTAGGAGCAGGAGGAGGTCATTTGGCCCCGTGAGCCTGCTCTGCCATTCAATAAGATCATGGCTGATCTGATCTTGGCCTCAACTCCTCTTCCCTGCTCGCTTCCCATAACCCTTGACTCCCTTATCGTTCAAAAATCTGTCTATCTCCACCTTAAATATATTCAATGACCCAGCCTCCACAGCTCTCTGGGGAAGAGAATTCCAAAGATTCACAGCCCTCTGAGAGAAGAAATTCCTCCTCATTTCCGATTTAAAAGGGTGCCCCCTTATTCTGAAATTATGCCCCCATTTCTAGATTCCTTCATGAGGGGAAACATCCTCTCTGCATCTACCCGGTCAAGCCCCTTCAGAATCTTATATGTTTCAATAAGATCCCCTCTGATTCTTCTAAACTCCTTGAGTATAGGCCCAATCTGCTCAACCTTTCTTCATAAGACAACCCCTTCATCTCCTAAAAACAGAAAATGCTGGAAATACTCAGCAGGTCAGGCAGCATCTGTGGAGAGAGAAACAGAGTTAACATTTCAGGTCGATGACCTTTTATTCAGCCTTTTTAGCAATTAAAAAAAATGAAGCGTAGCCAAGTCAGGTGTGGCTTTTGGAAATAAGTGGTTCGAATCAGTGGTTCAGTCGCTCTAGATATTGTGAACTTGTACTCTTGGGAAAATCCTATGCTCTCTCTCTCTCGGCCTTTCAATTTCCTCCCTCCCAACCTGTCCCCGTCTGAAGTTGGCGATCTTTGCTGAGGAATATGGTTCCACGGATGTTTGCGGCCCCCTCATGCCCCCTCCTAAGTGTCTATCCTTCATGTGTGAGTCAAGCAGGCTGTTTGACTGTGGCGGAGGTGGGGGGACGGTGGTGGGACTAATCTCACAACTGCATTTGATTCTGCCCTTACCAGATGCCCACAAGTGAAAACATTTTCCAAAAGAGACCACTTCTTAGTCATGACAAGCGAGAACCCTAATTGATTTTTCTCCATCCTTCCCTCCAGACCACGGGACCTGAGCTCTGTTGCAGTGGTCCAGCCCTGACTGAGATCGGCGAATATAGCACGTGCAGCTTTGCTGGTCATTGGGGCTCTGAATCATGCCAGGTGGTGCATATAAAACTGAGCAATCAAAGGAACTGAGTCCATAAGAACCAGTTCTAAATGATTTTTTTTTTGCTCACAGGAACCCTTTTTGCCACCCTGTGAGGTGAAGTCTCAATAGGGGAACTCAGGAGCCAGGATAGTGGCATTGGGGAAAAAGCAGTGACGAAAATGCAGAGCTCCCCAAGAAAAGCTCTGACATGAATCAGTCATTCATGAAAGAAAGACTTATGAAATAACACTGAGCGGCCTACGGATGGCGGTGTCTAGGGAGAGTATAAATACTTGGACACGGGCCCAACTTTTTTTTTTATTCATTGATGGGATGTGGGCGTCGCTGGCTAGGCCTGCATTTAGTGCCCATCCCTAATTGCCCTTGAGAAGATGGTGGTGAGCCACCTTCTTGAACCGCTGCAGTCCATATGGTGTAGGTACACCCACAATGCTGTTAGGAAGGGAGTTCCAGGATTTTGGCCCAGCGACAGTGAAGGAACGGCGATACAGGTCCAAGTCAGGATGGTGTGTGGCTTGGAGGGGAACTTGTAGGTGGTGATGTTCCCATGCGTCTGCTGCCCTTGTCCTTCTAGGTGGTAGAGGTCGTGGGTTTGGAAGGTGCTGTTGAAGGAGCTTTGGCGAGTTGCTGCAGTGCATCTTGTAGATGGTACACACTGCAGCCACAGTGCGCTGGTGGTGGAGGGAGTGAATGTTGAAGGTGGATGGAGTGCCAATCAAGCGGGCTGCTTTATCCTGAATGGTGTCGAGCTTCTTGAGTGTTGTTGGAGCTGCACTCATCCAGGCAAGTGGAGAGTATTCCATCACACACCTGACTTGTGCCTTGTAGATGGTGGAAAGGCTTTGGGGAGTCAGGAGGTGAGACACTCGCCGCAGAATTCCCAGCCTCTGGCCTGCTCTTGTAGCCACAGTATTTATATGGCTGGTCCAGATCAGTTTCTGATCAATGGTAACCCCCAGGATGTTGATAGTGGGGGATTCAGCGATGGTAATGCCATTGAATGTCAAGGGGAGATGGTTAGAGTCTCGCTTGTTGGAGATGGTCATTGCCTGGCACTTGTGTGGTGCGAATGTTACTTGCCACTTGTCAGCCCAAGTCTGAATGTTGTCCAGGTCTTGCTGCATATGGACACGGACTGCGTCAGTATCTGACGAGTCTCGAATGGTGCTGAACAGTGTGCAATCATCAGCGAACATCCCCACTTGTGGCCTTATGATGGAGGGAAGGTCTTTGATGAAACTTGCGCAGGGCATTCTTAACAGGAACTAGTGAAGGACACAACTAGACCTCCATGTTGTAAAACAGTTGATTAAAGCTTTGTTTAATGCTTAGACCAAGTGCCTAGTAGTTTTCTTACGTCACGCTCAAACAATTAAAATAAATGAGTGTCGGTGTTCGAAGTGCTAGCACACTAATGCTCAGTGTCACAGGCTGGGGGCGCCTGCGGATTTAATTCTTTGCTGCGTCAAGCAGAGCTCAGTGGGAGTCGAATATGGTGCCTGGCTCGTACCTGGTATCTCTCGGTGGTTGCATTCAGGAAGCATTGGCAGCAGCAATAACCTGCTTACTCACCAATAACCTGCTCACTGATGCCCAGTTTGGGTTCCGCCAAGACCACTCGGCTCCCGACCTCATTACAGCCTTGGTCCGAACATGACCAAAGTAGCTGAATTCCAGAGATGGGGTGAGACTGACTGCCCTTGACATCAAGGAGCCTAACAAAACTGAAGTCACTGGGAATCAGGGGGTAAAAACTCTCCACTGGCTGGAGTCATACCTAGCACAAAGGAAGATGGTTGTGGTGGCTGGAGGCCAACCATCACAGTTCCAGGACATCGCTGCAGGAGTTCCTCAGGGCAGTGTCCTAGACCCAACCATCTTCAGCTGCTTCATCAATGACCTTCCTCCAACAAAAGGTCAGAAATGGGGATGTTCGCTGATGACTGCACAGTCTTCAGTGTTATTCACAACTCCTCAGATAATGAAGCAGTTCATGGCCGCATGCAACAAGACCTGGACGACGTTCAGGCTTGGGCTGATAAGTGGCAGGTAACATTCGCGCCACAGAAGTGCCAGGCAATGAATATCTCCAAAAAGCGAATGTCTAACCACCTCCCCCTGACATTCAATGACATTACCATCGCCAAATCCCCCACTATCAACATGCTGGGGGTCACCATTGACCAGAAACTTAACTGGACCAGCCACCTAAATACTGTGGCAACAAGAGCAGGTCAAAGGCTAGGTATTCTGCGGCGAGTGTCTCACCTCCTGACTCCCCAAAGCCTTTCCACCATCTACAAGGCACAAGTCAGGAGAGTAATGGAATACTCTCCACTTGCCTGGATGAGTGCAGCTCCAACAACACTCAAGAAGCTCGACACCATCCAGGACAAAGCAGCCCACTTGATTGGCACCCCATCCACCACCTTAAACATTCACTCTCTCCACTGCTGGCGTACCGTGGCTGTACTGGCCGTGCTAGATGTGCTCCTATCTAGTTATCCAGCAAGTTAAACACTTATTCAAAGTAATTCCTCGTGAAGCCGTTTGCTGTTTTGAAGCTTTACTTGAACAAATTTGTGAAACTGTAAACAAAGACAAAGTATGTTTTGTACATAAACTGAGTACTATACATTCGATATTACATAGGATATAAAAATATTTACAACAGTAGAATAGATTAATTGTATAACCAACTAACATTTGGACTCACTTCTGTAACTATCAAATATTAACCTTTTATAAACATAGTGTTACCAAAATACTACTCTGACAACGTTGCTATTATGCTTACAAACAAAGGTACTCACAGATATTGCGCTTGGCTTCTTCGACAGCACCTCCCAAACCCGTGACCTCTTCCACCTAGAAGGACAAGGGCAGCAGGTGCATGGGAACACCACCACCTCCAAGTTCCCGTCCAAGTCACACACCACCCTGACTTGGAAATATATCGGCCGTTCCTTCATCATCGCTGGGTCAAAATCCTGGAACTCCCTCCTGAACAGCACTGTGGGAGGACCTTCACCACACGGACTGCAGCGGTTCAAGAAGGCAGCTCACCACCACCTTCTCAGGGGCAACTAGGGATGGGCAATAGATGCTGGCCTGGCCAGCAAAGTCCACGTTCCATAAACGAATAAAAAAAAGTCTGCCAGTAGGCCCACTCAGTTGCTAGTGTCAAGCCAGGCAGGTAAAGGAAAACCATAGCCCCAGTAAAAATCAAGTTTGAACAAAATGGTTTCTCAGCTGCTCTGTGCTCGCTGGGTTTGGTTAACTTTATAAATGGCTCAAGCTGCCCTTGTCACTTTATGACATCAGCCAAACCATGCAAGCTGTGTAAACACACTGCCAGCACCCCTGCTGTTTTCAGTGTCACTCAGTAATTCGGAAGTGAACAGACTGGTTCTTTTTCTCCCCCCTCCTTCCCAGGGAAACTGAGATTTACTGTTTAAGGGGAAGTAACTGTGCAGGAAATGAAACAAATCAATAGAGGGCAAATATTTTTGTGAAAGCTGCCGATTCCAAGAGGTGAAATAAGAGGAAAAACTGCAAATCTAAACAGAGAACAATAACAACAACTTGCATTTATATAGCGCCTTTAACAAACTAAAACATCCTAAGGCACTAAAACTGGAAATAAACAGCAGATCAGACAGTATCTGAAAAGAGAATAGGCAGGTTTATATTTTCTGGTTGAGACATAGGAACATAAGAGCGAGCAGGATTAGGCCATATGGCCCCTCGAGCCTGCTCCGCCATTCAATAAGATCATGGCTGATCTTCTACATTAACTCAATTTTCCCACCCAATCTCCATATCCCTTGATTCCCCTAGAGTCCAAAAATCTATCTATCTCAGCCTTAAATATACTCAAAGACTCAGCATTCACAACCCTTTGGGGCAGAGAATTCCAAAATTCACAACCTTCTGAAATTCTTCCTCATCTCAGTCTTAAATGGCTGACCCCTTATCCTGAGACTATGCCCCCTAGTCCTAGACACTCCAGCCAGGGGAAAACCTCTCAGCATCTACCCTGTCAATCCCCTTCAGAATCTTGTATGTTTCAATGAGATCACCTCTCATTCTTCTAAACTCCAGGGAGTATAGGCCAATTCTACACAATCTCTCATCATAGGACAGCTCTCTCATCCCAGGAATCAATCTAGTGAATCTTTGCTGCACCGCCTCCAAGGCAAGTATATCCTTCCTTAGATAAGGAGACCTTTTATCAAAACTACATATCCTCAGAGATGCCAGATTTACAAAATAAACTTTAATTGGATTGTTAGGTAAACAGAGCAAAACATTGACACTATCGTGTCCTTTGTCCCACAGAAAAGTAGGATATTAGGTTACAGAATTTCAATCTTCATGATTTATTTGGGGCTGTGTTTGCAGTAGAACAACATAGAAACATGTCCCAAGGTGCTTCACAGAAGTGTAATCAGGCAAAAAAGGTTTCGCAGAACTTGCAGAAAACTTATAAAATGTGGGACATTTGGGATATTTTTGGCCTATCGTAAACTTGGAGAATGGGGCCTCTCTGTAGTCAGTAAAACTATTCAGTGTAGCTCCTCTCAGACTAAGACCCATTAGCTCCAGTGCTAGGATTTACCGGTGAGATGTAACACTGGGGCAACTGGTCAGTAACGCTCACTGAGCTTAAAACAGCTGATCTAGTCAGGATCTTGGATCAATCCTGTATTGCAACATTACATGTTTCACAAAGGGTAAACAACTCCAAATTTCAGCTCTAAACGCTGGTCATTGAGGGGAAATTTTAACACGGGTGAACAGGTGGGAGTGGGTGTGGCGAAGGGTTAAATGGGCAAACATTTGAGGCATATCGGGAAGCCGGCTTCAACCCACCGACTTCTGGGTATTACTGAGGCGGGACAGGGGGCGGGCAGCCAACCCGCTCCCAGGAGGCATTTAAAATATGTTAATGAGGCTGGAAGGCTCCGCTTTAACCTGCTTAAGGTTTAACTGTAGCTGACCGGGTTTCCCAGGCCTCGGGAAACCCGGCAGCTGCAGCCAGGCAAGGACAGCCTCAGGGAGCAGTCCTTGTGGGCCGGAACGAGCAGGAGTGCCCTCCAAGTTTCCCCACCATCAGACCGCCCCCCATACACCACCCCCACCAAACTAGGGATCGGACTCCTCCCCCCTCCACCCTGGGGTCGGGGATCGGGCCTACCTGTTCCTGCGGCCTCCTCTGAAGCGTTCCCTGCCTGACTGGAAGCCAAGCGCGTTGGGAAGTAAAAATTTCCCTCTTCATTTCCCACAGTCATAAAGAAACTTATGATCCCTGTTGGAAAAGAAAAAAATATACAATAAACCTTTAAAGTCGTATTTACACTTCTCAGAAAATTTTTGACCAGAATTATAAACGTATTAATATTTAATGCTGCGGTTCTGTTTGTTTTGCTATATTCTTTGACCCATGATTGCTGATGTTAAATCCTGAGGCAGTCTGATTGCATTCCTGAGTTTGTTTCACAGATTTGCGACCGGGGCTTTAAATAAAGAGGAAAGGGACAATCAATTCTTAAAATAAGTGACGGTTCCTGGCTTACTCCAGCCTGATTTTCACTCGCTGAACTTCAGTGAAAATGTCTGCAAGGTTCGTGTCTCCGCAGTGTCTCTCCTCTGGCAGCAATTCGTGCCATCTTGTGACTAAAGAGGGAGCTGCACGTTGAGAGAAAATTGCCTGCAGTGGAAATCTCGGCTTCTGTTGGTGTTTCTGGCTGTGAAATGCTGTCTGTAATTGGAGGCGAGGTCATGATTCTCCTTTTTTTTGTGAGCTCTTTAGCGGGGTCTGTTGTAGTTTAGTGCAGAATGCTGTCACTGCGAGGATGCGTCTGCTGTTTTTTAAAAATCTGTGCTGCATTTCCTGCAACAATCTCAACAGCACATCAAACAACTGAGCATCATCCGAAGGGAAAACGTCTCATCATAAGTAAATGTGGCAGAAAGGTGCTGTCCTCCCCTTTATGCCAACAATTACGGTTCTGTGGCATTTTGATTATATATAGAGAGTATAATGGGATGTCCTCGCTCCCGCTCTCCTCCACAGCTGGGACTCGCCCGCTTTTGACTTTTGTTTGCCATATTGCACAGCTCTAGCATGACCTCGTCTGCATGCCCATTGGCGGTGGGATTGATAACGAGGGATCAACGAGTGCACCCATCCCTATTCATTCCTGCTGAAGTATTGCCAGATGGTGGATAGCAAAGGTCATGTTGTAATGAGCTTAATAACACTGGAGAACACCCTTTCGGTGGGATCGCTGGCAGTAAGTGCGAGTGAATGATATCAGTGGACGGGACACATTACGGGATGCTTACTGTCAACGGAAGCTGATGATATAGTGCCTCTTGCAGCGTTATTTGAGATCCAAACCTGCAGTGAAATGCTTTGTGTGTGGGGGGGAGGTGGGGCGGACAGAGATGCATGGGTGAGACAACTTTATGCCTTAGAAAACCTAACTGCTATGGCTGAATGAGTTGAAGGATAGTCTGAGTGATTGGAACAGACCCTGCAATTCCACCGCAGTCCGCTGGAAATGAGATGGTCTCTCAGACACACAACATAGGAACAGGAGTCGGCCATTCAACCCCTCGAGCCTGTTACACCATTCAGATAGTTCATGGCTGATCTGTATCTTAACTCAATTTACCTGCCTTGATTCTGTAACCCTTAATACCCTTGTCTAACAATAATCTAACAATCTCAGTTTTGAAATTTTCAATTGGCGAGGCCTCAACAGCTTTTTGAGTTCCAGATTTCCACCACCACTTTGTGTGAAGAAGTGCTTCCTGACATCACCCCTGAACGGCCTGGCTCTAATTTTAAGGTTATTCCCCCCCCCTCCTTGTTCTGGATTCTCCCCACCGGCAGAAATAGTTTCTCTCTATCTACCTGATCAACTCCTTTAATCAGCTTCAACACCTCAATGAGATCACCTGTTAATCTTCTATACTCGAGGCAATACAAGCCTAGCCTGTGTAACCTGTCCTCATAATTTAACCCTTTTAGTTCCGGTATCATTCTGGTGAACCTGACAAACTTGTAATAGTGAGGTTTTGGCCATCTAATTAATAAGTGACGTTTTCCCATGTAAATCAAGTAGCAGCTGGACAGTGCTGATCGTGTGGGGGTCAGTGGCTTCTGACGGTCAAGAGGGCAGACAGCAGTGATAAAGCCACAGACATTGACAGTGCAGAAGGAGGCCATTCAGCCCATTGTGTCTTTGCTGACTCTTGGCTGGAGCATTCCAAGACGAATCCCGCCACCCCACTCTCTTCCCCATGGTTGCATCTTTCTCTCCTTCAAATATTTACTCCAAAACAAAGAACTATGGACACTGGAAACCTGAACTGGAAATGAAATGCATCAGGTCAACTTCTGAGCCTGAAAGCTAGGTTAACATACACGGGTGGAACTGCCTTTCTTATTCAGCTGCTGACTGACGACCTGTGTATTTAAGAACATAAGAACATAAGAAACAGGAGCAGGAGTCGGCCATTCGGCCCCTCAAGCCTGCCCCACCATTCAATAAAATCATGGCTGATCTGATCTTGGCTCAACGCCACTTTCCCGCTCGCTCCCCATACCCCTCGACTCCCCTGTCGCTCAAATATATGTCTATCTCCGCCTTGAATATATTCAATGACTCCGCCTCCACAGCTCTCTGGGGCAGAGAATTCCAAAGATTCACGACCCTCTGAGAGAAGAAATTCCTCCTCATCTCCGTCTTAAATGGACGACCCCTTATTCTGAAACTATGCCCCCTCGTTCTAGACTCCCCCACGACATTTTCTGTCAGCACTCAGATCGTGATACTCTCTTTAAGATCCAGTCTTATATGAAGGACACCCAAACGAGGCCAGTATTTAAAATGGCTGATTTAATTGTTTCGCCAGTCTTCTCCCAGGTTCCCCTGGTCTCAATGTGCACCTGTTTGGAGAACTGCTGCTCACTGATGTGTGCAAAGCTTCAATGTCAACACCACAATATTCTAACTTTTATTGAGGTTTGAAGCAACATAAATTGCTGCACACAATTCTCGGTTATAATTACATATGTTTGTGTACTTGATTTCAGCACCTGTTGTTGCTCGATGATGGCTCTGGGTGTGTGGGAGACACAGCTTTTTTTTCCCATTTTCTGTGAGTTTTTGAACTGATCGAGAGGAGGGAGGTTAGTAGTGGGGAAAGGGTGCAGCTTCCATTTCCGGTTTTCAGTGTCAGCGATAAGCACTCCCAGGTCGGGTATAACACACTTAGTGTGTTCAGGGAGTGCTGTGCTGTCGGAGGTGCCGTCTTTCAGATGAGACATTAAACCGAGACCCCGTCTGCCCGCTCAGCTGGACGTAAAAGATCGCAGGGCACTATATTGAATAAGAGTAGGGGCGTTATCCCCGGTGTTCTGGCCAATATTTATCACTCAACCAACAGCACTGAAACAGATTATCTAGTCATTATCACATTGCTCTTTGTGGGTGTTTGCTGTGCACCAATTGGCTGCTACATTTCCTACATTACAGTAGTGATTACACTTCAAAAGCACTTAATTGGCTGTAAAGCGCTTTGGGTGCCCTGAGGTGGTGAAAGGCGCTATAGAAATGCAAGTCTTTCTTTCTTTACCTTGCATAAGTGTAAACCATAATGTTGTTCACAGTAAGCTATTCATCCATTGAGGGATCGCACCCAAAACCAACCTTGTTCTTGCCTGTCAATGCCATATCTTGCTTTCCCATCGATAGTCATTGGAGAGTGGTCATTGCTTTTGCCTCTTGTTCCCTCAAAATACTTACAACGTTGTGATTTCTGCCCTGCCTGAGATTAGCTAGCTCAGCACAGACCAAGACCGAAGTGGGCCATTTTAGTACACGTCCTAGGACTACACCTTTATTCCATGGACTGTGGCAGTTTTAGGATGGATTTTTGAAGTGTGCGGTCTTTTTTTCTTGCTATTTTATTATCTCTTATCTTAATCCATTAGAAATTGCTTGTGACAAATGCAACTAGGTATTCAGATCATTCGGGAATTATATAACCAGTAACAAACATCACATTTTTCAATCGTGTCGTGTTAACATATTCTGGAGAGAAAAAGTTAACGAGGTTTTCTCCAAACAAACAGGCAGTGGAGGAACTTCAAGGAAAAGACGTAATGATTGACATTTTCAGATCAAAATTGCACGTCAGAGGAAACCTGTTTCCTTTTATTGCTTTTGATCCAAAAGCCTGGATTTTGCTGTAATATTAACGGTGAGGCTATCGGCACTCGCTGTTATTACAGGGTAAACCTGATAACAACTTCTGAAATGTGCAGTTAAACACAGAAATCCAGAAGTTGCTGTCCAAGATACCCCGCTCCTCCACAAGGGTCGCTGTTGCAGTCCTCGCCGATAGACTCGGCAAAATCAACATTTCATTGTGCAGTACACATGTTTGCTGCATATATGACAAATAAAATTGAATTGAATTGAATTGGCGTAAACGTGAGGTACTTGCCCACTCGTTCTGCACTAAAGATTACTGGAAAAGTTAGGGCTGGTACATTTAGGAGTAAGTGAGTTTTTAGCGGTGTAATAAGTGCTAATTGCTGCTGAATAACCTCAATGGCCCTGAAAAAATAATTTTACAAGAAGAAAATGAATGTTAAAAATTAAAAAATGTTTAGGTCTTCTGACTGTCTCTTTTGTCTCTCTCCATTAATCCCATTTGTATTTCCCAATCTCTATTTTGCTTTCTGTACATCATTTAAATCTAATTTATATTCCCTGCTTTATATTCCTGGCTTGGACTCTGCGGCCAGAATTTTCCGGGGGGGGGGTGTCGGGTGGGAAATTTGATATTTTTGACCGGGTCGGGAACCCGCTATCAATTGGCTCCCACGCGCCTTTCCTCAATGTCGGGTATGTCAGCGCTGAGCAGACCCGACAGGCAGCAGCGGATGACCCAATTCAGGTAATTAGTGGCTTGTTTAGAGCCACTTGAATGATTTTCAGCTTACATTTTGCATTTGACAGCTCGCCCACGGGGTTCACGCTGGTCGTGGACCATGCCTGTCAAGCTGAGGTGGGAGGTCAGCAGCCATTGAATCAGTTGATGAGTTGACAGCTTCAAATGTAAAGTAAAAGCTCCCACTTTACAGAGATACCTTCCCTCAGCCACAAGCTCTTCCTCACTACATTTCCACAATAGATTCACCATGCTGCAAGTCTTTGCACAAGTCTCCATCCAGTCTGACCTCATTACCTCTCTCACCATTGACGGATTACTTCTGTCATCTCAAATTCACCTGCCATCTATTCCATCAGCATGGGTGCCCTTTATAGACTCTCACCTTGGTCCTCAGAATCCCACCACGATCAGCAGCAGCTCCAGGCACACCAGCAGCACCAACAACAACACCAACCTTCTCCGCAATCAACTGTTGCTCACAGGACACAGGGCACCAGCACCTGACCACATTGCTACCCGGGAAGCCAGGGATGGCCTCACCATGGCCAGATTTACTTCATTTGACGCTGTACACCCTGGCTGCCACATGATGCGTCAGGTTAGCACCACCCCACACCAACACCATAAAGCAATCCTACAATCGCAAAACCATTCCGTTCACACTCATGACCATTGCGGGGGGTACCATTATGTCTCACCATTCACTGCAACTGACTAAGCCACTTCCAAAGGTGCACACAAATCTGTCCAAAAATGCAAAGTGGTAAAAGTAAAGGTTTAAATGTTTGACACCACATTAACAGAAACTTTACATGAATATTGGATAAAACACCCATATGTCTACCCTTGTGTGTTGTTGGTTGGTATGATTGCACTAGGGTGAGCGTGAGAGGTGGCTAGTGAGATGGGGATGTGATAATATAGATAGAGAGGGATGGGTGGAGGTCCAAGATAAATTGGTGTGAGTAAGGATGTGCAGGAGTAAAATAGAATGGAATAGAATGGTTACAGCACAGAAGGAGGCCATTTGGCCCATCAAGCCTGTGACAGCTCTCTGCAAGAGCAGAACAGCTAGTCCCACTCCCCCGCCCTGCAAATCTTTTTCCTTCAGGTACTTATCCAATTCCCCTTTGAAAGCCACGATTGAGTCTGCCTCCAGCACTCTTTCAGGCAGTGCATTCCAGATGCTAACCACTCACTGTGTAAAAAGGTTTTTCCTCATGTCGCCTTTGGTTCTTTTGCCAATCACCTTAAATCTGCGTCCTCTGGTTCTCGACCCTTCCGCCAATGGGAACAGTTTCTCTCTATCTACTCTGTCTAGACCCTGCATGATTTTGAACACCTCTATCAAATCTCTTCTCAACCTTCTCTGCTCTAAGGAGAACAACCCCAGCTTCTCTAGTCTATCCACGTAACTGAAGTCCATCATCCCTGGAATCATTCTCGTAACTCTTTTCTGCATCCTTCCTAAAGTGCGGTGCCCAGAATTGGACACAATACTCCATTTGAGGCTGAGCCAGTGTATTTATAAAAGTTCATCATAACTTCCTTGCTTTTGTACTCTATGCCTCTATTTATGAAGCCCAGGATCCCATATGCTTTTTTCACCGCTTTC
This sequence comes from Somniosus microcephalus, assembly GCF_052327205.1. Taxonomy (NCBI): domain Eukaryota; kingdom Metazoa; phylum Chordata; class Chondrichthyes; order Squaliformes; family Somniosidae; genus Somniosus; species Somniosus microcephalus. The sequence goes on along the minus strand of NC_141012.1, from coordinate 35,340,306 downwards.
TCAACCTGCCCTGCCACCTTCAACGATTTGTGCACATATACCCAAAGGTCTTTCTGTTCAGGCGCCCCCTTTAGAATTATACCCTTTAGTTTATATTGCCTCTCTTTCTTCCGACCAAAATGTATCACTTTGCACATTACTGCTGCCACGTGTCCACCCATTTCACTAGCCTGTCTATGTCCTCTTGAAATCTATCACTATCCTCCTCACTGTTCACTATACTTCCAAGTTTTGTCTCATCTGCAGTTTTTGAAATGGTGCCCTGTACTCCCAAGTCCAAATCATTAATATATATCAAGAAAAGCAGTGGTCCTAGTACCAACCCCTGGGGAACACCACTGTGTACCTTCTTCCAGTCTGAAAAAGAACCGTTCACCACTACTCTGTTTCCTGTCACTTAGCCAATTTTGTATCCATGCTGCCACTGCCCCTTTTATTCCATGGGCTTCAACTTTGCTGGCAAGCCTATTATCAAACCCCTTTTGGAAGTCCTTCTTAGGCAGTCCCTCGGAACCGAGGATGACTTGCTTCCACATTAAAAATGAGTTCGCAGGTGACCGATGAGTCCAATGCAGGACCTACAGACTCTGTCACAGGTGGGGCAGATGGTGGTTGAAGGGGCGGGTCGGTGAGATGCTTGGGTTGACGTGCGCTCCTTGCGCTGCCTGCGCTTGGCTTCTGGTTGCTCCCGGCAAAGAGTATTGAGGTGTTCGGCGCCTTCCTGGATGCTTCTCCTCCACTTTGTGCGGTCTTGGGCCAGGGATACCCAGGTGTCGATGGGGATGTTACACTTTTTCAAGGCGGCTTTGAGGGTGTCCTTGAAGCATTTCCTCTGCTCACCTGGGGCTCTCTTGCTGTGCCGGAGCTCCGAGTAAAGCGCTTGTTTTGGGAGCCTCATATTGGGCATGCGGACAATGTGACCCGTCCATCGGTGCTGATTGAGCGTGGTCAAAGCTTCGATGCTGGGGATGTTGGCCTGAGCAGGAACACTGACGGTGCGCCTATCCTGCCAATGGATTTGCAGGATCTTGCGGAGGCAGCGTTGGTGGTACCTCTCCAGTGCTTTGAGGTGCCTGCTGTACATAGTCCATGTCTCTGAGGCATACAGCAGGGTGGGTAACACTGCTGCGCTGTAGACCATGAGCTTAGTGCCGGGTTTGAGGTCCTGGTCTTCAAACACTCTCTTCCTCAGGCGACCAAAGGCTGCACTGGCACACTGAAGGCGGTGTTGGACTTCGTCGTCGACGTCTGCCCTTGTTGACAGTAGGCTCCCGAGGTATGGAAAGTGGTCCACGTTGTCCAAGGCCTTGTCGTGGATTTTGATAATCGGGGGGCAGCACTGTGTGGTGGAGGCTGGTTGGTAGAGGACCTTTGTCTTACAGATGTTTAGTGTAAGGCCCATGCTCTTGTACGCTTCGGTGAAGATGTTGATGATGGTTTGGAGTTCAATCTCCGAGTGAGCGCAGACGCAAGCGTCGTCTGCATACTGTAATTCGACGACATTTGGAAGTCCATGTACACCACATCAACCGCATTGCCCTCATCAACCCTCTCTGTTATCTCATCAATAAACCCGATCAAGTTAGTTAAACACGATTTGCCTTTGACAAATCCCTGCTGTCTTTTCTTAATTATCCACACTTGTCCAAGTGACTGTTAACTTTGTCCCTGATTATCGTTTCTAAAAACTTCCCTACTACCGAGGTTAAACTGACTGGCCTGTGGTTGCTGAGTTTATCCTTACACCTTTTTTTGAATAAGGGTATAACATTTGCAATTCTCCAGGCCTCTGGCGCCACCCCCCGTATCTAAGGAGGATTGGAAGATTATGGTGAGTAGGGTAGGGAAGGCAGAGTGATGGGGATGTGGTGAGAGGCACAGCAGGATGAGTTTGAGTGTGGTTTTGTACTAACGTTTTGTGATCTACTGAGATCATTGAAACGTTAGCGGCACTGCACCCTGGTCCTCCTGACGACATCCTTGCTTGTGCCCTCCTCTGCAATGTGCAACCAGGCTGTGTTGATCTCCGAGGGAGGTCTCTTCCACCCATGGGAAGGGAAGAGAACCTCTCTGTGTGCTGTGACTCCCTCCATAAGCATATGGAGGGAATCATGGGAGAGACTGGGTGCAGCCCTGCACCTTTGTGCAGTGCTTGTTAGTGTTTGCAGCACCTCAAAGCTGTAGAACATTGACAGCACAAATGTCAAAATAAAGTTGGCCATGGTCCCTTTAAGGAAAACGGCTGATGACACGTCATCAAGTGACTCACCAGACCCGCTTCCTCTAATTGGCCGGGAAACGCGCTTGGTGGGCTTAACAAACCCTATTAACGGAAATTCATTTCACAGAGTGGGATGGAGCCAGCAGCAGGGTTGGGACCCGCCACTGACATCGACGCCCCCCCGCCCCCCCCCACCGGACCCGCCACCGACATCAACCCTCCCCCGGACCCGCCACCGACGTCGCCCCACTCCCCCCGGACTCGCCACCGACGTCTCCCCCCCAGACCCGCCACCGACATCACCCCCCCCCCCGACCCACCACCGACGTCGCCCCACCACCCCCCCCCGGACTTGCCACCGACGTCTCCCCCCCAGATCCGCCACCGACATCGCCCCCCCAGACCCGCCGAGGTGAGCAAAATCCTGGCCTGCATATCTCACTGAGGATTCTTTAATATGATTGGTTGAAGAGCCTCGCTGTTACTTTCTCTGCTCACAGACACCACAGATTCCCTGTAGAGGGCGCCACACTGAACCAGATGCTGGATTTGGGGAAATCTCCGCTGACAAGCTCGCAAAAACTCTGTGGGGAATCTGTCAGCGAGGTGAACGGCGAGCGCCATTCCTTTGCCGCTGAGAGCAAAATCTGGGTCATTAAAAGGTGAAAATGAAAGTGCAAACTTTAATTTTCATTGGGTCATTTTCATTTATTATATTGGGTCATTTGCAGCATTAGGGTAGCTTTATTGATTTTCCCATTTCAGTCACCCACTTGAGCTGGAATTAGAGATGCAGAGGACTATTCCAGTCACAAAAAGACAGAAAATGACATCCTTTTGAAATGCTGAATTGTATTTAACTATTTCCAGTTCCGAGCTGAAATCTTCAGCAATTGGAGCAACCACTTTGAGTTTCTGTTTTGTTGCTGTGAGACTAAAGATTTTCTATTTCTCATGCAAACTATCCCGTTGCCTCTTTGAGTGAGATTGATGGTTTATTGTTGAATTAGGAGTCATTTGCACTTAGACTCCCAGGAACTAGACAGAATCCGACCAAACTCTTGTCATCTTGGCCCCATACAGTCAGAGGACACTTTCATCCCTTCAGTTTGGGTTGGAAGTCATAAATCGTTAAGGAGAAAGTCCAGTGTTGAATCCACTGCACCAGATCAACCTTTGGGAGCTGTTTTAGGTCATTTTTTTTAGAACGATAGTTGGCATGCGAAAGCAATCACACTGAAGGATTGATGCAGGCTTCATAAATTCAAGGTACAAATTCAGTGCAGTTCAGATGTATTCTCCCAAATTATAAATGAACTAAACTTCAGAGATTAGGATACACCTTCAGAGCTCCCCAATGGATTGGTGGGTAATTTCACTAAGTGGTTTGTTACGGAGCGAATCGAGAAGTTCCCTGGTTTGATCCTCCATATGTGCTACGTGAGCTGATCTCAGCCAGGCCACAGTTGGTGTGGTGCAATAGGTCTTGGTGTCATTGGGCTAGGAAAGATCCCAATTGCCATCCATTAATCCCCAATAGAAAGTTGGGTGAAGACAACATTGGGTTTGACTGTAATGGCCATGCAGTTGGCATCCCAATGCCTAATACCAGTCATTGTTTCAGCTTACAGAAGAACGGCCACTTGGGTGACATATATAATGTGGCCTGTGCTTAATGAGTCAGTTCCTTCAGGTAAGGGAGCGAAGAAAACTGCAAAGAAAAGGAAAGCCTTCCAATTATACCGTGCCTTAGCACAGCTCTCGAACGTCCCAAAGCACTTCACATACAACCAACTACTGTACTTTGAGGTGTAGTGACTGCTGTTGGCTCAGCAACCAGCCATATTTTGAACAGCAATGCGCCATAAACAATCATGAGATGAATGGACAATAGATTTGTTTTGATAGCACTGGTTTAAGGAGAAATATTGGTCAGGACATTTAAGAGCTCTCTGCTACTCCTCCTCGTCTTCTATGTTCTTCTGAACTGCAGAAACAAGGGGGGTGATTTTCATTCAGAAGTCGGGAAGGAGGCGGGACTACAACTTTCGGGGTTGTAGTCCCGCCTCCATCGAGTTGTAGCCAACCAACGCGATTTTAACTTGATTGACCTTGTTGAGCTCGCCCAGCGGGCTCAGCAGGCCAATTAAGGGCCACCCGGCAACAGGTGACGTCACAGACTGAAATTTCATCTGTCAAGACGTTTTGACAGATGAAATATCAGCGTTTCACAGCTGTTTGAAGCTGTCAAACACTGACAGCCTTACTTCTAACCTGAGTCCTTCTACACAGACTCAGTTAGAAATCTCGCCGGCACTGAAAGCTGCAGGCTGTCACTTTTGACAGTTCGCAGCCATTCTGCTTTCTGTGCCGGTTAGATGATGGACTCCCGAAACCTAGAGGAAGGAAGGCTGAAAAAGTAAGTACAGGTAATTTAAACTTCTTTACACACTTTAGACACACCAAACACACTTACCTTTGCACTCATGCACCCATCACTCACCTGAACACCGACATCTCGACCCCTCCAAGTCCTTCAACCCGACGGCCCGACTCCTCTAACTTGGCGTGGTTTGGAGCCGTCTGGATTCCCACACTTCAAGCTTAAAAATAGGGATTAGGCTAAAAACTGCCTGTTAACTACCTGTTAACAGGCAGTTAATTGTCACTAATCCCTTCCCGCCTCGGGTAGGCGGGTCCCAGTGCGGGGCGGATACTCGCCTCCTTTGAAACTCACATGGAGGCGGGCTGGGGGCGGGATGGTGTCGGGGCCCCCGAATTCGGGACTTTAAATCCCTGCATGCCTCCAATCCCGACTCCACGGGTCAATGAAAATCGACCCCAAGTAGTTTAATTTTTCCAAAGGGCAACACCTCTGATAATTCAGCACTCCCTCAGTACAGCACTGGAGTGTCAGCCTAGTTTATATCCTCAAGTCCTGGAACTGGACTGGTACCAGGACCTTCTGATTCCAAGACTAAACCAAGAATACAAGAATACAACTTTTGAATCACTCTTTGTTATTTAAAATGGACTATTATCATTTTCTAGAAGCTCTTACTCTGTTTTGATTGCATTTGTATTTCCAGTTCTGAGATTGCATGCTTGTCAGTAAAAGAAGTTAACACAAGAAACGTAATGAAAGCATTCTGTTGCTGACAGAGTCACCTTTGTTCTGTTTGTGTATCTTGTTGGGCTTTATACTCCAGTGCGAAAGAATTGTGTTCCAAATAAGGACAGAGATTATATTCATGTACTTGAATGTTGGTGTTCATTCTTTCTCATCTGTATAAAAGCAATTATGTAAAATAACTGCTGTAGCAAATACACACTCTGCTTCTGAGCTTGCAAATGAAGCTAATTAAAACTAATGAGTTTATAATTGTGAACAGCAAGAAGAATATCAAGTCATTTTGTATCTCGGTTCTCAATCCTGCAGTGAGAAAATAAGAACAACTTCATATTTATTTTAAATAGGTTTGTAACTAAGGAGAGAGGGACGAGACAGCACTCGGGGAATAAGTGTTATAGAGGGAGCTGTCTAAGCTCATTGTTGGCAACATGACCATAATACTGTAATAGATTTTTTTTTTAAGTGCACAAACAGGACTACCTTACATTGTCTCATACCCAAAACATGGTGCAGTCTCAGATTTACTAATGGCATTGCTGTGTCGTAGTATTATAAGGTGTCAACAACGTATGATAAATGTATTTATTCACACTCTATGCACTGTACATTTGAATTGCATATAGCATTTCAACTTGTCTCTTTCAAATACTGTTTGTAACCCAAGGTTAGAACCTTTTTGTAAACTGAGCAACACACAACTATCAGAGCTAACAGATTCTGAAGTGGCTTCACACAGATTGCTGCTGTATAGATTTGGCTCAGTTGGCAGTAATCATCTCTGAGTTAGAAGGTTTCAGTTCAAGCCCAGCTCTAGTATAAAGCATATAATACAGGCAGACACTTCAGTTCGGCGCTGAGGGAGTGCTGCATTGTGAAGGTGATGTCTCTCATATCCAGCATGAACCCAAAGGCCCCCTCAAGGATACATAAGGTTTCCAGGGACTATTCAAAGACGAGCTGGGAATTGTCCTTTTTTTTGAACCAGTTAATCAACATTTGTTTTTTTGACTGGGAGAGAAGGAGGAAGGTTATTTAAAAGCTGGAAGATTCTAACACTCACTTAAAGCACTACAAAAGAAAAACAGCAGTTAGTTTCCACGTTGTAGATTTCTCTTTGTTACTCTTTCATTTCCATTCCTATATTCTTCCTCTCTATTTTTTTTGCATCATGCATTCTGCAGAGTAAAATGGAGGAGGAGAATGCTCTCATTTCTGGAGGATAATGTTGTGTGCTTCATTCCCATATGGGAGTCAAGCTCGTATGTAGTCACATCCCAGTGCAGTCTAACAGAGCACTGCCTGAAGAAGGGGCTGTTTTTTTAAGTGAGACTTGATGGATGAGATTCCGAGAGATCTGCCAACCTCGGCCACCATTTTCTCAAGCAATGCTTCCTAGAGCCTTGCTTCCAAACTCCAGCAGAGTCCCGGTGTAAATGGGGCTTCCAATCACATTGATCTGTCCCTATCTTCCCTAATAATTAAGTCAAAATGAGTATATATTTCTGGAGAGACTGAGCAGTAGGAGTCCGCATTGGTGAAAGGGGGTGGGAGGAGTGACCTGAAAATAAATCCTTTAAAAAAAATGGGTTCTCTGTAAAGAGTGCAGTTTATGACAGGAAACAATGTAGTGGTACAGTCCACAAAGAGTTAATACCCTGAAGAAGTGTTTTGAATGTGACTCAGATCCAATAATGCAGTGGCCTTAATTGTAATTGGAAGCTGCAAAGTTATGATGCTGTCAAGAAATTGCAGTTTGGTAAACTCGGACAAGATAAATACCACTTAGAAAGGTTACAATAAAATACACCTTTACAGGGAATAATAAACTACTGGGGTGTTTTCCAAGGCTGTTACACATTGAAAGGATTTGGGTAATATCTTGAACCTGAGCTATTCATGAGCCAATCGGCAGTGTTCAGACATGGAATAACCCTCCCTCCCCCTGACTATTGATGGTACCTGCACACTCCTATGTTATCTTTTCCCAGGAGGTTTTCCTTTCAAATTCCATCAGTCACTTTGTATTTGCCACTTTTAGCCACGAATGATATTGCTCTGGAATTTTGTCACGCAGCTTTCCATAGCTCAAAGGGAAAAGGAGGGTTGTCAAAGTGCCCTTAGTGTGGTCAGGAGACAGGATTTGAGGATTTTTCTGGGTTATAATCCTGTTCGTCTGTCAATATGTTATATTGCATGAAATATTGGATCTTCAAATACCTGATTTCTTGGTCATTTCTGAGGATTTGAAAAGAATATTTTCCAATAAAATCAGATTTAATAGGGAAGAAATAAATATTACTCATAGTCATGAAGCTCAGATAAGTTATCAGACAACATGGGTTTAGATGTTGTTTTGAAGCAGTTGCCTACTTTGTTTCACTGGGTTTAATGTAGGATGTGTGAATTGAATAGGGAGAGATTCTAGGGGGGAGAAATTGCCCTCCTTTGCGCCTCCCGTGGGGGGAGCTAACGGGACGCAAAGGCCTTTTCACCCAGCCGCGACGCTGGCCGCATCTCCCGCCAAATTCTGCGGGAGGTTAGTGGTGGCACTACCGGGTTGTGCCCCAATCTCATGCGCCCGGAGGTCATGACGTCATCTCCGGGTGCATCGCCCCGGCAGAAAAATTCCCCTTCTCCCTCTGCAGCAGCGCCGGGCGATGGCAGCGACTGCTGCAGGGGACGCGAGCAGGGCAGCCGGCCGCTAGCGGGGGCAGAAGGTAAAGGTGAGGTGGCCGCCTGCCCTGAAAAAATGGCGGCTTTTTTGAAAAGCAATGTTTTTGCTTTGGACGCGGGGTCGTGATCGGTCAGCTTGGCACTCTGCTTGAGTGCCCGGCTGATCGTGTGGCACCCCCCGCTCACTGGTGCTGCAGGTAAGTTTAAAAAAAACAACTGCAGGGTTTGCAGCGCGGGGCCCTTCCTTCCCTTTAATTCAGGGAAGAGCCCCTGCCATGTGTCAGCGCCACGCGGTCAGTGGGTGGCGCTGCTGAGCCGTGCACCCCGGGTCGCGAACTTCCACCCCTCTTATGCTCCAAGAAGGAAGTGGAGGCCGTGATTTAGCGTTCCACTTCCCTCTTGGAGCAAAAAGTGGGAATTTTAGAAAGGCTGGGTTAGCGCCTGGCGCTAACTTTTCCAGCTTTTCTGATTTAACGCCCGAAATGGGGCTTGAGGGAAATTTCTAGCCCTTGATGTTTTAAAAAGGTGAGTGTTGTGGATGTAATGGACAACTTCTAAGTTTGCTGCTAAAGTGGAGCTCTATTCCTTTAAGACCACTAAAGCTAATGTTAAGTAAACAAGACCTCAGTTCATTCAGAGTATAATTGTTTGGAGCACTGTACCAATTGGAAAGTGCCTGTACACGTCAGGATGGTGCCTGTACACTTCAGGCTGTAGGTAATAAGAACATAAGAAATAGGAGCAGGAATAGGCCACACGGCCCCTCGAGCCTGCTTCACCATTTAATAAGATCAAGGCTGATCTTCTACCTCAAATCCACTTTCCCGCCCTATCCCCATTTTCCTTGATTCCCTTAGTGTCCAAAAATCTAACAATCTCAGTCTTGAATATACTTGATTGAGCATCCACAGCCCTCTGGGGTAGAGAATTCCAAAGATTCACAACCCTTGGAGTGAAGAAATTCCTCCTCATCTCAGTCCTAATGGCCGACTCCTTATCCTAAGGCTATGACCCCTAGTTCTAGACTCTCCAGTCAGGATGAGAATCCTCTCGGCATCTACCCTGTCAAGCCCTCTAAGAATTTTAAATGTTTCAATGTGATTATCTCTCATTCCTCTAAACTCCAGAGAGTATAGGCCCATTCTACTCAAACTCTCCTCATAGGACAGCCCTCTCATCCCAGGAATCAATCTAGTGAACCTTCGTTGCACCCCCTCTAAGGCAAGTATATCCTTCCTTAGTTAAGGAGGTCAAAACTGTGCACAGTACTCCTGGCATGGTCTCACCAAAACCCTATATAATTGCAGCAAGACTTCCTCACTTTTATAATCCAACCCACTTGCAATAAAGGCTAACATACCATTTGCCTTCCTGATTGCTTGATGTATCTACAGGTTAACTTTCTGTGATTTGTGTACAAAAACACCTAAATCCCTCAGCATACGAATATTTACTAGTCTCTGAGCTTTTAAAAAAATATTTTGCTTTTCTATTCTTCCGACCAAAGTGAATAATTTCACATTTACCCACATTATACTCCATCTGCCACCATCTTGCCCATTCACTTAACATAGAAACATAGAAGATAGGAGCAGGAGTAGGCCATTTGGCCCTTCGCGCCTGCTCCGCCATTCAATGAGATCATGGCTGATCATCCAAATTCAGTACCCTGTCCCTGCCTTCTCCCCATATCCGTTGATCCCTTTAGCCTTAAGAAATATATCCAACTCTTTCTTGAATATATTTAATGAACTGGCCTCCACCGCCCTCTGTGGCAGAGAATTCCACAGGTTCACCACTCTCTGGGTGAAGAAATTCCTCCTCATTTCAGTCCTAAATGCCTTACCCCTTATCCTTAGACTATGACCCCTGGTTCTGGACTCCCCGGCCATCAGATACATCCTTCCTGCATCTAGTCTGTCCAGCCCTGACAGAATTTTATAGGTTTCGGTGAGATCCCCTCTCAATCTTCTAAATTCCAGTGAGTATAACCCCAATCGACACAATCTCTCCTCATACGTCATTCCTGCCATCCCAGATAACAGCCTGGTGAATCTCCGCTGCACTCCTTCCATGGCAAGAACGTCCTTCCTCAGGTAAGGCGACCAAAACTGCACACAATACTCAAGGTGCGGTCTCACCAAGGCCCTGTATAACTGTAGCAAGACATCCTTGTTCCTGTACTCGAACCCTCTTGCTATGAAGGCCAACATACATAGAAACATAGAAACATAGAGATAGGAACAGGAGTAGGCCATTCGGCCCTTCGAGCCTGCTCCGCCATTCAATGAGATCATGGCTGATCTTCGTCTGAGATCATAGCTGATCTTACCAGTTCAGTACCCCGTCCCCGCCTTTTCTCCGTAACCCTTAATCCCCTTAGCCTTCAGAAATATATCCAATTCTCTCTTGAAAATATTTATTGAATTAGCCTTCACAGCCCTCTGTGGCAGGGAATTCCACAGGCTCACCACTCTTTGAGTGAAGAAATTCTTCCTCATCTCTGTTTTAAATGATTTGCCCGCTATTTTTAGACTGTGGCCCCTGGTTCTGTGCTCCCCGGCCATTGGAAACATTCTCTCTGAATTCAGCCTGTCCAGGCCTGCCATAATTTTATATGTTTCGATGAGATCCCCTCTCAATCTTCTAAACTCCAGTGAGTACAAGCCCAAACTATTTAATCTCTCTTCGTAGGTCATTCCCGCCATTCCAGGTATCAGCCTGGTGAATCGCCGTTGCACTCTTTCCATGGCAAGAACATCCTTCCGCAGATGGGGCGACCAAAACTGTACACAATACTCCAGATGCGGTCTCACCAGCACCTTGTACAGCTGTAGTAAGGTATCCCTATTCCTATACTCGAACCCCCTTGATATGAAGGCCAACATACCATTTGCCTTCTTAATCGCCTGTTGCACCTGCATGCTCTCCTTCAGTGACTGGTGCACAAGAACACCCAGGTCCCTCTGCACTTCCCCATCTCCCAATCTATTGCCATTTAGATAATAATCTACCCTCCTGTTTTTACCCCCAAAGTGGATAACCTCGCATTTATCCACATTATAGTGCATCTGCCACGTATCCGCCCATTCCCCCAACCTGTCCAAATCGCACTGTAGCCTCCTGACATCCTCATCAGAGCCCACCCCTCCTCCTAGTTTAGTGTCGTCAGCGAATTTGGAAATATTGCATCCAATTCCCTGATCCAGATCATTTATATATATTGTGAACAGCTGGGGTCCCAGGACAGATCCTTGCGGCACCCCGCTGGTCACTGCCTGCCACTCCGAAAACGAGCCGTTTATTCCAACTCTCTGTTTTCTATCCGCCAGCCAGTTCTCTATCCACGTTAATACTTTGCCCCCAATTCCATGAGCCTTAATTTTGCATGATAATCTTTTGTGTGGAACCTTATCGAAGGCTTTCTGGAAGTCAAGGTACACCACATCCACTGGCTCTCCCCCATCTATTTTACCAGTTACTTCCTCAAAAAATTCCAGCAGATTAGTCAAACACGATTTACCCTTTGTAAATCCATGTTGACTCTGTCCGATCCTTTCCCCATTTGTCAAGTGCTCCGCTATTTTATCCTTAATAATGGACTCTAGCATTTTGCCCACAACCGATGTAAGGCTTACTGGTCTATAATTCCCTGCTTTCTCTCTACCCCCCTTTTTAAATATTGGGGTAACATTAGCTACCCTCCAATCCACGGGTACTGTTCCCGAGTCAATGGAGTTCCGGAAGATGATCCTTAGAACATCTGCTATCTCCAGGGCCACCTCCTTAAGTACCCTAGGATGTAGTTTATCAGGCCCCGGGGATTTGTCGGCCTTCAGTCCCCTCAACTTACCCAACACCATATCCCTAGAGATACTAATTTCTGTCAGCTCCTCCCTCTCATTAGTCCCTATGTTTGCCGATATTCCTGGGAGGTTATTTGTGTCCTCCTTTGTGAATACAGAACCAAAGTATGAGTTTAATTGGTCTGCCATTTCCTTATTCTCCATTATATATTCTCCCGAATCGGACTGCAAGGGACCGACTTGGGATTTTACCAGTCTTTTCCTCCTGATATACCGATAAAAGCTTTTGCAGTCTGTCTTTATGTTTGCTGCAAGTTTACTTTCGTATTCTATTTTCCCCTTCCTGATTAATCCCTTTGTCCTCTTTTGCTGTATCCTGTACTGCCCCCAATCTTCCGGTCTGGTGCTTTTTTTTGCCAGTTGATATGCCCTTTTTTTTTATTTTATGCTGTCCCTAATTTCCCTCGTTATCCACGGTTGAGTCACCTTTTTAGGTTTATTTTTATGCCAAACCGGTATAAACATGTTCTGGAATTCTTCCATTCTATCTTTGAATGCTTGCCATTGTCTCTCCACTGTCAATCCCCCCAGAAACACCACCCAATCAATCTTACCCAATTCCCGTCTCATACCCTCGTAATTCCCTTTATTTAAGTTCTGGACCTTAGTCTCTGATTCAATTTCCTCACTCTCCATCTCGACTGAGAGCTCGATCATATTATGATCGCTCTGACCCAAGGGGCCTCGTACAAGAAGATTGCTGATAAGTCCCTTCTCATTGCACAATACCCAGTCTAAAATGGCCTGATCTCGAGTCGGCTCCTCGACATATTGGTCCAGATAACCGTCCCGAAAACATTCCAGGAATTCCTCCTCCTCAGAATTTTTACTAATTTGGGTAGTCCAATCAATATGTAAATTAAAGTCACCCATGATGACAGCTGTGCTCTTATCGCACGCTTCTCTAATTTCCCTTTTTATGCCTTCCCTCACCTCCATATTACTATTTGGAGGCCTATATATCACACCCACTAACGTTTTCCTCCCCTTGCTATTTCTCATTTCTACCCATACAGATTCCGTTTCATCCGAGTTAATATCCTTCCTTTCCATTGCATTAATCCCCTCCTTTACCAGCAATGCTACCCCACCTCCCCTACCTTTTTGCCGATCCTTCCTAAATATTGTATATCCCTGGATGTTAAGTTCCCAGCCTTGCCCACCCTGCAGCCACGTTTCTGTAATCCCAATCAAATCATACTTGTTTACCTCTATTTCCACAACTAATTCATCCACCTTGTTCCTAATGCTTCTAGCATTAAGATACAAAGCCTTCAGGCTTGCTTTTTTCACACTCTCATTATGAATTAGTTTGGCCCTTTGTGTTTCTCTCCTTTGCTTATTGCTTCTCACCTTTCTACCATCTATCTCTGACTTCATATGACTTCCCTCTTTTCCACTACCTAGGTTCCCATCCCCCTGCCAAATTAGTTTAAATCCTCCCGAACCGCCCTAGAAAATATTACCCCGAGGACATCGGCTCCCTCACAGTTCAGGTGTAGACCGTCCCCTTGGTACAGGTCACTCCTCCCCAAGAACTGGTTCCAATGCCTCAAGAATTTAAATCCCTCTCCCTTGCACCACTGCTCAAGCCACGTATTTAGCTTATCTATCTTACTCTCTCTAAACTTATTAGCTCGTGGCACTGGTAGCAATCCAGAGATTACTACCTTTGAGGTCCTACTTTTCAATTTAGCTCCTAACTCCCTAAATTCAGCTTGTAGGACCTCCTCCCTCTTTTTACCTACATCGTTGGTACCTACATGTACCACGACAACTGGCTGATCCCCCTCCCCCTTCAGAATGCTCTGCACCCACTCCGAGACATCCTTGACCCTTGCACCAGGGAGGCAACATACCATCTTGGAGTCTCGGTCTCGGCCACAGAAACTCCTATCTATCCCCCTTACAATTGAATCCCCTATCACTATAGCCCTATCCCTCTTTTTCCCGCCCTTCTGTGCAGCAGAGCCAGTCATGGTGCCCTGAACCTGGCTGCTGGTGCCTTCCCCTGATAAGTCATCTCCCCCAACAGTACCCAAAACGGTAAACCTGTTTTGGAGGGAGATGACCGCAGGTGACTCCTGCACTACCTTCCTGCCTTTACCCTGCCTTTTGGTCACCCATTTACTGTCTGAGCTAGCCTTTACCTGCGGTGTGACCAACTCACTGAATGTGCTATCCACAACATCCTCAGCATCGCGTATGCTCCAGAGTGAGTCCATTCGCAGCTCCAGCGCCGCCATGCGGTCCGCTAGGAGCTGCAGCTGGACACACTTCCTGCACACATAGTTGTCAGGGACAGTGTCCCTGATTTCCCACATGGCACAGGAGGAGCATGACACGGGTCTGAGCTGCCCTTCCATGACTTAACCCTTACAATACCTTTTTATTTACTACGATTTAGCTTAATTATTGAATTCTACATAGAATAAGTTTGTGAAAGTACTCACCAACCAGTCACCTACCTGTTTTCTGGTGTTGTATTTTCACTGCCGCCTCCTGTCCTGGAACCTTTTCCACCTAGGTTAGGCTCCTGAAATAAAATAAATTGAACCTACCTTTTCAACTTCCCCTAACCCCTAAAAGGTTAGAGGAGGTGGAAGGGTGGGAGACACTACACTGTAGTGTTTCGGGTTTAGCAACAGCTCCACCTATATAAGAGTTACTGGCCTCCTGCTCTCCCGACTGCACCAGCTGCTCCCTGGTGACGTCACACACTGATTACTATTTACCCCTCTCCTCTGCTGTTGATTTGGTACGCCTCGCAACTGCTGCCGGTTTTTAAGCCGGGCTCCTCCTCGCTGCTCCCTGCTGCTCCGAGTGGTCGGGCCTCGCAACTGCCGCCGGTTTTTAAGCCGGGCTCCTCCTCGCTGCTCTCTGCTGCCTTCTTAACCATCTGCTGCACCTGCATGCTTAACTTCAGTGACTGGTGCACAAGAACACCCAGGTCTCTTTGCACTTCCCCTTCTCCCAATCTATTGCCATTCAAATAATAATCTGCCTTCCTGTTTTTGCCACCAAAGTGGATAACCTCACATTTATCCACATTATAGTGCATTTGCCATGTTTCTGCCCAATCACTCAACCTGTCCAAATCATACTGGAGTTTCACGACATCCTCCTCACAGCATACCCTCCCACCCAGCTTTGTGTCGTCTGCAAATTTGGAGATATTACATCCAATTCCCTCATCCAGATCATTAATATATATTGTGAACAGCTGGGGTCCTAGGACCGATCCTTGCGGTACCCCACTAGTCACTGCCTGCCACTCGGAAAATGACCCGTTTATTCCAACTCTTTGCTTTCTGTCCACCAACCAGTTCTCTATCCAAGTCAATACCTTGCCCCCAATCCCATGTGCCTTAATTTTGCACGCCAATCTCTTATGTGGGACCTTATCGAAAGCCTTCTGAAAGTCCAAATACACCACATCCACTGGTTCTCCCTTACCTATTTTACCAGTTACATCCTCAAAAAATTCCAGTAGATTAGTCAAGCATGATTTACCTTTTGTAAATCCATGTTGACTTTGTCCGATCCTGTCACTGCTTTCCAAGTGCTTTGCTATTACATCTTTTATAATGGACTCTAGCATTTTCCCCACTGCCGATGTCAGGCTTACCGGTCTATAATTCCCCACTTTTTCTCTACCACCTTTTTTGAATAGTGGGGTAACATTAGCTACCCTCCAATCCATGGGTACTGTTCCAGAGTCTATCGAGTTCTGGAAGATGACCAGCAATGCATCTACTATTTCTAGGGCCACTTCCTTAAGTACCCTGGGATGTAGATTATCAGGCCCTGGGGATTTATCGGCCTTCAGTCCCATCAATATTCCTAACACCATTTCCCTACAAATACTGATTTCTTTCAGTTCCACCCTTTCATCAGACCCTATGTTCCCCGGCATCTCTGGGAGGTTATTTGTGTCCTCCTTTGTGAAGGCAGAACCAGAATATGTATTTAGTTGTTTGCCATTTCTTTGTTCCCCATTATAAATTCCCCTAATTCTGACTGCAAGGGACCTACGCTTGACTTCACCAATCTTTTTCTCTTCACATATCTATAAAAGCTTTTACAGTCAGTTTTTATGTTCCCTGAAAGCTTACTCTCATATTCTATTTTCCCTTTCTTAATTAATCCCTTTGTCCTCCTTTGTTGAATCCTAAACTGCTCCCAATCCTCAGGATTATTGCTTTTTCTGGCCAATTTATATGTCCTCTCCTTGGATCTTATGTTATCCCTAATTTCCCTTGTTAGCCACGGTTGAGTCACCTTTTTTCTTTTATTTTTATGCCAGACTGGGATGAACAAATTCTGTAGCTCATCCATTTGGTCTTTGAATGTTTGCCATTGCTTATCCACCGTCAACCCTTTGAGTGCCATTCCCCAATCAATCCTACCCAACTCGCTCCTCAGACCATCGTAGTTTCCTTTATTTAAATTGAGGACCCAGTCTCTGAGTCAACTACTTCATTATCCATCTTAATGAAGAATTCGATCATATGGTCTATATCTCTTTGCAGCCTATTTACATCCTTCTCACAACTTACTTTCCCACCTAGCTTTGTATCGCCAGCAAACTAGGATACATTACACTCGGCTCCCTCATCTAAGTCATTGATATAGATTGTAAATAGCTGAGGCCCCAACACTGATCCTTGCAGCACGCCACTAGTTACACCCTGCCAACCTGAAAATGACCTGTTTATTTCTACTCTGTTTTCAGTCCATTAACCAATCCTCAATCCATGCTAATATTTACCCACAATCCCATGAGCCCTAATCTTGTGTAACAATCTCTTTTGGACGGCACCTTATCGAATGCTTTTTGAAAATCCAAATACACTACATCCACTGGTTCCCCTTATCTACCCTGCTAGTTTACCCTCAAAAAACTCTAATAGGGAAATCATGTTTGACAAACCTATCATAAAACCGTGTTGACTCTGACTAATCATATTATGATTTTCTAAGTGCCTGTTACCACGTCCCTACTAATAGATTCTAGCATTTTCCCTACTACTGATGTCAGGCTAACTGGCCTATAGTTCAAAAGCAAAATACTGCGGACGCTGGAAATCTGAAATAAGAACAGAAAATGCTGGAAATACTCAGCAGGTCAGGCAGTATCTGTAGAGAGAGAAACAGATTTACCGTTTCAGGTTGTTGACCCTTCGTCAGAAGCCTATCATTCCCCATTTTCTCTCTCCCTCCTGTTTTGAATGGTGGGGTTATATTTGCTACCTTCTAATCCAAGGAAACTGTTCTAGAATCTGGGGAATTCTGGAAGATCAAAACCAATGCATCCACTATCTGTGCAGCCACCTCTTTTAAAACCCTAGGATGTAGGCCATCGGGTCCAGGGGATTTGTTGGCTTTTAGTCCCATTAATTTCTCTAGTACTTTTTCTTTACTGATATTAATTACTTTAAGTTCCTCAGTCTCATTAGACCCCTGGTTCTCCACTATTTCCGGTATGTTTTTGTGTCTTTTACTGTGAAGACAGATACAAAATATTTGTTTAATGTCACTGCCATTTCCTTATTACCCATTATAATTTGTCCTGTCTATGCCTCTAAGGGACCCACATTTACTTTTGCTATTCACTTCATTTTTACATACTTGTAGAAGCTCTTACAATAGTTTTTATATTTCTTGCTAGTTTGCTCTCATATTCTATTTTCTCCCTCTATTATTTTCTTGGTCATCCTTGCTGATTTCTAAAAGTTTTATTCCTCAAGGGAATGTATGTTGTTCCTCAAGGGAATGTATGTCGTTGAGAATTATGAATTATTTCTTTAAATGTTTGCCATTGCTTATCTACCGTCATATCTTTTAATCTAAATTCCCAATCACTCTCTCTGTGTCTACTCAGTCAAAACCTTTCATAATTTTAAAGACCTCTATTAGGTCACCCCTCAGCCTTTTTCAAGGGAAACGTGACCCAGCCTATTCATCCTTTCCTGATAGGTTTACCCTCGATTTCTGGTATCATCCTTGATATACCTATCAATTCAGTCCATGAAAAGCGACGAATTAAGGAAGTAACTATAGGTTTTTATTGGCTAAATAACAGAGCCCACCCTCGTGGGTGATCGGTTCCAACAAGGAAGAATACTAGCCAAGCGGTCACCTTTATACCTGGGCAAGCAGGCGGAGCCATGGGCGGAGTCAGCTGAGGTATGCCTAGGTATAACAGCGTGCGTGGCAAGAGGTAACCTTGTAGCTGACCGTTTGGCTGGTCGTTTGGCTGCTCCGGTCCATACATTTCAAAATTTAGCCAATAAAATTGATATACCTATCAATTCAGTCCATGAAAAGCGACGAGTTAAGGAAGTAACTATAGGTTTTTATTGGCTAAATAACAGAGCCCACCCTCGTGGGTGATCGGTTCCAACAAGGAAGAATACTTGCCAAGCGGTCACCTTTATACCTGGGCAAGCAGACGGAGCCATGGGCGGAGTCAGCTGAGGTATGCCTAGGTATAACAGCGTGCGTGGCAAGAGGTAACCTTGTGTAGTGATAACAACAGTGTAAACAGTGATAACAACAGTGTAACAATAGTGAACGGTTGTGAACGGTAACAGTGGTTTACCACAATCCTTATAAATCTTCTCTGCACCCTCTCCAGTGCCTCTATATCCTTTCTATAATATGGCGACCAGAATTATATGCAGTACTCCAAGTGTGGTCTAACCAAGGTTCGATACAAGTTTAGCATAACTTCACTACTTTTCAATTCCATCCCTCTAGAAATAAACCCTAGTGTTTGGTTTTCTTTCTTTATGGCCTTGTTAACCTGTCGCTACTTTTAGCGATTTGTGTTTTTGTGCTCCGAGATCCCTTTGCTCCTCTACCCCACCTAGATTTACCCCCTCCAAGTAATAAGTGAACTCCCTATTCTTCCTACCAAAATGTAATAACTCACATTTATCTCTGTTGAAATTCATTTGCCAATTATATGCCCATTCTACAAGTTTATTAATGTCCTCCTGTAATTTGTTGCAGTCCTCCTCAGTGTTGACTATCCTCACCAATTTGGTGTCATCTGCAAATTTAGAAATTGTGCTTTTGATTCCAAAGTCTAAATCGTTAATATAAATTGTGAACAACAGTGGTCCCAGCGCTGATCCTTGTGGAACACCACTACCCACCTTCTGCCACTCTGTAGCTACCCTTTACCTCTACTCTGCTTTCTGTCTTGAAGCCAGCTAGCTATCCAATTTGCTATTTGTCCCCTGATTCTGCATTCTCTGACCTTATTCATTAGTCTATTATGTGGTACCTTATCGAAGGCCTTTTGAAAATCTAGATAAATTACATCGATTGCATTACCCTTGTCTACTCTCTCTGTTACCTCTTCAAAAAATGTAGTAAAGTTGGTCAAGCAAGACTTTCCCTTTTTAAATCCATGCTGACTATTCATTATTATATTTTTGGCTTCTAGATGTTCTTCTATTTTCTCCTTCAGTAGGGATTCCATTATTTTTCCTACCACCGATATTAAGCTGACTGGTCTATAGTTCCCTGTACATGTTCTATCTCCCTTCTTAAATATAGGTATTACGTTAGCTATCCGCCAGTCCTCTGGCACTACACCTTTTTATAATGAATTATTAAATATGTGTAGTAATGCCTCTGTTATCTCTTCCCTAGATTCTTTTAAAATGCGCGAATATCATCCCTCTGGACCAGGGCTTTTTCCTCAGAGTTTGATTAGTTTTTATTTAATATATCTCCTCTTTATTTTAAATGCATTTATTTCATTACTAATCTCATGATCCAATGTCATGTCCACCTGTTCTATCTCCTGTACAAATTATAGTCCGTGTGAAATAATTTATAAATTAAGTTTGCAAAATCACTCTCTTAATTCTTTCAAACTGTGTCTTAAGATTTATTCCCTCCTTTCCTAACTTATTCACAGTAATGTATAGCCAATTCCTCTTACGTACATACTTTTTGGGACAGACTGATCAATTGTATTTTGTAACATGCTGCTTCAGGTGTGTGACATACAGGGATATAATACACACTCTTAAGTTGCCAGATTTGACCCTTATCCTGTGCTGTTGTTAGCTGATCATTACTAGGGCAGTCATGGGGACATTTTAAATTGCCCTTGAGG
Source organism: Somniosus microcephalus (assembly GCF_052327205.1). Classification (NCBI taxonomy): domain Eukaryota; kingdom Metazoa; phylum Chordata; class Chondrichthyes; order Squaliformes; family Somniosidae; genus Somniosus; species Somniosus microcephalus. Next base: position 35,320,276 of record NC_141012.1, on the reverse strand, counting down.
GGGGAGGTCATCCTGCTCCTGAATGCTAGAAAATGCATTTGTGTGAATATCCGGTAAGGACAGGATCAAGATTGTCTTTGATGCCCTTTGTGGCCAATTAATTCAAGCTCACACGTGAAGAAAGGCTGATTGGGCAAGGTACAAGAGAGCTGTCAATGCCTGTAAAACATCACCTTATCATAAGCGTCAAAATTGGCTTATTGAAAGGGTATGGGATACATACACAATGGTGCGCTGTGTAGGTATATACACTTCTATGTGTGTTACATACATATAAATGTGTGATAACAGTACATATGATAGATAAATGTGTGTATATACCATGGACCCAGTTTTTTAAAGCAAACAATTGCAATTGAGCTGCAGCTGGAGGGTGGATTCACTAAGACAAAGCTTAGTGTTAAAGCTGTGTATATGCTGCCCTCCAGTGTATCAGTGCTATAGTTACCAGACTTCACAGCTTCATGGATTTTAACTCTACTCAACCACATTGACATCAAGTTGATACAAATATTAGCATTTTTTTTAATTTGATTTTTTTCTAAATTAGCATTTTGAAAGATGGGGTAAATCTTTGTGCAAATATGGCATATTGTGCAATATAGTTGTTCAATACTCCTGTTACCTATAATCTAGTTCAAGTTTCTGGATTTTTTTGCTGAAAACCTTTTTTTTACAAGTATTACATGAGATATAAGCAGATTTAGTTGGCAACCACGTTGATAAGGATAGGTGCTTCACAATGTGATAGATAAGGATTTACATTACCTTGGTATCCTGGTGGATCCTGAGCTGAGCTTCAAACTTCACATTGGCCCATCACCAAGACCACTTACTTCCACCTCCATAATATTGCATGTCTTTGCCTCTGTGTCATCCCACATCTAGTAAAATCCTTAACCATGCTTTCATCACCTCCAGTCTCACACTCTCCAATGCTCTGCTCACAGGCCTGCTGAGGTCCACCTCATACAAACTCCAGTTCATCTAGAAAACCACTTTTGATAGTGTTATCCCATAATAAGTTCTGCTCACCTGTGCCCCTGTCATCGACAACCTCCCTGAATGCCCTCTCTCCCAGTCCACTGATTTGAAGATCTTCATCCTTGTTTAGAAATCACTCCATGGCCTTTCTGCCGCTCCCTCTGCAACTTCTCCAATGCTACCTCCCAGCTCACATCTCTCTGGACTCTGGTCTTTCGTGTATCTCACTCTTTACCCCACTTAAGTGTGAGTGGCCTGAAGTTATCTTGCTTCTGCACTCTGGAATTCCCTTCTTAAAGCTCTCTGCTTCTCCACAATTCTCCTCACTTTCAAAATCCTCCTCAAAACCCTCTCCAACATCTTTGATCAATTACCATAACCCTCCTCCCAAACGCTTGTTTGGGGTCTGCTACTCCCTTTTGTAAAGCACCTTGGGAGATGTTCCTAGATGGCAATTTGATGGTTAAGATGAGGGGGTATTGGGATACCAACAAGCAAGTTGTATTAGATCCCCAAATCTAATCTAATACATGCTGCAGCAGCTGGCAGCTAACTCTGCACTTAAACAAGTTACTTAAACAATGTAATCCTGATAAACCTGTTGAATAAATTGTGGCTTGGCTGAGACTCAAAGACACAGGGGTGATGGGTGAATGGGACTTGGTGCGAGTTAGGATACGGGTAGCAGAGTTCTGGATGAGCTCAGGTTTACGGAGGGTGCAACGTAGGAGGCTGAATAGAGGATTATGTTGATTGAACAAGTTAAGATGCTGTGGTGTATGTAACCTGTTCCACCTTAAGAGAACTTAAGCCTGTTCCACCTTAAGAGATGTACTACTTTCTCTGGCTGCTGTATACGTAATACCGGTGGTGACCACACCGGTATATAAGCACTGTGTAGTGATATTGTAGTCAGTATAGTCCCTACCTCCAACCAGTAAAGACCTGTTGAATTTACTCTTGTAGTCTCTGTAGTAATTATCACTATAACACACAGACTTAACAGTGGCGACGAGTCCGATTCTTACCCTGCGGCAGTTATTTCCACGGCGGCTTTGTCCACAGACAGGACGTTGAAGAGAGGTTTCCACCCTCATCACCCTACTGGAAGACACGTCGAGCGGCAGGCATCGAGAAACCGGAGTGCAGAAGACATCCTGACCTCGAAGCCTCCATCAGCGACTGTCAGCTTCTTCTCTCTACCTCGGTGGTGGGTAAGCCGGGCAGCGATGCGACAGAAAGTCAACCGCGTTGGCTGTACAGACGGGGCTGGGAAGACGGAGGAATAAGGGCGGTGAGATCGATCGCGACCGGAGATAAGGGCCGGGCCGCTTTCGAGCGAGAGGCGCAGCGCGGGGACATCGATCGCGACCGGAGATAAGGGCCGCATTCGGGCTAAAAGGCGCAGCGTCTGGGGAAACTGAAGGCGCGAAAGCCGCGGTGAAGCGGAGACAGCGTCGGGGGACGGTTGAAGACCGCCAAGCGCGGGAAAACCGCCATTTTGTGGGCGTAGGACGATGACAAGAGCGGGAAGCCGCCATCTTGGATAACATAAAAATACAATAAATTGCAACGATGCCTAAACATGGGAACATTAATACCTTTGATAGTGACATCGAAGATTGGGCCATGTATGTAGAACGCATACAAAATTATTGTAAGGCAAATAAAATTCCTGATGCAGATAAAGCACTAACATTATTAAATTTAATGGGTGCGAAGACATACGGGCAATTGAAACACCTTGTATCACCAGATGAACCGGCGGATAAGACGTTCGAGGAGATTGTTACTGTCCTGAAAAATCATCTAAACCCCACGCCACTGATGCTAGCGGAACGATTTAAATTTTACAACAGAAGGCAGCTGCAGAATGAAAGCAATGCTGAATATTTGATGGAATTACGTAAGCTAGCAAAATATTGTCAGTTTGGAACGGGACTGACAGAGGCACTACGAGATAAATTTGTGTGTGGTTTATTTAAACAGGATACACAAAAGCGACTGCTCGAGGAGAATGAGCTGACGCTCGAGAAGGCGGTCACTATGGCAGCAGCACACGAAGCCGCAGCGAGAGGCACGGCAGTAATGCAGCTACGGTCACCGGAACTCGGTACAAACAAATTGGGTTTGAGTTCTGTCAAATGTTATCGTTGTGGAAAGACAACGCACGATCAGAACCAGTGTTGGTTTAAAAACCAAGAATGCAGAACGTGTGGCAGGCTTGGCCACATAGCTAAAGTATGCCGGTCAGGAAAGAAGACCAGCAACAAAAAGTCACCGCAAGGAAAATACGCAAAGGTACACAAGGTGACAAAGAACAGTTTGACCGAACAGAAGTCAGATTCAGACGCTAGCAGTAATGAACTGGATAGCTTAAGAGTACACAACGTTGGTAAGGATGCAGATCTCCAGACAATTTGGGTCACTCTTCAGATAGCAGGAGTCCAAGTAAAAATGGAATTGGACACTGGATCGGCATTGACGGTCATGAATAAGAAAGATTACAGAAGGTTATTCCAACATATTCCCCTACAGGATACGGAGATTATATTGAAAACATACACGGGGCAAAGAGTGTACCCCATCGGAAAAATAGAGGTAGAAGTGGTCCACAAGGGCGAAGAAAGCCAAGTAATGGACTTATATATGCTACCTGAAGGAGGTCCACCACTACTAGGACGGGAGTGGATTAGGAAAATGAATATGGACTGGCACTCCTTGAAGGCATTAACGGTAGATTCCGGGGAAACAGATGTCAAACCTAAACGATTGTCCAGAATATTGGATGATGCTAAAGAGGTGTTCCAGCAGGGACTGGGAACACTGAGAGGAATTACGGCAAACATCAAGATTGATGAACATGCACAACCAAAATTTTTTAAAGCCAGACCGGTACCCTATGCAATACGACCTACTGTTGAAGCGGAACTGGAAGCACTAGAACGTTCAGGTGTACTGTCTAAGGTAGATTGGAGTGAGTGGGCTACGCCCATTGTTCCCGTTATGAAACGTCCTGCGAGCAACAAGCCAGGAGATCCAGGGAAGGTTCGCATCTGTGGAGATTTCAAAATCACCGTTAATCCGGTGCTTCACACGGTGCAGTATCCGCTTCCATGGATTGAGGATATTTTCGCTTCATTGTCTGGCGGGAAACACTTCACCAAGATAGACCTGGCGCAGGCGTACTTGCAGATGGAGGTTGAGGAAGAGTCACGCCAATACCTCACGATCAACACGCATCGAGGGTTGTACCGGTACAATAGGCTGGTTTTTGGAGTGGCATCGGCTCCAGCAATTTGGCAGAGGGCCATGGAGCAGGTATTACAGGGAATTCCAGGCACACAATGTTACCTGGACGATATTCTGATCACAGGTGATGGTGATGAACAACATCTCGCAAACTTGGAATTGGTGCTCAACAGACTGAAAGAGTATGGACTTAGAGTAAATCGGCAGAAATGTGAGTTCTTCCAGAAGCGGATCTCGTACTGTGGCCATGTCATTGACCGGGAGGGGCTTCATAAGTCTCCTGACAAGATTGAGGCAGTTGTAAAGGCTCCCGCTCCGGAGAATGTCTCTCAGTTGAGGTCGTTTCTAGGATTAATTAACTATTACCATAAATTTCTGCCAAATCTATCCACGGTACTGCACCCGTTAAACGCTCTTTTACAGAAAGGGGTACCATGGGAATGGGGCGAAAACTGTAAGAAGGCATTTCGCAAAAGCAAAGAATTGATCACTTCAGAGGAAGTGTTGGCTCACTTCAACCCGACACTGCCTATTCGGTTGGCTTGTGATGCTTCTCCATATGGTATTGGGGCAGTACTCTCACACAAGTTGCCAAATGGCACGGAAAGGCCAGTCGCGTTTGCATCCAGATCATTGACCTCCGCTGAGCGCAACTATGCGCAGATCGATAGGGAGGCTCTTAGCCTTGTATGGGGAGTGAAGAAGTTTAATCATTACCTGCAGGGCCAAAAATTCACACTTCTGACAGACCATCAACCGTTGGTATCCATTTTTAACCCTAAGAAGGGTGTTTCGGTGATGACAGCGCAGCATCTCCAGAGATGGTCTCTTTTCCTAGGGGCACATCAATATCAAATAGACTTCAAAGGTACGAAACAGCATGGCAATGCTGATGGGCTGTCGCGCCTGCCACTACCTGAAGAAGAAGACACGACGAAAGTTGACCCTGTTGAGTTATTTCATTCGACCATCATCGAGTGTTTACCAGTCACCAATGCAAGTATTGAAAGAGAAACCAGGAACGACCCGACACTGTCCAGAGTCTACGAGGTGACAGTGAAAGGATGGCCAACACGGGGTGATCCTCTGTTACCGGCATTTTCGGCAAGGCGAGACCAGCTGTCCGTCTGCCATGGTACCTTGATGTACGGGACAAGAGTGATTATTCTTCCCAAGTTAAGGGAAAGAGTTTTAAACGAACTGCATGAAGGTCATCTGGGGGGAGTTAAAATGAAAAGTCTTGCTAGGGCTTATGTATGGTGGCCGGGTATTGACCAACAGATTGAGGAGTTAACGAAAAGCTGCGCTGGGTGCCAAAAAGTGCAAAATGCACCTCCGATAGCACCGCTACACCCATGGGAATGGCCTTCAGCCCCATGGCAATGCATACACATTGACTTTGCTGGTCCATTCATGGACTCCATGTTCCTAATCGCGGTGGACGCACATTCCAAATGGCCAGAAGTCATCAAGATGAATACCACTACTTCAGAAAAGACAATTGCGGTGTTAAGAACAATATTCGCAAGGAACGGATTGCCAGAACAGATCTGTTCGGACAATGGACCACAGTTTGTATCGGAAGAATTCCGACAATTCTTAAAGAAGAATGGAGTAAAACATTATACCTCTGCCCCATATCATCCGGCGACAAACGGGTTGGCTGAAAGATTTGTCCAGACATTCCAAAAGGCAATTAAGGCCATGAACGATGATCAGATTCCGCTGCAACACAAGGTCGACAAGTTCCTGATGTCATATCGAAACGCCGATCATGCAGTGACTAACCAAAGTCCTGCCATGATGTTTTATAACAGGAGGTTGCGGTCCAAGTTGGACTTGTTAAAACCAAATGTGCGGAGGGAAGTGGAAAACAAACAGTTTCGGCATATTAACAACAAGACCACTCGAACTTTCGACGTAGGACAACCAGTGTTGGCAAGGGGCTATGGAAACGAAAAATGGCAGTCCGGAACAATTCGGGCCAGACAAGGACCTGTTCCTGGGACTAGGGACAGGGTCACTGGCAAGGCTTGGAAGCTAAGCAGAGTCAGGCCTGGTTAGTACCTGGAGGGGTGACCATCAGGGAAGACCAGGTGCAGAAGGTCACGGAAGGAGCCCCGAGGAGGGGCGGTTGGTGAGAAGGTCACGGAAGGAGGAGCGGCTGGTGAGCAGGCCCGGGCGTTGGGCTGAAGATTGTCGGAATGGTGGAAATGGAATGGCGGCGCGCACCGACGCAGCGGCTTTGCTTTTCCCAGTCATGGGAGCTTGCAAGATCACATTTCGTTGTTCATGTACTTGTGCAATGACAATAAAGTTGAATTATTATTATTATTATGTACACAGTAGATATTGGTCATAATGTGATAAAGCGTCATGCGGATCAACTGGTAGAGTCGAGAGCAAGGGTCGAACCCATGGTTGTGACAGAGACAACTGTGGAAGATGTTAATGAACCTGAAGCATCTACCTCGGCAGGGAATGTACTTGATGATGATGACACCCAATACATTGGAAACCAAATAGAGGAGGCACCTCAACAACAAGAATCAGAGACTACTGAGAGGCGTTATCCAAGCCGCATCAGAAAGCCTCCTGAGAGACTGAACCTTTGAACTGTTATACCTGAAGTTATATATGTATATATGTTATTATGTTATGTTAAATGGGGATATGACTGTTAAGCTAAAAAGGGAGGATTGTGGTGTATGTAACCTGTTCCACCTTAAGAGAACTTAAGCCTGTTCCACCTTAAGAGATGTACTACTTTCTCTGGCTGCTGTATACGTAATACCGGTGGTGACCACACCGGTATATAAGCACTGTGTAGTAATATTGTATTCAGTATAGTCCCTACCTCCAACCAGTAAAGACCTGTTGAATTTACTCTTGTAGTCTGTGTAGTAATTATCACTATAACACACAGACTTAACAGATGCGGCTGGGATCACTTGAAGAAAGAGCCATGTTATCTTGTACTGTCTTGTGCAATTATTTAAGGCCAGACGAAGTTAAAGGAGTTTTTGCAACTTAATCATTATCTGTATTGTCTTACCATTATTATTTAAGCCAAAGTAAAAAGTTTTGCTATCAATGAGAAGAGCTGGCTTTTACAAGTAATAATTATTTGCTCGAATTTAAGTGCTAGACATCTGTCCATCTGAGGTATTGCCACCAAATAAGGGAATCCTTGAAACAAGATACATCACACAGATTAATTGAGACTGTATCAAAGACGTTTCCGTTGAGAATGAAAGATATAAAAGATGGTGTTTTTGACAGAAAAGATCAGAGAGACAAAGAGAGAGAGAGAGAAAGAGAAACATTGATCAGAGAAGTCAAATGGTTTCAGATGGATAGAAGCCTCTTGAAAGGGAGGATATAACAGTTAAGAAAGACTTCAAACTTAAGAACTCTCCTGAACAGATATAGGCACATAATTCAATGCGATAGATGTATGTAAGAGTTAAGTTCTTGCGAGCAGAAGGAACGTTGGTTCTGAAAGAGAACAGTCATTGGAAAAAGAACAAATACTATGGGAGTGGAGATCCAACATCTGGACATCCTAGAGGCTGACCCAAGCAAAACCATCAACTGGGAAGAGTGAGGTTGTATGAGTTCTGAAAATCTTATCAGCAATAAACTGAACTAACTGGACTTTAACATACATCATACTCTAGCTATTCAAAGCTTTTAACTTGTCACATATTCACAGGGCCTAATCTAAACTAACCTTGCTGAACATAACATCACCTTGTAATAAGTAAAGCTCAGCAGATGCTCAGTTACTGTGATAGACCTGAACTGCCTTTATAATCTCCGATATTAATTCCGTCACTCAGTGCTATCTACCTAAATACCTTGAATACTCGTACTGTCATTTATTATTCAGTTAATTGTTAATAAAGAAATGTTAGTTAATGATTTCATAGTCAGACTTCCTGTTTGCTGATTTTGATATGGAGGTAAACTCATGCTTTCAGTAGTTTACATGTATCCTAATGAATGGTGGTAGTGTAAATGTTCCTATAAATTGGATTAGTTGATCAAAGATGTTCCAAGATGCAGACAGAAAACTCCCAGATGGTTCTTTGATGAAGAGTTGAGGTATGGGAATTATGGATTCATTTGGTCCTCTGATTAATTAATTCCTTATACGGTTTATTGGTTTCCCAATCCTAGTCATCTTACATTTATCTTAGTTTCCCTCTTCAAACAGAACAAAGCCACATTGCAGAGAAAGCTGGGACAACCATGACTCCAACAGCAGGAGCCGGCAGACATTCACATGAGACAATCAAGCAGGAGGGACAGAAGGAAGAATATCGGGCTCAATGCCTATATGTTCCATTTTTTTCAATTTGTTTTCTTGTATTTGGGATCAAAACTTGCATGGAATGAAGCATTGCAAGTCCCATCACTCTGCACTGCAGCAAATTGGTACTCTGACACATATCACCCATTAGCAAGCTATCTTGTCACAACATGTTGAGATTCTGTCCATTTAATCTGGATGTTCAGGCATTTTAATGTAAAGAAAGAACGTGCATTTATATAATGACTTTCACGACCTCAGAACGTCCCAAAGCGCTTTACAGCCAATTAAGTACTTTTGAAGTGAAGTCTCTGTTGTAATGTCGGAAATACATAGAAAATATTTCTGTTTTTTTTAATATTGGATATGAGAAGTTGTGCAGCTTTAGGTAAACAGTTTTAGCGATTAGGACCACAGGTAATGGAGGGTGTCAGCACACTGTGGGAATTCAGTGCAAAGCCTATCCAAACTGATGGGAAGTTAATGTCGGACAGCTTTAAGGGTGTTGCATGAAATGTCTGAGCTGACACCAAAGTGCACACAAATTGAGAGAACATTAACTTGCATTTATGCCTTTAAAATACCATAACATCCCAATCTAAAACCCAAGCTGAGATGGGGGTTAGGGGAGGTTTTAAGAATGTTTTTGAAGGCAAGAGATGTAGAAAAACATGGGCGCGACTTTCAGTTATGTCCCGTTTGGGGGCGGTAACCGAGTTAAGGCCGGACACTTAGCGCCCAGCGCAGAAGTACCACCCCGGCCTGGAGGTCGGCCAACAAAAGAAAATGGCGGCGCAGGTCGCGGCCGCACCTGCCCTTTAAATACCGCCCCGCGAGCGGAGGTCGGCCCAGCTCGCTGTCCGCGAGGCTGGCGCTGCGACCGGCCACGGCAGCCTCGCGGGGCGCAGATGAATTTCTGCTGCAGGGCGGTAAAGGGATGCGGCAGGGTGCTAAGGGGTTGCCACGCATGGCGATGACATCATTGCTGGCGGTGCGGTGGCCCAGGGCACTACTGACGGAGGCATGGCGCTATCGGGTTGTGCCTCAGCAACGCCCCGCCAAATTTCTCGGGAGACACTCTTTTTGCCCCCCCAACTCCAGGGCAATAAGCCCTTTGCGCCCCATTAGCGCCCCTCGGAGGCACTAACGGCAGGCGCAAAGCAGCCGAATTTCTAGTCTTTAGTGTGTGGGCAAGATGGCTGAAAGCTTTACACCAATGGTAGACATTGAGGGGGTGGGGAGTGCGGAAACATGCAGTAAATCAGAGCCGGAAAAGCAGAGGGTGAGGGCAGGGTCATAAGACTGCAGGAGCTTGCATTTAACCCATGTTTTTTGTGACCTGAAAATGCTCAAGGTTTTCACTGGCTGATGGAGAAAGTGTTCAAATTTCCAGAAGTGATACTGAACATAAAATTCACCCAAAATATAAATTAGTGAAGACACCAGGTTCCAAATTTGATAAAACATGGACAAACTATATTTAATACAATATACAATAGGTGGCAGTGAGCTACTGGCTGCAATCCAGTCGTGGGGTTCAAACATGTTGGTTATGATGCAATCAGAATTTATCATTTGCTGGTCGTCCTTTATTCTATAACATACATAGCTGCATTAATTAGTCAAATATCCAATACCCCTGAATAAGTCACACTTCATATCACTTCAGTTAGGACTGCCACAGTTACGAGTGTTTCAGCCAGATTCATCAACATTATGACTTGAACAGAATAGAATTCAGACATGCTCCTCCTGTAAGTTCCATGTGTGCATATGGAACAAAATACATGTAGAGGCTGAAAACCCATTGCAAGTCCAGCAGGGAGCCAGATACGCTTAAGGGACTTTCTCCAACCCTACAAACATTGGTTGGGTCAGTGCCAGATATCCTGGCTAGGGGCATCACCTGACACTTAACCTGAGGTCCCATTGTGTGCTTCGCTGCTGAAGCACGTTGGATCATGTCATAATACCACTGGAGTTCATGTTTTGATTGATTTCATGAGCCACACAATACATTGCAGTCATGTAACATGGACATCAGTACTGGTTTTCTTTGATACAGATGGGGGTCTCTCACGGTACTTCAAGTGTTGATCCTTACTCAACAAAGTTGTGGTAACATCATGATTGTTGAACCACAGGGGAGGATGCTACAATGCATCAGTGCTACAAGGAGCACTGCCCATCGATATCCAAAATGACAGCTACCATCAGCAAATGAAAACTGAAACAGAATTAAATGAGTCCATGATATTGACGTATAATACTGTTCACCATGCTATGTATCCTGGAGAAGTCACAAAGCTGTCATCTCATTGTAGAGGTAATGTCCCCCCTCTCCTTCAAATCTGCCGTTATCACCCCTCTCCTCCAAAAACTAACCCTTGACCCCTCCGTCCTTGCAAACTACTGCCCCATCTCTAACTTCCCTTTACTCTCCAAAGACCTTGAACGTGTTGTCGCCTTCCAAATCCGTGCCCATCTTTCCCGGAACTCCATGTTTGAATCCCTCCATTCAGGTTTCCGCCCCTGCCACAGTACTAAACGGCTCTCATCAAAGTCACAAATAACATCCTTTGTGACTGTGACAAAGGTAATCAACACCTCGCCACCATCGTCCACCTGGGTGGGAGTGCACTCGCCTGATTCCATTCTTATCTATCTAATCGTAGCCAGAAAATCACCTGCAATGGCTTCTCTTCCCACTCCCACATCGTTACCTCTGGGGACCCCAAGGGATCTATTCTTGGCCCCCTCCTACTTCTCATTTATATGCTGCACATTGGCGAAATCATCTGAAAACACAGTGTCAGTTTCCACATGTACGCTGACGACACCCAGCTCTACCTCACCACCACTTCTCTTGACCCCTCCACAATCTCTTAATTATCACACTGCTTGTCCGACATCCAGTACTGGATGAGCAGAAATTTTCTCCAATTAAATAATGAAGACCGAAGCCATTGTCTTCAGGCCCCTGCCACAAACTCCGTTCCCTAGCTACTGACTCCATCCCTCTCCCTAGCATCTGCCTAAGGCTGAACCAGACTGTTTGCAACCTTGGTGTCACATTTGACCCTGAAATGAGCTTCTGACCACATATCCGCGCCATCACTAAGACTGTCTATTTCCACCTCCATGACATTTCCGTCTCTGCCCTTGCCTCAGCTCATCTGCTGCTGAAACCCTCATCCATGCCTTTGTTACCTCTAGACTTGACTATTTCAACACACTCCTGGCCGGCCTCCCACATTCTACCCTACGTAGACTTGAGGTCATCCAAAACTCAGCTGCCCGTGTCCTAACTCGCGGCAATTCCCATTCACCCATCACCCCTGTGCTCGCTGATGTACATTGGCTCCCAGTTAAGCAACGTCTTGATTTCAAAATTCTCACCCTTGTTTTCAAATCCCTCCATGGCCTCGCCCCCTCCCTATCTCTGTAATCTCCTCCAGCCCCACAACCCCCCCGAGATATCTGCGCTCCTCAATTCTGCCCTCTTGAGCATCCCTGATTATATTTGCTCAACCATCGGTGGCCGTGCCTTCAGCTGCCTGGTCCCTAAGCGCTGGAACTCCCTCCCTAAACCTCTCCACCTCTCTACCTCTCTTTCCTCCTTTGAGACCTCTTTGACTAAGCTTTTGGTCATTTGCCCTAGTTTCTTATGTGGCTCGGTGTCAATTTTTTTGTCTTGTAACACTCCTGTGAAGCGCATTGTGACGTTTTACTACATTATATGCGCTATATAAATACAAGTTGTTGTTCAAATAATTTTGGAATCACTTCAGCAGTGTTCCCTTAACGGCTTGTTGAGCAAATATACTGCATAATGAGCTATGCCCTCCAGGAATGTCCCAGATTTTACCCAGGGACTGTACAGAGGGAGCTGACCTCCGTTGAGGCAGTGGCTGAAGGCACAGTAATTGGCCCCAGCATCTCAGAGCTTAGGGAGTGGGGGGGTGAGAAATCAGCAAGAGTTCCTGCTCTTGGTTCTAATTCAGTGACCATTGCTCAAACTCATACATGTGGATATGTCGGACAAGGCCTGGTTCGGAGTCCGCTGTGATTACCACTTGTGACGATTAACCTGCCATTATTCACTGTCTAGGCTCACGTGAATAACGGCCCAGTGGACAAGACACTGGATAGTAGCTGGTATCAAAGAACTGTATCTTAGGAAGAGCCTTTGCCTTGAGAGAGGAAGAGAGATGAATGAAGTAAATACCACTTAGACTTCACATTTTGCAGCTAATATTTTGCACCAGTTGTACTTATTTCTCTAAGAAATATAATTGCAGAGATGTGGAAGTAAAGGGGAGAGACATTTAACTGTAATTAAAAGTCCAGTTAAGCTATAATGTGAAGATTCCTTGTGCAACTTGAACTACAGGGCGTTGCCTTTCACTTTCTTGAAAGGAACTAAATATTGTAAACACCTCGATGAATTCCCGCAATTAATTCCCTTTTTTTTCATTAGGATAGGACATTGGACAAGTTACTTACTTTTCTTACATGTATTCCATTTATCTAACCAGTCTGACAGGCCTGACAAGCTGTCAGTCCAATGTTGTGCAAATTGCTCATTGCTTGGACCTCAGCTTCTGAAATTGATGTGAAATTGATTTTCAGGTCTGTTAGAAAGTGACTATTGTTTCAAGGGGTCATGACATTTTATCTAAGTGATCAGAGTTTTCGTATGTTGATGGCTTTCACATTTGAATTCAAATCAAATTACAGACTGGCGATGTTTTCCAGCTTGTTGTACCTCAATAATAGGTCCTAATATCTTCTCTTTCACAGTGTAAGTCACAGGGAGAGTTGTCTGTCTGCAAATCAGTGCTCAAAAAGGGTTTTCTTTTCTAAGTGCAAATGTTTTAGTGATTGCTCTTTGGTGAGATGCAGTATTTGAAAGTGAAAGTGCCTACATGGTAGAGAGGATTTGAGAGTTTAAGATTTGATTATTAGAGCTTCTTCGATTAATATACAAATACACATTAATTAGTGTTGCATAGCAACTGCAGCAAACTCCGTGTACACTAAGCAAGATCATTTTATACAACAATAAATAAGTGCCTGGCCGCTCTTGATGACTCCAGTGCATTGTTCCATAACAGAGTGCTGATTTATGTGGTGTTGGCAAGACCGAGGCCTCTTTGTACGTTGAAGGACACAGCCAAGTAGGGTGGTGTTAAGCTGATTAAGACAAGTTTGGGCTTTTACAGGTTGTTTTTACAATCCATTAGTTCTCCTACTTAGAAATTCTGGTTGTTTGAGGTTCCAGTGGCCCTGCATGCTGAGCAGCAGCAAATGAAGCTCTTATTTTCTTATTGATGGTGAGCCACATTTAACTCACTGGCTTCAGTATCATCACACACTGCTCAGAGCAGTCCTGCTGATGGTTTGTTGTTTTGCTGCTGTTTCTAGCATCCTGTATCCAGCATCCTGTATCCATGAAGATTGTTTAGAAATGTTACAAATTCATGAAGAAATCCAAAGAGAGGCCATGTAAAACACTTGGGGAGCAGCGAAGGAGAACTGGGGAGTTTTATCCTTCAGAGTCGATGTTGTACACATGCATTCAGGCACGGCTTATGGTTCTATTGTAGGCTTTGCTTCACTGAAGGCATCTCTTTAGTCCTGCCTCAGCATGTTCCATTGAAAGTGATGGGACCGAGCTCCCCTGATTGCTAAGTTGGTAAACGCACTACCTACTATAGAATTGAGCTCTCTGAACCCTCAAGGTCACAGGTTCAGTCCCCACCCTATGTCAAAAAGAAAAATGTGATGAAATATTCCATTCATCACTCATTGGTATTCTCTGCCTGTGACTGTGGTTGGTTTCAGTTTCATTTCCCTTACCTCAGTTCCGTTTCCTCACCATTGTATTGTACTGTGTGTAGGGCTCTGCCCATACCTGGCCCCTATGTAAGCTGGCCCAGCCTGCATCACATCCAGTACGGCAGACCTCTGGATGGAAGATACCTCTCCACTGTGTGTTACCTTCTAAGTCAATAAAAGCCTTGTTTTGTTTCGCTAACATCGAGTCTTTCCAAAGCACTTTACAGCCAATGAAGTACTTTTTGAAGAGTAGTCACTGTTGTAATGTAGGAAAGGCAGCAATGTGGTAATGACCAGATAATCTGTTTTTGTTATGTTGGTTGAGGGATAAATATTGGCCAGGACACAGGGGATAACTCCCCTGCTCTTCTTTGAAATAGTGCCATGGGATCTTTTATTTTTCACCTGAGAGAGCAGACGGGGCCTCGGTTTAACATCTCATCCGAAAGATGGCACCTTCGCCAGTGTAGCACTCCCTCAGCACCGCACTGGAGCGTCAGCCTAGATTTTTGTACTGGAGTGAGACTTGAACTCAAGATGCTACCAGCTGAGCCATGGCTGACACAGAGTCAAATAGAAATATTATGATATGATTGGCTACAATTCCTCTGTGCTAGGGGAGGGGAAAAACTCAGTCCACTGATTCATGATAGAATGTGAACGTGTGGCTATTGAATAAGGACAGGTTTGGAGGCCGAGCTGTGATGTGGCCCATGATTGAATAAACTGCTTATACTTAATGTCAAGACCCACACATGATGAATGGGCACTTGGTGAGAAGCCAGTGGAAGCCCATCGCCCCTGCAACCATACCCTCGAATCAGCTAATGCCATCAGGAAAGGAGAGACATACATTGATGGGAAATGTAATTCAAAATGTGGAATATCAGGTGACTGGTCAACAGATTCTTGACCTCAAAGAAGAAAGTAAAAATGTCAGTTTTATGAGCGAAAATAGTTGTAATATAAGTAATTTCTCAAAGATGTGTGTGCAGATGAATCTCTCCTCTGCCCCTTTGATCTCTCCCCTTTCCTCTATTCTTCCCCCTTACATCTCCATTTACTCCACTTCTTACCTCTCCACCTCTCCCCATCATTACTCACCCCCCCCTCCATCTCTGACATGTTAAAGTCCAATATTTATTTGAAATTGAGATGAAAATTCTGTCAACTAATCTTGTGACATGTACTGATTTGCAGTATTTTATGGTAATTCACGGAGGTCAAATTGTTGCTATCCGCAATGACACCTAACGCCAGGGGGATAACAACAGAACAAATACATTTTTTTTTTTTCCAAAGGCTGGGTTTTTTGAAGAATTGTTTTTTTTGAGGGGGTGGTTTGTCAAGGGCCTAGATTTTTGGGTGGTTGAGTTTTAAATGTTCCATAGCAACACTGTATATCAAAATGTTATCAGCTCTGGGTTCAAGTGAACATCCGAAGATTAAGAAGCAGCAGTGATGTCCTCCCCATTAAACATCCTCCCTACACCCAATGCAACCTTTGCAACATCCCCCTATCCCCCAGCGTAACATTTGCAAATGCCACCCTATCCCCCTGTGCAACATTCTCCATATCCCCGGTGCAACATTTGTAACATCTTCGATGCAACATTCTCCCTGTCCCTTCCCTTGGTAGAACATCTGTTCCTTATCACTTATTCTAACACTGCAATAATTATCTGGAATATTGGGTATAATTTGTGAACAAACAATTTGAAATGCTCTATCTTATAGATTCGGATCTCAAATAATAAAAAGGACACTAGCAAAGGAAATTAAACCCTGTACCATCTATTTGCATGTGGTTTTTGAAGCATTGTTCAGCACACCTCTGGGCCTTTTGCATCTAATGATATTGGCCCAGATTTTGCTGGAGCGGGGGTAGCTCTTGGCAACCCTGTTAGTTATACTTTTCCCTTCAGCGCAGAAAAAAGTGCGAGGTGATAATGGCGCGGCGAGGGCAACAGGGCATCTGGGACCTTAGTGAATGACGGACCCAACAGTCTATCTCCTCAACCAATGAGATTTAAGGATTTTGGAAGAAACCGAGGAATGACGGAGAAGGAGGGTGAATTGGAGTCAAATCAGGTATAAAAAGACCAATAAAGAGAGCGAAAAAAAGATTGGATAAGAGAGAGAGAGATAAAAGAGACAAAGGAAAAGTAAGATTTTTTTTTATGTTAAATTTTAAAATCTCTTAAGAACAATTTACTACCTGTAGGAATGAGACTCTGTGATTTAAATTATTCCCTTTCTGGGCTAGGAAGGTTGATTGGCATTGCAGGAACATAAATTTCTTAGTTATATAGGTACTTACGCTGTTAATTACCAGCCCTAACTTTCTGCAGCGAGTTTAATGGGCAATTAATGTAAAAAATGCAGCAACTTCACGAAAGTCAAGGGGAAGTTGAGGCGAGCTGCCGTTTTCGCAAGGCTAACGGCGGAATCATCCAGCAACTTGAGGTGATTCTCAATTCACAGGGTATCTCTTCCTTGCCACAATTTGCTAAATGATTTATACATGAATGACGGCGAGTGCCATTAAAATCATTAATTTGGCAGCAAATTTTGTGCCATTAAATATGCCAATACCGATGTGTATAAATACTAGTCCCTACAAAAATTCGAACTGAGCATTGCTGTTCTTGACCAGTCAAGTATTAAGTGATTTTATGATGGTATTGGTTTTGGAGATTTAATTACTTGAATGGAAAGTTATTTCTCTGGAAGGAAGAATCCAATGTTTAAATAAAAATCAGATTGCAGAAGAAGTGAACTATTGCCTTTGTTTTTCTTACTAGTATCTGAACTGTTTATAAATTGACACTCCTATTTTTTTTTTTAAAAACCTTGGAACTGAATTACATAATGAAGACTGTTCAGAAATCCCCAGACCTTCAGACTGCTTTTCAGCAGCCTAGCGAGCTACTTGCTCTGATTATTCGAGCATCGGTCCCGTGCTGATAAATAAAGTAGCCGTTTCTCCTGGAAAATTAATAAGCTCCATTCAGCTGGCCTTCGACGTGCAATTGAAAATGAAGCACAAATCAGGAATTTATATTGACAGCAGGCAGAATGGCGGGATTGAGTCGGCAGCCTGGAATGAAGAGCATCACTGTGGACTCATTAGTATAATTGCACCAAGAGGTGGGCAAGTTTCCCTGCTGCTGTGCTTTTTTCAGATAAAAGTGTGAAAACCCTTTGGAGCAGTGACTTTATGTGACATGAAGAATCCTTCCTCGCCTCCCCACTATCTTCTTTGTGTGCATCTGCAAAATCAAAAATCATTGAGGGTACCAAACTTGAATCTGCAAAACACAATGAACCAGAGGACGTAACCGAATTGTGCTCATTTCAGTGTGAAAACAGCACTGTTCAAATGTTAAAAAGGCAGCCTACACAACAGGACATGACTGATGTAGACCCTGGGAGAAAGGGACAGCTAACCTAAATAGATTTGATGTGCTGCAGGTATTATGTCTCTCCCCACACTTCATACATTAATTTCCTCATGATGTAACAAGGCTCCGGGCCTCCATTTAACAGAAGTATGTTAGATTTCTGCAGCAGGAGAAGGAGAATGCTGCAAAAAAGTGTGCAATAGGTAATGAATCTTCTCCCGTCAGGTATTTTTACAATTGCAGGGGTTGGTTTCCAAAATCAGCATTTTGTTAAGAATTTCCTCCCTTATTGGGGTCTTATTTCTCTCTGACCTCATCTCCTGCATGCTCCCCTCAGTTAGGAGGAAGAGACAGGCTCAACATCGTGACCAATGCCACTGCAAATACACCAGTTTGAGTTTCCCTCCTCTGTTTACTTCCCCACTGGCTAAAAAATGGACTACAGGAAACTTTGGTTTATCCGGAGGTTAAAAGTCCGGAAAGCTCTATCTACCGGCAAAATTCAGGAGCCGTTTCCTATAAGTTTTTTTTACTTCTCGTTGCTTTTTTTTTTCCCAGTCAGGCTCTGCAAGGTCTGTAGCTAAGCAACAGCTTCAGCTGGAGACGCTTTTAAGCTGCAGCCGACAGTTTTGAAGCTGTTGCTAAGCAACAGGTTTTGTTGATTCACACGGAGCTGAAAATCTCCGTATGTTTCAACATTAGCGCTGGTTTGTCCGGCAGTTTTGATGGAACGGCAACAGCTCGGTCCCGTCGGTGCCGGATATCACAAAGTTTCCTGTATTTTGCAGGAATAACTGGGCTGAAAACCATTGAAGCCCACTCATTGAGGTGTCATCGGGTTCATGTGACCACTAAGTGTTGAGAGCCTTACTCCAACTTGGAGTTCTAGCACTTCAACATGACAACAATTGCTCTGTCCATTCTGAGTTTAGATTTTTATTTTCCTCCTCATCCTCTATTTTTCATCAGCCCTTCCTTGCCCTACCATGACTATAGTTTTGAAGTAGAGCACAGAAGGTTTAGTAAGAGAATAACCTTGTTCCTGAAAGAAGTACCCCGCATCTCTCCTGAAACCATTGGCTGGGGTATTCTGCTTCTGTGCTCGCCAGACCATGATTTTCAGTCCATTCATTTTAGTGGACAAAAAATAGAACTGGGGAGACTCTGGCCACTTGCTATAGCTGGGGTATAGTTCCACGGGTACCAGCAACTGATTGTTATCTCAATTAGGGGCCTTCTTTACTGTGTGGGCCTGGACATAGAGTATTTGCAATTTTATTGACCATGGAACGTATCATGTCCGAACCGAACGTATCACCTACACATGCATATTTCCCAGCAGGGGTCACAAAATAATGATTGGAAACAAGAACCCTGCCGTCTTTCCAGCTGACAACATTGGAGCTATTTGTAGCACCCTTGTCATTGCTCTAGAATAGTGAACCTGGGACTTTCATAGTCTTGTCTCTGTACTGAATCAGATGTGACATTTACTCACCGAACAATTACAGGACTACAGCTATTCTTTACTGTTTATCTTGGGTTTTCTCATCAGTACATCTTAATTCTGATCAAAATGAGACCTCCACCATTTTCTCAGTAAAATCACTGAAGATATAAACTTGCAGAATGGGTGTTGACATAAGAAAACTACTAGGCACTTGGTCTAAGCGTTAAACAAAGCTTTAATCAACTGTTTTACAACATGGAGGTCTAGTTGTGTCCTTCACTAGTTCCTGTTAAGAATGTCCTGCACAAGCTGGGCCCAGAGTATTTATACTCCCCTGGACAGCGCCACCCGCAGGCCACCCATATTATTTCATAAGTCTTTCTTTCATGAATGACTGGTTCATGTCAGGTGTGTAATTGGGAAATTAACTTCAGTGTAGGTAAGTGTGAGGTGGTACATTTTGGTAGGAATCATGAGACCACATACTCCTTGAAAAATAAGGCCCAAAAAATTGCGTTCCGTGGCATAGCTCTGGAGTATGCGGCGGACCTTCGAAAAGAATACACAACTACCTGATGGGTGCCCTCCTTCGTAAACTTGCTGTCTGATACTGTGAACTGGAGGGCAACGTAATGGCCCACAGATCCCAGGAGCGCAGTCTGTGTGGAAGCCTGGTCCTCCAATCAGGAAACCGAATTAGATTTTACATCATTTCAGAAGGGAATCCGCAATCAGATTTAATTACAATTACTTTACAGGATTGCAATTTAGTTCCTAATTAGCTTCATTCCACCAGCTCCACTATATTTTAGTTCTGTTAGTAAAAATTTAATTTTGCTGATAATTATCGACATCATTAAAACTCCAATCTTTGCAGAAACAAGAAAAACTCAGGTGACGCAATTAAACTATCCGATTTCCGAGATGAAAATGGTTAAAACATGCCTGAGGTATCCCCTTACGCAGATGCAAACAGGCCCTGTGCCTGTTTGCATCAACTGTAAAATTTTCGTATGCAATTGCTGGGCAGTTGATGGGTAAATAGCCCAACTCTGCACCAGCAATTGGTTTTTTCTTGGCCATGCGGATGATCTGTCAGTGTACATTGACACATCGCAAGTTCGGGATTTAACGCAAGAGCATGTGTAAATCCCAAAGTTGCGGGCCATTGGCCATTTCAAAGGTGGTATGATGCCTATGCCATCATGCCCACCGCAAATTCTGGCCTGAAGTGTTTGAATGGGGTAGAGAAGCAGATGGATCAACGGGGGTGGGGAGGGGGGTTACAGATATGCAAATCACTAAAAGTAGTGACATGGGTTAATAAGGTCATAAAAAATGCAAAAAGAGCACTGGGGTTCATTTCTAGAGGGATAGAATTGAAAAGCAAATAAGTTATATTAAACTTGTGTCGAACCTTGGTTAGACTACGCTTGGAGTACTGTGCACAGTTCTGGTCTCCATATTCTAAAAAGGATATAGAGGCACTGGTGAAAGTGCAAAAAGTAACTACTAGCATGATACCACAACTGAGAGATTATAACTATCAGGAAAGATTGAACAGGCTGGGGCTCTTTTCTCTAGAAAAGAGGAATCTGAGAGGTGACCTGATAGATCGCCAATCCTTCATCGTCGCTGGGTCAAAATCCTGGAACTCCCTCCCTAACAGCACTGTGGGAGTACCTTCACCACACGGAGTGCAGCGGTTCAAGCAGACGGCTCACCACCACCTTCTCCAGGGCAATTAGGGATGGGCAATAAATGCTGGCCTTGCCAACGACGCCCACATCCCATAAACTAATTTAAAAAAAAGAGATCTTTAAGATTACGAAAGGGTTTGATAGAAGATGTTTCCACTTGTGGGGGGAGACCAGACCTAGCGGCCACAAATATAAGATAATCACAACAGGGAATTAAGGAGGAACTTGTTTACCCAGAGAGTAATTAGAATTTGGAACTCGTTACCACAAGGAGTAGTTGAGGCGACTAACAGAGATGCATTTCGGGGGAAGCTAGTAAACATATAAGGGAGAAAGGAATAGAAGGATATGTGTGGAGCATAAACACTAACATGGACTTGTTGGGCCGATTGGCCTTTTCTGTGCTGTAAATACTATGTAAGAACACTCTTCATCAAATATCAAACTTCATAATGTTTTTGAAGAATTGTTATGATCTGGACTGCACTGCCTGAATGGGTGGTGGAAGCAGAGCCAGTCGTAACTTTAAAACAGAATTCAATAAATACTTGAAGGGGAAAAACATTGCAGGGCTGTGGGAAAGGTGCAGGGGAATGGGACTAATTGGATAGCTCTTTCGCACACGATGAGCCATCTGGCCTCCTTCTGTGCGGTTATAATTCTATGATTCGAAGCGGTCTGGATTCTCCTTTCAAGTAACACACAGAGGAACTCGTGATACTCATTTTTCTGATCTGCAAAACAGAAGTCCTGCAGCCAAGATTTCTACTGACTAAAATGAAGCTTCAGCTGGGGCCAGAGGAGATGTTTGCAATGTGGGATTTGCGACAATGAAGTTCTTGCAGATTATTCATAGACATAATGCAGAAATATTCCTTCAATGTGCAGAGGTTTCATTCCTCCTCTTGCTTTTTTTATGACAGTAATTTTATTTTGAGATGACTGCAGTGTGACCTTCACACTAATCAGACTGAAATCTCCTGGAATCTTGGTCCATTTCTTTAATGCTTCCGCCTAATATGTTTTTTTTTTGGTCTTGAAGTTATTTTCTTCCCACTTTTTATTACATTGCCCACTAATCATCAGTTCAAAGTGGGTGAACCTGCTCCCAGTCCTAACTACACTGTGGCACCAGGATACTGATCTCCTCCTTTTACTGTCAGAAACCTCTCCCCCACCTGACTCCACCTACACCAAAGTGCTAATCCCTTTCCTCACCCCATTTTGGCAAGTTCATAATTTAAAAAACGACGCTGGAAAAATTGAGTCGCGCCCCCCTTTGGGGCATTAAATTCGCCGGGTTTTTAGCGCCCCGAAAAAATTAGCACCCCCGCGGCCAAAATTCATCGGTAGCGCCCCAAGAGGGAAGCGGGGTGCTACTGGAAGCGCCCAGCCTCCCTCTTGGGGCGCTGCGAATGAATATGGTGGCACATCGCGCCGCGGTACTGCAGGCCTTCCTCCCCTTCTTAAAGGGGAGGGGCTTTGCGCAGCGCGACCCGGGGCCCAGCTGGGCCACCAGGAATTGGAGTGCCAGCAAAAGAGCTCGGCACTCAAGAGAAGTGGCGGGCTCACGGAGCGCAACCGGCACTCCGCGGTGGGGTTGGTCAGGAGGCCGGGGACGGCAGAGGGGTCAGGTGCTGGCAGGCGGCCAGCAATAAAAATGGCCGCCCGGCACCTTCCCTTTAATTAGCACCACCCCAGCCGCAGGTAGGCCCCCCTGACCCCGTCGGACATAGCATTCGGCGGTAAGTCAGGGGGCGCTACCGAAGAGCGGGGCGCTGCGCACGGCGATGACATCATCACCGGCGGCGCAGTGCCGCAGGACGCTGACGGTTAACGTGACCACTAACCTCCTGCTGAATTTTGCGGGAGGCATTGGCAGCGCCGTGCCCGGGCGCTAGTTGCTTTGTGCCCCATTAGCGCCCTCTAACAGGAGGCGCAAAGCAACTGAAATTTTAGTCCTATAGCTCTGATAAAACAGAAAAGTTTTGTTAGAGAGTGAATTTGAAGTAACAACAGAAAATGTTTAGAATGCAACACTGATCAGTTGACATCTGACAGAGAAAAGACAAGTTAATGTTTTGGTGGGACACTGGGTCAGGATGTCAGCCCTTCTCCTTCAGATACTGACAGACCTACTCTGCATTGCCAGCATTTGCCACTTTCCTTTTTGTCTAAAATTATAGAGTAAAGATGAAAGATTACAGGAAATGTTGTTTCGATGCATCACAGGCAGGGGAAAAGATGCTTGTAAAATGGCTTCAGAGCTGTTAAAAATATATAACTTTGGCCTCATGAGAATAAGTCTGGGGTTTATTGATATGTATCAGACTGCTTTTCACAATATTTATTTTAAAAAGCGTGATTTATGCATGATTAAATGCTCCCTTTTGTGTTGCCAAGAGGCAGAATGTCACACTGTCCCTGTTGTCCCATCTCTGCTTTATTGAACAATCTAAACATAGGTCACATTGTTGATGTGTTAAATGGTCCCATTATGTCTGTTCACAGGGGTCAAACACATACAATTCTCAGGGGATAACTGCTCTATTAATAAGGACAGAGACGGTTCTGGGTGGCTGGAGAATCGGGGAAAGTAAAAGATTCACTGGCCCATGAAGTGAAAATACTGAAAAATACTATCATGAGGAATACTGCCGGTTGTTGCTCTTTGCCCCACCGGTTTTTCTGTCCCTACTTTCATTTAGATTTCTTGAAGTTCCTGGATTTCTCCCAAAACCACTTTCCAGCTGGCTTTCAAGAACTGGGAGTGAGCATCCTAAGCTAACTCAGCCACTGATTTGCTCTCCTTAGCTGCGAGAGGCCACTAGGCAACTATGTGACACCTCTCCTGAAGGCTAGATGGATATTGGGATCAGAGCCCCGCTACATGGTGCAACATCTCTACAGACCAATGTCTGCCAGCGAGCTAGCTAAAACTCTAATGCTATAATTTCGAAACCAACATTCTTTGCTGAGTTATCCACCAACTTGGCTCTGCCGAATGCTGACACCTCTGCTGCGACAAGAATGAGCCGGCCACGGTTCCCAGACTCTAACCGAGCAGCAGAACATTTTGAGGCCAAGCCATGCCTGACTCTCCCATTTGGTATCTCCTTTTTGCTTTTGCACGAAGCTGGCCCAATCTCTGTACTGCACGGCTCAATTGGGAATTATTATTGCCTCGCTCTGTGGTGGATGTTTCTCTGCTCAGTTGCACTGCAGCACGCCTGAAGTTGAAATTGTAATGCTGGCGTGTCTGTAAGGTTGCCGTCTTCACTATTTTACCATGCAGTTTGTGGTGAATAGGAAAAGGATGACACAATAGGGAGCAGTGGGATCAGGGGCAGACTGGACTGGCTCCGCCAAAAGGGTGCAGGATTCTTCGGGATGCTCATGATGAAAGGGGCCGCCGATAATACAGTGCTTTGGAACCATTCATGGGGCACTCCCTGCAACTCCCAATTTCCTATATAGCCAGTCTGCTCCTTAATGGGACACAGAAATAATCTATCAGTGATATCAGGAAAACTTAACCCATGATCATGAAAGCAGAGCAAGGCACATATCTCTGGACATGATGAGCTGCATTATTTTCTCTAACCCAGCACTCACAAGTCAGTAATTATGTTTATGTTGTGCACTATATACCGTGTTAATAATAGAAGAATTTGCAGTTAGAAATTCTCTTGAAGACCTCTCTGAATTGACAAGTAGGGCTAAGCAATACAGATCAGAAGATTTCATACTCATTTCCTAGTTTGTGCCAAGTTAGCCAGTCTCAACCAACTATGGTTCAATGTGAAGTGTAGAAGGATGTGCCAGGAGTAGCACCAGCCGTGCCTTAGAATGAGGTATGAGCCCAGTGAAGTTCTGACACAGGGCCACCAACAGCAGCAGGCTATAGACAGAGCCTAGCAGTCCAATGATCAATCGATAGAATAAAGCGCTGTAGCTCTGCCACATCCACTCGAGAATGGTGGTGGACAACAGGAGAAGGTGGCTCCATGCATATTCCCATCTTCAACCATGGTGGAGCCCAGCACGAGAGCAGAGACAAGGCTGAAGCTTTTTCAGCCAAAAGTGCCGAGTAGATGATTCTACTCGGCCTCCTCCTCAAGTTCCCCCATCATAGATACCAGTATTCTGCCAATTCCGTTCACTCCATGTGACTGAGTGCACTGAACACAAGTAAGGTTATGGGCTGTATAACTGAACACCTTTGTACCAGAGTAAGGTGCTCCCCTAGCCAACCTATTGCAGTGCATCTGTAACACTGGCATTTACCTGACAATATAGAAGATTGCCCATGTCCTATCTGTAAAACAACATGATAAATTTAACTCAGCCAATTACTCCTCCTAATGATCACTGAAGTGATGGAAGGAGTCATCATGCGACACCTACTCGCCAATAACTTGCTTACTGACACTCAGTTCAGGTTCTGCCAGCCAGAACCACTCAGCTCCAGAGCTCATCACAGCCTTGAGCCACACATGGACACTGAAGCTGAATGCTAGTGGAGCGGTAAGAGTAGCTGCCCTCAATGTCAAATCAACATTCGATCAAGTATGGCATCAAAGAGCCCTTGCAAAACTGAAGTTGATGGGGGTCAAAGGGAAAGCTCTCCAATGACTGGAGTCATACCTGACACAAATGTAGATGGTTGTGGCTGTTGGAGACCAATTATGACAGCCCCAGGACATTGCCGCAGAAGTTCTTTGGGGAAAGGTCCTCAGCCCAACCACCTTCAGCTGCTTCATCGTTGAAGGTCCCCCAGTCATAAGGTCAGGAGTGCAGCTGTTTACTGATGATTCCAGTCTTCAGCTCCATTCACAACTTGTCCGATAATGAAGCAGCACGTGCCAGCCTGCAGCAGGTCCTGGATAACATCGGGTACATGGCATATAACACTTAATGCCTCGTTGTTAAGCAACCTCCTTTCTCCTCTGGTTCACAACAACGTGTTTCAAGTAAGCACGAGACTTCGTAGTGAATATATGGAACAGACTTTGTAGATACACAGTAAAAAGGTGATCGGTCTTTAACTGTATACAGAGAGTGGATATTCAGTTTCTGTACCTTTTGAGTACACTCTGACAAACTGTTGAAAACCATGACCCTTTATCTATATATATAAAAGGATATGTCTCTCTGTCTGTCTCTCTGTCTCTGTCCGGCTATACAATCAAAAGTTATAGAGTGTACCTACACATATGTTATATCAAAAGAAAGCTCATCATTAGGGGATTCTTGTAGGCATATTTACTTTTTGGTCGGACAAAAATTGTGCCGACGGTATCCAAAAAATGTTCAAAATTCCGCTCATTATCCGCTCATTTGCATCGAGTGGGGGCGGGTTCATTGTGTGTGCGGGCGGGCCATCCTACAGTTGAGTGACGTGATGATTGACCAATCCTACAGTTCAACGACCTGACGGTTGACCAACCAGTGCGTGTGTGGGCGGGCCTTATCCTTCTGAACCGAGGTGCGTGGCCGCCATCTTGATTCCAAACTGTTCATTTCTTTTTCCCACTTTCTGCGTGTTTCTTTTCAAATCTACATTTCCAGCAAAAAAAATTCCTTTTATTAAATTGTTTTAAAGAAAAGTTAATTAATTTGTAAATATTTTCTCTAACCTGATTCTTTTTCCTGCCTTTCCCCGTTTTTGTAAGGCCTCAACGGGGCTAAAAATAAACTTATTGGACAGAGTTTTTAATTTATAAATGAGTGATAAAATTTTATTTTTCTGTTTTTTTAAACTCTTATGCTGGTAAAAGCAGGCCTTACGCCTGCTTTTACCAGGCATAAGAATTTCACGGGCATTCAGCGGGCGGAAGTTGGGCAAATAGCACAGCTCTCCTCCCGCAGAGGCCCATCTCCTGGGGATGTGGAGACTCTGTCAAGAAGATTCTTGACAGATCGCAAGTGCCGGGTTTCAGCACATGCGCGTCGCTCGCCTAAACCCGGAACTTGCGCGGCCCCTACGGGCACGTACGCACCTGTAAGGGTTGCAAAATACGGCCCATTATCTTGTTAAATTCAAATGACATGGTCGACTATGAAGGGAAAACTCTTTGAACTCTGAAGTGATAGTACCTTGAAATCACTTCCAGAATCCATTTTTATTTGTAATGTTTCCAATTTAGGTGTCAGCTCTGGCTCAGTAGTAGCACTCTCACCTCTGAGTCAGAAGGTTGAGGGTTCATGTCCCACTAGAGCCTTGAGCACGTAATCTAGGTTGACACTTCAGTGCAGTACTGAGGGAGTGCTGCACTGTCAGAGATGCCGTCTTTCAAATACAGGAAACTCTTTTTTATCCGGCACCGACGGGACCGGCGTGGTGCCGGTTTATCAAAAAGTCCGGATTACAGAGAGGTATAGTAAAAGGTACGAGAGCCCCACAGCAACAGATCCAGGCTTCCCTGTTGCTTAGCAACAGGTGCAGGAACCCAGGCCACAAGATCCAGGCATCCCTGTTGCTTAGCAACAGGTGCAGGAACCCCGGTTACACAGCCACAGATCCAGGAACGGCCACTAATATGAAGCTTACCTGAACCTACTTCTGAATTTTGCCGGTCAACAGAGATTTCCGGTTATTTAGGTGCCGGTAAATCGAGAGTTTCCTGTAGATTATCTAGTCATTATTTCATTGCTGTTTGTGGGAGCTTACTGTGCACAATTTGGCTGCCACACTTCCTACATTACAATACACTTGAAAAGTAATTGATTGGCTGAAAAGCGCTTTGCGATGACCTGAGACCATGAAAGGCACTATATAAATGTAAATTCTTTCTTCTTTTAACTCTATGTTGGGTTCTTTTTAAGTTTAGGGTCCCCTGCTGTGCTGACATCAACAATGTGCTGCACTCATACAATAATGATTGTGGTGAAAATGTGCAGAAAATAATCTGCAGTTGATCACCAAGAATTTCTATGCCTACTGCCTACGTCAAAACAAAGATGAAGTGAGAATACTTCTTTCTGCATCATGTCTTTATTGTGACGAGGTTAGATGAATGTTGATTGCTTATAGTGCTGGAGTTGAAAAAGGGAAAAGTAAAGTGACCTTAATTATTTTGACGAATTAATTAATGGACTCCCTCATTAGCTGATTCACACATTCATGAAATGGAGGATCAGAATGAATTTGTTTCCTTCTAGTACAACATCTGTTTTAGTAATGACATTATTGCTACAACAGGAGTGAAGGAGCTGGCTGGCGGGAGACAAGTACACGTGTCCTAGCAAGTTGATGAAGTCGGTGTTGTGCGGATTACAAATCTTTGTAATTCATTGCAAATGAAAAACAGAAACGTGCCAACTGGCCAAAGATGCAGTTTGTTTTTGTAATCCATTCTCCAGGAAAACATTTCGGGCTGGATTTTCCCAGCCCTGAGGAGACGGGTTTGGAGGTGGGATTGATAGGAAAATGGGACCCGTCTCCTAGCGGCGGGAAGGGGATTAGAGCCAATTAACTGCCTGTTAACAGGTACTTAACAGGCAGTTAAGAGGCTTTTCCCCATTTTCCGCCTGCTGATGCAGGCTTCCCGACGGCGGGAAACCCCGCCAGGGTCAGCGAGGCGAGCTGTGGGTCTGTTGCAGTGGAAGTGTGCAAATGACAGCTGCAGAGGTAGTGTGATGGGTGCAGTTGTGCACAGGTAATTATGACAGGTGAGAGAATGTAGTGAGAAATATTTTTATTCTGTTTATATGTATCTGCAGGTGACAAGATTTGATGTTTCTGTGAAGCCTCATCTGATCGGGAGAATTGACAGGTGGCTTCTGCAATCTCACATGCAGCTGCCATCTGTTTTATCCTAAGGAGAGAGTCATTGATGAGCCTGGATGCAGGGGCTCACCGTTGGACAGTGATTGTCAGTGTTTGACAGCACCTCAATGCTGTCAAACACTGACAATTCATCTGTCAAAAAATTATGGGGCCTGTCCCTTTAACAAAAGCGGCAGATGAAGCGTCATCCACTGACGTCATCTGACACCGGCTTTCGCTTACTTGGCCGGCAAGCCTGCAGGGTGGGCTTAAAAATCCAATCAAGTGAAAATAGCATCTGTTTGTCAGATGTCGCTGGGGGCGGGACTAGAACCTGAAAGGCAGCAGTCCCACCCCCAACTCGTCTCGGCTGGCAAAATCCAGCCCTTAGTGTGTAACAGCAACAACAACAGCAATGACTTATATTTATATAGCGCCTTTAACGTAGTAAAATGTCCCAAGGCACTGCACAGGAGTATTTTAAGACAAAAAATTTGACACCGAGCCACATCAGGAGAAATTAGGGCATGTGACCAAAAGCTTGGTCAAACAGGTATGTTTTAAGGAGTGTCTTAAAGGAGAAAAGAGAGGTAGCGAGGCGGAGAGGTTTAGGTAGGGAATTCCAGAGCTTAGGGCTTAGGCAACAAAAGGTATGGCCCCCCAAAGGTTCAGCGATTATAATCAGGGATGCTCAAGAGGGCAGAATTAGAGGAGCGCAGATATATCCGGGTTGTGGGGCTGAAGGAGATTACAGAGATAGGAAGGGGCAAGGCCATGGAGGGATTTGAAAACATGGATGAGAATTTTTAAATCGAGGCGCTGCATAACCGGGAGCCAATGTAGGTCAGTGAGCACAGGGGAGATGGACGAACGGGACTTGGTGTGAGTTAGGACACAGGCAGCTGAGTTTTGGATGACCTCAAGTTTACGTCGGGTGGAATGTGGGAGGCCAGCCAGGAGTGTGTTGGACTCATCAGTCACCTGAGAACTCATTTTTAATGTGGAAGCAAGTCATCCTCGGTTCCGAGGGACTGCCTAAGAGAGAAGGAATAGTCAAGTCTAGAGATAACAAAAACATGGATGAGGGTTTCAGCAGCGGATGAGCTGAGGCAATGGCGGAGATGGGCGATGTTACGGAGGTGGAAGTAGGTGGTCTTTGTTATGCTGTGGATATGTGGTCGGAAGCTCATTTCAGGGTCAAATATGACACCAAGGTTGGGAACAGTGTGGTTCAGCCTCAGACAGTAGTTAGGGAGAGGGATGGAGTCAGTGGCTAGGGAACAGAGTTTGTGGTGGGGACCAAAAACAAAGGCTTTGGTCTTCCCAATATTTAATTGGAGAAATTTTTGCTCATCCAGAACTGGATGTCGGACAAGCAGTCTGACAATTTAGAGACCGTGGAGGGGTCGAGAGAAGAGGTGGTGAGGTAGAGCTGGGTATCATCAGCGTACATGTGGAAACTGACACTGTGTTTTCGGATGATGTCACCAAGGGGCAACATGTAGATGAGAAATAGGATGGAGCCAAGGATAGATCCTTGGGGGACACCAGAGGTAACAATGCGGGAACAGGAAGAGAAGCCATTGCAGGTGATTCTCTGGCTACGATTAGATAGATAAGAATGGAACTAGGTGAGTGCAGTCCCACCAAGCTGGACGATGGTGGAGAGGCGTTGGAGAAGGAGGGAGTGCTCAACCGTGTCAAAGGCTGCAGACAAGTCAAGAAGGACGAGGAGAGACAGTTTACCTTTGTCACAGTCACAAAGGATGTCATTTGCGACTTTGATGAGAGCCGTTTCGGTTCTGTGGCAGGGGCGGAAACCTGATTGGAGGGATTCAAACATGGAATTGCGGGAAAGATGGGCATGGATTTGGGAGGCGACAACACGTTCAAGGAGTTTGGAGAGGAAAGGGAGGTTGGCGACGGGGCGGTAGTTTGCAAGGACGGAGGGATCAAGGGTTGGTTTTTTGAGGAGAGGGGTGATAACGGCAGATTTGAGGGAGAGGGGGACAGTACCTGAGGAGAGAGAACCATTAACAATGTCAGCTAACATGGGAGCCAGAAAAGGAAGTCGGGTGGTTAGCAGTTTGATGGGAATAGGATCGAGGGAGCAGGAGGTGGGTCTCATGGACAGGATGTGCAGTTATACTACAGGTAACAGTTTGAGACTAGTAGCTGCGGTGCGTTTGGTATCCTGCCAGCTCAGAATTACTCTGTGGACATCGAAAACAGAAGTGCAGCAAATATAAAGAAGCGGGAAGGGTTTCGGGGCAATTCTTAGATTTTGGTGAATGGGAAAATAGTGACATAATTCATGCCAAATTATTGGGTGGGGGCGGAAATACATGTCCCCCTTTGAGAGAAAATGGAACTCCACTCCCCAGTGTCCAAATGCTGGTTAAATTTTAGTCTTAGCAAGGAGCCAACAGGCCAGTTGGACTTTTGATATTTAAAAAGCTAAAAATGACATTTAAAAATGTCAGCGCTAATTCTTGTAAAATGTCATTTTTACAATTCTTCACAAAACTTGCTTTCCACTGGCGAAATATTTGGCCCTGAGCTAAGCTGTACATAGAGCATTTTCAGGGTTTAAATCTGGCTTTAAGTCTGATGAGTTTCTGGTGTCAGCTCAGTTGAAACCAATTCAGAGATCTGAACCAAGGTTATTTGGTTATCTTATTTCTTATCCAGTGTTTGTAAATGA
This sequence comes from Somniosus microcephalus, assembly GCF_052327205.1. NCBI lineage: Eukaryota > Metazoa > Chordata > Chondrichthyes > Squaliformes > Somniosidae > Somniosus > Somniosus microcephalus. Next base: position 35,288,855 of record NC_141012.1, on the reverse strand, counting down.
AATATGAACTTTATTCTTCACTTTTTCCAAATTCTCTTTTTCTCCCCGCTTAGAATCAATGACCTATTCAGGTTCCTCTTTGTAGCAGAATGAATTGCTGTCAGGCTTTTGTCAAAGCACCAAAGTAATCTCTATTTGTATAACAGTTGCTAATTGCTGTGATGGCCAATTGCGCGCCTGGGAAGTGACGGAGTTGCATTTTATACACACAAGAAACCTTGCACAAATGGACGCTTTAAGGAAAATCTTTAAACGGCTCACTTTTACTCTCATTTCAGTTGTGTTGTGTAATTTCCTTCGACAGGCTGTCTCCTGACTGCTGCTGCTGTTCAGGGCTCGCCCACAGCAGCTGTGCATCCCAGCATGTAGAACAAGGACTTGCCTGTAACTCTGGCGTTGCTAATGCGGAAGAGGAAAAACATACATTTGCATCTTAATTTTAACTTCGGCTGCGATGAATGATGCCGTGATGCGCAAGGCCCAAGGGCCTCATTAAGTGAGATTCGTGATCTCAACCTATTTAGAGACCCTGGGGATGGTCATCTTACTTGATAGAACTGGGCGCTGCCAAAATCAATGGGCATTCAGACAGTGGGTTGAAGCATTAAATGACCCTTTTCATTTGAATAAAGCTGCTCTTATTTCATCTTTTGCACATGCATCTTCCCACTATTTACTATTTTAGTCCTTGAGGTAGATTCGTCTGCAGTGTAAAACTCAGTCTTTGTTGGATTGCTGATTCTCTTCTTGGCCTAGAAATTCAGTATAGCCACGTTTGTGGCGCTACAGCATGGCGTTCGCTAACTTTTGCGCCCGGCGCAACTTAGCGCCACCTTCGCCGATATTCAGTTGCATCGCCCCAAGAAGTTGCTGCTGCCCTAAAGCAGGCGATGCACGACTATCATTAGGCGCTAAGCCGGCGATTCGGGGCGCAAACACCGAAGGCGGGCGCAGCGCAGGTGCGGCGAGTTGCTCATTGAGGCCAGACAGTCAGGCGCCGGTCAGCACTTAAAGGGGGTGGGTGGAATTGCTTGGCTGCCACGCCCTGCACACTGCAGCCCTAAGGCAAGGCCTGAACACTGCTTCTGGAACAGCTCCACGCCCAGGAGAATGGAGAAGGCCAGGGAGAGAGCGCAGCGCTTCGGCGAGGGTGACCTGAGGCTGCTGGTTGGCGCAGTGGACCGCAGGCGCCATATCCTCTTCCCTGAGGGTGGCAGGAGGCCGCTGCCCGCCGAATATCGGAAAGCATGGAGGGATGTGGCAAACAGGGTCACGTCCAACAGCGTGGTTGGCAGGACACCAACCCAGTGCCAGAAAAAATTCAACGACCTCACTCGGGTTGTCAGGGTGAGTACCCTTTCCAGTATCCTCCTCATCCCTGCATGTGCACCTCACTTTATGGCCAAACAGGTCTGAAAGCCCTAATGGCCAGCCCTCATCCAGCAGCTATGGGACTGACATGAAAAGCACTTGCGCAATCAGGACTTTAGACACTGTCAGGGCTATTCGACCATGGGAGGCAGTGCGGGCAAGATCAGGGCTTGACACTGTCAGGGCTAATCGAACATGGGAGGCAGTGCGGGCAAGATCAGGGCTTGACACTGTACTTAGAGGCGGTCCTTTCTCTTGCAGGCCAAGCTGGTGCATAACAGAAGACAGCAGCGACAGACCGGGGGAGGCTGTCCTGACCTGAAACAGCTGCGCGACCTCGAGCAGCGAGTGGAGCGGATCATGGCAGGCTGGCTGAGTGGCCCCGTCGCCACTGGAGATGCTGACCCTGTTCTGGGCACCAATGGTAAGGTCATCACCTTTTTGACCTCTCCCTTTCCACTTGCGCCTCACGCCAGCATCCTTTGCCACTATCGAACCAATGCAGTGCACAGCAGCACTCATGCCTCCCTCGCTGCCGCCCTGTCCTCACTCTAAAGCAACTCTTGTGCCTCCCTGCTTTCAGATGGTGACTCGCCAGGTGAGGAGGCGGCCCCTCAAGCTGGCACTGTGTCCGAGTCAGACATAGAGGAGGAGGAAGAGGAAGCCAGCCCATCAGGGACACCCTCAGCCGAGGCAGCCCATGGCCATGATGGTGACGCGTCTTCCCTGGAAGGGAGGAGGGGGGAAGGGTCGGAGGATAGTGAAGCTCCGGGGACCAGCGGGCTGCAGCAACGCGGGAGGGGTGGGGAAGCTCGGCGGCCTTCTCCCCGGAGGGTGAGTGCGGCCTCCAGTCCTGCTACGGTGAATGCAGAGGAGGTGCGGCTCCTAGCGGAAATGAGCACCCAGGCTGAGCGCAGGCACACTGAGCTCATGGCTGCAGTGGCAAGGATGCCTGACTCCATAGAGTCACTGGCAAGGAGTGTGCAGGAATTCGGGGCAGCACAGGCCAGGAGTCTGCAACAATTCAGTGTAGCACAGGCCAGGAGTCTGCAGGACATCGCGGCAGCACAGGCTAGGAGTCAGCAGGACTTCGCTGCTTCACAGGCGGCTTCTAGCCAAGTGCTCAGTCGTGTCGTGCATTCACTGGCTGCTGTCATGCAGACACAGACCAGGGCCACACGGGCACTAACTGCTGCCACACTCGCTGGATCGGCCAGGCATCGCCGGGGCACTCGCTGTGCCGCAGCAGCCCAGCAGTCTGTGCCTCAGCAGATTGCTGTGCATGCTGCAGTGCTGGCCCGTGCGCGTGCCAATATCTCAGCCGACCAGGGAGTGCCTGTGATCTGTCAGGTTGGCAGCATTCCTGCAGCCAACACTGTCACTCCTCCATTGCAGCTGCCACCAGCTATTGGACAGACTGCTGCTGCCCAAGCAGAGTTGGAGCAGTCAGCAGCCGGCCCCTCCAGGCCCAGAGCTGGTCCAGGCCGACCCCCAAGGCCATCTGCTGTCTCACCATCTGACCCTCAGCAGCCTTCCCCCAGCCTTGCTGTAGCCACTGGGGTCCCATTGAGGAGGAGCTGCAGGGCGGGTAGGGGCCAGTCGCGGAAGCGAAACGGATCACCCTCGCAGGGGAAAAAGTAGAAGGTGTGGCCAAATGTTTTGTTTTACTTATAAAAGCTGAGACTGGTGTATTTGTTTCATATATAAAAGCCGAGACTGGTGTATTTGTTTCATTTTTAAAGGCCAAGACTGGTGTATTTGTTTCATATTTAAAGGCCGAGACTGGTATATTTGTTTTACTTGTAAAGGCCGAGACTGGTGTATTTGTGTTTTTGGGGGGGTTTCTCTCCATTAGTTTGTCATGTGGGAAGGGCACAGAGGTATCATAGTAAAAACATTTTCATAAATCGCACTGTCCATGCTTTCTTTTGGAAGTCCTGGTTGCCCTGCTGGGCTGAGGGCTTGTGGAGCGGCTACATTCATCTTCTGCCATTGGCACAAGCCATTCCCTGAGAGGGGGCCTAGAACCGACTTGCAATAAGCCGCCGACGGGCGGCCCTTGCACGTTCTGCCTCCCTCCTGTGCTGGTCCTCCTCCTCCTCCTCCTCCTCCTCCTCTGGTGGTCCTCCAATGTCTGCTGGCGGTGGCTGAGTCCTGCGGATAACCAGGTTGTGCAACATGCAGCACACGACAACGAAATGGAAGACTCGCTCAGGTTAGTACTGTAGGCCTCCCCCGGAACGAACCAGACAGTGGAACCGTTGCTTCAGCACGCCGATTGTTTGCTCAATTATGTTCCTGGTTGCTTGATGGCTCTCATTGTATCCCTCTTCAGCAGGGGTGCTGGGCGCACGGAGCGGGGTCATCAGCCAGGTGCACAAAGGATAGCCTTTGTCCCCGAGAAGCCATCCTCGTGGGTAATGCTGGGCCTCGAACATGTCTGCCACAGAAGTCTGGCACAGGATGAAGGCATCGTGGCTGCTGCCTGGAAAGCGGGCATTGACAGCTAGGATGAGCTGCCTGTGGTCACACACCAACTGCACGTTGAGCGAATGGTAGCCCTTCCGGTTGCGGTAATCCTCGGCATTCTCTAGAGGTGCCCGCAAAGCCACATGCGTGCAGTCAATGGCGCCCTGCACCATGGGGAAGCCCACTAATGCTGCAAAGCCCATTGCATGCTGTTGCTGCTTGTCAACGGTCATGGGGAAGGAGATGAACTGACGTCTCCTTCTGAAAAGGGCATTGGTCACCTGGCGGATGCAGCAATGTACCGCAAACTGGGAGATGTTGCAAATGTCCCCAGTAGCGGATTGGAAGGAGCCGGTGGCATAGAAGTTGAGAGCCACCGTCACCTTCACTGCCACCGACAGAGACGTCCTGCTCCTCAGCTTTGGCTGCAGATCTCCGCGAAGCAGGTGGCAGATCTCAGTGACCACCGCCCTTCTGAATCGCAGCCTCCGAACATACTGCTCCTCAGACATGTTCAGATATGAGAACTGCTGGCGGTATACCCTGGGTGGGTAAGGCCTCCTTTGCCGACGCTTGTTGCCCCTTCTCTGTCTGGCCATGACTGGCACTCTCTCACGGCGTCTCTGAGCCCTTTGAATGCAATGGAGAAGCCCAACGTTTCCACCCATTGCAGCACCCATTATATGTTTCCAATCAATGCTATGACTCTGAAGTTAAAGACAAGTGCAAAGCTGTGGCCTGAAGCCACAAGTACCTGTGCGAGTGTTGAGCCAAACCAGAAAGCTCTCTACCTTTGTCTCTCTCCAAAGATCCGTCTTTCACAAAGAAGGAGTGGTGCAAAATGGCTGCCATTTATACTGCAGGAGGGGTCCCCTTTAATTAGCGCCCCCCGCGCCCCGCAGCAACTGGGAACCATTCCCCTCTACCAGTCGCTAGGGGCGCCAGGCGCACAATAGGCCAGCGCCACTGAATTTCCGGTTTGGGGCGCACAAAGGGCGTTGCACCATGAAATGACGTTAGGATCTGCGCGCGCAGCTGAATGCGCGCAAAGGTTTTGCGCCGCCGCTAAATCTTAACTGAAGTTCGCGAGAGGCGCAGATCGCGCTGCGTCTGGGCGCTAGCCGCTTAGCACCCCACTTCTCCTCCTCCTAAGGCGCTAGCGGCTGGTGCAAACAACTGAATTTCTAGGCCCTTATCTCTAGCCTCCAACTTTTCTCTTTCTTTTTATTTATTCATGTACAGGATGTGAATGTCACGAGCAAGGCCAGCATTTATTGCCCATGCCTAATTGCCCTTGAGACGGTGGTGGTGAGCTGCCTTCTTGAACCGCTGCAGTCCGTGTGGTGAAGGTATTCCCACAGTGCTGTTAGGGAGGGAGTTCCAGGATTTTGACCCAGCGACGATGAAGGAATGCCAATATATTTACAAGTCAGGATGGTGTATGACTTGGAGGGGAACTTGGAGGTGGTGGTGTTCCCATGCACCTGCTGCCCTTGTCCTTCTAGGTGGTAGAGGTCGTGGGTTTGGGAGGTGCTGCCGAGAAAGCCTTTTCACAACCTTTCTTGTCACTCTCTAGTACTACTACTATCCTCATTGCTCTTCTGAACTCTCCCCTCTCATTCACTGTGTTAAAATTGGGTCTCAGAACAATGGAACCCTGCACTTCCCTTTCAGTTTGCCCTTTATACTGCAATGCAAGTATATTTAAATCACAAGTATCCAGTAATTCTTGACTTATGTTACCTCTTTACTCTGTTCTACCTTGATGGCACCTCCACTATAAGCTTTGCCCAACACTTAGAATTTCCTCCAAGAAATGTACAGAATCATAGAAAGTTACAGCACGGAAGGAGGCCATTTCGGCCCATCGTGTCCGCGCTGGCCAACAAAGAGCTATCCAGCCTAATCCCATGTCCCAGCTCTTGGTCAGTAGCCTTGCAGGTTACAGCATCCCAAGTGCACATCCAAGTACTTTTTAAATGTGGTTAGGGTTCCTGCTTCTACCACCCTTTCAGGCAGTGAGTTCCAGACCCCCACAACCCTCTGGGTGAAGAAATTTCCCCTCAAATCCCCTCTAAACCTTCCACCAATTACTTTAAATCTGTGCCCCCTGGTTTTTGACCCCTCTGCTAAGGGAAATAGGTCCTTTCTATCCACTTTATCTATGCCCCTCATAATTTTATACACCTCAATAAGGTCTCCCCTCAGCCTCCTCTGTTCCAAGGAAAACAGACCCAGCCTATCCAGTCTTTCCTCATAGCTAAGATTCTCTACTCCTGGCAACATCCTTGTAAATCTCCTCTGTACCCTCTCTAGTGCAATCACATCTTTCCTGTAATGTGGTGACCAGAACTGCACGCAGTACTCTAGCTGAGGCATAACTAGTGTTTTAAACAGTTGAAGCATAACCCCCCTACTCTTGTATTCTATGTCATGGCTAATAAAGGCAAGCATTCCGTATGCCTTCTTAACCACCTTATCTACCTGGCCTGCTACCTTCAGGGATCTGTGGACATGCACTCCAAGGTTCCTTTGTTCCTCTACACTACTCAGTGTCCTACCATTTAATGTGTATTCCCTTTCCTTGTTAGCCCTCCCCAAATGCATTACCTCACACTTCTCCAGATTGAATTCCATTTGCCACTGTTCTGCCCACCTGACCAATTTATTGATATCTTCCTGCAGTCTACAGCTTCCTTCTTCAGTATCAACCACACAGCCGATTTTAGTATCATCTGCAAACTTCTTAATCATACCCCCTACATTCAAGTCTAGATCATTGATATATACCACAAAAAGCAAGGGACCTGTAAAGTCTGTAGGTATTATGGCGAATTAATACACAGACTACAAGAGTAACTTTAACAGGACTTTACTATTCGAAGGTCAGGGCGAATCTGCCCAATAAATCCTGACACAACACTTATATACCGGTGTGGTCACCGTCGGTATTACAGTATACAGCAGCCAAGATAAAGTAGTGCCACACCTAAAATAGTTCTCTTAAAGGTGGACGGTTACATACAATAGTTCTCTTAAAGGTAGAACAGTTACATACACTACAATCCTCCCTTTTTAGCTTACAACATACTTATTCCCCATTAACATAACATCATAACATATATACAACTTATGCAAAACAGTTCACAGATTCAGTCTCTCTGGAGGCTTCCTGACTCTGTCCGGATAACGCCTCGGTGGTGTAGTAGTTTTCGGCGGGGTAGTAGGTTCTTCTGGCAAGGTCGATTCGGCTTGAAGGACAGTGTCAGGTTCATCTGATTCCAGTATTACCAGATCGGAGGTAGGTGCTCTGGGTATCTCTGCTTCAACATTAGCCGTGTAAGGTTGTGGAGTAGGTTGGTCCTTTGTGGATGACCCTATGATCTGGTCAACATGGCGCCTTATTATGCTGTCACCAATGTCCATGGTATACATCAGCAGCCCTAGCCTTTTCCCAATAGTTCCAGGCTGCCATTTCTCGGTACGGTAGTCCCGGGCCAAAACTTGTTGACCTATCTGAAAGGATCTAGTTGGCCTTTCATTCATGCCCTGAAATTGTCGGTTCTCTACGTCCCTTCTGACGTTTGGCTTAATCAAATCCAGCCGGCATCTTAGTCTTCTATTGAAAAACATCATGGCGGGAGTTTGGTTTGTGACCGCATGTGTTGCATTCCTGTACGCCAACAAGAAGTTATCTACCTTATGTTGTAGGTTGATGTTTTCATTACCCATGGCCTTTATGGCCTTCTTGAAGGTCTGGACAAACCTTTCAGCTAATCCATTGGTGGCGGGATGGTATGGGGCTGACGTGTAGTGCTTGACCCCATTCCTTTTTAAGAACTTCCTGAATTCTTCGGACACAAATTGCGGTCCATTATCAGAACAGATCTGTTCCGGCAGCCCATTCCTGGCAAATATGGTCCTTAATACTGTGATGGTTTTTTCCGTGGTGGTGGAGGACATCTTTATTACCTTCGGCCACTTGGAGTGTGCATCCACCACGATTAGAAACATTGAGTCCATAAATGGACCAGCAAAGTTGACGTTTACCCTTTGCCAAGGAGATGAGGGCCACTCCCATGGATGCAGAGGAGCTTGTGGTGGCGCGTTTTGGACCTTCTGGCATCCTAGACAGCTCTTGGTTATTTCTTCGATGTCTCCATCAATACCTGGCCACCACACAAACGCTCTTGCTCGGTTCTTCATTTTCACTCCACCCAGATGCCCCTCGTGAAGCTCCTTTAGCACCTTATGCTGAAGTTTGGGTGGAATCACCACTCTAGATCCACACATCAAGGTTCCTTGGCACACTGACAGCTGTTCGTTTCTTTGCGAAAATGCGGGCAGCGTTGGTTCGCCATGTGCTGGCCATCCCTCCACTGTTAAATCGTAGACTCGTGAGAGAGTCGGGTCATTTCTTGTTTCATTTTCGATCATCGAATTTGTTACTGGTAGACATTCCACTATGGATGAGTGGAACATCTCTACTGGGTCCACTGTAGCCGCCTCTTCTACTACTGGCAACGGTAGGCGCGATAACCCATCAGCATTTCCATGCTGTTTGGACCTTTTGTATTCGATGTCATATTGGTGTGCCCCAAGTAACACGGACCACCTCTGTAGCCTTTGCGCTGTCATAGTGGAAACGGCCTTGTTAGGGTTGAATATGGACACCAACGGCTGGTGGTCTGTCAGTAATGTGAACTTGTTGCCCTGCAGGTAATGATTGAATTTCTTTACTCCCCACACAAGGCTGAGGGCCTCCCTATCTATCTGAGCATAATTTCGCTCAGCGGAGGTCAATGATCGGGACGCAAATGCGACTGGCCTTTCCGAGCCATTTGGTAACTTGTGTGAAAGTACTGCTCCAATTCCATAAGGGGAAGCATCACAAGCTAGACGAAGAGGTAACGTTGGGTTGAAATGAGCCAACACTTCCTCAGAGGTAATCAACGCCTTTCTTCTGCGAAAGGCCTTCTTACAGTCCTCGCTCCACTTCCATGGTACTTCTTTCCGCAACAGAGCATTCAGCAGATGCAGCACCGTGGATAGATTTGGCAGAAACTTGTGGTAATAATTAATCAACCCCAGAAACGATCTCAACTGTGATACATTTTCCAGAGCGGGGGCCTTCACGACAGCTTCTATCTTGTCAGGTGACTTGTGCAGCCCCTCTTGGTCAATGACATGACCGCAGTACGAGATCCGTTTCTGGAAGAACTCACATTTCTGGCGATTAACTCGAAGGCCATATTCCTTCAACCTGGTGAGCACCAGTTTCAAATTTGTGAGGTGTTCCTCCTCGTCTTCTCCCGTAATCAGGATATCGTCCAAGTAACACTGCGTGCTTGGAATACCCTGTAAGACCTGCTCCATGGCCCTCTGCCAAATTGCTGGAGCCGAAGCTACTCCAAAAACCAGTCTATTATAACGATACAAGCCTCTGTGCGTGTTGATTGTGAGATACTGGCGCGACTCTTCCTCGACTTCCATTTGTAAGTATGCTTGCGCCAGGTCTATCTTGGTGAAGTGTTTCCCGCCAGACAATGAAGCAAAGATATCCTCAATCCGCGGGAGCGGGTATTGTACCGTGTGAAGCACCGGATTAACTGTGATCTTGAAGTCTCCACAGATGCGGACCTTTCCCGGTCCCCCTGGCTTGTTACTTGATGAAGACTTCATGACGGGAACAATGGGCGTGGCCCACTCACTCCAGTCCACCTTAGACAGTACCCCTGAACGTTCAAGCTCTTCCAGTTCTGCCTCCACAGCAGGTCGTATCGCGTAAGGTACCAATCTGGCTTTGAAAAATTTTGGGCTTGCATGTTCTGCAATCTTGATTTTTGCTTTAATTCCTCTCAGTGTTCCCAGTCCTTGCTGGAATACCTCTTTAGCTTCGTCCAATATTCTGGACAACCGTTCAGGTTTGACATCTTCCTTTCCGGAATCTACCGTCATTGTGTTTAGTGAATGCCAGTCTATCTTTATTTTCCTGATCCACTCCCGTCCCAGAAGTGGTGGACCTCCCTTGGGCAGCACATACATGTCCATCCCTTGGTGATCTTTGTCCTTGTATCTCACCTTGACTTTTATCTTTCCGATGGGGTATACTTTGTGCCCCGTGTATGTCTGCAATACTATCTCCGTATCCCGTAGGGGAATATGTTTGAATAACTTTTTGTAATCTTGCTTATTCATGACCGTCAACGCCGATCCGGTGTCCACTTCCATCTTCACTTGGACTTTTGCAATCTGTAGTGTGACCCAGATAGTTTGTCGGTCAGCTTCTTTACTTACATTGTGAATCCTCAGACTACCCAGTTCCTTGCTGTTGGAGTCTGAGTCCGAATTCTGTTCATCTGGACTCTTCCCAGTCACCTTATGTACCTTTCTGTACTTCTTCTGCGGTGACTTATTATTGCTGGTCTTCTTTCCTGACCAAGCTTGCCACATTTTCTACATTCTTGGTTTTTAAACCAGCATTGGTTCTGGTCGTGTGTTGTCTTCCCACAACGATAACATTTCGTTGTACCCGAAGTCATTTGATCCACACTGAGTACTGCTGTCTTCCGCTGCATTTCCGCTGTGCCTCTCGCTGCGGCTTCGTGCGATGCTGCAATAAGGACAGCCTTATCAAGTGTAAGATCGTTCTCTTCGAGCAGTCGTTTTTGTGTTCCTTCCTTCGACATCCCGCACACGAACTTGTCTCTCAGTGCCTCTGTCAGATTTACCCCAAACTGACAGTATTTTGCTAGCCTACGCAGTTCAACCAGGTACTCCGCGTTGCTTTCCTCTTTTCGTTGCGTTCTCACGTAAAATTTTGATCGTTCCGCTAACATCAGCAGTGCGGGGTTAAAATGATCCTTCAGGACAGCAACAATACTAGCGAAAGACTGATCCGCCGGTTTAGCTGGTGATAGAAGATGCTTCAATAACCCGTATGTCTTCGCACCCATTGAGTTTAGTAAGGTTAGAGCTTTGTCATAATTTGCTATCTTATTGACCTTACAATATATCTCGATGCGTTCGACATACGTGGCCCAATCTTCCACATCGGAATCGAAACCGTTGATGTTACTACGCTTAGGCATCTTCACACTCTTCCTGAGAAACAACAACGAAATATTTCTTTAACATTTTTTTTCAAAATGGCGGTTTCCCGCGCTTGCCTTCTTTCCCCGCCCACTTTCAAAATGGCGGTTTCCCGCTTCTGTCTTCTTCCCCGCCTACTGGCGGCTTCCCGCGTTTCTTCCCCTGGCGGGAGGGGTAAGCTTTTCCCTCGGGCGACGACCGCTGGCTTTCGGGGTTCGCAGCCTGCGCGTCGGCTTCAGTGCGTTCCTTGTTCCCTTTTTTCGGCAGGGCAACCGGCGCTGGGTACAACCCGTTGACGGCGAACAGTTTCAGCCGTTGGGCTGGATCTCGCTCAGTCTCCCTCGCTCGGGCTCTGTCTCTCCCGCTCGCTCGGGCTCTGTCTCTCCCTCAGCGGCTTCCAATCGCGCCTCCCAGCCCTCTCGCAGTCCAGTGCTTTCCTCCCCAGCTGCGGCTGAGTTCTCCGCGATTTATTTATTTTTATATCTTCCCGCGCCTTACGATCCCGGTCGCAGCGCTTCGTGGCCTCGGTCGCTGCCCGGCCTTTTTCACTCCAATCGCGCCTCCCAGCCCTCTCGCAGTCCGGTGCTTTCCTCCCCGGCTGCGGCTGAGTTCACCGCGGTTTATTTATTTTTATATCTTCCCGCGCCTTACGATCCCGGTCGCAGCGCCTCGTGGCCTCGGTAGCTGCCCGGCCTTTTTCGCCAGTCGCGGTCTAGCTGTCTCACGATGCCGTTGCGTCTCCCAGCCCGCTTGTACCGCGGCTTCCGTGCTCCACGCTGCCCCAGTCTCAGCGCCTCTGGGCCCGACTTCTGTCCGGCTCCTTTCCCCCGACCGTGGTCGAGTTCACCGCCCTTATCCTCCGTTTATTTTTTTTTTATTTTCCCTTTACTCACAGTCACCGTGGCCGACTTGCTTCTCGTGCTGATCGGCTCACTCACCACCGTGGCAGAAGGGACAATCAGTGCCTGTTGCTGATGGAAGGCTTCGTGTCTGAATTCTTCCTTCTTCCTTGCTCTGCAGACTCGAGTTTTCTCTCAGCAGAACGACGAGGGCGGGTGCCTCTTCTCGACGCTCGTTAACTGCTTCGGAAGTATTGTTGCCGCAGGGTAAGATCGAACTCGTCACCACTGTAAAGTCTGTAGGTATTATGGCGAATCAATACACAGACTACAAGAGTAACTTTAACAGGACTTTACTATTCGAAGGTCAGGGCAAATCTGCCCAATAAATCCTGACACAGCACTTATATACCGGTGTGGTCACCGTCGGTATTACAGTATACAGCAGCCAAGATAAAGTAGTGCCACACCTAAAATAGTTCTCTTAAAGGTGGACGGTTACATACAATAGTTCTCTTAAAGGTAGAACAGTTACATACACTACAGGACCTAGTACTGAGCCCTGCTGAACCCCATTGGAAACAGCCTTCCAATCACAAAAACACCCATCAACCATTACCCTCTGCTTCCTGCCTCTTATGGATTCATAATCAATAGAATCTCATACAAATGGATGTCTAAGCTTTAAATCTGGCCATAAAACTAAAAATCAGCTCATTCCTAAACTAGCTGATCACATTTATGTCATTTTGAAGAACACTTCGGTTGATTAGAAAAAAGCCATATCAGCTTGTGGAGCCCATTAAATCTCTGCATTACATGACCCAAAAATAATTGGAGGTAGAGAGCTCCTCAAGGTAAAATTCACCAATTCTTTAATGATTCACGTGTCCTTAGGTGTGCTGAAGTATTTTTGTAATATAATCCTGAAAACAGCAGCAGTATCATTCCAGCAAGCCTGTGTGTTGCTGTTGATAATATGCTTGGCTTTATCATGCCTCCCACAGATGCTCAACTTATTGTGTTCAGGGTACTTCAGCCTCTGGGCAGCTTCTTGGAAGCTGCCAATGTTATCCCTTCATTGGATCTGACAGCACCCAAGCTTGAGCAGATGATAACTCCCTTCACGCACACTCACTCACTCACTCATTTATTCACTGTTACCTTCCCATTCTAATATAAAATCTGGCGAAAGCATAAGGACCAGAGTCCAGGGAGCTCAAAATAGATGTCAGTTGAGTTTGGGATTCACAGTTGGGTCTGTTTGTCAGGAGTTCAATAGTGCATTGCATAATTGTATTGCATGATAATCTCTCCCTTTCTGTGACATATCTGTGCAAAAGGGGATGTGTAGATGCTGGAAATCACTTTTTACAGTGTTATACAACAATTAATTTAAAGTGATTTCAGAACAAACAACTCACTTATCTCCCAATGCCAAGCCTCACTGTTATAGTGTCTTTTCTCAGACCTGTTTAGTGTCATGTGGTAAGTCTTCGGGGTAGGCCATTGACTGTACCACAAATGAAATCCCTGATTGGTCTTTGGGCATGCTGTACTGTAGTCAAATTGATTGGCACCACATCCACCACCTTAAACATTCACTCCCTCCACCACCGGCGTACCGTAGCTGCAGTGTGTACCATCTACAAGATGTGCGGCAGCAACTCACCAAGGCTTCTTCGGCAACACCTCCCAAACCCGCGACCTCTTCCACCTAGAAGGACAAGAGCAGCAGGCGCATGGGAACACCACCACCTCCAAATTCCCCTCCAAGTCACACACCATCCTGACTTGGAAGTATATCGCTGTTCCTTCATCGTCGCTGGGTCAAAATCCTGGATCTCCCTCCCTAACAGCACTGTGGGAGCACCTTCACCACACGGACTGCAGCGGTTCAAGGCGGCGGCTCACCACCACCAAGGGCAACTAGGGATGGGCAATAAATGCTGGCCTTGCCAGCAATGCCCACATCCCATGAACGAATAAAAAAAAAATTGAGTTTCCAGGAAATGTTGGCGTAAGAATAGTGCAAGAAGATCAGAGAGCACAACTGCCTGGTTTATGGCGTGCGTCATACATCGCGCCAATCCAGGCCACAGTGTAAACTCTTCATGCCATTGGTTTCTGTACCATTAGTTAGTCTGTTTGAATTTGATAGCCTCAGTAGTACTGCAAACATTGGCTCTCGGTGCTGATCCCACATTGGTGGAGCAGCACTGAGACAGTTGGAGGAGGAGTAGCACTCCGAGATGAGTTTTCCAAGGGTTGGGCCTGCCAAATTCAAACAGAATATCCAGCAGTAACAACAACAATAACGGCCCCTTTTGTGTCGGGTGTCTTCACTCACTTAACATGTGTCGATCTGCTGTAAATCACTCAACCCAGCTGTAAGCTTTCTTTCCTAAAATGTGACTTTGTTATTCAGTGCAGTTCCAATGCAGTGTGCTGAAATACTCTGCTCTCTGCTCCAGGGTTTAAGTTTTGAATTCTCAAAAATACTCAGATTTGGCCAATCCATAACCTGCAGCATTCTCGCGTCAAACTCCACTCTACTTTGAAGATTGGAAACATCGAGAGAATTCATCATCTCTGATCTCTTGTCACTGGCAGAACACTTAAAATCATCTTCTTGCAAGTGAGCAGCAATGAGTTTTGGAGAGGGCCCCCCTGATATGTGTAGTCTTTAATGTGAGGAGCTACTGCACTGACTTGAGGGCATTGCCGTGTGAGTGGCAAGTTGGAAAAATCCTATTTGACTTAAAATTACAAAAAATCTGATATTTCAATCTGTCCTAGTTAGAATCAATTTGAGACAGGTGGAATCTGATAGAAGTCTTCTTTTTCTGATCATTGTTAAACATTCAAAGTAAAATCAGTTTAAGCAGGCTCACAAGTTCCCAGTTGGCATAAATCCACAATTCAAAACTTCCCTCGTGGAACACTAATGTAAAGAAGCCATAAAGATACACAGGTTTGAAATGCCGACTGCATTTCAGCGCTCTTGTGATTTCTAGATTGCTCATGTTGGAAGTGAAGTGTTACGCCTTTAAAAAGACATTATAAATATCACTTAGTTGGTCAAAGCAAAGGAAAGTACTGAGGTATGAAATCAAGGGCACAACAACTCAAAGGAATAAAAGCAAGGGCAAATGAATCAACACTTGCATGATCAGGATGGTTCACAACCACCTCTGAATGTATATTACATGTTGGCGAGCAAAAATAATCCCTCGCTTTTTTCCACTGCCAACTGATTCCCTCACCTGCTCACTCCACCCTTGTTTCCGACAATAATTATGAAGTGCTCACAGACTTTTTTATCACTAATATTGAGACCATTCATTCAGCTGCCTTTGCTGATTCCCTTGCCCAGCAAGTCAAACTTCCCAGTAGACTCCCCTCTGCTTTTCCCTGAACTCATGGCTCTCTCTCCCATATCCCCACATGACCTCTCCGAGCTCATTATGCTCCTCAGACTCACCTCTTTCTCCTTGAGCTTCATTCCCACTAAAAGGCTAAGCACTTAATATCCCTGCCTGCACCCCCCCCCCATGCTAGCTGACATTGTAAGTAGTTCCTTCACCCTTCCAAAACCATCAAAATCAACTCCCTCCACAAAATACCCTCCCTCAATCCTTCTGTCCTTGTGAACTGCGAAACTCCAATTTCCCATTCCTCTCCAAAATGAATGTGCTGTCACCTCCCAAATCCGTACCCACCTTTCCCACAACTTCCTGTCTGAATCTCTCCAGTGAAATTTCTGTCCCTGCCACAGCATTAAAATGGCTCTAACAAAAGTCACAAATGACATCCTCTGTGAAGGTGACCATTATACCTCCTCAATTTCTCTGCAGCCTTTAACAGTTATCATCCATCCAGCCCCTCCATTATCCAGCTCAGTGGGACTGTCCTCACTTGGTTCCACTCTTACCTATCTGATTATAAAGAGAGCATCTCCAGCGATGGCTTCTCTTCCCGCCCCCACACCATCACCTCTGGAGTCCCCCAAGAGTTTCTCCTTGGGCCTCCCTCATCTACGTGCTTTGATGATATCATCCATGGATACGGGACTGGCTTCCACATAAACAGCGACAACACCCAGTTCTTCCTCTTTTCCGCTTCTCTCGACTCCTTCACTGCCTCTGTGCTGTCAAACTGCTTGTCCGACATCCAGTCTTGGATGAGCCGCAATTTCTCCAACTAAAAATCAAAAAGACCAAAGCCATTATCTTTGGACCCACCACAAATTCCAATCCCTTGCCGTCGATTCCATCCCCCTCCCCGGCCACTGTCTCAGGCTGAACCAAATTGTTTGCAATCTCGCTATTTAATTCTGAGCTGAGCTTCTGACCCCATATCCTCACTGCCTACTTCCACCACTAACATTGCTCGCCTCCACCCCCACTTCACCGATCTTATTCATGCCTTTGTCACCTCTAGACTTGACTATGTTCTCCTGGCCCACCACCCTCCATAAACTTCAGCTCATCCAAAACTCTGCTGCCCTATCCTATCCGACACAAAGTCCCACTCAGCCATCACCACTGTCCTCCCTGACCTATCATAGAATGATACAGCTCCGAAGGAGGCCATTTGGCCCATCGTGCCTATGCCGGCTCTTTGAAAGAGCTGTCCAACTAACTCCCCTGCTCTGTCCCCGTGGCCCTGTAAATGTTTTCCCTTCAAGTATTTCTCCAATTCCTATTTTGAAAGTTATTATTGAATCAGCTTCCATCACCCTTTCAGGGAATGCATTCCAGATCACAACAACTCGCTGCGTAAAAAAATAAATCCTCATGTTGCCTTTAGTTCGTTTGCCTATCGCTTTAAGTCTGTCTCCTCTGGTTACCCACACTTCTGTCACTGGAAACAGTTTCTCATTTAACCTATCATGATTTTGAACACCTCTATCAAATCTCCCCTTAACCTTCTCTGCCATAAGGAGAACAACCCCAGCTTCTCCAGTCTCTCCACATAACTATATTGGCTCCTATTCCCCCCAGCACCTCAAATTTAAAATTCTCACCTTAATATTTAAATCACTTCAAGGGCTCACCCTTCTGTATTTAAGGAACCACCTCCAGCACTACAATACCCGCCTCCAAATTCTCCAGTCCTCGGCCTCTGACCTTTTGACTAGCCCCTTCCTTTGCTCCATTATTGGTGGCTGGACCTTCAAACGCTTTGGCTCCGCACTCTGGAATTCCTTTCCGAAACCCTACGCCTCTTCCCCTTGAAGACTCTACTTAAAACCCACCTCGTTAGCTAAGCTTTTGGGCCCACAGTGAAGATTCACCAGACTGATACCTGGGATGGCAGGAATGACGTATGAGGAGAGATTGTGTCGATTGGGCTTATATTCGATGGAGTTTAGAAGAATGAGAGGGGATCTCATTGAAACGTATAAAATTCTAACAGGACTAGATAGACTAGATACAGGAAGGATGTTCCTGATGGCGGGGGAGTCCAGAACCAGGGGTCACAGTCTAAAGATAAGGGGTAGGCCATTTAGGACTGAGATGAGGAGGAATTTCTTCACCCAGAGAGTGGTGAACCTGTGGAATTCTCTACCACAGAAGGCATTGGAGGCTAATTCATTAATTATATTCAAGAAGGAGTTGGATATATTTCTTAAGGCTAAAGGGATCAAGGGATATGGGGAGAAGGCAGGGACAGGGTACTGAATTTAGATGATCAGCCATGATCTCATTGAATGGCAGAGCAGGCTCGAGGGGCCGAATGGCCTACTCCTGCTCCTATCTTCTATGTTTCTATGTTATGTTTCTTTGGCTTGGTGTCCATTTATTTCTAATTACACCTCTGTGAAGCACATTGGGATTTTTTTTTACATTAAAGGAACTGTAGAAATGTAAGTTGCTGTCAGGATTCAATAATGTAGAAGAATAGCAGTAATGTTCTAAATCTGAGAATTAATTGTAATAAAAGGAATAGCATCTTTCTGTAACTGATGTATCTATAAAGGATTCTGTTGCCAATTAAATATACTTTATGCCTGCATTAAATGTTTTACTGCATGACTGGCTTGTTTCTATAC
The DNA here is from genome assembly GCF_052327205.1 of Somniosus microcephalus. NCBI lineage: Eukaryota > Metazoa > Chordata > Chondrichthyes > Squaliformes > Somniosidae > Somniosus > Somniosus microcephalus. The sequence continues at coordinate 35,271,026 of NC_141012.1, read as the reverse complement.
ACCATAGAATATTTGATTGATATTCAATGCTATCATCATTCAATAGATTATATTAATGTCAAGTGGGGCTGCTTTAAACATGATGGCATAATTTGCATTTTTTTTCTATGCAGTGAGGGATGTTATTACTTGAGAATAGAACACTTGTGATTTCAAAAACCCAGGGGGAGGGATTTTAACATGGATGAGCACCTGGGATTGGGTACAGGTCGGGGGTTAAAAGGGGAAAAATCCCGAGCGCGTCAGGAAGCTGGCTCCAATCCGCCAACCTCCGGGTTTTATGGAGGAAGAACAAGGGGGTCAGCAGCCAACCCACTCCCAGGAGGTGAGTTGGCATTTTAAATATGTTAATCATAGATTCATAGAAAGTTACAGCATGGAAGGAGGCCATTTCAGCCTATCGTGTCCGCGCCGGCCAACAAAGAGCTATCCAGCCTAATCCCACTTCCCAACTCTTGGTCCGTAGCCCTGCAGGTTACAGCATCCCAAGTGCACATCCAAGTACTTTGTAAATGTGGTTAGGGTTCCTGCCTCTACCACCCTTTCAGGCAGTGGCCTAGAAATTCAGTTGGCGCCGCGCCAGGGCTTTAGCGCCGGAAAGTTACCGCCGGCGCTAAGTCCCCCTGCGCGCGCCAAAAATTCAGTAGCGCCGCGCCCAAACGGCTGCCGGCGCTACTGAAGGGTGTTTGCGCCTGAAAATGGGCGCTACCTGCCGCATTGCGGCGCTATTCCGGCGCTGCGGCGCCCGATGCGGTGCGGCAGGCTCGGGAAGTGCAGGCCTCCTCCTTCAGTTAAGGAGGAGCTGCCTGCACCCGCCCGCTGGCCGGTAAAATCTTCACAAAAATGAGCCCGGCACCTCGGGGAAGTGCCGGGCTCGCAGCCCAGAAGCATCTGTTCCGCGGGGGGGGGTGGAGGAGTCCGGGGAGGGAGGTGCGGGCAGGCGGCCGGCAGGAAAGCGGCCGGCCGCCGCGCGACCTTAATGCGCCGGCGCAAACTCCTGTAAGACTCGGTTGCCAGAGTCTTAGTTGCGGCTGCCACGGGCGAGGCGGCCGCAACTCAATTTCGGCGCTGGGGCCCGTCACCACGGCAACCGGGATGCTGCGCACACCGATGACGTCATCGGTGCCAGCGCAGCGCAACCGGTCTACCGCCGATGGTAGGGCCCCAGGGAATTTCTGAACCGGCTGTAAGTCCAGCGCAATGACCTCTAGCGCCGCAAAATAGGCGCAAAGCCCACTCAATTTCTAGGCCAGTGAGTTCCAGACCCCACAACCCTCTGGGTAAAGAAATTTCCCCTCAAATCCCCTCTAAACCTTCCACCAATTACTTTAAATCTGTGCCCCCTGGTTTTTGACCCCTCTGCTAAGGGAAATAGGTCCTTGCTATCCATTTTATCTATGCTCCTCATAATTTTATACACCTCAATAAGGTCTCCCCTCAGCCTCCTCTGTTCCAAGGAAAACAGACCCAGCCTATCCTCATAGCTAAGATTCTCTACTCCCGGCAACATCCTTGTAAATCTCCTACATCTTTCCTGTAATGTGGTGACCAGAACTGCACGCGGTGCTCTAGCTGAGGCCTAACTAGTGATTTATACAGTTGAAGCATAATCCCCCTGCTCTTGTATTCTATGCCACGGCTAATAAAGGCAAGCATTCCGTATGCCTTCTTAACCACCTTATCTACCTGGCCTGCTACCTTCAGGGATCTGTGGACATGCACTCCAAGGTCCCTTTGTTCCTCTACACTTCTCAGTGTCCTACCATTTAATGTGTATTCCCTTTCCTTCTTAGCCTTCCCCAAATGCATTACCTCACACTTCTCCGGATTGAATTCCATTTGCCACTGTTCTGCCCACCTGACCAATTTATTGATATCTTCCTGCAGTCTACAGCTTCCTTCTTCAGTAGCAACCACACAGCTGATTTTAGTATCATCTGCAAACTTCTTAATCATACCCCCTATATTCAAGTCTAGATCATTGATATATACCACAAAAAGCAAGGGACCTTGTACTGAACCTTTTAGTGAGGTTGATAGCCTCTGATTTAACCTAATTTTACAGTGGGCGGCCGGGTTTCCCATGCCTCGGGAAACCCGGCAGCTGAAGGGAGGCGAGGACAGCTTCGGGAAGAAGGGAAGTACTTTACAGCACTGCTTCTTGGCCAGGAGGAGCAGGAGTGCTGCCCCCCAAGTTCCCCCCTTCAGAACCCCTCCCCCATACAAAGGCCCCCGGGGGGTGGGATCGAACACCACCCCTCCCCCGCTAGGAGTTGTGGATTGGACCTACCTAGTCCTGCAGCCTGATCCGGAGTGCTCCTCACCCGGCAGGAAGCCAAGCCTGTCAATCAGGCTGACTTCTGGGCGGGGAACCTGTCGGGGTCAAAAGGCACACGCTGCGGAGTTAAAACTCCACATCATGTGGGGAAACCCGGGCTTCCAGGTTTCCTGTCCGAAACTACGCACCCCCCCCTCCCACCGCCTACGTATCCCACTCCTCTTAATATCCAGGCCCCAGTGTCTGCATCAAGCACTCCCAGATCAGACCGATTAGATGCAGAGTACAACTCCTTCTACTGTGATCTAACAATGTGACTGCTCCAACCTCAACTGAGCACGCTCTACTGCAGCAGTCTAATAGTTGATCAATTCTGCAGTAGCTCTACTGTGGCCTCTTAAGAGTGAGTTTGTCAAATTAAAGGCAGCTTGGTACTGTAGGCCCATCACCTCTGAGGCCTTGAATGAATCTGCCAAAACTCCTTGACATGCATTCACTGTTGGGTGTGTGTTTAATAGGAGAGCATTCCTTTTCACCTAACATAATTTAATTTTTCTTAAGCAATTTTAAGGTAATTTTTCTGCTTTTTCACTCCTGGTACAGATCTACTTTTAAAGATTAGTGAATCTGTACTCCTAGATCTCTTTGCGCCTCTACCTCATTGAGACTCTTATTTTCCAAGGAGTAGGTGGTCTCCTTATTCCTCTTACCAAGAGAGTGGGGGAATCGAAAGTAGAGGGCATATCCAGATAAATTGAATAAAAGTGGAAATGGTCACCTTCACAATTATTCCCTTTGGAGATATTCCAGGCAAATCATCCCCGATAATGGAGGAAAATGTCACGTAGAAGCAGATAAAATAATTCCCTAAAGATTGAGTGACTTTTATTTATCGTGAGGTCATTTGGGGCAAAACAGTAGACATCACTGCAGTGAAACTGAAGCTGTGACAAAGACTTTATGAACCCCTCTCACCCCTAGCCCCCGAATAGGCTGGAACATTTTAATAAGAAGATATGTTGAGTCGATGTTCACCTGCCGGTGACAGTTTTAAAATATAGCCTGGGTGAAGTGAAAGAGCAGACTATCTCTTAAAATGGATGAAGCTTCCACAGTAATCCCCTGGGCTGAGCTATTATAGGCATGAAGGTTACAATATGAGCAGAGCCGAGGAGATTCATTCAGTTTTGTACTTTTCAATTCACCTGCTGTACCTTTCTCTTCTCCGATGGCACCTCTTGCTCCTGATTGTAGAGCTCCAAGGGCAAATTTATTAAACTACCTTGGTGACATGCTGTGGTTTGGAAACTAATAAAGTAATGCACCATGCCCTTTCTGCTACCACTGCTAGTCTTTATTAGTCGGTAAACAGTGACTGCATGAGAATGGCGTTGTTCTCTTGTCTGAACCAACGCAGCTAAGGTAAAGCATGTGCATCACTTTTGTTTTTAAAGGACATCGGCACTGTGTTCTGAGAAGTTTTACATGCAGCTCCCTGGATAGGCTCAAGATGTAGCAGACGCCATGTAAGCTGCAGCAGCTTATGCAAGGGTGACGATGGTTGGTTATGCCTTCACATTACTGCACAGCACTTTTATTTTCAAATCTTTGTCACAAGGCAGGGCACAAGACAGTGTTGTCGCTCTAAAGGTCCTCTCATACAGCACTGCAAGAAGTACAGTATGTTGCTGAACTACCCTCATGGCTGTTGTCCATATTGTTCACATAATGGGTTTACTGATGTAACAAGAGTTCGACACATTGCAAGGTCTTGATGCCAATGCACCAATATGTTCAACAGTGTGGTTAAGAATGCTTTGAATTCCCAATAATAATTTGGACTGGCTTTATGGTTGAAAAAAATCTTCATAACGCAGTTGAATACAGATCCTGCTGTTTAACCTTTTCAGTCGGAAGCAAAACCCTTGGAAAAGATAATCATCCCGGGGTAGTATATTTAGGATGGTGAGTTACAGCAAAGCTTCTCCTGCCTTTTGATATAAGAGTCAACCGTGTAGGTCAGACCAGCGGTGGAAGCTTCCTTCCCCTGAAGGCACGAATGAACCAATTCGGTTTTACAGCAATCTGCCAGCTTTCAGTGTTATTTTTCTGGTTCCAGCCCACACATGATTAAGTGTTCATGCACTAATATTTACATTTTGTAATTTTAAGGCCATTTGTACTTTGCCTTAGATTCATATTAGAAGGATTCTATTGTTTTCAGATGTATGTTTTTTCAACCCCTTCTCAAATCCTGGGACCCATTGCCAAATCTGCATGTTGCAGTGTTGCTCATCAATTCCCAACACTCAGATTATGTTAATGCTCATGATATCTGCATCCGGAAGCGGCAACAATGATGTGCTTTTGGTCAAACTTAAATCAAGCTCAAACCCAGAAGAGCGGAGGCCAAAATTCGATCCGGGGACACCCAGGACCTTTTGATATTTTGCGCACTGACATTATTTTCCATTAGCCTTTTGTAATCAGTCTGCCTGTAAAAATAAATTTACTGTGATGGAAAACAAAGGTTAGGAATCTGCCCTGTGGTCTTTCCGCTTCCCTTTGGCTCGCAACAGCAACACAAATAAAAGCAAACTAGCCAGGCTGTCAGTTCCCTTTCCCTAGTCGAGTTCCATTACTCACAGTAGCTGTATCTCTGCTTATTGTCTTTCTTTTATAATTAAACTTTACCAGACTTTTAGCTCCACTTTTACAATTTATCTCACAAGTCTTAAAGTTAATAAAAGTTGGATCGATGTGTTGGTGGAAGTCTCCTGAGGACTGTCACTCCGTGTTTGTGGAAGGAAGTGTCTGACAGTAATGTACCGGCTGAGTGACTGAATAGATTCGATCAGATCATTCTTAATCACCCTCGAAGCCCAGCACAAAGAAACACAGAAGGTGATTAACTCTTTGGATCCTAGAGGAACCATTTCTGTGCACAAGCTTTGCAAAATATGCCTCACTTTCTTCTCGCTCTTTCTGTTCTGTTATATTGTTTTGTTTTCATCCCATCGTTTACCTTCTCAGTTAAAGCGCCATGCCCAAAAGGTATTTCTGGCATGCAAGATTTTATACAACTTGGCTATCTTAGCAATGAAAGTGGCAGCAGAATGCAAGTCTGCTACAAATGTTAGAGTCATAGCTCTTTTGGACTTTCAGAGGAGTGATTTACATTAGCGTTGTTACTATAATGGGGAGTGCAGAAGACTTTGCCAGGGGATTATACTCTAATAAATTACTATACAAAGTTGACACTTAAGAATGGTTTCCTAAAGCCAACTTATTGTAAGGTTCGCTGTATTGAATAATGCTCAATTAACATCAAACCTAGTGAAATATCTGAGACGTGGAGCCCATTATCATTAACCTGCCTCCCAAACTTCCTTAATGGAGCAATCTGTCTAAGGTCATGCTTATTGGTGGGAGAAAGAGGTTCTGCACAAGCAGTTCAGTGCATGTATGCTTCAACATGCTGTTCTGACGGAGAGGTATAATACAGGCCCGTGAGTCCCATCAAGTTAAGCTATTGATTGCGGCCATGTTATGGAAGGAGCAGAAGGCAAGCACTCGCTCTTGGGAGTGGCGGGGGGGGCGGGGGGGAAACAAAAAGTCAGCAGATAAGGTGCTACTGCATTTAGGGTTAGGGTTAGGCCAGCTACTCTTGTGAGTCTCCGAATGGCTGTCTCGAGGGCATCATTAGCATAGGCCAAAGGGGTTGGTGAGCTGGCCAGTCTCACAGAGAATGGAGTGTACGCTGGAGAGTTCTAGACTGAAAAAAATGGAACTGAAATTCAATTGGGGCAAAAATTTCAAACAGTTGCAAGAAGTACGATGGTGAAAATATGAAAGGGGTGCACTGTCTTTATGAACAACCTTGGACATCATTTTTATACGTGGTAGTGATATATATTTTAATTGTATTTATGTCATTGCACTGAGTGTGTAAATAAACAAAGATATTTTCTGTATAAAAGTGCCCTTTTAACCAACTCATGTTCAAACTTAAGTGACTGAAAGGCAGGTCTGTAAATATTAGAGCTGGAATTAATTCTGCATTCCACTTGAAAGTGAAAAATAATGGCCTAGCTGGTGAGCTGAAGTGATCCCATATTTAAATCTTCCTCAAGTGGTTGCATTTCTCATCCTGAAATTCTTGTCTCATAAATTTCTCAACACTGAAGCTTCTTCATTAGGATTCAGCTCTTCGATATAAAAATATTTGAGGCAAACAGACCTTATCTGCTTTTCATTGTTGGCAGTTTTGTTTTATTTCTTTGAGATGTAGACGACACTGGCAAGATTGTATTTATTCCCCATCCTTAGTTGCCCTGAGAAGATTGTGGATCCTCTTCTTGAACCAATATATGTAATGATGGTGCTCCCATGACATTGCCGCTATTGTCCTCTTTCAGTGGTAGAGGTTGCGAGACTGGGAGGTGCTGCCAAAGTAAGCTTGAAGAGTTGCCGTAGTGCATCCTGTAGATAGTGGCCTAGAATTTAGGTTGAGGCACCAAAGTTCGCCTGGGCGCTGATTTTTGTGCAGCGTTCGGAGCATTAACGAACGTCAGAAATTCAGTTTCAGCGCCCCTAGAGGGAGACAAGACGAGGCTCGAGGCGCTCCGCGTCCCTCTGAGGGCGCTAAAACTGATTATCACAGCGCAACGTGCCACAGCGCCACACGCTGCGGAACGGCATGCTGCGGTACTGCAGGCCTTCCTCCCATTGTTAAGGGGGAGGGGCCTGCAACAGCGCGATCCCCGCTCGCGAGTGCCGGCAAAAGAGCCCGGCACCGAGGAGAAGTGCCGGGCTCTCGGGAAACAGCCGGCAATGCCGCGGGGGGGGGTGGGGGTCAGGAGGCCGGGGACGGAGGTGCTGGCAGGCGGCCGCCGAGAAAGGCGGCCGCCCCGCACCTCCACCTTAACTTGCGCCACTGCCGGCACAGCAAGGCCCTGTGAACCAGGCGCGGGTAGCGAATAGCGCTACAGCGGCGTTTACTACCAAATATCGCGATCGGGGCGATAATGGGGCGCTGTACACACCGATGACATCATCGGTGGCGGCGCAGCGCAACAGGCTAACGCCACCATTAGCGCCCCCGCTGAATATCGCGGGAGGCACGGCCAGTGGCGCTACAGCCACTGACTGCCCTCTTTAGGCACTAATAGGTGGCGCAACATACCCAATTTCTCCCCCAGTATATACTGCAGCCAAAGTGTACCACTGGTGGAGGAGTAGATATTGAGCCCAGTCACATGGGTGCTGATCAAGTAGACTGCTCTATCTTGGATGGTGTTGACTTTCTTGAGTGTTGCTACGGTTACACCCATCCAGGTAAGTGGTGAGAACTCCATCACATTCCTGACTTGAGCCTTGTAGAAGATGGAGAGGTTTTCAGTGGTCAGGAGATGAACCGTTCATTGTAGAGCCCCTCATCTCTGTCCTGCTTTTGTAGCCATGGTATTAATATGACGGGTTCCATTAAGATTACATTTTTACTTATATGTTTTATCCACACCTTTGTTTTGGTTTTTCCCTCCCCCCCTTTCCTTTTTTTCTCTCTCCCGCATGGCAGCTGTCTCCCATTCTGCCAGCACATTTCACACCTAATCTAGAGCTGTCTTTTGTCTCCACTAGTCCTATCACCATCTCGTCTCGTTTTGAATACCTCTTAATGTCTCTTCTCTTTTGTTCTCTCCCAGCCCGGCCTCTTAATCTAGTTCATTCCCTGTGCCTCTTTAGTTTTGATAAAGGGTTTTGACCCGAATCGTTGACTCTAATTTCTCTCCACGGATGTTGCCTGGCCTGCTGAGTTTTTCCACCATTTTCTGTTGTTATTTCGGATTTCCAGCATCTGCAGTATTTTGCTACCGTCCATTAAGATTCTGGTCATTGTTGACCCCAAGACATTGTGGGGGGAAATGGGCTTATTCATGTGGCCCAAGCGATATCCCAATGCTTCTCAGCCCAAGCCTGGATGTAGTTCAGGTCCTGTTGTAGGTTGGTATGGGTTGCTTCATTGCCAGAGTTGTGAATGGAGCTGAACACTGTGGAGTCCTCAGCAAAGAGCCGAACTCCTGTCCTTATGATGGAGGAAATGTCATTAATGAAGTAAGTTGGAGTTTATTGATTGACAAATGTAATAGCTGTACAAAATGTCTCCTGATGATTTGGTTACTTTTAATTGGTGAAGCAGTACACAGATAATTAAACTATTACTTGATTAACAGTGACACCACAATAAACAAAAAGCTGCATGTGGTCTATGACTAAACTTGTTACAGACAGAATAATCCTCCTGTCCTTTGTAGTACTGTGTTATAACTTTGAAGGAGCCGTGACTAGGAGTTTCTTCAATTAGTAATTTTGTAGACCATCCTTTCCCATTTTTAGCAGTTAGAAAGTGGAGTCCTTCTAAGAGTTTTTCCAGCTGTCAGGAATTGTTTCCTAAGCTGCTGTCAACTCAATTATGTTAGTGAGTCATCAAATTCTGTCCCCACCCCCCCCCCACACACATCCTTTATCGCAATCCTATAGTCTTCATTGAAAGTTTCATTAATATTCATGAACCAACCATAAGGTGAGAGGTGTTTCTCATATAATATTCATTCCTCTGTAAAACAAGGATGTAGAAGGATTGTGAGTTTTTGCCTTGGGCCTTATGAATATCAAACAGTTCTATCCTCCAAATCCTTGCCAAATTTGTAACAAAATTTTCAAAGAAGGTTTGTCGCATAACCTAATCAGAGGCCTGTTTTAAACAATGAATTCATAAGGACTCAGTGTTTTCATATGGTGAATCTATCCCAGTCATTCTAACGACAACTTGTTTTCAGGTTGCGGGTGGAGGAGGGTAGGAGAAAGAGAAGGGAACTTGGTTCTTATTAAGATGAAGAACATCAGCCTTAGAGAATGGAAATTTATTTTGTGTTTTTCACCCATTGTCAGCTTCAAGCATTCCCAGGTCAGGCACAGCACAGGTTCGAGATAGAATTTACATTTCTTTACATAATTCGTATGAAGGTCCATCTCCCCAGGTTCAGAGCACCAATTATACCATCAGACTGACAATTCCATTTTCAAAACCAACCATAAATATCACCTCTCTGTGTGAGTAACAGATAGTGCCAAATGAGAGGAAGAGCAGAGGATTTATTCTCTCCAGAATGTGTGTGTACATAGGAAACAATTATCTTCAATTTAGACACTTTCCAATTAAGCATATCATTATAGTATATGGAACTATGTATGCACAGTATGGAAAAGCAGAACTGAAAGGAAATTAAGAAACTTATATAGATTATTTAATCGATACAAAGATCTTAATTTCCTCCGTAATGACGCTCCTGGCACCCTTCTGTGAATCAAACTCCAACACTAGAATAGTGCTTACATCTACAGAAAGGCTCTCAAAGTACCTCTCTCACACTCCTGGATGGAGTGAAAATAAAATCTCCTAATTTAAAAAAATTCATTTATGGGTTGTGGACGTCGCTGGCAAGTCCAGCATTTATTGCCCATCCCTAATTGCCCTTCAGAAGGTGGTGGTAAGCCGCCTTCTTGAACCGCTGCAGTCCGTGTGGCGAAGGTACTTGCACAGTGCTGTTAGGGAGGGAGTTCCAGGATTTTGACCCAGCGACGATGAAGAATCGGTGATATCCTTCCAAGTCAGGATGGTGTGTGACTTGGAGGGGAACTTGGAGGTGGTGGTGTTCCCGTGCACCTGCTGCCCTTGTCCTTCTAGGTGGTAGAGGATGCGGGTTTAGGAGGTTCTGCCGAAGGACCGTTGGCGAGTTGCTGCAGTGCATCTTGTAGATGGTACACACTGCAGCCACAGTACGGCGGTGGTGGAGGGAGTGAATGTTTAAGGTGGTGGATGGGGATGCTTCTCCTATGTTCAAACGTCCTCTAATTTATCTACATCACAAAAATCAGTCTCACTGAAAGTAATTAATTATGTAAAGTGCGTACTGACATTTCAATAGTGCGATGGGCGCTTTATCAATGCAATTTAAAAAATTTCTTCCCTTCGATTTATCTAGCTTTTTTTCACACAACTCTCCTCTCTCATTTCTTCTAAGCTTCAAATATGCCATCTTATTCGCTTTTCCTCATCCTGAATCCGTACGATGTTGAAATGAAGATTCATCACACCATTTTCTACTCTAACACATTCTTTCCTAGACTATGAGATTCTTCACTTTCAGCGGCCTCCCTTTCTCCTACAACTTGTGGGCGTTGAAAACTATGGGGGTGAAAGTCCCGCTGCACCGTCATAACTTGGGCGAAACTTCACTTTTTGTGAATTTTGCTTTCTAACCTTCCACCCTAGTGATATGGCTGCTAGCTCTCCAAACGAGATTACTGAACTCTTTGGCACACTTGGCTCCTCCATGGATGATCTTAGTAAAGATCTTCACCGTATTGCCCAATTCTGCTCAAACATTATGATTGACATCAAGTCTTTTCCACATCAGGTCTATTGGATCCTCTTCTCTCTGGATTCCAATTAGAATTTGGGGTCAAATTATGTCCCTCCCATCATCTTAACGACAAGTGTCTGAAATGACCACATTTCCATGCCATGTTTTCAACTCTTCCAACTTGCAGACCACGTTTTCTTCTTAAAATTTACCTGTGTTCACCTAAATGTTCAAACCCTTCTTGGCCTTTACAGCATTACATTGTAAAGCTATGCAAGCTACTGTTACTTTCAAATTATCCACTTCTTGCAAGTTCTTCCTCAATCCATGATCATCAGTATAGGTTATAACATTGCCGACAGAGCCACTGTTGTCAGGTTGCCTGTGCTGCTCACCTCAAGAACTTTGTTCTTGAATACTTCAGTGCGTGAAGTTGCCGTGAACATTTCTAAAGCCTTTGACAGAGTCTGGCACCATGCACAAATCGACTCCAGACGGCCTCCTACCAAAGCTGTATTTATGGCAATCTAGTTTCCTCTCAAAACATTCTGTCATTGCTGTTGTTGATGGCTCATCATCTTCCTGATTTTCAACCAACTCTGGGGTTTTCTCAGATTCTGTCCACTCTCCTACTCTGTTACTTCTTCACAGCAGTGGCCTCCTCCAATCATCAAGCTTAATCAATCTTTTGCTGATTAATTTAGACAGCACTCATCTGATTCTTGCTTACCATATATCCTTAGTCCACACAGATTCCAATCTTATTGCCAGGCAATGGCACTGGATATTGGTCTCCTTCATGCCTTTCAGTGGGAAAATGAAAATCTGTATATTTCAGTTCTTTTAAGGCAAAGTTCTTTCATTTCTCTCACATGTCTAATGATTGCCATCTCTTGCCTTTGGCTTCACTGGTATCCTCCTTCATCTTGCGCACCCCCGATTTTAATCGCTCCACCATTGGCGGCCGTGCCATCAGCTGCCTAGCCATAAGCTGTGGCATTCACTCCCTAAACCTCTCTGCCTCTCTACCTATTTCTCCTCCTTTAAGATGCTCTTTAAAACCTACCTCTTTGACCAAGGTCATCTGCCCTAATATCTCCTAATGTGGCTCGTTGTTAAATTTTGTTTGATAACGCTCCTGTGAAACGCCTTGGGATGTTTAACTACATTAAAGACGCTATATCAATGCACGTTGTTGTTGACATTACCTCCATTGCCAAAATGATGTCCAAAACACTTGATTTCCTCTTTTGTGCCAAAATTTTAATTTTCCCTCAATAACCCATGACTCTCTACAAAGTCTTCAACTGTCCAAGACAAGATGGGGAAAGCCTGGGAGGATTATCTCAAAGTGGATAATTTGGATGTCTCTCGCACGCCTTAATATGACACACAAAAAAGCTGATAGGTGATCCTTCTTTCTCTTCCAATCTCTCTCTTTCCCGCTCGCATAACTTTTCTTGCCTTCAACTATTTTATCAATATTATTGTGGTCAGGACTCCTTTGAACTTTCCTCCCTTGGGTCGCCTAGGCGACACAAATATCTTAAACATGCTCTTCCACCCACTTTTTTCTGTGTTGATACTGAGACAAATGCACAGTCTTATACACCAGGGGTTCTCAACCTTTTTGCTACTGAGATCGCCCTCCCATGTTACAAAAATTCCACAGACCCTCTGTGGGGGGAGGGGAGGGGGTGAAGTAGGGGGTGTGAGGGAGAGAAGGGCGTGTGTGATGCGCAGGGATGGGGGTTCCTCTCACATGGTTGTCTTTCGCAATGGTCAAAGTTCACTTGGCCTGAGCCCCTCAACACAAACATTGATAACTTTCCACCCACTTTAGGACGCCTGGAGACCCTCGCGTCCAGACCCTCGCTCACCCTCCGACAGATCTTCGATGCACTCAAAGTGATTGTGAACCAAAAAGGGTTGAAAAATGACGATGGGTTGTCCAGCACCACCACGTTGTTCACCTGCACCTTTGCCATGGCTCCTACGAGTTAATTTTGTGGATCTTTTTTCTCCCTCAGGCCCACCAGCACCAACTTAAAACAGAGAACGAGGCCCCAGGCTGCCTTGGCAGAGTGTAACGGGCCCCAAATCTTTGCTTTTCTGCAGAAGCTCTGGCCCATCCTCCTCCTCCCCCTGCCGCTCTCGACTGGTTTGCAGATCACCAACAGGCAGCGCTACCACCACCGAAGGTTCGGGGAGCCCGGACCCGGCCACCGACCTCCCCGCAGGGCGGCAGTTGCAGACAGCAGCAGTGAGGTGGGTCCACCCAAAGCCACCTGCTAAAACTAGTCAATCTCCCGTGGCGTGGACCCCTTGTAATATTCGCGCGGACCCCCGTTTCAGAACTCCTGTTCTACACCAACATTCTTTTGCAAGACCTCAAGATTGTGGAAACCCTTCCCTCCCTCAGTCTGTTTCCCTTTCTACAATGACACGATAGCAAAATACTGCGGATGCTGGAAATCCAAAATAACAACAGAAAACACTGGAAAAACTCAGCAGGCCAGGCAACATCCGTGGAGAAAGAAACAGAGTTAACGTTTCAGGTCGAAACCCTTCTTCAGAACTGAGAAAAAAAGCAGGAAATGAAACAGATTAAAAAGCAAGTTTGGGAGCTGGGAAATGGGGGAGGGGATGAAAGAATAAAAGGGAAGTTCTGTGAGAGGTGAAGAGACATTAAGAGATATTCAAGGTGAGACGAGATGGTAATAGGACAGGTAAAGAAACAAAGGATGGCTCTAGATGAAGTGTGAAATGCGCTGGCAGAGTGAGAGACAGCTGCCATGTGGGAGAGAAAAAAAAAGGGAAAAGGCACAAACATTGGGGAGACCAAACGCAGATTGGGTGACCGCTTTGCGGAATACCTCCATTCAATCTGTAAGGGTGACCCTGAGCTTCCGGTCGCCTGTCATTTCAATTCACCGCTCCATTCCCACTCAGACCTCACCGTCCTTGGCCTCTTGCATTGTTCCACGGAAGCTCAGCGTAAGCTCGAGGAACAGCACCTCATCTTCCGATTAGGCACTTTACAGCCTTCCGGACTCAATATCGAGTTCAACAATTTCAGATCATAACCTCGGCCCCTATTATATTTTTAGATATTTTTTATCCACACTTTTGGTGTGTGCCTTTTCCTTTTTTTTTCTCTCCCACATGGCAGCTGTCTCTCACTCTGCCAGCGAATTTCACACTTCATCTAGAGCCATCCTTTGTCTCTTTACCTGTCCTATTACCATCTTGTCTCGCCTTGAATATCTCTTAATGTCTCTTCACCCCTCCCAGACCTTCTCCTTTGTTCTTTCATCCCCTCCCCCATTTCCCAGCCCCCAAACTTGCTTTTTAATCTGTTTCATTTCCTGCTTTTTTCTCAGTTCTGACAAAGGGTCTTCGACCTGAACCGCTAACTCAGTTTCTCTCTCCACTGATGTTGCCTGGCCTGCTGAGTTTTTCCAGCATTTTCTGTTGTTATTACCCTTTCTACAATATTCAGTATTTAAAAACCCAAATTTTGAGTTACATAGTGATTATTCCTGATTTACTTCATGTTCTCTTTTACTTCTTTCAATTTAAATGCCTGGCATTATGGACCTCGAACTTTCAAGTTGGTTTTTCAGTTAAAACCACGCACAGCAGCACTATCAGTCACTCGATGCAGATAGAAATGCTTATTAACTTATCTTATTGGTTAATTTTATGCTCAAGATTAGCAGTGCCAGCATCGCAAAGTGAAAATTTCCCATTTCAGTCGCCCACTTCAAGTACATACTTAATGTTTTGAAGTAATTATTGTGCTTTTTGAAGTAATAGAACCATTTCATTTCCAATACAGAAACCCAAGAATGTCCGTTGTTGACAATTGTCTGAGTCTTGCAAACTCTCTTCCTCTTCATCTCAAATGGCATGCCCTTGTATATGTTAGATACAAAATGAAGCTCCATCTAATCTGCTCACCAATGTCCCTCAGCTTTACCTCAGAACACCCTGATGCACTAAAGTAATATTTTCTGTTTTCTACGCCAGCGCTGAGTAAGATTATCAATTTAGTTCCAATTAGTGCCAAATTAGAGAAAGTGCTGTGGCTGTGGACCCATGCCAACTAGGAACCATGTGAGACACCATTTACATTGAATTCTTTCAGTCATCAGACTTCAGTCTTAGCTAGATCGCAACCCAGGTCAAGCACTCACTCACTGCCAGTTGAAATAAATCGCCCTCCACACTGCTCCAACAGTGCAGTTTAGCCTCAAACACAGAAGATTCCCCCTTCACCATGTTCACCCACCGAACAGGCTGGGTCTCTTTTCTCATGAAAAGAGAAGGCTGAGGGGCGACCTAATCGAGGTCTTTAAAATTATGAAAATTTTTGATAAAGTGAATGCAGAGAGAATGTTTTCACTTGTGGGGAAGAGCATAACTAGAGGCAATCAATATAAGATAGTCAAAAAAAAATACAATTGGGAATTCAGAAGAAACTTCTTTACCCAGAGGGTGGTGAGAATGTGGAACTCGCTACCACAGGGAGTGGTTGAAGCGAATAATATAGATGCATTTAAGGGGAGGCTGGACAAACATATGAGGGAGAAGGGAATAAAGGGTTCTGCTGATAGATTTAGATGAGGAAAGACAGGAGGAGGCTCGAGTGGAGCATAAATGCCGGCATGGACTGGTTGGGCCAAATGGCCTGTTTCTGTGCCGTATATCCTATGTAATCCTCCTATGCTTGCGTGATATTTCCATTTTCTACAGTAGCCTTTATTATAAACAGTTTGAAACTCCTAAATTATAGTTAAGTTACTTTTCCAGTTAAAAACATTCCAGAAGCCGGACAAGAATAACAGATAGAACATATTGGCGTAAAAAAGAAGAGGTGACGGGCCTAGTGAGCAGTAATTATGTTTTCATTTGAACCCTGTTGCCCACCTAACACTGAAAGTGTGTTGACATTTGTTTACATTGCATTAAAAGTGCTGCATCGATAATTGTAGCCTAGAGACGCTTTGAACACAAAGACTAGCACTGAGTGCAGAGATACCAAGTTATTACTGTGTCACTGGAACTGTTTAATGATGTTAAAGATGACCACTAACAGCATAACTGCTCACCGGAGATTGAGGAGGTGTGAACCATTTGGATTTCTGTCTGGAATTTTCACATTAAATACACATTAATATTGTGAACAAAGGATAGAGATATGCTTCTGTTTAAAACACCTCCGACATGTTGGGAGTAGTTTTCAATGCCACTGCCTGGGCGGTAGCCGGTAACCTGTGAAGTGCGTCGCCCACCTGTTCCCAAACCCACTCCAATTTCCATCCTATTGAAATTAAAATCGGGCAAGTTCCACAACGGGTGGACAATCCATTCTACTGAGTTACCGCCCAGGCAGTGAAGTTGAAAATTACCCCCATTGTCTTCCTCCTAGACAATCTTCATCTGTGTACTCTGAGCCCACATATGTTATGAATTCAAAGTAAATTTAAAATGTATATAGATTTTGAAATTTGTCTGAACACAACATGCGTTCACTGCAAGGTAGGGTGACGGAGCCAATGATGTTAGGAAAGTTCAAAATGGAGCCGTATAGAAAGACCCTAACCCTAACCCTAAATGCAGACTCGCATTTCTACAGCACCTTTCACGATCACTGGACGTCCCAAAGCGCTTTACAGCCAATGAAGTACTTTTTGAAGTGGAGTCACTGTTGTAATGTGGGAAACGCTGCAGCCAATTTGCACACAGCAAGCTCCCACAAGCAGCAATGTGATCATGACCAGATAATCTGTTTTAGTAATGTTGATTGAAGGATAACTATTGGCCAGGACACCAGGGATAACTCCCCTGCTCTTTCTTAAGGCTAAAGGGATCAAGGGGTATGGGGAGAAAGCAGGGACCGGGTACTGAATTTGGATGATCAGCCATGATCACATTGAATGGCGGAGCAGGCTCGAGGGGCCGAATGGCCTACTCCTGCTCCTATCTTCTATGTTTCTATGGTCAAACTTCGATGCTGGGGATGTTGGCCTGAGCGAGAACACTGACGTTGGTGCGCCTATCCTGCCAATTGATTTGAAGGATCTTGCGGAGGTAGCGTTGGTGGCACCTATCCAGTGCTTTGAGGTGCCTGCTGTACATGGTCCATGTCTCTGCAGCATACAGCAGGGCGGGTGTCACTACTGCTCTGTAGACCATGAGCTTGGTGCCAGGTTTGAGGCCCTGGTCTTCAAACACTCTCTTCCTCAGGTGACCGAAGGCTGCACTGGCACACTGAAGGCGGTGTTGGACTTTGTCATCGACGTCTGCCCTTGTTGAAAGTAGGCTCCCGAGATATGGAAAGTGGTCCATGTTGTCCAAGGCCTCGTCGTGGATTTTGATAATCGGGGGGGCAGTACTGTGCGGCGGGAGCAGGTTGGTAGAGGACCTTTGTCTTACGGATGTTTAATGTAAGACCCATGCTCTCATACGCTTCGGTGAAGGTGTTGACGATGTTTTGGAGTTCGACCTCTGAGCGTGCGCAGACGCAAGCGTCGTCTGCATACTGCAATTCGATGACAGAGGATGGGACGACCTTGGATCTGGACTGGAGGCGACGGAGGTTGAACAGTTTCCCGTTTGTTCTGTAAATTAGCTCCACTCCAGCGGGGAGCTTACTGAGGTTGAGATGGAGCATTGCAGCAAGGAAGATCGAGAAGAACGTTGGTGCAATGACACAGCCTTGCGTGAGCCCGGTCCATATGTGAATTGGTTCTGTGGTGGAACCGTTGGTCAGGATCACGGCTTGCATGTTGTCGTGAAGCAGGCGGAGGATGGTGACAAACTTTTGAGGGCAGCCAAATTTGAGGAGGACACTCCATAATCACTCCAAAGGTTGACAGTTTCGAAAGCCTTTGTGAGGTCAAAGAAGGCCATGTACAGTGGTTGGTGCTGTTCCCTGCATTTCTCTTGTAATTGACGCGCGGTGAAGATCATGTCCATTGTGCTCATTAGTGGGTGGAAATGGTATTGTGACTCTGGGAGGAGCTCTTCAACCACTGGGAGAAGGCGATTGAGGAGTATTCTTGTGATGACTTTCCCTGTGGCAGACAGCAGGGAAACTCCTTTGTAATTACCGCAGTCGGACTTGTCACCTTTCTTGAAGATGGTCACAATTACGGCATCTCTGAGATTCTCTGGCATGCTCTCCTCCTTCCAGATAAGAGAAATGAGTTATTGAATTTGCGCCAGTAGTGCTTCTCCACCATGCTTTAGTGCCAGGCAGGGATTGCATCTGTTCCTGAGGCCTTGTTGTTCTTCAGTTGTTGGATGGCCTTTTCGTACTCATGCCTTTCACGACCATCGGACAACCCAAAGCGCTTTACAGCCAATGAAGTACTTTTGAAGTGCAGTCACTGTTGTAATGTGGGAAATGTGGCAGCCAATTTGCACACAGCAAGCTCCCACAAACAGCAATGTGATAATGACCAGATAATCTGTTTTAGTGATGTTGATTGAAGGATAAATATTGGCCAGGACACCGGTGATAACTCCCCTGCTCTTCTTCAAAATAGTGCCATGGGATCTTTTACGTCCACCTGAGAGAGCAGACAGGGCCTCGGTTTAACATCTCATCTGAAAGACGGCACCTCCGACAGTGCAGCACTCCCTCAACACTGCACTGGAGTATCAGCCTAGATTTTTATGCTCAAGTCTCTGGAGTGGGACTTAAACCCACAACCTTCTGACTCAGAGGCAAAGGTGCTACCCACTATTTTTTTATATATTATTTATTGAACATTAAAAGCATTTACAACATCGTGATCATTCCATTATATCATACAAATCCATTTCGCCACTCTGCACAGCCATTCCTCCATCACTTATTAACATAAAACCCTGCAGTTTAATTTGTCTCCGGTACGGTGGCATAGTGGTTAGCACTGTTACCTCACAGCGCCAGGGACCCGGGTTCAAATCCGGCCTCGGGTGACTGTCTGTGTGGAGTTTGCACATTCTCCCCGTGTTTGTGTGGGTTTTCTCCGGGTGCTCCGGTTTCCTCCCACAGTCCAAAGATGTGCAGGGTTAGGTTGATTGGATATGATAAAAAAATTGACCCTTAGTGTTAGGGGGATTAAATACATGGGGTTATGGGGATAGGGTGGGATATGTGTTGGTGTAGGCTCGATGGGCCGAAATGGCCTCTATCTGTACTGTGAGGTTTCTGTGATATACTAATCTGTTGTACTTTAAACATTGATCATAAAATACTATCTTTAAATTCCTTTCAGAATAAAACATCAACAGAGCCTTATAATGATCTTTTAGCTTATATTTAAAATATTCATTTAGATTGATTCTCCTCCCCTTAAAACACAGAGCATTCCTTTGCACAATCACAAATCTAGCCCAACTGAACATTAAATTAATTGCCGCTCCACCAGACTTGGCCAGACTCTCCTGCAATCCCCATCTGAAAATTGAGTCCCACGGGATTCCCATTCTCGCTCTTCGGTCCCCACCCAGCAAAAGAACCTCACACAACTGTCGAACATTGTACTTAAAATCCTTTAACTGTGGACATAACGCCAGTAAATGGAACAGAGCCTCATCCCGTGTCCCACACACTGGGCAAGTTGCCACCTCCACTCGCTCAGTCTTACACAAGACAGTCATGGTAAAAATCCGGTTATGAGCTAATTTGAAATCCAGTTCAATCCATTCTGGACATTTAAAATTCGCCCACACTTCCTTCTAAATCCTGTTGAAGTCCAGCTGTATTATGCCAAAACTCCTGACCAGCAGGTGTCTTGAATCTCCATTCTCTAAATACTCCATAGAAATCTCGAGTATTACTGTTGTCAAATTGGACCAACTCCTCCCCTTTCTCCAGTAGAAAGCTTGGAAAAGCGGGATGCCTTTTACTTCCTTTGGAGATTTCCACATTTATTTCTTCCATCCAAACATGTGGCATTGCCCTCACAATCTTCTCATGCATGATCATAATTGCTTTTTCCTCTACCTCCTGATCCTCCTCCCACACCATATCCCTCACTACCGCTTCCAGCAACCAACCTGGAATTACTGCGTATAATACATCTCTCACATATATATCAGCTTTTATAAAAGCTTGATTAAATAATACCTCTCCTTCAATGTTGACCCACCTGTTCAAAAATAAGGGCTGTTCTAAAAATTCCTCAGCACCCTTGGGCATAAACTGCACACTTTTTAAAGATTTGGCCCAAGTCTCTACAACCCCCTTATAAACTTAGGGCGAGGTTTAATCGATTTCAAAAACATATTGGGCCATATATTCTGATCCCTACGGGTGTGTACGCGCATGCGCTGAAAACCGACATTTCCAATCTGTCAAGAATGATCTTGACAGATCCTCTGCCTGCCCTGGAGAAGGGCCTCTGCGGGCAGATATTTCCGCTTTCTAGAGACCTTCCGCCCACAGAAAACCCTTAGAATTCTTACTAACAACAGAAAATGCTGGAAAAACTCAGCACTTAGAATTCTTACGCCTGGTAAGGCCTGCTTTTACCAGGATAAGAGTTGAAAAAAAAAATTCACTCATTTATCATTTAAAAATACTTTAACAAAAGGTAAGTTTATTTTTAGCCCTGTAAAAAGCTTTAATGATTTTTTTCAAAAAAATTTAATTTGTTTAAAATATTTTATTTATTGTAATTTCAACTAATTTTAAAAAGGTGATTTATTTATTTAAAGTTTTACTATGTTTTTGTGGTGATCTCCATTCATATATTTGACAGATCTATCTGTCAAGTGTATGAAGGGAGATTCCCTTCTCCTATTGGCTCCCCATGGCCCACGTGATCCCAGGGATGCTTGCGAACCACCTGCGCCTCTGGGATACGTGGGCCCTGCGCACTTGGAGTTTGGTGAGGCCCAGGATCGGCAGCGTAGGCACTTCGGGAGCCCTCAGGTAAGCACGCAGGAGGCCTCTATTGGAAAATACGGCCCATTATTGTATTCCATATAAAATATTCCCTGCCCTCCTATCCCACCCACTTCATTTAAAAAAATGCTCAAAACAACTCTTCCAAAAACTTGTATTTGACTTCTGAAGAAATCTCTTCACCCATTTGATTCTGAAGGATTTTTTTCTTCAAATCAGTAACTGGGAAATTGAGTCCTCCTTGATTTCTCCGTCCAATGATGGTATTGTAAGCAACCAAGGCTGGTTTCCCTTCCCATAAAAACCTCACACAAGCCTCTCGGATGGACTTTTCCTCCCACTCAGGAATATCCTCCACCGTCAATAAGTACCATAGCTTAGATAGCAGGAGAGCGGACACCACTGTCGTTCTTCCTTGCACTTTCAACCACCTTCTTTCCCATCTTCCCAAAATCTTTTTAATTTTCATAACCTTTGGTTCCCAATTTAATTGATCCACTTCATCCCTGTCTTTCTTGCACCCCATATGCACCCCCAGAACTTCCAGAACCTCCACCTCCTTAAAGGGGCTTTCCTCCAACCATTCCCCCCCTACCCCTTTCCGCAACCAGACATTGCGACTTACTATAATTCACTCTGGCTCCTGAAGCTCTACAATACTCCTCCACTACTCCCATAACTTTCCTCACTGACTCCCCACATCTCAACGTTACGGTTGTGTCATCTGCATACTGGTGTATCACTGACACCAGCCCAGAACTGGGAACCACAATCCTGACTACGCCTTGTTCCTTTTGCATCATGTAACCTAATGTTTCTGCTACCAATGTGTACAACAATAGGGACAGATGACAACCCTGTCTCACTGACTTCTGTATCGGAAAATACTTGGATAAAATACCATTACATTTAACACAGTTAAATATGTTTGAATAAAACATCCTTATCCACTCAATGAATTTTTTCCCGAAACCAAATGCTTCCAAAACCATCAATAAAAACTCATGAGCGACCCTATCAAAGGCTTTCTCTTGATCTATCTTTAACACATACGCTTCCCTCCCACTCTCTTTCATGAGCTCTATCGCATCTCGGATTGAGACCACAGAGTCTGCGATGTCCCGGCCTATGACTCCATAGGACTGAGAGGGCAAAATTTTCAGTGGCAACACCTCCTTCATACGATTTTCCATAACCCTTGCCAAGATCATATAATCCACATTTAATAATGTGATGGGCCTCCAATTCTTTAGATCCCTTCTATCCCCTTCATTTTTATAAGCTAAGCTTATGATACCTCTCCTCATAGATGGGGCAGGCTTCCCTCAATTTTAATCTCCTTAAAAACTTCTAAGAGCAATGGACTTAATGGGGGAAAAATTCGGTTGCTTTGCGCCTCTCGTTTGGGGCAGAAAGCAACTAGCACCCGAGCGCAGCGATGTTTGCGCCGCTCGCGAAATTGACCAGACATTTTGCGACGGCACTAAACACTACCACCACGATCTCCTGCGCCCGCAGATCGTGATGTCAGTCGAGCGTGCAACGCCCCGCTTGCGCCCCGGACCAGATATTGAGTGGAGCCCCCCAGCCTTTCCGCCTGCCGCTAGCAACGACAGGTAGAGGAGAACATTTTGCAGTCGGGAAGGGACTGGGGGAGCGCTATTTAAAGGCAGCCACTGCCTGCCTTTTATTGTCGGCGACATTTTTGCACCACGCATTCTGAGAGAGCGAGAGAGAGACTTCTGGAGATTCAGCGCAGTTTGAAGGAGTTTTGGGTACTGAGCAGCAATTTGCAGGTTCATTTTGATTTGACCTTCCTTGCATCGATTTAGAAGAGACTATGGGGGCTGCTCTCTGAGCTCCTTCCATGGGCCTCTCCATTGTTCTTTCCAGCAGATTTGATGTACAGGTCTCTCCAGGCCGAGATTCAAGGCTGCAATGAGCAGGGTGTGGATGGAGAGCAAGATCGACCCTCCCCTTTAAGAACTGACTGGCGCCAGTGTGTCTGTGTTCCATTGCTAACTGACATGACATGAGCTTTACCAGCGCTCTGAGGTAGCGCCTCACTCCTCAGCGTTAGCGCCTTAAGAGACATGTGTAACACCTGATTCAGCACTTCAATCACCTCCAGGGGCGATAGAAGCCAAGTTTGCCATCGGAGGCGATAATTAGCGACAGGCGCTAAACTTTGCGCCCGGCCGATTATTGCGCCCCAAACGGGACGATACCGAATTTCTCCCAAAAATTCTGCACTTAGTCCATTGGATCCTGGGCTTTCCGCCCCCCCCCCCCCCACACCCCCCCTTCAGTCCACTTATTGCTACTTTTATTTCTGCTAATCCTTCTTCCTTCTTCTTAGGCAGTTCCTCGGAACCGAGGATGACTTGCTTCCACATTAAAAATGAGCTCGCAGGTGACTGATGAGTCCAATGCGGGACCTACAGTCTCTGTCACAGGTGGGGCAGACGGTGGTTGAAGGGGCGGGTGGGTGGGGTGCTTGGGTTGACGTGCGCTCCTTGCGCTGCCTGCGCTTGGCTTCCGCTTGGTCCCGGCGAAGAGACTCTAGGTGTTCGGCGCCTTCCTGGATGTTTCTCCTCCACTTTGTGCGGTCTTGGGCCAGGGTTTCCCAGGTGTCGGTGGGGATGTTACACTTTTTCAAGGAGGCTTTGAGGGTGTCCTTGAAGCGTTTCCTCTGCCCACCTGGGGCTCTCTTGCCATGCCGGTGCTCTGAGTAGAGCGCTTGTTTTGGGAGTCTCGTATCTGGCATGCAGACGATATGACCCGTCCATCGGAGCTGATTGAACGTGGTCAAAGCTTCGATGCTGGGGATGTTGGCCTGAGCAAGAACATTGACGTTGGTGCGCCTGCTAATCCTACTTCTTTGTCACACATGCTTCTCTCACCCTCCTTTAAATCCGCTTCAATAAAAGCACTAACCTTCTCCATCGCCAATTTGGAAATGTTTTCTTTTGTATATAACTCTTGATAAAAGCTACAAGCCCCCTCCAAAATCTCCCCATTTCATTAATGAACTTCTCCCTAACCTTCAACTTCAATTAATGATAATCTCTGTCGCAGCTTCTCTTGCTCTCAAATATCTAGTGCATCTTTCTCCCTCCACTGCACCTTTAGCCTTTGCACAGAGAATGGCCCCCTTGCATTTTTCAGCTTGCAATAATTCCCACTCTTCCTTTAAAACCATCCACTTGGTCTCTGCTCCCTTATCCCCTCTGTCAACTGCTTTACAGACATCCGTAAACCTTTTGTTTATAGTCTCTTCTCGACGCCGGTTAGCTGCTGCTCTCTCTTTCCCATAATGTACCAAAAAAACATTTACCTCATATTTGAAATTGTCCCACCAAACTCTTCTTTCTTTCAAGAATAAAGGTTCCTTCTGAGCATTATTTATTATATTTAAAATCCCTTCTTTATAAGCAATTTCTTTCAGGTATTGATTGTTTGAAATCTGGACTCCTTAACTCTGCTGTTCCTAATTCTAAGAACCAAAGCCAAGTGGTCACTGAAAAATACTTTTTTTGTAATAAATCTCCATCACCTCAGAACTTCACCCTTCCCGCATTAACACAAAATCTATTCGGTTCTGTTTTAAAACATCACCCACCCAACCTCTTCTGGAGAACTCCCTTTTTATGGGGTTCCGATCCCTCCATAAGTCTCTCAAATTTAAATTTGCCATCATTTTTACTATCATCCCTCTGGAGTTATCTTCCTTAAAGGTCATCTGGACTGAAATGTCCATCCAAGATAAAAATACGTTAAAACCCCCCACTATACAAGGGTTTTCTGCCTATGCCACTTCTGTGAATAACCCCTGAAAAAACTCACGACGCTTGCAATAGTTGTTCGCTGCATAGATATTAAAGAGATCGCAATTAAATTCCTCCATTTTTACCTTTAGCCATAAAAATCTCCCCTCAGTGCCCTTGTCCACCAAGGCAATGGACTCACCAAAACAGCCACCCTTCTCCAGTTATTATTTGCACAACTTGCAAACACCTCTCCCTTCCAAACCTTCGAATTCTTTCTAGGATATCCTCATCCCAAAAGGTTTCTTGCAGACACAACAGGTCAGTGCCTTTAAAACACTGGTGTGGAGATGCCGGAGTTGGACTGGGGTGGACAAATGTAAGAAGTCACACAACACCAGGTTATAGTCCAACAGCTTTATTTGAAATCACAAGCTTTCGGAGCGCTTCTCCTTCGTCAGATGAAGTGGCCTTGATGTCACCTGATGAAGGAGCAATGCTCCGAAAGCTTGTGATTTCAAATAAAGCTGTTGGACTATAACCTGGTGTTGTGTGACTTCTTACATTTAAAACACTGCAACAACTGCAGCAATTTCTTCTCACCCCTCAGTCCGTTCACACTAATCAAGCCAAATGTAATCATGGCTCCGAATAAGGGAAGTGTGCCTGATAATCCCCCCATCATTTAATCTCCAGCCCTTCCCTCCTCTCATGCTCCTTCCCAACTTTTCGGGCAGCTGTTGCTTTCTCCTGCAGCCTCCAGCTCTTTTTCACCTCCTGCTTGAATCTTCCCTGCAGTTTCAGCCTCTACTTTACATTAGGTTTGGGACGAGGAGCTGCCGCTTCTCCCTCCTTCTGCCCCTCACTAACCTTTCCCTTTCCACACAATGCCACCCTACCCCCAACTTCCATGTCTCTGGCCCCTTTTACTCCTCAATCTCAAGCTCTTCTGCAACCTCCAGTCCCTGCTCCCCATCAGATAGATAATCTCCCTTGGAGAAACCCGAATAGCAGGAAGACTCTCTAACAATGCCATTCCCTTCAGCCTCATCTCCACCGCTGATGCTTGCTCCCTGTTTCTTCTCTCTCCGGGACAATGGCGCGTTAGCACCTATCTTGCTCCCTTCTGGCATCTTTGTCTCCCCGCTCCCGTCCTGCTGCCCCTTTAAGGCTCCTGCCTCTTGCACCCTCTCCTTGTCCTGCTAGCTGAGATGTCCGACTCTCCGTCTTTCTTTGGAGTACTTACACTTACCCCGCACCATGCTCTCGCCTCCTCTCCCCCCGCGGACACCAGATTCTTTAGGGAGAGCCGAGCCGTATTATGGCTCGACTCTGCCCTCGACCCGTGCTGCCCGCTGCTGTCTTTGTCCTTTTCCACTGTACTTGGTGTGTTTTCCACCATCTCCATTCTGTTCTCTGCTCCACAATTTTCTGCCTCTTCCTGCACTCTTTTCTCCTTCCATTCACCAGCTGTGTCCTCCGCCTGCTCCGCTTCTCTAGCCACTCCACTCACACCTCCTGCTCCTTCTCCTTCTCCCATCTTCTCATCACTCAAGGGGCTTCCTTCTGCCTCACACTCACAGCGGGTGGGGCTTTTGTGACACATCCCACAGCTCTCTGCCTTTCAGCTCTGAGCGGCGTGTCCAGACTCACCGCAGTTATAACAGTACAAGTCTGGACAGCTTCTTACAAGATGGTCGTGTCCAAGACAATAACAAACCTTCACCTGGTTATCATGCAGTACCCTGAAATACTGCACTCCCATTGTCTCAAATTTCATGTTATACGACAATTACTTCACCCCACTCTGGGAACTGCACATTTACATAACGGGTTTCCTTGTGCTACCCACGTTCCTGGATAGTATCTCCTCTTTATTGCCGAGCAAATTTTAATGTCCCACGACTCCAACGTTTTTATTAGCACATCGTCCTCAATATAAACCGGCAGGTTTAAGAATGAGACCACCACCTCTTCAGAATATAGCAGAGATACCTCCAAGAACTTATCTTCAACCTTCAAAATCAGTAAAAGCCTTTCCACCTCCTCTCGGTCACTGACCGTCACCTCGAACCTAACATTTGGTCGGCAGGCAAAGCAGCTTCCCTCGCCACAGTCCTGATGTACCGCCTGGATAATATCCCAAGCTTGTATCTCGTTATCCTCACACTGAACCACCACCGTGTTTTCTTTTCCAAAGCTCCTGGGGTCCCGATCCAAATCTTTGGGCCTTTTTTTCTCCCTTCCCCCCAACATTTACTCCCCTGATTAAATTCATCCTGGAAACATTGTCATCTGAGG
Source organism: Somniosus microcephalus (assembly GCF_052327205.1). Lineage (NCBI taxonomy): Eukaryota > Metazoa > Chordata > Chondrichthyes > Squaliformes > Somniosidae > Somniosus > Somniosus microcephalus. Next base: position 35,244,347 of record NC_141012.1, on the reverse strand, counting down.
GGCCCAGCACTCCGGGCCCCTCAGCAGCCATCTGGCTACTGTTTAAGAACCAAAAAGGCCTTAAACCTGGAAAAAAACAACACCAACTTTTTACAAACTCACTCCAACTCCCTGCAGTAATCAAGCACCCAGCAGCACCTGCCCACTCCTAGCCCCTCCCGCATAGAGAGTGCTACCCACTGAGTCAGAGGCTGACACACTACTACAACAGAAAAGTTAGTACACTAGAGGGATGAACTTTAATGAGCCAAATGTCCCAGTTCTCAGCCTTGACTTTAAAAAAATTAGATCCTTCCTGTCTCAGTCCCCTAGCTAACTGCATTAGTCATAAAATGTGCAGTGTATCTCACCATACAGTCAATAGATATATTTGCAATGAGATAATTGGTGTTGAAGTGATAGCTTTGTGACACCAATCACCCCGCCGCCAAGAATTATTTTGTTTTTCAATTTTACATTAACCCTTAGACTGCTGGAGGATTCAGAGAAACTCTTAAACCTCTGGCCAAGCAGATTCATTTTTCAACTCACACTAACTTTAACTCTAGTTAAAAAAAAAGTTTCAACACAGTCCAGAACATAGTGCAAACTATTGGGGTCGATTAAGGTTTTCACCACCTGTGCAGAGCGCAGGAAGGGAAATCTGGCCGGGGGGGTAAGGCGGTGGGCGGGGAGGGGGGGGTTCGTGGTGGTTTACATGCTGGTAACAGAACCCATTGGATTGGCCTTCTAGTTAAATTAATGAAAGGAAAATCTCCTCCCCGACAAATTTCCCTTTCTGCCCCATCCAGGTGATGCTTAATGCCCAAAGACCAAAATTTACTCGGTTGTGTCCAGGACTGATTATGAACTGTGTTTATACTTAGTGCATGAAATACTGCAACAACTAATGGCCCTCGCATAGGAGAACATCTCACGGTGCTTCATGAGAAAGTAAGTATTGAGCGCAGATGGGAAAATGAAGAGGGGGCCTGAAGGCATGTTCCAATAAAATGCTTTCAAAGTGGCTTTTGAAGAAAATGAGAGAAGGAGCAAGGTCGATTGGTTCATGGAGAATGTTTCAGAGGGCAGAGGCACACTGACTGAAGGATTGTTCTGTAATGGTAGAGAAGGAGTGAGGAATAAGCAGTAAGCCAGACTCTCAAGAGCAGAGAGTCCATGTAGAACGAATCACAACTGGGAGGGAAATGGGAGTGTTGGTAGGTGGGCGTTTTGTGAAGAACAAGAGGTATTGGATACCAAAAGTCTTCTGGCACTACCCAATGAGGACTGGAAGTGTGGTCAATAGAGTGGGAACTCCTGAATTCTAGATGACTGTTCTTGTTTGTCACATGTGGGAACTTGACTTCCAATATAATATGAAGCTGCAGATATGCATAATCGACAAAAAGATGGGGAACGGTTCGGAAATTTAAGAGTTAAGGAAATGTGATTGATTCCCTTTTTAAACAAGACTGGGTGGTTTGCAAAGGAAGAGCATGTGTTCTGGAGCTGATAGACTGACAGTGCTTCAGGGCAGCCAAGGGGAGGTAAAACAGCCAGCAGCAATAATTGCTGGGTTGTTGCAGAAACGTCTTCATGAAATACAAACCAATATGGATCAGTACATATTAGGGCCAGGGATTAAAGGTGATCTGAAATTCATTTTTCTCTCTGCTTGTGCTGAAAATGGTATTAAATTTGAGCTCTGATAAACTTAGATGTTTGTGTTGTGGTAGGATATGTGCACTTGCCGTGTGTGTGTGCAAGTGCACACGTGTGTGTGTATATGTCTATATATTTAGGTGCATAGAAATTTTTTGCGTTGCCTTTAATTGTAAGATTTTACTGGTTTGATTCCAGCTGTGAGTTGGTTTCTTCTCACCTTACAGAAGTACTGCAGTGAATTTGTTGTTTTACTTCCAACTTTTCTCCTCTTATTTTGCCTCCTCTTAAAGGCAATGACTCCTGCTGGCCGCTGTTCAGTGCACATCAGCAACCCTCCTGTATCTGACCACAATGGGCATTGGAAATATCAGTTGACAGCACGCTCGCCTTTGGGTCACAAGACTGTGGGTTCAAATCCTAGCACAGAATTTGAACACATAATCTAGGCTGACACTTCAGTGCGGTTCTCAGGGAGTCCTCCTTATCAGAGATGAGATGTTAAATCTGTCTGCCTGTGGACATGGATCCCAAGGCACTATTCAAAGAACAGCAGGGAATTCTCCTCGTGTCCTGGACAATAGTCCTCCCCAAGCCAATATTACCAAAAATAGATCAACTTGTCATTTACCTCACTGCTGCTTGTGGAATCTTCATGTGTGTAAATGGCTGCCTTATTTGGATATACAACATTCATTGCACTTCAAAGCAATTCACTGTATGGGGAGCACTTTGGGACATTTCTGAGGGATGTGATGAAATGCTATACAAGCACAAGTCTTTCTTTTTTTAACCTGGTGTGGTAAAGATATTGTGATAAATGTACATATTCGGTTGCTGAAATTTTACACTTGTCCGTTTTTTTCTTCTCTTCTCTTAACATGAGAGTGTGGGACCATCACTGTCAAGTCAAATCCAACTGTCTTTCAACATCCACCCTTATCCAGCAGGAATTTCTGGATAGGGATCAGGAGAGTGAAAGTCCCAACAGATTTGTTTTCTCCTCCTTAAGATAAGATACGTGTGGAGCATAAACACCAGCATGAACCTGTTGGGCCGAATGGCCTATTTCTGCGCTGTAAATACGATGTAAGACTAATTATTGTGCTCATCACACTCATAACAGTATCTTTTTAAAAGCAAAAACATCTATTATTCAACCATCATTAAATTACAGTTCTGAGGGGCCACACAATCTAATGAGACAGGAATTGTCCTAGAATTTAGCAAAACAAGATAGGAATTGAGATCCCAGCCTATAAGAGAGGGCTGTGAACAACAGCCTCATTGCAAGTGTGAAACAGCCAATATAATACATTGCCTTGGTGAGGACTGCTGCTGAAAATAATCACGCTTTAGTCGACAATGAGTAAAACTCAGCTCTTTTTAAAAAAAAAACATGTTAACTTTGCCATATGTAATATGAAATAGAATGGCCCAATTTGAAATCAGCAGAAATAAATCCCAAAGGGTTTAATGCTTATTTCTCAAACAGGCAAAAATTGATTAGTAGCCTGAAATATTCTACAAGCTCGGACTCATTTCAAGCACTGTACTTGAAATATCCCGCAGTATAGTTTTGGCCCTGATTAAAGCAGGCTATACGCAAAATGCAGGCACACCAGAATTTATGTTCTCTCTTTTGTGTGCACTGGCATCTCCCTTGAATTTTCCTCCCAGGAACCTCTCCCTTGCATTTCCCCTCACAGCCAGGCTCAGAACAGGAACCTGCCAAATGGGAAACTGTTGATCTGAATTTTACTGCCCTAACAGTCTGTGAAAATTGAGTTGGAGGATCAATGTGCTGCTCCAACACAGTGCTGGATCATTATTTTTAATGTACAGCTCTCCTGAGTTTCCTGCTCCGAGTCCAAGCTATTCCTCTTCCTGGGCAGTCAGTAGCATCTGCAGATTTATTGCCAGCAGCCCAATTGAGTGAAGCAAAACTCACTGGGGTTAAGGTGATCCTTTTGAGCTGGACTACCAATGCCACAGACGGGTGAGTCATGGCTCCTGCCCAAATCCACCCCTTGACACTGAGGTCTGAACATCAGTTAAGAGCAAGTGCTGAGCAGAGATTAAATATTGCCCCTTCGCTCCTGTCCAATCTGATCTGCACGGTACTTGGCAACTGGTTCAGTGAGGCACTGCCCACTCTGCAGCAGGTTGTGGAGGATACTTCAGGGACGGTGCTTGATATTTAGGGATGGGTTCCTGTTCACAGAATAATCTAGGCTGCTAATGAATATTCAGACATTCCAATAAATGAGCAGTAAATTCTTTGGCCTAGAAATCGCCTGGGCGCCGGAAGTACCGCTCCGGAAGGAGCCGCGAGCGCCAGCCGGAAATTCAGTTTCAGCGCCCCAAACGGAAGCGTGGCGCTGCTCGAGGCGCCTCGCATCCCTCTTGGGGCGCAGCAACTGAAAATCGCAGGGGAGGGGCCTGCTGCAGCGCGATCGGATATCGCGAGTGCCGGCAAAAGAGCCCGGCACCGAGGAGAAGTGCCGGGCTCTTGGGACACAGCCGGCACAACGTGGGGGGGGGGTGCTCAGGAGGCTGGGGACGGTGGCGCGAAGAGGTGCTGGCAGGCGCCCAGCAAAAGAAATGGCCGCCCCGCACCTCTCCTTTAATTAGCGCCTCTACCGCCGCAGGTAAGTCCCCCTGAACCGGTCGCAAATTGCGACCGGCGTTACAGCGGGGGGCGCTACCAAATTTCATGATCGGGGCGCTGCGCGCACCGATGACGTCATCGGTGGTGGTGCAGCGCGACAGGCTAACGCCGCCATTAGCGCCCTGCTAAATTTCACGGGAGGCGTGGCCAATGGCGCTAAACCCACTAAGTGCCCTCTTTGGGCGCTAACTGGTGGCGCAGCCCACTGAATTTCTAGGCCTTTGGGTTCTTTTCAAAATAGGCAATTCCCTTTCATATTACATGGGATAAAAGTTTTTTTTTAAATGCTGAGTATTAGTAATTGAGAGAAACGTGTAATTGTTTTCTTCAGTGAAGCAGTTGCACCATGAGGAGAAAATTATTCTCAAAATAAATATAGCTGAACTGGATAAGTCCAATTCACTGTTACGGTTACTCTCTCTTAGGCAGTCCCTCGGAACTGAGGATGACTTGTTTCCACATTAAAAATGAGTTCTCAGGTGACTGATGAGCCCAATGTGGGACCTACAGTCTCTGTCACAGGTGGGGCAGACGGTGGTTGAAGGGACGGGTGGGTGGCGTGCTTGGGTTGACAGGCGCTCCTTGTGCTGCCTGCGCTTGGCTTCCGCTTGCTCCCGGCGAAGAGACGCAAGGTGTTCGGCGCCTTCCCGGATGCTTCTCCTTCACTTTGTGTGGTCTTGGGCCAGGGATTCCCAGGTGTCGGTGGGGATGTTACACTTTTTCAAGGAGGCTTTGAGGGTGTCCTTGAAGCGTTTCCTCTGCCCACCTGGGGCTTTCTTGCCGTGCCGGAGCTCCGAGTAGAGCGCTTGTTTTGGGAGTCTCGTATCGGGCATGCGGACAATGTGATCCGTCCATCGGAGCTCATCGAGAGTGGTCTAGGTTTCGATGCTGGGGATGTTGGCCTGAGCAAGAACACTGACATTGGTGCGCCTATCCTGCCAATGGATTTGCAAGATCTTGTGGAGGCAGCGTTGGTGGTACCTCTCCAGTGCTTTGAGGTGCCTGCTGTACATGGTCCATGTCTCTTGAGGCATACAGCAGGGCGGGTATCACTGCTGCTCTGTAGACCATGAGCTTAGTGCTGGGTTTGAGGTCCTGGTCTTCAAACACTCTCTTCCTCAGGCGACCAAAGGCTGTACTGGCACACTGAAGGCGGTGTTGGACTTCGTCATCGACGTCTGCCCTTGTTGACAGTAGGCTCCCGAGGTATGGAAAGTGGTCCACGTTGGTGTTACGGTTACAGTCTGCTGCTAATCCACACTTGGTTTCGGCACTAAAAAAAATTAAGTTATCCAGTGATTTGAGTCAATGTAAATAACGCAGGAAAGTCAGAATTTAGCACTGAAATATTTGAATTATCAGATCATTTGAATGGAGCAATTTTTAATTGGGCGGAGTGGATTATAGAAGCGAAATTCATCTTTATTCGAACCCGATGGTCAGAACAATGCGTGGGTCGGCGTGCGGGGGAAGTACATGTCGGGAGGGCGGGGGTGAGATGGGGGGGGTGGGCTAATCCACTGTGTCCTGATCCTCACAAGCAACGTGTTTCCCATGAGTGAAACAACTGACTAACAAAACCCAACCTTAGGAGCCTCCTGCTAGCATTAAATTGAAACCTTTATTTATAGGGTGTCGGAAGAGTGAAGGAAATGCCAGCGATGGACTGATTTGCACTGAAACTGTATCAACTTAGCCATGGCAACAAGATGGATCGATTAGAAGCAGCTGCAGGAATTTTAGAACCTGTCTCAGCCTAATTTAGCTTGTTGGTACCGCTAGGCTTAGTAATACCCTCAAGCCATAGAAGGCGGCCAGTTGGCCCATTGTGCCTCTGCTGGTTCTTTGAAAGAGCTATGCAATTAGTCCTGAATTTTTCCTTTTCCAGTATATATCCAATTCCCTTTAGAAAGTTACTGTTGAATCTGCTTCCACCACCCTTTCAGGCAGCGCATTCCAGATCATAAAAACTCGCTACTTAGTCAAATTTCTCCTCATATCCCCTCTGGTTCTTCAGTGAATTATCTTAAATCTGTGTCCTCTGGTTACCGACCATCTTGTCACAGGAAACTGTTACTCCTTATTTACTCTATCAAAACCCTTGCTATCCTCACTGTTCACCATTTAGATAATATAGATAACCAAATTTAAAAGCTAAATCAGGAAAAGTAAGAGGAAAGTTGATTGTTGAGAAAGAGGACTAATGGGAACATTTACTCTTTAAACCCCTGACATAAAAAAGAGACTTGCATTTATGCAGCAACTTTCATAACCTCAGGACATCCCAAAGTGCTTTACAGCCAATGAAGTACTTCTGAAATGTAGTCACTTTTGTAATGTAGGAATCTCAGCAGTCAATTTGCGCACAGCAAATGTTCAGATGACCTAAGGCAGCCTATACTCCAACTGCCCAATATGTATCATCTGAATATGAAATTTTGAAATGTCAGGATAGATTCATAATGCATTCATAAACTGTGTCAACTTATCTAAATAGACAGAGTTGTGAATTTGGGTCCCTCCTTTTATGGCCAGTGAAACCTTGGTCCAACCATGGAGAAAACAGTTGCATTCCAGAGATGAGTTGAGAGTGACTGCCCTTGACATCAAGGCACCATTTGATTGAGTGTGGCATCAAGGAACCCTAGCAAAATTGAAGTCAATGAGAATCAGGGAGAAAACTCTCCACTGGCTGGAGTCATGCCTGGCACAAAGGAAGATGGTTTAATTGTTGGAGGTCAATCATCTCAGCCCCAGGACATCGCTGCAGGAGTTCCTCAGGGCAGTGTCCACGGCCCAACCATCTTCAGCTGCTTCATCAATGACCTACCCTCCATCATAGGGTCAGAAGTAGGGATGTTCACTGATGATTGCACAGTGTTCAGTTCCACTCGCAACTCCTCCGCACCTCGCAAACCCGTGACCTCTACTACCTAATAGGACAAGGGCAGCAGGCGCATGGGAACACCACTCCAAGTTCCCCTCCAAGTCACACACCATGACTTGGAAATATATCGCCGCTCCTTCTTCGTCGCTGGGTCAAAATCCTGAAACTCCCTCCCTAACAGCACTGTGGGAGGACCTTCATCTCACTGACTGCAGCGGTTCAAGAAGACGACTCACCGCCACCTTCTCACGGGCAATTCGGGATGGGCAATGAGTGCTGGCCTTGCCAGTGACAGCCACATCCCATGAATGAATTAATAAAACCTATTTTGTGAAATTTGACCTACAGTTCTAGAATACCGCCACAAGGTGGCAGGAAGTGTGTGCCTATTGCACAGATTTAAGGAGATCCAAGGAAAAATAGCAGCCAAAGTTACTTGTAAGAATTATGATGCCAATTACAGAAAACACTTCCTTTTATTCATTGACCTATCGACCTGAATTTTTAGAATATTTTTCAATTGCTTGTTAAGTGTAATCTTTCCAATTGAACGTTACAGCACAGAATTGGAGTAAAATGAGCCCTGATAAAAGTAACTTAAACTCTCCCAAAATATACTAGTCTTAACAGAGATTGATGTGTTGAGAGTAAGTCTCAAATCAGAGTTACCATCTAAACTAATCTCATTTTAACACAATTTTTTTTCAGTCATGGTGGACAGTGACAGATGACAACTTCCAGTACTGGAGCCACACGTTTAACTGAATTGATATTGGGTTGTGCTTCACTACGTTACAGGGGGACAACAGAACGTGTGTGTAAATATATATGCATGAATGTGCCGGTCGATCATCTGTGGTTTTACTCTTCTAACATTACGGGGTATGTGTTTTGTTATGTAGGTCAACAGAAATGCCCCTCTCACTCCCAACAGAGACAGAATGCCCTTCCTCAGCAATAGGGTCTGTCTCCACCTATCTCCCCCCTCCCCAGGGTGTCTGTGCCACTCCAATCAGAATCTACCCTGCTCAGCTTCCCTGTCATCCATTCCCCCCCGCCCCGCCACCTCCACCGCCCCAACAAAGTTCCTGTTTCTCACTTTTCTAACAATTGCTCAAAACGGTGCTCCTTGCTGCCTCACAAAAGCATCTCTTTTTCTTCCTTTATTCTCTCCCCATGCCCTGAGTCATAGTTAAATCAGTGAAGCCAATAATTTGTTGATCAAAGGCAGACTTCTGTACATGTGCACATTGCTATTTCCACCCCCCCCCCACCCCACAAACACACACACACTTTCTGACGTGAATCTTGTCATGCATGTGGAAATGACTTATGAAGTAATACTGGGCGGCCTGCTGGTGGCGCTGTCCAGGGAGAGTATAAATACTCGGGCATGGGCCCAGCTTGCTCAGGACATTCTTTAACAGGAACTAGTGAAGGACTCAACCAGATCTCCATGTTGTAAAACAGTTGATTAAAGCCTTGTTTAATACTCAGACCAAGTGCCTAGTAGTTTGCTTATGTCACCTTCCTCCTTCACTATTTTTCCCCCAGTGACCCAATCCTTCATTTTTGTGTTCATATCTGCTTTTTTTCTCTCATTTCCTCTCACTCTGCCATTTTATCTCTCTCGCCTGTTTTCTGTAACCTAGCCAGGGGAGAGTGTGGCCGGAGACCAGAGTGTTCAGGGACTCATCATTGCGCTGCTTACGCGATGCAGGGGAGTGGAGTTGGAGCGGAGTTTATAGGAATGTCAGTGAATCATTTCTGCTTGGGACTGTGATTCATTATAATTTTAAGGGCTGGCAGTGGGGCCGGTGAGGAATTGCCACAGTGGCTGCATCTAAACAACAACAAGAACAACAGCAACTTATATTTATATAGCACCTTTAACATAATAATACATCCCAAGGCACTTCACAGGAGTGTTATCAAAAAAAAGTGACACCGAGCCATATAAGGAGATGTTAGGGCAGATGACTTATTTAAAAAGGGCAGTAGACAGAAGGCTGGAAACTATAGACCGGTTAGCCTAACATCTGTGGTAGGTAAAATTTTGGAGTCCATTATTAAGGAGACAGTAACAGGACATTTGGATAATCATAATTTAATAGGACAAAGTCAGCATGGTTTTATGAAGGGGAAGTCATGTTTGACAAATTTGCTGGAGTTCTTTGAGGAAGTAACATATAGGGTGGATAAAGGGGAACCAGTGGACGTAGTGTATTTAGACTTCCAAAAGGCATTTGACAAGGTGCCACACAAAAGATTATTGCTTAAGATAAAAAATCACGGGATTGGGGATAATATTCTGTCATGGATAGAGGATTGGCTATCTAACAGAAGGCAGAGAGTTGGGATAAATGGTTCATTCTCAGACTGGCAATCAGTAACTAGTGGTGTTCCGCAGGGGTCAGTGCTGGGTCCCCAACTCTTTACAATCTATATTAACGATTTGGAGGAGGGGACCGAGTGTAACATATCAAAGTTTGCAGATGATACTAAGATGGGGGGGGGGAAAGTAGTGAGTGAGGAGGACATAAAAAACCTTCAAGGGGACATAGACAGGCTAAGTAAGTGGGCAGAGATTTGGCAGATGGAATACAATACTGGAAAGTGTGAGGTTATGCACTTTGGCAGGAAAAATCGTAGAGCAAGTTATTATCTTAATGGCAAGAAACTGGAAAGTACTGAAGTACAAAGGGATCTGGGGGTCCTGGTGCACGAAACTCAAAAGGTTAGTATGCAGGTGCAGCAAGTGATTAAGAAGGCCAATGGAATGTTGGCTTTCATTGCTAGGGGGATAAAATATAAAAATAGGGAGGTATTGCTTCAGTTGTACAAGGTATTGGTGAGACCGCACCTGGAATATTGCGTACAGTTTTGGTGTCCATACTTAAGAAAGGACATACTTGCTCTCGAGTCAGTACAAAGAAGGTTCACTCGGTTAATCCCGTGGATGAGGGGATGGACATATGAGGAGAGGTTGAGTAGATTGGGACTCTACTCATTGGAGTTCAGAAGAATGAGAGGCGATCTTATTGAAACATATAAGATTGTGAAGGGGTTGGATCGGGTGGATGCGGGGAAGATGTTCCCGATGATGGGTGAAACTAGAACTAGGGGGTATAGTCTTAGAATAAGGGGCTGCTCTTTCAAAACTGAGATGAGGAGGAACTACTTCACTCAGAGGGTGGTAGGTCCATGGAATATACTGCCCCAAAAAACTGTAGAAGCTACATCATTACATAAATTTAAAACAGAAATCGACAGTTTCCTAGAAGTAAAGGGAATTAAGGGTTACGGGGAGCGGGCAGGAATTTGGACATGAGTCTAGGTTCGGATCGGTCATGGCCCTGTGGGTAGCGGAGCGGGCCCAGGGGCCGTGTAGCCTGATCCTGCTCCTATTTCATGTGTCTAATTCTGTTAGATGCAGGAGATGGTTCTGTGATAGTGGATTGGCGGTTAGGATCAGATCAGCCATGATCTTATTGAATGGCGGAGCAGGCTCAAGGGGCCGATTGGCCTACTCCTGCTCCTATTTCTTATGTTGTTATGTTCTTATGACCAAAAGCTTGGTCGAAGAGGTCGGTTTTAAGCAGCGTCTTAAAGGAAATGTTTTTCTTTTGCCTAAAATGATTAAAGAATGCAAAAGCAAAACTACTGTGGATGCGGGACATCTGAAATAAAAACAGAAAATGCTGGAAATGCTCAGCAGGTCAGGCAGCATCTGCAGAGAGAGAAACAGAGTTGACGTTTCAGGTCGATGACCTTTTGTCAGAACGGCCAAATGATTAAAGAATGATTCCAAGTTATATGATCGGTAGAGAACAACAAAACCAGCCGTTAAAAGAGAACAAAATTGACCCACAATCGCAGTGCTCATGGCATTGAAAAGAGACACAAGGAATCTTGCTCTGGAAGTACATTTGGTCAGACTGCCATTATGTGACGAAGTAAATTTTCAGGTGCTTGACTCGGATAACCTTGGCAATTCCACTGTGCATGCCAGCTGCCAGGAATCACTGCCAGGGTCACTGGTCTATCGTGATGGAATGAATCAGATTTGCTCCTGAGAACATGGGAGTCCGACTTCTATTTTCAGCATCAAATTCCACCTTCTAAAAAAACCACAAATCAGTGGCCTTGATCATCGCCACCTGTGTCTCGCACCGCAGGGATAGGCGTTGAGCGGCAAGTTAAATATCCATGAATCATCCAGCGGCACAGGATTGAGAATAATCTGTGTTTGCACGGATCAACAGATGAACAAGATCATCTCCACAGTTACCAGTTAATTGTTGACACAGTACTTTTTCACAGCAGGTGTAAATTCAACTCATTGTAGCGAGGAATGCAATCCCAGCGAGATGGTGCTGTTTCTGGTTGGCCTGCCAAAGCTTCAATTGCGACTATTTGTAACACTTAGCAAATGTACCTTTTGCCTTCTTGGACACAAAATGATCCTGATGGTGCTGGAAACAGCTTTGCTTGTTGTAAGTAGGTCCCATTTTCATGCCCGTACCCTCCAGCAGGATGACGATGACCCTTTATCGATTTTGCTTGGCCATTCTGATTATAACTTAACCCTGACTTTTTTTGAATGCTGTCAGCCGTGGCCCAGTGGGTAGCGCTCTCACCTCTGAGTCAGAAGGTTGCAGGCTCAAGTCCCACTCCAGAGATTAGAGCACAAAATATAGGCCGACACTCGAGCAGTACCAAGGAGTGCGACACTCGTGGAGGTGCCGTCTTTCGGATGAGACATTAAACCAAGGCCCCATCTGCTCTTAAAGATCCCATGGCACTATTTTGAAGAAGAGCAGGGGAGTTATCCCTCAACCAACATGACAAAAACAGATTATCTAGTCATTATCACATTGCTGTTTGTGGGACCTTGCTGTGCGCAAATTGGCTGCCGCATTTCCCATATTACAACAGTGACTACACTCCAAAAGTACTTCATTGGCTGTAAAGCGCTTTGAGATGTCCGGTGGTCGTGAAAGACGTTATATAAATGCAAGTCTTTCTCAACCAACATCACTAAAAACAGATTATCTGGTCATTATCACATTGCTGTTTGTGCGAGCTTGCTGTGCAGTAAATTTCCTGCTGCATTTCTTACACTACAATGGTGACTACATTTCAAAAGTACTTAATTAGCTATAAAGCGTTTTTGGGACGCCCTGAGGTTGAGAAAGGCGCTATGTAAATGCAAGTCTCTTTCTTTCTCGGTGCAACTGCCAAGCGTGGGGTCGGCAGGGCCAGCGTCGATCGCACCCTGGCTATTTTAACTCTCTGGCCTCATGTAAATCGATCGGACCCAACTCCCCTCTAAACCCAGCGTCAAGGACGTGAGGGCGGCAGGAAGCCGTTGCCTGGGATCTGCGGGAACAGTCCCCGGTATTATGTCCGAACAAGCACTCGAATCGGTGTGGTAATAACTAGCTGCTTGTATTTCCAAGGTTCTCTAGATAATTCTCTCACCGAATAACAAAGTTAGATATGAGATGACATTGGACTGTAGTTATTAAAATGTGCATACTGCTATCGTGGGGTCACCTAGTGTTCAGGTAAAAATATACAAGTGCTATACATATAATCAGGTAATTGAAGGCGGGTGCTGTGGTCCAATGTGTTTGTGGAAAGCCCGGAGCAGGGGAGGCCCAAGGATTCCTTGTGGAGCCCAGAGGGGTTAAAAAAAAAATGTAAATACTTAACCTTTCCGGCCCTCTTCTCGGCCTACTGATCCTTGGCGCTAGGTTTCCCAGGCGAGGCCAGCACCAGGTGCTGATCTTGCTGCTGCCGGTTAAAAATGTGGTCGGGGTCTGAATGACCTCATCAGACTGCATTTTTGAATCTTAGTGAGGCCCCCGCCTGCCTGGGGTCAGGGGCATACACCCTGCCCAAAATACACCTATTAAAATGGCTGGTGGAGCATGTCCTCCCTACTGATATTTAATCCCTTCCAAATGCCCCTTTCTCTTCTGAGGGTGGGTGGCGGGGTGGGGGGGAGGAGGGGCTTTAGAAACTCTTTAAAATGTCTGCAAACTCTTACTTTGTAGCGTCTGCAGTTGTCCTGGGCTCACGTTCTTGCAACCAAATCCTCTGTGGGATGATACCTCCATGTTACAAACTACCCTCATTCATAATTAATGGAAAATGCCGAAATATTGTCATGGATTAAGTGGTTGCAGAGCTAGCTGACTTTATTGTTTTCAAAAGGGCATCTAATATTTATGTTTAGACAGCCCTTAATACTTTGTTTCTTTTATTCAAAAAATCTGTAAAGCTATGGTAGAGAGAGAGGTTGTCTTATTTCCCTAAAGCTACGCTCATTGCACCTCAACGGTTTCTACAAACTGCTTGTCAACATTTAGCATCTCCTGGGTTCCATCTTGTGCTGAAGGAAATGTGGTAATTCAGTGATTTGCGTGAGACCTTCCTGTTCAAGTGATTCCTTCTTCTTTTGCCCAATTTATATTGTCTGCCTGTCTTGGTTTTATTTCTTAATTTTGCTTCCCCCTCGCCAAGAAGACGGGCAAGCAGAAAGCTGCTGCCAGGTCTCCGTTGCTGCTGTCCTTTAAATAAGCTACTGCCAGAAGTGGAAGAGCAGCCCTGAGCGACTTGGCCGCCTCAATATTATTTTTTCACCGTCCGTTTCTGTTGTCAGCCAAAACCCAACCACAACACACCGCCTCTGACTCGATTGAAAGGTTGCAAGTCAGTCCAGAAGCTTAAACTGGACAATGAAATTACTGAAAAACCTTGGCAGCCAGCTCATGGGCTTCTTGCCAGGCTGGCGACTATCCTATTATTTGGCCCAATTTCAAAAGAACCAGAGGTGACATGAGGAAAACTCTTTTATGCAACGAGTGGTTAGGATTTGGAATGCACTGCCTGATAGGGTGGTGGATGCAGATTCAGTAGTAGTCTTCAAAAGGGAATTGGATAAATATTTGAAGAACAATAATTGCAGGATATTGGGGAAAGAGCGGGACTAACTGGATTGCTCTTCGAAAGAGCTGGCGCAGGCTTGATGGGCTGAATGGCCCCCTTTTGTGCTGTACTATTCTATGTTTCTACTTCTAGTTCCTTTGTTTCTTTTTTTCAAAAAATCTGTAAATGCGTGGTAGAGAGAGAGGCTGTCTTATTTCTCTCTGAGTCAGAAGGTTGTGGGCTCAAGTCCCACTCCAGAGACTTGAGCACAAAAATCTAGGCTGACACTCCAGTGCAGTGCTGAGGGAATGCTGCACTGTCGGAGATGTCGTCTTTCGGATGAGACGTTAAACCGAGACCACGTCTGCTCTCTCAGGTAGACATAAAAGATCCCGTGGCACTATTTCGAAGAAGGGCAGGGGAGTTATACCCGGTGTCCTGCCCAATATTTATCCCTCAATCAACGTCACTAAAACTCTGGTCATTATCACATTGCTGTTTGTGGGAGCTTGCTGTGCACAAGTTGGCTGCCACGTTTCCTACATTACAACAGTGACTACACTTCAAAAAGTACTTCATTGGCTGGAAAGCACTTTGGGATGTCCGGTGGTCATGAAAGGCGCTATAGAAATGCTTTTTTCCAGGGGAGGATGAGGATTCCTGTCAGTAATGGGAAGTCCTACCATTGCAAAGTGATTGTGTTAATCTATTTTAAAATATAAAGCCGATTTAAGTTGCTGAATACCTGCACCTTACTATTAACAGCCAAAGTATTGATTATTTGCCGATGCATTTAATTTTTTACACAGTTTAAAATGTTTAGAATTTATGTGCTACTCGTATGACTCATGTTTTTATTGAAAGAAGTGTGAAATGCTGCCTGCTATTCAATGTCATAGAGTCATAGAGTTTTACAGCACAGAAAGAGGCCCTTTGGCCCATCGTGTCTGCGCCGCCCATCCATCCCTGTCCAGTCTAATCCCATTTTCCAGCATTTGGTCCATAGCCTTGTATGCAATGGCATTTCAAGTGCTCATCCAAATGCTTCTTGAATGTTGTGAGGGTTCCTGCCTCCACCACCCTTTCAGGCATTGAGTTCCACATTCCAACGACCCTCTGGGTGAAAAAGTTCCTCCTCAAATCCCCTCTAAATCTCCTGCCCCTTACCCTGAATCTATGCCCCCTTGTTATTGACCCCCCCACTAAGGGGAAAAGTTCCTCTTTATCTACCCTATCTATGCCCCTCATTATTTTGTACACCTCAATCAGGTCCCCCCTCAGCCTTCTCTGCTCCAAGGAAAACAACTCCAGCCTGCCCAGCCTCTCTTCATAGCTGAGGCGCTCCATCCCAAGTAACATCCTGGTGAATCTTCTCTGCACCCTCTCCAAAGCAATCACATCCTTCCTATAGTGAGGCGACCAGAACTGCACACAGTACTCCAGCTGTGGCCTCACCAGCGTTTTGTACAGCTCCATCATAACCTCCCTGCTCTTATATTCTATGCCTCGGCTAATGAAGGCAAGTATCCCATATGCCTTTTTAACCACCTTATCTACCTGCTCCGCTGCCTTCAGGGATCTATGTACATGTACACCAAGGTCCCTCTGACCCTCTGTACTTCCTAGGGTCCTACCACTCATTGTGTATTCCCTTGCCTTATTTGTCCGCCCAAAATGCATCACCTCGCACTTTTCAGGGTTAAATTCCATTTGCCACTTTTCCGCCCATCTGACCAACCCGTTTATATCGTCCTGTAGCCGGAGGCTTTCCTCCTCGCAATTTACCACCCCACCAATTTTCGTGTCATCTGCGAACTTACTGATCATACTTTTTACATTCTCATCCAAATCATTTATGTAGATCACAAACAATAAGGGACCCAGCACCGATCCCTGAGGTACCCCACTGGACACAGGCTTCCAGTCACAAAAGCAACCTTCGACCATCACCCTCTGCCTCCTGCCACTCAGCCAGTTTAGGATCCAACGCGCCAAGGCACCCTGGATCCCATGGGCTCTTACCTTCTTGACCAGTCTCCTATGCGGGACTTTGTCAAAAGCTTTACTGAAGTCCATGTAAACCACATCCACAGCATTTCCCTCATCCACCCCACAAGTCACCCCCTCGAAAAATTCGATCAGATTTGTTAGACATGATTTACCCTTGACAAAGCCATGCTGACTATCCCCGATTAATCCTTGCCTCTCCAAGTGGAGATTAATTTTGTCCCTCAGAATTTTTTCCAATAATTTCCCCACCACAGATGTTAGACTCACTGGCCTGTAATTCCCTGGTTTATCCCTGCTACCCTTCTTGAATAATGGTACTACGTTAGCTGTTCTCCAGTCCTTTGGTACATCCCCTGTGGCCAGAGAGGTTCTGAAAATTAGTGTCAGAGCCCCTGCAATCTCCTCCCTTGCCTCCCACAGCAGCCTGGGATACATCTCGTCCGGGCCTGGGGATTTATCCACTTTTTGGCCCGCTAAAACCGCTAGCACCTCCTCCCTCTCGATGCTAATATGTTCAAGTATGTCACAGTCCCCTTGCCCGATTTCTATGTCTGCATCGTCTTTCTCCATAGTGAACACAGATGCAAAAAATTCATTTAAAACCCCGCCTACATCCTCTGGCTCTACACACAGATTGCCACTTTGGTCCCTAATGGGCCCTACCCTTTCCCTGGTTATCCTCTTGCCCTTAATATACTTATAAAACATCTTAGGATTTTCCTTTATTTTGCTCGCCAGTGTTATTTCATGGCCCCTCCTCGCCCTCCTAATTTCTTTTTAAATATGCCCCTGCACTTTTTATACTCCTCTAGGGCTTCTTCTGTCTTTAGTCTTTTGTAACTGCCAAAAGCCCCCCTTTTCTTTCTAATGCATTTTTGTATATCCCTTGTCATCCAAGGTTCCCTTTGCTTGTTGGTCCCACCCTTGACCTTTACAGGAACATGTTGGCGTTGTACTCTCTCTATTTCCCTTCTGAAAGTCTCCCACTGTTTTGATGTGGATTTTCCTATAAGCAGCTGCTCCCAGTCCACTTTGGCCAGATCCTGCCTTATCATATTAAAATCGGCCTTCCCCCAATTTAGAACCCTTATTTCCGGGCCGTCTTTGTCTTTTTCCATGACCACCTTAAATCTCACCGAGTTATGGTCACTGTCGCCAAAATGCTCTCCTACTGACACTTCCACCACTTGCCCGGCTACATTCCCCAGAATTAGGTCCAGTACCGCCCCCTCTCTTGTAGGACTTTCTACATGTTGGCTCAAAAAGCTCTCCTGGATGCACCTTAAGAATTCTGCACCCTCTAAGCCTTTCACACTCTGACTGTCCCAATTTATATTGGGGAAGTTGAAATCCCCCACTATTATTACCCTATTATTTTCGCACTTCTCTGAGATTTGCCTACATATCTGTTCCTCTATCTCCCCCTGACTGTTTGGGGGCCTATAGTACACTCCCAGCAAAGTGCTTGCCCCCTTTTTGTTTTTAAGTTCTACCCATATGGCCTCATTAGAGGAACCCGCTAATATATCATCCCTCCTTACAGCAGTAATTGACTCCTTAATTAATATTGCAACACCCCCTCCCCTTTTACACCCCCCTCTGTCTCGCCTGAAGATTCTATACCCTGGAATATTGAGCTGCCAGTCCTGACCCTCCCTCAACCATGTCTCCGTGATAGCAACAATATCGTACTCCCATGTGTTCAACAACAACTTCAGTTCATCCACCTTATTTGCAAGACTCCTTGCATTAAAATAAATGCCTTCCAGCCCTGCCATATTCTCTTTTGCCTTCACATATTTGCTCTGCCTTCCCAGCTGACTTGTTTTTCCCTCTGTATTTGGCCGTAAATCACCCCCTACTATAGCTCCACTCTGTACCCCAACCCCCTGCCAAGTTAGTTTAAACCCTCCCCAGCAGTGCTAGCAAACCTCCCCGCAAGGATATTGGTTCCCCCCTGGTTCAGGTGTAAACCGTCCGACTTGTACAAGTCCCACCTTTCCCAGAAGCAGACCCAGTGATCCAGGAAACTAAAGCCCTCCCCCCTGCACCATCCCTTTAGCCACGCATTCATCTGTTCTATCTTCCTATTCCTATACTTACTAGCACGTGGCACCGGGAGTAATCCAGAGATTACAACCTTTGAGGTCCTGCTCCTTAATCCTTCACCTAGCTCCCTAAATTCTTGCTGCAGGACCTCATCCCTCTTTTTACCTATGTCGTTGGTACCAATGTGGACCACGACCACTGGCTGTTCTCCCTCCCCCTCCAGAATGCCCTGCAGCCGCTCAGTGACATCCTTGACCCTGGCACCAGGGAGGCAACAAACCATCCTGGATTCACGTCTACGGCCACAGAAACGCCTATCTGTTCCCCTTACTATAGAATCCCCTACCACTATTGCTCTCCCACTCTTTTTCCCCCCTTCCTGGGCAGCAGGAGCACCCCCAGTGCCAGGAAGTTGGCCGCTGCTGCCTTCCCCTGGTGAGTCATCCCCCTCAACAGTATCCAAAGCGGTATACTTGTTTGAAAGGGGGATGTCCGCAGGGGTTCCCTGCACTACCTGCCTGCCTTTGTTGCTCCGCCTGATGGTCACCCCCTGTGCTGCCCTACCCTGAGGCGTGCACAACTCGCTAAACGTGTTATCCACGAGTCTTTCAGCATCGCGCATGCTCCAAAATTCATCCACCCGCAGCTCGAGCGCCGCAATGCGGTCTACAAGTAGCTGCGGCTGGATGCATTTCCCGCACACATGGTCATCAGGGACACTGGCAGCATCCCTGACTTCCCACATAGAGCAGGAGGAGCAGAGCACGGGTCTGAACTCTCCTGCCATGACTTACCCCTTTAATTACTTTAAAAATTTATTCAATACCCCAGTTACAGGTATGCTCTAGGGCGCTTTATTTACCAACTATCCCCACTACACCACAGAAATTTAACACCACAGAATTCAAGCTTGTATTGAAAAAAGAGAAATACTCACCAACCAATCACCTACCTGCTCCCTGGTGACGTCACACACTGATTACTTTTTACCTCTCTCCCCGCTGCTGAGTTGGTAGGCCTCGCCTCTCTCCGGTTTTTATACCGGTCTCACCACACTGCTCCCGACTGGTCTCGGGCCTCGCTGGTCGCCGGGTTTTCTCCCATTTTCTTCCATCGCACATGCAGACGACCAGACAGAATTTCTATAACCTTTTATATTGGAAAAACAGGCCATTACATGCAAATTCCTAATGGATACTGATCTTCGAAAGACCATGACAATTTGTTGATAGGTTTATAGATTCCAAGGCATTGGTCTTTTCAGTTCCCTCACACTGCATCAGTGCTAGGTAAGAGAAATATAGAATACAAAGCAAGCCAAGAATCCACGCAAACGGATGAATGGCACAAATGGGGATCGCACTGTTCAGTCTGACTTGGGTTAGCTGTGGGCTGTAAGATTTGGGTGTCTGATTTAGCCAGAAGCTGTAAGGAAAGGGATCAATTACATTAGAATTTGATGGACACACCCACAAGTGTTGCAGTTGGAACACATTTTCTGCAGCATGAGATTGTAAGGGATTTCTGCTCACTTGTAGAAGGCATTGGCTTGCTTGTTGGCTCTGATCGTGGTTCTCTTAACTTCTGGAGAAATGAATTGTGAGCTCCAGTCCCGCTTTAACGGGAGACTCGAGCTCATGAATATTGAGAATACCCACATACAATATCAGCCTGTAGTTAAAACGCTGATGATATGAGATTCCATCCGCCTATCTGACGAGCCATTGAGATCCTAACTCATTAACCGCCAAGACTGCGGTGAGGTTTTAATAACACTTTGGTCCTCCAGGAAATAGTCACACATTAAGCCCTAACCGTATTTGTTTCCTGCGCCCCTCCCTCCCCTAAGAGTCCTATTATAAACAGGAGATCTTACTGAGTTAATTAAGATAAATATCTTTAAACAAATAATGAAATAGAAAAAACTTCATGTATTATGGACCAAGATTTGTTTTTTTAATTAGACATCCTAAGAAATTAATAACTACCAACTAAAGCATTCATTTGAAGGAACAATGAAATCTAGATGCAGGATATATGATGGCTGTGTAGTGTTAAATGCAGTTTATAATTGAGTCGTACATCTTTTATTTGCAGTAAGGATGATGTTGGATAAGCACTCCCAGGTGATAGTCTTGGAATGCTTTATTTTCTCTCGTGCCATCTGTTTTGTATTATTATGCAGAGCTTGTCTCTCTTTCTATGTGCCTGAAACCGTGTGTTACTGAAAACATTCTCATACCACATGAATGACTGAAGATGTCTCTAGTTTACAAAGGCTGGGGACAAGTGTTGTTAACCCTTTGCGGACTGCAGCGGAAGTCTGCTCTTCCTATCCCTCCTCCCCTATCACCACCCAAGAGAATGAATAAATAACAACCTTGGGATGTCTCAAAACATTTCACACCTAATTAAGTACTTTCGAATTATAGCCACTGTTGTAATATAGAGAAACACCACAGCCAATTTGCACACAGCAGTGAGATAAATAACAAGAAAGTCTGTTAGTTAAGTTTAGGTCGTCGTTGGCTTGTTCTGTCTACACGGATGCGGCCGGATCTGCTGTGATTTCCAGCAAAAAAAATGTTTTTTTTTGTTTTTCATACAGATCCCAGCATCTGCAACATTTGACCCCTTGTGACCCCACCTCATTGTTCTTTGATGTAATGTTTTCCTGACTGACCTGTTTGGACACCATTCACACCTTTGATTGCTGTGTTTATCTCTCTGCCAAGGTGTGATAAAGGGCAGTTAGAAAGATTACCTGTAATCACCTGGCAGTGTTCTCTGACTATATATGCTGTGCCTATATGCATCTCTTCACTTCACCTGACGAAGGAGCAGCGCTCTGAAAGCTTGTGATTTCAAATAAAGCTGTTGGACTGTAACCTGGTGTTGTGCGACTTCTTACATTTGTCCACCCCAGTCCAACACAGGCATCTCCACATCATCGTTAGTTAAGTTGGTTGAGAAATAAATCTAGGCCAGGACACTAAGAGGATTGCCCTGCTTTTCTTCAAATAGCACCATGGGATGTTTTACATCCATAATTTAAGGTGGAGCTTCCGACAGTGCAGCACTCCCTCAGTACTGCACTGGAGCATGAGCCTAGGTTACATGCTCAAGTCTCTGGAGTGGGGCTTGAATCCATGACCTTAAGATTTATTTAGCTGTAATCTGTATCTGCAGAATAAAAACAGTTGTGGCGATATCATGCGATTTCATACATTTTCTGATCCAATATTAAATTTACCCTTCCACTTAAATCCCTTTCAGCTCTCCCAATGTGATTGTATTATCTCCATACCAAGTATGTACATTAAGGACAAAGGGAAAATCATACCATATTATAGATAATCAATATCTAGCTGTGAATTTAAAGCTTTAATTCAATCTGGACCCTATTCTGATCTTAAATTGATTGAGCTTTACTGTCATGGTTTATGGTATGGTTTGAATCATTCCATTCAATTACAGCCTTGTAACTCACTGCCTGCTGTCTACTACACAATCAGTCAGCAAGTGGTTTGGGGTTCTGTGCGTGACTGTTTCTTACTAAAGATTATGGGCCGGATATTCCGATCCCTATGGGTGGGTACGCGCTATGCACCCACCCGTAGGGACATCGGAAATGCCGGTTTCAGGCATGCACAGCGCATGCGCTGAAAACCGGCATTCTGATCTGTCAAGAATCCTCCGGCTGCCCTGGAGAAGGGCCTCTGCGGGTGGATAGTTCCGCTTTTTGGAGACCCTCCGTCCGGAGAAAACCTTTACAATTCTTAAGCCTGCTTTTACCAGGATAAGAGTAGAAAAAAGTTAAAAAAAACATTTTTTCACTGATTTATCCTTTAAAAATACTTTATAAAAGGTAAGTTTATTTTTAGCCCCGTAAAATACTTTAATTCTTTTTTTCAAAACATTACATTTTTGTTTAAAATATTTAATTTATTGTAATTTCAAGTCATTTTAAAAATGTGATTTTTTTTTTTACTTATTTAAAGTTTTACTATGTTTTTTCATTGATCTCCATTCATATATTTGACAGGTCTTCCTGTCAAATGTATGAAGGGAGATTCCCTTCTGTGATTGGCTCCCCATGGCCCACGTGATCCCAGGGACGCTGCGAACTACCTGCGCCTCTGGGATACGTGGGCCCCGCGCACTTGGAGTTTGGAGAGGCCCAGGATCGTGTGCATCCTGGGAGCCCTCAGGTAAGGGCGCAGATTTTTCCAGACTGCAGGCCTCCACCCGCAGGAGGCCTGCGATCGGAAAATACGGGCCAATAAATGGCCGAGTGAACCACAGACTCCTTCACAAGTTCAAATATCCATGCTCTCCCCTGTTGCCTGTCCCACCTCTGGAGTGAGTAATGTACTGTCCTCCCTACATGTATGTGTCTGTACGCAGTTAGACAGCCAGCCAAACTCCTTTCAATAACGACATGGGAGTCAGGATGTAGCGTCCAAGCTCCGATGTTTAATAATGCCACACTTGCATGAAGTCAATGAAACAATACAAATCAGTTGCATTGGGTTGGAGTAAAACTGAGAAAGAAAAAAGAAAGAAATGCACCTTGTTTCGTACATGAGATATAATTAACATCTAAACATGAATATGTAATGAAACCATTCAACTCACAGGCAATGCTTTCGAAGGCATAACAATGTAAGATTACAGCGGATTAACTTGCAGCACGCTCCATGCTGGTGTGACCTCTTTGTTTGCTATCACTATACTACTTCCTGTTGAGTGACCCTACTGGCCATTTCCATTTACTGCCACCTACTGGCGGCAACAAAACAAAACTCCTGCAATTATAAGGCAGAACAAGTAAGATGAAGCTTTGGGTCATCATTGAAATTGAGCAGAAGGGGTGGAATTCAGGTCAATCTCCATTGTAAAATTCGATAGCATTGGTTCTTTTGAGCCACTAAACTAAGGGGGAAAAATTCAGTATCGCCCCGTTCGGGGTGCCATTATCGGCTGTGCGCAAAGTTCAGCGCCTGGTGCTAATTATCGCCTCCGACAGCAAACTTGGCTTTTATCGCCCCTGGAGGTGATTGGAGCGCTAAATCAGGTGCTTCATACCTGTCTTAAGGTGCAATGGCTGAGGAGCGAGGCGCTACCTCAGAGCACTGGTGAAGAAAGGAAGGGCAAATCAAAATAAACCTGCAAAGTGCTGCTCAGTACTCAAAACTCCTTCACACAGCGTTGAATCTCTCCAGAAGTCTCTCTCTCTTTCTCAGAATGCCTGGTGCAAAAATGTCACCGACAAAAAAAGGCAGGAAGCGGTCACCTTTAAATAGCGCTCCCCCAGTCCCTTTCTGACAGCATAACGCTCCCCTCAACCTGTCGTTGCTAGCGGCAGACGGAAAGGCAGGGGGCACCACTCAATATCCGGTCCGGGGCGCTAACAGGGCATTGTGCACTCGACTGACGTCATAATCTGCCGGCGCAGGAGATCGTGGCGGTAGTGTTTAGCGCCGCCGCAAAATGTCTAGTTAATTTCCCGAGCGGCACAAACATCGCTGCGCCCGGGCGCTAGTTGCTTTGCGCCCCATTAGCGCCCTCTTAAGGCACCAATGGGAGGCGCAAGCCAACAGAATTTTTCCCCCTATGACTTTGAAAACAGAAGCAGCTTTTAACTAAGCTAAGCACACTCATAACAGAAAAGGTTCAATTTTCAGAAAAATCTTGCATTCACCCCCTAGTTGTTCCATCTCCTTTGTGAGAGGTAAACAAACACTAGCTTTGAATAAGTAACAACTCACAGATATGTCAGAATCAGTCAAACCAAGCTCGGTACATTCACTCAAAGCCTCAGGCTGCCTTCATATTTTTCCATATTCACCACACACACACACATTGCAATGAGGAAGACAGAAAGTGGTGTGAGCCACAGCAGGTATTAAAACATTAGACAAGTGAAAGGAAAGATGAACTCTTAGCTGAAGCATTATCATCAAACTGCTCACCCTCAATCAAATGCGTCTAATGTCCAACACTAGACACTGCCAGGTTTTAAGTCATTTATGCGAGATTCAAGCTTGTTTGATGTTTAATTTAGCAGGATGGCGGGGAGCTTTGCGAACTATGCATTATTAATTCACAAAGCAGCCTGTATTGGCCAAAAAATTAATATTGTTGATCATTCAATCTGGCAACATTTACGTACACTTACATGGTTTTGTATTCCATCTGGAAAATAATGGATGTTCTAATAACATTACAAGGCAGCAATATTTATAAAATCAAAAATTACTTTTTTATTGAAGGTTTTTAAAATTTTCTCCCCTTGCTTTCCTCTCCTGAAGATGTTGACTCCATGTTAGGAAATGGTTCCTCTCTCTGGTACTTTGCACAACCGGCCATTCTGAAGATGTGAGCCCATTGTTGGCAGGCTCTTTACAATGGGGGAGCATCACAGCAGAGTTGGATCCTGTGCCTCGTTCAACACTAACATGCACACTTTCCAGCGGGTTCACTTATCCAGGAGCTGTAACCCTGGGCGATTGGTTTACCCGCACTAGTCCAGGGCCACACCGGCCAACTGCAGCACCCCTATTGCCACACTAACCGAAATCAGCCGACTCAGCATCAAACTTCGATCTTTGTGTCTGTATGGTTCTGTTCATTTTATCAACTGAGTCGTTGGACAAGGCCGTGCAACATGCAAGCTAGTGAAGGATGATATCCTGTTGGCAATTAATTTTCTGCTGCATTTGTCTGCGTAAGAACATTGACAACACCTCAAAGGTAATTTTTGTTTTTGGGGGAAATGTGGACATCTCTGGCAAAGCTGGCATTTATTGGTGGTGGTGAGCCACCTTCTTGACAACTGAGTGGCTTGCTAGGCCATTTCAGAGGCAGCTAAGAGTCAACCACATTGTGGGTCTGGAGTCACATATAGGCCAGACCAGGTAAGGACAGCAAATTTCCTTCCCTAAAGGACATTAGTGAACCAGATGGGTTTTTAACGATGGGTAGTTTCATGGTCACCATGACTGATACTTTTTATTCCAGATTTATTTAACTGAATTTAAATTCCCCAGCTGCCGTGGTGGGATTTGAACTCATGTCTATGGACACATTAGTCCAAGCCTCTAGGATTACTGGTCCAGTATCATAGCCACTATGCCACCATTCCTGTTTCATTTGGGATGTCCTGAGGATCTGAAAGGCATGTAGACTTGCAAGTTCAATACATTCCATCCCATGTTTTATACAAAACATGACATTAGTTTTATTGGATTAGAGGATAAATTCCATGTTTTAACATATCATGTTTTGTGATAGATGTTGGATGATTAGTACAGGAATTGTGAGTGAAGAGCACTTGTTAAGGAAGATGGTGTTCGCATTTTTGTCTTTGTTGTATCTACTGGTGATGGGACAGTAAAGGCATTTGCCAACATTGATTCTGGAAAGTTGGCACAAGTACAGATCACTGTCTTCACTTTTGCACCAACATAACCCAAAAGAAAAACAGTGGCCAAAAATAATGGCCCAGAAATTCGGGTCGGGGGCTTCCCGCGGGTGCAAGCCTCCGACCTGCACTTACCTTGCGTGCCGGCCGTTGCGCTGTGGGCCCCCGTGGGATTCCGATCCTGGGCCTCCTCCAACTGCCGGTGCGCAGTGCTTGCGTGTCCCAGGGGCACAGTTAGTTCGATGCGTCCCCTGGGATCACGTGGGCCATGGAGAGCCAATGGTAGCAGGGAATGCTTCATTCATAAGTTTGACAGGAAGACCTGTCAAACCTATAAATACTATAAGCCCCAAAACATCACTAACTCTTCAAATAATTTTTTTTAAATCACATTTTTAAAATAAACTATAAATTACATTAAATAACTATTTTAAACAATAATTTAAATTTTTGAAAAAAATAATTTTATTTTCTAATGGGGCTAAAAATAAACTTACCTTTCTTTAAAGTATTTAAAAATAATAAACCTGTGGAAAAAATGTTTTAATTTTAATTAATTCACCACTTACCATGTTAAAAGCAGGCCTTGCAACTGCTTTTTACATGTCTAACTTCTGGAGACTTACTTTCCCGGAGAAACCTGGAAAAAAACGTAAGTTCGATGCGCACGCGCTGCCTCTCCGGCGCACGCGTTCCACCTCTTAACCCCTTCTTTCAGGGGAACGGGAGTGCCGGTTTCCTGCGCATGCGCAGTGCATACACGAAACCGGCACTTTCGTTCGGCCTACGCGTGAGTACCCCGTGCGTACTCACGCGTTGGGACCCGAATTTCTGGGCCAATGAACTCGAGCAGCCAAAACTCTTCTAATCTCGTCCTCCTTCAAAAGAAATGTAGTGTGGTTGTTGCATTATCACCCGGCAGTGCAAATCTTCTGGCGTCTGGTGAAGTAGATGTGGGAGAGTGAGAGCTGTCAGAAAGGGGTCGCATTGTTAGGCCTAATGGCCTTTCTTGCTGCTAAAATTTCTGCTGTTCCAGCCAATAAAGGTATTGGCATTTTAACAGGAGGGAGGTGAAAACCTGAACTCTCAGGTCCAGTGTTTGAGCTTTTGTACTATGAAGGATTAAATGCTCCTGCCACAGTTTCTTCAGTTAACTGACATGTTTGCCTGTTATATTTGTCAGAGGGATTACGACAGAAAAGGTTAATTACATTTGTAGCCCGTTAGTTTCAAGAAATTTGTAGGTGAATTGCTTGCTATTTTTATAAGTGAGATATGCAAATTAGCTGGTGTTATTAATTTAAAAAAAGTGAATCTCCTAATGTTGATTGAACAAGTTGAGTTCGTAAAGCTGATGTTATATTTTAGTGTCAGCTGCTGTCTTATTTTCTTAATCTGTGAGAATTTCATTTCTAATGTTCAAAGAGACCGAGTGCCTTTCCTGTTGTTCTATTGAAGTCCTATTTAAAATGAAGCCCCTTTCTGTCAGTCATGTTTTTGGTGCACTTAAGCCGAAAGATATTAAAATTCTTCCCTCCTGCACCATGTTCATGCTGAGTTCTGTTGCTGCAATCTGGGCCTAGCATTTGATGCCGGTGCCTCCTATTTTAGTGAGACTTGTACTGCAAGGCACCACCAATGAAACCAGTAGCATCAAAACAAGGAGGCCCACACTTCATCCTCCCACTGCTGCAGGAACATTTGTTTTTTTTAATCAGTTAAAATCGAAGAACAAGGCACTTTTTTTTCTCCATACAATGTGTGGGTTCGTGAGACTGAAAGTAGAAAAGTCAGCAGATCCAGATATACACGTCCCAGAACACTGAAGGAGGTTGTGGATGCGGTAGCAGAGGCATTCATTTCCCCCAAAATCTTTTCGAATCAGGAATTGTAACAAAGCTCAAGAAGGGGGGTGGGGGGGCGGGGTGAAGGCAGGCTAGGAGATTATAGGGCAAAAGCAAAATACTGCAGAGGCTGGGAATCTGAAATAAAAACAGAAAATGCTGGAAATACTCAGCAGGCCAGGCAGCATCTGCGGAGAGAGAAACAGAGTTAACGTTTCAGGTCGAAGACCTTTCGTCAGAACTCAGAGATCATACGGCAGTTATTCTTATCCTGGTTATGCATAAACTTCCAGAGTCCATAATACAGTTTACATTTGGAAAGGCATGGGCTGATCAGGGGCAGTCAGCATAGATTTGTATACGGCAGGTCATGCTTGACTGATACTGCATATTGATTCAATTGAATAATTATGAAATGCTTTAAGAATGTAAATAGTGAAATATCACATCTACTGTTTGGTAAATCAGTAACAAGAGGACACAGACTAAAGATTATCATTGGGAGTACACGGAATGCTTTAACATGAGTGCCTATTGAGCCAGGTATAGCAACCTCAATTCAAAAAGGTATTGGATACTTATTTGAAAAGGAGGAATATAAAAAGGTATAGGGCATCAGGATCACAATAGATGATTCCGGAGATGAGGGGGTTGACGTATGAGGAAAGGTTGAGTAGGTTGGGCCTCTACTCATTGGAGTTCAGAAGAATGAGAGGCGACCTTATCGAAACATATAACATTGTGAGGGGGCTTGATCGGGTGGATGCGGTGAGGATGTTTCCACTGATGGGTGAGACTAGAACTAGGGGGCATAATCTTAGAATAAGGGGCTGCCCTTTCAAAACTGAGATGAGGAGAAACTTCTTCACTCAGAGGGTAGTGAATCTATGGAATTTGCTACGCCAGAGAGCTGTGGAAGCTGCAACATTAAATAAATTTAAAACGGAGATAGACAGTTTCCTAGCAGATAAGGGAATTAGGGGTTACGGGGAGAGGGCAGGGAAATGGACGCGAGTCTAGATTCGGATCAGCCATGATCCTATTGAATGGCGGAGCAGGCCCGAGGGGCCATATGGCCTACTCCTGCTCCTACTTCTTATGTTCTTATAATTCCAATTGAAGACCTAACACCAGCACAGACTTGATGGGTCAAAAGGTCTTGTTCTGTGCTGTCGTTTCTATGTCTGCACAGCGGATCAAAAGGTTTCAAAAGCATGGGTTTGTAATTTAGTACTTAGAAGTAAATAAGAAATTCAGCCAAATCTGTTTCACAAAAGGGTACTAGACATAACGAATAGTGTTACATGGGGAGGCCATTGAAACAAATAGTATAACTCAGTTCAAGAGATAGACAGTTGTATTTATGGAGAAAGAGGAAATATAAATGCTAAAAAAAGTAGGAGGTGCAGTTAAGATAAATCAGAAGTAGGGTGGTGGCCTTAAAATTTAAGTATCAACTGTGGCTCAATTGGTAGCACTTTCACCTCTGACTTAGAAGGTTGTGGGTTCAAATCCCACTCCAGAGATTTGAGCCTATAATCTAGGCTGACACTCCAGCTTAGTGCTAAGGGAATGTTGTAGTGTGTTAAACCAAGGCCCCGTCTCAGGTAGATGTAAAAGATCCCATGGCACTATTCAAAGTAGAGCAAGAGCGTTTTCCCAGTGTATTGACCAATATTTATCTCTTAAGCAACAAGATTAAAACAGATTATCTGGCCATTAATCTCGTTGCTGTTTGAGTGACCTTGCTGTGCACAAATTGGCTGCTGAGTTTCCCTACAAGTCACTGCACTTCAGAAAGTACTTAATTGGCTGGGAAGCATCTTGGGACATCCTGAAGTCATGAAAGGCACTATATAAATGTAAATTGTTTCTATCTGTGTCCTTAACACGTACAGATAGATAAATAATGCATTTGCACCCCTTGCTAAAAAGCTAGGGTTCGAACTCCTGATTCTATCCCCTGATTCCTGCTGCACAATGTGTGTGGATATCAGTGACAACAGCTGTGATGGCTCCCAGAATCAAATAGCCTGCTGACACCCGCTGCCTAGATTATACACAAACAGGACCTTAGCTAAAGGTGAGGACCCCTTTACCTCAGCATGACTCAGTGCCTTCAGGGGAGGAGAGGTGGTGAGAAAGAAGGCTCGAGAAAATGGTTTGTGATTCAGTTTTATTTGGCTCTTGTTGATGCTGGTTTATAGGGGGCTGAGTTCAGGCTGTCAAGGTTGATGGCAAGATAATCCAGATAGCTTTTGAAACTGCAAACCTGATAAAAGTGAGGAGGTGGATATTTACCGACTGCGAGGCTAGTCTCCTTCAATCACGGAGCTAGCAACTGCTGCAGTAGGACCCACGATGCTCTGATATGTTTGCAATCACTGCCCATGTTCCGAGAAACCCATTTAAGAGGAATAATAAAATGATCTTTGACTCTGAATGTGCGAAAGTTTTTTTTCACCTTAAGTGATGCCTTCTCACGTCTGAGTGTAACCTTGCAGTGAGTACTCTGTGGGGTGCTGTATTGTCGATTGATTATCGGAAATCCATTTTAAGACCTATCAGATTGCACAAGAATGCTGCTCAAATCTTTCAACCTTGGGCTGCAATAATTCTCAATGTATTTAGCACCAAACTTGCATCATGTTCAATGATAGAACTTACAATAATAGGTAATTACTACCTCAAATGAGCAGTGATAGTACAGGGAGGGTGGAAAGACAGAGCTTGCTGCAGCTACTTCAGCGTCATCCCTGGATCTCGAGCACCTTCCTGGACTGATCACCTCCAACTGCACTTGTGGGGAGCAGTATTAAAATATAGGGCCAGATTTTTGCTTGAAAAAATAACAGCGTCTGAATGATGCACGCCATCAATAATGCGCAAATTGCGCCACTCCGCCGTTAGCTTCACGAAAACAGCAGCTCGCGCTTAACCTTCCTGTGATTTTTTAATGAAGTTGCTGCATTAATTGCCTATTAAACTGGCCACACAAAGTTAAGTCTAGTAATTAATACCGTAAGTACCCTTTTCATGACGTAATATTTGTTAAAGACTGCCACTCAACCTCTCTTGCCCAGAAAGTAGATAATTAGAAGTGTGGAGTCTCATTCCTTCAGGCTGTGAATTGCTTTAGGAGATTTTAAAAATGTCAAATTTAAATTTTTTTCTCATTCCTTTCTGTCTCTCGTTCTCTCCCTCTTAATCCAATCTTTCCTTCCCTCTCTTTATTTCTCTTTCTGTACCCGATTTGACATTGAATTCACCCTCCTCAGTCCTTACTCTGTTTATTTCTCAATCCTTAAATCTCATTGGTCAGGAGATACCCTGTTGGTCCTGTTGTTCACCAAGGTCCCCAGATGCCCCGTTGCCCTCTCTGCGCCGTTATCAGCTCACGCTTCCAGCAAACATGTAGGCAAAACGTTTGAAAAACCTACGCGTTCATGAACAAGTCTAAGTAACGGGACACACGAGATGGCCCCGCTCCAGCAAGGTATCTCACCTGCCTTGTGGCAATCGCCAGCAGGCTAGTCTCTACGAATAATCCAAAATGATATTAAACAGCTGATGAAATGACCAAGTAGTTTTGGCCTCTGAGTCTCATGTTTGCAACCTTTGCTGCAACAAGTCTGATTGGCTCTTCACACTAAATTGCAAGGGAATAATATTTTCCTCCATTAATAATTGCCTTTGCTCTCTATCTGATTGATATTTGTGTACATGAAATAAAGATGCAAAAATAAACAAATGTAGAGAAATAGTAGCAAATGGCAGAAACTGAGGCAGGAAGATGTGATTGGCCGATCTCCTGTTTTGTTTTGGAAGCTGGAACCATTTTAGTGAAGTGCACCCCAGTGTTGATTTTTTAAAAGCAGCCCTGCTCTGATTTCAAGAAACAGAAGGTAGTTTAACCTCAGAAGGGAATAAAAAGGCTTTTGTATTGTACCAGTGCAAATTGCTGTGCTGATCAACCTTTTAGACACAAAAAAATACCTTTGCTGTAGTGATGTGCTGCACCCTAGAGGGAACGGGTTAGTCCTCTTGTTGCGTGCAGTTTGTTAATCTATCCTCCTGCCCTGCAGAGCGGGAGGAAGCGGCACGTCCAGCCTGTTCACCCACCATGACTAACAAATATGGACGGAAAGGCAACCGGCAGAAATGAATGTGAGAGCAGCCACAACTGCGAGTTAGATAACGTGGGCTGCCTTAATGGGAACCCTCATTTAAAGTGAACGGTTTCTCAGCCGCTAATTATATCCCCAGACACTCAACAATATTAGCTTGATAAGAATGTCTTTTTTTTCCATGTTGTTCCACACACTGGTTTCCCTGTCAAGAGGCTTTTGCTGTATCGCAGCTCTCTTTCAAGTGTTGAATTTCTACAGAGCAGTACAAGCACGCACAGAGATGCATTCTTCAGCACACCATTGTAAACTGAAGACGTTTTGTGCTGTTGTGCGTCACGTTCCTAAAAGGCTGTTTGTATCTTGCAGCCTTCATCAGAAAGTGGGCTCGTAATAAATGTATTAATGCACGCAAGGGCTTTAGATGTCGCCGTGTTGCAAAACATCTTATTTTCTGCCCATTTACACAGAGTCACATTGCAATAAATCCCTCAGGCTTCATAAAGAATGTCACATTAGAAAAGTGGTTTTGTGACACAAATTGAGTTGGATTGGGGAGGAAATGCTTGTTCTTGACACGCTTCAGGATTGCAGGTTTGAGATTAAAAGGCTTTCTGGAAGAATGTTTCACAGCTATTCCATCTGAGGTCAGTCCAGCAATTTGTTGACCAGTCATTACGCCTGGGGCTGCAAGTCTGACTTGAAATGGAAATATTTAAAGCAGCAGCATTTTTTTAGTGTGTGTCATCAGTGTCAATGGCGGGGAAAAAATATATGGCCCAGAAATTCGGGTCCCAACGCGTGAGTACGGACGGAGTACTCACGCGTGGACCCGATGGAAGTGCCAGAATCTTGCATGCACTACGCATGCGCGGGAAACCGGCACTTCCGATCCTCTGAACCAAGGGGTTCAGAGGTCGAACGCGTGCGCGCGGGAGTCTGCGCGTGCGCGTTGAACTTCCTTTTTTTTTCAGGTTTTAACGTGCGGGTAAGTCTGTACATTTTAGAAATGTAAAAAGCAGCCGTAAGGACTTCATTTTCAAAGGTAAGTGGTCAATTATTTAAAATTGAAACATTTTTTCCACAGGTTTTTTACTTTTAAATACTTTAAAGTAAGGTAAGTTTATTTTTAGCCCCGTTTTTTTATAAAATTATTTTTTTCAAAAATTTAAATTTTTGTTTAACATAGTTATTTAATGTCATTTATAGTTTATTTACAAAGTGTGATTTTTAAAAAAATTTATTTGAAGGTAAAGTACAGTTTTACAGCCTCAGCATTTCTACGTTTTGACAGGTCTATCTGTCAAGACTTATGAATGGAGCATTCCCTGCTCCGATTGGCTGCCTGTTGCTCACGTGATCCCAGGGGACGCTTCGCACTAGCTACGCCCCTGGGACACGCCAGCATAGCGCGCCGGCCTCTGGGACAGGCCTCGGAGAGGAATTCCACGCAGGCCAAGAGGTCAACTGCCGGCGCGCTAGGTAAGTGTAGGTCGGGGGCTTGCACCCGCGGGAAGCCCCCGTCCCGAATTTCTGGGCCATAAATTTCTGCTCCTTAACCTGTCCTATTACCACCTCCTCTCGCCTTGAATATCTCTTAATGTCTCTCAATGTCTCTTAATCTCTCCTGCTTTCTATCCTATCACTGACCTTCCCTTTAGTTCTTTCATCCCCTCCCCCTTTTCCCAGCCCCTAAACCTGTTTTCCATTTCCTGCTTTTTTCCAGTTCTAACGAAAGGTCATCGACCTGAAACGTTGACTCTATTTCTCTCTCCACGGATGCTGCCCTGGCCTGCTGAGTTTTTCCAGCATTTTCTGTTGTTATTATAAATTTCTGAAATTGAGTTAAGTAAGGTAGATAACTCAAAGTTTAGGGAAAGCCCCAGTGGGGTAGAGTTTCTACCTATGCTGTGCGATTAGCGAGAAACAGGCCAAACCAGCGCAGAACATCGTGGAATTTCAAGGGCAAGTTACGTTCAGCGCAAATTATGTTATCCACAATCTTTTGCAATGGTTTAATTAACATCGTGCTGGAAGTCGGCCCCGCCCACAAAACTGGCCACGTCCCCAGATCGAATCGCTCACCATGGCAAGTTTCCTCTAATTGTGCCCATTTGCGGGCCTTTGAGGAAGCTCTTCAAATTGAGCTTTCTTGTTAGGCGCAAGGACGCTAATGGGCCTATTTTAAAAGCTTTTAAATATTTAATTTACTAAAAAAACTGACTGGTGTACACCAAACAAACTAGTAAATGGTTCTGTATAATTTTTTTTTTTAAGTCGTTTTCAGTTATTTAAAATCAAGTTACTCACAGATGGTGGACTGGACACTTCTTAAAAAAATGCATATTTTTTGCGATAAACCCAGCTGTATTAATAAAACTGCACCAGGTTACCACTCTTAAATATATCGAGGACTATTTTTAAATGCAAAACAAAAAATTCCGTTCAAAACCGCTGTCTGAGTGCGTTGGTTCATGGACGCTTTTATGCTCGTGATTATGCAAATGAGTTTGAGCAGAAATTTGAAGCATGAAATCAATTCTGAAAACGAACGCAATTTTGAGTGCAATTTGAGCCTAGATTGCTGATTGCGCCCAAATTGGAAACTATACATCAATATTTTTCATTGTCCTCTTCAAAAGTTCAGCCGGTGCTTCCCTGAAGGCTCATTTAGTGATTAGCTGAGATATTTAGACTGGGAAAGTCCAGATTCAATTCTCCGTTTCTACAAAGCTTCCTGATCGCAGATGGGGTGTGGAGGTCAGGTAGTAATGCTATTGATGTTATAAAAGTGTTAAGTCTAGCAGGTATATTTGTCACACTTCCTGTGTCACATATCACTATCACACGAAGCATCATGTTTTCTTACATGTAAATTACTTGTTTTCAAACTTATGAAGTTAAGTGATATGCAAATGTATTCCAGTATGTATTAATTGTTTGCATAGGAGAAGGCAAACCAACCAGATTTCTCAAAACAAAAGCAAAATACTGCGGATGCTGGAAATCTGAAATAAAAACAGAAAATGCTGTAAATACTCAGCAGGTCAGGCAGCATCTGTGGAGAGAGAAACAGAGTTAACGTTTCGGGTCGATGACCCTTCGTCAGAACTGGAAAAAACTGGAGATGGAGCAGGTTTTTAAGCAAGTGTAGGAAAGAACAAAAGGGAAGGTCTGTGATAGGATGGAAGGTAGGAGAGATTAAGAGATGGTGCAAGGCAAAAGGAGTTGGTAATGGAACAAGTTAAGAAACAAAAGATGGCTCTAGATGGAAGGCAGGAGAGATTAAGAGACATTAAGAGATACCTGATCAAACATGAGAAGGGAGACAGAAAGCAATGAAGATGAACAAGGTAAAAGACAAACGGAAATCCCTTCGGAGAGAAAAGCAAAACTTCTTCAAGGTGGGCATTCTTAGAACAGATGTGGCAGTGAATTAAACACTCATACAAAAGCAAAATACTGCGGATGCTGGAAATCTGAAATAAAAACAGAAAATGCTGGAAATACTCAGCAGGTCAGGCAGTATTTGTGGAGAGAGAAACATTTCAGGTCGCTGACCCTTCGTCAGAACTGGAAAAAGCTGGAGATCGAACAGGTTTTTAAGCAAGTGCAGGGGCAGGGAAAGGGGGGAGGGGAGGAAAGAAATCCCTGCCCCGAGTACCATCTTCCCAGGAGGCGGGTACCCGACCCGCGCCGGTTCCCGTCTCCTGGAGGCGGGAAGAGGATTACAACCACTTAACTGCCTGTTCTTCTCTTCTTCTTAGGCAGTCCCTTGGAACCGAGGATGACTTGCTTCCACATTATAAATGAGTTCTCAGGTGATTGATGAGTCCAATGCGGGACCGACAGTCTCTGTCACAGGTGGGGCAGACGGTGGTTGAAGGGGCGGGTGGGTGGGGTGCCTTGGTTGACGTGCGCTCCTTGCGCTTGGCTTCCGCTTGCCCCCAGCGAAGAGACTCGAGGTGTTCGGCGCCTTCCCGGATGCTTCTCCTCCACTTTGTGTGGTCTTGGGCCAGGGATTCCCAGGTGTCAATGGGGATGTTGCACTTTTTCAAGGAGGCTTTGAGGGTGTCCTTGAAGCATTTCCTCTCCCCACCTGGGGCTCTCTTGCCGTGCCGGAGCTCCGAGTAGAGCGCTTGTTTTGGGAGTCTCGTATCGGGCATGCGGACAATGCGACCCGTCCATCGGAGCTGATCGAGCGTGGTCAAAGCTTTGATGCTGGGGATGTTGGCCTGAGCAAGAACACTGATGTCGGTGCGCCTATCCTGCCAATGGATTTGGAGGATTTTGCGGAGGCACCGTTGGTGGTACCTCTCCAGTGCTTTGAGGTGCCTGCTGTACATGGTCCATGTCTCTGAGGCAGACAGCAGGGCGGGTATCACTGCTGCTCTGTAGACCATGAGCTTAGTGCCGGGTTTGAGGTCCTGGTCTTCAAACACTCTCTTTCTCAGGCGACCGAAGGCTGCACTGTCAAACTGAAGGCGGTGTTGGACTTCGTCGTCGACGTCTGCCCTTGTTGACAGTAGGCTGCCGAGGTATAGAAATTGGTCCATGTTGTCCAAGGCCTTGTCATGGATTTTGATAATCGGGGGGCAGTACTGTGTGGCGGGGGCAGGTTGGTAGAGGACCTTTGTCTTACGGATGTTTAGTGTAAGGCCCATGCTCTCATATGCTTCAGTGAAGGTGTCAACGACGGTTTGGAGTTCGACCTCCGAGTGAGCGCAGACGCAGAGGATGACAGAGGATGGGACGACCTTGGATCTGGACTGGAGGCGATGGAGGTTGAACAGTTTCCCGTTTGTTCTGTAAATTAGCTCCACTCCAGCGGGGAGCTTACTGAGGGTGAGATGGAGCATTGCAGCAAGGAAGATCGAGAAGAGCATTGGTACGATGACACAGCCTTGCTTGACCCCAGTTCATACGTGAATTGGGTCTGTGGTGGAACCGTTGGTCAGGATCACAGCTTGCATGTCGTCGTGAAGCAGGCAGAGGATGGTGACAAACTTTTGAGGGCAGCCGAATTTCAGGAGGACACTCCATAATCCCTCACGGTTGACAGTGTCGAATGCCTTTGTGAAATCAAAAAAGGCCGTGTACAGCGGTTGGTGCTGTTCCCTGCATTTCTCTTGGAATTGAAGTGCAGTGAAGATCATGTCCATTGTGCCCCTTAATGGGCGGAATCCGCATTGCGACTCTGGGAGGAGCTCTTTGGCCACTGGGAGAAGGCGATTGAGGAGGATTCTTGCGATGACTTTCCCTGTGGTAGACAGCAGGGAAACTCCTCTGTAATTACCGCAATCGGACTTGTCACCTTTCTTGAAGATGGTCACAATTACAGCATCTCTGAGATCCCCTGGCATGCTCTCCTCCTGCCAGATAAGAGAAATGAGTTATTGAATTCACGCCAGTAGTGCTTCTCCGCCATGCTTTAGTACCTCGGCGGGGATTCCAACTGCTCCTGAGGCCTTGTTGTTCTTCAGTTGTTGGATGGCCTTTTCAACCTCATGCGGGCTGGAGTTGTGCTGAGATGGTGGCGGGTAGCATGCTGCGGGATGGAGTTGAGGACACTCGTGTTGAAGACAGAGTCACGGTTAAGGAGATCTTCGAAGTGCTCCTTCCAGCGAGCACTGACTGCCTCTCTGTCCTTGATGAGTACCTCTCCGTTCTTGGCCCGCAGTGGGGTAGGACCTTGAGTGCTTGGGCCATAGATGGTCTTGACTGCGCTAAAGAATCCACGCACGTCGTGGTTGTCAGCTAGCTGCTGGATCTCCTACGCTTTCTCCACCCACCATCTGTTCTTTAGGTCGCAAGTTTTTTTGTTGGACCTCGGTCTTCAGGCGTCTGTAGAGCTGCTTTCTTGCTCTCGAGTTCTGTTGCTGTTTCCAGATCAGGAATGCCTTGTGCTTGCAGCTTATTAGCTCCTGGATCTCCTGGTCATTCTTGTCGAACCAGTCTTGGTGTTTCCTGGTCGAGTGACCGAGCGTCTCTTCACAGGTGCTGATTATGGAGGTCTTGAGTGCAGACCAGACGCTGTGGGCGCTCTGTGTCTCTGCATCACTGGGAGTCGTCAGGTTGTTTGTGAGGCGCAGGCTGAATAGGGCTTTCTTAGCGGGGTCTTTGAGTGCTCCAGCATTGATTTTCCTGCGGCATTGTTTCTGTTGTCGCCGCTGTTTTGGGGCTACATTGATGGAAATGACAGAGCAGATTAGGCGGTGGTCTGTCCAGCAATCATCAGCTCCTGTCATGGCGCGGGTGATGCAGAAGTCCTTGCGATCCCTCGCTCGGATAATGACGTAGTCCAGCAGATGCCAGTGCTTGGAGCGAGGGTGCTGCCATGAAGCCTTGTACTTGTCTCTCTGACGGAACAAGGTGTTGGTTATGACAAGTACATGTTCCAAGCATTTCGACAGGAGGAGTGTACCGTTGGAGTTGGCTTTCCCTACCCCCTCCCTGCTGATCATACCTCCCCAGAAGTCTGTGTCCTTTCCAACTCTGGCGTTAAAGTCTCCAAGGAGGATCAGCTTGTCGCCTGTTGGGGCTCGGGACAGGGATTGTTCGAGGCTGGAGTAGAATTCCTCTTTGGTCTCGTCTGTGGCTTCCAGTGTTGGGGCGTACGCACTGATGACCGTAGCGCACTGGTTTCAGGCTAGGGTGAGTCAAAGAGTCATGAGGCACTCGTTCATACCGCTAGGGGAGTCTCTGAGACTCCCAACTAGTTCATTTTTTATGGCGAAGCCTACCCCATGGAGGCGGTGTTCTTCAGGTTTGCCTTTCCAGAAGAAGGTGTAACCACCGCCTTGCTCCTTGAGCTGGCCTTCCCCTGCCTGCCGGGTCTCACTTAGGGCAGCGATGTCAATGTCGAAACGTCTGAGCTCCCAGGCAACGATAGCAGTACGGCGTTCCAGTCTGTCACTGTTGGGGTTGTCCATGAGGGTGCTGATGTTCCAGGTCCCGAACTTCATTTTAAAGGGTGGAAGATGCCTGTGCGTGAATTCTTTTAACGTGGGGTGGCCGTTGCACACCAGCTGCCACACGGGCTTGACAGAGCAAGGCCTTGGTCCAATAGCAAGGGGATCCAAGATGATTGGAGACCAGGCTCTGCTACAATGGCCTAGCACACACACACAGAGGTAGTTAACAGGTAGTTAAGAGGATTATCCCCATTTTTCCAACAGAGGTGCAGGCTTCCCAACATCTGGAAACCCCGCCAGGGTCAGCGAGGCGAGCAGTGGGTCTGCGGGGGCAAGAGGGGTCCACAAGTGCGCTGTGGAGGTGTGTGATGGGTGCAAGTGTGGAGAGGTAAATATGTGAGGTGAATGAAAAAGTTTACTTTCCTTTGTTTCTTCCTGCAGGCTTCAATCGTTGGGGATCCGGAGGCTCCGGCATCTCCATGGCAGAGATGACAGAAAGGCTGCTGCATTCTCCGATGCAACAGCCACCTGCTTTCTGCTCAGGAAATAGGTTTGGTGAGCATTAAGTACAAGAACTCACCAAACAACAGAGAATGTCAGTGTTTAACAGCTTCTCAAAGCTGTCAAATGATGACAATGCATCTGTCAAAACTTTTTGACAGATGAAACGTCATACGCTGACGTTCTCTGTCACCAGCATTCCCTTAATTGGCCTGCTAAGCCCGCTGGGTCGGCTTAAGAAGGTCAATCAAGGCAAAATAGCTTGGGTTGGCCACAAGTCGATGGAGGCGGGACTAAAACCCGACAAGCAGCAGTCCCGCCTCCAACACGCCCCCATTGGCAAAATCATCCCCTTCAGTGCAGTACTAAGGGAACACTGCACTGTTGGTGGCTGTCTTTTAGATGAGATGTAGAACCAAGGTCCAGTCTGTTCTCTCAGGTGGACATTGACTTAATAAACTCGCTCATTGTAGAAATCTCTTGAATGCATTGCTAATTAACGCCCCAAACATCTCTCTGTCTCAGTGGCTGCAACCTTGAGCTTTTTAAACCCGTGCAAATTCACTTTATTTCCAAACGCAACACATAAACATAACTCACTCCCAAATCCTTTGTGTGAAAAAAAATGACCCAATAGCTAAAAATGTGACACGAGCAAGGAGTCAGCACTGTCGGAAAAGAAGGAGAAGGGTGAAAATTACATCATGGTTGAGGGAAAATGAACTCTTTAATTGTCTGTGATTTTACTGTTGTGATTTCTCAAAGGTATTTAATCTTGAAGATGATTGTAAAATAACATTTCTATTTTACAAGACCCAAAGAGACATTTCCTTCTAGTCAGGCCGTGTTCAACCATTGAGAACCAAATTGTATAATCTCCTCTACTGAACCTTACCAAAACATTGTGTTCAGAAGTAATATATTAAATACACTATATGGGAGAAGTCCGAGGATGCTGTTGTTAAAAGAAGCTTTTCTGTTTGTACTGTGCCCCTGAATTAGGTCATGTCTGACCTTGAGGTTTGGCTATATAAGAGGCCATGGGTTTATATTGGTAAAATTGCTAGCTACCCTTCCTGATATACAGTAAACTGGACATTGTATGTATTGATATGGAAAGAAAAGTGGTTATTAACAAGCTTGACTTGAATAATTCTTGTAATTTGGTCCTTTTTGTAATGTTTCCTACATTATAACAGTGATTGCACTTTAAAAGTTCTTCATTGGCTGTAAAGCACTTTGGGAGGTCCGGTGGTCATGATAGGCGCTATAGAAATGCAAGTCTTTCTTTGTTTTTTAGGACTGGTGGGGAGAACCCAATGAGAACCTTGCTGCATCACGCTGATAAGGTTAAATGCTGTCTGTATTTTTCTAGTTGTTTGGAACTGAGGGGGAGGGAAGGCTGTGTTTGTGTTTCCAAGCAGTGGAATTGCTGATGGATGGTTTGAAAAGTGATGGGGCCTTTTCTAGTGTGACATCGTGAAGTAACCATTAATTCTATTTGTAGTTTCGATACAATATATGTGGGCGATTCTAAATATCATTCTTTTGTTTTCTTCAGCTGAGGAAAATATTTTTCTATTAAGAGATAAAAAGGACATTATTTCCCTGACTAGGATATGACTGTGATTACCTACTAATCTTCATCAACTTCATCCTAGCAAAGACTTTCACCATCATGTTTATTAAGAATGACAAATGTGTTGCTATAGCTTAAAAACATAATTCTGAAGTAAGTCCCATCTTATTATATTGTTAACTAAAACAATGTATGCCATTGATAACATAATTGCTAAATTATTCAATCTCCTGTCATGATCTGGAGTGTGATTTTTTTTTTTAAGCACGTGACCAAGGGCTCAGAGCCACAACCTGCATTTGATTCTTCATTCTTCGCAATCTCCATGTAAATGGAACACATTTTGTTGCCTGCAGCAGACGATGTTCTCTCACGCACTGGCCCATAAAACAAATGGCCAAACGCTACCTGAGATGTTCTTTGCAGCAGTGCCAATGTGAGATTGGAACCTTCTATGTCCTCAAGAATCATTGTTTCCATCTCTGGTCATATTTTATAAATCAATATCTCTCACTTGAAGGAGACTTGCCAGAACCTTTCTTAATGTATGATTTTTATCCTTTCGGTTAATGGCATACTCATAGAAACATAGAAACATAGAAGATAGGAGCAGGAGTCGGCCATTCGGCCCCTCGAGCCTGCTCCGCCATTCAATGAGATCATGGCTGATCATCCAAATTCAGTACCCTGTCCGTGCCTTCTCCCCATATCCCTTGATCCCTTTAGCCTCAAGAAATATATCCAACTCTTTCTTGAATATATTTAATGAACTGGCCTCCACCACCCTCTGTGGTAGAGAATTCCACAGGTTCACCATTCTCTGGGTGAAGAAATTCCTCCTCATTTCAGTCCTAAATGGCTTACCCCTTATCCTTAGACTGTGACCCCTGGTTCTGGACTCCCCCGCCATCAGGAACATCCTTTCTGCATCTAGTCTGTCCAGACCTGACAGAATTTTATAGGTTTCGATGAGATCCCCTCTCAATCTTCTAAACTCCAGTGAGTATAAGCCCAATCGACACAATTTCTCCTCGTACGTCATTCCTGCCATCCCAGGTATCAGCCTGGTGAATCTTCGCTGCACTCCCTCCATGGCAAGAATGTGCTTCCTCAGGTAAGGTGACCAAAACTGCACACAATACTCATCTGTTCAATTTATTGATATTTTGAATTTGCCTATTGGCCTTGTATGGACAGCTTGAGTAATCAGCTGCTCTGCATCAACAGGATTACGTTGCAATCCTCCTCATAATATGACTGGTGCATCTCAGAGCTGCACCAGTCACTGAGCGCCTGTTGCAAATGGCTACTGTGAGGGAGGGCGGCGGGGTAATATTTGAACATTTTCATGGGTGGATCTGACCTTCTCCTAGGTTCCCTACAGTTGTACAGTTAGGGCTTGAATGGCTAGCCTTACTCGGCCACTATCACCCTCCCCATCCTACTCAAAATAAGTCCCATTGCCTCAAATGCAGCAGCAGCCGTTTACATGCTGCTGGCGCTGAAGACCCCAGTCCCACGATTTTGCTGCTCCCTTAGCACTGTACAGAAAAATCTCCCGCAGAGCAATGCTTAAATATTCAAACTCAGTATTATCCTGCAGGGTCAACTCATTTAAATTCAGGCACAATCAGCATCTGATGCACAGTGAACCTGCACTAGAATCGGATTATCAACCCCTATGTGTATAGTTTGTTAGCAAGCTGAGAATTCCCAACCTATCTTCAATTTAGGAATATAATGTGATAACATGTCCAATATAACTCAGCGTTTCAACTAATTTGGTGATTAATCTGCAGATGCTGTAATATCCAGTATTTTCCTCTTACAGAGGATCATTTAAAATTTCTACATAGCATTAACTTGATCATTCATTGTTCCAAATGTATTTTTACGGTCATGATGTTATAGAATTATGCAACATAATGGTGGAAATGGACCGAAAACAATGAACTGCTGAAGATTAAGCACTTAAGTATTGTACAGTATTGTCCTTGTTCACAATCAGGAATCATTAAACTAGTGGCAATATAACATTTTGTAGCTATCTTAAAGCCTCTCATGAGTAAACGCAGCTTCAATCAACAATGCTGGACTATCTTCACCTTTATCGCCAGAGTGAATCTCCATATCCTAAGATAACCCCTGGATACAACAGTGTTAATATTTCTGGGTAAGGCCTAATAAGCCCTTCATCTCTGAATACAGAAAGTATATTAGAATTTATGGATAGTAGGCATATTCTGTGGACATCATGTTTGCTGTGCAAATGCCATAGACTACCAAAGCTCAATTAACTTGAGGTTACTAACCAGCTGGCAAAGCAAACAGCATTTTATTTCTACGAGCTTTTTATTTTTCAAAACGTTGGACTGGCTCAAAATGAACCTGAAGCAACAGAGCTGAGCTTTTCTGATTCAAAGGAGCCGAGGGGAGGAGGTAACAATAGTTGCCAACCATAAACTGACCAAAGGAAGCTGGAATGAAGCATCACTGCTAATATCACTGGAAACAGCTCAGTGCATAAGCCTAAAGGATCACAGTGGTGCATAAAACCATATTGGTACATAATCGAACTAGGACACAAAGTAACAAGAGAACAGCTGGAGATACCTTAAGTTAACAGTGGAATCAAACTGTTGTCACTGATTCTGCTGGAGCGTTAATGCTGTTTTTGTTAGAGCAGAGAAGATTGAAGGGAGATTTGATAGAGGTGTATAGAATTATGAAGAGATGGGAGTAGTTAGAAATAGCTTGTTTCCCGTGGTTAAGGGATCCAGATCAATGGGGCATGGATATAAGATTAAAGCCAAGGGATTTATGACAGAGAGCAGGATAAACTGTGTTACACTGAGGGTTGTGGGGCTGTGGAATACACAATGGGGCTTGGTGATTGAAGCAAGTCAACTTTTAAGAATACGTTGGATAGATGGTTGAAGGAAAGGGAGACAAAGGGATAAGGGAACAGAGCAGGCAAATGGAATTCGGACTACTGTTAGTGTGGGGGATAGCCAGCAGTGTGAATTGGTTTGGCTGAAAGGCCTATTTCCTTGTTGTAATTTACATCAAAGTCATAAAGTTGATAACCGAGGCAGGAAACATCTGCCAGAAAGGTTCCCCCACCAGAAGCATTGAGAAACTGCCATCTTTAGGAGCGGTTTCACCAAAAAGATGAAGGTGTTTGGCCACATACCATAAATGATTGAAGAATGGCTGGCATGTAAGGTGTTAAAGTGGAGGTGAGATGAAAACGTGGGAGAGTCGCCGAGAATTTAAAGAATGACTGATGCATGGAGAGTGCAGGTGAATTAGATTATATATTGATATTACAATAATATCCTTAGAGAAGTGGCTGGACACAACTTGCCACTGTCTCGTTTGCTTAGTGATGAGAGAATAACAGAAGTTATCAGTATATATGCAACAGTGGCGAAGGGCATTGACAAGAAATGAGAGTTCTCATTGCACCAGCCAATTTTATTATTCAACCATTAAAATACATGTTTGCTGTGGTGGTAGTAAAGTAATCTCCAAGACTCTCCAATATATCACAGCTTCAAACTTGAAATGCATCCCTGACTTCCTCATGAATAGAAAAATGTATTCAAAACACTTCCTCCATAATATGCTTCGAGTAAGGCTTTTAAAATATGGTAATGTATGGATTGGGGCTAATATATTTAGTTATTTATGGTCAACAGTGCTCATTAAGTAAAAAAGAATAAAATAAAGTTGTAGCACATTATCCTTACAGCTATGAAGCCACATTTCAACTTTGCTATATTTTTTTTAAACAAGTCAAATGCAAATGGCAAGTCCAGTACTTGCC
This sequence comes from Somniosus microcephalus, assembly GCF_052327205.1. Taxonomy (NCBI): domain Eukaryota; kingdom Metazoa; phylum Chordata; class Chondrichthyes; order Squaliformes; family Somniosidae; genus Somniosus; species Somniosus microcephalus. The sequence continues at coordinate 35,199,930 of NC_141012.1, read as the reverse complement.
ATCAACAAAACTGAGCTCTTAGGCAGACCTAAGTGTTGTGTATGTAACCTGTTCCACCTTAAGAGAGCTTAAGCCTGTTCCACCTTAAGAGATGTACTACTTTCTCAGGCTGCTGTAGACGTAATACCGGGGGTGAACACACCGGTATATAAGCACTGTGCAGTAATCTTGTATTCAGTATAGTCCCTACCTCCAACCAGTAAAGACCTGTTTTTATTGTTACTCATTAGTCTGTGTTTTAATTAACTAAATAATTCACAGACTTAACACTGCCGACGAGTCAGGTTCTTACCCTGCGGCAGTTATTCCACGGCGGTTGAAGAGAGGTTTCAAACCTCACCACTCACCACCCCACTGGAAGCGACAGGCATTAGGACCCTGAAGCCTCCATCAGCTTGTGAACCGGAGTAGAAGACAGGACTGGGGAAGAGAGAGGTACAGGGCGATAGCGATCGGCAGATAAGGGCCGGGCCGCTTTCAAGTGCGAGGCGCAGCCGGGCCATCGATCGCATCCGCTGATAAGGGCCGCACTCGGGGGCTGAAGGGAGACGGCGTCGGGGGATGGGTGAAGACCGCCAAGCGCGGGAAAACCGCCATTTTGTGGGCGGAGGACGACGGCAAGAGCAGGAAGCCGCCATCTTTGATAACAAGTAAAGAAAATAAAATCTGAGAAATTGCAAATCTACAATGCCTAAACACGGGAATATTAGCACCTTTGATAGTGACCTCGAAGATTGGGCCATATATGTTGAAAGAGTAAAAAATTATTGTAAGGCCAATAAAATTCGTGACCAAGATAAAGCTCTAACATTATTAAATTTAATGGGTGCGAAGACATACGGGCAATTGAAACACCTGTTATCACCAGATGAACCGGCGGATAAGACGTTCGATGAGATTGTTACTGTCCTGAAAGATCATCTAAACCCCACGCCGCTGATGCTAGCGGAACGATTTAAATTTTACGACAGAAGGCAGCTACAGCATGAAAGCAATGCTGAATATTTGCTGGAATTGCGTAAATTAGCGAAATATTGTCAGTTTGGAACGGGACTGACAGATGCACTACGAGACAAATTTGTGTGTGGTTTATTTAAACAGGATACACAAAAGCGACTGCTCAAGGAGAATGAGCTGACGCTTGAGAAGGCGGTCACTATGGCAGCAGCACACGAAGCCGCAGCGAGAGGCACGGCAGTAATGCAGCTACGGTCACCGGAGCTCAGTGCACACAAATTGGGTGTGAGTTCTGGCAAATGTTATCGTTGTGGAAAGACAACGCATGATCAGAACCAGTGTTGGTTTAAAAACCAAGAATGTAGAACTTGTGGTAGGCTTGGACATATAGCTAGAGTATGCAGGTCAGCGAAGAAGACCAGCAACAAGAAGTCACCGCAAGGGAAATACGCAAAGGTACACAAGGTGGCCGAACAGGAGTCCGATTCAGACGCAAGCAGTATTGAACTGGCTAGCTTAAGGGTACTCAACATTGGTAAGGGTGCAGACCTCCAGACAATTTGGGTTACTCTTCAGATAGAAGGAGTCCAAGTAAAAATGGAATTGGACACTGGATCGGCATTGTCAGTCATGAATAAGAAAGATTACAGAAGGTTATTCCAACATATTCCCCTACAGGATACGGAGATTATATTGACAACCTACACGGGGCAGAGAGTGTACCCCATCGGGACAATAAAGGTTGCAGTGGCCAACAAGGGCGAAGGAAGTCAAATAATGGACTTATATGTGCTACCGGAGGGAGGTCCACCACTACTAGGCCGGGAGTGGTTTAGAAACATAAATATGGACTGGCATTCGCTAAAAGCCATAAAGAGTGAGAACTCGGTGCAGATAATCAGCCCAGACTCTAGAACTGATGATGGTAAGACCAACCCATGTGCAAAAGACAAAGTTTCAGCACAGAATTCCACTGAGCAACAACAACATAGTTTAACAGAGAATTCGGAGTCTGTCAAGTCTACTGATATGCACATTTTTGAGGGACACTGGGCTCGAACTCAACTCCATTTCAAACTACAGCAGCAATTAGAACAAATGATTCGCCGTTTTGAGCAAGAGATGAATGAAATAAAAAAGTTCTTTGTTACAGAGTGGGAGAATCTGGAAAGTCAACAGAAGCAACTGATGGAGAAAATGGAGCAGGAGCACACCAACCATCTGCGCGAGGAGGCCGAACGAATCAAAGCTGATTCAGGTTCTGAAGGTGCGTGCCATAATCTGGTGTCAGAAGAGTTAACGGTCAGCCAACTCCTTCATATGCTGAGGGACAAGACTCTGAAATGGGAAAAACTTGAACACGAGCTGCGATCTTCAAAGGAAAAGGGTTCGGAGCTCTCAAAAGTCATTGAGATGGCTGATGTGACGACACAGACTGAAACGACTGCAACAGAGCAGCCATTGGATGCCAAAAGTACGCTGACTCACGTCAATGTAGAACAACAGACCGCTGAAACAGCTGCTCCGGTAGAGGGATTGCATAGTCCGAGCAATCAATCTCCAAAGGAAGTTGAAGTATTAAAATCACAAATGAGGTCACTAGTAAACGACTTGCTGAAAGCCCAGAAAAAGCTGGATGCAGAGGTACACATGAAGAAGTCTCTTCAGGAAAGATGTCTGGATTTGGAACAAGAGCTGGCTAACGTCCAGCTGGGTATGGAGGAAATAGACGACCCTCTCACTGGTCTAGCTCAGGACGACACCGAATATTACTATGACCTGGTGGACGACACCGAATATTACGATGTCCTGTCCTGCCCAGCTTGTAACTTCGACTCCCAAAGTGCAGAAATCATGGAGGAGCACCAAAAGTCTACGGAACATCGGGAGAAGCTGGCTCTACGACGGAAACAGGAGGAAGAGAAGGAGGAACTGCGCATGCAGCTGGCAGCTGTGGCAGCTGACAATGGAGCCCAGAGAGTCTCCAAGAAGCAGAAAAGGAAAAGTAAAAACAGAAGATGACCCATCTGAACCATTATCACCTCTACCAGATCACACACGTGGTCCCTCCGAACGGAGCCAAATCAGTTCGGAAGTTCAAGCTGTTAAATCCATGAAAGGACTATTGAATGAGTAACGTGAACCGACTACACCACAGAGATTGAATCTGTGAACTGTTTTCCGCAGAGAATGAATCTGTGATATGTTACGTTAAACATGAAGTTATATATGTATATATGTTATTACGTTATGTTAAATGGGGGGATGACTATAAAGCTAAGAAGGGAGGAGTGTTGTGTATGTAACCTGTTCCACCTTAAGAGAGCTTAAGCCTGTTCCACCTTAAGAGATGTACTACTTTCTCAGGCTGCTGTAGACGTAATACCGGGGGTGAACACACCGGTATATAAGCACTGTGCAGTAATCTTGTATTCAGTATAGTCCCTACCTCCAACCAGTAAAGACCTGTTTTTATTGTTACTCATTAGTTTGTGTTTTAATTAACGAAATAATTCACAGACTTAACACTAAGGGACTCAAAACTAACAGATCCCCAGGGATGAATGGTATATATCCAAGGGATCCAAAAAGACTAGGGATAAGTTTGTCAAGTGCTCACAATCCTTGTGGAGGGGAATGTGGAAGATGTACTAATCGATTGGAAAAAAACTGACTTGGTGCATCTCAAGTGCACAGCAGAGCACCACCAGGTGCCTAGATTTCCAAAAAAGCTTTTAATGAACTTCCTTGCAAAAGTCTACTGCTGAAATTCAAGGTAAAAGCAGGGCGAGGATAAGGAATTGCTTGAAAGAAAGTACTGGATACTTTTAGGGGAAGAAATGTCAAAGTGGTGGGTTGTACAGAGAGGAATAACCCAGGCACTGGTGATGAGGCCCCTGTTATCAGTCTGTGTTAATGTCTTGGATTCAGAAACCCAGTGCAAACTGGTCAAATTTGCAAATGGTTAGAAACTAGCTGGGCAGTTGAGTGCAACAAAATGGACTGGACTAACAAAGGGGATTTAGATAAAATCTGCAAATCGGTGAATCAGTGTTGAATTAAATTCATCAGAGACAAGTGCATGGTACAATGCACTGAGGGAAAAATGGATGTCATGTGACTACTATGAATTGGTGTAGAAACAATTAAAGGTAAAGTGGAAAGGCCTTAAAGCTAATAATAGATTCAGTGCTCAGCATCAGATCCGGGCTAGGTCAGAACTTTGGGGGAAAAATTGAGTCGCGCCCCCTTTGGGGCGCTAACTTTGCCGGGTTGCCCCCAGAAATTAGCACCCCCGTGGCCGAAATTAATCGGTAGCCCCCCAAGAGGGAAGCGTGACGCTACTGGAAGCACCCCGCCTCCCTCTTGGGGTGCTGCGAGGGAATATCGCAGCACTGCGTGCTACAGCGCCACGATACTTCCCTTCTTAAAGGGGAGGGGCCTTGCACAGCATGACCTGGGGCCCAGCTGGGCCACCAGGGATCGGAGTGCAGGCAAAAGAGCCCGGTACTCAAGAGAAGTGCCGGGCTCACGGAGCGCAGCCGGCACTCCGCGGGGGGTGGGCGGCTGAAGAGGAGGCCGGGGTCAGCAACGGGGGAAGGTGTTGGCAGGCGGCCAGCAAGAAAAATGGCCGCCCGGCACCTCGCCTTTAATTAGCGCTGCCCCGGCCGCAGGTAAAACCCCCTGACATAGCGTCTGACGGTAAGTCAGGGGGCGCCACCAAAGGTCGCAGCCGGGGCACTGCACATGGCAATGACGTCATTGCTGGCGGCGCAGCGGGGCACTAACGGTTACTGCTGCCGCTAACCTCCCGCTGAATTTCGCAGGAGGCGTTGGCGGCACCGCACCCAGGCGCTAGTTGCTTTGCGCCCCGTTAGCGCAAAGCAACCAAATTTTTCCCCCTTTGTGTTTGGTTTTGGTCACAAAACTGTCCATTATTCTGCATTAAAGAAAGAAAAAATTTGCATTTATATAGCTCCTTTCACATCCTCAGGACATTCCAAAGCACTTTACAGCCAATTAAATATTTGGAAGTGTAGTTACTATTGTATTGTATGGTATGTGGCAGCCAGTTTGCACACAAGGTCCCAGAAACTACAATGAGATAAATAACCAGATAATCTGTTTTATTGGCATTGATTGAGGAATAAATGTTGGCCAGTAGACGAGGAGAATGCCCCTGTTCTTCTTTGAATAGTGCCATGGGATGTTTTACATCCACCCGAGAGGGCACATTTTAACAACTCATCTGAAAGCCGGCACCTCCATCAGTGCAATTTTTCCTCAGTATCGTATTGATGTGTCAGCCTAGATTATATGCTCAAGTCTCTGGAATAGGGCTTGAGCCCACAACCTTCTGACTCAGAGGTGAGAGTGTTACCACTGAGCCAAGACTGACACAATTAAATTGTCAGTCACACTCAGGGAAGCCATCGAATGGCTAACATGAAAAGCAGAAAGATTGATGGCAGTAAAGGGTGTGCTCCTGAGGTTGGGACAGAGGTACATTGTTAGGGCAGATTAGAAACAGCTTTATTCTGCCTTAGGTCCAGGCTGTAGTTGCCCTAAGAATGCTTGATTCTGAAACTGGATGACAAAAATGGTAAAAATGTTATACTTCCCAGCACTGGCATCCATCACCTTGATGTATACAGAAGTCCACTCGCAAAAAAAAGTGTGTTTTATCCATCTGCACTATTAGAATACTAAACAGATGTGAAATATTATCGATTTAACAAAGAAAGGTGGCAATCTAAGTCTCAAGCTTCTGACATCCTGAAGCATTCTATTAAACTTATTTATCGGTTAATGTTTCCTAAAGGCTAAATAAACAATCATTACAAAATTAATGTACAAATCAATGAGCTTCATTGGCCTTATGCAGAAGTTCCATTCAATTCCAATATGTTTGTGCGTGTGTGTTTACATAGCAGCAGAAATTGCAGAATAAAAGTGTCATAGACGGGCTTTCGATCGTGCAGATGCAATGAGAGATTTAAGCAATCCAATCTAAAGTATGCTTTTTTTATAGCGTCGTTCATTTTGCAAATTATATAAATTCTGATTCTGGGTGTTTGGAGAATTAAAATGTTTCAGAGTTTGGCCATTGCGTTGATTCTGATGACGCAGCGTCAAGCCCCAGGCAATTACGGAGTTGCTGTAGCAGTGGTGTTATTAACTAACGTTGTAATTTCCTGGGACTTCAGTAGCGCTAGCGATGGCATCCGCTGTAATTTTGCCAGTAAATTCTTGGCCGATATTTTAAAGGATCCAAGAAGACAAAATAATGATACCTGGGAGTCATACTGACAGTCAACTGATCGCAACAAATCAGGTGCCTTTTGCCTGAGGAAGGAGAGCTGTGAATTTGGAAAATGTGAAAAATAGTTTCCACAGTAATGTACAACTGAAACATATTGCTCAAATACATTTAGCTCAATGAGCTTTGACCAGAGTCAGCAAATTTTGCTTTTCACACATTGGCCCAGAATTTGCTGACAAAATAATTGTGATTTTAATGTACACGCCATTATTAATGTGTAAATCAGCCAGCAACTTGTTACGAGGAAGAGGTGCCCCGTGAATTGCTAATCGGCACAAGCTGCTGGCCGACTTTCACCGCTCCTCCATTAGCCTTGTAAAAAAACAGCAGCTAACCCCTCAGCCTCCTTGTTATTTTTAAGAACTTGCTAGATTTGCACGTTAAACTCGGCACAGAAATTAGGGTTTGTGCTTAACAGTGTAAGTGCCATTTAACTAAGTGATAATTGTTAATACAATGCCAGTCAACCTCGCAGGCCCAGAAAGAGAACAATTTAAACTGTTCAACCTCATTCCTGCATGTAGTAAATTGTTGTGAGAGATTTTTAAAATTTAAAATTTTGAATTTTTATATTTTTTTCTTGCTTTCCCTTTCTGTCTCATGTTTTTCTCTCCCAGTCCAATCTTTCCTTGCCTCTCTTTATTTCTCTTTCGCTACCTGATTTGACTCGATTTCACCTTCTTCATCGTTCATCTGTTTCTTTCTCAGTCCTTCGATCTCATTGGTTAAGGAGATACACTGTTGGTCCTACTGTCCACTAAGCTCCCAGATGCCCTGTTGTCCTTGCTACGCCATTATCAGCTCGCACTTTCAGCAAGTTACAATGCAAAAACATTTTGAGCCGAAGGGTACAGGAAAAAGTCTAACTGACAGCGTGCGCCATGAGATCCTCCACTCTAGCAAGATGTGGGCCAATGCTTCAACAGGAAAAATCTATTCTGTATCTAGTGGATATCGTGCTTGCTGAAGTGTGCTGGATAATACCATCGAATCCCAAAAATTGAGAAGAGTTTCATTCCTGGTACTGAATCCCTTGTTCGGAATTGCAGTTGTTCCCCCAAGAAAAGAGAAAGCATGCATTTTTGAAATAACCTACATAAAGGTTTGAGGCACATTGCAGTGCATCAGCAAATTGGAGAACCTCATTGTATTGCAGATTTCACCAGAGCAAGAGAAGCTATTTTTAGATTGTGCAGACGTCTTTAGCATTTTATGTTGCTGTTATTATGTCACTTGCCATGGGCCAAATCCACACTGCACAGTTTCCTTCCCCACATCTGCTCTGTTACTAAAATTGCTTTTTTGACATCCACAGTATTGCCTGCCACCGCCTCATCTCTCCCCTTCTACTGCCAAAGCTCTAGTCTTTGGCCGAGATTTTGCGGGGGGCCAGTGGTCGCGATTGGTGGCGGGTCGGGTGGGAAAGTGCATTTTTTCCCCAGCGGGTCGGGACCCCACTGTGAACCCACCGCCACATGCCTTTCCCCGATGTCGGGTCTGTCAGTGCTGAACAGAACGGACATGCAGCGGTGGGGGACCCAATTCAGGTAATTATGACCTTGTTTAGAGATCATTAAGAATACATTTGCACTCACCTTTTGATTTTACGTGCTCGCCCATGGGGTCCTCGCTGCTCGGGGATCACGTCTGTTAAGCTGAGGCTGGAGTTCAGTGGCCATTGAATCAGCTGTTGAGTTGAAAGCTTCAAATGTAAACTAAAAGCTCCCACCTTATCTTCGCTCAGCCACAAACTCTTCCTCACTGCATTTCCACAACAGATTCACCATGCTGCAAGTCGTTACACAAGTCTCCATCCAGTCTGACCTCATTACCTCTCTCACCATTGACAGATCGCTTCTGTCATCTCAAATTCACCGGCCATCTATTCCATCAGCATGGGTGCTCTTAAAACTCTCTCACCTTGGTCCTCAGAATCTCACCATGATCAGCCCCAGCACCAGGCACACCAGCAACAACACCGCCAACCTTCTCCGCAATCAACTAACGCTGCACAGGACAGAGGGCATCAGCACCCAACCACATTGCAGCCCGGGAGGCCAGGGCTGGCCTCACCATGGCCAGATTTACTTCACTTGATGCAGTACACCCTGGCGGCCGCATGATGCGCCAGTTGGCACAACCCCACACCAACACCATAAAGCATCCTTACAATGCCTAAGCCATTCCTTTCACACTCATGACCATTGCATAAGAATATAAGAAATAGGAGCAGGAGTAGGCCATTTTGCCCCTCGAGCCTGCTCCACCATTCAATAAGATCATGGCTGATCTTCTACCTAAACTCCACTTTCCTGCACTATCCCCATATCCCTTGGTTCCATTAATATCCAAATATCTATCGATCTCTGTCTTGAATATACTCAATGACTGAGCCTACACAGCCCTCTGGGATAGAGAAATCCAAAGATTCACCACTCTCCGAGTGAAGAAATTTCTCCTCATCTCAGTCCTAAATGGCTAGACTCCCCAGCCAGGGGAAACATCCTCCCTGCATCTACCCTGTCGAGCCCTGTAAGAATTTTGTATGTTTCAATGAGATCACCTCTCATTCTTCTCAGAGAATATAGACCTAGTCTACTCAATCTCTCCTCATAGGACAATCCCCCCATCCCAGGAACCAGTCTGGTGAACCTTCGTTGCACTCCCTTTGTGGCAAGTATATCCTTCCTTAGGTAAGGAGACCAAAACTGTACCCAATACTCCAGGTGTGGTCCCACCAGGGCCCTATGTAATTGCAGTAAGACGTCTTTACTCTTATAATCAAATCCTCTTGTAATAAAGGCCAAAATACCATTTGCTTTCTTAATTGCTTGCTGTACCTGCATGTTAACTTTCAGTGATTCATGTACAAGGACACCCAGGTCCCTCTGAACACCAACATTTCCCAGTCTCTCTCCATTTAAAAAATACTCTGCTTTTCTACTTTCCCTACCAAAGTGGATAACTTCACATTTCTCCACATTATATTCAATTTGCCATGTTCTTGCCCACTCACTTAGCCTGTCTATATCCCCTTGAAGCCTCTTTGCATCCTCCTCACAACTTACATTCCAACCCAGATTTGTATTATCAGCAAACTTGGATATATTACATTTGGTCCCCTCATCCAAACCATTGATATAGATTGTGAATAGCTGAGGCCCAAGCACTGATCCTTGTGGTACCCCACTAGTTACAGCCTGCCAACCCGAAATGACTCGTTTTTTCCTACTCTCTGTTTTCTGTCCATTAACTAATCCTCAATCCATATTACCCCCAAATCCCATGAGCCCGAATTTTGTTAAATAACCTCTCATGTGGCACCTTATCGAATGCCTTCTGAAAATCTAAATACACCACATCCACTGGTTCCCCCTTACCTATTCTGCTAGTTACAACCTCAAAAAACTCTAACATATTCGTCAAACACGATTTCCCTTTCATAAATCTGTGTTGACTCTGCCCAATCCTATTATTATTTTCTAAGTGCCCTTAATAATAGATTCTGGCATTTTCCCTGTTACTGATGTCAGGCCCACTGGTCTGTAGTTCCCGGTTTTCTCTCTCCCTCCTTTCTTAAATAGTGGGGTTACATTTGCTACCTTCCAATCCATGAGAACCGTGCTGGAATCTATGGAATTTTGGAAAATGACAACCACTGCATCCACTATCACTATAGCCACCTCTTTCAAAACCCTAGGATGTAGGCCATTAGGTTGAGGGAATTTATCGGCTTTCAGTCCTATTAATTTCTCCAGTACTATTTTTTTATTAATATTAATTTCTTTCAGTTCTTCATTCTCACTAGACCCTTGGTTCTCCACTATTTCCAGGAAGTTTTTTGCATCGTCTTCCGTGAAGACAGACACAAAGAGTTGGATTTTACTCACCGAAACGCGTTGGGGACAGGACTGCTGCCTTCCGGGTTCTAGTCCCACCCCCAGCGACATCAGATGCACAGACGCTATTTTCCCCTAATTGGCCTTGTTAAGCCCACCCTGCGGGCTTGCTGGCCAATTAAGAGAAAGCCGGTGTCAGATGACGTCAGTTGATGACACTTCATCTTCTGATTTTTTTGAAGGCACATGAACCATACATTTTTGACAGATGATTTGACAGATGATTTGACAGTGTTTGATAGCAATGAGGTGCTGTCAAACTCTAACAATCACTGTACCGAGGTGAGCCCTTTAACCCAGGCTCTCCAGTGACTCTCTCCTCAGGATGAAACAGATGGGAGCTGCAGGTGAGAGTACAGAAGCAATCTGTCACTTCTCCCACTGAGATGAGGCCAGATAAACACTTCAAAGCTTGTCATCTACAAAAAAATCTAAACATATTAAAAATGACTTCCCCAGCTTTTCCTTACCTCTGATACTCACCAGTGTCCCATTGCATCCTTCACACCACTTCTGCAGCTTTCATCTATACACCAACATAATACCAGACCCACAGCATGCCTCACTTACCCTGGCAGGGTTCCCCGACATTGGGAAGCCCACAGCAGAAGTCTAAAAATTGGAAAAAGCCTCTTAACTGCCTGTTAACTACCTGTTAACAGGCAGTTAAGTGGCTATAATCCTCTTCCCGCTGCTAGGAGTCGGGTCCCTGTGCTAATCGGAGACCCGACTCCTGGGAAAATTGGTTGGAGGTGGGTTGGGAGTGGGTTCGGGACCTGCTCCCATTCTTTTTGACTTTCCCAGCAGTCCCGCCTCCAACCCTGCCTCCTCAGGGCTGGTAAAATCCAGCCCCAAGTATTTGTTTAATTTCTCTGCCATTTCCTTATTCCCCATTATAATTTCTCCTGTCTTAGCCTGTAAGGGACCCACATTAACTTTTGCTAATCTTTTCCTTTTTACATACGTATAGAAGCTTTCACAATCATTTTTTATGTCTCTCGCTAGTTTACTCTCATTCTATTTTCCCTTTCTTTATCAATTTCTCAGTCTTCCTTTGCTGAATTCTAAAATCCTCCCAATCCTCAGACTTACTACTCATTTGGCAACTTTATAAGCCTCTTCCTTTGATCTAATACTATCTTTAACTTCTCATGTTTGCCTGGGTTGGGCCACTTCTTCTGTGGGGTTTTTGTGCCTTAAAGGAATGTATATTTGTTGTAAATTATGTATTCATTCTTTAAATGATAGCCATTGCTTCTCTACCATTATATCTTTTAATGTAGTTTCCCAATCTACCTTAGCCAACTCGCCCCTAATATCTACGTAGTTTGCTTTGTTTAGATTTAAGACCCTAGTTTCGGATTTAACTAAATCACTTTAGTGGTTAGCACTGTTGCCTCACAGCGCCAGGGACCCGGGTTCGAATCCGGCCTCGGGTGACTGTGTGGAGTTTGCACATTCTCCCCTTGTTTGCGTGGGTTTCCTCCGGGTGCTCCAGTTTCCTCCCACAGTCCAAAGATGTGCGGGTTAGGTTGATTGGCTATGATAAATTGACCCTTAGTGTTAGGGGGATTAAATACGTGGGGTTACGGGGATAGGGTGGGATACGTGTTGGTGTAGGGGTTACAGGGATCGGGTGGGATATGTGTCGGTGCAGGCTTGATGGGCCGAAATGGCCTCTATCTGCACTGTGGGGTTTCTGTGATTTCTGTGATTTCTGTGAAACACAATACAATATAAAATTCTATCATATTATGGTAACTCTTCCCTAAAGGCCCCTTTATTACAAGGTAATTAATTAACTTTTCTCGTTGCACAATACTAGATCTAAAATAGCCTGTTCCCTAGTTGGTTCCACAACATACTGATCTAGAAAACTATCTTGCATACATTCCGTGAATTCATCCTCCACACTATTACTGCAAATTTGGTTTGCCCAGTCTATATGTAGATTAAAGTCCCCCATGATTACTTTATTACCCTTGTTACATGCGCCTCTAATTTCCTGATTTTTACTCTGCCCTACATTACAACTACTGTTCGGGGGCCTATAAACAACCCCCACCAATGTTTTCTGCCCCTTGCTTTTCCTTAGCTCCACCCAAACTGATTCTACTTCTCGATTTTTCCGAACTAAGTTCTTTTCTCGCTATTGTCTTTATCCCATTCTTTATCTCCTTTTCCATTTTGCTTATATCTTCTAAAAGTTAAGTATCCTGGAATATTTAGTTTCCAAATTTGGCCACATTGCAACCACGTCTCCATAATGGCTACTAGATCAAACCTGTTCATTTCTATCTGCGCTATTAATTTGTCTGTTTTGTTGCAAATGCTTCGTGCATTCAGATACAATGGTCCGTATTTTCCGATGCCTACGGGTGGGTATGAGCTGTGTACACACCCGTAGGGGCATCGGAAATGCTGGTTTCAGGCATGCAAAGTGCATGCGCTGAAAACCGGCATTTCCGATCTGTCAAGAATGCTTTTGGTGGATCAGACACCTGCCCTGGAGAAGGGTATCTGCGGGGGGAGAGTTCCGCTTTCTGCAGAACCTCCGCCCGCTGAAAACCTTTAGAAATCTTATGCCTGGTAAAAGCAGCGTAAGGCCTGCTTTTACCAGCATAAGAGTTGAAAAAAGTTCAGAATTTTTTTTTATTTCATTCATTTATAATTTAAAAATACTTTTTAAAAAAGGTAAAAAAATTAAATTTTTGTTTAAAATATTTAATTTAATCTAATTTTAACTCATTTTAAAAAGTGATGGTTTTTAAAAAATGTATTTAATGTTTTAGTGTCTTTTTGGGGTGATCTCCATTCATATATTTGAAGGGTCTATCTGTCAAATGTATGAAGGGAGGTTCCCTTCTCCTATTGGCTGGCCTAGCCCACGTGATACCAGGGGCGCTTGAGAACCGCCTGCGCCCCGGGATACGCGGGCCCTGCGCATTTCAACTGCGGAGAGGCCCAGGAGTGGAAGTGTCCGGATCTTGGGAGCCCTCAGGTAAATTCGTAGATTTTTTTCCAATAGGAGACATCCGCACGCAGGAAGCCTCCTATCGGAAATTACGGGCCATTACCTTTAGCTTTGACTTATTTCTATTTTTCCCTGATGTCACCTTAGTCACTGATGCCTTATTACCTTTGTTACTCTCTCTGTCCCTTCCTGACCCACTCTGCTTATTTTTACCCAAAACTCTACCCTGCTCTCCAGCCTTGACATTTCTCTCGCTGCTTTTAAATTTACTCTTTCCTGAATCCTCCCACCCCCACCCCCCTTCATTAGGTCTACTGCCCTAGTTATTCGGTTCCCCAGTCCCAGCGGAAGAGCTCCCTCTTTCCCCAGTACTGGTGCCAGTGCCCCACGAACTGAAACCCCTTCCTCCCACACCACTCGTTGAGCCACGCATTTAAACCTCTAATATGTTTGTCCCTATGCCAATTTGCGCGTGGCTCAGGTAACAATCCAGAGATTATTACCTTTGAGGTTCTGCTTTTTAATTTGGATCCTAGCTCCTCAAACTCCCTCAGCAGAACCTCATTCCTAGTTCTACCTATGCTGTTGGTTCCTATGTCGACCACGCCAATTGGATCCTCCCCCCTCACTCCAAGTTCTTCTCCAGCCGCGAAGAGATGCCTTTAACCCTGGCAGGCAACACAACCTTCGGAACTCTCGGTCGCGGCTGCAGAGAACAATATCTAGCCCCCTGACTATACTGTCACCCGACCACAACCACATTCCCTTTCACTCCCCCAACTTGAATGGCCTTCTGCACTATGGTGCCATGGTCAGCTTGCTCATCCATCCTGCAGGCTTTTCCCTCATCCACATAGGCAGCAAGAACCTCATAACTGTCGGACAAGGGCAAAGGCTGAGGCTCCTCCAGCACTGCACTTGGGGTCCCCTTACCTGCCTGAGTTGTAGTCACACCCTTCTGTATCTGACCACTAACCAGACCTTTACCACTACCTAACCTAAAGGGTGTGACTGCCTCCTGGATCAATGGGGGTGATTTTATCAATGGGGACGTGATGGAGGTGGGAAAGCTGCTTGTCGGGTTTTAGTCCCGCCTCCATTGGCGTCTGGCCAATCCACGCTATTTTCCCTTTATTGGCCTTGTTAAGCCCAGTGGGCTTAGCCGGCCAATTAAGGGAAAGCCGGTGACAGATGACGTCAGCGAATGACGTTTCATCTGTCAAGTTTTTTTGACAGATGAATTGTTATCGTTTGACAGCTCTGTGAAGTTGAGACCTTGGACACAGGCTCACTTAGAAAGCCTTCCTGAGCAGAAAGCAGAGGCTGCTGCATTTAGGAACGCAGCGGCCATTCTGCTTTCTCTGCTGGTGAGATGCGGCAGCTCCGCAGCCTAAAGGGATGAAGCCTGGAGGAAGAAGCAAAGGTAAGTAATCTTATTAAAACACTTTAGACTCACCTCACACATTTACCTCTCCACACTTGCATTCATCACTCACCTGCACTACTGACATTTCGGCCCCGCAGACCCACGGCTTGCCTCGCTGACCCTGGTGAGGTTCGAAGCCGTCGGGAAGCCCACACTTTAGGGCTCAAAATAGGGATTAGCCAAAAAACTGCCTGTTAACTATCTGTTAACAGGCAGTTAATTGGCACTAATCCCCTTCCCGCCTCCAGGAGACAGGACCCGGCGCGGGTCGGGTACCCGCCTCCTGGGAAGATGGCATGGAGGTGGGTTGGGGGCGGGATGGGTACCCGCTCCCAGATTCTGCCATTTTCCCGGCAGTCCTGCCTCCCCAGGGCTGGGAAAATCACCCCAAAGTGTCCAGGTAACTCTCCCCATCCCTGATGCCCGCAATGTCTGCACCTCAGACTCCAGCACAAAAACTCTGAGCTGATGTTCCTCGAGATGCAGGCACTTACTGCAAACGTGGTTGTCCGGGATCACAATGCTCTTCACAAACTCCCACAAGCTGCAGTTGCGGCACACCACCTGCACTGCCATCCCTATATGACCTTGTTTTATTTAATTACATTTAATTAAATTTGTAATTAGGTAACTTAGTTTACAGTGTAGTTTCTTGACTACTTACTTGATCTAGATTAAGTTATGGCTACTGAAATTAAATATCTACCTGTAACACAAAGCACTACAAGTAGTGTACGCAAAAATCAGCAACTCCTTCCCCCTCTTCTCCGAATTCCCACTCTTTCCAAATTCCCAAATAAAACACTCTGTTTAAGTACACGCCGTTTTAATCCCGCTCTGTGCAGACCGCTCTGTGCTGCTCAGTGCTGTAGAACACTGACTGCAAAAATGTCAAAATAAATGTGGCCAGACCCGCTTCCTCTAATTGGCCAGGAAATGCGCTGGGCATGCTTAACAAGCCCTATGAAGGTAAAGTCATTTCAGACAGCGGGATGGAGCAAGCAGTGGGGTCGGGACCCGCCACCGACGTCGCCTGCCGCTGACCCACCGAGGTCAGCAAAACCGCGGCCTTTGTCTTCCTCACCTCAAGGTTTGACTTCTCTAATACCCTCTGAACTCACCTCCCTCCCTCAACTGTTCGCAAGCTTCAGCTTATCCAAAATGTCACAACCCTTATCCTCACTTATCCAATGTCACACATTCCCATCACTGCATTCTCTCAAAGCCCACTGACTTTCCATGCCCCAGCTGGTCAATGTCAAAATTCATGCGCTTGTTCTCACGTGTCTCCATGGCTTCACCCCTGCCCTACATTTGTGATCTCCTCCTGCCTTCTGTTGCTGCATGCACCCTCCACTCCTCCAAGTGTAGTCTTGTCTTTACCCCTTCAGGTCCGCTATTGGTGGGAACTTATTCAGCCACTGCTCTCCTGCCCTCTGGCACTCTCTGCCCAATCCCCTCTACCTTGCCATCTCATTCCCTGCTTTCAAAAACTTCCTCAAAGCCTTTGTCTGTTCTCCATCCTAACTTTCTTTTTACCCCCCTTTTCCCCATGCTTTGTGTTGCTTATTGTAAAGCACTCTGAAAAGTCTTCTGTGTTAAATCCGTGAATCTTGATGTATGGTGTCCTTCAAGAAATAGACAGAGACTGCAGAGGAACAGTCAACAGGTGTTTACTGGATGAGGGTTACTCTAAAAACTAACAGTACAGATCCCTACTCAGGGTTTATATACAGGTGTGGTCACTGCCGGTACTACAGTATACAGGAGCTGTAAAAAGTAGTTCTCCCCTTAAAGGTACATACACTACATTCTGCATATGAGGGGTGCCATATGAATCACAAGTTGTTGGCATTGCTAATATGATGCAGCTTGGTATTGTCCCAGAACCACGAATTGCAGTGGAGACAAAATCAAATGGTCTTGCACAGAAACTGCATCATGAAATCTGGCCATTCAGTGTTGGTTCTTACCCCTCACACCAACAGTCGCCCCCTTTTTTTAACAAGCTATCAAATCTATTTGTTAAAGGTGGCATTATCTCTGCTTTAATCACCACCTCCAGTAATGTATTCCACAGCCTCACAACACTCAGTGTAAAGACATTTCTGCTGCTCTCTGTCCTAACTCCCTCAACCACTGCAAACAGTTTGTTTCTATTAACTCTGTTCCATCCTGACAATTTTTAACACCTCTCTCAGATCACCCCATAATCACCGCTGTGCTAATGCAAACAGCACCAATTTTTCAAGTCTTTCTTCATATTTCTTTCCTTGTACCAGACAGCATCCGACTGAATCTGTGCTGTACCCTCTCTATTGCCTCAACTTCCTTCCTATAGAGTGGAGCTGAAAATTGTCTGCAATACAGTAGTGTTACTAAGCTTTTATATACATTCACCATTACACCTTGACTTATATATTCTATACCTCTTGCTATAAAATGCACAGGAGATAAACTAGTGTGCATGCATGAGCGAATATATATGTGTGGATATATATATATGCATATATGATTTATAAAATCACGGTGTGGCACGAGGCCAGCGGAGATCAGGCGAATAGGTCACAGCAAGGATTTTAACCTCCCACATGCACCAATCTCATTGGACATGGTCGGGAGGGGAGTGTTAAAATCTAGAGTTACTGGTGCTAAAGGTAAACCTCCTTTTATGTTGCGATCTCAATAGTTGTTTCTGATGCAGCGCAACTCTTTGCATCAATCAAAATAGTCTGAAGCTCTATGCACTGGCGATCAGGTCATATATATACATATATATGACAGAAACGGAGAGAATGAATAATGGAAAGATATGCCATGAGGAGGAAGAGTCTGAATGTAGAGTGGTCCCACTGGGAGCAATATTATTTTTTTCTCCTGATGGCTTCCTCAAAAATGACAGGCTGATTATCAGTTTATAAAGAAGACCTTTAGGAAGAGATAATGTGTTGTTACTTCTATCTCAATGCTCACACGTTGAAGGTGTCTGATTGAAATATCTGAAATGGCATCATTAACTTCTCAATGGTGTGCAGAAAGAATCGAAACCACAGCATTGACAATAACCGTGGAAGTATTTGCAACTTTGGATATAATGACTAATGGGCCCCTTTTCTTGCTGAGAATACAGAGTTAGCATTAAAATGTAGCAGTCATGTCTAAATTATGCTTGTCATTATGTAGCCCAGGGAAAGGATGCTTAATTCAGTAAGTCTTGCACATGTATGCTAAAAAGAAACTGTGTCATTGAAATACAGTCACCGTAGCGCAGGCAATTTCAATCTAGTTTTCATTTATATTAAAAAAAACTCCTGGGATGTTTTCTTATGTGTTTAACAAACATGTGTCTACTCACTGAGGAATGCAGTGACTACAGATTTCATTCATGAATAATCTGAAGAAGTATTGATGCTCAGATACTGAATGTTCCTGCTAAAAATTCAGTGCAGAGTCCGAACAGGATTTTTTTTTTGCATATTTACTAATCCAAGACTATGATTACCATGTTGATGTCCAAAGTAAGCTGAGTATCTCACCCTCAACTGTGTAAATTCAATCCCCAACCTCCATCATCATTGGTCGAGTGGGAGGTATGTTAACACTCTAGTGACCTCTAATGAGAGAAATCAAGTACTGGAATGTGATAATACTTTCCATTGGTCTATGAGCCACTGAGGCTGATTTTCAGTAGATGCAAGCAAAGGACAGACAGACACAACCGGGGCTAACTAGTCCTTCCAATTAATTTTCTGCTGCGATGCTGGAAGGGAACCAATAAGAAATAGGCCTTAAACCCTGCACCCATTCCTTCTCCAATTAAAGGATTGGATAGGGGCAGACATCAGATTGCCGACAGCCAAAAAAAGGCAAGTAACTTTTTTTACAGGTGCAGTGCGACAGGGATCGGGGCTGAAGACCTTCTGACTACTATTTTTGAATGACAGCCAGAAGGCCCTGAAGCAAGAGGTCATTACGACACCCGTTTCCTGGGACATGGGCCTACACCTGGGCTATGTTGGGCCTAGGTCGGTGTATTGATTTGTATGTGGGTTCAATTACGACACATTCATGAAAGAGATGTCTTTTTATCTAAAGTATGTTCAACTCAGTTAACAGCATTTACAAGAGACACCATCATAGGGATCCATCTAAAGCAAAACCAAAACTAAACGAAACTGTTTGTCTCTCACATGCCCTCTGCTGGTCAGGCATAAATAATCAATACCTGCAAATATGCTGGTAAGGCATCATAATCAAACAGGCAAATACCATCACTATTTGCTGATATCATTACATCTCCCTTTCTTAAAACAAAAGTATTTTACTTTTATCTAACAACATGTTTTCTTTGTATTACTCTGCATTTTAACTGTAACACTTAATGAACTTACATTATCATTATCAAGGTTCTTTAACCTTGTTTTGTGTGTTCACATGAAATATGTAAATACCTAGAACTTGAAGAAAGAATAAGATAACATTACTTCCTTCTATAACAAGAGTCCTTAAACTTGTTCAATGAGTCTCTCAGGAGGCTTCACGTGTCTTGAGGATTTTCTGATTGATTGTCCTTGAATCTGAGTTGTTGCCTCAGATGATGATTTCTCAGCTGTGTGATCAGGTTGTTCAACAGTATCAGTCTTTTGACCTGCTGTGTGATCAGGTTGTTCAACAGTATCAGTCTTTTGACCTGCTGTGGCTGGTCCCATGAGAAGATCTCGACGATTTCTTCGCAGAACAGCACCCTCATCTGTCTGAATGGTGTATGATCTTGGTTGAACTTCACTCAGGACAGTTCCCTTCTGAGTCCATATGTTTGTTTTGTCTTTGAACCTTACTTGGTCACCAGTGTGGAGTTCAGGTAGGTTTTGTGTTCCTCTGTCATAGTAGTACTTTTGCTTTTCTTTCTGTTGTTCTTTGAACTTCCTCACTTTCTCCCCCTCTTTTGTTTTCAGGAGGTTCTCCGGGATGGGTAGGTTTGACCTTAGCTGACGTCCCATAAGGAGTTGGGCTGGTGACATACCACACTCGAGCGGCGTTGTGCGGTATACAAGCATGCTTTGGTAGAAGTCAGTTCCACTGTCTTTTGCCTTGTACATCAGTCTTTTCACTGTCTGGACCGATTTTTCCACTAGACCATTGGACTGTGGAAAGTGAGGACTTGACGTTGTGTGGACAAAGTCCCACTCTTTGGCAAAGTGTCGGAAACTTGCATTGTAAAACTGAGGTCCGTTGTCTGTGAAGACCTCGCTTGCCACGCCATGTCTGGAGAATATGGCTTTCATACATCTTATCACAGCATCTGCAGTGGTGGTGTACAGTCTACAAACCTCTGGATACAGGGAGTAATAGTCTGTGACTACAAGATAGTCCTTCCCTTGACATACAAATAGGTCAGCGCCTACCTTCTGGTAAGGTCTGTCTGGTGCTGGGTGTGGCTTTAGTGGTTCTACCGGATTGCTTTCTTGATATTTCAGGCATATTGTGCAGTTTGACACCTCATTTGTCACATCTTGGTTGATTCGTGGCCAGTATATCACCTCTCGTGCTCTTTTCTTACACTTTTCGATTCCCAGATGTCCTCCATGGATCCTTTTTAGCATCTCTTTTCTCAGACTCTTTGGGATAACTATTTTACTTCCTTTGTAGATGATGTCTTCGACCACTGATAGTTCCGCCCTGCAGTTCCAGTACTCTGCCATGTCAGGTGAGCAGTCTTGCTTCATGTTGGGCCATCCATCCAAGATGCTTTTCCTCAGTCGCCTCATTGTTTCATCTTTGTTTGTCTCAGTCTTTATGAGCTCCATTTTTGCATCTGCTATGGGCAGTGCACTTGTGATCATGTCCACATAGGCGTTCACTTTTTCATCCATTTTGGTGTTTGCGGGCTCACTTGGGTCTACAGCTCTGGACAACGTGTCTGCTGTATACATCAGCTTACCCGGTGTGTACGCAACATTCAGTGTATAGCGTTGCAGCCTGATCATCATTCTTTGTAGTCTAAGCGGACAGCTATTTAGTGGCTTTTGGAACAATGCAATCAAGGGCTTATGGTCAGTCTCTACACTGATTGCTTGTCCTGCCACAAACTGGTAATCTTTCACAGGCGTATGTGATGCTGAGCAGCTCCTTTTCTATTTGAGCATATCGCGTCTCTGTGTCTGTCATTGAGCGCGATGCATATGCAATAGGTTGCCAGTAGTCATATTTTTGCAGAAGAACGGCACCGAGCCCACTCTGTGATGCATCTGATGATATCTTGATGGGTCTCGTTTGGTCATAAAACCTCAGAACTGGTTCCTCTGTGAGCAGTTTCTTTAGATCACTCCATGACTTCTCATGCTCATGATTCCATTCCCATTCTATGTTCTTTTCAGTTAGTCGTCTCAGTGGCGCCATCTTTTCTGAGAGGTTGGATATGAATTTACCCATGTAGTTGATCATTCCATTAAACCTCTGCACGTCCTTTTTGCATTGTGGCTTTGGCATATTCTCAATGGCGGACACCTTTCTGGGATCTGGTCTGATGCCCTCACCGCTAAGGATATCTCCCACGAATGTCAGTTCTGTCACCCCGAGCTGGCATTTCTCTCTATTCAGCTTCAGGTTTGTTTTCCTTGTTGCTTCCAGCAGTTTTTTCAGTCTCTCGTCATGCTCAGTTCTCATGGTTCCCCATACTATGATGTCATCCATTGATGTATCAACTCCCTCCAGGTGCTCATAGATCATATGGATAGTTTTGTGATACACTTCAGGAGCTGAGGCAATGCCAAATGGTAACCTTAGGAATCTGTATTTGCCAAATGGACTGTTGAACGTGCACAGTCTTGAACTTGCCTCGTCCAATTTCATCTGCCAAAATCCTGATGATGCATCTAACTTGCTGAAATACTTTGCATTTGCAAACTGTGCCATGATTTCCTCACGTGTAGGAAGCTTGAAGTGCTCGCTCTTTATTGCTCTGTTTAGATCTCTTGGATCCAGGCAAATTCTGAGCTTTCCATTCTTTTTGTCCACAACGACGAGGGAACTCACCCACTCAGTTGGCTCATCTATCTTCTGAATCACGTTCAGGCTTTCCATCCTGTCCAACTCTGCCTTCAGTTGCTTTTGAAGAGCAAACGGAACTTTTCTGCATGGATGTATGACCGTTGGCATACTTTTATCTACTCTGATCGTCTGTTCTCCTGGAATGCAGCCTAGACCCTTAAATAGGTCGTTGTACTCTTTCATGAGTTCATCATAGACTGTCTCTCCTTCGCTTTCCACAACGAGGACTCTCTTTATCAGGTTCAGTCTCTCACAGGCTTTTAAACCTAGTATGGCCTGCACATCCTTTGGCACCATGATTAATGCTAGCGTGTGCTCTTTGTCCTTGTGTGTCACTTTGACAATGCATCTTCCTTTCACTGGCATATCAGTACCCGAGTATCCTGTCACTTTCACTTTTATTCCATGTATCTTTGGTTTGGGTCTAATTTTCTTAAAATCAGTCTCTGATATCACATTAACTTGTGCTCCAGTATCCAATTTAAATGGAATATGTATGTCATTCACTTTTAGTGTCAACATCCAGTCTCTTTTTTCTTCTTTTTTGTTTTCAGACACAACATCTACATAGAACTCCTCTATCTCGCTTTCATCTACTGTATGGACCTTGCTTTGTTGCACTTGGTTCTTACAGCAACGGGCATAATGGTTGTTTTTGTTGCAACTATTGCATGTTTTACCATATGCTGGACACTTTTTTGGTGGATGCTGTGTACTGCATTGACCACATGACTTTCGATTGCCCCTTTCATTTTTGTTCGTTGGCCACGCCTCTTTTTTCACATTGGCGCTCTTTTTGTTAAACGGTTTGTGTCCGTTCTTTCTCACTGCATCCACGTTGCAGCTACTGTCACTGAACAGCTCCTTTGCCTGCAACTTCACAGTCTCTGTAGCCCTACACAGTGCTATGGCTTTTCCCAGGTCTAGATCTTGCTCTCTTAGCAGTCTTTCCCTTAGACCATTATCTGGAATACCACACACCAGTCTGTCTTTTATCAGCGAGTCTGTCAGTCCCCCAAATTCACATGTTTTGCTTCGGTTTCTCAGTTCAGTCACATACTGATCAATAGTCTCACCCGTTTTCTGTACACGTGAAAAATCTGTGCCTCTCAAACGTCACATTACGTTTAGGTATGCAGTAGGCCTCAAACTGTTCCATTATTTTATCTAGCTTCATTTTGTCTCCATCAGCAGCGAATGTGAAGTTATTATACACCTCCAGCGCTTCATCACCCACGACATGTAAGAACACTGACGATTTCTGTTTATCACTTTTCTCGTCGGCTCCGATTGCTGCTAAATACAACTCTAAACGTTGTTTGAATCTCCTCCAATTCTCAGCCACATTACCTGTCAACTGAAGCTTCGCCGGTGGGAGTAAACCTTCCATTTTTCACTTCGTTAGCTATTCTCCAATGGTAAGTAACGATGTTCTCTTTTGGCTTGCTAATATGTGGAGAGCTGATTTAACTTCAGATTTTTCCTCTTCATCTCTTTCAATCACTTCTGACACCATGTATTGACTTGTATGTGGGTTCAATTACGAGACATTTATGAAAGAGATGTCTTTTTATCTAAAGTATGTTCAACTCAGTTAACAGCATTTACAGGAGACACCATCTTAGGGATCCATCTAAAGCGAAACCAAAACTAACCTAAACTGTTTGTCTCTCACATGCCCTCTGCTGGTCAGGCATAAATAATCAATACCTGCAAATATGCTGGTAAGGCATCATAATCAAACAGGCAAATACCATCACTATTTGCTGATATCATTACAGTCGGTAGCCTGAACCTGCAAATACATAAGGTTCAGCTCAGGCAGTGTGTACTTCACCTGACTAGCAACTAGGTACATGATGTCTCCCATTCTCTGACTTTGGACCAGCAGAACTTTTAATAACTGTTCCAAAGTGAGGAAAGCCTTTATTGTTCTGTGGTTTGCATTGTTACCGTTTAGATTCATTGATCTGTCCAGGACTCATTTTGGCAAATGAGTTTTGGTCAAGCACGCAACCAGCCTCCTGACTGGTGAGAGTTCCTGGTCTTTTTCCTAATGGAATACTAGAACTTCTTTACAAAGTCATCGTCTGCAAATGGTTCAAATTTGAACCTTCTGCCTTATGATCTGGTGTCAAGGGATCAAGGGATATGGGGAGAAGGCAGGGACAGGGTACTGAGTTTGGATGATCAGCCATGATCTCATTGAATGGCGGAGCAGGCTCGAGGGGCCGAATGGCCTACTCCTGCTCCTATCTTCTATGTCTGTGTTTCTATGTGTTAAACACCAGTGTGACCAATTCAATCGGAAACGTCCCTATGCTATAAACTTTTATTGATTAGTAATTAAAAGATCAAAGGTGTGCTGTTTAATTTTCTGCCTTCAAGTATCTCAGTTTCATGTTTTAAAGTTACTTCATTCTTAATGCTGTTTCCCACCCCTCCTCCTTACATTGGGCTACAGTTTCTTATGTGGGGGAAATCAGTTATTTGCGCCATACCTGTGCCCATTTTGCCGATGTGAGATTGCATATAGGTTAAAAGTTTCCATCTACAAAAATCTCATTGAAACTTATAAAATTCTAATAGGACTGGACAGACTGGATGCAGGAAGGATGTTCCCGATGGCCGGGGAGTCCAGAACCAGGGGTCACAGTCTAAGGATAAGGGGTAAACCATTTAGGACAGAGATGAGGAGGAATTTCTTCACCCAGAGAGTGGTGAACCTGTGGAATTCTCTACCACAGAAGGCAGTGGAGGCCAATTCATTAAATATGTTCAAGAAGCAGTTGGATATATTTCTTAAGGCTAAAGGGATCAAGGGATATGGGGAGAAGGCAGGGACAGGGTACTGAATTTGGATGATCAGCCATGATCTCATTGAATGGCGGAGCAGGCTCGAGGGGCCGAATGGCCTACTCCTGCTCCTATCTTCTATGTTTCTATGGCCGAGCAGCCAGATCAGTGATGACAACAAATGGGACTGGTGAGAGTTTCTGGCCTCTTTCCTTATGGAATTCTAGAACCTCTTTAGAAAGTCATCATCTACAAATGGTTAAAATCTGAACCTTCCATCTTATGATCTGGTATTAAACACCAGTGTGAGCAATTCAATAGGCAGGCGGACTGCAGTTCATTCCTTTGGACTATCCTTGAGCAAGATCATTATCCAAAACACTTCATATGAAAATTCTATTACTGAGAAAACACAAATGGTTTTAAATTCATTTGTTCTCCACTCTCTTTGTGATTGTGCTCTCAACTGCAATATAGTTAGAGACTAGATTTTTAAAAAATGTATAAATCGTGGAAGTCAAAAATTCCTTATGTCAGAATGGCCTTTTGATTTAGTCTGAGCACACGCAGTTAATAAGTGTATAGTTCACTTTTCAAAATGCACTTGCTTTTCGTGGAGCCAGCACTGCAGTACAGAGCATTAAATTGTGATTATGTTGCAATCATTAATCCTTCAGTGTAGATGTCATCACGCATCAGCGACATAAAGCACACTGGCTGTCGAAGTCTGTCATGAAAAATAAACAGACCCAAAATGTAATAACATCAAGTGCCAGAGAACAAAATGGATATATGGGACTGAATCCAAGGCTGTAATCTGGGGGTTAGGGGACCTTTTAACTGCATATAAGAACATAATGGCCCGGATTTAGTGTTGATAATAGTGAAGCTATCAGCACTCACCGTTACCACGGATTAAATTGGACAGCAACGTCTGGCATACGCACATGCGCATTTGAACGCTGAAATCAGAAGTTGCTGTCAGAAATACCCCGCTCCTCCAATGGCTGCGCTGCAACTGTCCTCGCTGATTGATTTCGGTGCCGAGTCTATGTAAAAGCGTGATGTTGTGGTACTTACTAACTAGTTACCCACTAAACACTCCAGAAGAAGTTAGGGTTGGTGCATTCAGGGATAAGTGAATTTTTAACAGTGTGATAAGTGATAATTACTGCCAAACTCTGGCCCTGAAAAAATAATTTTACAAGGATGGAGTCTCATTCCTTCAGAATTTAATTAGTGTTGGAGATTTAATAAAAAATTTTTAAAATGTTTTTGCTTTTTTTGTCTGTCTCTATTATCTTTCTCTCTTAATCCTACCTTTCTTTCCCAATCTTTTTTTCCCGCTTTCTGTACATGATTTAAATCTAATTTATACTTCCTGGTTTATACTTACTGGTTTATACTCTCATGTGTCTCCGTGAAGATTCCTCAAACTGATTGGTTGAAGAGCCTCCATGTTTCTTGACCTGCTCACAGATGCCATAGAACCCCTGTAGAGGGCGCCGCGCTAGATCAGACACCTGATGAGAGCTAGTCTCCGTCCTAAAGCCCACAAAAGCTCTATGGGCAGCTGTCCGCAAGGTGAATGGCGAGAGCCATTCCTTTGCCACTGATTGCAAAATCCAGACCAACATTTAGAAACAGGAAACGGTCTTTTTTTTTTTTTTTTTAAACTCATCCATTTTTGATAGATAGCCTTATCACCAAATAACAAACTCCTATTCCTTTACAGGAAAGCATATTATTATCGCTTGAACAACTTCTTAATGCTTGCTTCAGTGGGGTTACCTGGTAGCTTATTCCACAACTCTATTAGCATAGTGAACCATTTTCTTGAATCAAATTTGTCCATTCCCTTCATTGTTTTGCAAACGTCAATTAGGTTCTGTCAAAGTCTTCTCTTTTTTCCAAGTAAAATGATGCTTCCATAACTTTTCCTCACAACTTAAATTCCAGATGCCTGAAATTATCTTGGTTGCAAATCCCTCGCAAAGATCTAAAGTGCTCCAGCGCAGAAAGTTCATTAACTTACCCGATAGCACAGTGGCCTATTCATACATCTTCATGGGGAGAGCAGTTTTCAATTTACTGTTGGAGCCAAACAATACAGTGGTAGTGTCTATTCCACTTGGTGATAATTGATATCGACTGCCAGTTGGCAGTTATGTGGATGAAGACTCCAGATATAATTATCTGAGGGAAATTCACAGAGGAAGCCAGTGACATCTGTAAAGAAGAAAATATTAAATGCCGCATGAAAATAGTTTAAGGCAGACAGAAGCAGACTGAGAGAACAGATCCAAAAGCATTTATTATAAATGTACTGCCCTTTCAAAGCACAACACACCAATCTTAACAACGAACTGCCATTAGATGAAAATACAATCTAATTTGTCTCCTTTTCACATTGTGCTGGAGCATCCATAGCAACAGGAGTACGCCGTTCAGCCCTTCAAGCCTGTTCCCCATTCAATCAGATCATCTGTACCTCAACTTGTAAGCATTTACATAAAAAGATATATTTTTAAAAAGAATTACTTCCCTTCCCATTTTGATTTTTTTAATGCTGCAGCTAAATGGCCCAGTTGTTTGGGCTGGCATGTGAACTCGTTTCAGACTTCTGCTAAAGCAGACGTGTAACCGGGACTTGATGAAGAATAGCCTGGGATGACTCGCCTACTGATTTCCCTCCTTCTCTGTGGGGTAACACCCAAAGGTAACTCGCAACTTGCTAAGTAGGTAATCTCAGGCATGATCAACAGCCACTGTTCTTTGACAGTGTGTGGTTTAATTGGAATGAGGCTGAGTTCATGATATATAATGCAGTATTTTAGTGTCAGCCTCAGGAAGAAAAGAGCTAGTTTTTCAGTTCTTATCCAACAGCTACTCCTTGCCGCTGGAGATTCTGTTTTACTGGAGAATGTCCTGTTCCTGCGTGTAATGATGTAGGTATTTTGTCCTACATGAGTGAGTTTCAGTCAGTGCTAAAAGGGGCACTGCCTTGTAGTGGATCTATCATTACAGTACAGACCATTGAATCATGAAGAAAAAAGAAACTCTAGGTACAATGATGCTTTCAAGATTTGGAAGGAAGAATTGAGCTACATAGATGCAAGATGTAAAATTATTACTAATATCTGAAAATGTTGTACTTGTTAACCTTAAATATCATTGACAATATATGCTTAATACATTGGAATTAATCTCTAGATGAAGGATGTCCAAACTATGGCTTTCATGGGCCTTGGCGATGGCTCCCATAAAGCCCAGGCAACTCTGTTCTGATTGTGCTTTTTGTTATAAATCTCATCATCATGAAGAAACGACTCATGAAATAACACTGGACGGCCAGCTGGTGGCGCCGTCCAAGGAGTATAAATACTCGGGCATGGGCCCAGCTTGCCAGGGACATTTTGTAAGACAGGAACTAGTGAAGTACAACTAGACCTCCATGTTCTGAAACAAGTTGATTAAAGCCTTGCTTTATACTTGAACCAAGTGCGTAGTGAGTTATTACGTCACTTTTATTTTGCCTTCCTTGGTTTGAAATGTTCATATCTCACGGGCTGGGAGATTACTTTTACCTCGTTGGTGCATAAATCCTAAAGCAGAACACAAGATCTGTTGGTATCTGCTTCTTATGATTATTACAAATTAGTGGGGACATTGATTTAAACATTATGGCCTAGAAATTCGGTTGTGGGTCCGCCAGGGCTTTAGCGCCCGAAATTTTGCACCAGCGTTAATGCCGCTGCGCCCGACGAAAATTCGGTTGCCCCGGGCCCAGACGGCGGCGGGCGCTAATGGAGGGTTTTTGCGCCTCACTATGGGCGTTCAGTGCAGTTTTGAGGCACTAATCCCCCGCTGCGGCACCCGAGGCGGTGCGGCAGGCTGGGGTACTGCAGGCCTCCTCCTTCTGTTAAGGAGGAGCTGCCTGCAGCCGACCGCTGGCCGGTCGATTCGCCCGACAAATGAGCCCGGCACCTCGGGGAAGAGCCGGGCTCGCGGGCCACACACACCAGTGCCGCGGGGGGGTGGTGGAGGAGTCCGGGGAGGGAGGTGCGGGCAGGCGGCCGCCGGGAAAGCGGCCAGCCGCCGCTCCACCTTTATGCGCCGGCGCAAAGGTGTGTAACATCCCTTTCAACAATCGTTGGTTGCGGCTGCCACGGGCGAGGCGGCCGCAACTGAATTTGGGCTTGGGGCCGGGTTACCACGGCAACCGGGACGCTGCGCACACCGATGACATCATCGGTGCCGGCGCAGCGCTACCGGCTAACGCCGATGGTAGGGCCCAACGCAATTTCGTTACCAGCTATAATTCCAGCGCAAGACCCTCTAACGCCTCTAATTGGGCGCTAACCCCACCGAATTTCTAGGCCTATATGTTGCCCGCAAGACACTGTGCTACGGTCCTAAGTATCCCAAGAAGACAAAAAGAGGTTGGACGCTCCTGCTCCAGATCTATTGTAAATTGTTATTGTGTAAACTAGTCGACTTGCTTATGTGCGATCAATCAATGACAGTAAGACAATACTCTTATAAGCAAAATTAATTTATTTGAAGTATAATCCTTGAAAGAAAGTTAAGCACTTGGAACCAAGCAAGCTCAGTCGGGGAAACGATGACACTCGAATTAGAATTCTTGAGCTCAATCTTCTCAAGTCAAATGCAAATTCCCATTACTTTATACTGATTTATATACCTTCATTTCTCACAAGTTTCTTATCGAAATGCTCTGTTACGGCACGGGGAGCATGACCTAATCAAGCCTGGTTCACGTACAATGAGCTACAGTGTGCTTGATGCAGTGGTCTTATTGATATAGGTGATGCTGACTCAACCTTCAATCATCCTGTTATCTACTCTCCAACTTGCTAAACAAAGCAAGTTCCTCTTATCTTTCCTTTCCCTAGGTCTCCGGACCATTCTGCAATTATGTTTCAACAAGGTTAGTAACAGGCAGTACCATATATGGATGTTTTCAAAGTTCAGAGAAAGCAGGTGAATTGAATCTCCAGAATTGAATCTTCTGTCTACGTTTGTACGCTGATTCTTTATGTTACTGGAGTCAGCATTCTACTTTTTAACTCTTCTCACACATATCACCTAACAATTGCATCACTGCTGAATTGTGTTGGTACCATGAACCATGACACGAATGCAAGTTAACAGGACAAATCAGGTACAGTGTTTTGATTCCTCGCAGTAGTATTGGTGTGGGCATTTCTGTGGGGCACGAGAGCTAGTGACAGTGTTAATATAGCAATGCAGGTGACAAGTATATAACTTTACAGTTTCTGGTCCATCATCCTTTATTTTATGCTCACTGCTGCCACAATCATGGTAACCAATAGCAAAAGTACACTCGTGGATTCTTAGTGATCCATCAAGTCACAGGCTTCCAGCCTCTACACATTTACGATTAGCTGGATAAGAATTTGAAAAGGATGAGTATGAAAGAATATGGGCAAAGAGTAGGGAAACGGGTTTAGAATCAGTTAGCTCCAGTTGAAGAATTAGCACCAGTAAAGATGAAGTGGACCAAGTGGTATCCTCCTGTGTTGTAATTTGTGTAAAGTTTGCTGGATTTCTGCCTTGCTTACATTGGACGTACCCAGAAGGTTGCTCTGCATATGCTCAAGATGGTCTGCAGAAGCAAAATCCAGCTCGTATTAACGTTTGATTTAGTCTGTGAGAGACCTTGATCGGGGGTCTGCATTCTCTAGACGATAATTTTCCACCCATTCATTTTAATGCGCAGAATGTCACAGGCTGGGGAGTACAGAAGGTCCATGACAGTAAAGCATGTTCATCCTGTGCTTCTCCTGCATTGGGATCTTTTCTCTAAACACCAGTTACCATTCAGTGAGCTTCAGAAACTCCAGGGCATCTCCTTTGATCCCAGTTCTGCGTTTGGACGATGCTGTGTCGGTGAACACCTCAGGCTGCTTTCCATCTTCACCTCACTGCTGTTCACTGTTTTGGTTTTCGTCAGCTGTTCTCTCGACTGACTTATTGATAAATGGGAATCTATTACCCGTACTGGGCCCAAGATGTGCTCTTAAGCTTCTCTTGGCATGCACACCACCCTCTTATAATTCTCTGAGGTGATAAGTGGACAATGCTGTTTATTCTGCAATGCACTTACTGTATTTTAATAGAACTCCTAATCAGCTGTATAAATGTGCAGGACATATTGGTCATTGCACCAGCGACTGTTCTGCAGGAGATCTTTCAGAACTAAGTACTGCAGGGATCACTTCCATTTCCCACACCAGCTGTCCTTGTGCCCTTTGTAACACCTGATTTTACCCAGAGTCAGGAGCAGAATGCAGGCCTGAACATTTGGATACACTAATTGCTGTTTGTGAAATTGCCTTGAATTATAAGCAGAAAGTGGGAATTTAAAAAATCATGCCCATCATCAACGGACTACCTTCTGCTCTCTTGCATCTAACTGCAGAATTCCTGCCAGTACAAAATCTGGCACGCTCTAAATATTGAATTAGCATTGGGGATAATATTATGACCCTCACCTACCGCTCGGCTTCGCACAGCAGTCCCATCCTTCTGCTTAAAGGTTTAATTGCTGTTACCCTGAAATCGGCTACTTCTTTCACAGTGTGACGAGCAATAGCTTCTGGGGTTTTATAATTCCCTTCCTTACATTAAACGAGACCTCAGACATGGCTGATTGACAGGAAGACCACTGTCCTGTAACCGTCTCAGAAGAAACAGCGAGTATATGAGTGGGAGAGTCAGTGCCAGCAGCTCCATGCTCCAATTTTGGTGCTGAATTTCTAATTAGAAAGCCCTGAATGTGCCACTAAACTCCAAGTACAATGAGTATTGCTCTGGTGGGGCCTCCACTTTTCGATTAAAGAGAATTCACCAAAAATTATAGACCCCATTTATTCTGATTCTACCAAATTTGCATTGGGCACTAACGCTTACTGTTTACCCTCCTGCGTCCCTCTCCCCATCCCTGCTAATGCAGCTTCTAGGGCACTGCAGATTCACCAGAATGATACTGGGGCTAAAGGGGTTAAATTATCAGGACAGGTTGCATAGACTAGGCTTGTATTTCCTTGAGTGTGGAAGATTATGGGCTGGTCTAATTGGTGTATAAATGATTCGAGAGGCTGGAATTTTACCGGTGCTCAGAATGCGGGCTTGGAGGCAGGTCCGCTATCAAAATTACAAAGATTGACCGCGGGTCGGTATCCCGCCATAAACCCGCCTCCTTGTCAGTTTCCCAAGTGTCGGGTCTGTGATCAGCCAATTTAGATAGTTAAAAGCTTATTAAAAGGTAGTTAAGAACCATTTTTCCATGTACTTACCATTTAACCAGTTTTTCAACGAAGTTCCCAGAGAGCGGCTATCACGCCAGGTAAGTGTGTCAGGTTCTCAATGACTGTGGATTGCTGTGAATAGGTGAAAGCTGCAAATGTGGAATAAAACCTACCATTTCACAGCTGTTCACTTTCCAATCTTAGAAGCTGGAGCATTAATGATTTGGAATCAACTTTGAGTTTTACTGTATGCACTTTTGAAGTGTTTGGAGTAAACTCTCTATCCACTGTCACCTCCTTGGAACAACCTATCTCAACATTGACAGATTATTTCTGTCATCTCAACGTCACCTGCCATCTATTCCATCAGCATCGGTGCCCTTGAAAAAATCTCACCTTGGTCCTCAAAATCCCAACACGATCAGCCCCAACACCAGCATCACCAGGCACACCAGCAGCACCAACATCCACACCAACCTTCTCCGCAATCAACTGATGCTGCACTGGACACAGGGCATCATCACCCATGCACATTGCTGCCCGGGACGCCAGCGATGGCCTCACCATGTCCAGATTGCCTTCACTTAACACTGTACACCCTGGCTGCCACATGATGCACCAGGTTGGCACCACCCCACACCAGCACCATAAAGCATCCCTACAATGTCCAAGCCATTCCTTCCACACTCATGTTATGTCTCACCATTAACTGGAACTCACTAAGACACTTTCAAAGGTGCACACAAATCTGTCCAAGAAGGCAAAGTGGTAACAATAAGGATTTCAATGCTTGACAACACATTAACAGAAACAAACATGAACATTGGCTAAAACAACCCAAGTGCCTACCCTTGTGTGTTGTTAGTTGGTATGATTGGACTAGGATGAGGGTGAGTGTGATGGGTGGCTAGTGAGATGGGGATGTGATAATGTAGATAGAGAGGGATGGGTGGAGGTGCAAGGTAAGTTGGTGTGAGTAAGGATGTGCAGGGAAGGCAGAATGATGGGGATGTGATGAATGGCACAGCAGGATGAGGTTGAGTGTAGATCATTGAAAGATTTGAGCCACTGCAGCCTGGTCCTCCTGATGACATCCCTGCTTGTGCCCTCCGGTGCAATGAGCAGCCAGGCTGCGTTGGTGTCCTGGGGAGATCTCTATCACCCATTGGAAGGGAAGAGAACCTAACTGTGTGCTGTGACTCCCTCCATAAGCATATGGTGGGAGCCATGAGAGAGCCTGGGTACAGCTGTGCACCTTTGTGCAGTGCTCGTCAGTGTTTGCAGCACCTCGATGTTGTAAAACAGTGACAGCACAACTGCCAAAATTAATGTGGACATGGCCCCTTTAAGGAAACCGGCTGATGACGCGTCATCAGATCCGCTTCCTTTTAATTGGCCGGGAACCTCGCAGGGCGGGCTTAACAAGACCAATCGGGGCAAAAACATTCGGAGGAGGCGGAATGAAGACAGGTGCGGAGTTTGCAGCCACTGTCTACTCCGGCCGCACCAGACTCACCACGGCTGGCGAAATCGCGGCCAGAGAAACTATTTCCTCCGGTGGGGGAGTGCAGAACAAGGGCCCATAACCTTAACATTAGAGCTAGACCCTTCATGGGTGATGTCAGGAAGCACTCCTTCACACAAAGGGCAGTGGAAATCTGGAATGCTCTCCCCCAAAATGCTGTTGCGGCGAGGTCAACTGAAAATTTCAAAATTGAGATTGATATATTTTTGTTGGGGAAGGGTATTAAGGAATTATGGAACGAAGGCGGGTAAATGGAGTTAAGATGCAGATCAGCTGTGATCTAATTGAATGGTGGAAGAGGCTCAAGGGGCTGAATGGCCAACTCCTGCTCCTATGTTCTGCTTGTGACTGTGAAGAGAGATTTTTAATTAGTGCTGAATTGTAGATTATTTTGTACTGTGGATCGTGTTCCCACAATGAACCAGGTTGAGTAAACCACAAATTCATTTTCATCAAGTACAATCACAGCTGTTAGATGGAACCTCCAGACTGTTGGTCTGACTGAGATTGAAACTCAAACATTAGTGATGCCTGCTCCCTACTGCAGCACCCAGTTCCAGTCAAGAATTTCAAAGTATTTTCAAAGACATGCTATGCACCAAGGCCCTTTCCCCTCTAAAAGTAATCAAGATGTTCCTGGAGGAAAGTGTGACTATTGGTGAATATTGGAGGTGGAGGAAATGGCGGAAGGTGATCGGTCAAATGCGGAGACTGGTGGGATGGAAGTTGAGGACTAGGTGAACACTATCATGATTCTGAAAGTGGAGAGAAAGGATGAATGAAGAATGGCAGGTCTCCTTTGAAAACTTCTGATAAGAGCCTTTGACTTAAAAGTGATTGATGCCAATGAGAAGAGCTAAGTAGATGAAGAAGAAAGAAACAACAAGGGGTCTCATGTAGGGATCAGCAAGAAGCATGATGAGGTAATAATCCCCCTTAACCCCCTCTTTCTCCCCCCCACCACCACCACCACCACACACAAAAATAGCTTATTCATAAAAAGTGCAAGAGAAGGAGCAGTGAATGTAAGGTTGAAATGGACTGAGGTAGCTATGGATCAGCACTGTGGAGAATTATCAAGTGCAGCAGTTTGTCAACTAATCACCCTTACTGTGCAGTAAACATGACGATTGTACCATGGATTTTAAATGTTGTACTATTATTGTTCCAAGTATGGTTCATGGAGATTGTCACCACAACTCTATTCAATAACATGCTAGACTAATTCTGTATGACTCAATGAGTCTCAACTCTGCATTGTCAGGAAGAGTTACCGTGAGCATTTTCTTAACTGCCTTCCCACTGAGCACGCAACTCTCTTCCGCTTCACTTCAGCTAGAGGAGTCAGTGAATCGCAATTGATCCGTGTGATGAGATTTTTGCCAGGATCACGCACCTACCCCTGGGCTACTCCTGAGAGGATAGGAGATGCAATGAATGAAGTGGTAGGAGTAAGCTCCAAATACAGCCTACTCTTTGTAGTCAAAAGAACATCTATTCTATTTAAAAGAAAGACTTCTAATTCTGTAGAATTTGAATACCAGTCATAA
Organism: Somniosus microcephalus; assembly: GCF_052327205.1. Taxonomy (NCBI): domain Eukaryota; kingdom Metazoa; phylum Chordata; class Chondrichthyes; order Squaliformes; family Somniosidae; genus Somniosus; species Somniosus microcephalus. The sequence continues at coordinate 35,165,135 of NC_141012.1, read as the reverse complement.
GTCATTGCAACACCTCAGCCAATTAGAAGAGATGTTTAGTGATACAAGATATATTTAAAGACAAGAGTCTTTGTAAAAATAAATCCATTATATAAAAGAATAATGATTAATGTTGTTTTGTTTTAAGCTGTTTCTTCTGTCTGAATATTCATTATTTAAACTGGGAGTTATGATATGCTGATGATGTTACGAGTTACGGAGCCTGACTGGAAGGGAGTTGAATTAACAGTTATGGAGATATAATTGCAAGCCCAAAGAAAGGTTGGACAGCAACCATTCCCAGTAAGAATGAAACAACCCAAAGATTACAATCTCCAAAACCAAGCTTTAATTTACCAATTACTGATCTCTACACGAGCCCCATTGCTGTCTTTCTTTTTCCTCTACTTTGTTCTTCTCATTTGTATTAATCTCTTAAGTAAACACCCCCTTAACAGAAGTTTTCAAAGGAGACTTTCCATTCTTCATTCTTAATTCACCCCTTCTCCCCACTCTTAGAATCGTGATAGAGTACTCCTTGTACTCCCCATCCATCCCACCAGCCTCCGCATTTGACAGATCATCTGCCGCCATTTCCACCACCTCCAACACAATCCTACCACCAAGCAGATCTCCCCCTCTCCTCCCCTATCAGCATTCTGAAAGGACCGTTCCCTCCATGACACCCTGGCTTACTCTTCTATCAGCCAGCACCTGTCCCCCCTCCCCTGGCACCTTTCCATGCAAGCGTTGGAGATGAAACATTAGGGGGGCAAAATTCAGTTGTTTGCGCCTCCCGTTAGTGCCTTAAGAGGGCGCTAATGGGGGCACAAAGCAACTAGCGCACGGGCGCGGCGATGTTTGCGCCGCTCGCGAAATTAACTCGACATTTTGCGGCGGCGCTAAATACTACCGCTACGATCTCCTGCGCGGGCAGATCATGATGTCAGTTGAGTGCGCAATGTCCCGGTAGCACCCCGGACCGGATATTGAGTGCCTCCCACTGCCTTACCACCTGCCGCTAGCAACGGCAGGTTGAGGGGAGCATTTTGCAGTCAGAAAGGGAGCGGGGGAGTGCTATTTAAAGGCGACCGCTTCCTGCCTTTTTTTGTTGGTGACATTTTTGCACCACGCATTCTGAGAGAGAGAGAGAGAGACTTCTGGAGAGATTCAATGCTGTGTGAAGGAGTTTTGGGTACTGAGCAGCACTTTGCAGGTTCATTTTGATTTTCCCTTCCTTGCTTCACCAGCGCTCTGAGGTAGCGCCTCGCTCCTCGGCCTTTGCAGCTTAAGACAGGTGTGAAGCGCCTGATTTAGCGCTCCAATCACCTCCAGGGGCGATAAAAGCCAAGCTTTCCATCAGAGGCGATAATTAGCGGCAGGTGCTAAACTTTGCGCATGGCCGATAATGGCGCCCCAAACGGGGTGATACTGAATTTTTCCCCCTAGCCCTTTCATCTCGCCTCACACCACTATCGAGGGCTCCAAACACGCCTTCTGTGTGAGACTTTGACTTACATGTACTTCCTTCAAACTAAGACACTGTATTTGATGCTCACAGTGCGGGCACAGTGGAAATCCAAATGTAGATTAGGCAATTACATAGGATATATGGTACAGAAATAGGCCATTCGGCCCAATGAGTCCATGCCGGCGTTTATGCTCCACTCGAGCCTCACCCGTCTTTCCTCATCTAAATCTATCAGCGTAACCCTCTGTTCCCTTCTCCCTCATGTGCTTGTCCAGCCTCCCCTTAAATGCATCGATACTATTCACTTCAACCACTCCCTGTGGTAGCGAGTTCCACATTCTCACCACTCTTTGGGTGAAGAAGTTTCGTCTGAATTCCCTATTGGATTTCTTGGTGACTATCTTATATTGATGGCTTCTAGTTTTGCTCTTCCCCACAAGTGGAAACATTCTCTCTGTATCCACTCTATCAAAACCTTTCATAATTTTGAAGACCTCTATTAGGTCACCCCTCACCCTTTTTTGCAAGAGACCCAGCCTGTTCATCCTTTCCTGATATGTATACTGATATGAAATGTATTGCTTTGCTTAACACCTCCGTTCTGTTCACAAGTGTGACTGTGAGCTGCCTGTCATGTACTAGTTCAATTCTCCATCCCACTCTCATTCTGACCTTTTTGTCTTTGGCCTTCTACACTGTTCCAGTGAAGCTCAAGGAACAGCACCTCATTGTTCTACTCGGCACTTTACAGCCCCTTTGCCTTAACATTGGCTTTAATAACTTAGATCTTAACTACAACTCCAATTCTTTCTGGCAGTAGGTGCTTGTAGTGTGGAATAGGGGTGTGTGTGTGTTTCTGGGGATGGATGAGGGAACGGATTGATATTGGCAATGGGCACACCATGCCACACTACTGCTGGAGTAATCTGCACCCCTGGCATCGACTTGCTTTTATTCTTCCACCAGACTCCTGGGCCATTGAAGCCTGCTCCACCTTGTCAGTTTTTCATACTTCCCTTTCTACCAAGCCCCCTATAACTATTCATACACTCTCTGTGTCTTGTATATCTTGGTTATTTCCTTGATTTCTCTCATGGTTCCTTTTATCTCCTACTAATATCATGTCTGCCATTTAATCATCTCATGTTCTCCACCCAAGCACTTCACAGGTCATTCTATTTCTTTACTTGTGTGCTTGTGGGTTGTTTCTTTTCGCCTTCTCTCTTTCCCTTGTTGTGTTCTTATTTAATGCTGCTCATTTGACCTGAAACTTCGACTGACACATGTCTTTCCACAGTTGCTGCCTGACCTGCAGGGCATTTCCAGATTTTTCTATTATTGTTTTCTCCCATTCTTCATGCCTGTTGTAGTTCCCCTTATTGACCAGTGGTGTCAGTGTTGAGTAGCGTGCCACAACACAAGTTACAAAACGTACTTTTATACGTTAAACAAACAATGGCTCGGATTTTGAAGTAAGAATAACGGTGAGGCTATAAGCGCTCATTGTTATTAAGGAGTAAATCGGACAGCCATATTTCGGCACGCGCAGTTAAACGCGGAAATCAAGAAGTTGCTGTTCGAGTTGCCCTGCTCCTCCACAAGCTTCGCTCTAACAGTATCTCACCGAGAGACTCAGCATTCAAGTACGTGAAGGGCGAGAAGTTGCGGTACTTACCCACTAGATACACACGAAACATGGCACAAAAAGTTAAGGCTTGTCTATTTAAGTGTAAGTTAATTTTTAACGGAATGATAAATCATAATTAACGCCAAACAACCTCTCTGGCACTGAAAATTTACTGGAGTCTCATTCCTTCAGATTTCAATTATTGTTGGAGATTTTAAAAAATTAAGAATTTAAATTTTTTAAAACTTTTTTTCTGTCTCTTATCTCTCTTAATCCCACCTTTTCTTTCCCTCTCTTTATTTTGCTCTCTGTACATCATTTGTCATTCAATTACATATTCTATCTTACACTTCCTGGTTTAGGCTCTGCGTGTCTCAGCAAGGATATTCTTCAGTGTAATTGGTCAAGGAGACACGCCATTGCTTGCCCTGCTCACACAGGTCCCAGATCCCCTTTAGAGGGCACCACGCGCTGAAAAGGATCTCCAAATACCGTAAGTTGCTGCTCAAAAGCCTGTAAAAAAGTCTCTGGGCAGCTGTAAGCATAATGAAGAGCGAGTGCCATTCCTTCGCCGCTGACCACAAAATCTGGGCCATTTTCTTTTTCACTTTGGTGTAAAAATTCTCCTGCAATCTCGAAGAGGATGACTAGCAATATTTCACATGTTTTCTGTCACCTTCTTGTAGGCATCTTTGACCTGGCCTATTTTTAAAGGTTACATTTCATTATTTGTCAGGGTTCTGTTGTATAATTTTTCCTTCATGCCTTTATTAAAGATAGTATTAGATCAAAGGAAAAGGCTTATAATGTTGCCAACAAGAGTAGTAAGCCTGAGGATTGGGAGGATTTTAGAATTCAGCAAAGGAGGACCAAGAAATTGATGAAGGGAAAATAGAATATGAGAGTAAATTAGCGAGAGACATAAAAATGGACTGTATAGGTATGTAAAAAGGAGAAGATTAGTGAAAGTAAATGTGGGTCCCTTACAGGCTGAGACAGGAGAAATTATAATGGGGAATAAGGAAATGGCAGAGAAATTAAACAAATACTTTGCGTCTGTCTTCATGGAAGAAGATGCAAAAAACTTCCCAGAAATAGTGGAGAACCAAGGGTCTAGCGAGAATGAGGAGCTGAAAGAAATTAGTAATAGTAAAAAAAGTACTGGAGCAATTAATGGGACAGAAAGCCGATAAATCCCTTGGACCTGATAGTGGATGCTTTGGTTGTCATTTTCCAAAATTCCATAGATTCTAGAACGGTTCCCGCAGATTGAAATTTAGCCCCACTATTTAAGAAAGGAGGGATAGAGAAAATGGGGAACTACAGACCAGTTAGCCTGACATCAGTACTACTACTTAGGGCACTTAGAAAATAATAATAGGATTGGGCAGAGTCAACACGGATTTATGAAAGGGAAATAGTGTTTGACAAATCTGTTAGCGTTTTTTGAGGTTATAACAAGCAGAATAGATAAGGGGGAACCAGTGGATGTGTATTTGGCTTTTCAGAAGGCATTCGATAAGGTGCCACACAAGAGGTTATTAAACAACATTAGGGCTCATGGGATTGGCGGTTAATATATTAGCATGGATTGAGGATTAGTTAATGGACAGAAAACAGAGTAGGAATAAATGGGTCATTTTCAGGTTGGCAGGCTGTAACTAGTGGGGTACCACAAGGATCAGTGCTTGCACCTCAGCTATTCACAATCTATATCAATGATTTGGATGAGGGGACCAAATGTAATATATTCAAGTTTGCTGATGATACAAAGCTGGGTGGGAATGTAAGTTGTGAGGAGAATGCAAAGAGGCTTCAAGGGGATATAGACAGGCTAAGTGAGTGGGCAAGAGCATGGCAAATGGAATATAATGTGGAGAAATGTGAAATTATCCACTTTGGCAGGAAAAATAGATAAGCAGAGTGACATGAATCAGTCATTCACGAAAGAAAGACTTATGAAATAATACTGAGTGGCCTGCGGGTGGTGCTGTCCAGGGAGAGTATAAATACTCGGCCACGGGCCCAGCTTGCGCAGGACATTTTTAACAGGAACGAGTGACGGACACAACTAGACCTCCAGTTGATTAAGGCTTTGTTTAACGCTTAGACCAAGTGCCTAGTAGTTTTCTTACATCACAGAGTATTTTTTAAATGGTGAGAGATTGGGAAATGTTGTTGTTCAGAGGGACCTGGGTGTCCTTGTACACGAATCACTAAAAGTTAACATGCAGGTACAGCAAGCAATTAGGAAAGCAAATGGTATGTTGGCCTTTATTACAAGAGGATTTGAGTATAAGAATAAAGACATCTTACTGCAATTGCATAGGGCCCTGGTGAGACCACAACTGGAGTATTGTGTACAGTTTTGGTCTCCTTACCTAAGGAAGGATATACTTGCCATAGAGGGAGTGCAACAAAGGTTCACCAGACTGATTCCTGGGATGGGGGGATTGTCCTATGAGGAGAGATTGAGTAGACTAGGCCTATATTCTCCAAAGTTTAGAAGAATGAGAGCTGATCTCATTGAAACATACAAAATTCTTACAGGGCTTGACAGGGTAGATGCATGGAGGATGTTTCCCCTGGCTGGGGAGTCTAGAACGAGGGGGTCACAGTCTCAGAACTAGCCGTGCCTCTAGCCAAGCTGTTCCAGTACAGCTACAATTTTGGCAGCTATCCGACAATGTGGAAACCTGCCCAGGTATGTCCTGTCCACAAAAAGGACAAATCCAATCCGGCCAATTACCGCCTCATCAATCTACTCTCAATCATCAGCAGAGTAATGGAAGGTGTCGTCGACAGTGCAACATGCGGCACTTACTCTCTAATAACCTGCTCACTGATGCCCAGTTTGGGTTCTGCCAGGACCACTCAGTTCCAGACCTCATTACAGCCTTGGTCCAAACATGGACAAAGGAGCTGAATTCCAAAGGTGAGGTGAGAGTGACTGCCCTTGACATCAAGGCAGCATTTGATCGAGTGTGACATCAAGGAGTCCTATTAAAACTGAAATCACTGGGAATCAGGGAGAAAACTCTACACTGGCTGGAGTCATATCTAGCACAAAGGAAGATGGTTGTGGTGATTGGTGGTCAATCATCACAGCCCCAGAACATCACTGCAGGAGTTCCGCAGGGCAGTGTCCTCAGCCCAACCATCTTCAGCTGCTTCATCAATAACCTTCCCTCCAACATAAGGTCAAAAATGGAGATGTTCGCTGATGACTGCACAGTGTTCAGTGCCATTCGCAACTCCTCAGATAATGAAGCAGTCCATGCCCGCATGCGATAAGACCTGGACGACATTCAGGCTTGGGCTGATAAGAGGCAGGTAACATTCACGCCACATAATTGCCAGGCAATGACTATCTCCAACAAGCGATAATCTAACCACCACCCCTTGACATTCCAAGTCACACACCATCCTGACTTAGAAGTATATCGCCGTTCCTTCATCGTTGCTGGGTCAAAATCCTGGAACTCCCTCCCTAACAGCACTGTGGGAGTACCTTAACCACAGAGATTACACCGGTTCAAGAAGGTGGCACACCACCACCTTCTCGAGGGCAATTAGGGATGGGCAATAAATGCTGGCCTTGCCCAGATCCCATGGAAAAATAATAAAAAAAGAATAAGTTGTCAGCCATTTAGGACTGAGATGAGGAGAAATTTCTTCATTCAGAAGGCGGTGAATCTTTGGAATTCTCTACCCCAGAGGGCTGTGGAGGCTCAGTCATTGAGCATATTCAAGACAAAGATTGATAGATTTTTGGATATTAAGGGAATCAAGGGATTTGGGGATAGTGCAGGAAAGTGGAGATGAGGTAGAAGTTCAGCCGTGATCTTACTGAATAACGGAGCAGGCTCGAGGGGTCAAATGGCCGACTCCTGCTCCTATTTCTTACGTTCTTATTGATGATTCTTCTAGACAGTTATGAATATACTTTTACATTCTGCAATTCTCAGAAAAAAGGGGTGACTTGCTTTCATAGAGTAATCTTGTCCTCAGTAACCATTCAAAGAAAGAAGTAGAAATGACTAGAATCTCCTTTTGATTCGTTCTATTTTGTGTTACTTGGACTATTTTTGTTTGAAGAGTGAATGCTGATGACCTCCTCTGGGAGCTGGTTTGGAGACACGATTAAGCATGACCGTGCAACGAGGCTGGATTGCATGTACTTGAAGTATCACACGAAGGGTCAAACAGAAACAGAAATGCACTCGAGCAGGTCTGTCAGCATCTGTCGGGAGAACAGATGACTTAATGTGTCAAGTGTAGAACGCACATCAGAACAATTAAGGGTGAACTCCACAGCCCAGATAGATCGGTAGAAGTCCACATTCCAGTCCATCAGCCCCATATGCTTATACCAACTGTATGGCTGTATTAACTGTACAGAAACACAACTTGTCGGCGTGCATGTGAATGTTTTATTTTAAACTTCAATTTAGAATCGAGGCTTAGAATAAAGATGGTCCACTATACTGTGGAGCAATATGTATAATTTTCAAAAAAATCTGCAGAAGCCTTATGTATCCCCTGTCGATGGTGGTACCAGTTTAATCATAAAGTCTGGGTTCCTGAAGGAGAACATCAGCATGAATACACTGCATTAAATCAGACGCAACCTGAAATAAAATCCATTTTCCATTGCCAAAGGACAAGTTGTCAAGCTTAGTGATTACAATAATGGTTTCCAACAGCCTAAGCTGTTAACCAATGGAGACTTGCAGTCTCCAATATGTCTGTGAACTGCAATCTTCCTTATCTGTTCAATAATTCTATTAGTTCAAACTCCTAGGCCTAGAAATTCGGTGGGCTGTGCCACCAGTTAGCGCCTAAAGAGGGCACTCAGTGGCTTTAGCGCCACTGGCCACGCCTCCCGCGATATTTAGCTGGGGCACTAATGGCGGCGTTAGCCTGTTGTGCTGCGCTGCCACCGATGACATCATCGGTGTGCGCAGCGCCCCGCTACCGCCCCGCTACTGCCCCGATCTCGATATTCGGTAGCGCCCGCCTCTGTAGCGCCGTTCGCAAATCGCGCCCAGTTCACGGGGCCTACCTGTGGCGGCAGTGGCGCAAATTAAGGTGGAGGTGCGGGGTGGCCGTTTTTTCAGCGGCCGCCTGCCAGCACCTCCGTCCCTGGCCTCCTGATCTCCCCCCGCGGCAGTGCCGGCTATTTTCCGAGAGCCCGGCACTTCTCCTCGGTGCCGGGCTCTTTTGCCGGCACTCGCGATCTCCGCTCGTGCTGGTGCAGGCCCCTCCCCCTTAAGAATGGGAGGAAGGCCTGCAGTACCGCAGCGCGCCGTGCCGCAGCATGTGGCGCTGCGGCACGTTGCGCTGCGATATTCAGTTTCAGCGCCCTAAGAGGGATGCGGAGCGCCTCGAGCCTCACCCCGTGTCCCTCTTGGGGCGTTCAAGCTGAATTTCCGGCGGTCGCAACTGCTCCGATCGCTGCGCTAATTCCGGCACCCAAGCGAGCTTGGCGCCCCCTTTGTGGCTCCACCGAATTTCTCCCCCCTAGTCTTATGCTCTATTGGACACTGCTATTACCATTGGCTGTTGACAGCAATCACCTAGAAGATTCATGACTACAAAAGCAGTTTAAAGGGGTAAAGTCATTCAGATAAATGATTTCTGCTTCTCCCCTAGATATGTCCCACATATGTGTTTTTTTTGGATTTGTCTCAATTTTCTTAATGCATTATCCCCCATCTTCAGTCTTCCTGCTCTTGGCACCCCCGGTGGCCCCTGTAACTAACTGCAGGATGGCCAGGAACCATTACGAATGACTCTCCCCTCTGCGCTTCTGCTCAGTGCCAGTGCTCTGCCTCCTAGTATTTTTCTGGAATGAGTATCGTCAATGTTCTCAATATTTCGAATGCTTTGGAATAATTTCAGTAGAGTGATGGTACAAAAGTGCCTTGGGATGTTTTTTTGATGTGAAAGGCACCTTAGAAATGTATGTTGCTGTTCTCGGGTTGTTTGAGGAAGAGGGGATTCCCATGCAGCACAGCCAGTAAACCACACTGGAGCCAATGACAGCATTTGTTGACAGACTAATCGGGGGCTTTACTTTGTTCAAGTCTCTCTGTTGAGTATTTCTGACGCACAGAAGAGCCCTGTAAATAAGGATATCTGTCAAACTAACAATAAAGAGGAACAACTGGGGCTACTTCTAGGGGTAATTACGTATCTGTCACAGACTAGCTCGTGTCGCTCGACAAGCCTAACTCTTCAAACGTTTTAAGCTGGTTCAAGCTACGTTTGTTTCAGTGCAATAAATCTGCACACAAACTGCAATCATCCCAGAACTAAGTCCTTTTAAAGTCTCTCTTTAATATTAATGCCTCCATTACAACATTCTGTTTCTCTTAAGGGAAATGTACCTCTTTTTAATTCAGTAAGTGCCCAAACATCATTGACAAGGTCATTATCCATTGTACGTATATCAGATTGGCGGAATACATTTTGTCATCACCAGATACTGTCCCCAAAGGGCAGACTAGATAATAATATGAATGAGCCGGCATAACAATTTGGGATTGGGGAATAATTACTGGGTTCAAACAAATCTATACAGTGGCTCCCTGTTTTCGTGCTGTTGGTGTTGTTCAATGAAGGGTGGAAAGATATTTCGATAAGTTAGGAACCAGCTGCTTTACAACCAATTCTGGACTATACTTGTGCAGCTCTCTCATCACCTATCCAGCCAAGAATGTTGGTTGCCATATTTTATGCGGTAGACATTTTTTTCCTAGAAACTGAATTCAAAATAATTGGAGTGGTGTTTTCACTCACCTGTCCAAATATCTCCTGCTTTGGCTCGGTGTCAAATTTTGTCTGGTCACGGTCCTGTGAGTATTTTACTGCATTCAAGGCGCTATATAAATGTAAGTTGTTGTTGTAATAATTGGTGCCATTTGTGGTACTCAACTTTAGGGATGTCACAGATATAGATTATAAGATACATGTTGCATATTTTTCTTTTTTGTACATAGGACAAAAGTTTCCAGCTGAGGCAAAATGCCTGAATTAGATGTAGAGAGAAGCTCCCTGAATTTCTGTCCAGCAATGATTCCAACCTCGGAACAGAATCCACCTTTGCACCAGTGACATTTTCGTTTCTGTTTCCTGCACCAGTTATTCTGGCAGCTGAGCTGAGTGAGACTGACAATTTGGTGCCAATTAATGCTGCAGTATTGGGAGTTTTGTACTACAGATTTGGGCCAATGGGATCTGGGCACAGACTGCATTCAGATTCTTGTCACTCAGATTGCGGACAGTCAACTGACGTGGAGTAGCGCGGCTTTTCATGTGGCCATAGTTCCACAAGTGATTTTGTTAAGTTTGCGTTCAGATAAACTCTGATTTAATTTCTTTCGATAATGGCAAAATGGGACCATCAAGTAGAAAAATGTTTTCGAGGTTGTTGAGTTGAGGCAAGGAATACCCAATCTAGAAGTTTGAATGTGAGAGCACACCCTTCAATTTTCTTTCATGCAAATAGGTAACCAGCTGATGACGGTTTCTTTGACTGTCATAGGTTTACTGTCCCAATTCCTTCAGGACTGACATTCAAGAGGGATAAATGTGAAAATATCCCATTTTCTTTTGTTTATATCTAGCTTCTTCTTCTTATCGTGTCCACGGACAGTCTATACATAGCCCAGCCAGAACTGGACACATTTTTGCACCTTGTTGTTGGATTCAGCAAGATCTGCAACAGTGCAGGGTTCCTCTAACGATGGGCATTGCAGGAGATGTTGCATAATCTGTGCCTCAGTTCCACATTCACAAGTTGTTGGGCTGGTTGAATATCCCCATTTGCTTAGTGACACCTTTGAGCAACCTACACCGGTCCTAAGTCTGTTAAGGCACTTCCAGATTGCCCAGTTGCAATTAGCTCCTGGGGGAAGGCTTTCATCAGGTAAAATTTCCATCGCTGGGGGTTGTTCAAGACTGGCGAGCCGGTCTTTCCACAAGGCGATGCAGGCTTCAGATGAGGATGATTGTAATGGAACAACACTGTTCATGAAGCTCTTCCTTGACTTTAGGCGGCTGGGTGTAGGTGTATGACAATGCAGAGGGTGCCTCTCATCTGATGTTTGATGGGGTTGCTCTTTCTTGCTGGCTACCGTTCTTCTTATATCAGGGGGAGTGATACCCGCCAGGATATATAGGCTGTTGGTGTTTGTATATCTAGCTTACATCCGTAGAGACACTAGGGGTGTCTCACTACCACCCCATTCGTGCTCAAAACCAGTCGGCAGTAGATTCAAAATGAAATGTCTGCTCATCCATTTCACCGCTGTTTTGACATCTATTCCAATTTCACGTGGACATAAATCCTTGTGGCCAGAGCCCCTGTCGGAAATGGACAGGAGCCTCATTTAGACCCTGATCCATTTTCATCAATTGCCACCGAATTGTAGCCAGCCCCTGCTCTTGCCCACCAACCATGGTTGGTACAAGTCAGGAGGCAACCATTTGGAGCGAGACTTAAAGGGATTTTCAGCTACTGTCATGTGAAGCTGTCTGGAGCTTCTGGAGATATTTGGGTTTTCCACCTTAATGGATTTGAAAGCTTCTGTAGTTGCTGCTGTAGACTCTGAATTCATGTGGTCTATCACGTTGCTTCTTTTTGTCCCCAATGAAAAATATACCTCCCCGTCAAACTGTAGCTCCTTGATAAATGGCTGTATCATCTGATTTTCTGCCTCCAAATCGGTGAGCTACTTATGGGAAGCGCATTTTAAGCTGGCAGCTCAACGACCACATGTTAATGAGGCATGAGCTGGAAAATTGTACAGCTCCTCTGCTGACTCCTCTGGCAGATGCCATGTTCTGCCACTGCATGCCCATTTACCGCACGCACAGGAATATTGCCCCCCCCCCCTATTTTTACGATGATCATTAAGATGTTTTCATCACTGCTGCTCATAGGTTAAAACACTTGACCAAAATATAAACATCAATTGAAATAAGGTCATGACTTAAAGTGCAGTAACTATACTGTAGTTAATGATTGAAGGAAAAATTGTTATTTGATCGATTAGCTTGAGGAACAGGTAATCCTTCCAGTCCAGCAATGGGATGCTCCTGGAGACTGGTAACATCAATTTATGCTGGCTTATGATGATTTGGTGGGAGCATTAACAGTGTCATTTGACTATAAATTGTGTCTGTTATTTCTTCAGCCTAAATCTAATACCTATATTGGTTACTTTTCAGAAGAGAGAATCTGTAATGCCTTTGAATTGTTGTCTTGTTAATTCTGTAAGAAAATATCAAATTTATCCATAATATTTCATTTCTTTTGTACAAGGAACAGGTTCACCTTGAAGTTGTTGTCAACAAATTACAGCAAGAGTTTCTTCAGCTATTAATAGAAATGATATCCTAATCTTTACTCTTCCGAAAGCACGATGTGTAGGGTGTTCTTCTAATTTTATACTCTTCACTGTCAGAGACCCATCAAGACTCTGCACCTGTGGCATCACAGACCAATTATTCTTCATTACCAATGATCTTCTCACCCATCTGGTTGACTCACCCCACTTGCAACTCCAGTCATTTTGACAAATAGACACAAGACTTAATTTATACATACGGCTTTTGCACACAGGGAGTCGAGCCCATACGCAGTCTTCGGGTCGAGCAGGATTAGAGGACAGAAGATAATTGGACCAGCGTGTGCATATGTAATCCGGTTCCAACTGGAAAAAAAATCATGACCATTCTGTCCCTGTTTTTATATAATACTTCGATTTGATATTATTTATAGCTAAACAGCAACACTTGGGGCAGTTTGGGAAGCAGAGGTGATTGGAGTACAGACATTTCTCTGCAGTGCAGACTGAGGAACGAGGAGTTGCAAAACTGAGGTATTACAGCACCATGACTGAGAGGAAGATATAATTTCAGGATTTACATTGACAGCTTATAAATATAGCAATAGGAATTTATAATGGGAATAGTTTGACAGAAAAATGTACCGACAGCACGCACAGACAAAGATTTTTAATATATTTAAAATAGATTTTATATATATATGTGTGTATATATATGTAAAGCTGTGTTGAGGTTTCTCTTCCCACTCCTGGATGTACCAGCCAAACATAATACTGTGTGTCATTCATGAGCGCACATACTTTCAGTCTACCAAGAAACGTTGGTGCCAGTTCGAATTCTTATCAGGATGTTTTAGTGTGCTTCTTCCTGATAAATATTTAAAAATTGTTCTCAAATTCTGACAAAATTACATCTCTTCAATGCTTTAAAAATGGTGGAGGAAACTGAAAACCACTTGTGAGTTCAAGACCCAGCCTCGATTTTAAGCATGTAATCCAGACTGACACACCAGTGCATTACTGAAGGAGTTCTGCCTTGTTGGAGGTGCTATCTTTCAGATGAAGACATTAAGCTTATTCTGGTGGCCCGGATCCAATATGCAGTTGGACGAAGAGCAGCAACTTCTCCTGATGGCCTGACCCAAAACGCAGAGCAGCAAAATTGTGGGATCCCGTGGAATGCAGTATTGCTGCCGCTGCTGCCTGCATAGCAGTCACTGCTCTTCAGAATAATTTATTATACGTGAAGTATGTTTCAGATGTTTCCAAGAAATATTAAAAGCACGTGATCAGTGCAAGTTTTTTCTTTCTCAAGTGTTGAGTTTGTCAGTGAAAGTGTTCTTCAATCTATTTTGTTGCGACAGACATTTATTTATTTTGAATGCAACTATGCCGTGCAAATAGTTAAATTTGCAATCTGCCAAATCTGGTATATGTGTTTCCATGTCTTCATGTTTTTCATAACTGGTATGGTATAGATAGAAATCTCAACTACTGAATCCCCCATCATCAATATCCTGGGTGTCACCATTGATCAGAAACTTAACTGGACCAGCCACATAAATACTGTGGCAACAAGAGCAGGTCAGAGGCTGGGTATTCTGCAGTGAGTGTCTCACCTCCTGACTCCCCAAAGCCTTTCCACCATCTACAAGGCACAAGTAAGGAATATGATGGAATACTCTCCACTTGCCTGGATGAGTGCCACTCCAACAACACTCAAGAAGCTTAACACCAACCACGACAAAGCAGCCTACTTGATTGGCACCCCATCCACCACCTTAAACATTCACTCCCTGCACCACCGGTGTACCGTGGTTGCAGTGTGTACCATCTACAAGATGCATTGCAGCAACTCGCCAAGGCTTCTTCGGCAGCACCTCCCAAACCCGTGACCTCTACCACCTAGAAGGACAAGGGCAGCAGGCGCATGGGAACACCACCACCTCCAAGTACCCCTCCAAGTCACACACCATCCTGACTTAGAAGTATATCGCTGATCCTTCATCGTCGCTGGGTCAAAATCCTGGAACTCCTGACCTAACAGCACTGTGGGAGTACCTTCACCACACGGACTGCAGCAGTTCAAGAGAGCAGCTCACAACCACCTTCTCAAGGGCAACTAGGAATGGGCAATAAATGCTGGCCTTGCCAGCAACGTCCACATCCCATGAACGAATAAAAAAAAAGGGTGTGACTTACACACCAACCTGATGCAACGGATTTTACTGTATATGTAATTTTCAGAATAAAAAAGCCTGTTATCTCCAAATCGCAAATTGTTCCTCATAGAATAAGTATACTATTGGAAAGGGAACCGCTGTGTATTCAATCTGGATGTAAAACACTTCCTGTTTTACTCTGTATGATAGGAATTGACTTCGAATTAGGCAGTAACTATATTTAAATGAGGTCCATTTTTTGCTATTCGAGTCTGCACTGCAGCAACAACTTGCATTTACAAAGCACCTTTAACATAGGAAAACATCCCAAAGCACTTCAGTGAAGTGTAATTTGACAAAAATTGATACTGAGCACAGAGAAGAAGTTATCAAGAGGAGTGAGTAAAAGCCTGGTCAAAGAGGTGGGTCTTAAAGGAGGAGAGAGAGAGGTGCAGTGGCACAAAGGTTTAGGGAGGGAATTCCAGAGCTTAGAACCTAGACAACTCGACAGCATGGCTGCCAGTGGTGGGCGAAAGGAGTGAGGATGCACAAGAGACCAGAGTTGGAGGAACACAGAGTTCTTGGAGGGCTGTAGAGCTGGAGGAGGTTACAGAGATCGGAAGGATGAGGCCATGGAGGCGTTTGAACATGAGGATGAGAATTTTAAAATTGAGGTCTTGATGAACCAGATGCCAGTGTAGATCAGTGAGCAGAACTTGGTGTGGGTTCGGATACGGAGAGCAGAGTTTTCGATAAGCTCAAGTTTATGGAGGGTAGAGGATGGGAGGCTGGCTCGGAGAGTATTGGAATAGTCGAATCTGAAGGTGACAAAAGCAAGGATGAGCTGAGGCAGAGGCTGATCACGATTCAGTGCAGTGAATTAATAATTGCCTCATCATTGTTTTGTGCTGGTGAAACCCTCTTCACATTATACCATATTAACATGTGTGCATGTAACATGCAAATGTGCACATCAAGTGGATGATGGAAAATTAAAGTCACATACCCTCACAGTCCTTACAGTTCAGTATCCACCTGTCTGTTTTCACTACTTTTTAACTGTACATTTTCTTCAGTCAATGCATGGGTGAAAGATCATGAGGCGTCTGTACAGTTTCTTTTAGTCCGCTGAGCATATTTAAATATAGGGGTTTGAAAGTTTAATATGCACCTAGTAACTGAAAAGTTCTATCTGGTGATCATCATATGAAGCAGCTTCAAATATTGTACCAGGGTGTAGAGCGTATATGACCTGTAGAGAACGCTCTCATGAAACGTTCAGTGCACTCCAGTTGGGGGAGAGATTTGGCCAAAGAGGAGATGGAACAGTACAAAAATATGTGTGAATGGTTTTTGTTAAAGGCATTAAACATTGAATTTTGTATGCACGTGTAATTGAGGGAGAGGCAGAGACTAGGGGCTGGATTTTCTCAATGGAGATGAGTTGGAGGCGGGACTGCTGCTTGTTGGGTCAATGTCCCGCCTCCATCATCTGGCCAACCAGAAGGATTTTCCCCTGATTGGCCTGCTGAGCCCGCAAGAACAAGAACAATCAGGGGGAAGTCACTGACAGAGCACGTCAACGTCAGACGTGCCATCTGTCAAGACTTCTTGAAAGAAGAAATGTCAGCGTTTGACAGCCCTGTGAAGCTGTCAAACACTGACATTCTCTGTAGTTTGATGTGCCCTTGTGTTCAGGACTCATCAAACCTTTCAACTTTGTAGATTTCAGATGGCTGTTGGTTCGGAGGATCCAACAGCCAGTCTGTTGGTTCGGAGGATCCAACAGCCAGTCTGTTGGTTCGGAGGATCCAACAGCCAGTCTGTTGGTTCGGAGGATCCAACAGCCAGTCTGTTGGTTCGGAGGATCCAACAGCCAGTCTGTTGGTTCGGAGGATCCAACAGCCAGTCTGTTGGTTCGGAGGATCCAACAGCCAGTCTGTTGGTTCGGAGGATCCAACAGCCAGTCTGTTGGTTCGGAGGATCCAACAGCCAGTCTGTTGGTTCGGAGGATCCAACAGCCAGTCTGTTGGTTCGGAGGATCCAACAGCCAGTCTGTTGGTTCGGAGGATCCAACAGCCAGTCTGTTGGTTCGGAGGATCCAACAGCCAGTCTGTTGGTTCGGAGGATCCAACAGCCAGTCTGTGAAATCGACAAGGAAGATGTCGGGTCTCCCGATCCAGAGTGGATGAAGGCTGTAGGCAGAAAACAAGGTAAGTGAACATTTTTTAATGCTTAGCACTCACCTTCCATATTTACCACTCCACACTTGCACCCATCACTCACCTCTACATCTTACTTTCAGGTGCCTCCGACCCCCGCAGACCTCCTTCACGTCTCCCCCAACCCGGCGGGATTCTCCGAGGTCGGGAAGCCTTCACCTGAGGAGGTAAAATGGCACTAATCCTTTTTTCTGCTCGTTAGCTCCCTGTTAACAGGCAGTTAAAACGATTTAATCCCTTTTCCCTCCTCCAGGAGACGGGACCCGAAGCAACACATTTTCCCGCCTCCTGGAATAAGGACACGGAGGCGGGATGGGGGCAGTTTTGCCACCCGCCCCCACTTTCTGCTACTTTACCGGCAGTCCCGCCTCCATGCCTGCCTCCTCGGGGCTGAGAAAATCCAGCCCATAGGGTGAGAAATTTGTCTCGGGCGGTGTCGCAAAGCAGGTGGTAGCAGATTGTCCGCCCACTATACGCAGTTCCATTGACTGCAGTGGAACTGAATATCAGGCGCTGCGTTTAATGGGCGGCTGATGCGTTACCACCCGAGACGAATTTCTAGGCCATCGTCTTGATGGCTGAAACCTAACTTGTGTAAAGATTTGGGCAGGGTAGGGTTAAAATGAACATGGAGGACTCAGTCTTTTGATGCAGTTGGATAAACTGACTCTTCCTAATGTCTAATGCCCTGTACTAATTGTCACAGTTAATGAAAGCTGCCATTAGCCTTTTTTATCTACTAAATTACAGAAAATTCATAATGTCAGATCTCTGATATATCTTCTTGTTACAGATCATTAACGACTGAGCTAACCGCTGCATTAAATAAATGCAACAGTTGGTACAGGATGTCTTGAATTAGGGTTGGATAATGAACAAAAAGAAACACAATCCTCATGAGGATGAAGAGCCAAAACACCCATTCACACTTCCAAATATCTTGAAAATAGTGGCAGTCTATATCTATGAAATGCATGGTGACACCTGGCCACTTCTTTCTCCCTCATTATGCAAAAACAGTGATGCCAGGGCACATTACATGAATAAAGAAAAGGAGTTTAACGTTGTTAATTTCAAAGCCAGCTATTATTTCCTTGATTCAGGCTTGCAGGGGCTGAGTAATGTCATTTGATGAATTGACTATAGGGCGCTAAAATATGATCCCTCAAGTCCAGCTATGCTTCTGTTCAGAGGTGAAGTTACTCTCCAAGCTTGTGCTGACACTTCTCTCTTCCTTTGCAAGTCAAATGAGCAGTGCTGGGAGCGTTATGATTAATGGCATAATAACTGATGGTGTGTAATGCGCAGAGATCAATTAAATTCTTAACCCAACTGCTTCACCGTGGATGACCCCTCTTCCTTATCTGGGATGCAGTGAGCAATGAAGTTGTGCTGTGCTCCTTAGTCTGTTGAAATTTCTGCAGGTAATCTGCATTCATTAATTTTTCAAGATTGACATTAGTGTAACTGAAAACATTTTAATTAATGTTCACAAGTGCCTCTTCATTACAGTTTCTATAGCATTAGCTCTTTACAGGAGAAAAAAGCTTATTATAAATTGCACTTTCCCAATATGAAAGGCTGTTTGAAACCTGTTTACATCTGTATAAATCCATCAGTTATAAAAATAAATCCCATAGAGTAGAATACATTATTTGTTTTAAAAAACTGAAGTCTAATTATTTACATCTATAATAATATTCTTGCATATAGCATGTACTTCCTTTAAGTGTCACACGTACTTCCTGTCATAGTTTAGTATCTCACTCACCATGAGCAGTGCCACAGGAGATCTGTTTTTTTTAAGTGATCAATTCAGGCACCCAACACCATTGGCTCTATCTTGTATTTATCTGCCTATTGCTGCCAATGATTAATGGAAATATTGGTATTGCTAACCTCTGAACAAAAGAGAAGCTGGGTTTCAGGAATCACATTTTAGCATGTAGAAGCCTTCATATTGTAAGAACACTGGGTTTAGTTATCCTGATAAATGTACGTAAAAGATGAATCTTTAATCACCTTCACCGTAACTCCTCAATAAGGAACCATCTGTCGTTCACTGCCCAGTTTAGGTCTAGGAGTGAATGATGCCTAGATTTGGTTCACTGAACAGTGTTAGATTACTTCATCAATGATCAATTAGGACAACCACCAGCTATTGCATGAATGGATTATCCCTTTCTTGCCAAACCATCAAAAAAGAAGTCAGACAAGAAGTCATGCACTAACAACTATTATTGACTCCAAACCACAAGTATCACTACTTAAATTTAAACATTGAGTATGCAAACAATTAATAGATGTAAATAGTTTTAGATAGGGTTACCTAGCAATTTAACAAAATGAATAATAGCAGTTGTGAAGGTGATTCAGTAGTGTACCTGAAAGGCACTTCAGCATTACTGGATCGCTGATTATCAAAATATGGTTGGAATCGGTGTCTAAGACTGATATAAATTGGTGAGATTAATCTAGGGCTAAACTCCTTGGATAACTGACAAGTTGACAGCATTAGGTAGCAAGTCTGTTGAACAGAGTACACTCTATGTGAGGGTGGTCATCAATATTTCCAGTGGTTTTACGAGCTTGATGAATTTTATTTAAGTTGCATTCACAGTTTGTGAAGTTCTTATGATCATGCATTCAATAAGGAAGTGCACAATATGATGAAGTGTCCAGCAACATATTATCAATTAGTTTTTATTCAAAGGCTTTTAAAAACACAAATGCAACTCCATAGATATTGTGAATGTTTTGCATTGTGCAAGTTGGTCCTTGACTTTCTGGTTTTCAAAAGAAACTCACCCCCACTATGTCCCATCATCCCCATTCTTGCCAAGCTTGATGGTTCCCCAGGCCCCAATGCATTGATTTCAACATTCTGGTTGTTTCCACATCTATCTATGGCCTACATTAATGATCTCCTCTTGGCAAACATTACCACACTCACTCTCCACTTCTCAGTGGACTTCTCCTCACCCCTTGCTCTCTCTACTCCACCATCAGGCCCTCAATCAGCCACTATGTTTCTGAAATTGTTTACACAGTGCCATTTGCCTTGCCATCGCGCCTTGATT
This sequence comes from Somniosus microcephalus, assembly GCF_052327205.1. NCBI lineage: Eukaryota > Metazoa > Chordata > Chondrichthyes > Squaliformes > Somniosidae > Somniosus > Somniosus microcephalus. Next base: position 35,145,238 of record NC_141012.1, on the reverse strand, counting down.
TTAAAAACCTCCTCATAACCCCTCTTTGACCATGCCTTCAGATCCCCATCCAAGCCTTTCCTTTCCCCATTCCCTTTCCCCATGCTCTGTTACATTGTACCCCAGTCCTCTTCATTGTAAAGTGCTCTGAGACATCTTCCTGCACATAAGGAACACTACATTAATGAGAAATTGTTGTTCAAAGTGAAGGAAAAGAATGCAGTTAAGACCAATAACTTGATACAATGCAAAACCAAGAAACAAGGACAAGAGAACATGAATAATGCAAGAATGGATTGACAAAACTGAACTATACAGGTTCAATCCATTGTCAGCTGAGGTGAAGATGAGAGTGTGAAAATCGGCCCCGTGATACCAAGGCTAGGGAAGAGGAAGAATCGGCTGGGGTTCTTGCTCCTGATCACTATCCAACAATTCTTACTAGAAATTGCTTGTTAGGTGAAAACAGGATTGGCCTCGACTGTGATGCTGTCCTGATGGTTGAATACTCTGCCAACGTTCACCATCTGCACTCACCTGAAAAATGGCACTTGGATGAGACACCAGAGGGTAGTTGATAGCTGTGGAACTGTGCCCCAGCAGGATTCAGCACCTTCACAAGAGGAGTGCACAAAATGGAGTAAAAATAAATAATAATGAAGAACGGGAGCAAAAAGTATGGGAGCAACCTTTAATATAAGGAAGAGAAAGAAATACTTGCATTTATATCGCACCACCGGATGTCTCAAAGCGCTTTACAGTCAATGAAGTCCTTTTTGAAGTGGAGTCACTGTTGTAATGTGGGAAATGCGGCAGCCAATTTGCACACAGCAAGCTCCCACAAACAGCAATGTGATAATGACCAGATAATCTGTTTTTGTTATGTTGGGTTGAGGGATAAATATTGTCCAGGACACCAGGGAATAACTCCCCTGCTCTTCTTCAAAATAGTGCCATGGGATCTTTTACGACCACCTGAGAGTAGACAGGGCCTCGGTTTAACGTCTCATCTGAAAGACGGCACCTCCGACAGTGCAGCATTCCCTCAGCACTGCACTGGAGCGTCAGCCTATCTTTATGTGCTCAAGTCCCTGGAGTGGGACTTGAACCCACAACCTTCTGACTCAGAGGCGAGAGTGCTGCCCACTGAGCCACGGCTGACCGAGGATGACAGAATAGGTGATAGAAAAAGGAATATCACTAAAGTTGCCGCGAAAGCAAATGTGCCCACTTGAAACAATTTTCCCCTCCCCAATTCTGTCAGAGATCAAGAATTTATAGACTGGATTCATCAAATTTATTAACAAATCTAATTTTGATTGTATTATTTCTTTGTTTAGGTGAGGAATGTTTATGTTAAAGGCTGGAGTCCTGAAGTGTTCAGAGATAAAACGATCTGCATTGTGGAACTGGACCATTCCTTATCTAACAGTGACAAGCACTGTCAGACAATGAGTAAAAATAATGTTCTGCAATGCAGGCAGCATTATCATCCTTCACCTTACTGCACACCACAAAGCACACACAAATAATTGATGTTCATTTTTTTTATTGCATGAAAGAACCATTTCAGTTCTGCCCCACCTTTCCCCACACCAGCCCTTTAAATGGCCTTTTTAAAAATCTTATCTTGACAAAAACCTCTCAAATCTATAATGTGCCGCCAAAGTGCTTTGTTAATGAATAGAGATTATCATAGTGACTCGAGCATAGCAATTTTCTTTTCTTTTTAGAATGAAATGAGTCAAAACATCTTTGCAGAAATAATGTCAGAAATGCAACACATCAAGGCAACTCTTTCTAATCTTTTAAGCCATGCTTTCCAGTGATGCTAATAAATCGTTTTATTGAAATAGTGCTGCAGAATTCGTTGTGACTAATGTGGTATTTATTGCACATTGCCTGTGGTTGGAATTCCGAAACTCTGAACTTTGCGTGTTTGTAGAGATATTAAGCCAAACATAAAACAACCCTATCTGTCACATTAAATGGCAAAATCTGCATTAAAAAGACAACTGTCCAGCCTGGTATTTTAATGGTATGCTCCTTATCTATGAATTTACTGTTCTATGGAATATTAATACAAAAATTGTGCAATCCAGCCCTTCTAAAAGAATTGCTGCTTAAAGCAATAGTCTAGAATAAGAAAGTGTAAGGACAGTAAAATAATGAAATACCTGGTTAAATGTGAACAGTCTGAACATGCATTGCTTAGTCTCTTTTGGCACGCTTATGAGGCACAAATGCAGAAACATGGTGGTTCTTTATTAAGCCTGAGCTCCCAGCACCCCTCACTACAAATTGTTTTCAGTATGATGTAAATGTCAGCCACTTCACAGTGACTGTCTTTATTTTTAAATGATGTATATAAGAGTATGTCTTCCAGATCAATCTTTAGGATAAAGCTTGTCCAGAATCTTATCCTTCAGTAAGGAATCCATTTTGTATTCCTTTGTTTGTTTGTATGTATGTATGTGGGATCTACACTGGCCTGACCTAACTGTTGATAGGTCCAAACCAATTCTCCCTGATTGAACAATTTGCTTTACTCAAATACCGTTCAAGCAGTTTAACAATTCAACATACTTCAATACCTCGCTACAGTTGCTGCAGTTCCTTGGATTTAAATAAGACAACCAAACTCAAAAAGGAACAACCAGTCTTACACATTACTGAACCAATTATACAGCACTGTTTCTATTTGAATTATGTGGATTGGCTCTTCTCTCAAGCCTTTTACTTTTACTTTATATAGCAAGTTAGTCTGAATAAAGTTTTTGACTGACGCGCAAATTGCATTGTAATTAGAATTAAAAGGTCAGCCACTCAAACAAAACTAAACTTAGATATTTAATGTTTGTTGCTTTAAAAATACCTTTTCCTGATTTCCTTCTTGCGAAAATAACAATTAACATAGAATCTTACCTTTTGATGGTATACTGAAGAAAAGATGATAAAAAAAATCCCACAGAACTTATTGGATGCTATCTCCATATCGCTGAAATATGTACAGAACTAAGTCTTGCAAGATTTGTAAAAATTACAAAATTCTAGGATTAGTGATTTACAAGTTATTCTAAATTTAAAAATAATTCCTGGAGAAAATTACTAAAATTGAAAAAAAACCTTAAGTATGCATTGAAGTCCTGTAATGTATGCCTTTTCTATTCCTAGTTTTTGGAGGGGTTTTTCTGGGTTGAGGAAGATATGTGTCTTGGTACATCTGTCTGATTTGTAATATCTAGTTGTGAAGATAGTAGGTGATCCTTCTTTCTTCCTTTTACATGAAAGACTTTTAATTAAATTAAAAGCAAGATGAATCCAGGATAGAATCAGGAACTGAATAAAAAAAATTGTTTCGAGAAAATAGGAAATGAGCACTTGAGGGGGTAAAGGTCAGCTTGGGGAGGAGAATTTGAATGGATTCCTGTAGTTTCTAATTTACATTAATGATCTGGATATCAAAACCAAATGGAAGCTTGTCAAATTGGTTGGCGCATTAAAATAGGGCGAGTAGCAGAGACAGAAAAAGAATTGCAGAAGGATTTAGATTGGTTATGCATGGAGGGAGTGCAGCGAAGATTCACCAGACTGATACCTGGGATGGCAGGAATGACGTATGAGGAGAGATTGGGTCGATTGGGCTTATACTCGATGGAGTTTCGAAGAATGAGAGGGGATCTCATTGAAACTTATAAAATTCTAACAGGACTAGACAGACTAGATACAGGAAGGATGTTCCCGATGGCCGGGGAGTCCAGAACCAGGGGTCACAGTCTAAAGATAAGGGGTAAGCCATTTAGGACAGAGATGAGGAGGAATTTCTTTACCCAGAGAGTGGTGAACCTGTGGAATTCTCTACCACAGAAGGTAGTTGAGGCCAATTCATTAAATATATTCAAGAAGGAGTTAGGTATATTTCTTAAGGCTAAAGGGATCAAGGGATATGGGGAGAAGGCAGGGACAGGGTACTGAGTTTGGATGATCAGCCATGATCTCATTGAATGGCGGAGCAGGCTCGAGGAGCCGAATGGCCTACTCCTGCTCCTATCTTCTGTGTTTCTATGTTTCTATTTGAGCAGGAAAACATCAAATAAAGTATTGACCCGTAAATTCCGACAGGAGGCTTCCTGCGTGCGGGTGCCTCCTGTTGGAAAAAATTCTACAAACTTACCTGAGGGCTCCCGAAGTTCAGACACTTCCGCTCCTGGGCCTCTCCAAAGTCGAAATCTGCAGAGGCCCAGGTATCCCAGGGGCACAGGCAGTTCGCAAGCTTCCCTGGGATCACATGGGCCAGGCCAGCCAATAGGAGAAGGGAATCTCCCTTCACACTTTTGACAGCTAGACCCTTCAAATATATGAATGGAGATCACCCCAAAAACACACTAAAACATTAAATAATTTGTTTTTTTAAATCACGTTTTTAAAATGAGTTAAAATTACAGTAAATTTAATATTTTAAACAAAAATGTAATTTTTTGAAAAAAATAATTGATTTCTAAGGATTTTCAGTGGGCGGAGGTTCTGCAGAAAGTGGAACTCTCCCCCCACAGAGGCCCTTCTCTAGGGCAGGATTCTTGACAGATCGGAAATGCCAGTTTTCAGCGCATGCGCTTTGCATGCCTGAAACCGGCACTTACGAGGTCCCTCCAGGTGTGTACGCAGCCCATACACACCCATAGGCATCGAAAAATACGGACCATTATGTATTGGTCAAAAAAAGCATCGTAAGTAGACAATAAATGGAACTGAATTATCATGAGAGAAATAGAGACCTAAGAGTCCAAATGTTAATTTTTTCAGTGTCTAAATATTGTGGCAAAACAATGAAAACAAAATGAATTTAATGGAATGTTCTGATATAGACCCAGGATCGCAGTGTACAAATAGGCGGAGGTTATTCCAAGGCTACACTATGTACTCTTCAGCCCACACTTGGTATATCATCTGTTCAATTCTGATCTGGATGCCACAAAAACATACACAAATACATTAGAGTGCGTGCAGGGAGAAGCAGCAAGAGTGACCCCAACTTAAAAGCAATGAGGAAAGATGAGAGAAGCTCAAGCTTTGTAGATTAGAAAGAAGACAGTTCTCATTAAGGTTTCATAAATATTAAATGGTATAGATATGGTAAAACAAGAATATGACTTCAAAATAATCCAGGAAAATGGCTGTACATTTAAATTAGTGAAATGTAAATAATTTGAAACTGATTTTAGGAAGAACTTTGTAATTAAGAGTGATGAATGTTTTAGAGTAATCAGCCAGGCAGGATAGCAGAGACAAAAACATGAAGGTCATTAAAATGCAGTTGGATGTAATAACAGGAGAACTGGGGTCCTGGAGGAATGGACTGACTCCCTTTTATTGTCTTTGATTTTTCTTATGTTGTTACACTGTTGTGAGAAATATTGGAATTAGCTTTGAGTTTGCTCTAAAAATTTTTTTAACTGTTCAAAGCAAACACACAGTGCAGAAAAGAAGTGATTGTTGCTGCTGGTTGAGGAGATGGAGGGAGAACTGGAAGAAATGGGTCAGAGCATAATTCTGCCACAGTTATGAATGGTATTTGACAGCAGGACTGTACAGTCACTATATTCCATTTGCGGAAATGCTCTAAATTACACGTGACACAGAGCAAGCAACTGAAGGCGTTTTGTTTGGGTCATTCTGATTTGGACGTTGGCGAAGAGCTTTATGTTTTCCCTTCTAACATAATTTGCATAATCTGGGAGATATTGGCATACATCCCAACAATTCACAGAGAGCAAGAATGTAGGTCTTTTGATCTTCACCGAGACACCTGAAGGACCGGTACAGATTAGCAGTGGGCGTGATTTAATTGCAGCGAGCATGAAATAATCATCAAATTGACCACAGATATTGGGGTTTGGTGAGGTTCCAAATAGAACATTAGCAATCAGATGGCAGCTTTTGCAAGATGGACGGAAAGTGTTTGTTGTCTTTGCTGTATTTAAGAACTTAAGAATTAGGAGCAGGAGTAGGCCATAAGGCCCCTCGAGCCTGCTCCGCCATTCAATAAGATCATGGCTGTTTCCTAAGACCTATTTCATTTCCAGCCTTGCTCCACCCCACCCTCCATTAAACCTAAAGCCAATCTAATGCTTAACCAGAGGATTACAAGTAACTTCAGCAGCATTCAGTCCAGTACTCAGCAGTCTTTCCAAGTCCTTATTACAGGAACACGTTGCTTAACATTGCCGCAAAGTAAATGGGACTCAGTATAGCATACTCGAAGCATGGCAAGAAAATATTTCTGTTGCATTCAGTTTAAGGAGTACTATTTCCTCACCCATCTCATCTTTGGCCCAACTGGCCAAGATCTATAGAACCATAGAGGTTTACGGTACAGAAGGGAGGCCATTTGGGCCATCATGTCTGTGCCAGCTCTTTGATACAGTCATCCAAGATGAATCCCACTGTAAAACTTAAATATTTAGCAGACAGGATGCATTGTATGATGCAACAGAAGATACATTTGGTTGGAATGAGTGGTCAGTCACTGGGATATGGAAGACCTGCACCTCTGTGCTTTGTGGCATTTTGCAATAAGAAACCAGAGCATTTGTTTTCCAAGCTGGAAGAGAGATTGTTGCAGGACATTTTCCAGATCAGATCTCCAGAGCATATTGTATATATCCATTCCTAGGTTTTTGTTTCGACTAAGTGATTGACATAAGTAGCATTTTCAGAGGGTGTAGCAACTGGCAGCACCTGGCTCAGGAAAATGATTTATTGAGCGATACACACAACATATGTGAGCTACCTTCAATTTGAAGTGTGCTCTGTATCCCTTGTTAAGTGCAGGACATTGGTTGAAATTACCTGAGCCAGGATAGCATTTGTTTTTGTGTCTTTTAAATGTATATTTGCCTTTGATCTGAGACAAGATTGGAGTGGTTTGGGATACAGATCAATTTGGGAGATCCTGGAAAATTCAGGACAGTTGTCAACATGGTCCCTCAATATGGTATAATTAGGAAATGGATACGTTCCTCATCGGGGATGCAGTGGGAGGATACATGTCTGGTGCTGGGTTAGTTTGATATGACATTGTTTATCCAAACATAATTCTAGATGCGAGATGGACCAAATGGACACGTTTAGTTCCTGTTATTCCTCTGCCCTTTTGTTCTAACCGTTCTGCAGTTTTAAACAGCAAAGAGCTATTTATCAATAGAATCTACATAGTTTATATGCCACCCACAGTGCCAGATCTCTGCAGGGGTATGCCGATTGCCATTTGGCCCAAACCATTAATCTGTGCCATTTTGTTGTGTGTGGACATTCCAACATTACTCTAGCACTAAGGCTAACAGGAGGGGAATCCACACTTCATTGGATCGTGTTGTGTCTGAATTAATTAAATGAAACCTGGCCCTCAGCTGGTGGCCTTTCAATTGAGCAGCGCATAGTTTATTCCGTTAGCACTGTGGACGAAAGTGGGTTTTAGCAGATGTCTGCTGCAGTGTCAATGCACAGTGTATGCAGGAGAAAACTGAAACATAGTGAGGTGATTCTCTTAAGAGCATATGAATGTATTACTGTTCGATATTTCATGCATACCTACCACCACCATGACCTAATAAACTTTTCAGATCTGCAGTGCCCACATTTATTTCTTGTATCATGCTCAGGTAGGTATATATGTGAATAAAAATATTACTGTCAACAGACTATCTGGAATCAGAAGATTTTATTTCATAATGAAGTAACTTGTTTTATTTGAAAGTGTTCATATTTGATGCAGCATTTCATGGTGACTGATCATTTTTTTTATGCTTTAATGCCTTGTGCTTTTTTTTTTATAACTTCTCTGGCCAGATATTGATTTGGTTCCAGAGCTATCCGCTTTCTATATGAGTCATGCCAAAAACCACCTGGGCCATTCTGACTGAAATAATGAAATTCCCGAAAGTCTGATGAGTGAAGTAGTCAAACTGCAAAAGCTGATATAGAAGGCTGTCCAATTTCAGATTTCACTTTTTTTCCCCCCCCACTGTGACTTACTTAAAATTATTCTTTTAAAACAAAATCCAATCAACATTGACTGCATTTCATTTGAATGTTATTACATCATCGATGCTACTGAACTTCTTTGGTGATTGAAATCCGATCTGACACATTCTTCATTGCGTGTAAGGTGTTGTTGTGTTCTGTTAATATTTATATCACCTGAAAAAATAACTTCATTATCTGTAATCTTGTTCTGACCTGGATCGGCTGCTGATGACCATGTTTTCATTGCTGTACTTTCTCAGAATGTTGGCAAAATCCTCAAAAGTCTCCAAAAGTAAAGCTCTTAAGGAAAAAGCTTCATGTCTGAAAAGATTTTATGTCGATCATCCAAATGTGCAAAAATGATAAACCCTGAAGATTATAAATCATAATTTCGAAGACTGAAATTGGAGTGCCCAATGTATCCCGAATGCATAGCTATGAACTTGTAACTGATGGACAATCTGTGTATGAATTTGCTAGTGAGGCATCAATTATCCCAGAAATCACTTGATCTCATTGGAGAATTGTCATTGCATTGTGTCCTCACCAAGACCATTGCCATCTATAAAAGTCCATGTAAGATTCACCTGGCTTTCATTTGGTTTGCGGAGACCCAGACTGATTCTAGCTCTGCAAAAATACTGCAGGGGTAGAAGGCAATTTCACTAAGAGTATTTTTGCTATTCAGGGCTGTAGGACATTTACTAATGATTATCAATTTCTATGAATAATCATCATATTCCTATTTTAAATGTAATCAGATTTACATTGCACAGATTAAATTGCAGGAATCAATAGGAATCCAGAATGAGACCATAATTATGATGAGCAAAATCCATGTTCTCGCATTGTTTGTTGGCCAGTTTGTACTGGTGGATTTTTAAAAAATAAATCTACCAAACTCAATTTTGAATTTAAATAAGAGTTGAACAATGAAGGTAACCTCAAGATGGACCAAAGGGATTGACAGATGGAATGTGGTTATATTGTACAAGTGAGTTTTTGACAGGACAGAGAGGTAAATAAAGCATGTTCTTCAGGCAGGTTGATGTTCCCTATTCTAGAGGTGGGGGTGTGGGAGTTGCCCATTCAGTCCTACATTATAATCATCAGTCATTGGTTATTAGTTGCAACAGTTGCTATATTTTTTCAATCTTTATTGTTATGAACTAAAAGTATCACAGAATGCAGGGGTAAGATTTCTCAGAAGATGTGCAAGATATTCGATAGGCAGCTGCAATTGTCAGTTAATTATACTCTATGTTTCTTGGTGTATTGTGCTCATTGAAATTATTATACTTGGTGGGGGGGGAAAGACACTCAGTGTGAACTAGACTATGAATATCACTTCCATTATACAGCAATAGAGTTGAAAAATAAGAATGGGTACAGATTTACATGAAAAATATTAGCAAATACGTGTGGTGTCAGATATTCTAAAGGTTTGTGATGTTACTCGAGCCCCTTCAGATTGTTAAAGGCTACTAAGCATCATTTATTTTCTGCCCTATAAAAACATTGGGTTTGCCTGAAACTATGTTAATTGTACAATCTGCATCAAGCCTTGATCTCCAGCCAACACTGTGGTTAATATTGGTACAAATATTGCTTTAAAAACATGGTCAGTGCCACATCTGGTGAGGGTTAATTTTGGGCTGCAGTGCCCTAGAATTGAACTTTGTCCTTGTAATGTTCCCAAGTAAAGTGATCTATTTAAAAGGTATTTTTGGACAGAAGGGAAATCATGGGCTTGATATCCATAAGGAATTAGCCTTCGCTCTTCGCCCTGGTGGTTCCTGGATTTGTAATTGGCAAAAGTTGCAACCTAGAACTAAAATCAGAGGTCATCGCAGTATGTACGCAGACTATACTGTTCCCTGCTGTATGTATTGTTATTTTTGCAGGTGATCTCCTTTCAGTAGGATCTTCACACAGAGAAGTAAAACCTTCGGACACTACCAAATACTTAGTGCACAGGAGTTTGGGGAAATTTCCCTGCGACCATAATTCATGGCTGTCTTTGGTTGCTTTTTGTTAATGTTACTATTGGTACACAAAGGCAATAAGTATTGTCCGGATTTGTGAATGTTTAGTCTAAGCTAAGACTGGAACAAGTCATGTGGAGAGCAATGGTTCATGTGAATTAGATGTAAATCCTTAACCAGTGGGAAATACTGTAGCAGCATAAGAAAGGGTTTTGCTTTGACTGTGCCAGTGATCACTCGGGACTCAATTCTCTAATCAAGGCATAGCATGATAGCCCATTACTACAGGTGGCTGGTAAGTCAGTGACCCTATTTTCACTCGTGATCAAATCTGATTTGGATCACGATGATCCAGACTGAATGTGATCAGTGTAGGATTCATAACAGTGTAGTCATAGACTGCGGCATCTGTTGGGATGCACTCGAGGGCAGGAGAGCTGCAAGGATTTGAAATTCAGACTTGTTTCCTTACAGAAATGATTCTGAAGCACTACTGCGAGAGGAGAAAGGAAAATGCACACATGGCCATGGGGACACAAGAAATCATAATTTACAATGGCTCAAAATTCATCACTGTAATGTAACCTGTCCCCTCCTGTACTTTGCTGTTTTCTTGGTATTTCCTGCTCGGGACAATAATCCAGCATCAAGGGGAATTGCCAGATTATTTTCTGATTAGAATCAGGTTTTCTGGGTTCTTTCACAAATCAGAGTGAGGTACAACAGACTGAGAGGCTCCAAACTATTAATCAACACCTGTGATGAATGCGGCGATGAGAGTTCTCACCCAATAAACATTGCAGCAGGATTTGAGAAACGTTTTTCCATTCAGTTTTTGTCAGCTTTAGCTATAAAAGTAATTACTTTGTTCTCCTTCTGTTTAATCTCCTTTGCGGGAATGTCATTGATAATCAGTTCAGATTTTTCTGAGAAAGATTTGCTGATATCCGAGTCATCTCCTGCTTCCAAAATTTCATACAGTGCTGGAGACAATGCATGCAGACATTCTGGTGTCTTAAATATGTATTCGTTCACCAAATTTATTCTAAGATTTGAAGGCCTAGAAATTCAGTTGCGTTTGCGCCCACTTATTGGCTATAAAGTGGTTTGCGCCTAAAGTTTTTTACCGCCCGAAATTCAGATGGACCCTAACATCGGCGTTAGCCGGTAGCGCTGCGCCGGCACTGATGACGTCATCGGTGTGCGCAGCGCCCCGGTTGCAATGCTATTCCGGCCCAATGGCCAAATTCAGTTGCGGCCGCCTCGCCCGTGGCAGCCGCAAACAGCGTTTGTGAAACGGGGTCTTGCAGCTCCGAAAGGCCGGCGCATAAAGGTGGAGCGGCGGCTGGCCGCTTTCCCGGCGGCCGCCTGCCCGCACCTCCCTCCCCGGACTCCTGCACCACCCCCCCGCGGCACTGATGTCTGTGTCCCGCGAGCCCGGCACTTCTCCGTGGTGCCGGGCTCATTTGCCGGGGGAATCCACCGGTGATCTGACGGCTGCAGGCAGCTCCTCCTTAAGAGAAGGAGGAGGCCTGCAGTACCCCAGCCTGCCGCACCGCATCGGGTGCCGCAGCGGGAGCTGAACGCCTGAAAGTGACATTTAACGCCCCTAGCGAGGCGGCCAAACCCTGCAATAGCGCCCGCCGCCGTCTTGGCCCGTCGCAACTGAATTTTAGGCGGGCGCTACGGGAATCCTGGCGAGCGCTAAATTTCGGGCGCAAAAGACCTGGCGGGGCCATACCGAATTTCTAGGCCGAAGTCTTTTAGCAGGAGAAAAACCAGTGTTTCTCCTTAATATCAAAGAGGGAAAAAAATTGTTGAGCAACAACCAGCATCCAACAACCAGCATCCAACAACTTAAATCCTAGGCTCACATGACATTCTAAACTGGTTGCCCTCAATGTGTAGGATTATTTAATTGTCAGATACGGATATGGCAGTTATGTATAATGTATGAAACGGTAAGGAAGGCAAGTTCTGAGTGGGTGTGAATAAAGGGGAAACCATCAAGGACTAACAGGGACTGGCTACAGATATAGTTACTTGGCCAGGAAAGAAAGAAAGACTTGCATTTCTATAGCGCCTTTTATGACCTCAGGACGTCCCAAAGCACTTTACAGCCAATGAAGTACATTTGAAGTGTAGTCACTGTTGTAATGTAGGAAACACAGCAGCCAATTTGTGCACAGCAAGGTCCCAAAAACAGCAATGTGATAATGACCTCATAATTTGGTTTTAGGTGTTGATTAAGGGATAAATATTGGCCAGAACACTGGAGAGAACTCTCCTGATCTTCTAAATCCACCTGAGAGGGCAGTCTCATCTGAAAGACAGAACCTCCAACAGTGCAGCACTCCCTCAGTATTGCGCTGGAGTGTCAGCTTAGATTTTGTGCTCAAGTCTCTGGAGTGAAACTTGAACCCACAACCTTCTGACTCAGAGACGAGAATGGTACCCACTGAGCCACTGGCTGATACCAACCAGCGAGAGAAGTGCCTCGCATTACTCTTATTACTGTTATGTTAGGGAGGGACTGAATGGCATAATAACCTATGAAAGCCAAAATAAGCAATTACAGATAAAAGCCCAAGAGAAAGGGCTGAGCTGTCTCTCCTGCACATGATCAAGAAAATGGGGAAGTACACTCCTACTGTGAAAAGTATATACAGACTGCACAACGAATGGCACTGTAAATGCTACTACTGCTTAAGCCAGGCCTCTATGTTAAGATCAGGAACATAAAAGCTGATACAGTTGCACTTTAAAGTTGATTTTCAGTTTTTTTAAAAACTTGCACAGAATACTAGCAGCAAAGTTTCGCACATCACTCCTACTAGATCATGCTGTTCACAGAAGCTGAAAAGCAGAGTTAACCTCACCTACTAGAATAGGGTTGTTGAGCTTGCTTTCAGGGACTCTGTAACACTCTACACCTCAGTACAATTCTTCTGAGTCTTGTGCTTGGTTGCACCTGACAATGTATCTAACATCCAAAAGCTAAAGTCTAACCCAGACATTGTCCACCTCCTCCCAGTAGTATTAAGGTTGCTCAGTGGTTTGGTATGGAAACTGTAGAATTAAGAGGTAATGAAAAGTGTTTAAAAAAAAAATCACATCAGCAAGACCCAGTGGCGATGAAGATTGATTTTTTGTTATGATGGTCATATGTTAAGGGTTGATCCTGGTACGATTACCTCCCATTAGTTCATGCTGTTCTTAGGTTTGGATTATTTAGTAGTTCCAGACGAAAATATTAGTGCAATTTGATACTTGATTAGATCACATTTCACTTGATCAGCCAATTATATGTTGGTTGAGGTTACAGTATCTGAGCTCTGAATGTGATCTTTTCTCATCTCTCTCTACCCAAGCCTCTAAAGTGATCTGCTGCATCCCTACAGAGGAGGTTCTACATTTTGATTTCATGTTCACATTTATGACTAAATTAATGTAGATAATTTATAGTAAGCACAAATCCAAATATCTACAACTTCCTAAGATTGTCCAAGAATATCGGGCGGTTCTTCCTCTTCCCCTGCCCACCCCCCCACTCCACTCCCCATTAAGAAAGGCAATCCTGACAAATAGCTTCATCTAGATAACCAGAGATTGGACACATAGGCCTAGAAATTCGGTGGAGGCCCAAACGGGGCGCCAAGTTCGCCTGGGCGCCGGAATTACCGCTGCGATCGGAGCAGTTGTGAGCGCCAGAAATTCATCTTGAACGCCCCAAGAGGGACTCGGGGCGCTGCTCGAGGCGCCCCGCGTCCCTCTTAGGGCGCTGAAACTGAATATCGCAGCGCAAAGTGCCGCAGCGCCACACGCTGCGGCACGGCGCGCTGCGGTACTGCAGGCCTTCCTCCGCTTCTTAAGGGGGAGGGGCCCGCACCAGCGCGATGAGCGATCGCGAGTGCCGGCAAAAGAGCCCAGCACCGAGGAGAAGTGCCGGGCTCTCGGGACACAGCCAGCACTGCCCGGGGAGGGGGGGGTTGCGGGGATCAGGATCAGGAGGCCGGGGACGAAGGTGCTGGCAGGCGGCCACCGGAAAAAATGGCTGCGCCGCATCTCCACCTTAATTTGCGCCACTGCCACCACAGGTAAGCCCCGTGAACCGGGCGCGATTTGCGAACGGCGCTACAGAGGCGGGCGCTACCAAATATCGCGGTCGGGGTGGTAGCGGGGCGCTGCGCACACTGCTGACGTCATCGGTGGCGGCGCAGCGCAACAGGCTAACGCCACCATTAGCGCCCCGCTAAATATCGCGGGAGGCGCGGCCAGTGGCGCTAAAGCCACTGAGTGCCCTCTTTAGGCGCTAACTGGTGGCGCAGCCCACCGAATTTCTAGACCTATTATTCTGTATCCCAGATGCAGAGTAAAGCTCCCTTTGCTCTATTCCAGCCAAGTAGCTTAACTCTCTTTACCCAAAGAGTGGTTAGAATGTGGAACTGCTACCACATGGAGTGGTTGAGGTGAATAGCACAGATGCCTTTATAGGGGAAGCTAGATGGGTGCATGAGGGAGAAAGGAATAGAAGGATATGCTGATCGGGTGAGATGAAGTATGGTGGGACGAGGCTCGTGTGGAACATAAATGCCAGCATAGATCTGTTGGGCTGAATGGCCTGTTTCTGTGCTCGTTATTCCATGTCCTCAGAAGAGCAGCTCTGAACACACTTGTGTTAACTTTCCCATTCCCCCCACAAGCTGTCTTTAAGGTCTCTGAATGAGACTGCCAATCTGCATTGAATCCTGGGCTATTTCATACGGTGGACCCACGCCCAAACTTGTTTAATACAGGACCCTTAAAGCCAACAAAGAGAGAAAATACTTTAATCCCATGATCCTGGGCTGAACTCAAGCCCTGGTCTGAGAGGTAACTGGATCGTGTGCAAAGGCACGTCGACCATAGAGTCTCCCTCAATCATTATCTTAATCTTTGTCAATACTTTGAGATAAAGAATCTTAATGCATTGTCCCACGGAAATATGGCTGCATTACAACTTGGAAATCTACTGATTGAATCTCACTCGCGATCTTGCTAGCCCCACTCTTAAGTCAGTTGTGAATTCAGGAACTGGAACATTTTATTCAAATTATCTAGATTTCTGTTGGGGCACAATGAGAGAGCAGGTCTATTATTATTGGTGAAACTTTTTTTTAAGATGTCCTTTTATGGAACTGTACAGTAGATGTTCTATTCTTGTAAGTGCTACAAGTAAAATCTACTTAATGTATGCTTTCAAACACTATTATTCTACGGTTGATTTTAATCGTGTTACTTAAAAAGAGATTTGCCATTGATGTGGAAGATCCCGCAGTGATTTCCCATCATCTGCATTCACTAGCTGTGTTTAAATACTTAAACTAAGAAAACCAGAATTAATCTTTTCTTTAGCATAATAATTTGAAGCTCCTTGTTTTACACATTTCTTGCCTGGAGTAGGAGTCACAGGACAAGGGGTTTGATGGTCTCGAACTGAGTCAGGCTGTCAACGCAATCAGCTTATTTCCCCAACCTTTTCCTGCCAGCTTCTGTCCTGTATTACATTATGGCAAAAAGAATATGGCATTTCTGACATGTATTTAGTCACAGTTGTCCACAATTATACTGTCGCTGCCTGTCACACTTATATAGGAACTCTGACAAGAAATGGATTGCTAAATTTGCACCAGTTTTGTGTGATGTCCTTGGCTAAATTGTTCTGAAGAGGGGAAAAGTGAAAAGATTTTTCAGTAAATAGACTTTTAAACACAAGCAGAGTGCATTTAAAAACTGTTGCTAAGAGATTGCCGGTCTGATTCTAACCTATGTTGTCATCTCAGTTTTTGATATATCTGACAGCTGATTCTATTATTTGAAACCGCCAACTGCTAATTGTGCCTGTTGAGGCTTCACGGTTTTCATTCAATTCTGACCAATGTTGCTCACACTAAAATTGGACTTGACGTATGTGCTGGTTATCTTAGTACATGGCATTATTTGCTTATAGGAGTTCCGTGGAAATGTTATTAACCAATGCAAGTACATAATGGCCCGGATATTCCAAAATAACAACAGAAAATGCTGGAAAAACTCAGCAGGCCAGGCAACATCCGTGGAGAGAAATTAGAATCGACGTTTCGGGTCTAACCCTTTTTCAAAACTGGAAAGGAAATGAAATAGATTGAAAGGCAGGGCTGGGGAGGGAACAAAAGAAGTGAATAGACATTAAGAGGTATTCAAAACGAGACGAGATGGTGATAGGACTAGTAAAGAGACAAAAGACAGTTCCGATTAGGTGTGAAATGTACTGGCAGAATGAGAGACAGCTGCCATGTAAAAAAAAAAAAGAGGAAGGGGGGGGAGGGAAAACCCAAAACAAAGGGGTGAAAAAAAAAATTTAAGTAAAAATGTGATAGGGGCCGAGGTTATGATCTGAAATTGTTGAACTCTATATTGAGTCCGGAAGGCTGCAAAGTGCCTAATCGGAAGATGAGGTGCTGTTCCTCGAGTTTACGTTGAGCTTCCGTGGAACAATGCAAGAGGCCGAGGACGGTGAGGTCCGGGTGGGAATGGAGCGGTGAATTAAAGTGACAGGCGACCGGAAGCTCGGGGTCACCCTTACGGACTGAACGGAGGTGTTTCGCAAAGCGGTCACCCAATCTGCATTTGGTCTCCCCAATGTAGAGGAGACCGCATCGTGAGCAGCGAATACATTATATTAGATTGCAAGAAATACAAGTAAATCGCTGTTTTACCTGGAAGGGGTGTTTGGGGCCCTGGACAGTGGGAAGAGGGGAGGTATAGGGGCAGGTGTTACATCTCCTGTGCTTGCACGGAAAGGTGCTGGGGGTGATAGAGGAGTGAACTAGGGTGTCTCGGAGGGAGCGGTCCCTACGGAATGCTGAAAGGGGAGGGGAGGGGAAGATGCGTTTGGTGGTGGGATCACTTTGGAGGTAGCGGAAATGGCGGAGGATGATCCGTTGAATGTGGAGGCTGGTGGGGTGAAAGGGGAGGACAAGGGGAACCCTATCGTGGTTACAGGAGGGAGGGGCAGGGGTGAGGGCAGAAGTGCGGGAGATAGAACGGACACGGTCGAGGGCAGTGTCAACCACGGTAGAGGGGAATCCTCGGTTGAGGAAAAAGGAAGACATATCGGAAGCACTGGTGTGGAAGTTGGCATCGTCGGAGCAGATGCGGCGGAGACGGAGAAACTGGGAGAATGGAATAGAGTCCTTACAGGAGTTGGGGTGGGAGGAAATGTAGTCCAGGTAGCTGTGGGAGTCAGTGGGCTTGTAGTGAATATTGGTCAATAACCTATCCCCAGAGATGGAGATGGAGAAGTCGAGGAAGGGAAGGGAAGAGTCAGAGATGGACCATGTGAAGGCGAGGGAAGGGTGGAAATTGGAGTCAAAGTGAATGAAATTGTCTAGTTCGGGGCGAGAGCAGGAAACAGTCATCAATGTATCGGAAAAAGAGGTGAGGGAGGGGACCTGAGTAGGACTGGAACAAAGAGTGTTCCACATATCCCATGAAAAGGCAGGCATAGCTAGGACCCATGCGGGTACCCATAGCAACACCTTTGATTTGGAGGAAATGAGTGGAGTTAAAAGAGAAGTTGTTCAATGTGAGAACAAGTTCAGCCAGGCGGAGGAGGGTCGTGGTGGATGGGGACTGGTCGGGCCTCTGTTCAAGGAAGAAGCGGAGCGCCCTCAGGCCATCCTGGTGGGGGATGGAGGTGTAGAGGGATTGTACGTCCATGGTGAAAAGGAAGCGGTTGGGGCCAGGAAACTGGAAACTGTTAAAGTGGCGGAGGGTGTCCGGAGAGTCGCGGATGTAGGTGGGAAGAGACTGGACAAGGGGAGAAAAGATAGAGTCGAGATAGGAAGAGATAAGTTCCGTGGGGCAGGAACAGGCTGAAACGATGGGTCTACCAGGGCAGTCCTGTTTGTGGATCTTGGGAAGGAGGTAGAAGCGGGCTGTGCGGGGTTGGGGAACTATGAGGTTGGTGGCCGTGGGGGGAAGATCTCCAGAGGAGATGAGGTCAGTAACAGTCTTGGAAACGGTGGTTTGATGTTCGGTAGTGGGGTCATGGTCTAGGTGGAGGTAGGAGGAGGTGTCGGAGAGTTCGGTTGTGTACTCACCCGTGTACGAGCTGTGTACTCACCCGTAGGGACATCGGAAATGCCAGTTTCAGGTATGCGGAGCGCATGGGCTGAAAACCAGCATTTCCGATCTGTCAAGAATCCTCTTGACAGATCCTCTGCCTGCCCTGGAGAAGGGCCTCTGTGGGCGGAGAGTTCCGCTTTCTGCAGAACCTCCGCCCGCTGAAAACCCTTAGAAATCTTATGCCTGGTAAAAGCGTAAGGCCTGCTTTTAACAGCATAAGGTTTGAAAAAAGTAAAAAAAAAAATTTCACTCATTTAAAAATACTTTAAAAAAGGTAAGTTTATTTTTAGCCCCGTAAAAAAACTACAATTATTTTTTTCAAAAATTTATTGTAATTTCAACTCATTTTAAAAATGTGATGCTTTTTAAAAATTTTATTTAATGTTTTACAGTGCTTTTGGGGTGATCTCCATTCTTAAAATTGACAGGTCTATCTGCCAAGTGTATGAAGGGAGCTTCCCTTCTCCTATTGGCTCCCCATGGCCCACGTGATCCCAAGGATGCTTGCGAACTGCATGCGCCTCTGGGATACGTGGGCCCTGCGCATTTCCAGTTGAAGAGGCCCAGGATCGGAAGTGTCCGGACCTCGGGAGCCCTCGGGTAAGTCCATCGATTTATTCTAGTTCGGAGGTCTCCGCACGCAGGAAGCCTCCGAACAGAAAATACGGCCCATTGTCTACATTCACTGGCTGTGCGAATGGGGGACAGGCAAGAAAAATCTTTTAAATGCAAGTATGGGCCAATTCAAATCTAATTGAGAAGAAATAGGAACCTTGGCCCAGTTCAGACAATCTGAAAGGCTTAACCATTTTAAGAAAGAAAAATTCTTCATTTTCAGAAAGGACGGTTAGGTTGTGTGGGTAGAATCTTCCTAGAGTCTCCTTAAGCACCATCAGTTTTGCCAGCACTTTCTGTTTTTGTTTCATATTTTTCGGAACGTGTAGTTTCAATTTTTGTGTAAGGTCTACAACATCTCAAATACAACTGAATCAGAAAGTCACCTTTGCAGACCTTTTTTGCAATGAAAATATATTTTTCTTCTCCGATGTTTCAATTTTTAAAAATTATTTTCCCCTTTTTGTCCACTTTGTGTTGGATATCATTGTTCAGGGCTTGATAGACAACCTGTTCTCAAGCCTTTGGCTATCCTGCTCTGTAACCAGATTCTACAAAGTGCACAGCATAAAACCTAAGTTGTCTCGCTGCCCAATATTCCCTTTCTCCTTGGTGAAAAGCCTCGTCTCTCTCTGATAGTATGGTCAGGAAGTCACAGATTGGAAAATTGCGTTTAAAGACCTATGTCCTTCTAATTTGTGGTAAAGTGCATTTGCACAGCAGCTCACTGTGCTGCTGGGACACTGCCAGCAAAGCCGACATCACTGTTACCAGAAAGGAAGGGCCTAGCGTAAGAGGCAGCCATTGCTGTTTGATATTGATGTTCGGTGGAAGCATTTGAACAATTCAGCGAGCTTCACACTTGTCAGTTTTAGGTATTATGTGCTTGTCATTGCTGAATGTTCAAGTTGAGGGTCAAGATTTACACACAAATGTTCAATAAAGCAAGTGGCCATAAAACAAAGATGAAAGTCTATCTTCAGGCACAGAATGTAAACCGTATAGCAGTACAATAGTGTAAAAAGCACTGACTCACGCAGAGCCAGATCTGGTGCCGGCCCTGATTGACAGTGTTGTATTGTTAGATACTGGGATATTTTCTATAACAAATGAGTAATGTATGTTGTGAGTGAATGAAGGAGAGTGAGAGTTTTTATAAAAAGTCCAATAGCAGCCTCAAGTTGTGTTTAGATCAAATATTCTATTTATTTTATCTGCAAAATCTGTAGTCTTTTCATCTGTCAAATTCAGAGTTTAAAGAGGAACTCATTATTCATATGAAATGAACTTTGAAATAAAAGACCTCCTGTCTTTTGACTTACAGATGTATTATGAAATGTGTTTTTTTTAAAGTCTCTCTACAGTTGAATGCTTTTTTTTTAAAATTCCACATTAGATACTGAACACGGGGGGTGGGGTGGCGGGGGAGGATCCGGTGGGGGGGGGGATGGGTGGGTGGTGGGATGGGTTGACAAGTCCTGCTTGGCAGAGCAATGAATCATGGGACACGGGCTGTCTTGAGAAACAATGCTATGTTTGCTGGGGTAATGAGATTGCAGGGGAATGTGTCTACTTTCCCTGGTTGTGTACAATGAAATCAGGACAACAGTCTCGAGAGATTGTATTTGCTTCATTTTAACCTTTCGAGTGCTGATAAGACTTAGAACAAAAGCAAAGAAACAGACTGGGATTCTTCCTTAAATATGTATACCTGCCAACCCCTTTAATGAGAATATTGATGGTTTCCCTTAACAATTGTTGTTAAGAGAAAGGTTGATTAAAATGTTAATGGTTTCTTTTTGATCTCCCAGTCCAGGCAGTGGTGATGAAGTTTCTTTTTGATGTAGCGCAGATTCACACACTGTACGCTAATGGAGAGAAGTGCTGATAGGGAAAATAATTTACCAGCTGAGCTAGCTGTGGCTACTTGCTTTTTGTCTACACCTGTAATGTTTTCCCCCATGCCCTATATTTTCAGTCACATGAGCAGACTGCTTCACCAGCCCAGTACTCATGCAGCAACTGGAGTTCATGGGATTCACAATAGACGCAAAGTAAAAGCAAGCAGGGTGATATTAAATAGAATCAAAGAGCAATACAACATTTTAGCAAGCGATCTCGTTTTATTTTTATTGCTTTAATGCTGCCAGTCTATGTTACCTGGGATGGCAGGAATGACGTATGAGGAGAGATTGGGTCGATTGGGCTTATACTCGCTGGAGTTTAGAAGAATGAGAGGGGATGTCATTGAAACTTATAAAATCCTAACAGGACTGGACAGACTGGATGCAGGAAGGATGTTCCCGATGGCCGGGGAGTCCAGAACCAGGGGTCACAGTCTAAGGATAAGGGGTAAGCCATTTAAGGACAGAGATGAGGAGGAATTTCTTCACCCAGAGAGTGGTGAACCTGTGGAATTCTCTACCATAGAAGGCAGTGGAGGCCAATTCATTAAATATATTCAAGAAAGAGTTGGATATATTTCTTAAGGCTAAAGGGATCAAGGGATATGGGGAGAAGGCAGGGACAGGGTACTGAATTTGGATGATCAGCCATGATCTCATTGAATGGCTCGAAGGGCCGAATGGGCTACTCCTGCTCCTATCTTCTATGTTTCTATGTTAAACCCATACCACTTACTTGCCTAAAAATGCTGACACACCATAAGGATTTTCCCTTTATCTTTGTACAGGCACCAAGATAACTAATTGTTTGAAACCTTGCTTCCTCCTCCCTTTCTCTCCTGGAGGGACTCCGCTGGGTGCGCTCTCACGTCTTGAGTTAGGATGTTGTGTGTCTTGAGGGCATAATCTATGCTGACATTTCAGTACAGCACTGAGGGAATGCATGGAGGTGTAGTCCTTCAGACTGTAGGTCCTGCATTGGACTCATCAGTCACCTACGAACTCATTTTTAATGTGGAAGCAAGTCATCCTCGGTTCCGAGGGACTGCCTAAGAAGAAGAGTCCTTCAGATGAGATGTTGAAGTAAGGCCCTTCTGCAGATGGGCTTTAAAAGATCCCACGATACAATTCAAGGAATAATAGGATGCTTTCCTGGTATCCTGGCCAAAGTTTCCTATCTCAACCAATACCACCAAAAACTGGTTAACTGGTCATTCATCTCATTGCTGTTTGTGTGATCATGATGCTGTATTTGCCCATATATTAACAGTCACTGCACCTCAAAGAGAAAAATTTTTGTGACTTTTCTGAGAGATATGGTAAGATGCTACAGGAAACTTTGTGATATCCAGCACCGATGGGACCGAGCTGTTGCCGATCTATCAAAACTGCCGGACAAACCAGCGCTAATTCTGAAGGATACGGAGGTTTTCATCTCCGTATCTGACAACAAACACTGCTGCTTAGCAACAGCTTCAAACAGTCAGCCCGTACCTTGGAAGCATCTCTGTAGCTTAGCAACAGCTTCAGAGAGACTTTCCAGAGCCTGACTGTTGGAAAAAAAAGCCACGAGAAGAAAAAAGCCACGAGAAGAAAAAAAAACCTAACAAAACGGCTCCTGATTTCTGCCGGTGGATCGAGATTTCCGGACATACAACCTCCAGATAAACCAAAGTTTCCTGTATATAACTGTTGAAATAAAGTTCCACAGGTGCTGTCAACACTCTCACAACTGGCCAATCTTTATGTGTGACATAAAGAAGACAGTAAGTATCTGTAGGTGATTTGACCATTGAGAGCATCACAGCTGAACCCAAACCCGCCCACCATGTGCAGTTTCCAGTAGAGGATACTTTCTTCTTAAAGCCCAGGGTTTTTCCCGCTATTGCTAACTTGCATGTGCCTTGTGAAGTTGATAAAATCTCAATTGCAGTGGTATTTAATGTGGGACCACCTGTCAGTTCATTAAGCCGCCTATATATTATGGATAGCAAAATACTGCAGATGCAGGAAAATCCGAAATAACAACAGAAAATGCTGGAAAAACTCAGCAGGCCAGGCAACATCCGTGGAGAGAAAATAGAGTCAACGTTTCGGGGCAAACCCTTTGTCAAGTCTATATATTACGGAGTTGGCTGTGGGAGAGCAGATCCCATGTTGGGGCTGTTGACGTATGGACACTGCTGTCCCTGCTGTTGACCTGCTAACCATGGAAGAAGTCCATGATAGAATCCTCATATGTGAGTTCTGGAGATTGATGGGCAGAATGGCCTTTTTTACTCCAGATTTCATGGGCTGCTACCACTCCACTGGAATATGTGGAACGTGCACAAAAGTAGCACCAATGCGCAGCAGTTTGAAGTCACAATAGTACAACATCTCAAGATGGTTGTGTGGATTTCTGTGCCAATTTTAATACTTTCAAATTCTAAATGAAATGAAATTCAGGCCAAAGTTCGGCATTAAATTAATGTCGAAAGGCTGGTAAATCTTTCTAGCTGACCAAAGAGGAAGGCTGCTCGGACATTGTACACCTACAACAACAACAACAACTTCTATTTAGACAGCGCCTTTAACGTCGTAAAACGTCCCAAGGTGCTTCACAGGAGCGTCATAAGACAAAAAATTTGACACCTAATAGGAAAATCACCCACGTGGGACAAAGCACATGAGCCCAAGACAGCAGAGTCAGCAGCAAGTGTTGAGGATTGTGGCAGAGATGATGCTACTACTACAGGCTCGAGTTGAAATCATCTACTTTATCATTGGTTGCAGCTTACACCAACATTAGTGCCACTCTATTTGAATTGTAAGTTTGCCACTAACTTCAGAGGTGCCACTGCTAACACTGCAGAGGAGACTTACTGGAATGGTATCAAGGATGAGGGAATTAAGTTATGTGGAGAGACTAGAGCAGCTGGGATTGTTTTCCTTAGAGCAGAGGAGGTTCAGGGAGATTTAATAGAGGTGTTCAAAATTATGAAGGGTTTTGATAGAGTAAATAAGGAGAAACTGTTTTCACTGGCAGGAGGGTCAGTAACCAGAGGAGGCAGATTTAATATAATTGGTAAAAGGACCAGTAGGGTGATGAGGAGAAATTCCTTTACATAACCAGTTGTTATGATCTGGAATTCACTGCCTGAAAGGGTCAGTCATAGAGTCATAGAGTTTTACAGCACAGAAAGAGGCCCTTCGGCCCATCGTGTCTGCGCCGCCCATCCATCCCTGTCCAGTCTAATCCCATTTTCCAGCATTTGGTCCATAGCCTTGTATGCAATGGCATTTCAAGTGCTCATCCAAATGCTTCTTGAATGTTGTGAGGGTTCCTGCCTCTACCACCCTTTCAGGCATTGAGTTCCACATTCCAACCACCTCCTCAAATCCCCTCTAAATCTCCTGCCCCTTACCCTGAATCTATGCCCCCTTGTTATTGACCCCCCTACTAAGGGGAAAAGTTCCTCTTTATCTACCCTATCTATGCCCCTCATCATTTTGTACACCTCAATCATGTCCCCCCTCAGCCTTCTTTGCTCCAAGGAAAACAACCCCAGCCTGTCCAGCCTCTCTTCATAGCTGAGGCGCTCCATCCCAGGTAACATCCTGGTGAATCTTCTCTGCACCCTCTCCAAAGCAATCACATCCTTCCTATAGTGAGGCGACCAGAACTGCACACAGTACTCCAGCTGTGGCCTCACCAGCGTTTTGTACAGCTCCATCATAACCTCCCTGCTCTTATATTCTATGCCTCGGCTAATGAAGGCAAGTATCCCATATGCCTTTTTAACCACCTTATCTACCTGTTCCGCTGCCTTCAGGGATCTATGTACATGTACACCAAGGTCCCTCTGACCCTCTGTACTTCCTAGGGTCCTACCACTCATTGTGTATTCCCTTGCCTTATTTGTCCATCCAAAATGCATCACCTCGCACTTTTCAGGGTTAAATTCCATTTGCCACTTTTCCGCCCATCTGACCAACCCGTTTATATTGTCCTGTAGCCTGAGGCTTTCCTCCTCGCAATTTACCACCCCACCAATTTTCGTGTCATCTGCGAACTTACTGATCATACCTTTTACATTCTCATCCAGATCATTTATGTAGATCACAAACAACAAGGGACCCAGCACCGATCCCTGAGGTACCCCACTGGACACAGGCTTCCAGTCACAAAAGCAACCTTCGACCATCACCCTCTGCCTCCTGCCGCTCAGCCAGTTTAGGATCCAACGCGCCAAGGCACCCTGGATCCCATGGGCTCTTACCTTCTTGACCAGTCTCCTATGCGGGACTTTGTCAAAAGCTTTACTGAAGTCCATGTAAACCACATCCACAGCATTTCCCTCATCCACCCCCCTAGTCACCCCCTCTCAAAATTCAATCAGATTTGTCAGACATGATTTACCCTTGACAAAGCCATGCTGACTATCCCCGATTAATCCTTGCCTCTCCAAGTGGAGACTAATTTTGTCCCTCAGAATTTTTTCCAATAATTTCCCTACCACAGATGTTAGGCTCACTGGCCTGTAATTCCCTGGTTTATCCCTGCTACCCTTCTTGAATAATGGTACTACGTTAGCTGTTCTCCAGTCCTCTGGTACATCCCCTGTGGCCAGAGAGGTTCTGAAAATTTGTGTCAGAGCCCCTGCAATCTCCTCCTTTGTCTCCCACAGCAGCCTGGGATACATCTCGTCCGGGCCTGAGGATTTATCCACTTTTTGGCCTGCTAAAACCGCTAGCACCTCCTCCCTCTCGATGCTAATATGTTCAAGTATGTCACAGTCCCCTTGCCCGATTCCTATGTCTGCATCGTCTTTCTCCATAGTGAACACAGATGCAAAAAATTCATTTAAAACCCCGCCTACATCATCTGGCTCTACACACAGATTGCCTCTTTGGTCCCTAATGGGCCCTACCCGTGGTGGAAACAGATTCACTAGTGACTTTCAAAAGGGAATTGGGTATATATTTGAAAAGGAAAAATTTGCAGGGCTATGGGGAAGGAGAAGAGGTGTGGGATTAATTGGATAACTCTTTCAAAGAGCCGGAATAGGCACAATGTGCTGAATGGCCTCACTCTATGCTGCATGAATTATATGAATTTCCATCCCCCCCCCTCATGAGTGTTCATATTTAATCTAGGTTGAGAGCCAGCTTTATTAGTGTAGTTGTTGCTGACATTGGCCCAGAAATTCGGGTCCCAACGCGTGAGTACACACTGGGTACTCACGCATAGGCCCAACAAAAGTGCCAGTTTCATGCATGCACTGCGCATGCACGGGAAACCGGCACTTCCGTTCCCCTGAAAGAAGGGGTTGACAGGTAGAACACGTGCACCGGAGAGGCAGCGCGTGCGCATCGAACTTACGGTTTTTTTTCAGGTTTTTCCGGGAGGGTAAGTCTCCGGCAGTTACACTTTTAAAAAGGAGGCGCACAGCCTGCTTTTTACACGGTAAGTGGTGAATTAATTAAAATTAAAACATTTTTTCCACAGGTTTATTATTTTTAAATACTTTAAAGAAAGGTAAGTTTATTTTTAGCTCCATCAGAAAATGTAATTAATTTTTTCAAAAATTTAAATTATTGTTTAAAATAGTTATTTCATGCAATTTATAGTTATTTTAAAAATGTGATTAAAAAAAAAAATATTTGAAGTTTTAGTGATGTTTTGGGACTTATAGTATTTATAGGTTTGACAGCTCTTCCTGTCAAACTTATGAATGAAGCATTCCCTGCTACCATTGGCTCTCCATGGCCCACGTGATCCCAGGGGCTGCATCGAACTAACTGCGCCCCTGGGATACGCAAGCACTGCGCGCCGGCAGTTGGAGGAGGCCCAGGATCGGAATCCCACGCGGGCCCACAGCTCAACGGCCGGCGCGCTAGGTATGTGCAGGTCGGAAGCTTGTACCTGCGGGAAGCCCCCGACCCGAATTTCTGGGCCATTACTTTTCTGTACATTCCATTGAGTTTGTGCGCCAGGCAGCACATCCTGAGATCAAAAAACTTAGTGCTACATTCATCCTTTACTGTATATATGGTATTCTTGTATCCTATATTCTGTTCCCTAAATAACCCATCATGTATTATGGATAATGCTGTAACTTTCAAACATGCCTCCGTAATCTCGCTCATGGTTGAAATCCAATTCTTAAAGTTTAATTATTAAATAAGTTTGTTTTAAAACTATGTGAGCTCAAAGTGCCTTTACTCAAAGGGTAGTGCTTGTCAGATATTGTTAGAGAATGAACGCGTACTTGGATATGATTTTCCTGAGAAGGGTGATGTGATGCTACAACACATTACTGCAAAGCTCTGGATACTGTAATAATACTTGCTTAGCGGGTGGTTGGAATACTATGGGCGCTCCTGACGATTGTTGCTACTGGAATTCAAAATATCACAACAAATATTAGCCCGAGTCCGTAACTAATGCAATCTAGTCCTAGCTACAGAGAGGAAAACTGATAGTGTGAAGCAAAAATAAAGGGCCAGTCGGTTAGAACAGAAGCTACGGAATCTGCTGCCAGTTAGAAACATTGGAGGTGAAATTGGACTTTGGCAATAGTGCAAAATGGGCAGTAGTGAATCATCAGGTCACTTTACATTGCAGTTAATGGAAAAATAATATCGGGCCGGGTGTACAATGGGATGACGATTCACTTTCAACCATTTTATATAACCGCAAATGATCAATTTCACCTCCGTTATTACAGTAACAAGCCACAGATTGGTAGGATGCAGATTTATAGGCATGATTCCATCCACAGAAAGATCATGATCTTGGTCCTGCTCTTATGGGCAGATACTGAGCAACTGCCCATGGGAAGCACGGAAGATCAGAGAGCTGGTAGCTCCTTGGTTTCTCTCACCATGCACCACTTAGCAACTACCCGAAGAGTGACATTTTCAGAGGCTTGAATTAAAGTTGCCTGCTGTCTTTCAAGCTGTGTAATGTTGTGTCTTATAAAAAGTCCCAGAAAGAAGATGACAAAATAACCGAATATCTCCTTGGTAAGGTATTTTCATAAGAAAACATGATGGTACAAAAAATTGGACATTTGTCTCTGGTATTGAAGAAGTAGGTTTTTTAAAAATTTGTTTATGGGATCAGGACGTCGCTGGCAATGCCAGCATTTATTGCCCATTCCTAGTTGCCCTTGAGAAGGTGGTGGTGAGCCGCCTTCTTGAACCGCTGCAGTCCGTGTGGTGAAGGTACTCCCACAGTGCTGTTAGGGAGGGAGTTCCAGGATTTTGACCCAGCAACAATGAAGGATTGGCGATATACTTCTAAGTCAGGATGATGTGTGACTTGGAGGGGAACTTGGAGGTGGTGGTGTTCCCATGCGCCTGCTGCCCTTGTCCTTCTAGGTGGAAGAGGTCGCGGGTTAAGGGAGGTGCTGCCGAAGAAGCCTTGGCGAGTTGCTGCAGTGCATCTTGTAGATGGTACACACTGCAGCCACGGTATGCCGGTATTACTGAATAAACCTAAATCTAAATGTCAGATTCAGATCTGATTATAAATTTTGGAGTTGCTGAACATCACATTCATGTACATTTTATCGTTTTGTCTTGTAATGCTTTTGGATGGCACTTCAACAGCAACCTAATGGTGTACTTACCAGAATCAGCCTCTGTGTGTCATCCAAAATCCAAAGGGACCTGAACTTAGCAATTGTGACTTCTAACAGATCTGAATTGTTCCAGTTTGGATCAATTTGAATTTGGATGACTCTGGAGTTTAACCACAGGACACAAAGTTTGAAATTTTGAGAGCCTGTATAAATTATTTGAAGGTTTTGAAGAGTACAAGTTATATTCTTTAATATATTCAGTACCAATATAGAACACAATGAAAAGAAAAAGCTTTGCACAGGGCTCTAAAACTTAACGTGATTATATTCTGAAAAGAAAATGGAGTTCTTATGTTTAGCATATTGCAAAAGCCTCACCACTGTCCAGCTCCTGTGCCAAACAAGGCCAGTGTATGATTTAACAACACTATAGTATCCTCTGTATTGTTTTCCCAAGGCATTAATCTTCAGCCCACTCATGCCTGGCTTCTTGCAGTGTAAATAAGGGGGTGGGGATGGGACATGGCTATTAACCAAAGCAAGGTCAAGTGGAGTGACCCTACTTCTTGCTTGTTAAGTTGCGTTGAAGTGGTGGACTGGAACAAAACTTGACGGGTGTAGAAGTTTTTGTACTCAAGTGTGGTTGACTATTCGGTTCTCGCTTTAATCATTTCAAATTGCTGTACACTCAATCTCATTTCCCCATGCTCACCACATATGTACTTATAAAAGTGTTACTTATTCATCTTGTCCTTTGGTTTTGCCTTTTATTGGCATTTCATATACAATATTAAGGCACCAGAGGACCTTTAGAAAGTAATGAGCCTTCCCTATACCGATGGCAGATACGGGTTACCAAATGGATCTGGCCAATAGAATCATAGAATGGCTACAGCACAAAAGGAGGCTATTCAGCCTATCGAGCCTGTGCCGGCTCTCTGCAAGAGCACTTCAGCTAGTTCCACTCCCCCGCCCTTTCCCTGCAGCCCTGCAATTTTTTTTCCTTCAGGTACTTATCCAATTCCCTTTTGAAAGCCATGATTGAATCTGCCTCCACCACCCTTTCAGGCAGTGCATTCCAGATCATAACCACTCGCTGCATAAAAAAGTTTTTCCTCATGTCGCCTTTGGTTCTTCTGCCAATCACCTTAAATCTATATCCTCTGGTTCTCAACCCTTTCACCAATGGGAACTATTTCTCTCTATCTACTCTGTCTAGACCCTTCATAATTTTGAACACCTCTATCAAATCCCCATCTCAACCTTCTCTGCTCTAAGGAGAACAACCCCAGCTTCTCCAGTCTATCCACATAACTGAAGTCCCTCATCCCTGGAACCATTCTCGTAAATCTTTTCTGCACCCCCTCTAAAGCCTTCACATCTTTCCTGAAGTACGGTGCCCAGAATTGGACACAATACTCCAGTTATGGCTGGACCAGTGTTTTATAAAGGTTGTTCATAATTTCCTTGCTTTTGTACTCTATGGGCTGGAATTTATCAATGGGGACGTGATGGAGGCGGGACTCCCACTTTTTGGGCTGTAGTCCCACCTCCATCGACTTGTGGCCAACCCACTCTATTTTCCCTTGATTGACCTTGTTAAGCCCGCCCAGCGGGCTCAGCAGGCCAATTAAGGGACACCTGGTTACTGGTGACGTCAGTGATTGACATTTCATCTGTCAAGAGCTTTTGACAGATGAAAAATCAGCGTTTGACAGCTCTGTGAAGCTGTCAAACACTGACAATCTGTCTTCTAACTTGAGTCCGTCTACTCAGACTCAGTTAGAGATCTCTCCAGACCAGAAAGCAGAAGGCTGCAGCTTTTGACAGTTCAGCGGCCATTCTGCTTTCTGTGCCGGTGAACTGAGGGACTCCCGAGAACTGAAGGAAGGAAGCCTTCAGGAGAAAGTAAAGGTAAGTAAAACTTATTAAAACACTTTACACTTACCTCACACACTTACCTCTGCACACATGCACCCATCACTCACCTGCACAACGGACATCTCGACCCCTCCAACCCCTTCAGACCGACGGTCCGCCTTGCTAACTTGGCGTGGTTCGGAGCCATCGGGAAGCCCACACTTCAGGGCTAAAAATAGCGATTAGGCAAAAACTGCCTGTTAACTACCTGTTAACAGACAGTTAATTGGCACTAATCCCCTTCCCGCCTCGGGGAGGCGGCTCCCAGCACAGGTCGGATACCCACCTCCTGGGACATTGGCACAGAGGCGTGTTGGGGGCAGGATGGGTTCCTGCCCCCCCCCCAATTCTGCAATTTTCCCACCACTCCTGCTTCCAAACCTGCCTCCACGGGGCTTGGAAATTCGAGCCCTATGCCTCTATTTGTGAAGCCCAGGATCCTGTATGCTGTTTTAACCACTTTCTCAACTTGCCCTGCCACCTTCAACGATTTGTGTACATATACCGCCAGGTCTCTCTGTTCATGCTCCCTCCTTTAGAATTGTACCCTTTAGTTAATATTGCCTCTCCTCGTCCTTCCTACCAAAATGTATCACTTCGCACTTTTCTGCATTAAATTTCATCTGCCACCTTTCCGCCCATCCCATCAGCCTGTCTATGCCCTCTTGAAGTCTATTACTATCCTCCTCACTGTTCACTATACTTCCAAGTTTTGTGCCATCTACAAATTTTGAAATTGTGCCCTGGGTACACCCAAATCCAAGTCATAATATATATCAAGAAATGCAGCGGTCCTAGTACCGACCCCTGGGGAACACCACTCTATGTATACCTTTCTCCAGTCCAAAAACAATCGTTCACCACTATGCTCTGAATCCTGTCACTTAGCCAATTTTGTATCCATGCTGCCACTGTCCCTTTTATTCCATGGGCTTCAAATTTGCTGGCAAGCCTATTATGTGATACTTTATCAAATGCCTTTTGGAAGTCCATGCACACCACGTCAACCGCATTGCCCTCATCAACCCTCTTTGATACCTCATCAAAAAACTCATCAATATAAACACGATTTGTTTTAACAAACCCGTGCTGGCTTCCTTTTATTAATCCACACTTGTTCAAGTGACTGTTAATTTTGTCCCAGAATATCGTTTCTAAAAGCTTCCCCACTACCGAGGTTAAACTGACTGGCCTGTAATTGCTGGGTTTATCCTTACACCCTTTTTTGAATAAGGGTGTAACATTTGCAATTATCCAGTCCTCTGGCACCACCCCCATATCCAAGGAGGATTGGAAGTTTATGGCCAGTACCACCACAATTTCCACCTTTACTTCCCTTAGCATCCTAGGGTGCATCCCATCCGGCCCTGGTGACTTACCTACTTTAAGTACAACGAGCCTTTCCAGTACTTCCTCTTTATCAATTTTTATCCTATCTAGTATCTCAACTACCTTCTCTTTCACTATGACTTCGGCAGCATCTTCTTCCTTGGTAAAGACAGATGCAAGGTATTCATTTAGTACCTCAGCTATGCCCTCTGTGTAATGAAATCTGTTTGTCTTGCCTGTATTCGTTTTGCACTCATGTATATTACCCTCCCCCACATGGTGTATAGTTTCACTTCCTCTTTCCTGACTAACCTGGAAGGTTCCAGGTCTTGGCTCTTGGCTCCGCCCCTGACTTCTCTTACTTAAAGATCTCAGGATCTGTATGACTCATTCCTGTGAGCCAGTCGGTGTGTTGAGATGTTAGCTCTGATCTTAGTGATTAAAAGCCAACTTGTTAAAGTCTATAACTTCTAGTTTTGTGGTTATTGAAGGCACATCACTCTGCCTCCATGTGTATGTCTCCTTTTTGGTCCCTAATCGGCCCCACCCCGCCTCTTACTACCCGTTTACTATTTATATGCCTATAGAAGACTTTTGGATTCCCTTTCAGTGCAATTTCTTATGGTCACAACGCATATAACAAACCTATCTGATTTTACCCTAATTGGACAGATCTAAAATCCAACCACCCTTCAGTATAGAACCTTCTGAGGGACAATAAGAATTCAGAACTGTTGATGTGAGATGTAGAAATATAATTTGAGCTTTTTAAGTTTGCAGTTGTAAGGATGGCTTCACAAGCCTTTTTGTATTTGCTACTATTAGGTGCTTGGCAGGTGACTAGCTGAAATATATTATATGGCCAAGAGTTTCCACCTTGGGTACAATTGGCTATCGAGGCTCACAATTGCGCTAGTTTTGAGAAGTGGGTTTTTTCCTCAAGTTTCTTCTCAAACTCATTTGCATATCACCAAGCATAGACTCTTGCCATGCACCAGCGCAATTGGACAACGTTTTAGAATGTAATTTTTTTTTTAAACTTTGCATTAAAGAATATTCCTTGATATATTTAAGAGTGGTAACTTGGTGCAGTTTTATTAATACAGCTGAAAATGGTGCTATCACAAAAAATAGGCATTTTTGATCTGATCTGGTCTAGTCCACCAGCTGTGAGTAACCTGATTTTAAATAACTGAAAAAGATTTTTTAAAACTATACAGAACCATTTGCTAGTTACATTGGTGTGCAGTAGTCACTTTCTTAGTAAATTGAAAACAATATTTCAAAGCTTTTAAAACATGCCAATTAGTGTACATGCACCTAAAAAGGAGAGCCTAATTTTAAGAACCTACGCGAAGGCCCGCAAACGCGCCCAATTAACGGATACTTGCAATGGTGATTAATTTGATCTGGGGACGTGGCCAGTTTTGTGCACGGGGATGTCTTCTTGCGCTATGTTGTTTAAACTAGCGCAAAAGATTGCAGAAACTTCTTTTGTCATGCAATATAGAGGTCACTATACATCCATGTCCCCTTATGGGGATGGGGGAGAAGTATGTCCATCTTGATAAACTGGCCTTCAGCTTTAATGAATACCTGAATCTAGCTGAAATCTAAAGAGAAAAAAAGGAAGCGGTGTGTTACTCAGGCAGTGCGAACGCAGCCTAACCATCCATTGAAGTCATTGTGAGCCTGACCTAGGACTGCTTCATCCTGACATCGAGCATGTGATGTTCCATCCTGACATCTTCATGAGCAGCACATTCATCAAAAGTCGAGATCTTTTTTGAATGAACAGTGTATACTCTAGATTCAGAATATGTTATCCACACAATAATTGCATTTAAATCTTTCTGCACTGAACTGACCGTATATAAACGTTTCAAGAAAATACAAAATAAAAATAGAACAGCTGACAGTGCACAGCTGAAAGAGCAAGGTCAATGATTCATCCAGGCACCGTCATTAGAATTAATGTCCTGTCGTACCAGAAAGGTTACCTGTTTATCTGCTCTCAAATTTTGATCCACCTGCTTTGCAATTTTCTGGCATTTTCTCTACTTATTTCTCTGCTTGCTGCTATCTGATAGAATCACAGTGATGATGTATTAAAATTTAATTCAGGCTTTGTGCTAGTTAGAGGGTTAGCGAAGGAATGAACTTGCGATTTTTAAATTAAAAAAAAAATCGTTTTTATGGGATGTGGGCGTCGCTGGCAAAGCCAGCATTTATTGCCGAACCCTTAGTTGCCTTTGAGAAGATGGTGGTGAGCCACCTTCTTGAACCGCTGCAGTCCGTGTGGTGAAGTTACTCCCACAGTGCTGTTAGGGAGGGATTTTGACCCAGCGACAATGAAGGAGCGGCGATGTACTTCTAAGTCAGGATGGTGTGTGACTTGGAGGGGAACTTGGAGGTGGTGGTGTTCCCATGCGCCTGCTGCCCTTGTCCTTCTAGATGGAAGAGGTCACGGGTTTGGGAGGTGCTGCCGAAGAAGCCTTGGTGAGTTGCTGCAGTGCACCTTGTAGATGGTACACACTGCAGCCATGGTACAGCGGTGGTGGAGGGAGTGAATGTTTACGGTGGTGGATGGGGTGCCAATCAAATGGGCTGCTTTGTCCTGGATGGTGTCGAGCTTCTTGAGTATTGTTGCAGCTACACTCATCCAGGCAAGTGGAGAGTATTCCATCACACTCCTTGTGCCTTATAGATGGTGGAAAGGCTTTGGGGAGTCAGGAGGTGAGACACTCGCTGCAGAATACCCAGCCTCTGACCTGCTCTTGTTGCCACAGCATTTATGAACTCATGAACAAAAATACATGCAGCTATTCAAACTGACTGACCTTATAGTTCAGTTTATTACCTCTGCCCTGAAGTGGGATCAAGGTATTGATATCCATGGATAAACCTGTTTACAGAGGCAAGATATAATGGGCCAGAAATTCGGGACCAAATGCGTGAGTACGGTCTGGGTACTCACGCATCTGGCCGTTGGAAATGCCGGCGTTCAGCACGCACAGCGCATGCGGGGAACGCCGGCATTTCCAGACCTCAGAACGAAGGGGTTCATAGGCACAGCGCGTGCGACTGCACAGGCAGCGCTTGCGCAGTGAACTTCGTCCATTTCATTCATGGATTCAGTGAGGGTAAGTCCTTACAAGTTACACTTGAAAAAAGCATGTGTAAAGTTGTTCCAAGGCTGCGGAGGAAGATATATTTTATCGTGGAGCTTCTGAAAGGCAATATTTTTGTTTGGGAAAGGGAGGGGAGTTATTTTAAGAAATTTTAAGTAAGTTTTAAAGTTTAAATTTTTTTTTTTTAATGGGTTTTCAGAATGGTAGGTAGAAGGAGCAATTGTGGCTGTGTGAATTGAATGTGAAAATGAGTGTTCTAAAATGAGTAATGTAACATTTCCAGCACTTTTAAGAAAGAAACTTTTCATCAGTAATAAGTAATTATGTATGTATGTCCGCATATATTCCTTTACGTATATGTATGTATGTTTTATATTCCTTTACTTATGTGTATGAATGTATGTTTTTAATTATGATTTTCCAATAAGTTACTTTCTCTGAAAGTCATAATTAAATAATACATTCATACACATAAGTAAAGGAATATATACATAACATGCAAAGGAATATATACAGACATACATACTTTCAGAAGTTCCACGATAAGAAATATCTTCCTCCGCAGCCTCTGGAGCAACTGTACCCATGCTTTTTTCATGTGTAAGTTGTAAGGACTTGACCTCACTGAAAGCATGAATGAAAGCGGTGAATTTTACTGCGCACGCGTTCTGCCTCTGAACCCCTTCGTTCAGAGGACAGGAAATGCCGGTTTTCCCCGCATGTGCTGTGCATGCTGAAAACCGGCATTTCCTCCGGCCAGACGCGTAAGTACCCCGACCGTACTCGCGCATTTGGAAGGGAATTACTGGGCCAACATTTTACATGTCAATAAAATGAAAAATTTAACAATTGCACGATTTGCCCCCTCGCATCTGCGACTGAGGGTCCAAGGAGGTGCATTGCGCAAGAGGTCATCGTCGTACGTATCCTCACACTGTTCCCTTTCGGGAACTGTATGAAGTGGTGGAAGGATTTATGGCCGTGATTAACGCTCATTCCGTGACCGTAACCATCTTTGAACCAGCCATTAGGGTGGTTAGTCCTATGGCGTGAGGGTTTTACGGGCTCCCACAACCCATCTGGGGGGGGGGGGCACCCACACCCACGGACGCAAGTATCCCGCTGGATGTCCACCCAGAATTTATAGTTGGAGCTCCGACTCCACTTGCCGGGACTGTCTGGAGTGGGGTTCGAAACCCTACTCCTTCTGGCCCAGCGGCGGGGATGCTTACTGCTACGCATAAGGCCCACTCCGCACAAAAGGTGACACCCATACGTTTCCTGCGCCTTTTCCCTCCCTGTGACTGGAGCCCTATGCTGCCACTTGAAAGACCAAGCTATCATCTGCCCTTTTTGCAGCACCTTTGACTTCTCATTACCAATGATGAGCAGGCGCTGCGCCTCCACCTCCTTGAGGAGATTGCTGAGGTCATCATCAGTTCAATTGTGAGTTCTTTTAATGCCGTGAATTGTGCTCATTCCAGCCATTTCACGTTGCTAATCGGATTGGGCCTTTGGCATAGCGGTAAGATCCCTGCCGCTGGGCCAGATCAGGGTAGAGTTTCAAACCCCGCTCCAGACAGTCCCGGCAAGTGGAGTCGGAGCTCCGGCTCTAAATGCTGGGTTGACATCCAGTGGGATATTTGCGTCCGTGGGTGTGGGTGGCCCCCCCTCCTTGTATAGCTTGTGGGAGCCCATAAAACCCTCCCGCCATAGGACTAACCGTCCTAATGGCTGGTTCAAAGATGGTTACGGTCACGGAATGAGCGTTAATCATGGCCATAAATCCTTCCACCACTTCATACAGTTCCCCAAAGGGAACAGTGTGAAGACACGTATGACGACGACATTGCTAAATAAATAAATGGAATTTAAAAAAATCTTTTAGGGCTTTTAAAAGTCTTTAAATTGCTTTAATTCTGTTTAAAACTACTTCAGATTCTTCAAAATAATGTAAACGTTTTTAAAAGTTTATAAAAGTTACCAAAAGCTTCAAAAAACTTCCAAAAACCTATTTAAACTGCTGCTTTGCATGTAAAAATGCTTAGCAGCTTGGCAGAAACATTGGGGGCGTGTCCTGTTAAACTGAGACCTCAAGGGGCGTGTCTCAGTTGCACAGCGCGCTACAGGCTTCGCGCTGGCTGCACTCCTGGGCGGCGTGACGTCAAACGCTGCCCGGGATTCTTCAGATTCAAAATGGAATTCCAGGCGTCCCTGGAGGTGATCGGCAGGCGCATCGGGTAAGTGCAAATCGGGACCTTGCACGCGCGGCAAGCCCCGTTCACGAATTTCTGGCCCAATATATACTGACTGAGATACTTCCCGGCACTGAACTGTTGATCGTCACTTGATAAACGGGCAGTGGTTCCATCAGTATTCCTGATCCCTCAACACCTCCTCTCTGGTGAAGAAGGCCCAGCAGCGCCTATATTTCCTAAGGAGGCTGAAGGGATGTAACCTGTCACCCCTGATCCTCTCTAACTTTTACCGCTGCACAATAGAGAGCATCCTGACGAACTGTATCACAGTATGGTATGGCAGCTGTAGCTACTATGACCGGAAAGCCCTGCAGCGGGTAGTCAAAACTGCCCAACGCATTACCGGCACCCGGCTACCGACCATAGAGCACATATACCAGAAACGCTGTTTACGGAGGTCACGGTCCATCATCAAGGACCCTACCCACCCCAGCCACAGTCTGTTCGCCCTCCTGCCATCTGGGAGATGCTACAGATTCATTCGCACCCGTACGACCAGATTTAGGAACAGCTTCTTTCCCAGGGCTGTCATCCTACTGAACTCCACAAATAAACTCTAAAGCCTGCACATCTGCCAATGCACTTTATTATGGTTATGTTTATGTTAATGTATTACAAGCCAAATGTATGTTGAATGTTTAAATGTCTTATCTAAATGTACACTCTCGGGAGCCGCAAGCCTACATTTCGTTGTACTGCACTTGTGCACTAACAATGACAATAAAAGTTGATTTGATTTGATTTGATTTGATTTTATGCAGCAACTACGTGGAGTGTCCTGTCGATGTTGGTGACTTCTGACCTGTTGCCAAAAATAAACTGAAAACAAAATGCTGCACCACAAACTGCACAGCCATTAGACCATCAGTTATCTGATTTCAGCCAAGGCAGCAAGATGAGATGAACAATCCACCAAAGTCTCCTGGGCTAGGGAGGGGGAAAATATGGCAGGCTTCTCACTCTTGATGACTATTCAGTGCCTTTTGCAGGAAGGTGTGCATGTGTGGACATTTGGCGAGGCCAAGACTCGAGTTGGATGTGATCCTAGCCCTCAATTAGTCGACCAATACTCAATGTTACAGTTTGAACAGGATTCATGGGCACTTGGGTGGGATATCAGAGGACTGCGAACACCCTTGGAGCCAGCAAGAGGATATATTTTCAGAATAGGAAGATGAGAAAGTTAGGATGGAAAATACCATGACTATAACAAAAAGAGAGTGATATATAGTCTGTAATCATCTCAAAGTTCGGGTAATGGTTATAAACTGCTGAAGTGTTACTTGTACAGTTTATGACATCATCTGAAACACTCACTGAGATTACTACCTTGTAATCATTTATATTTGTATCTGTGAGTAGATTTCAAATTGGTAAATAGGTTCACAGTGATGAATTTAGTACAGGGCGGGATTATAGCACTTGTGTAGGGATAGACAGTCTTCAAATTCATGTGAGCATTCAGTTCGATGCAGTCATATGAAGGGGTGAAATTCTTTCAATTGTAATGTTTCTGTGAAGGTCAGCATTGAGCACAGAACTGGAAAAGTTCACTCTCAAATGTGTTTGCCCACCAGGAAATTTCATTCAAGACCAGTCAGTCCTTTCCTGCAGGTTCTCTGCTTGATCACACTATCTTATTTTCTGCACTTCAAGTTGGGCCATTTGTCTTTCTCGTGTGAAACAGTTGAGGTAGTAATGGATTAACCAATATTGAAGATTAACTGTTAGATGCCACAATAGAGGCTGCAGTGTTAAGGTTCTAATGACTACTGTAGCATGTTACATGCCAGAATAGTGAACACCAAGCCAATTGAAAAGCTGCATCCAATGCTTTAAGCATCCAAAGGACCCCCATTCCAAAAATAAAAGGCACTGGAAATATTGATTATAACAAACATTAGGCAGGCAGTGAGGCGTCTCTTGAACTGTGGTACAAGATTCCATCAAGCATTAGCATCCACCGTTCTTTGCAAGTGACTTGCTACTATTGAACAGTCTATCTGCTGATGCTCTTTTATGAGTTTTAAAGATTTTTGTCTTCAGTGAACAAACATCAGTCACACAATGTGACTGATGCAGCGTTTGATTTACTCATTCAGTATTCTCCGGTTGGGTTAACCCAAATTCCAGAAACTAGCACACAATATTAATGTCTGAATAATAAGTGAAATATTATCATTTCTATAGACCTATTTCGTTTCTATTAAATACACAGACATCTCATCTAATACTTAAAAATGTATTTGTATGTGTCAGTAATGTAATTATGACCAAACATGAAAAATGAAAGATATTCCAACAAATATATATTAAATTAAAACATTTGTTTAAATAAAATCTACAATCGGTGTTTAAATAGTGATTCTTGCCATCAGGGCCCCTTTTCAAAATCACTTATATAAAATAAATGAGGATTGATGTGAGACATTACAGGAAGAATTCTGCCCTGCACCACATCAGGAAGAAGCACTGAGTTCACAAATGAATTGAAATAAAGGATTCATTGAAGTGCAAATGCTGAGCACTGGCATAAAATCTCCATCTCATGCTGTTGAAAGGAATATTTTTTTTCAAGCAATACTTTACTGAGAATGTAATTATATTACATTTAATACCCTGTGCTGTTCTATCCACTGCTGTGTTGGATCCTTTTTTGAAAACCTGATTTGGGAAATAAACAGCAATTCAAAGTGGCGTCAGTCAAACTGTCCCGCAATATTAAATTAATCTCGGGGATTAGAATGGTACATAATGCCAGAATGGTAACGGGTTTTTGCATATCACATGTATGATTGACGAGGTAGTACTGGATGAAATGATAAATAATATGGCCTACTTTATTCGAAATTGGGCTTTGGAAATGTTGATGTTCCAAGTTCCAACTGCCCCACATAATTGCACTGAATCTTTTTCATCTGGTTAGCTTCAGCTATCTTATCTAAATATTGCAACATTTTGTAAATATGCTTTTCTGACATTATCCCCACCCGCATTTCAACATTCAAACACTAATGTTATACATGGCTCATTTAAACCTCCCTTGTATTCTATGATGTGTAATTTTGTAATACAGAAACACCCACACTCTTTCAGTGAAAGGCATAATTTGAAACAGTGCAAAGACATTTTCCATTTTCTAAAACATACCCTTGATTTTCTTCAACACATGGGCGGATTGCTATGCTGACCTCAAACTCTGATCTATTTTCTGCTCCCAACTTTTTTTCTGGTGTTACTCTTCGGGTTCTGAGTTCTATTTTCATTTTTGAGGAGAACAATGAAAAGGTGTGTGCTTAGTTTGCTATTTCTCCTGACTTGGCTGCACGCGAGACAAATTAGATCAGGTGAAGGCTGGAATTAATGCAGAACAAATGCCAATAAATGGATTCATTCAGTTTATTTATTTCTAGCTTTCTTTCTTTACCACCTCCTTTCTTTCTCTCTCTCTCTTTTTCTGTCTTTCTCCCTCTCGCTTTCTATCACACACACACATTCTTTCTCTCTGTCTCTCCCAAATGTACACACATGCTCTTTCATATTCACACTCATGCACACACTCTCTCACATACACACAAACATGTTTTCTACTCTTGTCGGGGGGGAATAGAGAAATTATTGGAAACAATTATCATCTTTTCTTTGCCACAATCCTGGCATCTTTGCCCCTTTTTGACTCTACCACATTTCATATCAGCTGACGGGCACAATACTGTATCAGGATCACGTTAGCGTGAATTTTATTTCAGCCTCTTCTGCTTATAATCTGTAGAGAACTCTTATTACAACCAATATAGGAACAGCATCCTAGAGGGTGCATTGGGAATATCCACAATGGCCTTGCAGTATAGGCACGTGGATCCAGTAGAGACAAAGCTAGCCTTGAGCTGAGTCAGCATGTTGAGCGAAGCAATAATTTAACTCTGCTCAAACACCTGCTCATATCAGTTATCACAGACTGCACATACATCATTAATGAAGTCTAATACAGCCAAAGCAAACTATCTAAAGCTGTGTAGATTCTGTTATCCCATTCATCCTCCTGACTGCTCGCAATCTCCGGAGAATAATTTCTGATGTTTCAGTCCTATTTTGCCTTTTTTGTCCATTCTTCCTAATCACAACGTAATATACAGTTCACGGTAACTTGTAGGTGCACCCTGTTGGTCAGAGATATTCTACCTGTGACCCCAGGGCAACATGTGAGCCTTGGCAATCCAGCCCTCCAAGTCAAAGCTACTCAGTCTTATTTACACTTACATTTCTTGTTGATTGCTTTATCTTGTTTGAATTGTGAGGTCCTCGATGCTGGATAAATTGAAAATGAGATAGTCAGCAACTTAATATATGTGTAAATTATGGGAGCATATATTTAAATGTTACATATGGCTCCCTGAGGACATGCAATTAAGTGGCCCAAGGAGACAAAAACATGACACTCTACTGTCGGTGATCAGGATAAGCCACCTCCAATCTCTTCTTTATCCAGTCTACACATCCTAGGGTTGCTAAACATACTCTTTCATTTCTTCCACTCCAGTAAGTGCAATATGATTGTGGACTGAATTATCGGATTTGTGTTGCAGCCCTAGGATTCAGAGTCTGGGTGAAGAACCAACAGTGAAGTTTGCACCAGAACGCCTAGGAGCATAAAGTATATTGCTGTGGTCCCAGATGTTCCTGTAAAGACAGTAGAAAAGAAGAGCAATATTAGCCGGGATATTGTATTTCATCCAATTTATGTGAGACATTGTACAGTTAACCAAGACTAACATGATTGAGTTGTGCAAGAGGGTGTATCAATCTTTTTCTGCTGCCCTAACACTAACTGGTGAAGCGTGTCTGCAGAAATGTAATAGCAACCTAAAATTGTTTCCTAGTATATGTCATATTCCTGTTTCTCAGATCTGGAACATATGATTACTGTTCCAGCCAGTCAGATCTAAATCCGATATGAAGCTTTGACTATTTCAAGTTTGCCATTGCGCACACAGTTTTGGGCCAGATATTGCAGTTTTGATCGAAAAGTCCCATTGAAATCAACTTTACTTTCTAACTCTAAGCATATACAGGAGAATAATCAACGATCTCTCAATTTAAAGTGACACTTTGGTGATTGCAGTGTTACAATGTGTTTTTTCCACAACTCGATTTACTCGACAAGCACATTTTTAAATCACTTTAGATATCACTCTATCCTTGGCCCCACTGTACCTAATTCACAGAATAGTACGTGATGTGGAGTTGCTTTATTTAATTAATGACATTTCTTTCATCAATTAGGGATATATTCTGGGTATTTAAAATGCGGAGATGCATGGATAATATAGATGCAAGTTAATTTAGTATGGATTGTGATTAAAGAACTGGAAGACAGGAGTGCAAAAATAACAAGCCTCGAGTGAAACTATAGATTAGAAGAATTTTTTTATCCTCTGTAGTTTTATAGAAAAGAGTTCAACAAAAGCAGTTAAATTCTGTGTTACATGGTTAGATATAATGGTTGGATATAATGGCTGGATACATGCCTACTTAAGAACATGATTGAAGGTATAGATAGATAAGAGCAGACATACATCATATTCTCTATGGAATACGATGATTCCTATGCTTAGGCTACAGATGAGGTATCTATGGAATGGTCCTTGTCAGATTTGTAAGGTTGGATTAATTTGCAGGTGTTTTACATGATTTACTTTGAGAGTTGAGAAATTTTATGCAGCTTTATCTCCTTTGAATTTTACCTGTGTGTGATTTGCCTGCCTTGAATGACTGAGTGAGTTAAAGAAAGAAAGACTTGCATTTGCATAACACCTTTCCCGACCACCAGACGTCCCAAAGCGCTTTACAACCAATGAAGTATGTATTGAAGTGTAGTCACTGTTGTAATGTAGGCAGCCAATTTGAGCACAGCAAGCTCCCACAAACAGCAATGTGATAATGACCAGATCAAGGCCTAGAAATTGAGTGGGCTTAGCGCCCATTTTGCGGCGCTAGAGGGCATTGCGCTGGACTTACAGCCGGTTTTGAAATTGACTAGGGCCCAACATCGGCATTACACCGGTAGCGCTGCGCCGGCACTGATGACGTCATCGGCGTGCGCAGCGTCCCGGTTGCCGTGGTGACGGGCCCCAGCGCCGAAATTCAGTTGCGGCCGCCTCGCCCGTGGCAGCCGCAACTAAGACTCTGGCAACAGAGTCTTGCACGACTTTGCGCCGGCGCATAAAGGTGGAGCGGCGGCCGGCCGCTTTCCCGCCGGCCGCCTGCCTGCACCTCCCTCCCCGGACTCCCCCACCCCCCCGCGGAACAGATGCTTCTCGGCTGCGAGCCCGGCACTTCCCCGAGGTGCCGGGCTCATTTTTGTGGCGATTTAACCGGCCAGCGGGCGGGTGCAGGCAGCTCCTCCTTAACTGAAGGAGGAGGCCTGCACTTCCCGAGCCTGCCGCACCGCATCGGGCGCCGCAGCGCCGGAATAGCGCCGCAATGCGGCGCGTAGCGCCAGTTTTCAGGCGCAAACAGCCTTCAGTAGCGCCGGCAGCTGTTTGGGCGCGGCGCTACTGAATTTTTGGCGCGCACAGCGTGACTTAGCACCGGCGCTAAATTTCCGGCGTTAAGCCCCGGCGCAGCGCAAACTCAATTTCTAGGCCCATCTGTTTTAGTGATGTTGATTGAGGGATAAATATTGGCCAGGACATTGGGTATAGCTCCCCTGCTCATCTTCAAAATAGTGCCAGGGGATCTGTTACGTTCACCTGAGAGAGCAGGTGGGGCCTCGGTTTAATGTCTCATCCGAAAGACGGCACCTCTGACAGTGCAGCACTCCCTCAGCACTGCACTGGAGTGTCAGCCTAGATTTTTGTGCTCAAATCTCTGGAGTGGGACTTGAACCCACAACCTTCTGGC
This sequence comes from Somniosus microcephalus, assembly GCF_052327205.1. Taxonomy (NCBI): domain Eukaryota; kingdom Metazoa; phylum Chordata; class Chondrichthyes; order Squaliformes; family Somniosidae; genus Somniosus; species Somniosus microcephalus. The sequence continues at coordinate 35,101,470 of NC_141012.1, read as the reverse complement.
TCAGAGGCGAGGGTGCTGCCCACTGAGCCACAGCTTGGACAACCTCCATGAAAGGGAAAATTGTACATTGGCTGAATGATTCTTTTTCATTTCATACTCTGAATTTTCTAGTATGTTCTTATTTACATTCTTTTACCAGTGACCAAGCCCAGCCTAATGGTACACCATAATGACCACATTTTACATTTGTTCAGGAGACTGACCAGATCAGTATCAGCCCATTATAGCTAGCATCCTTTTCTAAGGTGGCTACTGATTTAAATTTGATATGTTCCTTTATGATTTAAAATCATTGGCAGCAAACCATTATGATTAGGATTAGTACAAATCTACTGAAATGTTAGCTGGAGTCCCTTCTAATTATTGAAATCCACAGGGCAAATATTCTGTAAAACTGAGATACCGTGCCTCATCAATAATTGAGAAGATCAAATAAAGATAACATAATCAACAACAAAAATAGGCAAGAAATATCCAATTTGACACTGAATTATGTGTAACAACCATGTATCTTGATTTTTCCTTTTTAAATGTAACTATTAGTTTTGCGTTCAAGGTGAGGGATGTCATTGCTGTGGAATATTTCAGGACCTGTTCCATCAAACATTCCAAGGTCAAGCACAAAGTTAGACGCAAAGTAAAGATCGCTTTACTCTGCCTCAAAAATGCCCCAGCCGCAACCTCATAAGAGCTCCCTCTACTGCACTTACAATCCATTTCCCACACCAACTATCCTGAGGCCAGTTTTAGTGACATTGCCAATTATTGCTGAATTCGGAGCATTTTTGTGCTGTGGAGCCATGCCTACTACGAACTGGATTCAGAATGCACAAACTCATTTTAAATTGGAATTACCCAGCCTGTAGATAGAGAAGACCTTTATGCCATCATTCTGGGTTGGATTTAAACCAAGTCCCAAAGGTGAAACCATAGTGTTTAAGCCACTGCACCACTAAGCTTCCAACAACATGCTATTTGTTCATCTCATTGCACATACGATCTGCTACTTTCATTGGTCCAAATCCTTTGACTGCTCTGTTGTATATTGTGGTGCACATTTTATGCAGTCGTGCTGGTGCCACTGACTGATCGAAAGCAATTAGCAGGAGTGTTCCTTCTAACCACACATTCAAAGAACGCAGGCTGCTGTCGACTACTACTACCCTCCCCCCGATCACCGCCGCTAAACCCTCCCCCCATCGCCACCGTTCCACCCCTTCGATCGCCGCCACTACATTACCCCCGGCCACTGCTCTCCTCCCGATCACCATTACTACCTCTCCTCTCCCCCTAGGCCATTGTTACCTCCACCCCCACACCCACCCCCCCACGATCACTGACGCTACCTCTGCCCTGTTCCCCACTGCTACCTTCCCTTCCTTTCATTTTCCCTACCTCTCCCAATGGCCGATGCTATCTTTGCTCCCCACTTCCCCCCTCCTGACCACCACTACCTCCCGACCCAATTACCCCCTTTCCCCGTCTCCGCCCCCCCCCCCCCATCAGTTACCAGAGGGCTACTGCTGGTGTTGCAGTGGTCCGATCTTCAATCCCGCTTTGCCAGCGAGCTGCCTATTGCTGTCGATGGTAATGAGATCTGAGGGCCAATATCAGGTGCACTTCGGATCTCACCATTCAGGCACAGGGATTGGTCCTTGTGCCGCCCCCCCCCCCCCCGCTACCCTATGCGCACCCAAAAAGGACGTGCCTGGATTGTTAAACCTATGTATTTAAATTCAGTTAATTAAATAAATCTGGAATAAAAAGCTAGTTTCAGTAACGGTGACCATGACCAGATTGTCGTAAAAACCCAGCTGGTTCACTAATGCCCTTTTGGGAAAGAAATCTGCTGTCCTTAACTGGTCTGGCCTATATTTGACTCCAGACCCACAGCAATGTGGTTGACTCTTAATTGCCCTTTGAAAGGGCCTAGCAAGCCACTCAGTTGTATCAAAATCCACCACAAAAAACAATAATCCACATGGACTGCAGCGGTTCAAGAAGGCAACTCGCCACCGCCACCTTCTCGAGGGTATTTAGGGATGGGCAATAAATGCTGACCTTGCCAGCAACGGCCAGATTTCAGGAACAAATATAAAAAAAAGGTCTTCCACAAACATTTGTGGTGTCCACATTACAACATTTTAAGATCGGTGGTAAGTACTGACAGCAGCTTTAAATGGAGGCCCTTTGTGTACATCAACACTACTGTAGAATCTGCGGACTGAATTTTCACACATAGGCGATCTAGCAGGTGACTGACTTTCTCCAAACTCCTGCTACTACAGCAGATTGGTTTTTTTCCCCCCTCTCTCTGTTACATTTCATTTGATAGCTCATCAGCTGTACAGGACTGTGACAGTGCTGTCAGTTCCACCAATCTATCCTCCACCTGTCAGCAATCTATCAGATCCCCAGATTTATTTCGGAATGTATTTTTTATTAATAGAGGCAGCTTAGCTTATTACTTTTGGATGGACCATACGGTAGCTAGGCGACAGCTGTGACTCACTCAGGATTTGGGAACTAGCACATAGTTCTGACAGGCTGCCTCCAAATAGAAGAACATTTGATGGAAAGGGTTAACCCTTTCACTGGAAGAGACTAACTTGAGGATGTTTTGTTTTGAAATGTGTCAACGTATATAGATTCTAAAAATGCACAAGAAACGGTGAGCAGTTGGCAAACCACGAGGTAAAAATTTCAATCAGCTTGTAGTTCCATTTTTATTACTCATTTTGTCCCCATTCACTCCTGCCCTGAAAATATTGCCTGCTTGTTCGAGTGCAGTTCCATGGCCACCAGCTTCCCTCAGGTACAGTACCTCTCCCAGATGGCTGCGATTCGCATGTGAGCCTTTACTACGAGTGTCAGGAGGCTACGTGACCCCACAGGCATCTCAGCCAGGCCCATTCCTATTTCTATGTCGACACGTGCTCACCTTTAGCAGAGGTTACTGAACAACGACCAGGAGTAGGAAGCCCAACTGATTATTGACTTCTTAACATGGCTGCTCAGGTCAATTCATGCACCCTGTCCACCGCCCGAGGTGTGGCAAAATAACTGCACAGATTCGGGATCGATGCTGTGACTGCCCTGGTCTGTGCGACTCAGCTATTTAATTCTGAACCTTTGGCCTTGCCTGCAGTACCATATTCTCACCATTGAATATTCATAGACCGCCCCTGGTGGTCGACATGTTAGAATACTGGAGCAAAAAAGGTCCACTGCAATCTGTCCTTGGGTGCATTTTGCTTCTGGTCAAATGTTAAGGTTTCCTGCTTGTTTGTTCATATTCCTTAATGTCCCAGTAGATAACGTGTGGAAAATGAAAAATCACTTTGAGTGCTATCTGGACAGCACTTTATTTAAAAGAAAATAGTTGGCTACTTACAAGGGATGCTGGGAAATGTCTGTCTTTTTTTTAAATTGGCTTCTATAGAAAATCCCAGTAAGCTGATGAAAATGATTGAAAACACATAGAAGCTGGACGGTTTTGCACTCCACCAAATGCTTCCTGGGTAGAATTGGTGTCTCAGGAGCGTGCTGATTCCTGTCAGTCAGATGCAGTATTGAAAAGAAGCAGTACTGATGGACAGCCAATCGGATCATTGGATTTAAAAGCCTTGACGCATTTGAAATGGGTCACAATTTAGGAATGGGGTGCTGTGGGACGTAACTCTTTCTACCATGCTTGCACGCGTCCTTTCTGAAACCCTCCTTCATTTTCCCCCTTGGTACATTTGTATGTTGTTCATGTGTCTGCATCGTTGAGCTACAGAGGAGCCTGCTCTTTCTGAAGTAGTTAATTTTATAGTTAAGCTTTTTAAAAGAAAAACGTCCAGACGAACAGGGGCACTTCTGATTTGGAAGTGGAATTTCCATTTCCAAATAATGCTTCCGATTTAGAAGATTATTCCCTTTCATGGTGACAACTTTGTGATGTGTAACCATTCGCACAAATAGTACGGTTGAGATGCTGAGAATGTTTGTCCTGCAGTAAGTCCACTCTGCGGAGAGCTGATCGGAGCGACTATTGGAATTTCTGAATGTCGAGAACACAAACCAAGTGCCACAAGAGACTTCGAGGTTCATATTTTAAAAGGCATTGTGATAGAAAAATGAAACCTTCATGTCTGATATAAGCTGAATAGGAGTAACTTTAATTCAATCAGAATACAGGGAGGGGAGCTTAACAACCAGCTGCATTCAGAATTCACATCCCCGCCTAATTCAATACAGTGTTGCGAGGTTTGGTCTTTGAGCATGTAGCTCGAGGGAGGAGCCAAGCCACATAATTTAATTGTAACCAGCTGAGTGATTTCACAGAATCACAGAAACCCCACAGTGCAGATAGAGGCCATTTCGGCCCATCGAGCCTGCACCAACACATATCCCACCTGATCCCCGTAACCCCTGCACCAACACATATCCCACCCTATCCCCGTAACCCCATGTATTTAATCCCCCTAACACTAAGGGTCAATTTATCACAGCCAATCAACCTAACCCGCACATCTTTGGACTGTGGGAGGAAACCGGAGCACCTGGAGGAAACCCACGCAAACACGGGGAGAATGTCTGTGTGGAGTTTGCACAGTCACCCGAGGCCGGATTCAAACCCGGGTCCCTGGCGCTGTGAGGCAACAGTGCTAACCACTATGCCACCATGCCAATCAATGGTAGATCCTTTTAAATTTTAGGTGACAGTTTTAGGTCTACAAAGACCCAGCAATTGTTTGGGGGATGTTTAAATATCTTAGACTGTTAAAATCAAAAAGTTAGTCTGGAAATTTGGAGAGGACAGACCAGACCAGTTAGCTCACATAGTTGGCATGAATGTAAGAAGATAACAAATATGTGTGTATGTCTAACATCTACGGTAAATTGTTCTTATATTAATGCTATTTGCTTGTTCATCTATTGTTAACATAAGAAGTAGGAGCAGGAGTAGGCCATATGGCCCCTCGGGCCTGCTCCGCCATTCAATAGGATCATGGCTGATCCGAATCTAGACGCATGTCCATTTCCCTGCCCTCTCCCCGTAACCCCTAATTCCCTTATCTGCTAGGAAACTGTCTATCTCCATTTTAAATGTATTTAATGTTGCAGCTTCCGCAGCTCTCTGGGGTAGCAAATTCCATAGATTTACTACCCTCTGAGTGAAGAAGTTTCTCCTCATCTCAGTTTTGAAAGGGCAGACCCTTATTCTTAGATTATGCCCCCTCGTTCTAGTCTCACCCATCAGTGGAAACATCCTCACCGCATCCACCTGATCAAGCCCCCTCACAATCTTAGATGTTTCGATAAGATCGCCTCTCATTCTTCTGAACTCCAATGAGTAGAGTCCCAACCTACTCAACCTTTCCTCATACATCAACCCCCTCATCTCCAGAATCAAGTCTAAAAGGAGGTCTGCTATTGTGCTATTCTTCTGTTTCTCTTAGAAGACATCAGGAAAATCCTTTTAGGGCACAGGATAGATCCAGTCGTCAAAGGAATCGAAAGAAAGGTTTTTGGTTGGTTAGCCTGGGTGCCCTATCAGACATTTCCTAGGTATGAGAACCAGTGTACATAGTCTAAAAGCTCCAAGGAACTAAGACTCGCCTATAAGAGTAATCTAAAATGTATAAATAAAAATATCTGGATTGAGAAGGGCTGAAAAGACTCCAACATAACTGATATATCCCCTTTCATTTATGCCGGTCACTTACGACTCGTGATGAGTTTCAGCACCCAGTTAGATGTAGAAATTTCTAATTATTTTTTAATCATGTTTATTAAATTATATATTGTCTGCAGAGGGAAAGGATGAGCATCACCTATTCACTCTAGATATTTTCGGCTTCCATATTTCAGACAACTCTCATGGATGAGTTGTGGTTCCCTGTCTCCAAGGAAGGGTTTTCACTTGCTTGGGAGTCCAGGTAAAATTTGTAGTCTGCCTGAGTAATCAACAGAGAAACCTTTGCAGATTATTTCAGCTAAAGGTTCTACTCTGTGTCTTCATGGGATGTTCCTCGTCTTCAGAAAGTGGCAGAACAACACTTAAAAATGAAACTCTTCAAAAAAAAACCTGAACATTACGTGGGTTACGGGGATAGGGTGGGATATGTGTTGGTGTAGGGGTTACGGGGATTGGGTGGGATATGTGTTGGTGTAGGGGTTACGGGGATTGGGTGGGATATGTGTCGGTGCAGGCTCGATGGGCCGAAATGGCCTCTATCTGCATTGTGGGGTTTCTGTGATTCTAAAATCACTTATTTCACATAGATTCTGTCTTGGCCTTTAATTGCCAATGAGCAGTAATGCTAGATATATATCCACAATAGTTTGCATTAGGCCATAAGTAATTTTCTTACGTAATGGATTTTTATTCTCACCACCTAAATAGACTATCTGGCATCAACAAATCTCTTCAATTGCTCTCGCTGAACTCTTGTTGAAGACTCCAAATTTGTTCATTCAAAGGCCACAACAGACTATCTTTGATGGCTCCACATAGACTCATTTCTAAAAAGTAGACTAATAAATACATTGGAAACAATTACTGGGACCAAGCATAATTTAAATAACTTACATTCAAAACGAGCTACCAATCAAACACACATTTGAATAAGAATGCTTAAATTGAATGGAAACAAATTAAATAATTATTGTAACAAAACATAATAATATGAGCTGGAAAATTCCTCTATGATGGAAGCTGCTGTTCCATCTCTTATGTAGCTTGACTGAATTCAATAAACTATCAATACAAATGATAGAATAATGGAATGTTTACAGCACAGAAGGAAGCCATTCGGCCCGTCGAGCCCGTGCTGGCTCTCCACAAGAGCACTTCGGCTAGTCCCACTCCCCCGCCCTTTCACCGTAGTCTTGCAATTTTTTTTCCTTCGGGTACTTATCCAATTCCTTTAACAAGTCTGCCTCCGCCACCCTTTCAGGCAGTGCATTCCAGGTCCTAACCACTCGTTGCATAAAAAAGTTTTTCCTCATGTCGCCTTTGGTTCTTTTGCCAATCACCTTAAATCTGTGACCTCTGGTTCTCGACCCTTCCGCCAACGGGAACAGATTCTCTCTATCTGCTCTGTCTAGACCCATCATGATTTTGAACATCTCTATCAAATGTCCTCTCAACACCAGCTTCTCCAGCCTATCCACGTAACTGAAGTCGCTCATCCCTGGAACCATTCTTGTAAATCTTTCCTGCACACTCTCTAAAGCCTTCACATCCTTCCTAAAGTGCGGTGCCCAGAATTGGACACAATCCTCCAGTTGAGGCCGAACCAGTGTTTTATTAAGGTTCATCATAACTTCCTTGCTTTTGTACTCTATGGGGGCTAAATTCGGTTGATTTGCGCCTTCCGTTAGCGCTAATGGCGCAAATCAACTAGTGCCTGGGTGCGGTGCCACTAACGCCTCCCGCGAAATTCAGCAGGAGGTTAGCGGCGGTGCTAACCGTTAGCGCCGTGCGGCGCTGCACCACCAGCAATGACGCCATCGCCATGCACAGCGCCCCGCTCGTGCCCCGGCTGTAACATTGGGTGGTGCTCCCCCTGACTTACCGCCGGATGCTATGTCCGTCGGGGTCAGGGGAGCCTACCTGCGGCCGGGGCGGAGCTTGTTAAAGGGGAGGTGGCGGGCGGACATTTTTGTTGCTGGCCGCCTGCCAGCACCTGCCCCCGTTGCTGTCTTCGGCCCCCGTGAAGTGCCCCCGCGGGGTGCCGGCTGCTCTCCACAAGCCCGGCAATCCTCTTGAGTGCCAGGCTTGTTTGCTGGCACTCCCGATCTCTGGTGGCCCAGCTGGGCACCGGGACATGCTGCGCAAGGCCCCTCCCCTTTAATAAGGGGAGGAAGGTCTGCAGTACCATGGCACGTAGCACTGTGATATTGGCTCGCAGCACCCCAAGAATGACGTGGGGCGCTTCCAGTAGGCCCCTCCTCCCTCTCGGGGCGCTACCTGGGAAAATTGGCCGCGGGGGCGCTAACTTTTTTGAGGCGCTAAAATTAGTGCCCCGGCGAAGTTAGGAGGCGCTACCCAATTTTTACCCCTATGCCTCTATTTATGAAGCCCAGGATCCCCTATTTTTTTTAACCACTTTCTCAACCTGCCCTACCACCTTCAGTAATTTGTATACATATACCCCCAGGTCTCTCTGTTCATGCACCCGCTTTAGGATTGTACCCTTTAGTTTATATTACCTCTCTTCGTTCTTCCTACCAAAATGTATTACTTCGCACTTTTCTGCGTTAAATTTCATCTGCCAAGTGTCCGCCCATTTTACCAGCCTGTCTATGTCCTCTTAAAGTCTATCATTATCCTTCTCACTGTTCACTATACTTCCAAGTTTTGTGTCATCTGCAAATTTTGAAATTATGCCCTGTACACCAAAGTCCAAGTTATTAATATATATCAAGAAAAGCAGTGGTCCTAGGACCACCAGTCCCTGGGGAACACCACTGTATACCTTCCTCCAGACTGAAAAACAACTGTTCATCACTACTCTCAGTTTCCTGTCACTTAGCCAATTTTGTACCCATGCTGCCCCTGTCCCTTTTATTCCATGGACTTCAACTTTGCTGGCAAGCCTATTATGTGGCACTTTATCAAACATCTTTTGGAAGTCCATGTTCACCACGTCAACCACATTGCCCTCATCAACCCTCTCTGTTACCTCATCAAAAAACTCAATCAAGTTAGTTAAACACGATTTGCCTTTAACAAATCCATGCTGGCTTTCCTTAATTAATCCACACTTGTCCAAGTGACTGTTAATTTTGTCCCGGATTATCATTTCTAAAAGCTTCCCCACCACTGAGGTTAAACTGACTGGCCTGTAGTTGGTGGGTTTATCCTTGCACCCTTTTTTGAACAAGGGTCTAACATTTGCAATTCTCCAGTCCTCTGCACCAGTCCTGTATCTAAGGAGGATTGGAAGATTATGGCCAGTACTTCCACCTTAGCTTCCCTCAGCATCCTAGGATACATCCCATCAGTCCTGGTGACTTATCTACTTTAAGTACAGCCAACCTGTTGCCTCACAGCGCCAGGGACCCGGGTTCGAATCCGGCCTCGGGCGACTGTCTGTGTGGAGTTTGCACATTCTCCCCGTGTTTGCGTGGGTTTCCTCCGGGTGCTCCGGTTTCCTCCCACAGTCCAAAGATGTGCGGGTTAGGTTGATTGGCTATGATAAATTGACCCTTAGTGTTAGGGGGATTAAATACATGAGGTTACGGGGATAGGGTGGGATATGCGTTGGTGTAGGGGTTACGGGGATCGGGTGGGATATGTGTCGGTGCAGGCTCGATGGGCCGAAATGGCCTCTATCTGCACTGTGGGGTTTCTGTGATTCTGTGATACTTCCTCTTTATCAATTTTTATCCGATCCAGTATTTCCAGTACCTCCTCTTTCACTATGACTTTCGCAGCATCTTCTTCCTTGGTGAAGACAGATGCAAAGTACTCATTTAGTACCTCAGCCACGCCCTCTGCCTCCATATGTAGGTCTCTTTTTTGGTCCCTATTCAGCCCCACTCCTCCTCTTACTATCCATTTACTATTTATATGCCTATAGAAGACTTTTGAATTCCCTTTTATGTTAGCTGCCAATCTAGTCTCATGCTCTCTCTTTGCCCCTCTTATGTTCTTTTTCACTTCCCCTCTTCTTAGACAAAACAACTTCATTTTGTCACACTATTTGAAAAATCAAATAAATACAAGTAGTCTATTTTTGCAGTTTCACAGCCTTAAAAGGGAAAATTGCAAAAATAGAAAATTAAAATTCACCTGATTTGTTTAGTGGGTAAATATACCACGTGGGTTTGTCCTAAGGAACTAAAAATGTGTTTTCTTTAACTTCCTAATTCTCAACTCCATCCCTAAAAAAATCATTTATTTCTCATTGTGTGAATTTTTGTTTGCTCAACCAAGTAAATTTGGGAACTTGAAATAATATTTCTTGAGTGTGATGCGATATTACTGAGATTAAAGATGGCAGGATTGAGAGATGTGGCAAAAATATTGCTAGTAAAACAGCAGCCATTCCAACTCTTCAAAACAGATGGTTCTAAATCTCACAGCCATAAATATAAATACACGTTGTGACATGCAGTTTGCTTCTTAGTGATAGAAGCTACTTACATTTAGAATCATAATGAAGAGGAAAAAAAACATCTGTTCGCATCAGTGCAAATGTTAGTTCTGCCTCCCCCATGTCTGCATGTACTTCTTTAAGCTGTTCATAGAATACCAATCAAATACATCAATCACGTCTGACTGACGGTGTGTGCCGAACAGACCCAGAGATGTGATCATAGACTTGCTGCAACACACAGAGGCAAAATCGTGTGCTTCAGGGAATGTGAAATAGATCAATATGTTGTCTGTGCGTGAAGGACGCCAAGGAACACAAGAAGTATTTTGTTTAACATGGTGGTCATTTTTTAAAATTTATCTGACACTAACTCCTCCAAATTCCAATGCATCCATTGCACTTTCTCACACTTTCCTGGAGTCCATTATGTATTGATGTGACTTGAAGGTTTTGCAGTCAGGCAAGCTTAAAAAATTAGAGGCATGAGTGTTATGCCAGTACAATCCAAGAATTGGATTTAAAACCGAAAGGGATAGCAATGCTCTACTGACATTCTTAAGACAAACCAATATACTTCAAAGACATTGAGAATGTGGGCCATTCAGTTTCAAGTTGTGTTACAGAATAACATGCTGCGAGGATGTTTCCCCTGGCTGGAGAGTCTAGAACTAGGGGTTCACAGTCTCAGAATAAGGGGTCGGCCATTTAGGACAGAGATGAGGAGACATTTCTTCACTCAGAGGGTGGTGAATCTTTTGGAATTCTCTACCCCTTAGAGCTGTGGATGCTCAGTCGTTGAGTATATTCAAGACAGAGATCGATAGATTTTTCAATACTGAGGGAATCAAAGGATATGGGGATAGCGTGGGAAGGTGGAGTTGAGGTAGAAGATCAACCATTATCTTATTGAATGGCAGAGCAGGCTCAGAGGGCCGAATGATCTACTCTTGCTCCTATTTCTTATGTTTTTATGTTCTTATAAGAAGGCTCCTGGACACCATTGGAAATGTATATAGCACAAACAGATGTAACTATAACTTTCAATGCCTTCTCCATCTGGTAGGAGGGAGTTACTGCTGGAAAACTCCACTTGGTGCACTTTCAGTGTGGATGTGACTTACTTCTGATTTTGCCCTATTTTAATTAATTCTTAAAGTGATTTCAATTGCTTTGGGGGCATCGCAATTACAGTTGTTGTTGGTGATCATTACGTTGTGACATTAAATTAACAAATATTTATCTGTACTAAAAAAAAATGTTTTCCTGATTTCCCCACCTCCAAAACACTCAGGGCTGGATTTTGTCAATGGGGAGCTTTTGGAGGTGGGACTCCCACTTTTTGGGTTGTAGTTCCGTCTCCATCGACTTGTGGCCAACCCACGCTATTTTCCCTTGATTGACCTTGTTAAGCCCGCCCAGCGGGCTCAGCAGGCCAATTAAGGGACAGCTGGTTACTGGTGACGTCAGTGATTGACATTTCATCTGTCAAGAGCTTTTGACAGATGAAAAATCAGCGTTTGCCAGCTCTGTGAAGCTGTCAATCACTGACAATCTGTCTTCTAACCTGAGTCCTTCTACTCAGACTCAGTTAGAGAGATCTCCAGACCAGAAAGCAGAGGCTGCAGCTTTTGACAGTTCAGCGGCCATTCTGCTTTCTGTGCTGGTGAACTGAGGGACTCCCGAGAACTGAAGGAAGGAAGCCTGCAGGAGAAAGTAAAGGTAAGTAAAACTTATTAAAACACTTTACACTCACCTCACACACTTACCTCTGCACACATGCACCCATCACTCACCTGCACAATGGACAACTCGACCCCTCCAAACCCTGCAGACCGACGGTCCACCTCGCTAACTTGGCGTGGTGCGGAGCCGTCGGGAAGCCCACACTTCAGGGCTAAAAATAGGGATTAGGCAAAAAACTGCCTGTTAACTACCTGTTAACAGGCAGTTAATTGACACTAATCCCCTTCCCGCCTTAGGGAGGCGGCTCCCAGCACAGCTCGGGTACCTGCCTCCTGGGACATTGGCACGGAGGTGGGTTGGGGGCGGGATCGGTTCCTGCCCCCCGATTCTGCAATTTTCCCACCACTCCCGCCTCCAAACCCGCCTCCTCGGGGCTTGGAAAATCAAGCCCTCAGACTCAATATCTGCAACTCCACTCTACAATACAGGTTCTAACTTTTCTTATAGTTGTATTCTTTTTAGGTTTCACCCTCCTGAGTGGTGCCACACACCGTAATATAAACAAAGGGATGGCAGGTGACCTATTGAAATATTTTTAATAAAAGTAGGTAGAACTAGGTGGCAGGAGGTCGATGAAAGTGGCACAGGCTAATTCAGATCCTTCCTCCAATGTTTCATTTCCTCCCTTATGGGAGTGCTGAGCTGAGATTGGGAACTCAAGTGGGAATGCACATCCTGCTGTACAATAGAATGTATGGATTGGAACCTCATGGAAGACTTCAATGTGCGAGAAGACATTAAATATTTTTCAGCGCTTTCTCTCCATTGCCTTGTACACAGTTGAAATGTGGCCATTGAACATGCTGAATATATTTCACAACAAATGCCTCACAAAAATGTTGAAAGTAAATGGCTTAAATCACCAATAAACAGATGTGGAAAAGAACTTAGCTTATCTGCTGGTGATGAGATATTGCAGAAGACAAGGTCCATGTGGTGCCATGTTTTTAAGGAGGTGCAACCACATAAAGCCAAAATTACTCTGGGAAGATTGAAGAGGATTTTAATGGAAATTATCTGAAGAATTAAAGTTCTTCAGCACAATCAAAGGAAACGAGTCACGTGTGGTCAGCTTGACAACATGCCAGGATCCAAGTGTTAACCAGTGCCCATCAGTTTTTTCAGCTGGACATTCCAGTCTATTCAAACTGGTTATCCCCAAGGCAAACTCTCCATTTATAGTTTTAAATCTACATTGTTAGTCCTTTCCATCCTCTCAATCCTCTTGCATCCGACGGGTTCGTGAAGCTAGCCTGTGGAAATAGTGTCATTTGCATTCCATGGTTCTTGGATGGGTGTAATGAGCTAACCTGCAGATAGAATGTAAATTGCTTTTCACTTTAGCTGTGCGTGATTTTTTTTAAATTATCTTTAATATTGGCCAACGGGCACATTCGTCAATTGAGGAAAGTAGGAGTACAGATACTGCTGGAGATGTGGAATCTGTCACTACTTTCAGGTCTCCTAGGTGGAAGTCCAGCAATTTATCATTATTAACTCGGAGGAGGTGTTCCGGAGCTCTTTGCTCATTCCATTGAGAGGTAACAGAACTTAAGTACAATGCCTTTGAATCCAGAAATGGAACAAATAATAGGTCAGGAGCACCACTCATCACTGGCATATCTCACTTACATTTAACAGTTTTTAGAAGACCCTCATCCACCTTTCCCCACACACATGCTCTTTCAAATTGCATTGTTGAAATTATCATCGAGTCCACCCACTCATGATTTGCGATCAACTTGAGCAGTTCAGGCTGATATAATTTTTCACTTCCTCTCTCCTCAGTGGCATAGAAATACTCCTTTAACCCATCAACGTCTGCGGCAGCATTACAAGATAAATGTTTGAGTTTATTAAAGTGGGTGTTGAGAAATGTCCTGCGATTCAGAACATAGATTGAACATCACTTTGTAATGTGCATAATTAGAATTTGACAGCAATAGTCATTTGTAAAATCGTCATTAAATAGTTGGAAAGATGTGTAATTGCAGTGTTCTGTACTTGGTGAGTTAATGCTGCCTGAGTTCTGGTTAGCGACTGCAGCTGGGGTAATTCATTGCTGTGTAATACTGCCTGTCTTTCTAGGGACACAATCTATTTCCACAATCATTTCTTCTAGTCACGCTCGTTGATTGAAGCAGATACTGCTACGTGTACCATGAGGCATCGATATGGAATTTCCGCAATAACCACAGACTTTGCCAGTCTTCCATTGTGCAGTTTGCTGACATATATGATTAAACTCCCTTTCCTCTGAATCAGGACAAACATGGGTTCAGTCATTTGGTCGTATAACTGAAATTATAAGGAGGAAAAGGGGTTAACCCTTTTGTGACTAAGGTTTCTGGGAAATATGTTTCTGAGATCATTTCAAACTGGAATTTAATATTAAACAAACTCAGTGAGCTGTTTGCCATTTTGATATTATTGGATTGGCTGTTCTTTGAGCGGCAGCGATAGAAATCAGAGTAGGTGAATTAACTAAGCTAACGTTTCTGGTTTGCAAAGCACAAACATCTGAGAATGGAGCCCCTTTAAATTGACACAAATCTGTACTATAATCCCATGAGCTGCCTCCTTACAGGCATTCTCTGCACATCCCCAAGGAACCTTTTTTCACACTGTTCAGAAATGTTCAAGTCATTACATTCTAAATCCTCACTTGTTTGAGCGACTTTCTTTGTGTCCGTGTGAGTAAAGGAAGACTGATGACCTGCCCATGTCATTAATACCATATAGCTCTCCCTATAGATGTACTTTGCAAAATCCTGGCTTCAACTCCTAAGGAACTCTGCAGTTTCTAAGCTCTTTACAGTTCCACATTGGCGACCTGGTATCCTGGGCATCAGCATGTTAAACAAAAGCTGTTTGCAGTGTGGAGTAGTGCGAGGTTAATGGCATCGTTGCTCTGTACCCCATGAGAACCAGCAGAAAAAATGTAAAAGCCAATTGTAAGAGCCAGAGCAACTGCAGCTGAAAATATAGAACTGGGAGAAGGACAAGATTGATATAGCGTGCTGCGAATATAAGAGTTGCCATTGCCAACTGTGAGGTCAATAACAAACTGAAGTGTAGGCGGCGACTGGTCTCCGAGGTTCGTGTTTCCAAGATGTCCTACAGGAGCTGAAGGAGAAAATGCATTTATTGATGGAAAGAGTAGGTCTCTGTTTTGTTACTTTCACCCTTATTTTCTCCCGAGCTACTGACTAGCAAAATGATCCTTCTATCAAGGTGGTGGTATTGCCCAACCTATTTGTCTACACCTACTGCCAGTGTACTCGAGCAAAAAGCTACACAATGAAGTTGTGGTCACATAGGTGAGATACATTTTTTTTAGTCTCCAATAATGATCAGTTGTTTAGCCCACAGAGCTCCATGCAGTGGCCTGAATAAAACTGACAAACCCCCTCAAACTTGAGTTACAAAGTTTGAGTAACAGATAAGTCTTGGACTTGATTCTTAGCCTATTGGATGATCTGATCATTCATTCATGGAGCCATGATTCCTTCATAATAGATTTTGCCTTGAACTTTATTTTCTGACCCTTTCAGTGATACCATTCCAAAATCTTTGTTGGATTCTAATTCTGTTGCACAAGACAATTGATTTACAGCTGATGGATTTAAGTTTATATTGACTATTTTTGTCTTAAATGTTATGTACAGAAAAATAGATTTACCCATTTTAATGACTTTTTAATGTATGTTTTGTTCCATTCTCTCTAGATCTCTGTGCCCTATAGCATGATATGGCTAAGGGCATCGACACAGGCAAACTGTTCCCAGCCCTTTACCGATTTACCTTGGTTGATAGCGCAACACTAATTTTAGTTTTTCTTTAAAACCTCAGGATCGATGTTATCACTCTCATGTCAAATGTTTTATGAAAAGCTATAACATGGACAAACCGTAATATAAAGATTAGAAATGTGATGTTTCTACTAAGCCCATATAAGTTCCTTTGCCACAGAACCATAGATGTTCACAGCACAGAAGGAGGCTTTCAAGTCTGTGCCAGCTCTTTGATGTAACAATCCCACTACACTAATCTCTCCTCATAACCTTGTATCAAATGAAAAAAAATGTTCTCATCATCACGTTTTTGAAGAAATAAGAAAAGTATTAGAACCGTTTGCAATGTTGAGATGATAAGACTTGTATGTTGGAGCCTAAGATTGGGGATATTCTATACAAAATACTTCAAGGAATCCTCAATGTTAAACAATTATAGATGGAAAGGCCTTGGTCCCTCTCCCACCACTCAGCACTCATTGATAATAAGCCCAACATTAGATCTCTCTCTACCACCCACATCAGCCAAGGCTTGCAGAGTTCAGGCTTCACATTTCCTTTTACAGTTACCATCAATGCCATTCAGTGACTGGACAACTGGAGTGGCTCTCAGTGCAAATGGGACCACATCTATTTTTACTTCTCTTTTTTACTCTGTTACCCTCCCCCAGAAATAGATCCTTCCAGTAAGAATTTTCTGAAAAATGATGAACAAGAAATGACAATTTGGTCACCTTTCCCCTCCCGTGTATCCATGTGCATGGAATATTCTCCTGACAATGGTGAATAACTGCAGGTAATATGTTCAGAAAACCCGACAATGGCACCTACCTTGCCTCAAATCTCATAACTGCACTGTGTGATGCTCACCGTTTGTAGTAGTTGGGCGCAAACCTGGTCACATTTTCCAAAAGAAACTAGGTGTGATTTGAATGTGAGTTAAGCATGGGATTTCGATTCCCCCAGGGTAAAAGGCCAGTGTTTAACATGGAGAAGGCGAATAACCAGTAACTTAGTTGGCATAAAAATAGAAAATGCTGGAAGCACTCAGCAGGTCAGGCAGCATCCTTGGAGAGAGAAACAGAGTTAACGTTTCAGGTCTGACCCTTCATCGGAACTGGAAAAAGTTAGAGATGTAACAGGTTTTAAGCAGGTGCAAAGACAGTGAAAGGGGGGTGGTGGAGGGGAGGAAAGGACAAAAGGGACGGTCTGTGCTTGGGTAGAAGGCAGGAGTGGTTAAATATTGCAAATGGGGATGGCAGAATCATCAACAGCTGCCGCCTGAAAAAATAGAGGCCGAGGTTATGGTCTGAAATTGTTGAACTCAATGTTGAGTCCAGAAGGCTGTAAAGTGCCTAACAGAAAGATGAGGTGCTGTTCCTCGAGCTTACATTGAGCTTCATTGGAACAGTGTAAGAGGCCAAGGACAGAGAGGTCAGAGTGGGAGTGGAGCGGAGAATTAAAGTGACAGGCGACTGGAAGCTCGGGGTCACCCTTACGGACTGAACGGAGGTGTTCCGCAAAGCGGTCACCCAATCTGCGTTTGGTCTCCCCAATGTAGAGGAGACCGCATCGTGAGCAGCGAATACAGTATACTAAATTTCAAGAAGTACAAGTAAATTGCTGTTTCACCTGGAAGGAGTGTTTGGGGTCCTGGACAGTGGGAAGGGAGGAGGTAAAAGGGCAGGTGTTGCATCTCCTGCGCTTGCACGGGAAGGTACCGTGGGAAGGGGAGAGGGTGTTAGGGGTAATTGAGAAGTAGACAAGAGTCAGTCCATAACCTCTACCCCTATTTTTTCACATGGCAGCTGTTGATGATTCTGCCATCCCCATTTGCAACATTTAACCCCTCCTGCCTTCCACCCTATCACAGACCGTCCCTTTTGTTCTCTCCTCCCCTCCCCCTTTTCCTGCCTCGACACCTGCTTAAAATCTGTTATATCTCTAACTTTTTCCAGTTCTGACGAAAGGTCACAGACCTGAAACATTAATTCTGTTTCTCTCTCCACAGTTTCTCTCCCTCTTGGGAGCTGCAAGCCTACATTTCGTTGTACTGCACTTGTGCACTAACAATGACAATAAAGTTGATTATGATTAAGATGCTGTCTGGCCTGCTGAGTATTTCCAGCATTTTCTGTTTTTATTTCAGATTCCAGCATCTGCAATATTTTGCTATTGTATTAACTTAGTTGGATCGGCTGCATAGTTATCCTTTATATTTGAAATCAATCCGTCAAGTCAATCATGTAACTGTGATATTTATTTGAGAATACCGGAAAATGTTTGCCGAGGTGAACTCTGGGAATTGTATGGTGCAGTGGATTAAAGCACTGTCCTTTCCGTCTAGATTAATGGGTTAAAAGTCTGCCATTTGTATGGGTTCTCAATGAAGTGAGGTTGGGTAGTCTGAAACAAGTTCCAAATGGGCATGAGCTCACCCCACTAAATGGATAATGATTTGGCATTCCATTGATAGTTTTAGCGAGAAGATACAAGGATGGCTCTTGTGGGAAATATAACCATAATACTGGTGTAGAAGTGAGTCGCCTTCTGAGGTTGAAGTTAAGGCACACCATTGGGGTAGCATAAAGGGTGTTCGTCTCTCTATAGAACCTGCAATACGCCTGGTTGTGTGTTTGAGGTAAAGGTTAGAATTTTCTTTCGAAATTCTGTTGTATCACTGTGATTTTTGATACTTCATGCAAAAACTGCGGGCGTCAGAAAAGGTTACCTCGGCTGACGTAGCTCTTTTTTTTATCAAATTATTTTCAAATATTAAATGGCATCAACTTTCTTCATGAGTTCTTTGAGTTCTTTCGCAAACGAGCTAAGAGTCTCCAGCTCTGCAGAATCCTGGCTCTGTGCCTGCCCTCCTTAGTGATCTATTGATGTAAAAGTTGGTGGCATTACACCTAATAGGAACCATTTATCTGTGTCTTAGAACCTCATCCTGTGCATTACACATTACTTAAAGTGGCAATAAAGCATTTAAGAGTGTTGACGAATGAGGGGAAAAGGCTGTAATGTATACACTTGTAACTGCACACTGAGCAATTAAAAATTAATAAGGATCACAGTTACTATTTAAAAAAAGGGCTGCAGAAAAAGTAAATGTTGTTCGGGGAAGTACAATATGTGCTCAACAAGGGCTTCGGCAGCAAATCTAATTAGTTCTTGCAGAAAATTAATCAGGCTAATTATGCACGTCATTAGCATAAAAGAGGGAAAGAAAAACAAGATGGAACACTGGCAGCAAGAAGGGACATCATTCAACAGGGTTATTTCAAGTGTTCTTAAAGAGATGCTATGGGCATTACAGTCAGTGATAACTACTAACAATAGATTAATGCCAGAATGCACTTAGTCAGATCCTTACATTTTATTTTATTTCCCTTGCCCTCTGGTACACATTTGTACTTGTCATGTCAAACCACTGATCTGATAGCAAGATTCCAATTAGTGATTGATGACAACAAATATGCAAAATCTGCATAACTAAATGAGCGAGTGCCAGTCTAAGGTGAAGGCTTGTATTAGTCACTGTACTGTGGGCAGAGCCTGTCTTTGTGGCCTCATTATTTAAAGGGATATTGTCAAGCAGACAAGGAAAGCTCATTACTAAGATCCTGCTCTAAACCCAGCACGTTGACCGCCAACTTACGGTTTATGTACCACACTGATGTTTCTAGAGTATTTTACTCAAACTTAAATTCAACTTTAAAATTTGACAAAAATTGGTGGCATAATGGCATTGTATTCAGGTGCAGCTACATGGCTGCTGGGAGCTCCCTGGCACCTTGCTCTTCACTCCAGAGCCTGCAAAGTCACTAGTCCATTTTTCGGGACATCAATTGGGGGGGAATTTTGCTGGTGCTCAGGGGGCGGGTTTGGAGGCGGGACTGCTGGCAAAATTGCAAAGATTGATGGCGGGTCCCGAACCCGCTGTCAACCCACCTCCATAAAATCTTCCCAAGTGTTGGATCCCCGATTTGTGCAGGGACCCGACACCTAGTGGCGGGAAGAGGATTATAAGCACTTAGCTGCTTGTTAACAGGTAGTTAACAGGCAGTTAAGAGGCTTTTTTCAATTTTGACAGGTCGACTGCAGGCTTCCCCACACCACAGGTTAAGTGTGGTGTGCTGTGGGTCTACTGTAAGGTTTGTACATTGATGACAGCTGCAGAAGTGGTGTGAAGGATCCAGTGGAACACTGGTGAGTTTCAGAGGTAAGAAAATGTTGGGAAAATTATTTTTAATGTATTTAGACTTTTTTGTAGGTAACAAGGTTTGAAGTGTTTGTATAGTCCCACCTCTTTGGGAGAACCTCTCTCACCAGTGACAGATCGCTTCTGTAACCTCACCTGCAACTGCCACCTGTTTTATCCTAAGGAGAGAGTCACTGGAGAGCCTGCGTGCAAGGGCTCACCTTTGTACAGTGATTGGCAGTGTTTGCAGCACCTCAATGCTGTCAAACACTGAAAAATCATCTGTCAAAAAAAATGTGCGTGTCCCCTTTAAGAAAACCAGCAGATGACGCGTCATCAACTGACGTCATCTGACACCGGCTTTCTCTTAATTGGCCGGCAAGCCTGCAGGGCAGGCTTAACAAGGCCAATTGACGTAAAATTCCATCTGGGCATCATTGGGGGTGGGATCGGAGCCCGGAAGTCAGCTGACCCGCTCCCAACTCGCACCAAAAGGTAAGATCGCGCTCTTAGGGCAGAATTTTCATTGGGCCGTGGAGGCAGGATTGAAGGCATGTGGGGGGTTAAAATCCCAAAATCGGGGGGCACGAACACATCCTGCCCCCAACCCGCACTGGCACCCGCCTCCCCGAGGCGGGAAGGGGATTAGTGCCAATTAACTGCCTGTTAACTGAAGGGCTTGGCGGGGTCGAGATGTCCGGTGTTCAGGTGAGTGATGGGTGCATGAGTGCAGAGGTAAGAGTGTTTGGTGTGTGTAAAGTGTTTAAAGAAGTTTTACTTACATGTACTTACTGTAATGTCCGTGTGTAATTGAGACACGGACTGCAGAAGTTGGTTATAACAGGTGTTTACTGAATGGAGACAAAACTGGAACTACTATACAAAGTTACTACACAGGCTTATATACAGGGGTGGTCACTACTGGTACTGCAGTATACAGGGGCTGCAGAATATAGTTCCTTCTTCAAGGTACATACACTACAATTCCTCCCCTTTTAGCTAAACAGTACATAACATTCAATTAATAATTAAATAACATATTTACAATTACAGTTGCTATATACATTAGCTGAAGTTAATCAATTATAAATTCAATCTTTGAGGAGGCTTCCTGATTCTGTCCGGATAATGCCTCTTTGGGGTATCAGGTTCTTCTGGCAAAGTTGATTCGGGATCAACGTCGTTGTTTGGTTCGTCTGCTTCCAATATCACCGATTCTGAGGTAGATGCAATTGGTACTTCGGTTTCATCACCAGGTGTATAGGATCGTGGTGTAGATTTGACATTTTCCAGTGACTCTAGAATCTGGTCAGCATGGCGTCTTACAATGCTCTCTCCAACGTCCACGGTATACATTAGAGGTCCTTGCCGTGTGCAGATCGTTCCTGGCTGCCATTTCTCTGTGCGGTAGTCCCGGGCCAAAACTGGTTGACCTATCTTGAAACTCCTGGTTGACCTTTCATTCATATTCTGAAACTGCCTGTTCTCCACATCTCTTCGGACATTTGGCTTAACCAAATCCAAGCAGCATCTTAGTCTTCGATTGAAGAACATCATGGCTGGAGTTTGGTTGGTAACCGCATGTGTCGCATTCCGGTAGGCAAACAAGAAGTTATCCACCTTGTGTTGTAGGGGTATGTCTTCATTACACATTGCCTTGATAGCCTTCTTGAATGTTTGAACGAACCTCTCAGCCAATCCATTGGTGGCTGGATGATATGGGGCGGATGTGTAATGCTTAACACCATTGTTCTTTAAGAACCTCCGGAACTCTTCAGGCACAAAGGCCCCGATTTTCGGGCAGCTGTCGGGCGGCTTTTCATGCGGCCGTGGTCCGAAAATCGCGGGAAAAGCGGGTCGGGACCCCCCCCCCCGCCTGATTCCCCGCCCCGTCCGACTTTCGGATTGCCGTTTTCACGCGCCCCGCTTCAGTCCCGCCCGCCGCTGGCGGGACTGGTCGTCGGCGCACTAACAAGCAATTATCTGCTTGTTGAAGTGGATTTTCCCGTGCCGTTGCGACTTTGGGGCTTTCCCCACCTGAAACCCGCCTGCGGGGAACCCCGCCGATGAGAGCTGGTGTGAAAACAGCTGGCTTGCTTGCTTGCAGCAGCAGGTCACTGAGGGCTGAAGAGATTTAAAGAGGCAGCATTTGCAGGCTGCAGGACCTTGTTGATCAAGGCTTGGGGGAACTATTTGAAGCATTAGGAGCAGCTGCAGAAAGTTGGAACCTCACACACTTCTTCAGTGTGAGCTCCTGGGAAGCCCCTCTCACCACCCTAACTCAGGACCTCCTCAACCAAGGCACCTGCTAGAAGCATGGGAGGCCTTTGGCACCTTCCCTTCCTGGCATTAGAGGATCTCCAACAGCAGAGGTGGCAGCAGCAGAACCAGGAACAACAGGATGATTACCAGGAGCACCAGGCTGCTGCTCACTCACCTGAAGCTGCACAAGCCAGAAGGGGCCAGCGCTTGGAAGTGGCTTGAGAGCACCTTGCTGCGCTTTAGGGGGCCAGTGGGACCCGTTTCTGCACTGGCAGTCCTACTCAGAAGGACTTCCATGAAGATCTGGTTTCTCTGTTCAACAGATGGCCAACGCTCCTCAAGAGATGTCATTCTCTTATGAGCACTCACCATGTTTTCCGTATGCTGGCGAGTTATCTCCTCCATGGAGGTTGCCAACCTTTCCATGGTGATGCGTTCATGTGCCAATGACTCCACAAAGGCTCTGCTCATGGTCGCTATGGACTCCTCCATTCGCTCCACACTCGCAGCGACCCTGGAGACAAAACCTGCCAGAGACTCCTGCATCTGTGCATGGAGATCCATCACCTCTTCTCTCGCGGATGGACCCAGAGGCAGAGGGTCGAGATGCAGTGCAGCTGAGCTGAGCTGGCAGAGCCCTGCGCCCTCCAACGAGGACTCTCCACTGCTGTCCCTGTCTCCAGAATCTGCTGAGGCTCACTTGTCAGCTGTGAAACACCAGGTCACAACACTACTCTATGTCCCAAAGGCCCCCCCGAGGTGTGAGTGTCTGCGCTGGTGCTGGGTGCGCTTACTTCTGCTGACGCTGCATCCTCAGAGGTTGGAGCTTCCTCTGAGGAGTCTGGCTGCACAGCCTCTTCCTCCTCCACAGTGAGGACGGGGGCTCTGGATGGTAGTGTGGGGGAGTAAAGGAAGGAGTTACAGATGTAATGCCAAGGTTCCTCTGGTGAATCCCAGCGAGTTGGCATCTGCTGACACCTGCATCCATGCAGCATTGGTCTCAGTGGGAGGCCTCTTCCTCCCTGACCCAGGGAAGAGGACCTCCCTGTGGGCCCTAACCCCATCCGATAATGCCTGCAGTGAAGCCTCGTCGAATTTGAAGGCAGCTCGGGGTCTGGCACTGGCCACAGCTGCTGCAGGCTCCTCTGCCATCCTGTATGGTTCATTTGGAAGCCTTCAGAGGATGCAGTGCTTGCCATGGACCTTGAAAGCACCACAAATGATGACATCATACTGTGGGGATTTCTGACTCGATTTAGACAATTAGCAAGGCTTCCCACATGCTGGGAATTAATTGGCCAATTGAGGGAAAATTGCGTGGGGCTGGCTGACACTTTTTTATGTGTGTCAGAAACTCCACATTCGGGGAAATCCGACCATTTCCCACACAAGCCGAAAATCGGGGCCAAACTGTGGTCCATTGTCGGAGCAAATCTGTTCAGGCAGCCCATTTCTGGCGAATATGGTTCGTAAGACTGATAGTTTTTTCTGTGGTGGTTGAGGACATTTTTATTACCTCTGGCCACTTTGAATGTGCATCCACCGCAATTAAAAACATCGAGTCCATAAATGGACCAGCAAAATCAATGTGTACCCTTTGCCATGGAGATGAGGGCCACTCCCATGGATGTAGAGGGGCTTGTGGTGGGGCGTTTTGGACCTTCTGGCATCCTGTACAGCTCATGGTCATCTCTTCGATTTTTCTATCGATTCCCGGCCACCACACAAACGCTCTGGCTAAGTTCTTCATTTTTACCCCTCCCAGATGACCCTCATGAAGCTCATTGAGCACTCTATCCTTCAATTTGGGTGGAATTACTACTCTGGATCCACACATCAAGGTTCCTCGGCACACTGACAGCTGTTCTCTTCTCGGCGAGAATGCTGGCAACAGTGGTTTGCCATGTGCTGGCCATCCCTTCACCGTTAAAATCATAGACCCTGGAGAGTGTCGGGTCATTTCGTGTTTCCTTTTCTATGTTTGCATTCGTCACAGGTAGACATTCGACTATGGTCGAGTGGAATATCTCCACAGGATCCACTGCAAGTGCTTCTTCCACCGTCGGCAACGGTAGGCGCGACAATCCATCAGCATGCCCATGCTGTTTAGTTCCTTTGTACTCGATGTAATATTGGTGTGCCCCTAGGAAAAGGGACTACCTCTGTAGCCGTTGTGCTGTCATTATCGGGACGCCCTTCTGAGGGTTGAAAATGGAGACAAGAGGTTGATGATCAGTTAGTAGAGTAAATTTCTGTCCGTGCAGGTAGTGATTGAACTTCTTCACCCCCCACACCAGGCTGAGGGCCTCTCTCTCAATCTGGGCGTAGTTACGCTCGGCTGCAGTTAACGAGCGTGACGCAAAAGCTATCGGCCTCTCTGAACCATCAAGGGATTTATATGACAGTACCGCTCCAATGCCGTAGGGAGACGCACCACACGCCAGTCTTATCGGTAGTGATGGGTTGTAGTGAGCCAATACTTCTCTTGAAGTGATCAGGCCTTTACACTTCTGAAAGGCCCGCTTACATTCATCGCTCCATTTCCATGCTACTCCAGTTTGTAGCAGGGCGTTCAGTGGGTGCAGAATTGTGGACAAATTCGGCAAAAACTTATGGTAGTAATTCACCAATCCGAGGAATGACCTCAGTTGCAACACATTTTCAGGCACTGGAGCCTTAACTACCGCTTCAATTTTGTCAGGGGATTTATGTAACCCCTCTTCATCAATCACGTGGCCACAATACGATATTTGTTTCTGAAATAACTCGCACTTGGGGCGATTGGCTCGTAGCCCATGTTCTCTTAGTCTAGTGAGCACCTGCTCCAGGTTGGCAAGGTGTTCACTGTCATTTTCACCTGTCACTAGGATGTCGTCCAAGTAACACTGAGTCCCCGGAATCTCTTGCAGGACTTGTTCCATCGCTCTTTGCCATATAGCCGGAGCTGATGCTACTCCGAATACCAGTCGATTATACTGGTAAAGACCTTTATGAGTGTTTATCGTGAGATATTTCCTAGAGGATTCTTCAACCTCCATCTGCAAATATGCTTGCGGCAGGTCAATTTTTGTAAAACGTTTCCCCCCAGATAGTGAGGCGAAAATATCTTCTATCCTCGGAAGAGGATACTGTACTGTGTGAAGGACTGGGTTCACAGTCACCTTGAAGTCCCCACAGATGCGAACCTTCCTTGGCTCCTCAGACTTATTGTTTAACGTTTTCTTCATGACAGGAACGATGGGTGTCGCCCACTCGCTCCAGTCTACCTTAGATAACACGCCTGCATTCTCCAGATTCTCCAGCTCTGCCTCGACGGCTGGGTGAATTGCATACGGTACCGGTCTTGCTTTGAAAAACTTGGGAATTGCATTCTCTTCTATTTTTATCGAGGCGGTTATGCCTTTAAGAGTTCCCAGTCCTTGTTGAAATACCTCTTTAGCGTTAGCTAAGATTTCTGACAATCGTCCAGGTGTGACGTCATCATCCTTTTTTACCAGCCACAGTCAGTGCCTGAATGGAGTGCCAGTCTAAACTTATCTTTCTGATCCATTCATGTCCCAATAACAGTGGTCCACCATCTTGCAGTATGTACAGATACAATTTCTGTATTTCCTTGCCGTTGTATTTGACAGGCACCCTTATTTTCCCTCTGGGGTATACTTTCTGCCCCGTATATGTCTTCAAGACAATGGATGTGTTTTTCAAGGGTATGTGTGAGAATAGCCGCTCGTAGTCTCGTCGATTCATGACGGTCAGGGCTGATCCTGTGTCCAATTCCATTTTGACTTGGGACCCTGCTATTGTGAGGGTGACCCAAATGGCTCGGTGATCCTCTTTTGCGATTACGTTGTGTAGTTTGAGACAGCTTAGTCTCTTGTTCCCGGATTCACTATCACGCTTCTGGTCTTCGGAACTACTGTCCGTATTCTTTTGTACTTTCCTGTACTGTTCCTTAGTAGTCTTTTTGTTGTCGTTAGTCTTCTTCCCAGACCTGCAAACTCGTGCAATGTGTCCCATCTTTCCGCATTGCCTGCATGTTTTGTCCTTGGACCAGCAGTCCTTCTGGTCATGGGTTGTTCTGCCGCAGCGATAACATTTTTCAAATCCCCGTGTCATTTCATGGGTGCCGTATTCCTGTGGCTTTTGCTGTATTTCCGCAGCTCCCCTTGCTGCTGCTTCGTATGATACTGCCACGCTGAAAGCCTTATCTAGCGTCAGCTCTTTCTCTGAGAGTAACCTCTTCTGGGTTCCTTCACTCAGGAGTCCACAGACAAATTTGTCCCGTAGGGTATCTGCCAGTCCTGCTCCGAACTGGCAGTGCTTTGATAGCTTGCGTAGTTCCGCAAGGTAATCAGCATTGCTCTCATCTTTATGCTGATTTCTCTTGTGGAATTTAAATCTTTCTGCTATCAGCAGCGGTGTAGGATTCAGGTGTTCCTGTAGGATATCAACAATTTCGTTAAAACGCTTTGCCATCGGTTTGACTGGAGTGATCAGGTTCCGCAATAGGCCGTACGTTCTTGTGCCCATTAAGTTTAGTAGTACCGATGCCTTTTTCTCATCGGCTACTTCATTTGTCTTGCAATATATTTCGACTCTTTCCACATACGTGGTCCAGTCTTCTATTGCATTATCGAAGGCAGTGATATTGCCAGTCTTCGGCATCTTGGAGATCTAAGATGGTGCCTCCCGCGCTTTGCCTTCTTCCCCAATTTAACAAAATGGCGCCTCCCGCGCTTTGCCTTCTTCCCCGCTGGATTAAGATGGCGCCTCCTGCGCTTTCTGCCTTTTCCGCTGCTGCCAGCGCTGTTGCTGGCGTTTTTATGCCTTGATGGCGACGCCCTATCGTCTTCGCGCGCTTCCCCCCGCGCTGCTGCCAACGCCGCTCTCCGCGGTCCCCGTGGCAAACTGCAGCTCCTCACGGCTTTCTGCGCTTCTAATTTCTTTTTCTTTTATTTTAATTACTGTCCCCGTCGTCAGAGCAGACCCTATGGGACACTTCCCTCCCTCTTCTCGGGTCTGTACACTGCCCGGCTTCGTAGCACCGGCCGCGCCCTGTGTGCTCCACCCTCTCTCTCTCTCTCCTCTTCCCGACAACGCTGCTCGGCCCCGTTGAAAAGCCACCCGATCGAGCTCTAGCCCGCCGCAGCCCAGGAAGGATCAGTGTACTACCTGCCACCAGCCTGATTAGCTGGAACACCATAGACTGGATAACCAAGCCCAGCTCTCGACAGCCTCTCCTGCAAATCTTCGAATTCGATGAATCAGAGGGCGGTTGCCCACGGTCGACGCCCGTTTCTTCTGTTTGTTTTTTTTTCTTGGATTTCTTCCTTCTGGCTTCGACCTCTAATAACTTCGCTTCAGGGATGGATCCCCGTGAGGTGGTGCAGAACTGTAGGTAAGTTCGGATCTGTTCGTCGCCAATGTAATGTCCGTGTGTAATTGAGACACGGACTGCAGAAGTTGGTTATAACAGGTGTTTACTGAATGGAGACAAAACTGGAACTACTATACAAAGTTACTGCACAGGCTTATATACAGGGGTGGTCACTACTGGTACTGCAGTATACAGAGGCTGCAGAATATAGTTCCTTCTTCAAGGTACATACACTACGCTTACCTTTACAGCCTTCCTTCCTTCAGGTCTCGGGAGTCCCTCATCTCACCGGCAGAGAAAGCAGAATGGCCGCGAGCTGTCAAAATTTCCAGCATTCAGCTTTCTGTTCCGGGGAGATCGCTAAATCAGCCTGAGAGGAAGGAATTAACCTGGAGTACAGATTGTCAGTGTTTGACAGCTTCAAACAGCTGTCAAGCACTGATATTTCATCTGTCAAAAGGTCTTGACAGATGAAATATCAATCTGTGACGTCACCTGTTGCCGGATGGCCCTTAATTTGCCTGCTGACCCCGCTGGGCGGGCTCAACAAGGTCAATCAAGTCAAAATCATGTGGGTTGGCTAGAACTTGATGGAGGCGGGACTACAACCCCGAAAGTTGTAGTCCTGCCTCCTACCCGCCTCCTCAATGAAAATCCAGCCCATAGTGTCAGCTTGGCTCAGTTGTTAGCACTGTCTCGCCTCTGAATCATAAATCTTTGGGTTCACGTTCTACTGTAGACCTCAGCACATAACCTAGGATGAGACTTTGCCGCCGCACTGAGGGAGCGCGCAATGTCCCGTGTCTCAATTCAAAAAAAGAACAAGGAGTTCCCCAATATCCTGGCCAATATTTCTCCCTCAATCAATGCTGCGAAAAACAGATGAACTAGTTATTCATCTAATCAGCTTGCTTGTGGGACTTTGCTGCGTGTTTTGGCTCTGTGTTTCACAGCGACAACTACACTTCAAAAGTAATTCAATGGCAGTGAAATGCTTTGGGATATGCTGAACACATGAAGGGCACCATATGAATGCAGTTTCTTCCTTTTCACAGCTGAAAATGCTCTCTCCATCTGAGTCACACATACTTTTACAGCAGGCATCACTGGACAGCAATCCGGAATTGGAAGCATGGCTTATGTTTGCCCCCCGCTCTCCCCAGTCCTCCTACTGAGTTGACCTCAGTCAGCACTGGCCATAAATTGAGCCTGCGGTGTTCTTTGCGTAGCACATCACGTCATGCATTTACCCACTGAGATTTGCAGGGAGCAAAATCGAAATTCTGAACTAACATTTGCACTTCGATTCCATCCAGAGAGGATAAGATCCCCTGGAATGCAAAAACTGCAACCGAGGGCAAGGAGAACCATTGCAATATGCTCCCTGTCAAGCAGAGGTGGCAGCTGAAGGCTGGGAAATCCCACTGAAAATGACCACGTTTACATGGGTCCGGAGATGGCACTGCAACCCCAAAAGAATGCTCAGCATTGCTCAATTTCAGCTGTCAGTCCAGTTGACACCAACCTATATTGCCACTTGAGGAGAGATCAAAGCTAAAAAAAAACCTTATTTATTCAGTTCTGTTCTCAAACTGCTTCCTGCAGAAATTGTTTTTGACATTATCTAACAATAAGCCCTGTCCCACACAGCTGATATATAAGCAGTGTCGAAGATTACTCTGTTGACAGCCTCCTGCAACAGGATGAGGAGAGGGAAAGTAGAAATTAGAGGTCATGAAAGTGGTTAATGTATTTTGTTAGAAAGAAAGAATGAACTTAGTGCTTTTCACAGCATTCCAAAGCATTTTACAGCCACAGCAACAAAGTACTTTTGAAGTGCAGCCACGGTTGTAATGTATGAAATGCGCCACCCAATTTGCGTACAGAATGCTCCAGCAATCAGCAATGAGATAATGACCAGATAATCTGTTTTTTTTTTGTGACTTTGATTGAGGGATAAATATTGTCCAGGGCTCTGGGAGAGAACTCCCCTGGTCGTCTTCGAATAGTGATACGGGATCTTTTACATCCACCTGAGAGGGCAGATGGGGCCTCGGTTTAACGTCTTGCCTTTACATTGTGTTTTAAATCTACATATTGAGCTTAATTTTTAGATCTACCTTTTAACCGCAAATTTACCGCTTCGTCTGACACTTCAGCCCCATTTTATCTGCATGCTTCAATTTTTTTTTCTGTAATGGCAATCGATCAGTTCCAAGTGTTCTGCATAATGGCAGCCTTGTTAGCAAAAGAACTAAGACAGAGATTACAGCACAGTTCATCAACTGACCCGCATCATCGCTGTTGAGTATAACTGTATCAGCATCCTTAACTCCCCTGCCGACTGCAGTTCCTAGAGAGGGTTTTAAAGCTACTGCAGTAAATGAGAAAATCCATCAAATTTCAGTCAAATGACGCTCATTCATTTTGATTTTAATTTTGATCATTTTTGATCCCAATCGCTCTGGAAAACAAACATAACTCCATTTCTTGGGTTTGCGGTTTGTCCTGCTCTCTCCGATTATAAATCTCACTCTTAAGATTTCCTTTTTGTCAGCTGACTGCCTCAAAATTAATTTGCTAGCCATTTGGCTGAATAAACATTTCTGCGCATTCCAGGCATCAGCCTTTGAATTACGCACACAAGTAAGGTTGTTGTTATTGTTGTGAGCCCTATAGATGTACATTTCATCTTTCCCACAATTCAGAAATCATATTTGCCTTTGCAATATTGCCGCTGGCACCAGACTTCCCTTCTACAGTAGTGCTACTTCCTTCAGAGTTACAGGAATCCAACAGAAAAGTTGCCTTTCTCTGGCACCTGCAGCACAAGCGTCTGATTTCTGCAGTGCCAGCTGTTTTTCTTTTGTCGCTGTCAATATGGGGGCGAGGGAAGGTTCAGACTCAGCTGTGATAGCCTCCCACACAATCGAACACTCTGGCAACACTCACTGTCTGTGCTCTCACAAGTGAAGAATGCTCATTTAGGCACAGTACCAGTGTATTGCTGGCACTGGTGAAACCAAAAAGATAGCACCTGCAGGAGAGAAAACTGGCGCAAATAAAATACATTTCTGCCCAATTTTCAATGCAAGATCCATATTTTATTAAAAATATATGTCTGCACACACTTCGAGCCCACAAAACCTTATTTCCTGTTCAGTTTTTGTCACACTTTTATGTCAACTTTTTCCATTATAAATTTCTACATCCAAAATTATCACGGAAAGTGCCTATGTAAACTTGTCACATTGTAATTACACCCTCTAACCAACGGTGGCATTGTACTGCCTCAGTTTTGCACGCGTTCGTTCCTTAGCCTGCACTGCAGAGAAAATTATATGCTTCGACTTGTGATACCTTTTACTATTTAACTATAAATAATATTAAATAAAATTATGTGAAGGAGAATGTATCACTTTAAAGTGGGGACTGAATATGTGCAATAGCAAAATACTGTGGATGCTGGAAATCTGAAATAACAACTGAAAATGATGGAAACACTCAGCAGGTCAGGCAGCATCGAGGAGAGCGAAACAGAGTCAATGTTTTGGGTTGAGGACCCTTGGTCAGAACTGGAAAAGGTTAGAGAAGAGAAATTTTTAAGCAGGGACAGGGAGGAGGGGAGGAAAGAACAAAGGGAGGGACTGTGATAGGCTGGAAGGCAGGAGAGATTAACTGACAAAAGGGATGATGGTGCAAGGCAAAAAGCGAAGGTAGTGAGACAAGTTAAGAAACAAAAGATGACTCTAGATGAGGCGTGAATGGCAATGGCAGATTCATCAACAGCTACCATGTGAGAAAAAAAGGGAAAGAAAATATAGGGGCAGAGGTTATGTTCTGAAATTGTTGAACTCGATGTTAAATCCTGAAGGCTGTAAAGTGCCTAATCGAAAGATGGGGTGCTGTTCCTCGAGCTTACGTTGAGCTTCGTTGGAACAGTGTAAGAGGGCTAGGACCAAGAGATCAGTTTGTATATAGTTATATGTTTGTATATAGTTATATGTATATAGTTAATACTATGGCCTAGAAATTCGGTTTTGGCGCCGGAAGTTAGTGCCGGCGCTAAGTCCCCCTGCGCGCGCCAAAAATTCAGTAGCGCCGTGCCCAAACGGCTGCCGGCGCTACTGAGGGGTCTCAGCGCCTCAAAACTGGCGCCACGCGCTGCATTGCGGCGCTATTCCGGCGCTGCGGCGCCCGCTGCGGTGCGGCAGGCTCAGGAAGTGCAGGCCTCCTCCTTCCGTTAAGGAGGAGCTGCCTGCACCCGGCCGCGGCCCGCGATAATCTTTTAAAAAATGAGCCCGGCACCTCGGACAAGTGCCGGGCTTGCTTCTGTTCCGGGGGGGGGAAGTCCGGGGAGGGAGCTGCGGCCAGGCGGCCGGTGGGAAAGCGGCCGGCCGCCGCGGGACCTTTAATGCGCCGGCGCAAAGTTCTGTAAGGCACCTCTGCCAGAACGTTGCTTGCGGCTGCCACGGGCGAGGCGGCCGCAACTCAATTTCCGAGTTCGGGCGGGTTACCATGGCAACCGGGACGCTGCGCACACCGATGACGTCATCGGTGCCGGCGCAGCGCTACCGGCCTAACGCCGATTTAGGGCCCCTGTCAATTTCTAAACTGGCCATAACTTCGGCGCTAGGCCCTCTAGCGCCTCAAAAGCGGCGCTAAGGCCAGTGAATTTCTAGGCCTATATCATTAAAAAAATCTTACCTCTACACACCCTGATCCAATTATCCTCCTCCCTCCTACCCTGGTTCATCTGAAGACTACATTTGATCTTGACTCCCCCTGTGCAATGCCACAGACAGTTGACCAGTAGTGTCTGAAATTTAAATGTTTATTTTTACAAGTGCAACTTTGGCGAATAGGACTGATTTCAACAGAATTTGACCAAAAGGGAATATAGCTTCACTAATGATGAGACAAAACAGAAGAAAGGATTCAAACTTTTTTTGAAAAATTAATTTATTGCTGTAGGTAATTTTGAAACAGTGCCACATTAAGCAGGTTGAAGTCTGATAATCAGAGTTTTCCCTGCCACAGGCATTGCATTTGCTGCAACACAAACTTTTGCCGTGCTGAGGGTTTATTTTAATTGATTTTTAAGTGTTACATTAAAATAATTATTATGGGATGACGTGACCAATTATATGTGATAATATGATCGGAGCCCCAAATAGATCATTGCCTGTTTTTCTGTATTAAAATGCTTGCAAGGCATGTTACGAGGTTACAACGTCTCTTTGTAAAATAAGCGCTGGATAATCCTTCCATTAACAGTACACTGACATTCGACCAGCTATAATCTATAATATATCGCATAATATATAATCTATATTAATTGCGATGAAACCTGCATTTATCCTGGTTATATTCATCTGTAGTGAAGTATATTGGCCACCAGATTTTATTCATATAAAAGTTGTGTGTTTTTTATTCTAAATGTAACAGTACAACAACATTGAGGACAAAACTGTTAAAATGAATTATCAGACAGCTGAATCTTTCCTGCATATAAGTATTTTCAAAGAATAGGTAGATAGAATTAGGTAATCCTGAGACAATCATTTGTTTCAGATCATCTCTATAGAGTACTTAAGTGTCACTTTTGTATTTTATGGCTTCATTAGAAGCCCTCAAAAGTATAATTGCTTTCCCTGTATTTCATTATTACATGTATAGTATTGCAAAATGCAGTGGAGTCCACTCACACGTAACTCCAGTAAAATCAAATCCCAGTTATTATCCCAAGGCACCTCTGTGGAAAACCATTGAGATTCAAGGCAGTTTCACAAAATGGATTTCTGGATTATGGTTTCAATTGACGAGGAGGTATGTGTAAGGACACATCCACAATTCAGGAAATACCAGGTAGCATATGACCCTTTCATAGAATCATCAGAGAATCATCTTACAGCACAGAAGGAGGCCATTCGACCCATCGTGCCTGTGTGGCTCCTTGAAAGAGCTATCTAATTAGTCCCACTCCCCTGCTCTTTACCCACAGCACTGCAAATTTTTCCTTTTCAAGTATATATCTAATTCCCTTTTGAAAATTACTACTGAATCTGTTTCCACCGCCCTTTCAGGCATTCCAGATCACAACAACTCGCTTCATTAAAAAAAAAATCAGTCCCCCCTGATTCTTTTGCCAATTATCTTAAATATGTGTCCTCTTCAATAAGTTTGAACATCTCTATTAAATCTCCCCTCAACCTTCTCTGCTCCAAGGAGAACAATCCCAGTTTCTCTAGTCAATCCACATAACTGAAGTCCCTCATCCCTGGTGCCATTCTTGTAAATCTCCTCTGCACCCTCTCCAAGGCCTTGACACCCTTCCTAAAGTGTGGTTCCTGGAGTCTTAGTCACCACAGTCACCCCCCTCCCCCATAATCAAACCACCCTCCAGCAGGAGGGGAAATAAACCAACAGCAGCAACACGTCCCACCCAGACACGGACAGCAATCTCAATCAAAAGGAGCTTGATTCTCTTTTCTACTCCCATCATAGAAACATAGAAACATAGAAGATAGGAGCAGGAGTAGGCCATTCGGCCCTTCGAGCCTGCTCTGCCATTCAATGAGATCATGGCTGATCATCCAAATTCAGTACCCTGTCCCTGCCTTCTCCACATATCCCTTGATCCCTTTAGCCTCAAGAAATATATCCAACTCTTTCTTGAATATATTTAATGAACTGGCCTCCACCGCCCTCTGTGGCAGAGAATTCCACAGGTTCACCACTCTCTGGGTGAAGAAATTCCTCCTCATTTCAGCCCTAAATGGCTTACCCCTTATCCTTAGACTATGACCCCTGGTTCTGGACTCCCCGGCCATCAGAAACATCCTTTCTGCATCTAGTCTGTCTAGACCTGACAGAATTTTATAGGTTTCGATGAGATCCCCTCTCATTCTTCTAAACTCCAGTGAATATAAGCCCAATCGACACAATCTCTCCTCGTACGTCATTCCTGCCATCCCAGGTATCAGCCTGGTGAATCTTCGCTGCACTCCCTCCATGTCAAGAACGTCCTTCCTCAGGTAAGGTGACCAAAACTGTACACAATACTCAAGGTGCGGTCTCACCAAGGCTCTGTACAACTGCAGCAAGACATCCTTGTTCTTGTACTCGAACCCTCTTGCTACGAAGGCCAACATACCATTTGCCTTCTTAACCGCCTGCTGCACCTGCATGCTTACCTTCAACGACTGGTGCACAATAACACCCTGGTCTCTTTGCACTTCCCCTTCTCCCAATCTATTGCCATTCAAATAATAATCTGCCATCCTGTTTTTGCCACCAAAGTGGATAACCTCACATTTATCCACATTATAGTGCATTTGCCATGTTTCTGCCCAAACACCCAACCTGTCCAAATCGTACTGGAGTTTCACGACATCCTCCTCACAGCTTACCCTCCCACCCAGCTTCGTGTCGTCTGCAAATTTGGAGATATTACATCCAATTCCCTTTGTCCAGATCATTAATATATATTGTGAACAGCTGGGGTCCTAGGACCGATCCTTGCAGTACCCCACCAGTCACTGCCTGCCACTCGGAAAATTACCCGTTTATTCCAACCCTTTGCTTTCTGTCCGCCAACCAGTTCTCTATCCAAGTCAATACCTTGCCCCCAATCCCATGTGCCTTGATTTTGCACGCTAATCTCTTATGTGGGACCTTATCGAAAGCCTTCTGAAAGTCCAAATACACCACATCCACTGGTACTCCCTTATCTATTTTACCAGCTACATCCTCAAAAAATTCCAGTAGATTAGTCAAGCATGATTTACCTTTTGTAAATCCATGTTGACTTTGTCCGATCCTGTCACTGCTTTCCAAGTGCTCTGCTATTACATCTTTTATAATAGACTCTAGCATTTTCCCCACTACCGATGTCAGGCTTACCGGTCTATAATTCCCCGCTTTTTCTCTACCACCTTTTTTGAATAGTGGGGTAACATTAGCTACCCTCCAATCCATGGGTACTGTTCCAGAGTCTATCGAGTTCTGGAAGATGACCAGCAATCTACCTACTATCTCTAGGGCCACTTCCTTAAGTACCCTGGGATGTAGACCATCAGGCCCTGGGGATTTATCGGCCTTCAGTCCCATCAATTTTCCTAACACCATTTCCCTACAAATACTGATTTCTTTCAGTTCCTCCCTCTCATTAGACCCTATGTTCCCCGGCATCTCTGGGAGGTTATTTGTGTCCTCCTTTGTGAAGACAGAACCAAAGTATGTATTTAGTTGGTCTGCCATTTCCTTGTTTCCCATTATAAATTCCCCTGATTCTGACTGTAAGGGACCTACGCTTGACTTCACCAATCTTTTTCTCTTCACATATCTATAAAAGCTTTTACAGTCAGTTTTTATGTTCCCTGCTAGCTTACTCTTATATTCTATTTTCCCTTTCTTAATTATTCCCTTTGTCCTCCTTTGTTGACTCCTAAACTGCTCCCAATCCTCAGGATTATTGCTTTTTCTAGCCAATTTATATGTCCTCTCCTTGGATCTTATGCTATCCCTAATTTCCCTTGTTAGCCACGGTTGAGTCACCTTTTTTGTTTTATTTTTATGCCAAACTGGGATGAAAAAATTCTGTAGCTCATCCATTCGATCTTTGAATGTTTGCCATTGCCTATCCACTGTCAACCCTTTGAGTGCCATTCCCCAATCAATCCTACCCAACTCACTCCTCAGACCATCGTAGTTTCCTTTATTTAAATTGAGGACCCTTGTCTCTGAGTCAACTACTTCATTCTCCATCTTAATGAAGAATTCGATCATATTATGATCGCTCCGACCCAAGGGGCCTCGTACAACAAGATTGCTAATTAATCCTTTCTCGTTACATAATACCCAGTCTAAGATGGCCTGATCTCTGGTTGGTTCCTCGACATATTGGTCCAGGAAACCATCCCGTAAGCACTCCAGGAATTCCTCCTCCACAGTATTGTTACTAATTTGGTTGGTCCAATCTATATGTAGATTAAAGTCACCCATGATGACTGCTGTGCCCTTATTGCACGCTTCTTTAATTTCCCTTTTAATGCCATCCCCAACCTCTGCCTTACTGTTTGGAGGTCTATATACCACTCCCACTAATGTTTTTTTCCCCTTAGTATTTCTCAATTTTACCCATACAGATTCCACATCATCAGAGCTAATATCCTTCATTACAATTGTATTAATCCCTTCTTTAACCAGTAATGCTACCCCACCTCCCTTTCCTTTTTGCCTATCTTTCCTGAATATTGAATACCCCTGGATGTTGAGTTCCCAGTCTTGGCCATCCTTGAGCCACGTTTCCGTAATCCCAACCAAATCATATTCGTTTACCTCTATTTGCGCAGCCAATTCAT
This sequence comes from Somniosus microcephalus, assembly GCF_052327205.1. NCBI lineage: Eukaryota > Metazoa > Chordata > Chondrichthyes > Squaliformes > Somniosidae > Somniosus > Somniosus microcephalus. The sequence continues at coordinate 35,064,628 of NC_141012.1, read as the reverse complement.
CCACCTTATTACAAATGCTCCTCACAATGAGACACAAAGCCTTCAGGCTTGTTTTTTTAACGCTCTTAGACCTATTAGAATTATTATTTACTGTGGCCATGTTTGATTTAAACCGTTGATTTCTCTGACTGCCACTTTTGTTTTTCTCCTTCCTATCTTTTGCTTTTATCCCTGTTTTCCTTTCCTCTGTCTCCCTGCTCAGGTTCCCAACCCCCTGCCATTTTAGTTTAAACCCCCCCGAACAATGCTAGCAAACCTCCCCGCAAGGATATTTGTCCCGCTCTGGTTCAGGTGCAACCCGTCCGACTTGTACAAGTCCCACCTTCCCCAGAAGCAGGCCCAGTGATCCAGGAAACTAAAGCCCTCCCTCCTGCACCAACTCATTAGCCACGCATTCATCTGCTCTATCCTCCTATTCCTATACTCACTAGCACGTGGCACCGGGAGTAATCCAGAGATTACAACCTTTGAGGTCCTACTCTTTAACCTGCTACCTAGCTCCCTAAATTCTTGCTGCAGGACCTCATCCCTCTTCCTACCTATGTTGTTGGTCCCAATGTGAACCACGACCTCTGCCTGTTCACCCTCCCCCTTCAGAATGCCCTGCAGCTGTTCAGTGACATCCTTGACCCTGGCACCAGGGAGGCAACAAACCATCCTGGAGTCACGTCTACGGCCACAGAAACGCCTATCTGTTCCCCTTACGATAGAATCCCCTACCACTATTGCTCTCCCACTCTTTTTCCTCCCTTCCTGAGCAGCAGAAGCACCCCTGGTGCCAGGAAGTTGGCTGCTGCTGCCTTCCCCTGGTGAGTCATCCCCCTCAACAGTATCCAAACTGGTATACCTGTTTGAAAGGGGGATGGCCACAGGGGTCCCCTGCACTACCTGCCTGCTTCTATTGCTCCGCCTGTTGGTCACCCATTTCCCTTCTGCCTGTGCAGCCCTACCCTGCGGCGTGACCAACTCATCAAACGTGTAATCCATGACCCTCTCAGCATCGTGAATGCTCCACAACCCATCCATCCGCAGCTCCAGCACCTCCATATGGCCCGTTAGTAGCTGCAGCTGGATGCATTTCTGGCACACATGGTCGTCAGGGACACTGGCAGCGTCCCTGAATTCCCACATAGAGCAAGAGGAACATAACACGGGGCTGGGCTCTCCTGGCATGACTTACCCCTTTAATTAATTTAAATTAATTCAATACCACCAGTTAAAGATATACTCTAGGGCGCTTATTTACCAACTGTCCCCACTACACCACAGAGACCGAAGAAAATATAAACTGCAGAATTTAAGCTTGTAATGAAAAGGAGAAAGAAATACTCACCAACCAATCACTTACCTTCTTCCTGGTGACGTCACACTTGGATTACTTTTTACCTCTCTCCCCTGCTGTTGAATTGGCACGCCTCGCCTTGCTCCTCTTTTTAAAGTTGCCGCCTCGTACCTCACGCAGGTCCGCTCTCGCTTCTCACTGCACTCCCAGGTCAGCTGCTGTCATCCCGCAATCCCAATTCACATGAACCCCAGGGAACAAGATAGATTTGACCTTTTTGCCAATGCCTGCCATCCAGTCAGCTCCTCACTGCAGCAGTGCAGGCCAATGTCTGCCATCCATTCAGCTCCTCACTGCAGCAGTGCAGGGACTTAGTGGCGAGTAGAATTAACACTGTGCCCCTTCCTCTGCAGTGCTGTGTGTTGGAACTCCCACAAATACCAATCCACAGCAGCAAAATGATCTCTTTCAGAAACATTGGGGGTAATTTCACCCCCAAAAATGGGTGGGTTGGCGTCGGTTGAGATGTAAAAAAATCTTTAATCTCCATCTCCAACACGCCCACTTCCAGGTATAACGGAGGCGGGACAGGGGCCAAGCAGCCAACCCGCTCCCAGGAGGTGCATTGGCCATATAAATATTATAATGAGGCTGGGAGCCTCACTTTTAACCTGTCTTACAGGTTTAACCCTTGCCAGTCAGGTTTCCTAGGCCTCGGGAAACACGGCAGCTCAAGGGAAGTGAGGACAGCTTTGTGGACGAGCTAAGTGCCTTTACAGCACTGCTTGTGGGCCAGGAGAAGCAGGAGTACTTCCCCTCGACACCCCAAGCGACCTGCTTCTCTGTCATCAGACCCTTCCCCCTCCCGTCAATGGACCCCACACTCCCATCCTTTGTTCGGGATCGGACCTCCACCCACCCCCGCCCCCACACACTCCCACTAGCAGCAGCAGGCTCCAGACCAGCTCCTGCGACCTGCTCCAGAGTGCTCCCTGCCCGAATGAGAACCATGCCTGTCAGGACTTCCCGGTTTCCCGACCGAAACTCTTTCCCCGGCTCAGAAAACCCGCCTCTGTCAATATCGGGATCTTTGCATTTGGAGCAATGTAGCAACAGGGATTAATGTTTTTAATTTGGATTGGATATTGACACTACTTTGTCAGCCAATGAGTTGGAGGCAGTGTGGTACTCGTGGTTTTGAGTAACGGGAGCCTCTGAGTTCATGACCAAAACTACAGCAAACAGAGTCTCCCGAGTACAGCAAGATTATTTCTCTCGCAAAATGCAGTGAGAGAAGCATAGTTAGATAATACAAATTATCAATCCCAATTACTTACAACAGGCATGATTGACAGAGGAATTACTCAATCCTCTCCATTTTGGCTAGGACTTGTGTCTCTACAAGCAGCCTTTTAAATATTATACTTCAAAACTATCTCAAAAATAACTTACAGTTGCGGGTTCATAATTTCTTACTTAACTTCCATCTTCTCCTTTCCATACTGTGAGCATTAAATGCAAATAAAAGATTGTAAAAACAAGATCTTTGTGACTGTGAATCTTAACCTTTAATCAACTAGCAGCAGAATTTAAATGGTGTTACTTTTTCTTTGCCTTTATTTAGGACTGTAGAAGTGTTCAAGGAGAAGGCCATTTTTTGAATGCATTCATGGGATGTGGGCATCGCTGGCAAGACCAGCATTTATTGCCCATCCCTAGTTGCCCTTGAGAAGGTGGTGGTGAGCCACCTTCTTGAATCACGGCAGTCCGTGTGGTGAAGGTACTCCCACAGTGCTGTTAGGGAGGGACTTCCAGGGTTTTGACCCAGTGACAATGAAGGAACAGCAGTATATTTCCAAGTCAGGATGATGTGTAACTTGGAGGGGAATTTAGAAGAGGTGCTGTTCCCATGCGCCTGCTGCCCCTGTCCTTCTAAGTGATAAAGGTCTCCGGTTTGGGCAGGGCTGTCGAAGAAGCCTTGGCGAGTTGCTGCAGTGCATCTTGTAGATGGTACACACTGCAGCCACGGTATGCCAGTTGTGGAGGGAGGGAATATTTAAGCTGGTGGATGGGGTATCAATCAAGCGGGTTGCTTTGTCCTGGATCGTATTGAACTTCTTGAGTGTTGTTGGAGCTGCACTCATCCAGGCAAGTGGAGAGTATTCCATTCCACTCCTGACTTTTGCCTTGTAGATGGTGGAAAGGCTTTGGGGAGTCGGGAGGTGAGTCAATCACTGCAGAATACCCAGCCTCTGACCTGCACTTGCAGCCACAGTATTTATGTGGCTGGTCCAGTTATGTTTATGATCGATGGTAGGGGATTCGATGATGGTAATGCCATTGAATGTCAAAGAGAGGTGGTTAGCCTGTCTCTTGTTGGAAATGGTTATAACAGAGCTGCAAGTCGCTGTCTTCAGAGTGGCGTGACTCCCTGGTGGAGGTCAGGAAGCCTGTCTTCCATCTGTAAATGGCACTGGGCTCAGAAAAATGGTGAGACATGTTCATTGGAGATGCTCTCCAATCAGGGGAGGGTGGGGTTAGAAGCTTGGGCAATGCCCTGGAAGGGAGCCAGCACAGGTGGAATTAAACTGCTACAACTCAAAGGAGATGAAGAAATAAAAATGATTTTTAAAAAGTTCACTTAGATCAAATATTGTTCATCATTTTTGCCACAAATATGAATCATTCTTTGAAGTTGCAGAAGTTCACAGTGATGTTTTAACTGGTGCTGCTATTTATTTACTATACTTATGCACTTGTTTACAAAATCAAACTTGATTTTTAATTAATATCACACATGTAGTATTTAGACAGATGGCATAAACCCAGCTGAATATTTTACAGCCTGAAAGTATATTCATTGCTGGTCTAGGATCTGAGAAAAATAGAGTCCTTTGCACGTCTGTTAACATCTTTTGTTAAGTAAATAACTTGATCATGGCAGGTAACGACATCTCATGGAGATCATTGGACCAGCTTCTTCTTGTAGTCGTAACATGGCTTCATTATTAAATCGCTTTCCCTACTGAGTATGGCATTCTTGTGCTGTGCCTGTTTCAGACTAGCGCTGAGATGCATCCCAATCAGCCAGCTAATTCCATTGCTTAAACAAGCTATTCACTAAACAAAATGGCTACCAAGCGCCTGCCTTGATCCATGATCGGCATCAGTCTAATACTCACAATATTTTACCAAGAAGTATCATTTCAGTATTTCTCATGACATCCAGAGCTAGTCAGATATGGGTATTTTCTTCGAGGCACACACAGGAGCATGTAGGTTGGTCTTTTAACAACACACGAGGAATCTCGGCATTCCTGTGTAGAGGGATTGTTTGTTTCTGTGTGCACTTGCACCACCATTTTGTAAAAGGGATGGTCTACAACTTACAGGCAGGGCTGACTGCAGAATCCTGTCCAGAAGTGGAAGAACTGGTAGAAAAGACAGTGAAGTAATGGCTGGGAATCATGTAATTTCTCAGACAAATACAGTGTAAGTGTCAGGTTTCAGGAGTTTCACACAGAAGGACCATGCTGTAATTTATATTAAAATGTGTTTTAGGTTAAAATTTTGCTTTTAAGGGAGTATAATTTGCAGGACAACCACATGCTAGGAATTTGGTAAGAAGTCAGTGGAAACATTTCTCCAGATGGCCTCTGACATCCCACCCTTAAAGATTGGAATGTCTTCTTAGCCTTTTGCGCTGTGCAGGACCCCACCTTCAGGGGAAGTGATGGCTAATTTAATTGGCAGCTCTGCCAGCCAACACCTGGACAGAGAAAGGACTGGAGGCTGAACCTTCAACTTTCTGTCCACCGGGATGCCACAAAAAAGAATCAAGAGACACATGTCGGATCAATTGGAAAAGTATTCCCAGAGCGTCTGTCAACCTTATGAGGGGAGCGAACCAGGTCCAGAACAAGCCTTGGCGTCATACGTGATAGGCTGACTAAAACACCGATAACCAGAGCAGTGTGGCATATTTTGAATTATTTATGAGGCGGGACTCAAGTACAGTTGTATTAAGAGTGAGATTTGCTATGATTGTTGCTCTATCTATTCACTTACTGACTGCAAAGTAAAGCGTTTAATGATTCCTCTCGAGCCTTTTCTCACAAAAGTGTTAAGCAGTCAACCTACTGGAAGATTGGAGAAACACATGTGAAGGTCCGGGTGAGGATCATAATATCCAGTTTGTGAAGCAAGGGAGCCTGGTTGTTATAAACCTCGCTGCCGGGTTATGCCAAAGCACATCTAGTTATTGGGTCTCAAAGGTAAACCCTTGATCGTTACAGGCGCGATCAATGATGCTAATCTGAGAGAATATCTAAAGCAGACTTGAAATTTGTAACAGTAGATAGACCATGAATTGTTACAATGATAACTTGCCTTGCTATGCCTCTCTCTTCCTACAAAACCCTCCATGAAACTTATTTCTTCAGGCCCATTCCTGAAATTTCCTCTTGTTTCTTGCTTGGTGATGTCTTCTCCCCTTTTTTTATTCTTGTATGTGAGGAGTGCTGTATAATTACAGCAAGTTATTGTGCTGCTCAGTAAAGATAGAAGCAATTTCAAACTATTTTTCTTTTTGAAGGTCTTTTCCAATACAGCATGATGGATATGAGAAAGGTCAACAACTAAAACCTTTCCCTTAATCCACGCTTTCACATTCTTGCTATATCCTCCTTATGTTGGATAGCTCAGAGATGAGGGTTATAGGTGGCTAGTGTCATGGCAACACAGGTCCTCAGTTTTATTAGCTTTGATGTCTAGTGTGCAGCACCAAATCACTGGCAGCCCAGTGAGTGGGGAACAGGCTTATGACAACCCATTGCAATCCAACAGTAATTATGTACGTTTTCCTTTTAGTGTTGCTTTACTGATTGATTTGGTTGGGGGGGCGGGGGAGGGCATGGACAGGGGCACTCTATTCTGATCACTGCTGTTAGAGGTGAGCAGGCTTCTATTTCACTTGGTTGTATCTTTCGTGGGTGGATCCCTGTTTCTTCCCAGTTAAAGGAGACATGCCCGCTGGCCGACAGGAGCAAAATCTACTCTTCAGCTTTTGGAATTCTTGCATTTCAGGGCAGCTAGATCCAAAAACCCCCCCACAAATTTGCATCTCTACTGCAGTTAGAAACTTGCTGGTGGTCCTCAGTGTATTCGATTTGTGTATATCCATCAAGCTCCATCATTTATTCTCTACACGGGTTTTATTACAACTGATTCCTTTATTTTATGTAAGTGTAAAAGTCAGAAATTGCTAAAATGATTTCTAAATGGGTTTCCAATAAAAGCATTTAACAACGATGAAGAGGCATGGAATTATTAGTTAAGGAGTTAAGTTCTCATTTCCGTTAGACTCCCGACTGTCTCCACTTCACTTTTCTCGGTCTGGAGATGATGAAATCTGACTTCTCTGTATAATCGAGTATAATGTTTGCTGAGGTCGGTCACAGCTGTGGAGTCTAGCGTTGCATTATCTAAGGGAATCGGCTTCATCAGTGTCAAATATATCCACGTCAATTGTTTTTCATTTACACTGCAGCCAACAAGAGAGTGCAAGTTATTTCAGTTAAGTACATGTAGTTTGCAGTGAAGCCAAAAGTATCAATGAGTTGCACCTAATGCAAAGAATGATTTTTTTTCCCCCAACCTTCCCTCTCTCCTGTTCTGGGTTATTTGTTCCTTCTTTCCATGCCCAGGTTAGAAACTGAGAGCGGGCATAACATTGACTTCTTCCCATTCTACTGAGCAAGTCTCTAAGAACTGCATGAGTAAGATGCAATTGACTCTAGTTGACTGCCCTCTGATTATCTTTTCCCTCTTGAATTATTGTCTTTATTTACTCCGCAACTACTCCCCTCCCCCCTCAACTTTTTCGTTGGAAGTTGTACGGTATTAATAAGGTAATTAAGGGCATTGTAAGTGGCACCTAGACATTTTGAATCCTTGGATTGTCTGGGGTTCTTGGAGAATTTAGTTTCATTCAGTGCGCGACTGAAACATTAAGAAGTTGGCACAGGAATGCATTATTTAAGCGTTTATCAAATCAAATCAAATCAAATCAACTTTTATTGTCATTGTTAAGTGCACAAGTGCAGTACAACGAAATGTAGGCTTGCGGCTCCCGAGAGTGTACAATTTGGATTAGGACACTTAAACATTCAACATACATTTATACATTTGGCTTGCAGTATATTAGCATAAATATGACCATAATAAAGTGCGTTTATCAATACGTTTAGTAATTGCAGTATCTGTGATGCAGGGTTTTATTTGTGTTAAATTGTAACAAACAATTTCTGCTGATTTATTCGGCGCAATTCGCCTGAAACCGGCCAAACCAGTGCAAAAGATCACGGAATTTTAAGCGCAAGTAACGTTCAGCGCAACTCGAGTTTCCGCGATCTTTTGCACTAGTTTAAAAAAACATCACGCTAGGAGCCGGCCCCATCCACAAAACTGGCCACGACCCCAGGTCGAATTAAACACCATTGTGAGTTTCCATTAATTGTGCTGGTTTGCGGGCCTTCGAGGAGGCTCTTAAAATTAAGCTGGTTCTTTTGGGCGCAAGGACACCAACAGGCACATTTTAAAAGCTTTTTAATTTTTTTCGTTTAATTTACGAAGAAACTGACTACTGTACACCAATATAACTAGCAAATGGTTCTGTATAGTTTTTTTAAAACTCATCTTCAGTTATTTAAAATCGGGTTACTCACAGGTGGTGGACCGGACACTCTGATTAAAATGCTTATTTTTTGTGATAAACCCATTTTCAGCTGCAGCAGGTTACCACTCTTAAATATATCAAGGAATATTTTTTAAAGCAAAACATTTTTTTGTAAATAACATTTTGAAACACAGCCTGACTACACTGGTTCATGGCAGGTGTTACATTCGGCGATATGCAAAAGTGTTTGAACGGAAACTCGATATTAAAAAAAAACACTTCTCAAAACGAGTGCAATTTTGCGTGCAGTTTTCACCCGGATTGCCGATTGCACCCAAAGCGGAAACTCAACTCAATGTGCAGCTACTTCCTATTACTTTCAGCCCAGTTAACTTTTTTTTTGTGAATGCAAGTAGTTTCAGCTTCACATTGATGAAAATTGTATTGTGTAACTTGGGAATGAAGTCGGCCAGATTGACTTTTAGCAACTGATCTGACATTCACAGCAGCTGCAAAATAACTGCAATTGTAGCAAAGTAAACTTTTCAAACTTCATTTTTAATATTAACAAAGAGCACACTGTGCATTGGCTCTTTGCCGACATTGAAAATAAGCTGGCATTTGGCTACCAGGGAGCAGAGTGTGTGCTCACAAGTGTGTGCTCATATGCACATACAGCGCTCCAATTTGATTGGCCAGAGAGGCGTGCACAGCTGGCAGTATAACTCAGCTCTGTTTGTTTACCATTTGGTCTGTATTGTCTCAAATGGTACTTGATGCATCTAGTACATACAATTCTTGCGAGAGGATTCGAGTACAGGAGCAAGGATGTCTTGCTGCAGTTGTACAGGGCCTTGTGAGACCACACCTTGAGTATTGTGTGCAGTTTTGGTCGCCTTATCTGAGGAAGGATGTTCTTGCCATGGAGGGAGTGCAGCGAAGATTCACCAGACTGATACCTGGGATGGCAGGAATGACGTATGAAGAGAGACTGGGTCGATTAGGCTTATATTCGCTAGAGTTTAGAAGAATGAGAGGGGATCTCATTGAAACTCATAAAATTCTAACAGGGCTAGACAGACTAGATGCAGGAAGGCTGTTCCCGATGGCGGGGGAGTCCAGAACCAGGGATCACAGTCTAAGGATAAGGGGTACGCCATTTAGGACTGAGATGAGGAGGAATTTCTTCACCCAGAGAGTGGTGAACCTGTGGAATTCTCTACCACAAAAGGCAGTTGAGGCCAATTTATTAAATATATTCAAGAAGGAGTTGGATATATTTCTTAAGGCTAAAGGGATCAAGGGATATGGGGATAAAGCAGGGACAGGGTACTGAATTTGGATGATCAGCCATGATCTCATTAAATGGCGGAGGGGCCGAATGGCCTACTCCTGCTCCTATCTTCTATGTTTCTATGTTTCTATAGAGGTCTTTAAGATTCAGAAGGGGTTTGATAGGGAAGACGTAGCAAAGATGTTTCCACTTGTGGGGGGAGACCAGAACTAGGGGCCATAAATATAAGATAGTCATTAAGAAATCCAGTAGGGAATTGAGGAGAAACTTCTTTACTCAGAGAGTAATTAGAACGTGGAACTCGCTACCACAAGGAGTAGTTGAGGCGAATGCATTTAAGGGGAAGCTAAATAAATACATGAAGAAGACAGGAATAGGAGGTTTTGCTGATAGGGTTAAGTGAAGGGGTGTGGGAGGAGGCTCGTGTGGAGCATAAACACCAGCATGGGCCAAATGGCCTATTTCTGTGCTGTGCATTCTGTGTACATAGGGGCAGGAATATGGCATACCACTAGGCTATTTTTTATATTTTTCTTCCGCTGCAATAATTTCAACAAGCAGTGGTCTATAAAAACCAGTGTTTTAACTATTTAAAATAACAACAGAAAACGCTGGAAAAACTCAGCAGGCCAGGCAACATCCATGGAGAGAGAAACAGAGTTAACGTTTCAGGTCGAAGACCTTTCGCCGGAACTGGAAAAAAGCAGGAAATGGAATAGATTTTAAAGCAAGTTTAGGGGCTGGGAAAAGGGGGAGGGGATGAAAGAACAAAAGGGAAGGTCAGTGATAAGATAGAAAGCAGCAGAGATTAAGAGACATTGAGAGACATTAAGAGATATTCAAAGCAAGAGGAGGTGGTAATGGGACAGGTTAAGAAACAAAGGATGGCTCGAGATGAAGTGTGAATTGCGCTGGCAGAATGAAGGACAGCTGTCATGTGGGAGGGAAGAAAAAAAGGCCAAACAAAAAGTGTGGATAAAAAAATATATATATATATCTATATATGATAGGGGCCGAGGTTATGATCTAAAATTGTTGAACTCTATGTTGAGTCCAGAGGGCTGTAGAGTGCCGAATCGAAAGATGAGGTGCTGTTCCTCGAGCTTACTTGAACTATTTAATCCTGTCTACATTGAATCACACTTTTAAGAACACTTGCACGTCTAATTTTTCCCCTAAGAACTTTACAAATCACATTTCTTGTCAAACATATGAAGCTCTAAGTGCAATATTATTGCAGACACTTCCATCAACCTTCCAGCAAAGCATTCGAGAGCTCTTAACACATAATCTGTGAGGGACATTACCTCTTCACACTTAGACATTACTTTTATCGCCCTGCATTAATCAAGAAAATCTTTTCGGGGAGGAAATCTGCCATCCTTGCCCAGACCCACAGCAATGCAGTTGACTCTTAACTGCCCTCTGAAATGGCCTAGCAAGCCACTCAATTATGTAAGGCGATTTCTCAAGGCAATTAGGGATGGGCAATAAATGCTGGCCCTGCCAGTGACTCTCGCATCCCGTGAATGAATTAAAAAAAAGTTACATTTTTTTTACCCATTTCTTTTTTGGGATCTCTTTCCTCTTCACAATGACTCTTTAGTCATGGAGGCATGATGTGCATTTCTCTCTCACATATATATACATATATAGGGAGAAAGAGATTTCATACTTGAAGTATCACACTTTTGATGCATGCAGATTTTTAAGTGACTTACAAAAATACATTAAAAAAAAGCCCATCATTTCCTGCTGCTTTCTTCTCACCTGGGGAAGGAGTCAGGGATTGATAAGCAGCTGCCACTAATAAACTGAAACGCATTCAAAACTCTTCCCCCCCTATATCCTAACCCACACTAAATCCATGCCTCGATCACCCTTGGCTTTGCTAACCTCCATTTGCTTTCCATCCCCCAGTTCATTGAATTCAGAATCCTTGTCCTCGTCTATAAGTCCCTCTATGGCCTTTTCCCTTCCTGTCCCTATAGCCTTGTCCAGAGTTACGTGTCGACATCCTGCTCTCTTCCAGCTCTGGTTTCCTTCACAACCAACCTTCAGAAGCAGAGCCTTTCATTGCCTTGGCCCTTCACTATGCCTTCAATTCACCTGCCCTTTGTCTTTCCCCTATTACTGCTCAGTGTTCAATTTTCACCTCCATGAATGCTTTGGGATGCTTTATTATGTTAAAGGAGCTATACAATGCAACTACATGCTGACAACTTGCAGTGTTCGCATGCCACTTCTACCTAGTCACCTTACATTAAAATTTAAAAAAATCAAAGTTATATCTGAAATCATGGTGTTTCAGTGCTGCTTTTTATTCCACACTCTCTCTGATGCTGGGCTGAATTGAATTCCTTGACTTGCTTCTGGGAAGCTCATCCAGTAAATTGTAAATGTGAAGTGGCAGGTGAAAGGCTTGGCTACAATTCAAAAGCAGCAGGCAGCGGATGGAGAATAATGACCGATTGGCTATGTGATATGATAAGTATTTCCATGAGGGGGTTGTGGTCAAGCTCCGCCTGAAGACAGAATTTCTCTCCCAACACCGAGCTAATCTTTCGTTACTCTGTATCCGTCATCGCCATTTCAACTATTGTTTTCTCTATCATTTAGCTCTGTAACTAGAGGATAAATGCAAAAAATATACAAGTCAAAAGTTAGTATCTGTAGTGCTTAATACTTGTACATTCTGTGCACAGAATTCAGCAGTAAATATTGGATTTAAATTTTATGGAATTTGTGTTGTCATGGAGCTAAAACAGGATATAAATAGAACTGGCAACTTGAATATGGTACAAAGTGGGTAAATAATTAAACCGTTCAGTCTCCCAGGTTGCATCTTCCTGGTGAGCCTCTGCAAATTATCTCCCACATCCTGTCAATTCAATATTTATTGAAGACAATGTCCTATCCTCAGGTGAAAATGAGAAGAAAATACAAATATGATAATGAAATATCCACTCCTACAGCTGTCCATTTGGTACAAACACAACAAAAAGTGAATATGTGAGCATGTTTTTCTTTTAAAAAGGGAGCATTTAAAATTCACTGAAGTTTTTAAAGAAAGTTTCAACTCCAGTGGTGAAGTTACATTCCTATCATTGTCTTCGATGATTCTAGTTGCAGCTTTATCTGCAAACATGAATTTCTGGTTCAAGAGCCAAAATTCTTAACGCCTTAGCCTCAACTGTGTTTTCTCTTATAAAGATTTTTTTTTTTTCTTCACCAATTTTCCCTCACAGGGTCAACCCTTCCCCATGCCATCGATGGTTGCTGAGCAACAGGACCGGCAGGCAAACGGCCTGCACATTTCTGTCAGTGCCATCCTGCAATAGGCTAAGGAGGGGAGTGTGGCCGGCCTGAGATGGCTCCCCCCATGAGTCCTTCTTCGTTCCCCGTGAGGCAATGCCCACTTTCTGCTCGGTGGTACCCCAGCGGCAACAGAACTGAGGATGCAAACTGGGTTTTTGACCCCATGCAACATCAGTCTGCAGCACGATATACATGAGCCCGTCTGAATGACACAAAGCTGGGTGGGCGTGTGTGCTGTGAGGAGGATGCAGAGAAAGTCGAGTATGATTTGGACAGGTTGGGTGATTGGCCAGATGCATGGCAAATGCAATATAATGTGGATAAATGCGAGGTTATCCACTTCGGTGGCAAAAACAGGAAGACAGATTATTATCTGAATGGCAGTAGATTAGGGAAAGGGGAAGTGCAACGAGACCTGGGTGTCCTTGTGCACCAGTCGCTGAAGGTAAGCATGCAGGTGCAGCAGGCGGTTAAGAAGGCAAATGGTATGTTGGGCTTCATAGCGAGAGGATTCGAGTACAGGAGCAAGGATGTCTTGCTGCAGTTGTACAGGGCCTTGGTGAGACCAGACCTTGAGTATTGTGTGCAGTTTTAGTCACCTTATCTGAGGAAGGATGTTCTTGCCATGGAGGGAGTGCAGCGAAGATTCACCAGACTGATACCTGGGATGGCAGGAATGATGTATGAGGAGAGATTGGGTCGATTAGGCTTATATTCGCTAGAGTTTAGAAGAATGAGAGGGGATCTCATTGAAACTTATAAAATTCTAACAGAACTAGACAGACTAGATGCAGGAAGGAAGTTCCCGATGGCGGTGGAGTCCAGAACCAGGGGTCACAGTCTAAGGATAAGGGGTAAGCCATTTAAGGACTGAGATGAGGAGGAATTTCTTCACCCAGAGAGTGGTGAACCTGTGGAATTCGCTACCACAGAAGACAGTTGAGGCCAATTCATTAAATATATTCAAGAAGGAGTTAGGTATATTTCTTAAGGCTAAAGGGATCAAGGGATATGGGGAGAAAGCAGGGACAGGGGACTGAATTTGGATGATCAGCCATGATCTCACTGAATGGCGGAACAGGCTCGAGGAGCCGAATGGCCTACTCCTGCTCCTATCTTCTATGTTTAACTCTGTTGTAGCTGCTTAGCTACCTTAAAAATGTCCTTTTCAACTGTGTGAATATTAAGCTGCCTTTGCTACCGTGGCATTTTGGGATATCTGGTAAGGCCTGCAGAAGTATTTGTCAGTCACGCACTACCTGCTGCAAGAACATTTAGGCTGTGATAAATTTAACAGGTCCTCAGAGGGAATTGTTTCCTCAGCGGGTATTAGCCACAAACTGATTTGCTTTTCACATTATTGTTAATTTGATTAATACGTGCAGTCATGTTTGATGACAAGTGGGATTTTTTTTTTCGTGGCACATTGGCTTCCAGTTCAAGGTGACACCGAAAAGAGCCTTATTTAAAAAGACCTGTATGATCTTAAAATTAGAGCGAGGTAATTTGGGAGTGAAATCAGAAGCTCTTTTTCATGCAAAGGGTAGGAGAAATCTGGAATTCTCTTCCCCCAAAAGATGCTAGGTCAATTGAGAATTTCAAGACTGAGATTGACAGTGTAACATTTGCATATTGAATTATCATTGGCCCGCAGGCATCTGTAAGGAATACCTATGATGTTCACATGTGATCACATGCTGAGTTGTCATTGGCCTGCAGGCATCTGTAAGGACTGCTATTGTTTGGAAGACCCAGGCTAGGGGTCCTAATGCCAGGTTTTTCCCCATGGTGCTGTATGAGTAACATCACAGACCTAATGCTTATTAAAAGAGTTAAACTGTAATACTCCGTTGTCCTGCAATTTATTATTTTTGTACAAAGTGTGCAAAACAAGACAGATAGATTTTAGTTAGGTAAGGGTATCAATGAATATGAAGCAATGGAGGGTCAATGGAGTTGAGGGATAGATAAAGCCATAGTCTTATTGAATGGCGGAACAGGTTGGAGGGGCTGAATGGCCGCTCCTGTTCTTATCTTACACAAGCAAAATACTGCAGATGCTGGAAATCTGAAATAAAAACAGAAAATGCTGGAAATACTCAGCAGGTCAGGCAGCATCTGTGGAGAGAGAAACAGAGTTAACCTTTCAGGTTGATGACCCTTCATCAGAACTGGAAAAAGCTGGAGATGGAACAGGTTTTTAAGCAAGTGCAAGGGCAGGGAAAGGGGGGAGGGGGGGAAAGAACAAAAGGGAAGGTCTGTGATCGGATGGAAGGCAGGAGAGATTCAGAGACAAAAGGGATGATGGTGCAAGGCAAAAGGAGATGGTAATGGGACAATCTTCCTGTGTTACGATAATAGCACCAGTCTTCGGAAGTACTGTACTAGGTAAGAAAGTTTGAAAGAAGGTAGTTATTAACTTAGGAATACCAGAACCAGATGGGGGCAAAAAAAGCTTCTCTGGCAGAATAAATAATACTGTTGCAGGCTGGGATGTGCAATGGCCACAAAAATGGATGGTGTGAGAAATGAAAATGTCACATAAGTGCAGTAAATGGTGCTCTTCTATTGAGGATTAATGGCAAAGGTAGTTCTACAGGCAAGTGCTATCAAAGTACCATCTCTGCCTTTGAAAAGCAAGAAATGTAAGAGTTACTTTTCAGAACATCTGCACTTATACAGATTGACCCAGCATTTTGTTCCTGTCCTCTTGGAGATCACTGTGTTGGAGTAGGAGTGAGCACAGTGCTAGGTTAGAATGCTGAACTGGGTCGAGCATGCCTGGTTTGCTGTGTTCAAGTCAGTTCTGGCTCCCATTTTATGCCAGTTTGCTCTGTTATGTTTGAAGTCCAAAACTGTTATGGAGGAACATGCCAAATATTGACCCATGCAACCAAATTTACTTTGACAGCGATTGCCTTTCTTCAAATCTCTGTTCAAAGTTAGCAACATTATTTATTTCCAGACTCTCTCGTTGTTGTTGACCCAGACACTTGGATGTGCATAAAAGTATCATAGGTTGCCTTGCTCCTCGGTTTTTCTGAGTAAATGTCTCACCGCAGCTCAAAGGAACACAAACTTTCCATTCCACATTGCAGGGGAAACATCTGTCCACATCTCTCCTGAGGGCTTGGCCAGGATTAGGGGCTCACCATGGATCCACCCTTTCAGTACATAAATTCAAAGCTCAAGCTGTTCTCAATGTTAGTTGATACACAAGTTTGATCACAATGGGCAGGATTTTATCAATGGGGACGTGATGGAGGCGGGACTCCCAGTTTTTGGGTTGTAGTCCCGCCTCCATCGACTTGTGGCCAACCCACGCTATTTTCCCTTGATTGACCTTGTTAAGCCCGCCCAGCGGGCTCAGCAGGTCAATTAAGGGACAGCTGGTTACTGGTGATGTCAGCGATTGACATTTCATCTGTCAAGAGCTTTTGACAGATGAAAAATCAGCGTTTGACAGCTCTGTGAAGCTGTTAAACACTGACAATCTGTCTTCTAACTTGAGTCCTTCTACTCAGACTCAGTTAGAGATCTCTCCAGACCAGAAAGCAGAGGCTGCAGCTTTTGACAGTTCAGCGGCCATTCTGCTTTCTGTGCCGGTGAGCTGAGGGACTCCCAAGAACTGAAGGAAGGAAGCCTGCAGGAGAAAGTAAAGGTAAGTAAAACTGATTAAAACACTTTACACTTACCTCAGACAAGTACCTCTGCACACATGTACCCATCACTCCCCTGCACAACGGACATCTTGACCCCTCCAACCCCTGCAGACCGACGGTCCGCCTCGCTAACTTGGCGTGGTGCGGAGCCGTCGGGAAGCCCACACTTCAGGGCTAAAAATAGGGATTAGGCAAAAAACTGCCTGCTAACTACCTGTTAACAGGCAGTTAATTGGCACTAATCCCCTTCCCGCCTCGGGGAGGCACAGGTCGGATATCCGCCTCCTGGGACATTGACACGGAGGCGGGATGGGTTCCTGCCCCCCCCACCGATTCTGCAATTTTCCCACCAGTCCCGCCTCCAAACCCGCCTCCATGGGGCTTGGAAATTCGAGCCCAATGTGTGTTCAATAGTTAGAACTCAGTGAGAATGCGAGAGATAGCTTGTGTTGGAACTTGTTGCATTCGGTTGTTTTTAGCACAGGAGAGAGACTTTGACCTATAATTACAGTTGTTCTGAAAAGTGTCACCTACGTTTCTTTTTCAAAGTCATAGATGGTATTTTGCTACCACTTATCTGGAGAGTTACTTTTTCTTTTAATTCTCAATATCAGAGGAGCACCACTTACTGCACTTATTTGACATTTTCATTGTTCACACCATCTATTTGGTGCCACTCTGAGTAAGAGTGCCAATTAGTGCTGAATTATGGGGCAGTTTGTACTGTGGGCTCATGCCCCCAGGAACTGGCAGCATTCCTAGATCTTCAGAAGATTGTTATTCAGTTGGAATCCTATTAAATCTAGATCCAGGCAAGATAATGACAAGACATATTGATTTAATTTATTGTACTGTAGAGAGAAACAGCTGTTGGAAGAAGTTTCTTTACCAGAAAAGGAAAAAGGTTATGAATATGCGACAGTTTGGGTGGAGTTTGTGCACCAATGTTGTTGCTAAAAATATGTCCAAAAATGTTGATAGTGTAGATATTTAAATATTAAAGTTTGCAAGATTTAGATATTTTATCATTGGAGCAAGGCAGATTATCAGAGACCAACAATGATATTGGAATCCGGGAACTGGGATAAGATTAATAGTTCCATTGTGGATCCGTATCAGTACAGGTGTAATGGGCTGAATCGTTTTATCCTTCATTAACATTTCTATGATTCTGTGGTGTTGAAGAATCATCATCCTAATAAATGAAGTCATTCGCAGAAATGAATATTGGAATTTAAAGAATTCAAAAATGAAATTGATAAGAGAATTTCAAATAGAGGGATTTAAATGGAGGATCAAATAAAGAATTGAATTTAAATGTTCTGTAGCTTTTTTTTATTTTGTTGTTGGGATATGGGCAAGGCTATATTTATTGTCCATCTATAGCTGCTCTAGAAGGTGATGTGTAATTTATTTGTTCATGGGATATTGCCCATCCCTAATTGCCCTTAAGAAGGCAGTGATGATCAGCAGAGGGCAGTTAAGAGTCAATCACATTGCTGTGGGTCTGGAGTCATATATAGGCCAGACCAGGTAAGGACTGCAGATTTCCTTCCCTAAAGGACATTAGTGTACCAATTGGGTTTTTACAACAATCTGGTTTCATGGTCACCATTACTGATACTAGCTTTTTATTCCAGATTTATTTAATTAACTGAATTTAAATTCCCCAGCTGCCATGGTGGGATTTGAAATCACATCTTTGGATTATTAGTTCAGGCCTCTCAATTACTAGCCCAGTAACATAACCACTATACTACCATACAACTGAGTAGTAGTATTGGTACTTGTTGTGTCTGTGTATAATAAGGCACAGACTGCAGGAGAAAGGTACAACAGGTATTTACTCAACGTGGCTCACATGGGAACTGATCTGTACAGATTACTACTCAGTGCTATATACAGGTGTGGTCACTGCCGGTACTGCAGTATACATGAGCTGTAAAAGATAGTTCCCCCCTTAAAGGTATATACATTACAGTACTCTCACTATGAGGCTAGGTCGAGAATTCCAAGCTATTAAAGCTGCAACAATGAAGGCAAGGTGATAAGCGTCTAAGGCAGGATGGGAACTTGAAAGTGGTGTTCCTGTGAGATTGCTACTTTTTGGATGCAGTGGTCACTGGGTGGGGAGTTGCTGCTGAAGTAAATACCATTACACCAACAAACTGTGGTCCTCCAGGAGCCATGTACAACTGCACCACTGTGTAAACCACAGTAAAATTCTGAAAAAAATTACAGGAAACTCTTTTTTATCCGGCACCGACGGGACCGGCGTGGTGCCGGTTTATCAAAAAGTCTGGATTACAGAGAGGTATAGTAAAAGGTATGAGAGCCCCGTACACGGCTGCAGATCCAGGCATCCCAAGTGCAGGAACCCCGGTTACACGGCCACAGATCCAGGAACAGCCACTAATATGAAGTAAAACTTACCTGAACCTACTCCTGAATTTTGCCGGTTAACAAGAGATTTCCGGTTATTTAGCTGCCGGTAAATCGAGAGTTTCCTGTACTCGTGAGTGAAAAATAAAAATTAAGGTGTATTGTATACTTACAACTTAATTTAGCGGAAAATAGTAAATTAGGATAATAATGACGTTAAAGAAGGAGAAATTTAAATGCAAGGAATGTGTCATGTTCACATTAAAGTTTGTGCTGGAGAAAGATTTTAATGCAAACAATGGTTAGAGAATCGATGGATTCTAATATATCTAAGTGAAACATCTTACTGAAGGTCTGTGACTGAAAGGGTGATCTGCGTGAGCAATAACATTCTTGAGGCCTCGTTTATGAGTGCACCCACAGTGAAGACCTTTGGTATAAATAGGATTTTTGATTCCTGGATGGGGTAGATATCGAAAAGGATCAGTGACTGACAAGGAAATGACAAATTTGGTAGCAGGCCAATGGCAAGCAAGATTAACCATTGCGACGTGATACATGTGGATAGTGAGTTGTTTGAAAATGGTGGCGTTAAGATGAGTGTTTATTGTAAGCAGACAGAAACAAGACCCAATAAAGAGGTGGGGAGGGGGGGTGTCGCATTGAGCCGACAGTGCTATTACCAAGAGGAACAAATAATATGGTTGAAGACAAACAAAGCATAGAAAGGAGAGATAAGGAAGAACAAAGTAAAGCTTGAAAAAAGGATTGAGAATAATGAGGAAAAGTAAATTGGGGGACAAAAAATGATTGCTAACCAGAATTAAAATGTGTTATTTTATTCTGAATTATATTTTATTGTTGTAGTTTATGGCTAATAAGTAATAAAGCTACTTCTGACATTTGTGGTTTTATTGCTGTGTTGATAGCATTTGTTTTGCTGTCAAGGAGCATAAATTGGCTCACAGAAACTTGAATTTCCCTGGACCTGTCAACTTGTGAAGTCTTACTAATACAGTGGCATTGAATGTGCAACATACAAGCTGGCCTTTCACCTCCTAGACCTGGATTCAGATCAAGCCCTGAGTGATGGCATGAAAGTCTCCTCAGTCTTTTGGCTGTAAGGATCTGATTTGAGACTGGAACAGGAGTAGGTCATTCATCCCCTCGAGCCTGTCCCGCCATTCAATAATATCATGGCTGATCTGTACCTCCACTCCATTTACCTGCCGTGACACCGTATCCTAGCTGGCATGACACTGCAGTACAAAACTCTCCCTAAATTCAGCAATAACATGCCTCACTCGGAGAGACCATAGAATGGCTGGTATGAAAAATGGAAAAGATGCCACACTGGTACAGTAGGAGATGCTCTTCTGAAGTTGAGGCAGAGGGGAGGAAGTGTTACTTTACCTCTAGCTGGGCTATACCTGACTTGGGAGTGCTTAACGTTGACACTGAGTGGCTACAAAGGAAAGTGTACCATTTCCCAACATTGCTGACCCCCATTTTATGAGCACAAAGTGCTAAAGGTAACCGAAAAGAAAAAAATGGCACTCCATGAAAAGAGTTGTGTCTTCTATATATTTATGCATGAACATGTGCATCAGACAGATATGCACTCAAACACGTATGCAACAGTGCACTCATGAACATCAGGAATCTTAATGTTTATATCAGACTTGACAACATGAAGCCAGGTGGTCAACATCTGTGACACACTAAGCTTCAAAATGCCAGTGAAATACTAAAACAAATACACCTCGAGTACAATTTCACATGTGGCTCAACAGTAATTTCAGGACAGAATGACTAAATGCACATACAAGTCCGTTAAACTAGATTGTCAGTAAAATGCAGGTGAAAATTGTCCTTTTATAATGTAATTTCAGCTGCAATACTAAAGCAGTGCTTTGCAAATGGTTGGTAGAATCTGAAGGAAGATTAAGGTACATATTTGATGCAACATTAAATACCACATGGCTTTTTATCTTTTCAGAACAGAGTTCAACACTTAAAACGCTACCATCTCATTCCGGGTTTCTACGAAGAGCTCAACATTAATCTCAGTCTTCAAATATTCAATTGCAATAATTGTTTCAAGAGGCTCAGTGCTTAATTTTCTAAATGGGGGAGGAGATTGTGCCTAAATTCATCACTTCAGTAGTTTTCTATCCTCTGCTGTGGATGATCAAAGAAGCAGCTCAGCTTTGGTATGTCCCTTGATATGTCTTTTTAATTGATGCAATAAGAGACATCCACCTCCACCGTGCCAAGGCTTTGAATGCTAACAATTCACTGTGCGGGAAAGCTGCAGAGGGGGATGTCAACTGAAGGACATGGCCACAGGTAGAATCCTTCAGTTGGCTCGATATCTGCAGTCCCCTGGTGCACGACAGGCAAAGGCCATCATGACCATTTGGTTACAATTTCAGAGACTCTGTGCAAACGATTCTGTCTTTCCACTTCTATGAAAAGTCACTGCCCTGACGTGAACAGAGCGCAACTGGGAAAATGCTGCCAGTGACCTGCTGAGGGGATGATTTGTTAAAGCTCACGGGATATCCCAAATTGGGCCTGACTGTCTATCAGATTTGAAAATAGCTCTACTGTATTTTGATAGATTTTTTAACTGTTAGCTTGAACTGAGCACGTGCTGTTCAGTTTCAATCTGAATATCTATCATTTAAATGTTTATTATAGGTTTTATGACAGTAATTCAGTTCGGTATATAAATATATTAGCTAGACAATTTATTTGCTGCTTATTTTTATGGCTAACACATTTTAATAATCACGTCTCTCCATCTTCATAGATGTATTACAGATATGTTGTATACCTCTTATTTTTTTGCTAAGTTATGATTTATGGCTTTATTGGATTGAAGGGTCCAGTGTATCCATTATTATTCCCTGGGTAGGCTATGAAAACCCATCAGGTTGCTTCAAGTGTTCTCAGCTCAATGAAAATCATCCAGGCACCTACCATCAGTTCACATTGCAGGCTCACTTGTAAGACAAGCCCACAGGCAGGTCCCAAGTTTCCTCTTATGGGTCGTGTCTCAAACAAAGGATCTATGTCTTCTATGTTCCAGAACTCCCTCCCTAAACTCTTCCACTTCTCCAACCCCCCTCTCCTCCTTTAAGGCCTTCCTTAAAACCCACCTCTTTCATCAAACTTTTGGGCATCTTCCTAATCTTTCCTCCTTTGGCTCAGCATCTTTTTTCTTATCCCTCTGTATAGCACCTCGGGGAAATTCTTCTACGTTGAAGGTGCAAAATAAATGCAAGTTGCAGATGCCCTAACAGAATGGCTGGATTTTTCTGCACATCCAGAATGTGCATTCTTCACCACATCCACTCAAGTTCATGCCCATTTATGCAATATCAGGTTTGATGTCGTACGTTGCCATTTTAGCTGTTTCTTTTCCTCTGAATTATATGGAGGTGATGGACCTTCTCTTCTTCTTAGGCAGTCCCTCAGAACTGGGGATGACTTGCTTCCACATTAAAACTGAGTTCTCAGTCTCTGTCACAGGTGGGGCAGACGGTGGTTGAAGGGGCGGGTGGGTGGGGTGCTTGGGTTGACGTGCGCTCCTTCTGCTGTTTGCGCTTGGTTTCCGCTTGCTCCCGGCAAAGAGACTCGAGGTGTTTGGCGCCTTCCCCGATGCTTCTCCTCCACTTTGTGTGGTCTTGGGCCAGAGATTCCCAGGTGTTGGTGGGGATGTTGCACTTTTTCAAGGAGGCTTTGAGGGTGTCCTTGAAGCGTTTCCTCTGCCGACCTGGGGCTCTCTTTCTGTGCCGGAGCTCCGAGTAGAGCGCTTGGTTTGGGAGTCTCGCATCGGGCATGCGGACAATGTGACCCGTCCATCAGAGCTGATCGAGCGTGGTCAAAGCTTCGATGCTGGGGGATGTTGGCCTGAGCAAGAACACAGACGTTGGTGCGCCTATCCTGCCAATGGATTTGCAGGATCTTGCAGAGGCAGCGTTGGTGGTACCTCTCCAGTGCTTTGAGGTGCCTGCTGTACATGGCCCATGTCTCTGAAGCATACAGGAGGCATACACTACTGCTCTGTATACCATGAGCTTGGTGCTGGGTTTGAGATCCTGGTCTTCAAACACTCTCTTCCTCAGGCGACCGAAGGCTGCACTGGCACACTGAAGGCGGTGTTGGACTTTGTCATCGACGTCTGCCCTTGTTGACAGTAGGCTCCCGAGGTATGGAAAGTGGTCCATTGTCCATGTTTCAACCCAGAATGAAAACAAAAAGAGCAAACAAAGAGAGCAAAGCGGAAACCTGCTGAGGATTGATAAGTGGTGCAACAAATGAAAAATAGATGCCTCTATGTAAAAGTGAAAATGGATTTGATGATTTAGAATCGCTTCAATAACTGCAGATATTTGAAAGAGCCCCATAGGAGAATGCTAGACATGCTTAATGTTAGTGCAACACTCTACTTGTAGAGTTACTGAGCTGTCTAAGATAATCAGTTATGTACTTCAGAGGAGCGCATTGTAGTTGGCAGAAGGTTCAACAGAACAAGCTCAAACAGCTTGATATTTTAAAGAGTGAGTTCAGTCCAAACTAGCATCCCCTTTCCTACCCTCTGTTTACAGCTCAAGTGGCTTCACGGGACATGAAACAAATGGCACAGCAGGAGAAAGCACTTTCCAACGAGAGATGCTACACCATCATTTTGAAATGTTTAACCTGTTATGCTGTTAATACTTCAAAGCCATGCAACCGCATAATGCAAATGCATTGTTTCCCCAAGAGCAGACCTGCTGGTCACATCACTGTGTTGTCACTGAGTTCAAATGCCGGAAAAACCATGGAATATATAGAGTGCATCTCAAAAATATATGTAAACGGAAGTGAAGTACACAAGTAAGAATGAAATGTTAGCACTGCAATACAAATGAAAAAACCTAAAAAGCTTAATTAAATTTATGCTGCTTGTTGTGAATAAAGGACCCATGAAACCTTACATCACCTTGCTCAGCAATGCACTCCTCACTGTATCTGTCCTAAACTGGAGCAAACGTAGCAAACTACACCACAGAGTTTATTTTAAATCTCGAACTATCTGGATTTCTAAGTTTCCAAAGGGGTGATTCTAAATTCAGTAGGTGATTATATGTTTGCATTACCTCTGTTAAAAACCGGTTACATTCATGTCTCTCAGACACACTGATTTAAATCTTAATCAAGTATCATGATGATCCACTTTGTTATCCCATAGAGAAATATATGGGGAATTTTAGAGTATTGTCTAATGGTTGTGATTTTTTTTTCAACATCGCTGCCATTAACAAGTTCCTCTTCAGGGACAAACGTGAGCTCATCTCAATTTTCAGGGGTCTCATGTGATGAGTTTCCAGTTTTTGTGTGCACAGTTCATTGAGCAGTGATGGTAACGCCTTTGATATGATTACTGGTTTAATGGTGTGCATAGGTCCCCTTCTTTCCTTTGAGGGGCAAGCACCACTTCCCCAAATTTAATCTTTATTAGTTAAGCTACAAACTAGTGATCTGCACAGCCTGGACATCATACTGTGTGATATGATTGTTCGATTTCTTAACACATTTTTAGCAAATTTCTCACTTCATTAATCTAATAGGTGTCAAATCATTCAAAATAAATAAGTTAATGCCTCCATTAAAATAGCAAAGAATTTTTTTCGAACTATGTTGAACATTTGGTGGGGGAAATGAGTTGCCTTTGCGCCTCCTGTTAACGCCCCCGGGTGGCACTAACGGGGCGCAAATGGCTTTGCGACCGGGCGCGACGCTGACATCGACACCTGCCATATTCGGTGGGAGATTTGTGACGGCGCTGTGGCATTGCACCCCAATCTCCTTCACCCGGAGATCGTGATGCCATCGCCATGCACATCGCCCCGGTGGCGCCCCAGACCGGAAATTGACATCTGCCCCCTGCAGCTGCGCTGGTCGAAAACACCGACAGCTGCAGGAGGTATGCATCGGGCGGCTGGCCGCTTCGGGGGCGATAATTAAAGGCGAGGTGACCGAGGTCAGTCAAAAAAAAACGTAGCTTTCTTGTTGCAGTTTTTTTTGCGGGTTCCTGCCCACGATCGATCAGCCCAGCTCTCTGCTTGAGTGCCGAGCTGATCGCGCGGGATCGCGGCTGCCTTGGTGGTCCGGGTAGGTATTTTTTCTATTGCAGAGCCTGCAGCGATGGCCCTTCCCTTTAAGGGAGGGAAGGAGCCTTTGAACGCGGCGGCGCTGCCCGGCCCAAGTGTGCAGCGCTGCTGAAGTCTCCGCCCCGCCTGCTGCTGATTGCGCTCCAAGAAGGAAGGTGGGCCTAGAAATTCAGTGGGTTGCGCCAGCCGCTAACGCCATAAAAGAGCTATATTTCCGGCGCTAGACACTTAGCGCCGGAACGCAGTCCGATCTGCGCCGATGCCCAAATTCAGTTGATATTTAGCGCCGGCGCAAAGTGTTTGCGCCCGCTCAGGTGCGCGCGCAGCTTATGACGTCATATCGTCGCGCAACGCTGTTTGTGCGCCCCAAACCGGAAATTCAGTGGCGCCCGCCCAATGTGGGCGTGGCGCTGCTAAGAACTGTGAGGTGGAACGCAAAAGAGGCCCTGTGGGCCTCGGGGAGTGCAAATTAAAGGGCACTTACACTGACCTATAAAGCCCAGCCATTTTGCTGCAATGACTTTACTGCTTTGGATTTCTGGACAGAGACCAAGGGACAGAGGTTACAGATTTGGGACAACATAGGAGAGGTATTTTTGGCTTCTGGCCAGTGCTTTGACATTTGATTCATTGTGATTTATCTGTTCTCAACTTTATTATGGGTGCTGTATGGGGGGCCAACCCTCAGTTGCAGCATTATGTGCGAAGGGCTCGCAGACGCTGTGAGAGAGGGCCAGCCATGCCTAGACGCAGAGGGGCCATCAGGCGTCGGCAACATAGGCCTTACCCACTCAGGCAATACTGGCAGCAGGTGTCCTATCTCACCATGACTGCGGCGCATTGTGTGAAGAGGCTGCGCTTCAGAAGGGAGGTGGTTGCAGAGATATGCCAGCTGCTTCACACAGATCTGCATCCACAGCTGATGTGCAGGACGTCTCTCTCAGTGGAAGTGAAGGTCACGGTGGCTCTGAACTTTTATGCAAGCGGCTCCTTCCAAGCCGCTGCTGCGGACATAGCGAACATCTCCCAGTTCGCCGCGCATCGCTGCATCCGGCAGGTCACCGATGCACTTTACGCGAGGAGACACCAATTCATCTCCTTCCCCATGACCCGACAGAGGCAGGAGCAGCGTGCAGTCGGATTTGGCAGGATCGCGGGCTTCCCCATGGTGCAGGGTGCCATTGACTGCACGCATGTGGCTATGCGGGCACCTATCGACAATGCCGAGGATTACCGCAACCGGAAGGGCTACCATTCCCTAAATGTACAGCTGGTGTGTGACCACAGGCAGCGCATCCTAGCTGTCAATGCCCGCTTCCCAGGAAGCAGCCACGATGCATTTATCCTGCGCCAGACTACTGTGGCTGACATGTTCGAGGCACAGCCTCCACCAAGGGGATGGCTTATCGGGGACAAGGGCTACCCTTTGTGTACATGGCTCATGACCCCGCTCCGCGCGCCCAGGACCCCAGCGGAGGAGGCATACAATGAAAGCCATCAAGCCACAAGGAACATCATCGAGCAAACGATAGGCGTCCTCAAGCAATGGCTCCGCTGCCTGGATCGTTCCGGAGGATCTCTTCAGTATTCGCCGGATAGAGTCTCCCAGTTCGTCGTCGTGTGCTGCATGCTGCACAACCTGGCTATCCGCAGGACTCAGGCACTGCCACCTGGCATTGCACCACCACCTCAGGAGGATGAGCAGGAGGAGGAGGAGGACCAGCCCAGGAGGGAGCGACAAGGGCCAAGGGCCGTCCGCCGGGGGCTTATTGATCGACACTTCTAGGCCCCCTGTCAGGGAATGGCCTGTGGCAATGAACGCACCTGAGGCAGCCGCTCCGCAAGCCCTCAGCCGGTTAACGCAACAACCACTTCAAACATGACACCTGGACATGCTGAATAAATCAAAAGCTTTATTTCACAAACTCAGGGCCCTTCCCACATGAAACATAAAAACAGACAAGACCCCCAAAAAACAGTCAAAAACATCTGTCACTCCCAAAACCTGGGGAGGACTAACAAAACTTGCCCATCCAAAAGGCCTTCAACAGCGGCCTTACAAAAATAAGGCCCCCCCCCACAACAGAGACACCCCCATGAAAACAAAAAATGCCTTGATCCTCGGCCTTAACAAAATAATGCCCCCCACAACACAAGCCCCCCAATATAAAAGAAACCGCTCTCACCACACTCTACTGGGTGTGCCGAGAGGGCGAGTCCTTAGACAGGCTTCTCCGGCCCCTGGCCGACTTGCTGCTCCGCCTCAACCTGGGCCCTGCGGGTGTGGCGAGGCTGGGGGAAGGCTCATGAGGGTCACAAAGCGTGTCGGCAGATGCCCTTGGGGGTCGGCCTAGACGAGGCTGGGCAGCATCAGTCTTAGCAGCAGCTCGTCGCACCTTGGCTGGGGGAGTGGCAGTGTCGGCAGCACCATTGGGGGCAAGCTGGCTGATGGCAGGTGTGCGCTGCTCGCCAGAGACACTGGCACTCGGCCGGGCTGGCAGTGTAGCAGGCGCAGCAATCTTGGGGAGGCCAGACCGCTGTGCTGCAGCAGGGCGGCGGGTGCCATGGCGATGCCTCCGTGCCACAGCGAGTGTGGCAGAAGTGAGTGCCCGAACTGCCCTGGTATGTGCCCGCATCAGCTCTGCCAGTGTGTGGACGGCACCACTCATCTCGCGAGTCGCGTCCTGCGCTGCCGCCAGTTGCTGCACACCCGCGTCCTGCGCTGCCGTGAGTTGTTCGAACCCCCTGGCCTGTGATTCCCCGAAAGCCACCACACTCTGAGCCAGGGACTCAATGGCGTGAGGCATCTGTTCGACCACCCCCATGAACTCTTGGTGGCGCCGCTCAGACGCCGCCGACATCTCATCGAGGACGCGCACCTCCTGGGCGAGGACCGTGTCCGGACTGGAGGGCGGACTCTCCCTCCGGGGAGAAGGCCGCCGAGCTGGCCGACCCTTCCCGCGTGCGTCGACCCCACTTGGGCCAGGTTGTGCCCTCCCCTCCAACACCTCCCCCCTCTGGGGAGAAGGCTGGCGTGCTGCCGGACACTTCCCGCGTGCTTCCACCCTACTGGGACCAGCTTCGGCCCTCCCCTCCAACACCTCCCCCTGGCTCTCCTGCAGGCCAGACGTCTCCCCTCCATTGCCATCCCCTGGCGCGGAGGAGGGTTCCCCCGATGTGCCGCCTTCCTCCTGGTCCTCGACGTCCTCCTCCTCCAAGGGCCTGGCTCTCTGCGCTTCAGGGACCACCTCCTCCTCACCAGCTGAAAGCAGGAAGGCACAAGAGTAGCTTTAGAGTGAGGACAGGCCGTCAGCGAGGGAGGCCTGAGTGGTGCATTATGCGCATTTGTCGGTCAGTGGGAAAGGATGTAGATCTGAAGCGCGAGGGCAACGAGAGAGGTGCAACCGGTCATGTCCTTACCAGTGGGTACCAGTACAGGGTCCGCCTCGCCGATCGCGACAGGGCCAGTCACCCGGCCACGCATGAGTCGTGCCACGTTCTCCTCCAGATCAGTGAGCGCCTGGTATTCGGGACGGCCTCCACCAGTGACAGCCTGGCTCCTTACATTGCTCGCCAGCTTGGCCTGCAAGAGAAAGGACGGCCTTTAAGTACAGTGTGGTGCCCTGTCGCTGTGTGCACTGCCTCCCATGGTGGAATAGCTTGGCCAGTGTGGTGCCCTGTCGCTGGGTGCACTGCCTCCCATGGTGGAATAGCTTGGCCAGTGTGGTGCCCTGTTGCTGGGTGCACTGCCTCCCATGGTCGAATAGCTTGGCCAGTGTGTTAAGTGCAGAAAGTGCTATTGATGAACATGCAAGTGCCATTGCTGCGGGAGGAGGGCTGCCCATTAGGCCTTTGAGGTCCCTTTGCCCATAATGTGAGGTGCACATGCAAGGATGAGGGGGACACTGGAAAGGGTACTCACCTTCACCATCCGAGTGAGGTCGTTGAACTTCTTGCGGCATTGGTCCGCACTCCTGGGGACATCACAGGTGGATGACACCCTGCGGGCGATTTTGCCCCAGGCTCTCCTGTACTGGCTCCTGGGAGCCTTCCTGCCACTGTCCGGGCACAGGATCTCTCTTCTCTTCTCCACACCATGAATGAGCACACTCAGTGCATGCTCTGAGAAGCGCTGCGCTCGCTCACGGGCCCTCTCCATTGCTCCAGGCGCTATTTTGGCACACCAGTAGTGCTGAGGCCTAGCTGCAGGGCTCCAGTATGCAGGGCGTGGCAGCAGTCAAAGTTGACCCTTCCCCCTTTAAGAGCTGGCCGGCGTCAGGGTGTCTGCTGTCAATCAAAACATGACCGCACCTGCGCTGCGCCCGGCTTCGGCGTCATTAGGCCGCATCGCCGGCTTAGCGCCGGAACACAGCATTTCAACGCCAGTTTCAGCGCTCGGCCAAACTTAGGGCCAACTCTACTGAATTTCGGCGATGTGGCCTACACTTTCCGGCGGGCGCTAACTTTAGCGAGCGCCCGACTTTAGCGCCCCAAAAGTGTCCAGACTGAATTTCTAGGCCGTGAGCTTGATTGTGCGCTCCACTTCCTTCCTGGAGTGCAAAACTGAATTCTCTTAAAGTTTAGAAACATTAGCGCCTGGCGCTAATTTTCTCAACTTTTAAAAGTTAGCACCTCAAACGGGGCTATAATGAATTTCTCCCCTTTGGTTTTTAATCGTACAGTTTTTTCCAGGCTTGAGTTTCGGTTTTGGGGGTCTCATTATAACTGTTACAAAAGCCATATTATGTATTGGTTCACTATGAATGGAAAGCTTGATTTGTGGTTTTCAACCAATTAGAAGTTCTGCTGAAGATTTACAAGGATTTGTTGGATCTTTCTCAACAACTTGTAAAGCTCTTGGCCTATAAATTCAGTGACGCCCCGCCAGCACGTTTGCGCTGGAAATTTAGCGCCCGCTGCCGAGCCAGTTGTGCCCGCCCCAAATTCACTTTCAGCGCCCCAAAGCGGAAGCGGGCGCTGGTACAGGGTGTGCCCGCCCCGCTTGGGGCGCTGAAAGTGAATTTCAGCGCTGCCGGTCCCGCTGCGCCACCCGATGCGGAGCGGCAGGCTGCTGTACTGCAGGCCTCCCCCTTCTCTTAAGGGGGAGGTGCCTGCAATGGCCGGAGCCCCGTTGAAAGTGCCGGCAAAAGAGCCCGGCACAACGGCGAAGTGCCGGGCTCCACGGAAACCAGCCAGCAATGCCGCGGGGGGGGGTGGAGGAGGCCGGGGAAGGAGGTGCGGGCAGGCGGCCGCCGAAAAAGCGGCCGGCCGCACCTCCGCTTTAAATAGCGCCTCTAAGGCTGCAGCACAGCCAGGTTTCCAAAACGTTGTTAGCGGCCGCCAGGGAAGAGGCGGCCGCTACTGAAGATGGGGATCGGCGTGGTTTCGGGCAGTACCGGGGCGCTGCGCACACCGATGACGTCATCGGTGCCGGCGCAGCGCTACCGGCTTACGCCGATTTAAAGGCCCACCTAATTTCAGCAGCGACGCAACTTCCGGCGCAACCCACTCTTGCGCCCCTAAATGGGCGCAAACCCAAGGGAATTTCTCGGCCCTTGTATCCATGACATTCTTTTGGCAGTAACCGCACCAATAGATTTTTTGACTTTTTTTCATATTTCACCATTGGTTTTGTGTCAGTTTGCTGTGATCTTTCTGTGCTTGAAGCCAGTTAATGAGCGAATGCATTGCTATTGAAATGTAGGCCATTTCCTCTTCACTTGTTGGAACTTACAGCCAACATGAGACTATTTATCCAGCTGCAGATTAACTGTTTGTTTTCATGATCTGTTCCACAGGGGTATTGAGCACATTCATCAGTTACAGCTCACAGACAGTCAGCAGATGGAAGAGTTTATGTCGAGCCTTTGTCAGGGTTGTTCAGGCAAATCTGACATGTTGTAGCACAAGGCGTTTATTGTTGGGTGTGATTTTCAACATTTTGACTTGGCACCAATTTGATTAGGGTCAGGTGTACATGAGATGCTGTCTGCTAAGTTGTCAGTGATCCACTTTATCCTTTTTATCACATGGCATGTTTTTTTCTGTCACTTTTGGTTATGGAAATTAGTGTGCTGCCTCTCCTACTCCTCATGTTTTTAGTACAGAAATGTCGCTCAGGAATTCTTTGTCATTTTTCACCTGCTGTTTTCTTCTCTGAAGTAAAGAAAGAACAAAATACCCAGTTTAAAATAGTTCTACACCTTGTTCATTATGCATGCGTTTGCAGACCCAAGCTCAAACTCTCGCTGAGCGCATCTGAGAGTCCTAAGGGAAGTCACAGAAGAAATACCAGAGGACCTGACTGTAATTTTCCCATGGTTTTATGGAAAGGAAATTGTGCTCGAAGACTGGAGGGTAGATAATGTGACACCCTTCCGAAAATGAGGAGGAGGTCAGGAAATTGTAGCTCAGTCAGTTTTACTTCAGTTATTGGTAAACCACCAGGAACTGTGCAATAGTATGACGTTACTAAATACACGGAGAAATGTGAGTTAAACAGGGTAAGTATGGGAAAGTTACATTTATCACAGCATATGGAATCATGTGCCTAACTACACAACAAAGCTCCTCTACATTGGGGAGACCAAACGCAGATTGGGTGACCGCTTTGCGGAGCACCTCCGTTCAGTCTGTAAGGGTGACCCCGAGCTTCCGGTCGCCTGTCATTTTAATTCAACGCTCCATTCCCACTCGGACCTCACCGTCCTTGGCCTCTTGTATTGTTCCACGGAAGCTCAACGTAAACTCGAGGAACAGCACCTCATCTTTCGATTAGGCACTCTGCAGCCTTCCGGACTCAATATCGAGTTCAACAATTTCAGATCATAACCTCGGCCCCTATTTCATTTTTTCTTGTAATTTTTCCACTCCTTTCCCCCCCCCCTTTCCTTTTGTTTCTCTCTCACACCTGGCAGCTATCTCTTGCCCTGCCAGTACACTTTACACCCAATCTCAGCCTATTACCATCTCGTCTAGCTTCTAATACCTTTTATTGTCTCTTTTTTACTTCTTTTGTTTCTTTTATTCTTTTGTCCGATCGCAGCCCTGCCTCCGATCTATCTTTTCTTTCCAGTTTTGAAGAAGGGTTTGACCCGAAACGTCAACTCAAATTTCTGTCCACGGATGTTGCCTGACCTGCTGAGTTTTTCCAGCATTTTCTGTTGTTATCTCACAAATTAAAATCCACAGTGACTAAAAATTCTTTCTGCTTCTTAACGGTTTCCACACTTGACCTTGAATTGTTTCGAATATTTTTTGCCTGTATGCTTCAGCTTTGAAAAGAGCAATGAACCTCTCTACAAATATATTTTATCCAGCAATTGAATCCCCATTTTTTACCTATATCTAATATACAGGTCAGTTACATCTTAAAACCCAATGTGCAGGAATTCTGGTATGTAACACTCTGATGTAATATACATAGTTTTCAACTTTCTGATCTGAATATAGAATAAATTCTTAGGATTGCTCTCGTTTCTACACGTCAGAATCACAGAAACTTACAGCACAGAAGGAGGCCATTCGGCCCGTCAAGCCTGTGCTGG
Organism: Somniosus microcephalus; assembly: GCF_052327205.1. NCBI lineage: Eukaryota > Metazoa > Chordata > Chondrichthyes > Squaliformes > Somniosidae > Somniosus > Somniosus microcephalus. The sequence goes on along the minus strand of NC_141012.1, from coordinate 35,032,303 downwards.
TTCTTTGAAAGAGCAGCCATGCCTAGTCCCACACCCGCACCTTCTGTCCGTAACCCAGTAAGTTCCTCCTCCTCAAGTAGCTGTCCAACTCCCTTTTAAAATTATTGATGGAATCAGCTTCCATCACCTTTTCAGGTCGAGCGTTCCCGATCCCCACAACTCTGAGTGAAAACATTTCCCCTCCTCTCCCTTATAGCTCTTTTGCCAATGGTTTTAAAGCTATAGGGGAAAAAATTCAGTTGCTTTGCGCCTCCTGTCAGCGCCCTAAGAGGGCACTAATGGGGCGCAAAGCAACTAGCGCCCGGGTGCGGCGATGTTTGCGCCGCTCGTGAAATTGACCAGACATTTTGCAGCGGTGCTAAACACTCCCGCCACAATCTCCTGCTCCCGCAGATCGTGACGTCAGTCGAGCATGTAGCGCCCAGGGCCGAATATTGAGTGTCGCCCCCTAACTTTCCGCCTGCCGCTAGCAACGACAGGTTGAGGGGAATGTTTTGCAGTCGGGAAGGGACTGGGGGAGCGCTATTTAAAGGCGGCCACTTCCTGCTTTTTTTTGTCGGCGACATTTTGGCACCATGCATTCAGAGAGAGAGAGACTTCTGGAGAGATTCAACGCTGTGTGAAGGAGTTTTGGGTACTGAGCAGCACTTTGCAGGTTCAAAATGATTTGACCTTCCTTGCATTGATTTAGAAGAGACTTTGGGGGCTGCACTCTGAGCTCTTTCCCTGGGCCTCTCCATTGTTTTTTCCAGCAGATTTGATGTACAGGTCTCTCCAGGCCAAGATTCAAGGCTGCAATGAGCAGGGTGTGGATGGAGAGCAAGATCGACCCTCCCCTTTAAGAACTGGCCGGTGCCAGTGTGTCTGTGTTCCATTGCTGACTGACATCACATGAGCTTCGCCAGTGCTCTGAGGTAGCGCCTCGCTCCTTGGCGTTAGTGCCTTAAGAGAAGTGTGTAGCGCCTGATTTAGCGCTCCAATCACCTCCGGGGGCGATAAAAGCCAAGTTTGCAGTCGGAGGCACTAATTAGCGGCAGGCGCTAAACTTTGCGCCCAGCCAATAATTGCGCCCCAAACGGGGCGATACCTAATTTTTCCCCCTTAACCTCTGGTTATTGACCCACTCGCCAGAGGGAATTTTTTTTTCTATCTACTCTATCAAAACCTCTCATCACCTTGAAATCCCCTATAAGGTCACCTTTTAACCGTCCCTGCTCCAAGGTGAACAGTCCTAACTTTTCCAACTTTTCCTCATAACTGAAGTCCCTAATCCCTGGTACAGGAAACATTTTTTTATCCGGCACCGACGTGGTGCCGGTTCATGAAAAATTCTGGATAACCGAAAGCTATAGTAAAAGATACGGAGAGCTGACAGCTCCGTATAAAGCAACAAACCCTGTTGCTTAGCAACAAGTGCAGAACAATGGCCACAAGTTCCAAGCGTCTCTGTAGCTTAGCAACAGCTGCAGCCACACCCTTGCACAGCAACAGATCGAGGAAGGCAAGTACAATATGAAGTAAAACTTACCTGAAGCTACTCCTGAATTTTGCCGGTTAACCGAGATTTCCGGTTATTTAGGTGCCGGTAAATCGAAAGTTTCCTGTAACATCCTGGTAAACCTCCTTTGTGTCCTTTCTAAGGCCTTTACATCTTACCTGAAGTGCGGTGCCCAGAATTGTCCACAATACTCCAGCTGAGGCCTAACCAGTGATTTATAAAATTCTAGCGATGATCTCTTTGCTTTTATATTCTGTGCCTCTATTTATAAATCCAAGTAGCCCGTATTTTTGTTTTTAACCACCTTATAGGAGAAGGTTTTTAAATAGTTTCCTTGCAGGATGTAATTTGTCCAAGGGGAATATTATGGAATTGGGTTACTATATTCTAACAAGACTTGCCAGTTAAACATCTTTTACAATTGATCTATTTGGTCTATTATGACTCACAAAGCGGCTGGAGCTGTACAGTCAGTGGGAAATACTTATTTTGTCAACCAATTCAGTGTGTTGGCAGGGAATGATGGTGTTATTCCTGGTACTGGCCAACTGCCAGGCGCAATTGCCTGGCACAGTGCTGCAGATTCAGTTCGTTTTTTTTTTCCCTGAGTGCCTTACTCTCACGAAGCTGGATTGGCACCGAGTGAGAGTGAATAACTGCTTCAAAGTTTTCTCATTGATCTACAACATTGTCCTCTGATGATTCACATAAATAATCAAGTTGCTGTCACTAGAAAAAAGCTACAGGGAAAACAAGTCAATGACATCCATTGTTGTGACTGGCAGAGTGAGATTTTCATGAACCCATCCCCCAATAACTGAGAATATGATACTTTATGCACTTGTGAGGGTTGAGTCTTCTGTAAAATGGAATTCTCTGCTTTTCTTAAAACATGTCTGGATCAAATGCCACACAGTAACTGATGTAAGAAAACTACTAGGCACTTGGTCTAAGCGTTAAATAAAGCTTTAATCAACTGTTTTACAACATGGAGGTCTAGTTGTGTCCTTCACTAGTTCCTGTTAAGAATGTCCTGCACAAGCTGGGCCCGTGCTCGAGTATTTATACTCTTCTTGGACAGCGCCACCCGTAGGCCGCTCAGTATTATTTCATAAGTCTTTCTTTCATGAATGACTGATTCATGTCAGTAACTAAATGCAATAATCTTTACACTTGCCATGACAATGCACTTCAAATTGGTACAGCCCAGTAGATCAAAGAGCTGAACGTTTGAGTCCAAATCATTCATAAGTTCAAGTCGAATGGGTGACTAATCATTTAAACTTTACCCAGTTGGGTTATCTTTAGTCACTCTGACAAGCTGCATTTATTTAATGTTCCTCTTGTGAAATGTCTCTCAGTATTTTATAAGGGCAGAGGTGGACACCAAGCAGAAAAGGAAGACATTGGGGAGGAGGTGGAGAGAAACTGAAGACACATTGAAGAGATGAGTTTTAGGAGGTATTTGAAAACAGGCAAAGAGATGGCTAAGCAGGTTTGGGTGAGAATTCCAGAGAGAGAGCCATAGTGACTGAATGATTGGTCTCCAAGATTTGGAATGGAATGAGCAGGGAACTGCTGGTAAACTGGAATGGGCAGTTTGGAATGAGATGTATGATGACAGAAGATTGCTAGATAGGATGGAGTGAAGTTTAGGATGAAGATTTTAAAATTGATACCTCAGAGCACAGAGAATCTGAGAATGGATTTAGACTCAAACGTTCAGCTCTTTGATCTACTGGGCTGCACCAATTTGAAGTGCATTGTCATGGCAAGTGTAAAGATTATTGCATTTAGTTACTGACATGAATCAGTCATTCATGAAAGAAAGACTTATGAAATAATACTGAGCGGCCTACGGGTGGCGCTGTCCAGGGAGAGTATAAATACTCGGGCACGGGCACAGCTTGCGCAGGACATTCTTAACAGGAATTAGTGAAGGACACAACTAGACCTCCATGTTGTAAAATAGTTGATTAAATGGAGTAAGGACAGAAGTGAAAGGTGTGTGTGAATTTTTTGAAGGTGAGGACTTGAGCTGAAGAGCTCTGGATTAGCTGAACTCTGATGGTAGAGGCTGGAAAGCCAGTGAGCACAGGTGAGAAATTAATTTTTGAGATGGTAACGGCAATGGTTAGGATTTCAGTAGCAATAGGAAAAGCTGAGGTCTTAAAGGGCCCTGTTCTGGAATACTGCAATGTCAGCCATGGATCAGATATGATCCAAATAGCTCAGCTTATGATCAAACAGTACCAAAATGGTACATGGTCTGATTCAACCCAAGAGGGCATGCAGAGAGATTAGTGTAGTCGTAGGTGGAGGCACTTTTTCCTACACATTTCTTCAATATTCGAGGTCTGTTCCTGTAGTAACAACATTTTTTGATGACACAAAACTATCCAGTCAGAGAATGATCAGTGCAAGAGGGACTGATGGCAATAAAAGGGATTCTCAATCAATATAGATAAATGGTACACACTTTGGAACAGGACACATGAAGGTTGTACATGATCAAGCGTGTTAATTAACAAAGGTGTAAAAGAAAAAGGATTTGGATCTGCTAACGGACCCGTCAGTGAGAATTAGTTATCATCAAGGGCAGGCCATTCTAGGATGCCTCACAAAGCATTCAATTATTTGTTGAAGCAGGTTATTTTAAGTATGCTGAGATCATATTACATGTGATGAGATTATTTAACTCGCACCACCCCTGTGCTGGCTGACCTGTGTTGGCTCCTGGTCCAGCAACACCTCAAATTTAAATTTCTCATTCTTGTGTTCAAAATCCCTCCATTGCCTCACCCCTCCCTAGCTCTGTAACCTCCTCCAGCCCTACATCCCTCCCAATTCTGGCCTCCTGTGCATTGCCGATTTCCTTCACCCCACCATTGGCGGCCGTGCCTTCAGCTGTCTAGGCCCTAGGATCTGGAATTCCGTCCCTAAACCTCTCCAGCTCTCTACCTCTCTCTCCTCCTTTAAGACGCTCCTTAAAATCCATCTCTTTGACCAAGCTTTTTAGTCACCTGTCCTAATATTTCCTTATGTGGGCTCAGTGCCAGATTATTTCTCATAATGCTCCTGTGAAGCGCCTTGGGAGGTTTTGCTATGTTGAAGGTGCTATGTAAATGCAAGTTGTTGTTGTAGTTTTGGCGGGCTTGACTCTCAAAAAGCCACGGATGCATTTGGGAGGTTTCAAAAATGAGTGATACATTTTTCCAGCACTCTTAATGCACATAAAATATCTCAAAGAGCTTTATGTAGTGAAGAGAAAAAATGAATGCCAAATAGGAGGAAGAAAGAAAGAAAGGAGTATAAACATGATTGCAGGATTTAAAAATCCTATTTTCCAGATTCAGCACATCTTCTACAGTCTGTCTTTGTTAGCCCCTCTAAGGGTGCTGGGTACTGTATGAAGATTTTATTAGTAACATGGAAGAATCGTGTCATTGTATTTTTAGATATTTAAGGTTTAAAGCAGCTTGATTTTCAATAGATGTAATAAAACTTATAAATAGCATTGAAGAAAGTTCTGTGCTGAAGGAAGATAATGATGGAGAAGACAAGTCCTCTTTAGTGTTACTGAAACATCATTATTAATTTCTCATTAACCTGTCTGGAAAGGGGGATCCTTGAAACTTGCAAGAGGAAATGGTTTCTTAATGTGCTGCATGGAATGAAGAATCTTTGTTTATCGCGTCTGAATAGGATGCAGGTTAGACTATGTGCAGAGTATGGCTTTGCAGTTAGGTCCACGTTCCAGTCGGCTTCTGGTGATCTGGTGCAGAGAGAGGGCAGGGGGAGGCTTGTGTACCAGAGATATACTGACAATGACAAGTTGTATCTTGAAACCTGTGGAATCTGATGCCTTCACCCAAAGATGGAAAATAATACTGGCCCGTATTTTCCGATCCCTTCGGGTGTGTACAGGCTGTGTACACACCTGTAGGGGCCTCGCAAGTGCCGGTTTCAGGCATGCCCAGCGCACACGCTGAAAACCAGCACTTCCAATCTGTCAAGAGTCCTCTTGACAGATCAGGCCTGGAGAAGGACCTCTGCGGGCGGAGAGTTCCGCTTTCTGCAGAACCTCCGCCCGTTGAAATCCCTTAAAAATCTTAAGTCTGGTAAAAGCAGGTGTAAGGCCTGTAAGAGTTTAAAAAAAGTAAAAAAAAAATGTTTTCACTCATATTTATATTTTAAAAATACTTTTAAAAAAGGTAAGTTTATTTTTTTAAAACATTAGTTTTTTGTTTAAAATATTTAATTTAATGTAATTTTAACTAATTTTAAAAACGTGATATAAAAAAAATTATTTAATGTTTTGATGTTTTTTGAGTGATCCCCATTCATACTTTTGACGGGTCTAAGCTGAGAGACCTGTCAAAAGTATGAAGGAGGATTCCCTTCTTTCATTGGTTCCCCGTGGCCCACGTGATCCCAGAGATGCTTGCGAACCGCATGCGCCCCTGGGATACCTGGGCCCTGCGCATTTCGTAGAGCAGAGGCCCAGGAGCGGAAATGTCCGGACCTCCAGAGCCCTCGGGTAAGGGCGTAGATTTTTTCCAGATCGGAGGCATCCGCACGCAGGAAACCTCCGATCAGAAAATACGGGCCAATTGTGTTCTGACTGTTGTAAAGTGGATGTCCTCTTTTGTTTGTGGTTAAATGATAAGTAAAGTGGCATCAAACTGCCTGAAATCCATGTTCTATCTGCTCTGTATTGATTTGGTGAGGGAATGATTAAAGATGCTGGTTCTTGTATGTGAATAGTTCTTTTAGTTTGACATTTGACCTTCAAAGGCTATTAATCTGGCGTTGATATGTGTTAATGCATGTTTCACATGGACTCCTGAAAGGGCAATATTCCTTAATTGCTGTTCTTTGCAGTAGAAACACTAGGGATTTGTCAGTTAAGAACATATAATTGAATTTATTTTTAATTATTGATTTCCAGCAGCGTGGTACACCTGTGAAGCTGCTGGGGTTGTCACTCTCTCGGTGTGGGTGGGCTGAGCAGATTGTTGTCTGCAGCTGCAAATCCTGACCTACCTGCAGCCAGACTCCGTCCTGTGGAGTGGCTGTGGTACCAAGTCAGAAACAAGAGGCTTGCCAAAAAGTTGAGCATTCCAGGTAAAACTGCACAGCGATAATGGTCAGGCAAATGCTACTTTATCAATATGTGAACTTCACTCTGCCAAGGTGAATAAACTCTTCTTCAAAATTCTGCTTCAAATACACCCAATAGCAGTCTCTTTCAGGTTCCAGTTGACAGTATAGCATTGCATTTAGGGAATTCTTTTGAAAACTTAGCTTGTGATCAAAACTCACCTCCAATGTTACAGCAAATCTCCAATCTACAACATTTTCAAATGAACCTATCGCTCGATGAAGGTGAAGATAGGTCCTCGCAGATTAATGCAGATGTACATTATATCTTAAGAATGACCATCTCAAGCAAGAGGAATAGCTTCATTAATTGTTCCAATCTCTTGTGGAAAAGAATGATTAGTGAATTTGAGGAAGCAGAAGCTGACTATATTATCACTGATGAGGTTATTCCTATCATTGCAGTAATGGATTGGGAAGACAGATTGCATCTCAAACCGTCATTAACTCCTGTTTCACATTTGCCTATTAAATGTCATTGAAATGATTGTCATCATTTGGGAGATTGATTGACAAAGATGCTCTTCAAGCTTATCTTTTTAACTTTACCAATTTTTTGAAGTTGTGCTCCTCTAAAAACTTCAAGGTTAAAGTATTTGAGCTAAATTGTACAGGGTATTCCTTACTCATCGCCACAACAGTGGCAGGAGTGTTTAAATTTCGGAAATGTCCGCAGTGAAATAGTGTTTGGGCCGCATTTGTTTTTGGTACTCAAATTATTTTTGAAATAAATTGCAGCAGTTTAAACCATATGTGACTTCCACATTTTTAATTTAGATCCTGTGGCTTAGGAGTCTCAACTGTCAGGGCAGGAGTTGCTTTTGAGTCTAAAATATATGCAATCTTCACCTCTCCTGCCAATAGTTCCTTGCACTTGTTCTGCACTCCCATTTACAACATCCTCCATCCCATGTTTGCTGCTTTGCTTTGCTACTACTGTAGTTTGCTCAGATTTTGATGTGTCTTTTCTTTTGCGATTAACTAATGGCTGTATTCCGTAATTGGGCAGATAGATTGGGCTCGAATTTCCCAGGGCCATGGAGGCGTGTAGGGTGTTAAAATTGCAAAAAGTGGTGGGCGGGCCCAACTCCGCCTCCATCCCGTCTCCAAGCAATTTTCAAGAAATCGTGTTTACTGCTCCTGTCTCCGTTCCGCCTCCAAGAGGCGGGATAGGCCCTTAAGGCCCTTAACAAGCACTAAATTGCCTCTATTATCCCATTTTGAAAGGCCTTTGTGATTTTAACCCTTTTCTCACGTGAAGCCCGCCTGCTCTGAAACACGACGGTGAAACCTGGCGGGAGCACAATTGGATTGCTGACTATTAGCGGCAGCTCCACCATTAAATAGGATATTTGATCAGCCATCATTTGCAGGTGGCAGGACTTTGTTGTCTCAGGTGTGGGGGAACTTTTAGAAGGCATAACCACAGCTGTGGAAGTTTGGAGCCTGACACCCATCCCCAGTGTGACCTCCTGGGAAACCCCTCTCGCCACCTTCACTGATCGCTTCCTCAACTGAGGCATATACCAGAAGCATGGGAGCCATTTATTTCCTTCCCTTCAGGACATCAGATGAGGACGAAGACCAGCCGCGGCACCAGCAGAACCAGGAACAACAGCAGCACCAACATCAGCAGCAACAACAGGAGCGCCAAGCTACTGCTCACCCACCTGAAGCTGCACAGGCCAGAAGGGGCCAGCGCATGCAAGCCCGTTGGCGCAGGAGATACCCCCCCAAACAGGGTCTACAGACACAGGGTCAACTACCTCAACATGTCTGAGCAGCAGTGCCAAAGGCAGCTCCGACTTTCCCGAGAGGTAGTGGGTGACATCTGCGCAATGCTGCAACAAGACTTGGAGCCCAGAGGACCAGGTGGACAACCCTTACCAGTGGCCGTCAAGGTCACCACCGCACTCAACGTTTTTGCCTCCGGCTCATTCCAGGGATCAGCAGCAGACATCAGCGGCATCTCCCAGGCAGCTGCACACACTTGCATCACGCAGGTAACCGATGCCCTGTTTGCCATCGCGCACAACCACATCCATTTCACCAAGGATCAAGCAAGTGTCACGGCGCGTGTGGTTGGATTAGCTAATCTGGCAGGCTTTCCAAGGGTGCAGGGCGTTGTTGACTGCACACATGTGGCCCTTAAGGCACCCCATCGCAATCCAGGTATTTTTGTCAACCGCAAGGGCTTCCACTCCCTCAACGTTCAGCTGGTGTGTGACCACAAGAAGGAAATTTTGCATGTTTGTGCCAAGTACCCTAGCAGTTGCCATGACTCCTTCATACTGCACCAGTCTAGTGTGCCTCCACTATTCAGCCCGCCAGACCAACTTAACGGATGGCTACTTGGAGACAAGGGCTATCCCCTGAAGACTTGGCTAATGACGCCCTTGAGGAGCCCATCCAACGAAGCTGAGGAGAGCTACAACTCCAGCCACATTTCCACCAGATCTATAATCGAGCAAACCATTGGTTTGCTGAAGATGTGCTTCAGATGCCTGGATAGATCAGGTGGAGCCCTGCAATACTCAGCAGCCAAGGTCTCCAGAATCGTTGTGGTTTGCTGTGCACTTCACAACATGGCACAGCGTCGTGGCTTGCAGATTCCTGAGGACCAAGTGGCTCCTCACATATCCTCCTCCAATGAGGAGGAGGAGGTGGAGGAGAGTGATAACAAACATCTTGCAGAGGCCCATCAACCAGTGGCAGCAGTACGCGAGAACATTGCTGCCCAGGATGCAAGGAACACATTCATCTTGGCCAGATTTGCTTAGCCTAGCCAATCAAGCAATTTTGCCTCACCGCTTCTTACCTGAGCATTGACAATGGCCAAGAACCAGCGGATTCCTAACAATTTGACCACCATACTAACAATTGCAAGTAATCCTAAGCCCTCAATGTGGAAGTCCCATTAGCGAAATGACACACGCCACAACTGCAGCAGTAGCCATCAGATTTTTTATTTACAGTAACCATCTGATGGCTTTTTAACATTAAACAGCAAATATCACCCAAGTGACTACCCTTGTGACTATTTGTGCAGTATCTTTCTCTTGCGCGTGCTCCTATGTGGTGCTTCCCCTGTGGCTTCAGCAGATGTGGAGGCCCCTTGCTATGTTTCTTGCTGCTCCTGTCTCGACACCTTTGGCGGGCGTCCTCTGGGGTTGTGAACCTGTGAGGGCTCGCCAACAGTCTGCTGCTCCTGCGGCTGTGCAGGGGTTGAGATGCCGGTCTCAGTTGGGTGGGGACTCTGGTGGGGCTCTGACCGAGGGCTCTGCAGTGGCATGGAAGTGTGAGCGCTTGGAGAGGAGCCCCCACTTCCTTGATGTCTGCCACCAACTTCCCTCTCATGGGTCAAGTCCCCCTCAGCGCTTGCAAGTGGCTTGAGAGCACCTTGCTGCACATCAGGGGGGCCATGGCAGTCCTACTCAGAAGGACTTCCATGAAGGCCTGGTTTCCCTGTTCAATAGATGACCATCGCTCCTCCAGAGATGTCATTCTATTCAGAACACTCACCATATTTCTGCACTCTGGCGACTTATCACCTCCATGGAGGTTGCCATCCTTTCCATGGTGATGTGTTCATGCGCCAATGACTCCACAAAGGCTCTGCTCATTTTCGCAATGGACTCCCCCATTCTCTCCACACTCGCAGCGACCCTGGAGACAAAACCTGCCAGAGACTCCTGCATCTGTTCCTAGAGTTCCAGCACTGCTGATCTTGTGGATGGACCCAGAGGCAGAGGGTCGACATGCAGCTGAGCCAAGCTGGGAGAGTCCTGCCCCCTCCAACTAGGACTCTCCACTGCTGTCCCTGTCTGCCCAATCTGCTGATGCTCACTTGTGAGCTGTGATACACCAGGTGACAACACTGCACTATCTTGCGAAGGTACCACCGAGGTGCGAGTGTCTGTGCTGGTGCTGGGTGTGCTGAATTCTGCTGACGCTGCACCCTCAGAGGCTGCAGCTTCCTCTGAGGAGTCTGGATGCTCAGGTTCTTCCTCCTGGCTAGTGGGGACGGGTGCTTGCGATGGTCCTGTAGGGGAGTAAAGGAAAGAGTCAGAGATGTGATGCCAAGGTTACATGCACATTGCATATTGCAGATGATCATAGGTCCATCTGTTAGAGCTTCAGAATCATTATCAACGACTCATGCAATGTCAGTGAGCGAGATGGAAAACTATTCTGTCACCAGCTTGCTGTGATGCGCCCGTCTGTCCGTCCCCCACTTGCGCCTCATCCTCCACTCCCACGATCTCCAGGACTGCATCCTCTCAGGGGGTGAGCTGGGCTACTGAGGGTGGCCCTCCTCCTGTCCTCGCTCTTTCCCTCTTATTGTAAGCTCTCTTTTCCTGCATTGAGGGAGACGAGTGGAGTTTGAGTGAGAATGAAGGAGTGAGTGTCGAGAATCCATAGCATAGATGCTTAGAAGCAGACAGAGATGGAGTGAGGTGGCAAGAGCAAGGGCCCTCCCTGTGTGTTGTAAGTTGTTTTCATAGCATCACAGTGATAGGGAGTGTGAGGGCTGCATAGTCGAATAGTTAGGTGAATGTGACCATAGAGAGAGAGGGAATGGGTAAGGGTGCATGGATGTCGGTGTCAAGTGGGATGTGGAGGAAGAGATTGCTAAAGCTGAGTGCTGGTGAGGAGAGGCAATGGGGATCAGATAGAGGGTGATGGGAAAGTCATACTCACTTTTCCAGTGCGCAGAAGGTCATGAAACCTCTTCCTGCACTGAAGCCAGGTTCTGCGGGTTACTGACAATGAGTTGACCTCCTGGGCCACCTGGATCCACACAGCCTTGATCTGCTGGGGAGGCTTCTTTCTCCCTGAAGAAGGGAAGAACACTTCTTTATTGGCTCTCGCCCCCCCCCCCCCCCACCCCCCACTAAAGCTTGCAGGCCAACGTCATCAAACCTGGGAGCAGACATAGGTCTCTCGCTGGTCATTCTGCCTCCAGGTCCCTCTAATATGAAAAGCCAAAAGGTTGGCAGTCTGCAGAAGAAGCAAGACTTCTTGCAGACCTTAAATGCAGCAGCAATGATGATGTCATCGGAGGCGAGTTTCAGACTGAGAAAACTAATTGGGCCAGGGGTTCCCACACGCTGGAACTCAATTGCCCACTTAAGTTAAAATCGCATCATTCTCCCACATCGATTTAGAAACGGGTGGTTAACACGAAAAGTGGATTGCACGACACTAGCCCGCCTCGGTGACAAAATCCAGCCCATTGTCTGGAAGAAGTGGGTGAGATAGGTGTTTTTTTTTCCATTCTTGTGTTCCTTTTCACTTTTTTATTTTTCTCCTTCAAACCACTCTCCATTCCATGGATTGCCCTGATTTGATCTGACAGTCACTGAAGCAAGCACTGAACCTTCTGCTGTGAGTCAATGGGCCTCAACAGTGTTGTGCAAAACCACTATCCTCCTAACCTTTGCCCAAAAACGTTTTTGGGAACCAGCGCTTTAAAAAAAAAGACAAACCAACATTTTCTCATTTGAAAAACAAATACTAAGCTCCACAGGTGGTAGAAATGAAATACAAATTGGATTAGTGGTGAATTAGAGGAAATAAACAGTTTGCACTGTGGCCATTCTTGTCATGCAGATTATGTTTGCTGCAAGATGTTTCTTCCACAACGCACCACTTTCTATATTACTCTCATATGGAGAGGTAGCAGTGGAGATAAAACCACATCTCTACAGGTGCACTGCAATAATCCCATCAATATCTCTGCTGCTTTGTTTTTCTTGCATGCTGCCTGTGATCTTTGCGTCTTGAAACCCAAATATGGCCTCGGATTTGTAAGAAGCATTGTTATTGTACCAAATAAAGCTGAAACAACAACTTGGGCGATATTGCAGCACAAAAAGCTCATTCTAGAGTTTGTTTGCATTCTATTATTACAAAGGGACTCTGCTGATAAAAGTCTTTGCTGCAAATGTCAGCAACTGGGAGAGTCAGAAATAGGTTGTCCAGCGCAAGTATTTTAATTGTGACTTTTTTCCCTTTTCTGTTAAGCAGTTAACACCATAACCGCATTCTAAAATGGATGGTAAGCTGTTCCAATTTGTTATTTCTACAATGCACCTTGGTCTCCTTGTCAGGATGATGGAATGTTTATAGCCTTCCCATCCATTTCAAGTATCGCTCCCACATTTGTGCACTTAAAAATCAACTGTACTGGCTGGGTTGTTTTCTCTTTAAGGGAGGAATAATGATCTTTTTGCAATGTTGTAGAAGGACCCACTGGAAGTAACTGCCAAAAAGACAGTCGTCACAGTAATGTGAGCCTGGTATTTGCTGGGAGGACAGACAAAGGTGGGCCTGAAATTAAGCTGTGGGATACAACAAAGATGCATTTGCCTTAATTACACTTCTGCTATTTTATTGAAGTGTTAACCTGTTTACCTTAAATGGGTCATTGCCACCTCTAAAATGGCAGAGAGGAATTTCAGATCAATGCACTAACGCTGATACTAATGTCCCACTGCTTAATTTTAGAGCGTTAAATAATTTGCAGAGGGCTGTCAATAGGACTTCAGCCCTAATGTGTGTTCTAATGACCCAGGCTCACCAGCTGATGCTTGCCTCTACATTTGAATTTCTCTTCCATTTTCCTCCTCTTCTGAAGGTGCTGGGGTACAAGAGGTAGCAACCATCTCTGCACCTTGCCCACTTTGTCAGTCTTCATGTGTGACTCTAGACAGTGCATGTTGGTGGTTTAGTTAATTAAGGGGAGAAATCACAACCAAAGTCAATCCTATCTTCACCCAACCTACTTATATATTTACTTTCAGCAGGGGTCACTGGACAGCAGCCCGGCACAGGAACCAACGCTAATTCTTTTGTCTAGCCTGGGGACACTGATGCTATTTACCGCATTCCACTGCTGCCTCAACAGAGTATGTTACCTCAACACAAACCAAGGATGGAGCCCAAGGCCTTCGTCATGTGTGGTCCTGTGTCACACCATAGTTTCTTTACCAGTAACTCATCAGGGAAACTTTTGCATGTGAATTGCTACATGCAACGGACAGAGTTGTTGGTGTAGCAAGGGCTAGGAAATCGTTCCACACACACAAGTTTCTATGCTGGTTTTCAATGAAGACTTTATGAATTCGTAGACAATCTGTAGCTGCAGCAGGTCATGTGTTACTGACATAAAAATGAAATGTTGGCTTAAGCACTTGAAATACATATACAGGAAACTTTCGATTAACCGGCACCTAAATAACTGGAAATCTCGGTTAACCGGCAAAATTCAGGAGTAGGTTCAGGTAACTTTTATTACTTGCCTTCCTCCATGTGTTGCTGTGCAAGGGTGTGGCTGCAGCTGTTGCTAAGCTACAGAGACGCTTACAACTTGTGGCCATTGTTTTGAACCCAACAGGGTTTGTTGCCTTATACGGAGCTCTCAGCTCCGTATCTTTTACTATAGCTTTCGGTTATCCGGAATTTTTGATGAACTGGCACCACGTCGGTCCCATCCGTGCCGGATAAAAAAAAGTTTCCTGTATTGCACCACACTGACTCCCATGAATGTGATTAAACATGGCTACCCTGTGACTTGATGATAGATCTATCCCATGACTTATTATCTATCTACCCCATGATTTATGAACAATGTAGTTAATTTTCAGAGGTTATAATCTCAGAGCTTAAAGGCAAGGAAGAATACGTAATGAACAGCATGTGCATTATATTTGACCTGCTCGTTTGTCCTTTAGTCACTTCAGCCTCAAAGTATTAAGTTCAACATAATAGTGCTATTCCTAAACAATTCCATGACATCAGGCGGACATCATGAATCCCAAAGAGTTTTCTTGATTCCTTCTTATTGGTGTATGTACATCAGGGCTGTATATCATCATAAGCTGCTAAACTATGTCCCTGCCCCACCCCCACCTCCCAAAAACAGATGAAGGACAACCTAGACCTTGCCACTGAGTCGGAACTTTGTGGTTTAAAGCCCCATTTCAGGCATTTGAGCACCTAATTCAGGCTGATACTTCAATGCAGTGCTGCATTGCCAGAGGTGCTGTTTTTGGATGAGATATTAAACCAATTGAACATTGAACCTAACACTAATACAATAGCAAAATACTGCGGACGCTGGAAATCTGAAATAGCAACAGAAAATGCTGGAAATACTCAGCAGGCCAGGCAGCATCCGTGGAGAGAGAAACAGAGTTAGCGTTTCAGGTCTGGCTGTTAGGGGTGATTCAGGAGTGGACCAGGGTGTCACGGAGGGAGCAGTCCCTTCAGAATGCTGAAAGGGGAGGTGAGGGGAAGATGTGTTTGGTGGTGGGATCACGTTGGAGGTGGCGGAAATGGCGGAGGATGATCCGTTGAATGTGGAGGCTGGTGGGGTGAATGGTGAGGACAAGGGGAACCCTATTGTGGTTCTGGGAGGGAGGGGAAGGGGTGAGAGCAGAAGTGCAGGAAATAGAACGGACACGGTCAAGGGCCGTGTCAACCACAGTAGAGGGGAATCCTCGGTTGAGGAAAAAGGAAGACATGTCGGAAGCACTGGTATAGAATGGACCGCTCCCTCCGTGACACCCTGGCCCACTCCTCAATCACCCATAACAGCCCTTCTCCTTCGCCTGGCACCTTCCCATGCAAGTGCAAGAGATGCAACACATGCCCTTTTATCTCCTCCCTTCCCACTGTCCAGGGCCCCAAACACCCCTTCCAGGTGAAACAGCGATTTATTTGTACTTCTTGCAATTTAATATACTGTATTCACTGCTCACGATGCAGTCTCCTCTACATTGGGGAGACCAAACGTAGGTTGGGTGACCGCTTTGCAGAACACCTCCGTTCAGTCTGTAAGGGTGACCCTGAGCTTCCGGTCGCCTGTCACTTTAATTCTCCGCTTCACTCCCACTCTGATCTCTCTGTCCTCGGCCTATTACATTGTTCTAATGAAGCTCAACGTAAGCTCGAGGAACAGCACCTCACCTTTCGATTAGGCACTTTACAGCCTTCTGGACTCAACATCGAGTTCAACAATTTCAGATAATAATCCCTGCCCCCATTTTTCATGCTGTATGATTTTGCCATTCCCATTTGCAACATTTTATCTTTCCTGCCTCTTACATAAGCACAATATGTTCTTTCAATTCCTTCCTCACCTCCTAACCACCCCCCCCTCCCCCATGTCTCTGTGCCTGCTTAATATCTGTTACATCGCCAGCTTTTTCCAGTTCTGATGAAGGGTCCCAGACCTGAAACGTTAACTCTGTTTCTCTCTCCACGGATGCTGCCTGGCCTGCTGAGTATCTCCAGCATTTTCTGTTGTTATTATTGCACATTGAACCTGCCTGTTCAGGTAGATGTAAAATATTCCTTGGCACAATTCAAAGAACAGCAAGGGAGTTCTTCCATTGTCTTGGCCAATGTTTATCCCTCAGTCGACACTTCCCAAAACAGATTAAGTGCTCATTTATCACATTGCTTATGGTGGTACCTTACTGTCTACTAATCAATGGAGGCTAAATTTCAGAAGGACTTCATTAGCTGTGAAGCACTTTGCCATGTCCTAAGGATGTTAAAGGTGATATATACACACAAGTTCTTCTTCGTTTCTTTCAATCCTGTTGGGGAAAGAGTGTGACGGAATTCTGTGAAGGATGCATTTGTAAATAACCTGGTGCCCACTTATTTAATCCTACTTTCATTGTGGCTTTTTATTTTGTACAAATTCCAAATCGTCTCTATCTGATAGTGTCACTTTCTATTGTCAAGTACTGTTTATCATCACTTATAAAATAAAACACAAAATCTTTTCTGCACATATGTATCTACATCATTCGGTGCCAAAGCAGCGAGTGTTCCAAATGGGCTCTGTCATCAAAATCTTGGCAAGCTTGTAGTAGCTGTCAGAACAAAATGTGACGGGCTTATTTTACAAAGTCAATGCGCACAGCTTTTGATGCTTGCAGTCAAATGAACACAACTAAACTAATCATGGCTGGTCCCTGAATCTTATCAAGCCATCAGTGAAAACAGGATTTTCAGTTCCTGTCATAAATCATTCCATCACTCCTGAAAAAAAAACAGGAATGATTCTTTCATTTGCAAAATTCATTGTCAATATATCGGCTGTAAAATACAATGAGTGCAACATCCAAAATAGTCACAATTATATATTTTTTCTTTGTCAAGTGAGGGGATTTCTATGATTCTATGAAATAAAGGATAACAAAATCATGAGGAGAAATGGTTTTGTGGCCCATTACATTCCTGTAATAAAGAGGTTTTTTTTAAAAGAAAGAAACATTTTTTTTAAGCTGTTATGTTCCCACAAGAGAGAGGGCTGAGTTGACCAATGACATAAACAGCAAATAACAACCTAATATTATTAGAACTGTTGTCAACATGGTATCGCTGATGTTAAATGGTGCAATCCGAACTAAATTGCTTCTGTATGGAAATCACATGGTTTAATTGCCTCAAATATGGTGTTATATTGAAAGTACTGGCAGGCTTAAAGCTCTATTAGACAGCTTTTGCAGGCAGGTTTGCTCAGGAATTGTTGGCTTGTACGGCAGATATTCCTCAACAATACCCCTGGAACAAATATTTGAAGTGATTTATTGAAAGATTAATCTGTCTGATTGGAGTATTGTGCTTCTGGTTTTATCATGTCATTCCCTACTGTTTAAGACACTAATGCATCAGCTTAGTGGTTGTATAGTACACAAGGGAGCTGAATAAAGGTGCTATAAAATCAGAAGTACAGATCTCCAGCGGGATGTATAAACTTGTATTTGCTCACAATCTACCTTTGCCAAATGCTAAATCCATAAATCTTATGGATTTTGTTTGCCTCAGATTGTGGAATAAAAAAAGGAACTATGAAGGGACAGGCAAGGTTTCACTGAAATATTGGGACTCGCTGCCAATGCATTCTTCCTTGGCCTTTCCTAATTGCAGACTAATTGAAGCAGGATGATGAAACAAGTCCAGACAGATCTGATTAATAGCACTTATTTAACGAAGCTGATGACATTATTGCTTCAAATAACGCAAAGCAAAATTACATCAGCTAATTATCGACTGCAGAACTACTTTTAGCTGGCATCTCGGCAGACAATGCAAATTATTAAACAGAGAAACTGGTTTCAATTAAAGGGGCTTTGTCACCTTGCAAAATATGGAAATCTAAGATGGCATTGTTACATCGTCATGGCTGCACGCCATACCAGGCTAAATTCATACAACAAATTGGCTGTTAAAAGGGCTGTCCTGGGCAGATGTTTCTCTGAAAGCCAGTTTAAAAAAAAAACCCTGTTCTGTCAACACTGCTGGGATCTCACTATGCTGGCTGCCAGGCAAGTTTTGTGTTGCTCTATCTGTGGCATTTTCGTGAATGCAGTTACCACAACTTAGTTTGTGTTTGCTTGAACTATGACCATTTACAGTGGTAGGTGTAATGTATGTACCTTTAAGGGGGGGGAACTACTTTTTACAGCTCATGTATACTGTAGTACCGGCAGTGACCACACCTGTATATAACGCTGAGTAGTAATCTGTACAGATCAGTTGCAGTGTGAGCCACGTTGAGTAAACACCTATTGTACCGTTCTCCGCAGTCTGTGTCTTCTTATACACGGACGTAACAGTAGGCGTGAAATCAGCGGTGTATATGAAATACAGTAAAGTGTACTTTGATCAATTTCCACAGTTAATTGAGTGTAAAACACAAAGGAGTGAAGTTCATGCTGTTCGCTTCAAAATAACAAACTGTGCTGCAAACTTTATGGTGGAAGCCGTCAAGTAATTAAGCTCAGTGGAGCCTCTTTGCTTGGATGTCATTGCCACTTTAAAGGCACCTTATTGGTCTAACGTGGTGTTGAGCATTCGCCCATTACTGCTGAGTGACACCGAGCACGTTCAAATCTCACTGCTTTTGGTTTCTAAGCGGCTGGGTGAGGGGTACAGCAGAATCTTCCAGCATGAATGGGAAAAAGTTGAAGGGGAGATCCATGTGCAGATACTTTCTGGTGCCTCTTGGCATTTTACGTGTTCTACGAGCAGGCTTCTCATCCACTCTCAACCACAGAGATATGAAAATATGAAAAAAGGATACCTAATAACGCAGATTATTAGAAGAAAGAACACAAAGCAATGCTTCTTAATATTGTTACTGTTGCATTTTGCACTGCTTTCTACTCGGATGCCCTCAAAATCTTTGCACTTTCACACTGAGTTGAGCACCCATGAAATGGAGGACATATTGCAGACCCAAAATGACAAAATTATAACTGTGTGACAAACATAGGTAAGAAATTGCCATTGCTTTGAATAATGAGATCCGCATCTAACAAAAAATATTTTTAGATTTTAATGAATCAGCTTTCTTTTTCTAGTTATTAATATTTGCATTTTGAGCTTCTTCTTGAGGTCTCCTCTCTCCATTTCACAAACATGAGGATGGGTAGTAAACTTACTTATCTTGTCTACTTGTGAGTAGAAAATCCCACTCTTCTTTGCCATCCTATAAGCAGCCTTCAGGTACAGGTAGTGGCTATGTATGGCTCCCTGTCCCTATTGATCAGCACCTAGCTTGTGCTCGATATAAGAACATAAGACGTAGGAATAGTAGTAGGTCATTTGGCCCCTCGAGCCTGCTCCGCCATTCAATAAGATCGTGGCTGATCTGATCGTGGCCTCAACTCCACTTCCCTGCCCACTCTCCATAACCCTTGACTCCCTTACCTTTCAAATGTCTGTCTATCTCCACCGTAAATATATTCAATGACTCCACCTCCACTGCTCTCTGGGGAAGAGAATTCCAAAGATTCATGACCCTCTGAGAGAAGAAATTCCTCCTCATTCCCGATTTAAATGGGTGCCCCCATATTCTGAAATTATACCCCCTAGTTCAAGATTCCCCCATGAGGGGAAACATCCTCTCTGCACTTACCCTGTCAAGCCCCTTCAGAATCTTACATGTTTCAATAAGATCCCCTGTTAGGTAGGGAGTTTGAGGATCTTGACCCAGCGACGATGAAGGAACTTGGATATATTTCCAAGTCAGGATGGAGTGTGACTTAGAGGGGAACTTGGAGGTGCTGGTGTTCCCATGCACCTGCTGCCCTTGTCCTTCTAGGTGCTAGAGGTCATGGGTTTGGGATATTTTGCCCTGTAACTTGCTGGAAGTACGAGCTGATAACGGGGAACCTGGGACTGTAGTGAACAACAGGACCTACAGTCTATTATCTCCTTAACCAATGTAATTTAAGCATTGAGAAAGAAACAGAGGAACAACAGAAAAGGTGAGTGAAGTAGAGTCATTAGGTAAAGAAAAATCAATAGAGAGGGGAAGAAAAATTAGATTAAGAGTGGAAAAAAAAGAGAGACAGAAAGGAAAATAAGAAAAAAAATGTGAAAAATCTCTAAGAGCAATTTACTACCTGTAGGAATGAAACTCCACAGTTTACATTGTTAACTTTCTGGGCTGAAGAGGTTGATTGGCATTGCAGGAATTATAATTATAAAGGTGATTACGCTGTTAATTACCAGCCCTAACTTTCTGCAGTGAGTTTAATGGGCAATTAATGCACAAATGCAACCACTTCATGAAACTCAGGGGAGGTAGAGGGCGAGCTGTCATTTTCACAAGGCTTCCACAAGCAAATCATTCAGAAACTTGTGGTGATTCGCAATTCACGGGGTATCGTTTCCTCGCCACAAGTTGTTAGACAATTTACACATTAATAATGGCGAACATCATTAAACTCACTGTTATTTTGGCAGCAAATTCTGGGCCACTGTCTTATCTTAGGGAAACAATTCCCATCAAGCATTAATCAAGAGTGTTAATATATGTATATACGTCAGCCCCAAGTCCAAGTGGAATTGTTACCGAAAGCTTGGCCATGCAGCAGTACACGTAACAATTTTTGTTATTTGTGATGATTGTATTGCTTTGGCACTGGCATCTCAGCTGATAATACAACAACCATCCTTTCAGCCCAGAGCAGAAATGGAGGAATACGCCAGAAATTAGCTTGTGCCTCCCTCCCCAAGTAAATAACTAGCACCCCAGTGTTGATTTCAAAAGAGGGAACTAACTTTTACCCCCTTTGGTCTGTACAGATGCAAACATTCCATTTGTTTAAGCATCGGGTCCAAGTGTGCCAAGCATGTTTGTGTTCTGATAGCATGTGGGAGATGATGTCCTGTACGACACGAAACATATACCATCTTTGGAAATTGAAAATAAAATTGATTATCTGAGCTCAATAAGCTGTGAAGGTTTAGACAAATGCATTTGTTATAGGTGTCATCTGTAGTCAGTGACCCTTTTATAACTTTTCTTTAATCATTTGAATTATAACACAGCCTGCAAAATTGAAGTATATAAAATATGTATGGAATATTTTAAAACTTGTGGTCGTGCAGACTAAAAAGCCTGTACTTTGTCAGTTTGAAGAGCCTGTCTCCTCATAATCAGTGGATGTCTTCTTTAAAAATCATAGGCCTAGAAATTCGGTGGGCTGCGCCACCAGTTAGCGCCCAAGGAGGGCACTTAGTGGGTTTAGCGCCACTGGCCACAACTCCCGCAAAATTTAGCGGGGCGCTAATGGTGGCGTTAGCCGGTAGCACTGCACCACCACCGATGACGTCATCGGTGTGCGCAGCGCCCCGCTACCGCCCCGATTGCCAAATTTGGTAGCGCCCCCCGCTATAACGCCGGTTCAGGGGGGCCTACCTGCGGCGGTAGAGGCGCTGAGGTGCGGGACGGCCATTTTTTTTGCTGGCCGCCTGCCAGCACCTCTTCGCGCAGCCTTCCCAGGCCTCCTGAGCCCCCCCGCTGTGTTGTGCCAGCTGTCTCCCAAGAGCCCGGCACTTCTCCTCGGTGCCGGGCTCTTTTGCCGGCACTCGCGATCTCAGATCGCGCTGCTGCAGGCCCCTCCCCTTTAAGAAGGGGAGGAAGGCCTGCAGTACCGCAGCGCGCCGTGCCGCAGCATGTGGCGCTGCGGCACGTTGCGCTGCGATTTTCAGTTGCAGCGCCCCAAGGTGGATGCGGGGTGCCTCGAGTAGCACCGCGCTTCCGTTTGGGGCGCTCAAACTGAATTTCCAGCGGGCGCTCGTGACTCCTTCCGGGGCGGTACTTCCGGCGCCCTGGCGATGGGGCACCACCGAATTCCGAATTTCTAGGCCATAGAGTTTTAAATGTTCATGTTCGTCTTTCGGATGAGACGTTAAACCGAGGCCCTGTCTGCTCTCTCAGGTGGATGTAAAAGATCCCATGGCACTATTTCGAAGAAGAGTAGGGGAGTTCTTCCCCAGTGTCCTGGCCAATATTTCTCCCTCAACCAACATAACAAAAACAGATTATCTGGTCATTTTCACATTGATGTTTCTGGGAGCTTGCTGTGTGCAAATTGGCTGCCGCATTTCCTACATTACAACAGTGACTCCACTTTAAAAAGTACTTCATTGGCTGTAAAGCGCTTTGAGACGTCCGGTGGTCGTGAAAGGCGCTATATAAATGCAAGTCTTTCATTTTTCTTTCTGTTAACTGTTTTGAATATTCTTCTTCAAACTGTGAGCACTGCTGACTATCACTGCAGGAATTAACTGGGTGGAGTTGGTGATCTGAGCTGCATGAAGGATTTGTATTAAGCGCATATAGTTGAAGTGACAAGATCATTGAAGCACTCTCAGCTAATGAGTGTGTCTACCGATGTTAATTCATTTTCGTCACACTATAGGGTTCAGTAACTTCTCACAGCCAACTCGCATGCCACCCTCCCTTGGATGAAGTAGTAATGTTTGAGAATAAATATTCATAAATCAACAGGGGGAAAACATCCAAAAAGGATGTTAAGTTTATTCAGTGTGTGATTGTGAGACTCCCCTTTAATTTACAGGGATTAATTTATGGATGACTGATATTTCCCATTTATGTGCACATTATTAATTATTAAGATGCCAATGCTATGTAACTTTTCAGTATATATATATATATATTTTTCTTCCTACAGCTGAAATGTAAGTAACATTTGCAATAAAAAAGAATGTACATGATTGAAATTTAGCTCAAGATTCTGGCTAATCATTTCGCAGAGATGAGTGCAACAAAAAAAAAGTTTGGCATCCTTTAGGTAATGGCACGGTGGGTGTAGTACCTTGAATTCGCATCTAAACTGTGCTTACGTTTCGCAGGTCTCTTCTGGGCATGGGATGGAAAGCCGTGGTGGAGGTGGGGAAAGCCAGGCAATTGAGCGAAGGCAGCAAGGGGATGGGTTTGCTGCTTTTCCGCTTGCCGGCAAGGCAATGGCCTGTCCATTCGCTTTAGCGGACAGAAAATTGCAGGTGAACCACAAAGGTGGAATATCTGGACTTGAACTGTGGAAGAGGAGATGTAATGGGGGATAATTACAATAACAAAATTAATTGTAAAATATGCACTATGCCATAAGTACCATAAAGTCCCAGGTTCGGTTCTCAATCTGACATGAATTAGTTGAAATAAAAACAGAAAATGCTGGAAATACTCTACAGCTTTCCAGTAACTCTGTTTCTCTCTCCCCAAAGATGCTGCCTGACCTGCTGAGTATTTCCAGCATTTTCTGTTTTTATTTCAGATTTCTAGCATCCGCAGTATTTTGCTTATGAATTAGTTGATCTGTGCAGGGGTAGGGGAATCTCATCTCCTGATTTGTACCCAGCGACCTCTGCTGGAAAGTGTACATGTGGGCATTTGGTGAAGACAAATCAGGCTTGGCGCTGATATTCCCCCCACGCCCTCCTCCCCCAAGTTCTGCTAATAATTCTTAGATTCACACGAGACGAAATTGGCCACTTGTGTGAGCTACTGGAGAAAGACCAGTGTCGACCTGAACAAGAATTAATGGCTACAGGAAGGGCGAGCATGGGAAAAAGAATCCGTTTATGTTTTTATCTCCTTTTTAATTCCTCATCCTCAACGCACTGTATTCCTTCATCTAGACAGTAACAGGTAACCTGTCTTTGTTGTGTATCTGGCCACACGAGGCATGTGGAAATGTCTCGGTAAATTGGCTGTTCATTTCTCTCCCTCTCCTTTAAGGAAATGCTTGGCCTATTTTACCCCCAAAAATGCAGATGAGAAGTAGGGTTTTGCATGTGAGGGAATCACAAGTGACAATCCCATTGCAAACAGGCTGCCTCCGTGCCAGTCCGAGCAGAATGATGGGGTTTGTACAGTTTTTACAAGTAATGATTGAGCTACAACTGAAATAAATAATTATAGAGAATGTACAGAACAGAAACAGGCCATTGGGCCCAACTAGTCTGTGCCGGTGTTTATGCTCCGCACTGTAATGATCAATAACGTGTCATTCTATAGTGGACACTAGGTGGAGCCGTAGAGCTGTATATAGCTGTATGTATAAGACTACACTACCCAACTGTATATATATTAAGACTACATTACCCATGAGGCACTAGGCTACCCACAAGGCAACAGTCAAGATGGCACCCTGCACACAGGAGCACACATGCTGCACCTCTACAGATACTGTACCTAGAGAACGTGTACTGAATAAATGACTAGCTAGAAGCTAGCTGTGTTCATAATAAGAATGTCTAGTTATTAATGAACATAAGACGCACAAGCCTCATCCCACCGCTCTTCATTTAATCCTAGCAGCACAGCCTATTCCTTTCTCCCACATGTGTTTATTGAGCTTCCCCTTAAATACATCTGAGCTAATTGCCTCAACTGCTCCTTGTGGTAGTGAGTTCCACATTTAAACCACTCTCTGGATAAAGAAGTTTCTCCTGAATTCCTGATTGCATTTATTAGTGACCATCTTATATTTATGGTCTCTAGTTTTGGTCCACCTCACAAGTGGAAACATCTTCTCTAGTCTAACCTATCATAACCTTAAAGACATCCAAGGGTGGGTTGTGTGGTGGGGTGGAGGGAAGAGGAGTAAAATTCCTTTGGTGGTTAATTTTATCACGAGGAAACTGCTAAAAATGAACAAATGGAATTTTACCCCATACTTTTTAATAAAAAGATGTATTACACAGACAGACCTTCTGTGTGAACTCACACAACATACAAAATTCAAATCTCTTCAGATGTGGCTTGAATAATTAATGATGTGGTTCAAAACCGCCACAAACAATTATGATAGCTATTGGATGAAAGTTCTTCATACAGCAAAGATGTGTCAGAGTGACAGTTCACTCGGTTTTGATTTGGGGGATCATTAGGAATGGTCCCTTTTAGACCTTGTTGTAATGCTGTCCTTAGATTATAGATAAAGTACCTTCTAATGAGGGGTATATAGTAGAGTGTTTGATGAGGTTTTTCCAAACAGCACAAGTAATATATAATGTGACCTTCAATCCCTTTGTCTTCATATTATTGATACTAATCTCATCATTGCTCCTCTGTATCTTTCTCTCTTGTCCCTCCTGAAGCTCCAAAAGCTCATGCTGTTCTTCCTCCGCCCACCCCCCCTTCTCCCTATATTTCCACTCTGCTGAAATTAAGGCTCATTGCACTATGTCTTAGTGTAATCTATTCTTCACTCGGACCTGAAAACTAGGGATCTCCTCACCTCACTCAGCCTTACAGTTCACAAGGTTTAAAATGCAGACATGTCATCATCCGACTGCTAATTCATGATTGTCCTCATCTTCTTTCTTACTCTTTTCAATCTTGGTGGGGCCTTGCACTGAACTGTCCTCGCAAAAAGTGCAAGTTATACCAGATATTAGCTGGTGTCTTTATGCGTGTATTTGTAGGACATATAAGTCAACTGCTACCAGCAATAAGTGCAGACACAGTAGGCAGTGGAATGATGTATTGTATTTGGAGCATCAAAGTATACTTCTACTGAGTGGTGGGACAAGTTTAATTCATCATGTTAATAAATTCCCAATCTCGGCTGTCACTATGGGGAGACACCCAACAGAGGACAGGTGCCTTATTGTGGAGAACAGTGAAAAATTGGAGATAGTTATCCCCAGTCTAATCTCAAACACCCTTCCTGGGGTCAGTTTGAAACAGCACTGGGGGAGGCCCGAGAGTAGGTTATCCGTTTGCACTCTTGATTGCAGTTAGTGCAGATAGAATGTAGACTTAAAATACAAACCCTGAACTGAGCAAAATCAAACACATAATTAACAGTTTCCAGTGTAAAATGAAATAACTACACTAAATTAGCTACAAGGCAGTGTTTTCATCTTAGCTTTGGACGACTGATAGAACACCCTTTGAATCACTCAAGAAGAATATGCCTTGTAAGGATTTCACCTGAGTTATTTTCCAGTAGTCAACTGTACAGGAAACTTTGGTTTATCTGGAGGTTGTATGTCCAGAAACCTCGATCTAACGGCAGAAATCAGCAGCCGTTTTGATTAGGTTTTTTTCTTCTCCTAGCATTTTTTTTTTTAACAGTCAGGCTCTGGAAAGCATCTCTGTAGCTTAGCAACAGCTTCAGAGATGCTTCCAAGGTACGGGCTGAGTGTTTACAAGCTGTTGCTAAGCAACAGTGTTTGTTGTCAGATACGAAGATGAAAACCTCCTATCCTTCAACATTAGCGCTGGTCTATCCGGAAGTTTTGATAGATCGGCAGCAGCTCGGTCCCGTCGGTGCCGGATATCTGAACTTTTCCTGTATATTGTAATTCAGAAAACTTCCAGTGACCATGGTTTGGGAATAGCTTAACACTTCAGGCCTTGGGCTTAGCCATGGGCCTTGTGTGCTTTCTTGCTTCCTGCTTTGTTTATTGTGGTCTTCAGTTCTTTCTGGCAATTGTTTTGGTTACTTTCTGCAGTATTTGTCATCATTTGTTGAAAGGTCCCACATGATTTCCTGCACTTCAGCCTACTCTGAGCAACAAAAGCTGTAACCACATAGGAGACAGGTGGTGCCCACTTGGAACTGTATTGAGGTTGTCCCACAATAATATAACTTAGGACTTTAATAGCCATCAGTTTGGGCTGAATTCAAACCCAGACGCAATGTGTGAAAGCCACTGCACCATCCAGATCCCCTCTGCCATGTTCATCTTAAACTCTCTGGCTGACTAAAGTGTAGTCACATGGTTTAAATAGTTTAAAGGTTCCACTATAAATCTAGCATGTGTCAAAGCTGGGCATTATCTTAACTATCTACCAAAGGGCTCACCTGGTTGCACAGAGCTCATAGTGTGACTGAGGCATGCAGATCAGAAAATGCCAAGCTCAAGCCCCAATCTTCGCTGAGTTAGTTAACCTCAGCCAGTTTATTATTTGGAGGGCTACAATGAGCTTCAATGTTTTTCGTCCATGGAATGTAAAAACAGCCATGTTACCGTTTGTGATTGATTTCTCATGAACACTCTAGGAAATACAAATGCATGGACATGGAAGGCTGAGCTGTGACACCTTCTATGATCAAATATACCTCAATGTTGGGCCTCATGTGAAGAATGGCTACTTGGGTGAGATACCAGAGGGTTACTGACACTCATGAAAATAGGTCACAAGGGTTGGTGCCTTCAAGGGAGGAAAAGACTCTGACTTATGGATTGCCACGGCTAAAATTACACTTCCAGTTACCACTGTTAGACCTTGGCGAGATAAGGAGACATAAAAATAATCTGAAACTGCAATAATTGGCTTTAGGAAAATCTTTTGTTTCATTTACTTGGGATGATCCTTACTATAATGTTTCAAGTAAAAAAAAATAGACTTCTGTCACCAGCAGGGCAGTTCCAGCCCTTCTACTTGTAGCAGAAACATTATTTTTGATAATATAGAAAGTATGTATGACTGGTGGTATTGTTTTTCTAACTGATCTTAAAAGAGGCAACAATAGCAGAAGATAACAAGCACAGTCGATATCAATAGGGAATATAAAGAAGCATTACAGTAAAAATGTAGGCAGTGTGCCAGAATAGTGATAAAATAATGTAGGAGTATCAGCAGAGGACAAGCAGCAAATTCTCGTAACACTTAATCCATTAAAAATTTATCCCAGTGTTCACTTATTTGCTTTGACACTCATCAGCCCCTTGTTGAGAGGTTATGGTAGTAGAACACTAAAGCTATGATTCTGTGATGGCGAGTGCTCATATGTTTTGGGGATTTGTTAATGTGATGAAATATTCCATTCATCACTGCCTGTGACTGAGATCGGTTTCAGTGTCATTTCCCTTCCCCCAGACCTCATTGTATTGTGTACTGGAATGTGCTGTATTGTATACTGGAATGTGCTGCAATGTGCTGTGTGTAGGGCTCCGCCCATACCTGGCCCCGTTTGTAAGCTAGTTCAGTCTGGCCTCAGTCTCCAGAAGGAAGACATCTCTCTCTCTTACGTGTTACGTTCTAAGTTAATAAAAGCCTTGTTTTTGTTCTGCTAACTTCGAGTCTCGGAATTATTGAGGCACATCAATTTTATTAACTTATTTTTCAACACTATGGATCAACTCCTGAAACCAGAACGTTTGGATTTGGATCAACATGCTCCGGACGCATCAGCACGCTTCGGACACTGGTTTGAGTGTATGGAATTCTTCCTGGACAATTCCGCAGCTGTCAAAGACGCTACGGACGCTGCGAGGATGAGACTCGGAATTCTGCGGAATTGGGTAAGCCACCGGGTTTACCCCCTCATCCAAGACGCCGAGACGTACCTGGCCGCCTGCGACATCTTAAAGGCGCATTACCAGCAGCCTACGAATGAGGTGTATGCTAGGCACCTGCTCGCTACCCGCGCACAGCGACCTGGGGAATCGGTGGAGGAGTTCCTAAGCACCCTGAAAATGCTTGGCAAAGACTGCAAGTGCCGAGATGTAAAAGCCGCAGTGTACACTGACGAGCTTGTTCGTGATGCCTTCATCACAGGCCTCAGCTCCACTTACATCCGGCAAAGACTGCTGGAAAAAACGGGGTTGGACCTGAAACAGGCTGCGGACACCGCGCGATCCCTGGATGTGGCCCAGAGAAACTCGGATGCCTACTCTTCAGCCCGCGCCGTCCACGCCACCAAGTGTGCACCGAGGGCGCCGCCATCTTGGAAGGCATCTTCCCCGCCCGACAGCCCGACACCGGCTGGGCCCCGCTCTCCCCCCAGAAGCCCTACGACAGCCGCGACGCGTCAGGGACCCAACTGCTACTTCTGCGGGCAGCCAAAGCACACCAGAAACCTGTGCCCGGCGAAAGGCACCACCTGCTTTAAGTGCGGTAAGAAGGGGCACTTCGGGAAGGTGTGCAGAGGGAACCCCGCCGGAAAACCAACCGCCGGAAAACCCGCCACCGCCGCGTGTGCGCCGTGGGAGCGGCCATCTTGGATGCCATCTTGCCCGACCTCGTGGGGTCCGCCATCTTGTGAGCAGACAGCGTGGACGCCATCTTGTATTGATCAGGGCCCTACAGTGGCATTGGTCACAGTGGACCAGACCAGGCCGCACCCGCTATCCAGATCAATGGTGGACATCGAGGTAAACGGGTGCCGGGTTAAATGCTTAATTGACAGTGGAAGCACAGAGAGCTTTATCCACCCAGAACTGGCACAACAACTCTCCCTAAAGGTGGTCCCTACTCAGGGTACCATCTCTATGGCTGACAAAACCCAGACATCGACCATTCTGGGTTACTGCACGGTACAATTGTGCGTTAACGGAACTGTATATGATCATTTTAAAGTATTAATCATGAAGAACCTATGTGCGAGCGTGATCTTGGGCCTGGGTTTCCAGTGCAACCACCAAAGCATCACGCTCAAGTACGGTGGGTCCCAGCCGCCCCTCACAGTGTGCGGTCTGGCTACCCTGAAGGTAAAGCCGCCTTCGCTATTCGCGAACCTTACCCCTAACTGCCGGCCAATAGCGACCAAAAGCAGGAGGTACAGCTGGGAGGACAGGCGGTTTATCGCGACCGAGGTAGACAGGCTCCTGAAAGAGCGCATTATTGAACGCAGCAACAGCCCGTGGCGCGCCCAAGTGGTAGTTAATACTGGATATGGGAGTCTAACTAAATTGCTCATTTTTTTTAAGCTTTCATAATTAGGAAAATAGGATACGGGGCAGAACAACTGCAAGGAATTTAGAAAACAAAACCGAGCAATTACTGTTTGTAAATTAGCATCTCAGTACTTAACACACGAGTATGGCATTCATCTGTCTGCTATTTTAACAGAGACACTAACTCATTTAAAATAAACTATTCGATGCCCCCAGTAAATAGTGGGCCATGGAATGTCATACAAGCCCGTCAAGTTCTTGTCGACTAATTGCTAGACAATCTATTCTATTAGTAATTGCACCTCCCCAAGCTTTCATTCAAAATTCAAGTCGTGAATGCTTCTAGTTCATATTTCAAGTGCAACTTTGACAATCTATTTAACTTTTTCATTCATTTTAAATCTGCATTATAAATTTGCACCCGCGGTTAGAGGTTGTTACCGTTGTTGTTGCAAGAATATCTTCAGATGGGTCCTGGGTCATTATAAGTGTGCCATCATTTAGAAAGCTTTTTTTTTACTTACAACGGAATAAATGTGAAAATAAATGAGGTCTTCTCAAAACAAAAGTGATCACGACAGAGTCGTATCTTAAAGCAAACTTTACTCAGGCTTTCTTCGGCTGGTGGTTGGCTCTGTATTGGACGAATCGATTTCCACACATTATTCTTGCCAATCACATGATCTGTACACAAGCATGAATTCAGAAAAACTTGTTATTTAGCATTTGTATGTACGTAAGAGCATGAACTTTTCTTTACATTCCTACAGCATTGAAGCACTCTGAGTGGCAAAATAAGAGAATGGCAGCCAGGAAGCACCAACATGGCTTACATTAGTACAATAGCAAAATACTGCGAATGCTGGAAATCCGAAATAACAACATAAAATGCTGGAAAAACTCAGCAGGCCAGGCAACGTCCGTGGAGAGAGAAATAGAGTCAACGTTTTGGGTCAAACCCTTTGTCAAGACTGAAAAAGCACAGGAAATGAAATAGATTAAAAGGCCAGGCTGGGAGAGAACAAAAGAGAAGTGAAGAGACATTAAGAGGTATTCAAAACGAGACGAGATGGTGATAGGACTAGTGGAGATGGCTCTAGATTAGGTGTGAAATGCGCTGGCAGAATGGGAGACAGCTGCCATGTGGGAGAGAAAAAAAGGGGGGGGGGGAAAGGGCCAAAACAAAGGTGTGAATAAAAAATAAGTAAAAATGTAATGGGGGCCGAGGTTATGATCTGAAATTGTTGAACTTGATATTGAGTCCGGAAGGCTGTAAAGTGCCTAATCGGAAGATGAGATGCTGTTCCTCGAGCTTACGCTGAGCTTCCGTGGAACAATGCAAGAGCCCGAGTACAGTGAGGTCTGAGTGGGAATGGGGCGGTGAATTAAAATGACAGGCGACCGGAGGCTCGGGGTCATCCTTACTGAAGTCAATGGGAATCAAGGGGAAAACTCTCCATTGGTTAGAATCATACCTAGCACAAAGGAAGTTGGCTGTGGTTGTTGGAGGTCATTCATCTCAATCACATGACATCACTGCAGGAGTTCCTCAGGGCAGTGTCCTAGGCCCAACCATCTTCAGCTGTTTCATCAATGACCTTCCCTCCAACATAAGGTCAGAAGTGGGGATGTTCGCTGATGATTGCACACTGTTCAGCACCATTTGAGACTCGTCAGATACTGACGCAGTCTGTGTCCATATGCAGCAAGACCTGGACAACATTCAGACTTGGGCTGACAAGTGGCAAGTAACATTCGCACCACACACATGCCAGGCAATGGTCATCTCCAACAAGTGAGACTCTAACCATCTCCCCTTGACATTCAATGGCATCACCATCGCTGAATCCTCCACTATCAACATCCTGGGGGGTTATCATTGATCAGAAACTGAACTGGACCAGCCATATAAATACTGTGGCTACAAGAGCAGGTCAGAGGCTGGGAATTCTGCGGCGAGTGTCTCACCTTCTGACTCCCCAAAGCCTTTCCACCATCTACAAGGCACAAGTCAGGAGTGTGATGGAATACTCTCCACTTGCCTGGATGAGTGCAGCTCCAACAACACTCAAGAAGCTCAACACCATTCAGGATAAAGCAGCCCGCTTGATTGGCACTCCATCCACCACCTTCAACATTCACTCCCTCCACCACTGGCGCACTGTGGCTGCAGTGTGTACCATCTACAAGATGCACTGCAGCAACTCGCCAAAGCTCCTTCAGCAGCACCTTCCAAACCCGCGATCTCTACCACTTAGAAGGACAAGGGCAGCAGACGCATGGGAACATCACCACCTACAAGTTCCCCTCCAAGCCACACATCATCCTGACTTGGACCTGTATCGCCGTTCCTTCACTGTCGCTGGGCCAAAATCCTGGAACTCCCTTCCTAACAGCATTGTGGGTGTACCTACACCATATGGACAGCAGCGGTTCAAGAAGGCGGCTCACCACCATCTTCTCAAGGGTAATTAGGGATGGGCACTAAATGCAGGCCTAGCCAGCGACGCCCACATCCCATCAATGAATTTTTTAAAAACGGAGGTGTTCCGCAAAGCGGTCACCCAATCTGCGTTTGGTATGTAGAGGAGACCACATTGTGAGCAGCGAATACAGTATACTAGATTGCAAGAAGTACAAGTAAATCGCTGTTTCACCTGGAAGGGGTGTTTGGGGCCCTGGACAGTGGGAAGGGGGGAAGTATAAGGGCAGGTGTTGCATCTCCTGCGCTTGCACGGGAAGGTGCCGGGCGAAGGGGAAGGGGCGCTGGGGGTGCCTGGCCTGCTGAATTTTTCCAGCATTTTCTGTTGTTATTTTGGCTTATATTAGCCTCTGCCCTCTTAGTTGCTCCAGATGATTTGGCCACTTTGGCTTAGGGGCAGGCAGGTGAGATGCTTCCATGCCTCTGGCATTGTTCTTTGGCTGGTGCTGGAAGATACTCCCAATGATTGTGAATCCCTCTTTGTTCCTTTTGCTGTCTCCCTGCAGTACTACACCTAAGACTGGGAACTCAGTGGAGTAGGACAGAGGGAGGGAGGGAAGGAATGAAGGAATTATGTCTGTACGTCACCACTCTGTGGCACTGTGTATTGACATCTCGTTTGTTTTAGGGATGAAAGTAGTTTTACTTTTAAATTTCTCATGAAATAAATCAACTAAAATGCTATTGAAACGATTGCAAATGGTTGGTTTCATTGAACCGAGACAGAGTTCAAATATGAAAAATGATCCTGCTCAGAAAACGAGAGAATCGTTATGCGTTGAATGACTAATTCATTCCTCACCGCTTTGACAATGGCGGGAATGTTGCATCGATCATATCAAGGAGCAAGGAAGAGTTATTGCTTTGCTTGCAATGGTTCACAACAAATTTATATCTCAATTATCTTGCGCTGAGGTCTAGTGTCCCAGCACTGAGGTGTTAACCAAAGCAGTTTTAACGTTGGTTGGGGAAATGTCAATGAAACTGTATAATCTAATTAATTTCCTGTGCAGAATCCATATCAGTGGACCTCTAATCATTACGGTTTAAGAGTGTTGAATTGAAAATTCCCAAAAAGCAATCACTTGAGTCTGCTCTATTATTTGGTCTCTTCAAAATCAGAGTAACTGAGCACAAGCTGACTTGCAGGTGCCCCAATGTTCCATATTCAGAGTTTATGATTTATAATAAGAACCCGTTAATAAATCATTCCCTTAAATTAAAATGCAGTCAAGTCCACAGAGGGCTTGGAACACTCCAAAGTAGATTTATAGACACACACACAGCATTTGCTCATAATTTCAGTTGCTGAACATTAATCATTATGCATGCAATGGGAGTTCTGATATACCTCTATTTTCTGAAAGTGCATTGTTCAGCACACAAAGCCAGAATATGAAACCTAATTACACCAGTGAACATTGGAGAGGCAGGATTAATATCACCTTAATGTGTGCTACTGACCAGCGTGCAGCAGCTATTATGATGAGGTGATTATTTCGGTAATCAAAATAAAATCAAGGTATCCACAATGTTGCAGAGAAAGGGTTTCGGGCGGGAAAGCTTTCAGCATTCTAAGACTTGTTTGTTATATTCAGAAAAAAGCATCCAAGTAAAGCAAACAAAAACGAAATCCTCCGTAGAGTTTTGACAAAAATATTGAAGCAGCTGGGACAGTGCATGATAATATTTCAAACCACCCTTGCTCCGAAAAAATTAAATGAGTAAAAGTGTGGAATATACCAAGGTTTCCTTCCCTTTCTTCTCTCTCCTCCCCCCCCGCCCCCAGTATCTCCAGTTTCCACAAACTGAAGTCAGGGTAACGATTGATTTCTCTGTCGTGTGGTTTCTTTTTTTTTACTGCTAATTTATACGCAAGGTTCCGAGTAATTTGAAAAGGATAGACAAGGTCACCTGTCTGTAAGTTGTACCGTTGAGAGGTTGAAGCAGAAATATGTTAATAACCATGTAGACAACCCCGGGGCAAGGAGCTGTAGGTGGGTTACTGTCCAACGCATCCAGTACTGTGAATGTACTTGTAACCGGTTCAGTTATTCATTGTATTGTGTTGCAGGTGGATCGCATGCCGAATGCTAAGGGAACTGATTAATACTAATGTAGCTTATATTCTGTATGATCCCAGGCTTTTATTGATATGTTGAACCGAGTGTCACATTTGTAGCAGAAGGCTTCCCCTCCATAAAGGATTTTGAAAGGCTGTTCTACATTTACGTCAAATATTATCAGCACCGAAGCTGAAGCACTCTACAGGGTCCACTGAGTTCAGGTGTACAGTGCTTTTATTATAACTGTGTTGTAAGGGTGCTTTTATATTGCAGTTTGAGATTGGTAGCACTATCGAGAGAGATGAGGAGGGATAGCGGACAACAGCTGCAGAGAACGTTATTTTTGATATTAACTAAGCAGGTCTCAGTGCTGTGGCAGGGCAGATTCTTGAACAGATTCAAAAAGGGAATATTGGGAGAGTTCAGCATGAGGTTGGGTGGCAATAATCTGTTCAAAAACCTTGGGGAGGAAAGTAAGATTCTGTATGGAACAGCAACTAGACATCATAAAGGCTTCAGAGTGGTTTTTTTGAGGAGGAGGAGGAGGAGAATTCCCCCCCCCCCCGCCCCGCCGCCGCCCTACCCTCCCAAAATGTATTTTCCCCCATTTCCTCCTAAGCCCTCTCTGAGCTTATCTGGTCCATAAGACCCACCCTCTGCTCCCTTGACTTCATTTCCACTGAAGTGCTGACCACCCAACTTCACTTCCTGACCACCCTGCTAGCATTGTAAAAGAATTCCTCTTCTCAGGCACGGTCCCCTCCCTTTCAGTACTATTGCATTCACCCTCTCCACAAAAACCTACCCTCCACCTCTGTGCCCTTGCAAACTATTGCCCCCATCTTCAACCCCCCTTTCCTCACCAGAGTCTTTGAACATATTGGTGCCTCCCAGAACTGTGCTGATCTCTCCAGCTATTCCCTGGTTGAATCCCTCCACTTAGGTTTACACCCCTCCTCTGAATTTCTGAAATGGCCTTAACCAAGATTATCAACGATGTACTCTGTGACTATGACCATGTCACCTTCTCATTCTCCTTAACCTCTCTGCAGCCTTTGATACAATCGACCACACCATCCTTTCTTCTGTTACCCAGCTCGGTGGAACCTCCCTTGCGAGATTCCACTTTAACTTTCTGATCATAACCAGAGCATCTCGACCAATGGCTTCTTTTCCCACCCTTGCATTGTCATGTCGGGAGTCCAGCAAGTGATCCATCCTTAGCCCTCTCCTGTTCCTCAGCTACATGTAGCCCCTTGATGAAAAAGACATAGGTGGAGAAATTCAGTTGGTTAGTGCCTCCCGTTAGTGCCTGGCGGGGGTGCTAATGAAGTAGCACTGGGGCAAGGCGAATCCAGTGCTGCACGTCAAATCTAGTCGCCCCTTAGCACTGCCGCTAACAGTTAGCGCCTGGGGTTTTAGCGCCAGGCAGATCGTGACGTCAGTGAGCATGCAATGCTCACTGAATGCCCGATCTGCCAAATTGATTAGCGCCCCCTGCCTTAGCGCCTCACCCTGACAACAGCAGGAAAAGGAGGCGTGAAGCAGGCAGATGGCGGCTCCAGGGGCGATATTTAAAGGGATGAGTTGCAGCTGTCAGGTTAGTGCTGTTTCACTGCTTCCTTGTCAGTTTGCGACTGAATTAAACTCTTGCACAGTCATTTAAAGATTCGTTTGTATCTGGAGTGTTGTGGCTACTAAATATTTGTTACATTTATGCTGACAAAATTTCAAAGTACTACACATCATTACATTAATAGGGGCCGTACTGGCAGTCCAGGATCTACGGTGGAGGGAGCGGAGAAAGATTGCAAGATGTGGCCAGCGTGAGGAGAAGATCCGTCAGGGCTCTCAACAGGAGTCCTTACCCTCCGAGGGAATTCCAAGAGCACTTCTCCTACCTCCAATTAAGCGAGGAGCAGTGTATTAGAAGGCTTCACTTCAGCAAGGATGCGGTCACCAAACTCTGCCACCTCATGCAACCAGACCTCCAGCCTCAGATCAGGTCGACCACGGCTCTCTCAGTGGCAGACGAGGTCACCGTTGCCCTCAATTTCTTCGCCAGCGGTTCCTTCCAGTCTGCAACAGGAGATATAGCGAACATCTCGCAGTTCGCCATCCATTGCTGCATCCGGGAGGTCACAGAGGTTCTCTACAGTAGGAGAAGGGACTACATTTCCTTCCCCATCACCAGAAAGAAGCACGACGAATGTGCATGTGGCTTTGCCAGGATAGCGGCATTCCCCGTGGTGCAGGGCGCCATTGACTGCACCAACATAGCTTTGCAGGCGCTGCATAACAATCCTGAGGACCTCCATAACAGCAAAAGCTGCCACTCACTTAATGTGCAGTTGGTGTGCGACCACACACATCGAATCCTCACCATCAATGCTCGCTATGCTGGCAGCAGTCACGATGCCTCCATCCTGCACCAGACCGATGTGCCAGAACTCTTCCAGCCACCACATCAAGCTCATGGCTGGCTGGTCGGAGACAAGGGCTATCCGCTCTCCACCTGGCTTATGACTCCCCTCCGCAACCCCAACACTGCTGCCCAGCACTAATATAATGAGAGCCATGCTGCCACCAGGAACATCATCGAGCAGACCATCGGGGTGCTCAAGCAATGGTTCCGTTGCCTTGCCTGCTCACGAGGAGCCCTCCAGTACTTGGCTGAGCAGGTGTCCCATTTTGTCGTGCTCCGCTGAATGCTCCACAACTTGGCCATCATAATAGCCTAGCCCTTGTCACCAGGGATTGCGGGACCACCTCAGGAGAAGAAAAAGGATGAGAAGGAGGTGGAGGAGGATGAGGAGGAAGAGGAACAGGAGCGAGGGAGGAGGCAGCCACTCAATCAGTCTTCTGGAACAGCGGTCTGTGACCACCTCATCAGACTGTGGTTCGATTAAATTAAAGCCCAGATCTCCTTTGCTCACCACATCCCCAT
Source organism: Somniosus microcephalus (assembly GCF_052327205.1). Taxonomy (NCBI): domain Eukaryota; kingdom Metazoa; phylum Chordata; class Chondrichthyes; order Squaliformes; family Somniosidae; genus Somniosus; species Somniosus microcephalus. Next base: position 34,995,170 of record NC_141012.1, on the reverse strand, counting down.
CATTCCATCCCTGTCATAGGCCATATCACAGTGCAAAGCTGAAATGAGAGACACCACAAAATCATCCAAAGCCAATTAATAATTTATTCATAATCAGCAAACACATATATACAACAACAATATTAGCTATTCACCTTTGTGCAATCCCTTAGTGCTTCTCGTTACTGTGCCTTTGCCTACTCTAGTGCTCCTACGAAGTGTTGGCCCAGTGGCTGCAGGTCAGCGGGTGGAAGGCTGCTGAGTGTCCGTGCGGGAGACTGCAGATGACATTGCAGGGTGCCCTCGACCAGCTCTGGGCCTGGAAGGCCCGGCTGTAGACTGCACAACCTCCGCATGGGCGGCAGCAGTCTGGGCTGGCTGGATGACAGGCAGCGACAAGGGCAATGGCAGAATGGCATTGGTGGGAGTAGGAATGCTGTCATCCTGAGAGAGGACAGCAGCTTCCTGCTGCACTGACCCATTGCCACTTCCCCAGGGCAGCACCTCAGCATCAGGACCTCAAACCCGGCTCTAAGCTCATGGTCTTCAGAGCAGCAGTCATACCCGCCCTCCTGTATGACTCAGAGACATGGACCATGCACAGCAGGTACCTCAAAGCACTGGAGTGGTACCACCAACGCTGCCTCCGCAAGATCCTGCATATTCATTGGCAGGGTAGGAGCAACAACGTCAGTGTTCTCGCTCAGGCCAACATCCCCAGCATCGAAGCTTTGACCACGCTCGATCAGCTCCGATGGACGGGTCACATCATCCGCATGCCCGATACGAGACTCCCAAAACAAGTGCTCTACTCGGAGCTCCGGCACAGCAAGAGAGTCCCAGGTGGGCAGAGGAAACGCTTCAAGGACACCCTCTAAGCCTCCTTGAAAAAGTGCAACATCCCCACTGACCCCTGGGAATCCCTGGCCCAAGACCGCACCAAGTGGAGAAGAAGCATATGAGAATGTGCCGAACACCTCGAGTCTCTTCGCCGGGAGCAAGCGGAAGCCAAGCGCAAGGACAGCACGTCAACCCAAGCACCCCACCCACCCGCCCCTTCAACCACCGTCTGCCCCACCTGTGACAGAGACTGTAGGTCCCACATTGGACTCATCAGTCACCTGAGAACTCATTTTTAATGCGGAAGCAAGTCATCCTCAGTTCCAAGGGACTGCCTAAGAAGAAGAAGGTCATTAGCACTTGATTTAGCACTCCAGTCCTTTCTTTGAGCGGTAACACTTAATTTAGCGTGCAGCGAGATTCATTAGCGTCTGGCGCTAAATCTCAAACTTTTCAGAAGTTAGCACCCATTGCTGAGCTACAATGAATTTCTCCCCCATAGGGTCAGCTTTCACATATATGCTGATGACACCTGGTTCTACCCCTCCGCCACCTTTCATGATCCCACCACCCCCTCTGCTTGTCTGCACCCAGTTTTCAACAAGCAACAATTTCACCCCACTAAATATTTGGAAGAACAAAGACATTGGCTGGAATTTTCCTTACCTTGGCGGGTCTGGTGCGGCCAGTGTCCGTGGCGGGTCCCGACCCCGCTGCCGGCTCCATCCCGCCGAACAGAATGAATTTACCTTAATGGGGCCTATTAAGCCTGCCCAGCGCGTGACCCATCCCAATTAGATTGAGCGGGTCTGGTGACATCATTCATAACACGGTTTAAGCTGGGATCCTTAAAGGGACACTGGCCACATTATTATTTAAGATTAATCTAACATGGTGGGTGTTGAATCTTTACTGTATAATCATATAATAAAAGTTATATATGAGTAGCAAAGAAATATTTAAATAAACTTATTAAGTAATATGACTCCATCTACAAAGACGATCAAGTACATAATTTAAAAAAGTACATTAATTGTGAAGTTATTGGTGCTTTAGTCACAAATCTATAGACTTTTGTAACAGTAACTGGTACAAATAAAAGATGTGTGTGTATAGGTAATACATAAAATTAAGCAAATTTTAAATGTAATTGTATAGGGGTGGATTTATAATCTTATGCATGTTCAGCAGAACAGCTGCGGAATCCCTGACAAACAGTGTAAGTGGTGGTCATGTGTTTCTGGGATTTCTGCAGCTCTGCCATTGAAGTTAACAATGGACAAGTGAAAGAACCTCTGCAGAAATTCACCCTAAAATCTCAGATTGAAAAATTAAATTAGTCATATTCAGGGACTGAAAGCAAATTGAACCAGTGGAATAAATGACGAGAATGAAATTGTTACGGTTGATGACTTGATTTAATGTGTAACTGGACAATCACAGTATACCATGAGAAAAACCTGACCAGAAACAATAAAAATGTATTTAAATGGTATATGTCATTTTTTATAGTGCAGATCAATTCACTGCAATTACTGTTGAGTTGGAAGGCAACAGCCGAGAATGGCCAGTGAAAATTAACATTTACCAGTAGCTTTTCAAGTAGAACAGAATCTCCACCAATCTGTTAGCTGATGTAATCAATATGTTTTTATTTTGGTTTGTTTTTCATGCTGTCAAGTAATCAGCTGGAGCAATGGCCACGGAACTCCCGTCTCAGGTTGACAGACGTGATTCCCGAGCTGTGTGAATCCTGTGGCCCTGCAGGGAAATTTAAAAGGTAGGGGGGAAAAGGCTCTGAAGTGCCTGTAAAGTACCTCCTAACTATTTCAATTAGGTGCCTCGCCACTGCAGGTCGGATCGGCTCCAAGCTGACAGACGTGCCTGTGTGAAAGGCACATGGGAGTGAGTTGACAGCAGGTTCCTGACCCGCTGTCAAAAAAATCAACTTTCCCACCCGACCCACCACCGATCGCGCCCATGACCACCACGGAAAATTCAACCCATTGTCTTCAGACCCCATCACAAACTCCATACCCTCGCCACCAACTCCATCTCCTCCCTGGCTACTATCTCAAGCTCAACCTTGGTATTCTGCTTAACACAAGGTAGCTTCCAACACCATGTGTTCTCCTTTAACAAGAGTGCCTACTTCCACATCGATAACATTGCTTGACTCCATCCCCAACTCAGCAGATCTGCTGCTGAAACCCTCAACAATGCCTTTGTCACCTTCAGACTCAATTATTCCAACGCTCTTCTGGCCCACCTTCCATCCTCCATATCCCTAAACATCAGCTCATTTAAAAGTCTGTATTCTATCCCGCACCAAATTCCATTCACCCAGCACCCTGTCCTATATTGGCTGCTAGTCCCTAAATGCCTCAAATTCCACCCCCCCCACCCCCCAACCCTCACTCTCCGTTCTTTTGACTCCAGCCTCGTATGTATCCTCCCTCCCTATGCCTCACCATTGATATTTACCACTTTGGCTCAGTGACCATATTTTTGCTTACACATCTGTGAAGGACTTTGGGACATTTTATTATGCTGTAGGCACCATAACAATGCAAGTTGTTGGTGAGGCTTTCTTGTAAAGATCAGGATTAAGAACAATACAGTTATGTTTGGTTGAAGGGTGATAGACAAATCATGCTTGATTCAAACTGATTTCATCTCCAGACATCTGCGTTCTACCTATCTAACAACTCCAGTGACACGAGCATCTACAAACACATTCTTCGCAAACTTCCCCGAAATCTTCGGTCTGAATTTCTCCCTGTGCGTGCATGTTCCCCCTCAATGTGGGTGGCATTCATGTGGTGTTCTGCACGGCAGACTGGCATTGGCATAATGAAGCTTGCAGAAGATTGACAGGTCTACGCTTACAGATTAAGAACGAACATAAATCTGTAATTTATAAACAATAGGCAGTATCTGTCACATCACCAAGTGCTGGAGATGACGATGTGCATTGAGAATATGCAGGAGATGTTGTTAAGTGAAGGAAAATAATAAGACTGCGTTGAACCTTAATCCTGTGCTGAGGTCTGGAAAAACAACCCAACCAAGTTATTTAGTTTCCAAATAGATTTGTTGTTGCAGTGAAGCATTATGTTAGGTATAAAATTAGAATAACATTAATACTAATAGTCAGCAGCAATACTCACCAGAGTAATCTTTACAGTGACTAATACCTGCATAATATTGCCTTCATTAACTCTTGTGGACTGTTAATACTTAATGAGCTTTCCTTCTGATCCCTGTGGGTTTCACTGGGAGTTGGTTTAAGGCAGTCAGTAATGAGTTCCAAATGTATCTTTATCTTGTACTGTATTTGTAGTGGAGCCATTAAATCGTTTAATGGATAGTCAATTAGGGCAGAATTGGCAGAATGTAGAGTTTGTATCCATATTTATTGCTTACTAAACTTCATGGCATTGATTGTGAAATATTGCAAACATGTCTGAATGTGTATAAACTTGGATATCTTTACAGCGCGTTAAATAAATTTTGTGCATTACATGAGAAGAATTGGTGATTCCGAAGAATTTGAGCAGGTGCGTCCAGCTTTAAGCTTCGCTGATTGAGCTGCCATCATCAATTCCATTTTGTGTTGAGAAAATGCCTCACTTGAGCCAGGATATGTTGGACAAAATAAATGCCTGCTTCCAGCAGCCTGAACAGGCTGTCTGCAGACCATTCCCAGCTTGTGTGCTGGTTATAGTTGAACTTAACCCAATTGTAACCTGAGCAGGGGGTCAAAAAAAATTAGTCAATTAATTGGCTGCTCTCAGCTGCTGTGCCTTCAGTGTCCTCGGGTGTTTTTCTTTTACAGCAATCTCAGTTTGTTATTTCACTCTGAAATATTCTCAAAAGACTATATTATAACTGTCTTTGTAAACAGCAGGGACATAAAAGATGTTCAGTGGGTTACAATAGAATTGCATTTTTGTCCATTGAATGAGGAAAGCTGTAGTGATAAATATAAAAATCTAGTTACCTTTTGTGACTTCTATTTGATTCATTACTTAAATTGAAAAATAGTTGACTTATTTAAAAAACACTTTTCGCATGTCAGCCGTTTTAATAGACCTCTCTTCAGATCTGTTCGGCTGCATACTTGACATCCCCCCCCAAGTGGAGATTTAGGTTGAACAATGTTATGATAAGATAATTGTGCTGTTGGTCACAGAGCCAATGAGACCTTAAGCTCTGTAACTGAATTGTACTTCAAACATATAAACCTTAGAATCATTTTGAAATGCAGTGGGTATGATGTAAATATTGACATTACTATCAATACAGACAACCGCGGTGCATGGTTTTCAGTGCAGAAATAATTTTTAATAAAAGAATTTGCATTTTTCTACCATGGAGCTAAAAATTCTCGCTTGCTTTAAGACCACCAATACAACTTTCTTAGCTTTGATGAGGGAAGGTGACAGCTGACATCACTTAACCTCAATCCCTCTTTAAAAGGCTTTTGAATATGGTGGTTGAAGGACGATTAGAGTCTATTTCCAACAACCCAGCCTCTCGTTGATGCACTTGCTAAGAATAATTCTCATTAATTCTATGATTAGTTGGAGAATAAAAAACAATCATAGGATTAAACCTGTACAATTAGTATATAATGCATATAAATTGAATTGTCAAGAGTGTCAAAAACACACAGTTAAACCAGTGAACTCTGTGCCAGACTTTGTAGCTAAAGGATATTATGGCAGCATATTTGACTACCCAGTGGTAAAATGCAAATAGTGACAAAAACACATGAGCTGGACATGAGCATGACTTCTGTTGGTCAGATAATATTCAGCACCATATGAAACCGGTTTAAGGGTTGTGAAGCAGAAGACCTTTTAGGCTTCTCTTACACATACCACTTCCTCCTTTCCTATTCTCAGACGAGGCCTTGCCCTCAACACCATCCAATTCTCTTCGGTTGAAAATATTGGGCAATCAAGCATATAGACGTATCTCTGAATGTTTTTGATGTCAGTCCCTGGTCACTTTGTCTATCACCAGTGAAGAGGTGTCACCTGGTCTCTAATAAAGCTCCTGTCCGAATATGAAGAATGAAAAAGAACAAGCATTTGCATAATGCCTTCAAATCCTCAAAGCCGATACCCATTGCTTTGAAGTGCAGTCACTCGTGTTATGTAGGCTAACGTGACAAGAATATTGTCCAGGACAACTGCTCTTTTTTGAACTGTGCCATGTAGTCTCTTAGGGCACTTAAACAGGCAGACAGGGTCTCGGCTAAACATCTCTTTCCAAAATCAGAGGTGTCATATTTCATTTCTGGCGTACATGGGTCAGGCGGTGGGCGGGGCATCTGCTCTGCCCACCTGATAAAAATCAATTGCGCCTCCCGCTGATGTTGTGATGTAGGCAGCTTGCCATTTGGGAGAGTGGGAAATCCGGCAGTGCAGAGACTGAAGTGGGTGTGCAGCATGCTGAGATTAACTTATCTCTAGTCTTTCAAATAATCAGGATCAAGTGCAAGCCAATATGGTGGGTATATTGGCCCATATTTTCTGATCGCAGGCCTCCCGCGGGTGGAGGCCTGCGATCTGGAAAAATCTGCGCCCTTACCTGAGGGCTCCCGGGACGCACACACTTCTGATGCTGGGCCTCGCCAAACTCCAAGTGCGCAGGGCCCACGTATCCCAGAGGCGCAGGTAGTTCACAGCGTCCCTGGGATCACATGGGCCATAGGAAGCCAATCACAGAAGGGAATCTCGCTTCATACATTTGACAGGAAGACCTATCAAATATATGAATGGAGATCAATGAAAAAACATAGTAAAACTTTAAATAAATTTTTTAAAAATCATATTTTTAAAATGACTTGAAATTACAATAAATTAAGTATTTTAAACAAAAATTTAATTTTTTGAAAGAAATAATTAAAGTATTTTACAGGGCTAAAAATAAACTTACCTTTTTTTGAAGTATTTTTAAATGATAAATCAGTGAAATTTAAAAAAAAAACTTTTTTTCTACTCTTATCCTGGTAAAAGCAGGCCTTACACCTGCTTTTACCAGGCGTTAAGAATTGTAAGGGTTTTCTGTGGGCAGAGGGTCTCCAAAAAGCGGAACTATCGGCCCGCAGAGGCCCTTCTCCAGAACAGGCGGAGGATCGGTCAAGACTATTCATGCGCTGTGCATGCCTGAAACCGGCATTTCCGATGTCCCTACGGTTGGGTGCACAGCGCGTACCCACCCGTAGGGATCGGAATATCCGGCCCATTGTGTTTAATCGTAGTTTAAGATGGAACACAACACACTAGTTATACAGCTAAAACATATGACCGTGACAAGTAGCTGGTACCGGTCCCGATCGGACAGATGGCTGGCATGCATGAACAGCGCTTCATCTTCCTCTCTCTTCTCCTGAACTGCCCAAGATTGTTAGACCAAAGTCAATATTAACTCCACTCTCAGGAGTCCTTTCTTCACCGCCTGTGCTAGGGGCTTTTTAGGTCTCTCTTTTACACCCTTTTTATGGGGCGGACCTGGGATAGACTACTGACATGTCCATTTAACCTTTAGAGGTTCCCCTTAAAACAAGGTGCCCAATGGCATGTCGAGTTCAATTCAATTCAATTTTATTTGCCATATGTAACCAGTACAAGTACAAGTACAATGGAATGCTTACTCCTCGTAGGGACATGTCAGCTATTTATACAGCGCTGTGTTCAGAAAGTCAGTTCAATGGCTTGCAGTGGCAGTGGGAGCATGATGTCCCTCAGCCGTTCCGTCTTCCTCGTCACCGCGGCCTCCTCCTCACTGTTGCCGGCTCCACGTGTGGTGGCCTGCTTCTCCCGCTCACGATCCGACCTCTGGCCGCCATGCCCGGCTCCCCTCCTCCCAGTCGGACTGCGAGCTTCCCGCCGACGTGCTGCAGCGGGTCGTCGTGGCTGCTGCTGCTGCTGGTTGCGCTGCGCTGCCTCCACCCAACTCGCCGAACACATCGTCAGGATGTGAATGCTCCGATCGCCGCGGCCTCCTCCTCACCATCGCCGGCTCCACGGTCCGACGGCCCGGGGCCTGCTTCTCCCGCTCACGGTTCGGCCTCTGGTTCTTTGTTTAAACCATGGGAAAAGGGTCAACCCTCATGTTATCTCCCACCTGTCAGGGGCCCTTTTGTGCCATTACACATGGTTTCTGTACCTAGCCAATCATGGCCTTACAGCATGTTGAGTACTGTTTTCCCCTTATCTCATCATGTCTTGTCCCCCACCCCAAGCCTGGAGTCTCTTATCTCATACGCATTTTCCAGGAAAATGAAACTTATACATTAACCCATTACTTGTCTCGCGCTTAAACACAGTATTATTCGCGTCACAGTTTCATTCACATAACCATTTACATTTCTAACGAGCAGCACCACAAAGGGGAGGGCTGGAAAGATTTGGGGGAGGAGGTCAATGGAGCAGCAAATTGAAGTGGCAGAGAAATTAAAGAGCACACCAACAGCAAGGAGTTAAACTTAAGGGAACCTTTCAGGCTTAAAAGTTCCCAAAATAATGATGAAAAATAGAAGACTTGTTCCCAGCTTTATACAAATGTAGCTTATCAGCCCTTTAAGGAGCATTGCAAGTTTCCCCCTCTTGACCTGGTTTGAGGTAGTGAGTCAGTTTTATTTTTTTATGTAATTTTTGTCACCCTACCGCCCCATTTGGGCTGGGATTCTGCAGTTAACTGGCCATTTTTTGTTGTTGCCTATTTTAAACGTTTGTTAATTCCCAGCGAATTTACTTGCTCTTCTGTGGAAACATATGTAGGAGATGATTGCTAGATTTGTTGATGGAGTTTCTTGTCTCTCGCTGGTCCGGCATCATCTCTTTATTTACCAATACTGCAAGATGGAATATTTTCACATTAGTGAAATTTCAGTTAGGGTGCCAATGTGGATAGTTTTCTGTCCTTGAATTGATTTCCATGCTAACAGCTGAACGTCTAATGTTAATACGTGGTAAACTCAATTATTTTGTGGTACAATATTCAGGCTGAATGAATGCTGCATGGCTGGTTGAGTAGATTTAACATAACCTCCTGTCATTGCTGTACAATAGAGCCAGTCCGACAAGCTCAATAAGACAGCTCTGTACCTTCGCTATCTTTTCCACAGCTGTAGTTAAAGACTGATTAATGGCATTAATACTCACACAACTAGTTATTGTCGCTTGGAACAGACTTTAATGGCATTACCTTCATAGAACTGATTTGGCAAAGGGATAATTTAGTTTTCTACTTATCCTCTCATTCTCAAAGGCTCCTGATGCCAGCGGCTTGAGATTGAGTGACACACGGGGCGGATATTTTAACGTGTTCCGCCTGTCGGGGAACTGACGGGATTGGGTGAAACATTGGTTTTACTCTCCATTTAGAGTAGTATTAGGCTGGGTGTAAAACCAACGTTCCACCCGATCCCATGGGTTTCCCGCGCATTAAGTTAACATCACCCTGTCAGAGCGCTATTCTTTCCTTTCAAGAACCAAGGTTTGCATCCAGCTCAAATTCTAGGATTAACCTATCATCTTTATGATGATTGACAGGGTTCTAAGTAAATCTGAGCTTGGACAACAGCAACCCAATTTCCGGTGAATATGGTATCACAGCGCAAAATTACCTATAATTTGGAACTAACTGAATAATAAGCAATCTCATCTAGAAAGTCATAAGAATTACTGGTGCATGAAATAGAAATATCACAGAATGTGAAGCAGGTGCCTTACTGAAATAAGGGTTAAAGTACATAGCTAGGGTTGTGAGAAGGATGTTTAACTTACATCTGTCCCAGGATAAGCATCATTTGGGAGTGCTCGATATTGATGAGAAGTGAAAAATGCCTCAATCACCATTAGCAACACCCCTACGTTTCTGCACAAAAAAATTAACCCAAATAACTTTTTCTGGCTTTAAAATAGGCATTTATTGGCACCAATAAAATTCACCATCCATTCAGATGGCACAGCTGAACATGGTAAAATTAGGTGTAAACTTCCAAGGTCAGGTGCGGTTCCAGGTGTCATTCGTTGTGCCATCTCTCAACTAGAAGATGAAATAAGTAAATATCTGTGGTGGCTGTTTTTAATGAATATTATTGCCCATGCAGAATCATCCAGTGATGAAACTAGAATTTGTTGTTTGACCAAATAAGCACAATGCAATGTAAAGCAGCAATACACATATTCACGGTAAAAACAAATTGCACTACATTATTCTTACTGCGTCGAGACAAAATAAGATGGAGCTAAATGAAGTATGCACATTGATTGATTATAATCTCTGATTCTAATAACCACTAATGCTTAACTTGGTGCTGCACAAAGAAGGTCTGAAGATTTGAAGTTTCAAAGCTCTCCTACCATTACATTTTTCTTATCTCTACTGTTGTGGCGCTATAGAATTTCTACTTGCAATTATTTCTTCCTGAAAGCTATCAAAATTGGAAGCGTACGCTGATATTTCTATTTCTGCAGCAAATCATTGATAAGCAACAAGAATGACTTATCTCTTGCCCAAGAATAGACACATCAGTTCCCATTTTATACCAGTCCTGCAACCTGTCACTAAACAGGAACATCTGAAATGATGTCCCCTTATCTGTGACTGTCCCACACAATTATGTGTTGGTACATCAAGTGAACCTGTTTCTGTGAAGTTTGTACAATCTGTGCACTCCTTTAAGGGACTTCTGGAGGTGATAACGCTCAAAACTAAATCAATCACATTCGAGCAAGGAGACAGGTACACTGTGTGTATGAAATACATTTTAACCACTGACATCGCCCCACACAATTCAATTAAATAAAATAACAGATTCATTTTAAGCATGTTACTGGGCACGAGCTGTATAATCAGGGATCCAGGTTATACGCAGTGAGCAAAGAAGCTGGCAGTTTAACTGGAATGTGGGCAACGTTTGCTGATCTTGATCTATTTAAAGTTCCACACACCAGTTTGAAAGATATGAAATACTGTGCTCCACATCACAACGATGGAGACATCATTTTGGGAAGCTTTCCAGCAGGTTAATTCCCCTTGAATAGTTTGAAATGAAAACTCGCGCTTGGAATTTCCGTGGGGATTCTTCCGATGTCCCGCCGTAACGTCGGCCGGCGATCGGCGGAAACTCGGGAGAAACAGCGTAATCATTTCTGCCGTTTCTTCAAGGATTCCACTGAAAGAACAGCTTGCAGCCCCACAGAAGTCTTAGCAAGAAATCAAATACTGAGGGCACTAAGATGCTTGCTTCACACTGATGGCAGACAGCATCCGGTCCCAGCCCACTAATATGTATTCTGCATTCCTTTTAGGACTAGATGCGTAGACTTACACTGTACACGCCTGGTGAACAGAGAGGATGTTTTACTCCTGGAGCAAAGGAGCAAGCTTTGAGGCAAACCACCGTGGAGTGAGAAAAATATGGGAAAGGGTTGACAGTAGGCTGGTATGCAACTATAAGTACTGTTCTCTCTTTTACCAGACAGAGTACTTTAACTCGACAGTATGAGCTGTCATTTGAATTGCTTGAGTATGCTTGTAGCCTGCAGGCATTTTCATCCTCCACCTTTCAACCACCGAGGCTTGAGTAAACTTTGAGACTCTGGCTCCCAGCATGGTTGTTTTTTGAGCCTATTGTCATGTTGTGGCGATGTTTGGATTCTGAAGAGTGTCATGTGTCGGAAGCATCTTTATAACTATTGTAGAAGATAAAGCAATTCTATGCAATATCCCGTTGTATCCCAAGAGGAATAAGCAAGGGCAGGAATAGAGGGCCTGAAGTTGCGTGCTTTGATTTACTGGTGGAATGAATCAATCAAGCTGTATCCTGTAAAGACAGATAGGTTGATTCAATCATTTATTTGTTAGTTTATAAAAATGGTTGACAAAAAGGTCTAATTTTGATATGATTTCTTCTCTTGTCATAAAGGACTCGGTGACAGCAACCTACGAGTTGCAATTCCGGATCTACAGCAGAAAAGAGTGCTATATCATTTTGAATATATAAATAAATATAAGATAGCCACCAATAGGGAAATCAAGAGGAAATTCTTCACCCAGAGTGTGGAACTCGCTTCCATATGGAGTAGTTGAGGCGACTAGCATAGATGCATTTACGGGGAAGCTAGATAAACACGAGGGAGAAAGGAAGAGAAAGTTATACTGATCGTGCTAGATGAAGAGGAGTGGGAGAAGAAATAACAACAGAAAATGCTGGAAAAACTCAGCAGGCCAGGCAACATCCGTGGAGAGAGAAATAGAGTCAACGTTTCAGGTCGAAACCCTTCGTCAGGACTGAAAAAACACAGGAAATGAAACAGATTAAAAGGCCAGTTTGGGGGCTGGGAAATGGGGATGAAAGAACAAAAGAGAAGTGAAGAGACATTAAGAGGTATTCAAAACCAGACGAGCTGGTGATAGGACTAGTGGAGAGACAAAAGACGGCTCTAGATTAGGCTCTAGAATAGGAGACAGCTGCCATGTGGGAGAGAAAAAAAGGGGGAAGGGCACAAAACAAAGGTGTGGATAAAAAATATATATACAAATGTAATTTTTCTTCCCTCTTCTAGGAGTGGGAGGAGGCTCAGATGGAGCAAAAACCAATTGGTACGGACCAGTTCGGCTGAATGGCCTGTTTCTGTGCTGTACATTCTATGTAATTCTATGAATATATATGGCAAGTAAATTCCAGCATAAATAGTTAGTTTTTCGTAGAAAATCTTCTTTTTATCCCACTAAAGTATTTTATTTTGGTGTGACCTACTAGCCAATACTAAATTAAGATTGCACATCAATATGTGAGCGCAAAACTTCTGCTTTCATAACATTTAAACAGTAGAAAATAAAATAAGAATAAAGGAGAGGAGGATGATGGTCGTCTCCTACAAGACAGGACAACACCGTCACCAGTATATGTTTCACTGCCATCATCTGATCGATTACATTTTTAGAACATGTTGCTAGCCGTAAAATAATTCTATCTAAAAACCTGCTCCAGCCTTGTAACTTACTCCACACAATACTATATTTTTACATAGGGTTGAGGGAGTGGATGTTTAGGCCAATGGATGAGGTGACGATCAAGCGGACCACTTTGTCCTGGATGGTTTCGAGCTTCTTGAGTGTTATTGCAGCTGCACCCATCCAGGCAAGTGGAGAGTATGGGACAACACTGCTGACTTGTGCCTTGTAGATGGTGGAGAGGCTTTGGAGAGACAGGAAGAGAACCACTTGTCGCAGAATACCCAACCTCTGACTTGCTGTGTTGTAGGCATTTATGTGGCTGATCCAGTTGAAATAGACGTACACAGAAAGTCATTGAAACGTTAGCTCAGCCTTTTATGCTCAAATGATCTTTCTAAGTCAGGCTTTATAAAAGAGGAAGGTATTGGGGCAGAATGTTCGTTATTGAGAGGGTGAGTCTGCTTCACAACATCACTCATTGTCAGATAGTTTATTAATTTGATAATTCCGTGATGTTCAAAACAGTCTTTATACTGAGAAGCAAAAACTGACATACATCTTAGATAGTCAGTAACTTTTAACAAATAGCAGGTTACTCTGGCAAAATACTGCAGATGCTGGAAATCTGAAATATATATAGAAAATGCTGGAAATACTCAGCAGGTCAGGCAGCATCTCTGGAGAGAGAAAGAGAGTTTAGGGGCTGGATTTTCATTCAGGAGTCGGGAAGGAGGCGGGACTACAACTTTCAGGGTTGTAGTCCTGCCTCCATCGAGATGCGGCCAATCCACATGATTTTAACTTGATTGAACTTGTTGAGCCCGCCCAGCGGGCTCAGCAGGCCAATTAAGGGCCACCCGGCAGGTGACATCACAGACTGAAATTTCATCTGTCAAGACGTTTTGACAGCTGAAATATCAGTGTTTCACAGCTGTTTGAAGCTGTCAAACACTGACAGTCTTACTTCTAACATGAGTCCTTCTCCACAGACTCAGTTAGAACTCTCACCAGCACAGAAAGCTGCAGGCTGTCACTTTTGACAGATCACAGCCATTCTGCTTTCTGTGCCGGTGAGATGAGGGACTCCCCGAACCTAAAGGAAGGAAGGCTGAAAAGGTAAGAAAATATATGTAAAACTTATTTAATCACTTTAGACACACCAAACACACTTACCTTTGCACTCATGCACACATCACTCACCTGAACACTGACATCTCGACCCCTCCAAGCCCTTCAACCCGACGGCCTGACTCCTCCAACTTGGCGTGGTTTGGAGCCGTCGGGAATCCCACAGTTCAAGCTTAAAAATAGGGATTAGGCTAAAAACTGCCTGTTAACTACCTGTTAACAGGCAGTTAATTGGCATTCATCCTTTCCTGCCTCGGGGAGGCGGGTCCCAGTGTGGGGCGGGTACTCGCCTCCTTTGAAACTGGCATGGAGGCGGGTTGGGGCGGGATGGGGTCGGGACCCCCGATTTTGGAAATTTAACCCCCCGCACGCCTCCAATCTCGATTCTACGGCTCAATGAAAATCGAGCCCTTGGTCTCTCAACTCTCAGGTCGATGGCCTATCGTCAGGTCACCGACCTGAAACATTAACTCTGTTTCTCGCTCCACAGATGTTGCCTGGCCTTCTGAGTATTTCCAGCATTTTCTATAGATTACTCTACATTTCTCTCCATTGTGACATTAAGGGGGAAAAATTCAGTATCGCCACGTTTGGAGCGCAATTATCGGCTGGGCACAAATTTTAGCGCCTGGCACTAATTATCGCCTCCGACTGCAAACTTGGCTTCTATCGCTCCTGGAGGTGATTGAAGCACTAAATCAGGTGCTTCACACCTGTCTTAAGGCGCAAAGGCCGAGGAGCGAGGTGCAACTTCAGAGCGTTGGCAAAGCTCATATGATGTCAGTCAGCAATGGAACACAGACACACTGGCACCGGCCACTTCTTAAAGGGAAGGGTCGATCTCGCTCCCCATCCACACCCTGCTCATTGCAGCCTTGAATCTCTGCCTGGAGAGACCTGTACATCAAATCTGCTGGCAAGAACAATGGAGAGGCCCAGGGAAAGAGCTCAGAGTGCAGCCCCCATAGTCTCTTCTAAATCGATGCAAGGAAGGTCAAGTCAAAATGAACCTGCAAAGTGCTGCTCAGTACCCAAAACTCCTTCACACAGCATTGAATCTCTCCAGAAGTCTCTCTCTCAGAATGCGTGGTGCAAAAATGTCGCCGACAAAAAAAGGGCAGGAAGCGGTTGCCTTTAAACAGTGCTCCCCCAGTCCCTTCCCGACTGCAAAACACTCCCCTCAACCTGTCGTTGCTAGTGGCAGGCGGTAAGGCAGGGGGCGCCACTCAGTACCCGGTCCGGGGCGTTGCACGCTTGACTGATGTCACGATCTGCGGGCGTAGGAGATCGTGGCGGTAATGTTTACTGCCGCCACAAAATGTCTGGTCAATTTCGCGAGCGGCGCAAACATCGCCGCGCCCGGGCACTAGTTGTTTTGCGCCCCATTAGCACCCTCTTAGGACACTGACGGGAGGCGCGAAGCAACTGAATTTTTCCCCCTAAGTCTCTAACTTCCCCTATGGGCTGTAAATTTATCAGCTTTGCAAAAAACTTTGCCATCTGCAGTGAGTCAGGAGAGAATAGTTTGAAAATCAATGATTAGTAAGTAAAATTGATTGTTTTTTTCCTATTCTGTTTCATTCTTTAAATCCTGTTCAAAGCATGATTATTGATGAGCCTTTGTTTTTCTTGTCAGGGATAATTTCCTGCAGGCAGTGTTACATGCAAATGTTGTAAATTGTTACTGCCTCGTTACAGTAGAAGCTATTTTTAATTTACTTCTAAAGTGAAAAAAAACAAGCTCATAAAATATGAAATATATTGCTGTGCAGGATATCAGAATTTATATAAACTTCATGACAGTCATGAAATGCGAAACACCACTACATGTAAGAGTCTTTTCTACCCTCTTTATCTTAGATTATTTCAGATTTAGATCACTCTCATGGCTTAGTCCCAACTCCCTATACCTTCAAGAGTGTCTGTCCTTGACTTGAGATCCAGGTAAGCCTTTGCTCACATGCTCAGGGGGAAAGAAAACCGCAAATCCTGTCTGGTAATTGCTTTTAGCTATTGAATGCATCCAGTGCCTCCATAAGATCTCACTCCAATCTTCGAAAGTGGTAGAGCATTATATCTAACCATGTTTCAGCTTAAAATAGCAAGCAAATTTATCTTACAAAAGATGAACTGCATTGACAACAGTCATATCTTATAGTTACATATTTAAAAGAGATACCCTTCTACCTAACCCCTCAAGTCACTAGAATAATACAATTATTGCAGCTCCAAGAACAAAGTTAACTCTTCATAAATAACTTATTTCTTTTTTTATTCATTCACAGAATGTGAGTGTCGCTGGCAAGGCCAGCATTTATTGCCCATCCCTAATTGCCCTTGAGAAGGTGGTGGTGAGCCATCACCTTGAACCACTGCAGTCCGTGTGGTGAAGATACGCCCAGTGCTGTTAGGTACTGTAATAATACACAATATTTATTTCCCCAGTATGCCTTACCAGTGTGAGAGCCCAATTAATCGGTCGTGTTTTCTTGCAAATTCAAAGATATTTTCTGTCTTCCAGGAGTTTCAAACTGACTCCTCTGAGATCTTCAAATAGATTCTTAGAATTAAGCAGAATATATAAATAAATAGCAAAATACTGCAAATGTTAAGAATCTGAAACAAAAACCAAAGAATCTGGAAGTGTACAGGTCAGTCAGCACCTTTGGAAAGAACAGACTGCGTGAAATGAAGGCAAAAAATTCTCGAAGCAGGAAGTGGGACTAATTGGATCGCTCTTCCAAAGAGCTGGCACCAGGCACGATGGGCCAAATGGCCTCCTTCTATGCTGTATGATTCTATGAAATACACAGCACATCAGTCTGAATCTGAAAGGGAAGGACAGATTAAATGTTATTTTGCAAATTATTTCCAGAACTTTCTAAATCCTGAAATTTGAAAAGGAACTGGCAGTCAAATACAAACAGAACCAATCTCACAGAACAATCAAACCGATCAGTGTTTATATTTGAACTATTCCTCTCTCTAGCCCATAACTGACAAAATTTACAATGTTACACCGAAATAAGCTTTGTGCAAGATTCTGTATTACAGTTGTATTTTTCAACTGCTTATGCTCTGTAAATGGGTTTAAAACAAGAGCTATTAAATCAAAATGGCAAAAATACCTTTTTTACTATAACCACCTTATTATCCATAGCTACTGTTATCAGGTGATAACATAAAATGGATGAAAAGTCATTGCTGTAAATTACAAATCATTCCTCTAACATATTCAAAGGACAAATAAATAATGTATTTCCAAAATAATTTTAGGGGTGACAATGTCCCTTTAACTCAAATATTCTGCCTTGTGCAGCAGTACAAATGTTTTGTGTGACTGTCCAGAACAAGACAGATGTCAATAAGTTAGATATTGCTATGATTTTCTTCCACTCGGCTCCTATTCTGCCTTTGCAAAAAAAACAATCTGTGTGTATGATTCTACTTTGCAGCTGGAAGGATTGTACTTGCTGCATCAAGTTCCAGGGACACCT
Organism: Somniosus microcephalus; assembly: GCF_052327205.1. NCBI lineage: Eukaryota > Metazoa > Chordata > Chondrichthyes > Squaliformes > Somniosidae > Somniosus > Somniosus microcephalus. The sequence continues at coordinate 34,977,741 of NC_141012.1, read as the reverse complement.
TGAATTACTGTGTAGAGTTGGAGGTATTGCTTATGGAAGTAGTCAACTGCCTAACATGACCAACAATCTCTTCAATCACCAGCAGATACTGATTTGAGACCCGTTGGGACCAGCCATTTTTTATTTATTTCAGCTCCAATGAAGGGTTACGCCTGAAACATAACCTGTCCTTTTTCTTCAAATTCCTGCCAATCTGCTGTGTATTTCCAGCTCTCAGTGCTTTTACTTCAGATTTCTAACACGTGTGCATTATCTCCAATTCTTATTTATATCTGTGCCTAAAAAAAAGTTGCTTCAAAATAAGGAAGCAGAAGTGACCATCATTTCTGCATAAAACCTTGTTTTAAGGTTGCAGTTATCCTGCCATTTTTGCATCAGTGCAGTTTTGGGTGAATAGTGATGCAAAAGTGGCCTAATAATTCAGAAGATTACTTATCGCACCAAAACGATGAGGTGTGAGACCTCCCCGCACCAGAAAGCCATCTTACATCAATTTGCATTTGCACTGGGTGCAGTATAACTGCAGCCCAAAGAGGATTTTTCTTTTCCTCGTGGTCCCATCAAGATCTTCCAACACTATGCATCATTTGCAGCTCAGAGGACAGGCGACCAACGAGTTTCCATGCACTTGAAATCGATCTGTGTGGTGGCCAACAGCATTCCAGTGAAGGCTCTTCCACCCTTCCCGAGTAGAAGTCCTTGGCACAGCTGAAATCACACATTGGAGTCCTGGGCCATTTCACCACTTCTGAAACAATTTGCTGTCCTTGCGATGTGCTTTTATTGTGTTTTGGGAACCTGGGAAAAACTAACGGAAGCTGATTGAAACCGACACAAATTAGAATCATAGAATCATACAGCACAGAAGGAGACCATTTGGCCCATCGAGTCTGTGCTGGTTGTCTGAAAGAGCTACCAATGAGACCCACTCCACTGCTATTTCCCTGTAGCCCTGCAAATTTGTCCTTTTTAAGTAGAGATCCAATTACCTTTTTGAAAATTACCATGAGTATTTTAATATGTTGGGCCAGAAATTCGCATCCCCGCGGGTGAGTACGCGCTGGGTACTCACGCGTAGGCACATGCGCGGGAAACTGGAACTTCTGTTCCCTTAAAGGAAGGGGTTCACGGGTCGAACGCGTGCACCGGAGAGGCAGCGCGTACACCTGGAACTTCTGTTTTTTTTACAGGTTTCTCCGGGAGGGCAAGTCTCCAGGAGCTATGCTTTTAAAAAGCAGTCACAAGGCCTGCTTTTAACAAGGAAAGCGGTGAATTAAGTAAAATTAAAACATTTTTTCCACAAGTTTATTTTTTTTAAATACTTTAAAGAAAGGTAAGTTTATTTTTAGCCCTGTTAGAAACTGTAATTAATTTTTTCAAAAATTTAAATTATTGTTTAAAATAGTTATTTTATGTAATTTATAGTTATTTTAAAAATGTGATGTTTTTAAAAAAATTTATTTGAAGTTTTAGTTATGTTTTGGGGCCGAATTCTATTCATAGATTTGACAGGTCTTCCTGTCAAATCTATGAATACAGATTCCCTGCTACGATTGGCTCACCATGGCCCATGTGATCCCAGGGAATGCTTTGAACTAACTGCGCCCCGGGATACGCAAGCACTGTGTACCGGCAGCTAGAGCAGGCCCAGGATCGGAATCCCATGCGGGCCCACAGCTCAACGACCGGCGCGCTAGGTAAGTGCAGGTCGGGGGCTTGCACCCGTGGGAAGCCTCCGACCCGAATTTCTGGCTCATAATATATAGAAACATACATAGTTGTATAGATGTAAAAAATGAATGGATATAAGCCTCTATTTTTTTCCTCGTTGGGTCTAAAGGTCCGGGCTATCTCTCCCTAAAGGAAAGGAACAACCCGAGAATGTTACCGTCCTCCAGATAGCGCTTTTAATAAGTTTAGCTAGACTGTAACGTTCCGAATATTATGAGGGTCCGGAAAACTCCCTCAGAATTCTGCAACTCCTCACCAAAGAGTGTACAGAGATTGCATTCGCGAGTTTTTGATACAGAAGTCTTATGTGAGACAATTCTAAAAATATATAGATTTATTAACGAGCCGACATGCAATTTACAGTTGGTGAATCAGTCAATCGCAACATTAACTGTTCTAAAAAGAGAAAAAAATGCCATCTTATTATTAACAGAGAATCTTACTTTTAAATTTTAACTTCACTACAGTATTACAGTTCTTAAAGTTCTCTATACAGGATCTCCATCAATATCAAACACCTTTGATCCCCAAGGTACAAAGAGTTGTAGACTACAGAGCTGCCTCTGTAGCCGAGAATTGCTTTGCCCGATTAAAGCGAGTCTGTTATCCCATTTGAGAGTTCAATATTTATACCCTTTTCCAGTGGTATTTTCTTTAAGGTTTTCTGCTGATGCAAGCTAATTATCCCTAGTCATTTTTCTGCCGACCTCTGCAACTCTTACTGCCACATCAGCTAGAATCCTGTCTCATCTCCAGGTGTTCTAGGGTCACCATATAAAAACGGTGTGAACGGCAGGTGTTCCTTATTTTATGTCATCTTTACGAGGGCAGGTGTTCCTTATCTTATGTGTCAAATTTATGAAGTTTTAATTAGAACACCTTATCCAGGGTGAACCATTGTTTTGTTCCCAAAAGGTCAGCTCGTCGGAGCCCATGCACCTTCTGTTTCAATAAGGATATTTATTCAGGGTCAACAACTGTCTTGTCTCAATAGCCAGAATACTTTCATAGCTATTTCATGGTTCGGTTTCTAAATTTCCAAACCCAGTTTGTCATGTTTTAATAAGGCCAGAATACTTTTATAAGATAGTGTATTTTTCTGAATAGGTTATATGGCTTATTCCTTCACACCCCTTTCTTGACCAAAAATGGGCTCGCGCATCAGGGCAGGGTTTGGTCAATGTTACAATAGTACATTAATTTGTTGAGATTCACAAGAGCCCAAACATGTGCTACATGAAAATTCCTTTAAGCCACCCCAGGACAATGTTTTGCCTTATTTTAAGTTGAACACAAATTAAAAGAATGATAGGTACATTTTCATGCAATTAGCGAAACAACATGTAGTTAGAATGTCCAATTGCCAGATGTATGTTCTGTAGAGGTGAGTTATTCATACGAGTCAAGGAGACGTAATTTGGAGCTGGCTGAAGCTTGACAAGCTGTTCCATCGATCAAGCGTGAGGACAGATTCTTGTTTTCGTAAAGGCCTTGCCAAAAGCTCAGTTGATTCCTTCTCCATCCGCAGTGTTTTCCTCCTTTGTTGAAATAACTTGTTGGTCTTTACTTGTTTTGGTTGTGGCTTTTTGTGAATCCAATTCCTGAGGCATTGCCAAGCATCGTGTGGAGGAGTTGGCGACACTGTCTGGCTGACCGTCCTCAGTAGTTCGATCGCATCCATTTCCTGTGTCGTGCTCCAAGCTGGGTCTTGGAAGACAGTGGTACGACTGCACCTTGTATCGTTCCTCCATTTCAGTATCCCGCAGGACATCTTTTGAGATTGTCTATGGAGACAGTTTTCAGAATATGCTTGCCATTCGGCTGATTAATATGTATTTTAACAGTTCTTTTGTTAATAGCAGAACATATTTGAACAGGTTTTTTCGACTTAGGTCTTAAACCAGGTTTTTGCACGAACTTCTTTTCCTGTACCCATTCTCCTGCTAGGGGTAGCCATGCTTTGTTTGTCAATTTTTTCTGCCTATTTGTCTCCCTTATCCTCTGATCAATTTGATGTATCTCCTCTGTTACTTTTTTTGAATCTAACTGTCACTGTTGGGTCAAGGAATCAGAGAGTGTAGAGGCAATTAAAGAACCATGGGTAAGCGGTGTATGCATCTCAACCCCATACATCAGATAATATGGAGTTTTAGGGGACACAGTCCCTGATGCAGATGCGGGCACATTATTAAGTGATAGCTGCACCTCCGGAATGATGTTGGTCCACTTATTTCCCCTGATTCTCAACAGTTTGACCAGTAGCTTTTTTACTTCCTGGTTTTTACATTCCATCAGCCCCGCTGATTGCGGATGACATGGCGTGCTATGCTCTAACCTAATCCCCCTTTGTTCGCAGTAGTCTTTGAAGACTTTGGAGACAAAGGCTCTGCCTTGATCAGAGTGTAAGATTTTGGGTGCACCAGCTACAGTAATTATGTTAGTAATAGCATTGGCGAGTGCATTTTCCAAAACAGTTTTTGTGGGGACCAGCCAGCAGAAGGAGGTGCATCCATCTACACAAACGAGAACATGTCTGTATCCCAAAGACGGGGGATGTGGTCCAATGAAGTCAATAAAGAATTTTCCCATTGGCTCATCAGCTTTCACAGGAGCCAATGGTGGTGTCTTAATTAGTGATGACTTATTGGTTAAATTGCAGGGCTCACAATTTGCCACGTATGTTTTATAGGCCTTAAGCATGCCTGGCCGCCAATATAAGGGAGTCAATTTGCAGAATGTTGTTCTGGCACCACAATGTGCTTGACCTATGCCCTTGTGAGCTTCTTTTACAAGCTGTTCTCGTTTGTGTCTCGGGGGTACCTCTCAGTTTCCCTTGGGCAACTTAACTAGCACAATACCAGTTGGGCTTTCTGAGTAAAAGTACTTTGATGGATATCCTGGTGGATTCTCTTTTGTTGGGTCTAATAGCTGAATCAGTTCCTCATTCTGATTAGCTGCCCGTTCTGCCCTAGTGATAACACTAATATTGGCAGGCCCCTCTCAAGGTGTCATGCAGACCGAACGTTTTGCTTGTTCATCTGCAAGACTGTTTCCTTTTCAGTGTACTGTCCCAGTGGTATGCCCGTTTACATGAATCACCTGACAATTCTGTTTCTCTATTCTTGAACAATGACTTATGTTTTATGGGTTTACCCTTATGATTGGTAAAGTTTGTTTTTTCCCAGAAAACTAGATCTTGGTTATATCCTCATTTACAATAATCACTATCTGTACAGATTAGTGTGGGTTTAATAGGGTCTGCCTTTTCTAAAGCATACCGTAGTACTGTGGCTTCAGCATATTGCACTGTCTTATGGCCAAGGGGTATGGACGGTAATTCTTCTGGATAAAAAGAATAGGAATCCCAAAAAGTCCCGACTACTATCCCCATCCCAGCTGAGGATTGTTGGGATGTCCCTTTTTTTAATCATCATTGACCATCCATCACAGTAAATGACTTGTTGGTAGCAATTGTTTGAATTTCCTAATAAAAAGACTTGGTCATTTCTGACAGGGCTTGTCATTTCGTCAGGACCTAACCTCGGTTAGGATTTAGTATGAACTTTAAAAGAAATTTCTAGACCTCAATGGTATATTGAGGGAGTTCTGATTTAAGTTCTACAAGAGCTGATCAGGGACTTATCGTCTCTAGAGTCTTAAATCTGGGTCTTAGTACCACTGTCAGTAAAACACTCCTTCTATACTTAACAATCTACGAGATGGATATAGATATAAATATAAGTATAGGGTTCTGTATCAACTCGTTAACACACACGTTGGTCGCCGACTGAAGGGATAATTACTAGTCCTAGCCCCTTTAGGGCTACCCCGGATCAGGCGTATTTCTCAGACGTTCACTTTCAACTAAAGTTTGAGGTAGCCAAATCCTAAAGATGCTTAATTGGGTCTAAAGGTCCGGGCTATCTCTCCCTAAAGGAAAGGAACAACCCGAGAATGTTACCGTCCTTCAGATAGCGCTTTTAATAAGCTTAGCTAGATTGTAACATTCCGGATATTATGAAGGTCCAGAAAACTCCCTTAGAATTCTGCAACTCCTCACCAAAGAGAGTACAGAGATTGAGTTTGCGAGTTTTTGATGAGAGACAATTCCAAAAATATATAGATTTATTAAAGAACCGACATGCAATTTATAGTTGGTGAATCAGTCAACCGCAACATTAACTGTTCTAAAAAGAGAAAAAATGCCATCTTATTATTAACAGAGAATCTTACTTTTAAATCTTAACTTTGCTACAGTATTGCAATTCTTAAAGTTCTCTATAAAGGATCTCCATCAATATCAAATACCTTTGATCCCCGAGGTACAAAGAGTTGTAGACTACAGAGCCGCCTCTGTAGCTGACAATCGCTTTGCCCAATTAAAGCGAGTCTGTTATCCCATTTGAGAGTTCAATATTTATACCCTTTTCCAGTGGTATTTCCTTTAAGGTTTTCTGCTGATGCAAGCTAATTATCCCTCGTCATTTTTCTGCTGACCTCTGCAACTCTTACTGCCACATCAGCGAGAATCCTGTCTCATTTTCAGGAGTTCTAGGGTCACCATATAAAAACGGTGTGAACGTCAAGTGTTCCTTATTTTATGTCATCTTTACGAGGGCAGATGTTCCTTATCTTATGTGCCAACTTTACGAAGTTTAAATTAGAACACCTTATCCAGGGTGAACCATTGTTTTGTTCTCAAAAGGTCAGCTTGTCAGAGCCCATGCACCTTCTGTTTCAATAAGGATATTTATTCAGGGTCAACAGCTGTCTTATCTCAATAGCCAGAATACTTTCATGGTTCGGTTTCTAAATTTCCAAACCCAGTTTGTCATGTTTTAATAAGCCCAGAATTCTTTTATAAGATAATGTACTTTTCTGAATAGGTTATATGGCTTATTCCTTCACATGTCAAGCCATCAGGAGAGTGCTACCCCTCGACCAAATGCGCTCTCATTTGCCTGCTTGAAGATCTCTAAGTATTGTCTGGTAATGCTTTGGTCTCTGATTTTCTCCACCTCAATAGGGAGGTGTGTGTCATCTGCGCATTTATGTTTTGACATACAGTGCCACTGTGTAGCCTATTCTAAGCTTCCTTCTTAGGCAATAACCTCAATGTAGTGAATTCAATGGAAATTTTTATGACCATTATGAATATCAATAATTCTGCTTTCTGTATCACTTAGTAGTGGGCTATACATTGAGTTACAACTCTCTTACCCCCTGTATTGTGCCAGCACTCCATCAGTACTCTATCAGGATCTGGTGATACACAGCTGCCACTTAAACTAGAGATGAAGCATTCACCTGCTTAACCAACCAGATCACCATCTGCAATATGTTGATCTGTAAAATCAAATTTCACGTTGAATAATCACACAGCTGAAGTCAGCAATTTGCAAAAGGAAAGACAAATTCTTTACACAAGTAATGGTTGTTTAGTTTGGTGTTGTGAGACTGAAGCGCATTGAGTGTTGCTGACAGAATATTAATGCTAAAATGAGAATGAATTAGCATAAAATAGCGAAACACATTAAGCCGCATGTGCTGGAATGATAAGGGGATTAAGGAATTCTACAGGGACTCTTCCAAGAATATATCTTTAAATGGAGAAGCGGAGGCAAGATTCTTTTGCAAATGCTTGAACGCAGGGCAAATAAAGCTTACTGGATTTTATTGGCATAGGAGTAACTCATTCACAATTCCAAATGGGTCAAAAGTATCCATGAATATAGGAGGCAAAGGTAGTTTTCAATGTTCTGGTGCTATTTTGCTAATAAACTGGTAAACAATATGTGTCCCAGTACCTTACATACCCAATCCAGAATCAAGTGCCCCCCAATTCAGTACTCACGCAGAAATGGGACCAGTGCTCCAGATTCACAAGCTGCCAGAATGGTCATGGTATAGGAGTTCTAATGGTATCACCACGATCTATGACCCCAATATAGATCGGTTCCAGTTACTCCAAAACCAGTCGGGATCCAGTGTGTTGAGATTCAAGTATCTCTGGTAAACAGGGTCAAGTGCAAACCAATATGGTGGGGATAGCAAAATACTGCAGATGTTGGAAATCCGAAATAACAACAGAAAATGCTGGAAAAACTCAGCAAGTCAGGCAACATCCGTGGAGAGAAATTTGAGTTGACGTTTCGGGTTTGACCCTTCTTCAAAACTGGAGAGAAAAGGAACTAGATCGAAGGCAGGGCTGCGATCGGACAAAAGAATAAAAGAACCAAAAGAAGTAAAAGAGATTAGAAGCTAGACGAGATGGTAATAGGCTGTGATTAGGTGTAAAGTGTACTGGCAGGGCAAAAGATAGCTGCCAGGTGTGAGAGAGAAACAAAAGGAAAGGGGGGGGGGAAAAGGAAAGGAGTGGAAAAATATAAGTGAAAATGAAATAGGGGCCGAGGTTATGATCTGAAATTGTTGAACTCGATATTGAGACCGGAAGGCTGCAGACTGCCTAATCGGAAGATGAGGTGCTGTTCCTCGAGTTTACGTTGAGCTTCCGTGGAACAGTACAAGAGGCCAAGGACGGTGAGGTCCGAGTGGGAATGGAGCGGTGAATTGAAATGACAGGCGACCGGAAGCTCGGGGTCACCCTTACGGACTGAACGGAGGTGTTCCGCAAAGCGGTCACCCAATCTGCGTTTGGTCTCCCCAATGTAGAGGAGACCGCATCGTGAGCAGCGAATACAGTATACTAGATTGCGAGAAGTACAAGTAAATCGCTGTTTCACCTGGAAGGGGTGTTTGGGGCCCTGGACAGTGGGGAGGGGGGAGGTATAGGGGCAGGTGTTGCATCTCCTCCGCTTGCACGGGAAGGTGCCAGGCGAAGGGGAAGGGCTGTTTGGGGTGATAGAGGAGTGGACTAGGGTGTCTCGGAGAGAGCGGTCCCTGCGGAATGCTGAAAGGGGAGGGGAGGGGAAGATACGTTTGGTGGTGGGATCACTTTGGAGGTAGCGGAAATGCCGGAGGATGATCCGTTGAATGTGGAGGCTGGTGGGGTGAAAGGTGAGGACAAGGGGGACCCTATCGTGGTTCCGGGAGGGAGGGGCAGGGGTGAGGGCAGAGGTGCGGGAGATAGAACTGACACGGTCGAGGGCAGTGTCAACCACGGTAGAGGGGAATCCTCGGTTGCGGAAAAAGGAAGACATGTCTGAAGCACTGGTGTGGAAGGTGGCATCGTCGGAGCAGATACGGCGGAGGCGGAGAAACTGGGAGAATGGAATAGAGTCCTTACAGGAAGCGGGGTGGGAGGAAGTGTAGTCCAGGTAGCTGTGGGAGTCAGTGGGCTTGTAGTAAATATTGGTCGATAACCTATCCCCAGAGATGGAGACGGAGAAGTCGAGGAAGGGAAGGGAAGAGTCAGAGATGGACCATGTGAAGGTGAGGGAAGGGTGGAAATTGGAGGCAAAGTGAATGAAATTGTCCAGTTCGGGGCGAGAGCAGGAAACGGCACCGATACAGTCATCAATGTATCGGAAAAAGAGGTGAGGGAGGGGACCCGAGTAGGACTGGAACAAAGATTGTTCCACATAGCCCACGAAAAGGCAGGCATAGCTAGGACCCATGCGGGTACCCATGGCAACACCTTTGATTTGGAGGAAATGAGTGGAGTTAAAGGAGAAGTTGTTCAATGTGAGAACAAGTTCAGCCAGGCGGAGGAGGGTCGTGGTGGATGGGGACTGGTCGGGCCTCTGTTCGAGGAAGAAGCGGAGTGCCCTCAGGCCATCCGGGTGGGGGATGGAGGTGTAGAGGGATTGTACGTCCATGGTGAAAAGGAAGCGGTTGGGGCCAGGAAACTGGAAACTGTTAAAGTGGCGGAGGGCGTCCGATCGCAGCCCTGCCTTCGATCTAGTTCCTTTTCTCTCCAGTTTTGAAGAAGGGTCAAACCCGAAACGTCAACTCAAATTTCTCTCCACGGATGTTGCCTGACTTGCTGAGTTTTTCCAGCATTTTCTGTTGTTAATATGGTGGGGATATTGGCCTAGAAATTGGGTTTTGGCGCAGCGACGGCTTTAGCGCCGGAAGTTAGTGCCGGAGCTAAGTCGCGCTGGGCGGGCCAAAAATTCACTAGTTCTGCGCCCAAACGGCTGCCGGCGCTGCTGAAAGCTGTTTGCGCCTGAAAACTGGCGCTACGCGCTGAATTGCGGTGCTATTCCGGCGCTGCGGCGCCCGCTGCGGTGCGGCAGGTTCGGGAAGTGCAGGCCTCCTCCTTCCCTTAAGGAGGAGCTGCCTGCACCCGGCCGCGGCCCGCGAAAATCATTGTAAAAATGAGCCCGGCACCTCGGACAAGTGCCGGGCTTGCATCTGTCCCGGGGGGTGGGGGGGGAGAAGTCCGGGGAGGGAGCTGCGGCCAGGCGGCCGGCGGGAAAGCGGCCGGCCGCCGCGGGGCCTTTAATGCGCCGGCGCAAAGTCCAGTAAGGCACCTCTGCCAGAACGTTGCTTGCGGCTGCCACGGGCGAGGCGGCCGCAAGTCAATTTCGGAGTTCGGGCGGGTTACCATGGCAACCGGGATGCTGCGCACACCGATGACGTCATCGGTGCCGGCGCAGCGCTAACGGCCTAACGCCGATTTAGGGACCCACTCAATTTCCAAACTGGCCATAACTCCGGCGCTAGGCCCTCTAGCGCCTCAAAAGCGGCGCTAAGCCTACCGAATTTCTAGGCCATTGTGTTTAATCAGATTTTAGGATGGAATATAACACACTAGTAATACAGCAAAAACATACGACCGTGACAAGCAGCTGATATCGGACCTGGTCAGACAGACGGCTGGCATGCGTAAACAGTTCTCTGGCTTCTGGTCTCTCTCTCTTTCTCTCTCTCTCGGGCCTTCGATGGTGAGCATGGGATCACTCTTAAAAAAGCGTTCGACCAGCTGTTCGGCTCTCCCTTCTGCAGTCTGTGGGCAAGTCCTTGGGGGGTCACTTTTTATTCTCTTTTTAGGGGTGGGCCTGAGGCCAAGTTATTGACAAGACCATTTAACCTATAGAGGTTCCTCCAAAACTACTTCAACCAATGACAGCTTAAGTTCTTTGTCTTGGTGTTTGGATGAAAGCCCTCCCCAAAAGAAGGTCTCATTTCTTCATCCAATTTACCTTTCTTGTTTTTACATTTTGAAGGTTCCTCCATTGGAATCCATCTTATCTCTTTTTACTCTCTCCCCCTTTTTCCCAGCAAGTACAAGGCCCGGCCCTGTCCCTCTTAATCATGGCCCCAGCCAGAGCTGTCGTACATTAACCAGTCGCTATCTCACCTTAACCTAGCAAATGGCCCATTCTAAGATGGATACCTTACCCTCCTGAAATTCCTTTCATTCTATGTCTTTTCCTAATTCACTTTTAATTATCTTCACAAGCAGTTCTGCTAAACAAACTCCAAATTCTATCTGTGGAGATTATAATATGGTTATTAGTAATAATGGAAGAAACATAGGCTGGGCCTTCACTGGCCAAATTAAAGATACATTAACAAAGTCAAAACCCTAGCTTACAAACAACAGATAACTAGCTTGGCAGGACCATCCTATGGGCCCCCGTGTGGAATGTTTATGTTTCACCTAATCTAACTGATTAAAAAGACTGTCTCAAATTCTAATGCAAGCTTCCCAGGAAAACAAAACTTATCATTTAAAAGCCATATACATTTTTAGGCACCCCTAGTTTCTAACAAGCGCCAGGTCTTTTTTTTTTATAAATCTAATATTAATAGTATGAGCACTGGATCTCAGTGTCAACTTGCTAAAAGTATGCAGGACAACAGTCTTATAAAGAGATGATCTCGCTACAGAGGTAATGCCAGCTTTGCTAATGCAGCATATACTGTACATATGTGATACAAATCTAGTGTCACTCTTCTAATATCAGCCCCAGTATGGGCGCAGTAGCAGTCAGTCCATCCAGATCTAGCACTACTACCTCTCATACTGGATTGTTGTGTGCATGATGCCAGGCTTAAAGGGATCTTGAATGACCAGCCCCTCCAAAGGTTCTCTGGATTTTTTTCCTCGTTCAGAAACCTTGATGAAGGGCACACCACCTGTTATGAATCTTAGGATCCATGAAGAAAGACTCATGAAATAACACTGGACGGCCAGCTGGTGGCGCCGTCCAACGAGTATCAATACTCGGGCGTGGGCCCAGCTTACCCAGGACATTTTGTAAACAGGAACTAGTGAAAGATAACTAGAACTCCATGTTTTGAAACAAGTTGATTAAAGCCTTGCTTTATACTTGAACCAAGTGCGTAGTGAGTTTTATTACGTCACCACCTAGGTTGAAAAGATTAGGAAGGAAGATGAGGTAAATTAAGAACTTATCTGATGGCAAGGTGGTGTTTTAGAAGTATGTAGATTCTATGAGGAGGGAACACAGAAGGTGGTAAGGATTTGCATAGTTGCATTAGCACTGGGAATGAATGCATTAGAGTGGGATTTGAAGACAGTGATGTTGCAGTTAGGAGAAAGAGCATGTAGGATTGGAGTATGTTGCCATTTCCTCAAAAAGGTTTTGACAAAAACCTATCACCAGTTATCAAATCGTTCTTTATAATTGGCAATAACAGAGCCAGTTTTAGATAACCTTGACTACCAGATTGTAGCACTGCACGCACAGTGATGTGAAACAAGAATGATCTGGATTGGAAAGGGTTAATATGTCTATTGAAAGCCCTCTAAAATATCAGCTCTTCGGGAGGACTGAGTGACGCAGGAGAGCTAATTAATGGTATCCAGGCACAAATACCTGATGCCTAAGTTGCTATGGATACCCTGCAAGGTTTTTGCCCCCCTATAGTTTCACTCCTTCAGTAAGATTGGGTCATTGTAACAGGCATTTATTAAAAAAAAATTTACATTTAGGAAGTATATGGTGCTTTTAAGAAGGAAAAAAATGACTGCAAATGACAGAACTCTGAAATTAAAAACAGGAAATACACAGCTGATCGTAAAGAGAAAAGGCACTTTCATGTTTTGGGTGTCAATACTTCATCAGAACTGGACAGTGGGAAAAAAAGTGAGTCCCTTAATAGAACTGAAGAAAATGAAAGGGAGGGGAAGAAAAACAAATTACAATAGCAAGTCAGGGATGCTGACTCCTGACACAACAGGGCAATTTATGGCTTTAATGTCCAGGTATCTGTGTGAAATACTGGCAAGAGGTGAAAACTGATGGATGCTATACAAAGATGATCTCAATTAAGTCATGGGTAAAAATTTAAAAAATGAATGTATGTGAAGATAGCTGAATGATAATAAAAAGGCTTGGGAAAGATGCACACAAAAAACTGCAAAATGGAGGTGAACAAAGTGGAAGGTAGATGAGAGAAATGGGCAATGAAATGGGGGTGTAACTAAGGTTTGAAGTAGTTAAATTCAGTGTTCATACCAGCGGACTGTAGAGTGCCTGGTAGAAAGATGAGATATGATTCTTTAAGGTAGTGTTGAGCTTAATTGAAGCAGTGTAAGAGGCCAAAGATGGAAAAGTCTGAGTGGGAATGGGAGGGACATTTGAACTGGCAAGCTACAAGATTATCAAAGTGGTGACCCAATCTGTGTTGGGTCTCCTCATTGCGAAAGACACTCTACCAGGAGCATTGAATGCAGCATACTATGTTGGAGGAAGCACATTGAAATTGTTGTCTAAGACAGAAGCATTGTTTTGGGCGCTGGATGATGGTGTTCGAAGAAGGTTTAATCAACAGGTGTTGCATCTGCTACTATTGCACAGGGAAGTGCCTGAGGAACAGCAGTCAGAAGTCAGGGTGATGAAAGGAACATAGGAAAAGGAGTAGATCATTCATCTCCTCGAGCCTATACCGCCATTCAATCAGATCATGGGTGATCTGTACCTTTATTCTATTTGTCTGCCTATGTTCCATATTCCTCACCCAACAAAAATCCATCGACCATCGACTTGGACATGTAAATTGACCCAGCACCCACTGGCTTTTGGGGGAACAAGTTCCAGGTTTCCAGTACTCTTTGTGTGAAAAAGTGCTTCCTGATTTCATTCTTAAATGGCCTAGCTCCAATTTTAAGATTATGTCCTCTTATTTTGGATTTCCACACCAGAGGAAATATTTTCTCTGTATCTACCCTATCTAATCTCTATCATTTTAAATAGCTAAATTGGATCACCCCTCAACCTTCTAAACTCGAGGGATACAAACCAAGTTTATGCAACTTGTCCTCATAGTTTAACCCGGTAAGCTCTGATATCATTCTGGTGGGAACCCAAAATCATCAAAGTGATTAAGAGGTTGACAGATGCAGAAAGAAAATGGACTTGTGCATAAAGAAGAGAGTTAAGATAAAAGGAGACTAGTTCAGTAGGGCAGACGTATGCTATAACAATGGGCTTGTTGGTACAGTCCTATATGTGTATCTTAGGGAAGAGGTAAAAAGTGACTATTTGAGGTTGGGGAAACTACTAGATTGAAGGCAGTGGGAGGAAGAGGTAAAATTGGTGACAGGTCAGGAAATTACGATTTAGTGTTAGGTTCTGGGGTCATGGTCCAGAGGTGGCGAGGAGGAGGTGTCAAGTAGCTGCTGTAATGTATGTACCTTTAAGGGGGGAACTACTTTTTACAGCTCATGTATACTGTAGTACCGGCAGTGACCACACCTGTATATAGCATTGAGTGGTAATCTGTACAGGCAGTTGCAGTGTGAGCCACGTTGAGTAAACACCTGTTGTACCGTTCTCCGCAGTCTGTGTCTTATTATACACGGACATAACAGCTACCATTCAGGCTCAGCCAGGTAGAAGTTCTTCTGTTATGCAACAACAGTGCCAACCTTGTCAGCAGGCTTGCGGAGAGAGAAGCTAAAAGAATGGAGGACAACAAGTCTACAAATTCAGAGGGAGATAGACTGGTGTGAGTAAGGGAGTGGAGAAACTCAGATGGCCAATATCATGATTAAAGAAGACAGTGAGAGGAGACGAGAGACATGGGTTGTGAGAGAGCAGGAAGGTTGGTGACAGGTGAAGGGGGTCATATTGTGGTGATTATGATGCTGTGTTGGCAGCACACCCTCTGATTATTAAGTGCAAGGACAAATATCAGTAAATCAATTTGATAATTTTGCATGAATTATTAGACCATCATCTTTTGGTCACTGTTTTCAGTTTATAGTTTGTTCTTGTAAAATTTATAGACATAAATTTGGTGGAATTAGTGACTGTCCTTCAGAGCAATGATAGTAAATTATTACCCCAAAGATAACGGAAGTACCCAAAGCTACTGACTGATTATTGGAAATGCAGTGCCTTGGTTGCTTAATCTGAAGGCAATATTTCTCACATATAAACTGAACCTGCACTCCAGAGTTTGATGAGAGAGTATGAGCTTTTGTTCCACTGCCTGCTGATATTACAGGCTGAAGACGACACTCACTGATGTAAATTGCCCTTGCATTAATTCTACCACTCGACTGCCTTTCAGGTGGTCATCTCAGCAGCGATAGCCTTAGAGTAATGCTTTGATGCCACGAGCTGGATTTCCATTACAGAAGATAGTCCTACCCATGCTGTGTCCCTTAATATCAGATCAACCTGCTAATGGCTGCCTGAGGAGTAGAATTAACATAGCTTTGTGCCAAGGGAAATGTCAAACTCACCAACAGGTTAACCCGTTAAGTGATTTATAGGGTTTTGGTCTTAGATATAAATGTTATGCTCATTATATTCTGGGTTTAGCCCCTTTTCTATAGTAGGTTGCAAAGTGCAGCTGCAGATAACTTCAGCAAATGTTGATCTGTCAGTTGTTTGACACCAGTGGCTCCTGAGGCTTTGCAAAATTGTTGTGCATCGATAGGCAGGTCACAGATTGCCTCGTGCTTGTTCAAACAGACCTAGATCCACAGCAAATCTGTATTAGGGGCAGAGTTTCAGGTGGCGAGATGAGTGAGAGTTCCACAGCTTTGCAGAAGATATTTTGTGCAAACGTATTGGACTGTTACAGAATATTGAGGTGCAGCCATGGGGTAAGTTGGGCTGGAATGGTCTCTAGCTCTTGTCTTAAAAAGGACTGCCTCCAGAATTCAATTGCTTTCTTCATAGGTCCCAGATAATCTTACAAGAATAGCAAAATATGCCTTCTGATCATACTCCAGCATTTGTTACATTGCTTCAGATCTAGTCTCTTGGTCTGACATGTGCTTTAAAAAAAGCTTCCCATGTTAGTTACTACAGGTAAGTAACCTGCCATTTAAATTTAAAGGTTATCTTTTGAAACATTTCCATTTGTTTTATTGCTGAGACAATTCTTGCCATCAGCCTAGACCTCACTGCTCTTATTTCCTCAGCTGGCTTTCTTAATAAATTCCACTTTAATAACTGGTTGCAATTGGCATGAATACGAAAGCCGTGGTAAAATGTTAGCAACTTATGGAACTGCTACAGTCATAATCTGTGAGAGAAAAAAAATGATGATGTAGAGGGTAGACTTTAGCATGGAGTTGACCATCCTTTTCCCGTCCTTTGATTTGCACGGCTTCAGATTGCATTGAATTCAAGAGGGTTTATTTGCGCCTGTCAAATAGGGTTACGATATTCTATCACTGGGTGGAGAAAAAGCTATGTAAAATGCTGAAGCCGCAGTCAATGAGAAGGAGGGTTAGACTTTCTTGTAGATTGTCACACTTGTACCAACTTTTCCATTCACCTCTCAGTTTGCCTTACGCTAGATTAAATGAGATTACCAAGACAAGGAGACAAATGCTGCTTAAGAGAGGTTGACATTCTTATAAAGTAGAGTTGAGAGAGAAACACCATGGTAAATTTTTCTTAGAGGAGGTATTGAGTTGGTCATCTCAGTTCTGCAGATAACATGGTATCCAGTTTAATCCATATCTGTTGGTATTGGTTTAATTCTACTTGTCTTTCAGATAAGTAGCTCAATGTGCTGCATAGCAGAACACCAGATCACTTTGAAGATATCCACCAGGTCATCGATAAAAGTGAAAAATGGAGTGGGCTGAGCGGGCTTCTCTGAGAAATTGTGTAAGGGTGTTGCAGTAAGACTTAAATCTATTTATCAAAAGGTTTCCTGCTCCTAACTAGATTTTTCTCAAAATGTTCCATTATAGCAATTAACATTTTCCAGTGCACTGTTCGGCATTGTTTCTTTTGTAGATATAATCAACTCACTGTGTAGGCTATCATGAATGCGAGCTATGGGCCTACTTGCTGCTGGAAGCTGCAGTACTGCAGTATTTCTGAACTACAGATCCTGAAGCTCAAGTACTGAATGCTGCAGGCACTCGTATCACTGTTTGTCATTTCAGCTTAATTCATCTCTAATTTTTGCTTGCTGAAGACCCAGCAGTGATAACATTTCAGATCATCACCTTTAGGATTTGTTTCTGATTCTGAACCAGTAATATGGTAAAAATGCTTGCAGCCTTGTTTTCTGGGCGAGGATTGCTTCAGAGGAAAGGCAATTCTATGTGCCTGGTATGACCTGATTGTACAGAAAGTGCACTTGTCTAAATGACAATTCAGAGCTGGAAACAGAATTGTCATAGCTGAAGACAAAGTTGCACATAAAGAACATGTTTCTCACCAGGGTGACGATGTAAGTTTGTTACATACTTACATATTTCTTCTGCTTATACCAAGGAGTAATTCTCTGCAGGAGAAGTCAAATCATATACAGTATGAAGTGGAATTGAAGGCTGTAAATATCTACACATTTGCTAACAGTCTACGGTAACAGGGTACAAAAAAATCTATTGGTGAAAAACCAAAATAGTGAAATAAACAAGTGACAGTCAATCCCACAGTGATTCTGTGATCCAAATAACATCAGAAATAAGAGGATGCAAATCAGCACTTCAGTCTAATGCCATTAAATGGGTGGAATTTATAGTCTATTAATTATTCATATGTGTTCCTGCACAGAGCATGTTGACCTTGTACTTGGGTGATAGCTGCTGCCTGTTACATGCACACTTGACTCCTACATCATTCCTCTCTGGTAATTGTGAAAATTATCCACAGTGACTGTGTTCCTTTGAATGCACAGGCCCCTTGATATATCTATTGATGTAGTGTGAAGAATTCAAGAGAGAAAATTAAAAGCACTGGGGCTGGAGAAAATATATTTTTAATTGAACCGAGTGTATATGCAAGTTTTGAACCTATCCATCAAGCGACATGCATGTAAATGTCCGAGTCATAGTCAACAAAATAATAGTAAAGAGAAAGGGCAAAAAGCCAATCATTTCCAGTGCACTTAGAAGCTCCCCCAGCAACAGAAAAAGGTACATAAAAATAAAAGCCAATCAGAACTTTAACTGACCTGAGAAGCAGCCAAAGAATAATGTGTTTCTAATGGTCCACCTTGGCTTAGTGGTAGCACTCTTGATTTGAGTCAGTAGGTCGTGGCTTCAAGTCCCACTCCAGAGACTTGAGCACATAATCTCGGCTGATACTTCTGTGCAGTACTTAGGGAGTGCTGCACTGTCCGAGATGCTCTTTCAGATGAGACATTAAACCATTTTGGTGGACGTAGAAGATTCCACGGCACTTTTTGAAGAAGAGCAGGGGAGTTCTCCTGTGGTCCTGATCAACATTTTTCCCTCAATCAACATTATGGAAACAGACTCCTTGGTCATTTATCTTGCTGCTGTTGTAAGACTTTGCTGTTTGCAAATTGTCTGTCATGGTTCCTTACATTGCAACAGTGACAACACTTCAACAATACTTCAATGCCTGTGAAGTGCTTTAGGACATCTTGAGATCGTGAATGGTGCTGT
Source organism: Somniosus microcephalus (assembly GCF_052327205.1). Taxonomy (NCBI): domain Eukaryota; kingdom Metazoa; phylum Chordata; class Chondrichthyes; order Squaliformes; family Somniosidae; genus Somniosus; species Somniosus microcephalus. The sequence goes on along the minus strand of NC_141012.1, from coordinate 34,959,242 downwards.
ATAAACCAAATTCTTTGGGGCATGCCAGTTCGCACACAGCTGCACTTTCACAGCAGAATAATACACTATGTGTAACATGGTAAAAATCTCTCTTTATAAAACCACAAATATCCTAGCTTTCCATGACTAAGCAGCATCATGAGAGTCAGTCACACACTCTCCTCCACCTTAGATGCCCTTGTCTTCATTAAAGCCATTACTTGCTCTCACCCTAGTCATTCCCCCGATATGGCCCTCAACTCTGCTCCCTTAAGGCCAAGGGAAGCAGACTCCAACGTCAATGGTGGACAACTGGCTTAACCATCCATCGTCAGATCTGGTTGGATCACATAATGCATTATCGGGTCCTGCTCTCCTTTGCCAAAATTGCTCACTATTCAAAGGTCACCCTGGAATGCAAAGATAACCCCAGTTTTCCTTCTCCACCACAAACGGTCTTCTTAAACCATGCCCCCGTGCCACCTCCACACACACCTCCAATAACAAGTGCAAGGAGCTCATGGACTTTTTTGTTACAAAGCTTCAGACCATCCATTCAGCTGCCTCTGCCGCTTCCCTCCCTTCCCCAACCCACCAGGCCAAACTTCCCCTAATGTTTCCAGCTGCTCTAGCCCTGAACTCAAATCTTCCTCTAGATTCTACCCCAACTCCGATCGTGCTCTCTCCAAGCACATCTTGTCCATGAGACCCACCTTCTGCTCCCTCGATCCAATTCCCACCAAACTGTTGACCACCCAACATCACTTCCTGGCCCCTATGTTAGCTGATGTTGTAAATGGTTCCCTTTCATCAAGTATTGTCCCCCTCCTCTTCAAATCTGCCAGCATCACCTCTCCTCAAAAGAAATACCCTTGACCCCTCTGTCCTTGCAAAATACCACCCCATCTCCAACTGCCCTTGCTGGTTCCATTCTTGTCTATCAAATCATAACCAGAGAATCACCTGCAATGGCATCTCTTCCCACTCCCGCACCATTACCTCTGGAGTCCCTCAAGAATTTATCCTTGGGCCCCTTCTATTTCTCATCTACATGCTGCCCCTCGGCAACACCAGCCGAAAACACAGTGCCAGGTTCCATATGTACGCTGACGACACTCACCTCTCTTGACTCTTCCACTCTCTCTGATTTGTCACACTGCTTGTCTGATATCCATTATTGGATGACCCATCACCCATGTGCTTGCTGACCTACATTGGATCTCGGTCCAGTAACGCCTCAATTTTAAAATTCTCATCCCTATTTTCAAATCCTTCCATGGCCTCACCCTTCCCTATCTCTGTAATCTCCTGCAGCCCTACAAGCCTTCGAGATTTCTGCACTCCTCCAATTCTGGCACCTTACGCATCCCCGATTTTAATTGCTCCACCATTGGCGGCCGTGGTTTCAGCTCCCTTGGCCCTAAGCTCTGGAATTCTCTCCCTAAAACTCTCTGCCTCTCTTCCTCCTTTAAGATGTTCCTTAAAAACAACCTCCACCTGTCTTAATATCTCCTTCTGTGACTCTGTCTAATTTTGATTGATAATGCTCTTCTGAAGCATCTTGGAATGCTTTGCTGTGTTAAATGCGCTTTGTAAATGCAAGTTGTTGTTCTTGAGTCTGCTCGTAACAAAACATAATTGCACACTTTCCTAGACCCTGATATATTACAGGAGGCACGTAATATATTGTAACATGGCACCGTATTTGCAGATATGCACATTCAAAGTCTCACGTAGCTCTGTACATTTGAGTGACACCACACAGTGACTGGATCAATGTACAATGTTGAGGGGTAGGCCAGGGTCTCATTGGGTTCAGGTTCCCATGAGTGTTTACAAGAGTGTTAAGGTGACTCGTCGGGAAGTTTTGTGGGTGGACGCTCTTCATAGTCAGAGTTTTCTGATCAAGCATGAGCAGTCTGCTGAATATGGAAAGGCTGTTTTGGTCCATTTCTGGCCAAATAGTTTCAACGATAAAATATTTACTGCTGAACTCGCCCATCATGCTTAACTGAAGATGTGGTGATAGACATTGGCGGATTACATCATGCCATAAAGTGCATTAGGGAACTATATAAACCATTAAAGAAGATAGTCTAAGCTGACCACAGTGACCTTATAAAGGTCATTTGAGGAAATTATATATGGGAATACATATAAGAGGAAGAAAATCTGTGAAATGCTCACACCTGGCTAGCTGTTAACTGAAGTTGTACGCAGTCTGTTGGAGACCTTCAGAATTTAAAGTTCTTGTTTGGAATCATTCAGCATGTTGTGTCTTTGGAAGGACATGGGTCACAATCGCCATCTAGACTATAATGCCTTGATATCGAGCTATGCAGAAGCTGAGCGCTGTTGAATGAGTTTTTGTGACTGACTGCAAGTATTTGTGCAACAGCATAAATGAATAGTGGTGTGGTAAATGGATAGACTGTGCTGTATTGTGGGCGCATTAGTTACAGGGCTCTGCAGGAGTATTTATAGAGTGCAGCTAAAGTCAGTAAATGGATTTTGAATAAAAATGCATTTCAGGAGGACGAAAAGGAACCTGAAGATTACGGTATGAAACAAAATGCTGCAGCAAAAGCGAAGAACAGTAAAGTGATTAAAATCTCTATTGCATCATCAGTGCAATATTTTTTTTTCTTTCAATTTATAATTCAAGGAATACAAAATAGGATTCTAGTTGTTGTCTGTGTATAAACTAAACCCACAAAATAATGAGAAGTATACAAAAAAAATCCTTGAAACAATGGGGATCATGTAATTAGCTGCATTCTGTTCATTAAATAACCAGCTCATCACAATGGCCCCGAATTTTCTGGGAAATTAACGGCGTTATTGTGAGTACAAAAAAAACATCAATTTGTGGTGAGCAATAGATACCCCACGAGTTGTGAATCACCACAAATTGCTGGATGATTTGCACCACTCTGCCATTAGCCTTGTGAAGACGGGAGCTCACCCTCCACCTGCCCACACGTTTCAAGAAATTGCTGCACTTGCGCTGTTAAAGCAAATTTTAAGCGCGCCTCAGGAATTTAGGACTGGTACTTAACATCGTAAGGACCCTTTTAATTAGATTCATGTTTCAGCATTGCCACACAACCTCATGCCCAGAAAGTGAACAATTGAACTGTGCAGTGTCATTCCTGCAGGTAGTAAATTGTTCCTAGAGGTTTAAAAAATTTTAATTTACATTTTTTTTCTTATCGTTTCCGTCTCTCTTTTCTCTCTCTCTTGTAATCCAATCTTTCTTTCCCTCTATTTATTTCTCTTTCTCTGTCTAATTTGACTCTAATTTGCCTGTTTTCCTTCTTCCTCGTTCATCTGTTTCTTTCTCTATCCTTAAATCTCATTGGTTAAGGGGATATTCTGTGGGTCCCGTCATTCACCAAGGTCCTAAATGCCCCGTTGGCCTCGCCGCGCAGCTTCTGATGAAAGGTCATTGGCCTGAAACGTTAACTCTGTTTCTCTCACCACAGATGCTGCCTGACCTGCTGAGTATTTCCAGCATTTTCTGTTTCACCCAAAATCAGATCACTGCCTTGTAATTCACTGGCAGCCATCACAGGTCCTCAATTCACTTAAAGCGAAGGGTTGAATTGCCATCATTTATCCATTAAGTTCTTCCTTAAGTCGATTTTATTTCTTAAATCAAGTCTCCATTACCAGTAATTATTATTGGTAGCAGTCTTTAATTCAATGATGGGTGTTATGTGCCTGTTGAGTTAGTTATCTTCCCTTCAATAGAAGTTAACAACCAAAGTCACACAATTAACAGGAGTGCTTAAGGTGTAAATAGAGCATGGAATAAAAAGATGAAGTGCCTGGAATACACAGCAGCAATGTCAGTATCTGAGAAAAGATAAATTAATGTTTTGAGTAGTGATTCTTCATCACAACTGGACAGGGAAGGCAGGAAAATGTCTTTACAGGATGGAAAGGGAGCAGAGAACAATAGTAAAGTTCACAGGTCAGATATGCTAAAGACTAAAATTTTCTTATAGTTCTTTAATGGTTTTCCCCTATTTCTCAAGTGCAGTTAGGGATGGGCAATAAATGCTGGCCAGTGATGCCCACATCCTGTGAATGAATTAAAAAAAGATCACTTCAAGCCACATTAGCACACCACCTGACGGCTCATTACAGAGTGGTGTTGCTCAGATACTTGGGCCGGTATTTTCCTTATCTTGGTGGGTCCTGTGCGGCCAGTGTCCGTGGCGAGTCCTGACCCTGCTACTGGCTCCATCCCGCTGTACACAATGAACTTATCTTAATGGGGCCTATTAAACCTGCACAGCGCATTACCCAGCCCAATTAGATGGAGCAGGTCTGGTGACATCATTCATGATGCGTTTTAAGCCGGGATCCTTACTCTACAATAATATATTAAAAGTCATGTATGAGTGACAAAGAAATATTTAGATAATATTATCATTAAGTAATGACGCATCTTCAAATATGATCAAGAACATAATTTAAAAAGTACATTAATTAGAAAGTTATTGGTGCTTTAGTCACAGTTCTATAAACTTTTGTATCAGTAACTAGTACAAATAAATTTTGTGTGTGTATAGGTAATACATAAAATGAAGTAGATTTTAAATGTAATTGTAAAGGGGTGGATTTACAATCTTTTGCAAGTTCAGCAGTAGAGCTGCGGAATCCCTGACAAACAGTCAATGTGTTTCTGGGATTTCTGCAGCTCTTCTGTTGAAGTTAACAATGGACAAGTGAGAGAACCTCTGCAGAAATTCAACCTAAGGTCTCAGACTGAAAAATTAAATAGTCATATTCAGGGACTGAAAGCAAATTGAACCAGTGGAATGAGTGATGAGAATGAACTTGTTACGGTTGGTGACTTGATTTAATGTGTAACTGGACAATCACAGTATACTGTGAGAAAAACCTGACCAGAAACAACACAAAAATGTATTTAAATGGTATATGTCATTTTTATAGTGCAGATCAATTCACTGCAATTACTCAACGTAAGCTCGAGGAACAGCACCTCATCTTTTGATTAAGCACTTTACAGCCTTCTGGACTCAACATAAAGTTCAACAATTTCAGACCATAACCTCTGCCTCTATCCTTTTTTTCCATTTATTTTATTTATTATTTATTTATTTATTTATTTCTCTCTCTCTCACATGGCAGCTGTCTTTCATTCTGCCAGTGCCATTTACACTTCATCTAGAGCCATCTTTTGTTTCTTAACTTACCATCTCCTCTTGCCTTGCACCATCATCCCTTTTGTCTCTTAATCTCTCCTGCCTTCCACCCTATCACAGACCTTCCCTTTTGTTCTTTCCTCCCCTCCGCCCTTTCCCTGCCCCTGCACTTGCTTAAAAACCTGTTCCATCTCCAGCTTTTTCCAGTTCTGATGAAGGGTCATCGACCTGAACTGTTAACTCTGTTTCTCTCTCCACAGATGCTGCCTGACCTGCTGAGTATTTCCAGCATTTTCTGTTTTTATTTCACTGCAATTACTGTTGAGTTGGAAGGCAACAGCTGAGAATGGCCAGTGAAAAATTAACATTTACCAGTAGCTTTTCAAGTAGAACAGAATCTCCATCAATCTGTTAGCTGATGCAACCAACATGTTTTGATTTTGGTTTGCTTTCCATGCTGTCAAGTAATCAGCTGGAGCAATGGCCACTGAACTCATGCCTCAGGTTGACAGATGTGGTTCCCGAGCTGTGTGAATCCCGTGGCCATGCAGGGAAATTTAAAAAGTTGGGGGGAAAAGGCTCTTAAGTGCCTGTAAAGTACCTCATGTTGATTTCAATAGGGTGCCCCGCCACTGCCGGTCAGGTCGGCATCACACTGACAGGTGCACCTGTGGGAAAGGCGCGTGGGAGCGAGATGACAGCGGGTTCCCGACCTGCTGTCAAAAAAACAACTTTCCCACCCAACCCGCCACCAATCGCGCCTGCTACCACCACGGAAAATTCAGCCCGTGGGAGTTGAAGGGGTTGCAGAAAGGATCTGAAAGAGGGGAACAATACACACACACACTGAGTTTTTGTTCTAGTTTTGTTGCATAATTGTAAGATTAATGAACTAACTTTTTAGTTTATGTTGCAGCTTGTCTGAGCTGTGCTGGCTAACTTTGAGTGAGTGATTTCTAATGATAAAACAAGAGACAAAACAAAGAGGTGTAGTCTTCATTATCCATCATGATAGATTCAAGTGGCTAATGGAAATTGTCATACAATTGAGAGTCACCAAATATTTGTGGCAGTTGAATGAAGACATGTGCAATACAAATAAAAATCTTTTGAACTTTGAGATTGATTTATGTCAGAGGAGATTGGAGTTTGTAGGTTCTCTTCTCACCCAAGTCAACTTCTCACCCAAGTCCAGTGCAAATTCTGGGTGATTATCAGGAACACAGGGTCAGTGCTTGGGCCTCAGCTATTCACAATGTACATCAATGATTTGAATGAGGGGACCAAATGCAATATATCCAAGTTTGCTGATGTTATAAAGCTAGGTGGGAATGTAATTTGTGAGGAGGATGCAAAGAGGCTTCAAGGGGATATAGACAGGCTAAGTGAATGGGCAAGAACATGGCAAATGGAATATAATGTGGGGAAATGTGAAGTTAGCCACTTTGGTAGGAAAAATAGAAAAGCAGAGTATTTTTTAAATAGTGAGAGATTGGGAAATGTTGTTGTTCAGAGAGACCTGTGTGTCCTTGTACATGAATCACTGAAAGTTAACATCCAGGTGCAGCAACCAATTAGGAAAGCAAATGGTATGTTGGCCTATATTACAAGAGAGTTTGAGTATAAGAGTAAAGACGTCTTACTGCAATTACATAGGGCCCTGGTGAGACCACACCTGGAGTATTGTGTACAGTTTTGGTCTCCTTACCTAAGGAAGGATATACTTGCCATAGAGGGAGTGCAACAAAGGTTCACCAGACTGATTCATGGGATGGGGGGATTGTTCGATGAGGAGAGATTGAGTAGACTAGGCCTGTATTCTCTGGAGTTTAGAAGAATGAGAGGTGATCTCATTGAAACATACAAAATTCTTACAGGGCTTGACAGGGTAGATGCAGGGAGGATGTTTCCCCTGGCTGGGGAGTCTAGAACCAGGGGTCACAGTCTCAGAATAAGGGGGCGGCCATTTAGGACTGTAATGAGGAAAAATGTCTTCACTCAGAGGGTGGTGAATCTTTGGAATTCTCTACTCCAAAGAGCTGTGGAGGCTCAGTCACTGAGTATATTCAAGACAGAGATCGCTAGATTTTTGAATATTAAGGGAATCAAGGGACATGGGGATAGTGCAGGAAAGTGGAGATGAGGTAGAAGATCAGCCATGATCTTATTGAATGGCATAGCAAGCTCGAAGGGCCAAATGGCCTACTCCTGCTCCTATTTCTTATGTTCACAGATAATTGGGTTGTGGAGAACATAGGTTACTTTGAGTTCTATTTGCTCAGGGATATATTTCAGTGTCAGATGTGAGAGGCCCAGGAAAGAACATGATTTGGATCTTTAGACCAAAAAGTACATGATTAGCTGGCTTTAGTTCTGCAATTGTCTTGTCCTCTAGAGTCCCATGTGAAGGTTTGCAGTATAATGGCCACGAACAGAACACACCAGATCAGCAGTGAGTATCTTCTCCATCTTGTTGAGTGTGAGAGCTCCTCTTTTAATTTCTCTCTCCCCCAGGACAGTATTCTCCACTCCTGTCATTTTGCAGCACGGGTCACCAGATAGTGATTGAGAGGTAACTGTGGCTGTACTTCCCCCTCCCTAGCCTAGGGGTGCTTAGGCTCACTATTGCTTCCCCCCACCCACCTTCCCCACATTGCCCAAGTTGAGGTCATCTAACTCAGCACTGATGAGAAGCATTTTAAGCTGGGACCTTGCTCAGCATCACATCATAGAAACATAGAAACATAGAAGATAGGAGCAGGAGTAGGCCATTCGGGCCCTCGGGCCTGCTCCGCCATTCAATGAGATCATGGCTGATCATCCAAATTCAGTACCCTGTCCCTGCTTTCTCCCCATATCCCTTGATCCCTTTAGCCTTAAGAAATATATCTAACTCCTTCTTGAATATATTTAATGAATTGGCCTCAACTGCCTTCTGTGGTAGAGAATTCCACAGGTTCACCACTCTCTGGGTGAAAAAATTCCTCCTCATCTCTGTCCTAAATGGCTTACCCCTTATCTTTAGACTGTGACCCCTGGTTCTGGACTCCCCCGCCATCAGGAACATCCTTCTTGCATCTAGTCTGTCTAGTCCTGTTAGAATTTTATAAGTTTCAATGAGATCCCCTCTCATTCTTCTAAACTCCAGCGAGTATAAGCCCAATCGATCCAATCTCTCCTCATACATCATTCCTGCCATCCCAAGTATCAGTCTGGTGAATCTTCGCTGCACTCCCTTCATGGCAAGAACATCCTTCCTCAGATAAGGCGACCAAAACTGCACACAATACTCAAGGTGTGGTCTCATGCTGCCACCAGAGAACTAAAGGCCCTGTTTAATTAGCTCTGACACAGTATTCATAGCCAAGAGAGATTGCAGACAGCATTAGATAGTGTTGAAGTGAAGCTGGCAGTTCAGAGAAGCACTCGACTGCCCTAGAAACTATTCTTCCTCTTTTCCTCTGGGGAAGTTTCTTGCTTGTGCTCCCCCCTCTAGGGTTGAAATTGGGAATCGAACAGTTTGTGGAATTGTGGGAGTGATTCCTCATCATGCCATACTCTGATGCAGTGCGTCAATGCGCCAGGTAGCACACCAGTTCATTCCGCAGCAGACTGTAACATTAATATTTCTGCGGAAAAATCCACCTCTGAGCTGGTTATTGCAAAATAGCTGGAAGAACAAGCTCTGCAAAGCCCATATATTTCTGTGGGGATACTGGATAAAGAGCAGGAAATTCTCTCCCTAGACCATGTAAACACTTTGGGGATATTTGTTATGATGCCAATGAAGATATGAATTATATAAGCAAACTACATTTGCCTGACGTACATTACGAGTTTTTGGAGCACAGTGGATAATTAATCATTTCCTTATTTCCTTTTATTTAATTACTAGCTGATGGCCTGTGGCATTGCTCACGGTGAGTCAGAGATTTAATAAGCAGGAGTGTTATCTCACAGGAACTAGTATCCAAGAATGTTGTTTGTATTTTTTTTTACCAAGTAAAATTATTTGTAGGCCCATCTATTAATTAAGTAAAATATAAAACTAGTGAAAGAATGGTGTTTTTAATGAGGTCTACACTACATTTAAAGACACTTAAGAAGCTTAATCTGAGTCTAATTTAGTCAGAAGATGGTCAGTACAGTATGAGATGGATGCAGGCATACCTTCTGAGAAAACAAAACCAGTGGTACATCAATAGCATTCAAAATATTTCCAGGCACAGAAAGGGAGCTTTTAACACATGTGATTACTGCGATTGAACTATAGCTTCGCGTTCGCCATCTAGTTGCAGCTGATTAGTTGGAGTTCAGAAAACGGGACCAGGCCATAAGTTGCATTGATAGTTCAATCTATTAATTATATTATGACAGCAAGCTTTTATCTAAGTACTGTAAATATTCCTGTTAAACCCCGTCCCTTCTCGCTCACTCACATCTCTATACTCACTTCTCAACCCCGTTCTCTGGTCGTACTTTGCTATGTGCCTGTTCCCTCATTAATTTCAGCTCTGAATCAGCCCTGGTTTCCTGCCTTATGATTATAATTGCAAATAGCTTCCTTTTAAATATGAAAAGAATGGGTGTGCTACTGCAGAAGAATATTAAATCAAGTGGTATTTTTCTTCAGAAATTTGCCACCAGGCAATGTTAGCACTATTTGACCAGTTTTCCACACTGTAGCTTACTCTATGATTTCTATAATAGGTACAGTTGTTAAGGGCTTGCAGTTCTAACAACTTCTAATATTTTAAACGTTAATTCATCAGATTGAAATAATTCACCTATCAACTCGTCACATTGCCACAGATGATGATAGAATGGAAATGGTGCTCATGGTTTTGTAATTTTGCAAGCTATGTTACCGTCTTTAGGTCCCCTTGAGCCAACCAGCATTTCAAGCCAAGGTACAGGAAACTCTTTTTTATCCGGCACCGATGGGACCGGCGTGGTGCCGGTTTATCAAAAAGTCCAGATTACAGAGAGGTATAGTAAAAGGTACGAGAGCTCCGTACACGGCCACAGATCCAGGCGTCCCTGTTGCATAGCAACAGGTGCAGGAACCCCGGCCACAGACCAAGCGTCCCTGTTGAATAGCAACAGGTGCAGGAACCCTGGTTACATGGCCACAGATCCAGGAACAGCCACTAATATGAAGTAAAACTTACCTGAACCTACTCCTGAATTTTGCTGGTTAACAGAGATCTCCGGTTATTTAGGTGCCAGTAAATCAAGAGTTTCCTGTAGCAGGCAGACTGGGATCCTGCTTCCAGAATTTGCCACCTCAGTTTTGGAAGCAGTTGCTGGAAGCTACCTCATACTGAATATGACTAGGCTGCCCTGTACTCTTCCCTCACTGTTTACAGACTGTGTCTCCATTTCACAGCTGCTTCAGGTGAGCTGGCCTTCTGAGGGCAGTTGTTGTGCGTGCAAGCTGGCATCTTTCTATTCTGTGCCCAGCTTTAGGAGGCCAATGAGCTGCATCCACTTTTAATTTGACATTGTCACTTAGATTCTCTCCTGAGAAGTGAAGTCACATTGTTCTGATACCAAGATGATGCTCAACTGTATTGTGTTCCTCAGTTATTAACAGGTTAATAAACATCTAATATACACTGACTAAAAAATGCAGTTGATCTAAGCTTGAGTTCATTCAGCATGACAAAATATTGGTTTTGAAACTATCGAATTTATAAATATGCAGGGAGGTCTTCAGTTTTATGATAGCTTAATATTCCCATATTCAATTATTCATTTTAATAATTAGATTTTAAAGTTACCAAACAAATTAAATGGTACAGAATCTAATGTGACTTCTGATGGGAATTCATAAATTATAATATTTTGTGATTTCTGTCAAAAGGTTTATGTAGCATGCAGTTTTTGTGTGTTTTAATGTAGCTTCTGGCACAGGAACAGGAACAGGAGAGTTGCTTTATCCCGCTATTCAAAGATTAAATCTAAAGAAAGATTGGAGAGCCCAATCCCTGCAGCCCCTTTGATTGGAAACCAGCCGTACTCCTCAATTAAACGACAGCTTGAAACTCACAATCTGCTCGCTCATTGTTGTACATTTATTCATGTATTTTATACCAGTAAAATGAAAGCATTACACACACACAAAAAAAATCACCAACGGTTCATGATATATCCAACACCCCAGTGACATCTCAGAGCATTTGAAAAGCAGATCTGATGCTGCAGCTCACCCTCAGCCATGGGAAATAATTCTCCTCATTAGAATATTTGTCTTTTTCAACATCGTTAATGTGCATGGAATGATTACAAGAAACGTGTATAGATTGAACAGAAGATGGATTGTTAAGGTTATATGACACATGATAAGGTTTTAGTAATTCCCTCAAGTCTGTGCTTTTTCTGGATCACGAGTCTCTCAGATTTTGTCTTAACATGGAAGGCCTCTAGACCCAACAAAGCCTGATCTTTGATAAATCTCAACCCCATTTATCTGCATTCTCTTCGTGTTCCTAAATGCTTTTTTTTCTTCATTGTCTTTTAATCCATTTATACTGTAAGCTTCAGTTGCAGCCTTGAAGGTGAAATGGCATGTGCGAAGGTATTGGAGCATGGGTTTGAGTTAAATCCATGAAATAGTTTGTGTGCTGGATGTAAGATGGAAATTGTTTGTGTATAAGCTTGGAGATAGTGATGTACATAGCATGTGTGAGAAGGTGTGTATGTGTTGTGTAAAGTTGAGTTTTGTTTTAAACATTGCTTACCTGTTGTTCAGTGAAGATTGCTTCAGGGTTTTTTGTTTTTTTTATGATGATGTGATGCTTGGCTGTTGTGATTTAGTTTATAATATTGGAAGAAATGGAAGTGCACTTACAGCAGCAGGTATCAGTGTGGCTGGGAGGAATGTGGGTGGAATAGGACTGATGGTTGGTCATAGGGAAGTGAGTGTTTTGGATGGCAAAGTACAGAATGGGATGGATTTGGATGAGGAAGGTCTGCAGGTCAGCGAGAGAGCAGGGATATCGGGCAAGAGGCTGCTGTGTTGGCAATTGTCAGTGTATGGTGGCAGTAAAATAGGGAAAGAGATTGGGCATGATAAACAGCAGCAGGAAGTTTGATGGAGCTTTGGAATAAAGTGGAGAAAACTACGTAAAAAATTACGTGAGAAAGTTATTTTGAGTCCTGGAGGTTTTGAGAAAGAAAAATGGTATCCTGACCACTATGCATTGTACATGTTCAGTTGAGGGTGGGAATGGGTTTTGCTATCATGTTGTCACTCATTGTCACGTTGACACTCACTGCCTAGACTCAGATGAAGAATGATCATTTGAACAAGGGACCAGAGGGCTGCCACCACCCTTGGAACTAAACCCCAGCATGAGTTTGTACATTTAGGAGGGAAGGGGAGACAATGACTTACTGCTTCAGACTTGCACGGTTATACATGAATGGAGTACAGAACCCAATGCATGCCATGATAATTCAGAATGAATCTATGGTAATTGAAAATTGCACATAATGAGTGGATCCAATCAAGCCATTTATATAAGAGCAAATTGACTGTATTTCAGCCTGAGAGCCTGCATTAAAAGGGGGAGGAAAGAGTTCAAAAAGGGAGAACAGCAGCAGGTAGCGAGGGATAACATGATAGCTGTGGTATGATTGCATTATTCAGTCAGTTCTGAGATAAACAGTTGAGGGTAATGTGTTTCCCTCAGTGATGTGACCTAGACCTCGTCAGCAGTGCTTAATCTGTCCTCAGTGCATCAGGATCTGATACCAAAGATCAAATTAATAATTTGACAAAAAAAAATTAGAGAAGTAGCTATCTCCGTAGGACTCAATTACATTCAGAATGTAGCATAGAACTGTAAAATATGGCATGGATCTGAGATACTCCACCCTTCATTTAGATAGGCTATAAAATCGTGCAAGCATTGAGCAAAGAAAAATTCATCTTCATTTCACACCTCGTTGAGTCTTGCCTATATGTATATGTTATTTGAATCTCAAACTGGTGCCACTATGTTTAACTCCTTCTCGCCCAATCTATTATTTTTTATTTATAAGCTTAGATAATATCCCAGATCCATATCCCATTGGGAAAATTCAACAATATCCTACTGGAGTGATGTTAATGACTGTTTATTACAAACACCAAAGCAAGGGCATGTTATATCACTGGCACTAAAATAATCCAGTCTTTTTTACAGGTTGATCTCAGATTATCTATTGCTTTCTGATTAATGTTTCATAATGCACCCACATGAGGCATTTGATGTGTTGATTTTAGATGGATACATATTGTGTAGCCTTAGGAACTATCCTTCAGGCATTTGTGGGTTTCGGATTCAAATCAGACTTCAGAGAATTAAGAACTTGAGTTCTCCAAAGCCTGAATTGGAAGGCTGCATTAAACCACTTAAAATGCTGCTCTTATTATCAGTGAAATCATCTTTATAAGGCTACACTACAGGTTTACAAGTACAAATGAGCAACTGTTATTGGGATTCTGCACTCCAATTTCCTTAGAACTTCAATGACCGGATGAATAGTGATATTGGATGCATACAACACCACAGGTCCTTCTATGGGTCAATTATTTCCTCAGTCCTATATAGGGTTGCAAAATTCTGGGAATTTTTAAAAAAGGAAACTTTCCATGGGAATTTTGGGAATTTACGGGAATTTTGAGTTTTTTTGCACACTGATGGTTTTTGTCTCTGACCCTTATATTATCTTTGTCATCAAAATAGACATACTGTTCCATACAAATAAAACAGGCTTTCAAAGCTTTATTTAGGTTATAATTTTGAACTTTATTGAACTCCCACAAAAAAGACCCATCTAAAATAAAATAAAAAGAGCGTCAGCTTATTGAGCCTGTAATTTGTCCTTATTTTGTCCCTTTGAGTCTTCTACTCATGAGTCTTCTGAGTCTTCTACTCATCATTGCTCCTCCTGATTCTCTGACACTGACTCTGATGTGTCCATTTATTCCTCTGTGTCACTGTCTAGCTGTGTGGTGGACACTTCTGTATCTGGCTCAATAAGTTGTAGATTCGCCCGGATAGCCACCAGTTTCTCCACTCTTTTGTTAGTCAGCCTGTTGCGCACCTTTGTATGCGTATTCCCAAAAAGTGACCAGTTTCGTTCAGAGGCCGCTGATGAAGGTGGGATTTGGAGTATCACCGATGCAGTGGGTGACAGGGCCTCAGATGCACAAAGTCCCTTCCACCAGGTATGTGCACTGATATGCTTGCATGATCCCCATATCCCGTCCCCATTCCAAAGACCTTGCTTGGTAGAGAACTTTGCTAGGCTTCCCAGAGCTTTGCCCATGTCCAGATTGATGTGGCGTGAGAGGGTAGAAATCACACTGTAAGCGCTGTTGATCTGTTCTCCAGAAAGTATTGGTTGCCCAACATTGCTTGGGTCCAGCATGTATGCTGCAGCATGAATCGGCTTGACACAAATTTCTTGACTCGTCTGTATGAATTGAACGATTGCCTTCTCCTCTGCTTTGAGCAGCAGGGATGTGGGTAGGGCAATGCTGATTTCTTCTTTTAAATCAGCAAAAAGCCTGAGAATATCTGACAAGACAGCGTCATCTCCTTCAATCTGAGCAATTGCAGACGCTACTGGTAAGATTAGTTTAAGGCTGCTAACCACTCTCTCCCAAAACACATCATCCAGCAGTATTTTCTTGATGGTGGTTTCCATATCCCCAGACTGGGATATTGCCATTTCTTGCAGCGACTCCTCAGAAGGCTGTTGTACATTAGAAGGCTGTTATACATTATGACAACGCCACCCCAGCTAGTGTTGCTGGGCAGCTTCAGTGTGGTGTTCTTGTTCTTTGTCGTTTGCTTGGAGTTGTAGGTTGCTGCAACTACCTGTTTTCCCCTGACATACTTAACAACTTGCTTGGCTCTCTTGTACAGTGTTTCCATGGTTCTCAAACCCATGATGTCCTTGAGGAGCAGGTTGTGCCCATGAGCTGTGCACCCAATAGACGTAAAATGAGGATAGGCCTCCTCCACTTGAGCCCAAGCAGCCTTCATATTCGCAGCATTGTCAGTAACTACTGCAAAGACCTTTTGTGATCCAAGATCGTTGATGACCGCTTTCAGCTCATCAGCAATGTATGTGCCTGTGTGTCTGTTGTCCTTTGTGTCTGTGCTATTGAAGAATACTGGGAGAGGAGTGGAGACTACGTAGTTTATGATGCCCTCCCCTCGTACATTTGACCACCCATCTGAGATGACTGCAACACAGTCTGCCATCTCTATCGTTTCTTTGAGCTTTCCTTGGACTCTGTTATACTCAGCCTCCAGCAAATAAGTAGACAAAGCATGTCTGGTGGGAGGACAGTATGCAGGGTGAATAACATTGAAAAGTCTCTTCCAGTACACATTGGCTGTGAGCATGAGGGGTGAGCCTGTCGCATATACAACTCGAGCAAAGCACTCATCTGCATTCTTCTGGCTATGGTTATCCATTGTATCAAAGAACCTTCCAAGTGAGCCAGGAGTTGCTGATGATAAGCAGCCTGATGCTGAATGTGAACCATCATCTTCTTGAATGGAAGCAGAGGAACGCTGGGCTGACTGCTGTGAGCCTTGAGTGAAGTTGTTGCATTTGGATAAATGCTGCTGCCTCTTTGTGGCATTCTTTACATATGGCTTTGTACAGTGTTTTCACATGTACACAGTCTTTCCAGCTTTAATGCCTGGGGTAAAATGCTTCCACACATCCGACGGTAAACGTGGCATTGTTCTATGCAGAGAAATAAAGGGCATTCGTCTCTGTGTCGAGCTGCGGTCAATCAGCACGATTGCAACAGGGTGAGTAAATTTTTCCTGATGCGCCATGTGATGGAAGCATGACCTATGCACGCACGACGCTACATCACCAATAAAGGGAGCTAATCGCTCATCCACTCATCCAACCAATCAGGACACATTTGTTCACAGTCACACACAAAACTTGTAATTATTAAAACAAGCCAAATAAGAAGATAAACATATATTGATTAAGAAATTCCTTAATAATTAAGATTCCATCTCTGTTAGTAATTTTAAGAGAGGACCTGTGGGGAAAAAAATGAAAGAAATACTAAAAAAAAATATTATGCTAGCAAAATTCCCAAGCTAAACTTCCCGCGGAAAATTTCTGGAAATTTACCCGAAACTTTCTACCCCTTCGCAACCCTAGTCCTATAAAGGAGCCTCTCTAGCCTGACTGTACCAATTATCGTGATGGGATACACCAGAAATATAAATATATCTTTGCTTTGCTGATCAACCCACTGTATTTTCTGTTTTTATTTCACAAATGTCAGGCAGCATAGACGCTTACACTGGAGAGTTGAAGATGTTGACGTGTAAAGGGACATCTTTCTGCGAATGGACATTCACCTTATTTTAAAGAGAGAGAAACAGTTAAATCCCAAGTGTGCTACTCAATTAGGATGAATTGAAATATTGAGTGTGCTCACACAGACTGGCTAATCTTGGTCGATTTGGATTTGGAATTGGAGTCATTCATAAACCCTATAAATATCATAATAAGAGAAGCACCCATTTAAAACTTGCTCTGACAAAATCAGATCTCTTTGAGACATTCTTATTCTTTAATAAATTGGATCTGCTTTCATAATACTTGATTTTGCATAACAGAAGTTCTTTTCAATACCATGGCCAAACTCAGAGAGAGGTTAGAAATCTTTTCTTTTCAGCAGTATTATTAATAAATCAGAAGAAATATTTTATTCATGTGCTAATTTTATTTTTGTTATCCATTGTAATACTTTGCATTATTCTTGTCCAAATATATTGATGTTCTGTCTGTACAGACATTAGAGACTTTCCAGCCTGCGGCCTTGATAAGATATAATTACTTGCCAGTGCAGCTTCTAAGATCAGAATCAATGGGACTGGGCACAAAAGGTCTGCTCAATCTATATTCGTTAGTATACCTTGATGGTTTAATCATGGAAGAGTTCAAAACTCATTCTTTTAACACTACAGATTTCTTTACTGTTCTGTTCTGATAATAGTTTAGTTTAAAAGCCTGTAACTCCTTCAGTAGTTGGGTTCTGCAAAACATGTTTGATCATTAAGAGTGAAGACAAAATGAATTTGTTGATAAAATATCTGTTTTAAGTGCTTTCTTTTGCTTTCATTGTATTTTTGCTCTATACTGGGGTCTCACTTTTCCATCTATCCTCTCATTTTCTCCTTATTTTGTCTCTTTTTGTAAATAATCTTTTTCTGATGCCTTCAGTGTTCCTGAACTGTGCATGAGCACCTGATGGAGAGGAGAGACAGACAAGCAATGACACTCTGGAGCAAGTAACGGACAGCAGCACAAGTTCCTTCTCTCTCAAGTTTTCACTTCCACTTGGCCGGGCTTGAATGAGGAACTCACCCTGGGGGGGGGGGCCCTCTCCAAACAATGTTGGACTGCAGCTCTTAGATTTCTACTTATGGTTAAGCCGCAGTTAGGATATTAGGGGAGAATTTCCACGGCGTGGGGGTGGGTTGACCTGCTGGTCCTTCATAACTTTGGTGGAAGACACTCTGGAGAAATGCCATGAACTACATTTACACTGTTGTTCTAGTGTTTCCACGGTTCTTCCAAAGAAGGATCTGCAGACAAGTGAAATAACACCCGTGGGAATCCGCCCCCCACCCCACCCCAATTGTGTCCCATTTTGGATACCTTACTTTAGAAACGATGTCAATGCCATGGAAAGGGTTCAGAAGGGGTTCACTAAGATGATACCAGAGATGAAAGGTTTTAATCAGGAGGAGACATTAGAGAAACCGGGGCTCTGTTCATTAGAACAAATAAGGTTAAGAACAGAGCTGATAGAGATGTTCAAAATTATGAGGAGTTTTGAAAAAGTAAATTGGGAAAAAAACTATTTCTACTAGGTTGGTAACTAAAAGGCATAAATTTAAGATTCTCACTAATAGAACAAAGGAAGAGTTTAGGAAAGGGTTGGTAGGACCTGGAATGCTCCCCAGAAAGTGGTGGAAGTAGAATCCATAATAACTTCTAAAAGGGAAGTGGAATGGGACTAAGTTGATGGCTCTTTCAGAGTGCCACCACAAGCACGATAGGCCGAATGGCCTTCTGTGCTGTAACGTTCTATGGTTTTCAAATCTTTCTTTCTTTCTCAGTCTCTCTCTCAAACCAATTAGACAACATATTTTGCAGCAAGGGGGAGTGAATTCAACTTCATATCAATGCAAACTGTGTAGTATTGCTCAAGCACAAAGTACCTGAATCATATTTAGGCAAGCAGAATGAATTTGAAACTTCACCATCCATTCATCCCTTCAACCCCACCCTCTGTCTATCTCTTTCTGCATAAACTAGAAATTACTGTTGGCAATAACAGCTGACAAATGCTTAATGTGTTTGTATGACATTCCCCTGTGCAGTATTTAAAAGGATGTGCTAACCACTTCAAAATAAATGGCTTAATGCCTCCATTGAAATAGCTGACAGATCTTTCCACCCACGTGCCAAATACCTTTACAGCAACCATCTTCTATCTCAGCCCCATTCTCTCTTTCAATACTGCTCTCCCAAACTCTCCCCCTGGTGCCAACCCCCTTTTCTGTCCTAACCTCTTCTCTCTCTTAACCCCCTTCTATGCTCACTCATCCACCTCTCTCAATCCCCTTCTCTCTATTCATCTTCTCTCAACCCCGCTTCTCTCGACCATCACCTCTCTCTCATCTCTAGAGAGAGGTAAAGCACTTCCTTCTATCTCGCTGTCCCATCTCTCCCAGCCCCCCATATCTCATTCTCTCTCAACTCTCCCTTTCCTTTCAATGCCCCCTTCTCTTCTAACCCCTTTATGTCTCTCTACCTTCCTTTTCTCAATCCCTTTTATCTCTCAACCCCTTTTTCTATCTCAAATCCTCCTTTCTCTCCCAAACCCCATCTTTCTCTCCATCCCCTCTTGTTCTCAACTCCCCCCTCTCTCTCAACCACTTACTTTCTCCCTGCCCCCTCTTTCATCTGTCTGAACCCTGTTCACTCTGAACTTCCATTTGCTCTCACCCTATTTTTTACACCTCCATTTATCACCCCATTTCTCTTTCAATCTTTTCTCTCTGAATACCTTTCCCTCGCTCTCAAACCCCATTAATATTCCTTCAAATCCCAACCCAACCCTGTCCCAACTCCCTTCAGTGTCCCAACCCCTACAACCACATTGTCAACCACCCAACCCTCCTCTCACTCTTCACCACCCTCTCACTTTCTCAACCCCCTTTGACTCTCTCACCCCTTCACTCTATCAACCCCCAATCCCACTTCCCCTGTTTCTTAATCTTCTTCCCTTTCACAACCCCGTCCCTCTCGCAACCTCCCTCACTCACGCTGCCTCAACCCACTATCTCTCTACACCCACTCTGTTTCAACTCCCTCTCTCAAACTTTCTTTCAACCCCCCTCTCTCTCAAAACCTCTCTCAGCCTCCTTCTCACTCAACCCCTCTTCTTTCAACCAACTCTATCCAAACCCCTCCACTCGAATCCCTCTTCTGTCTCTCAACCTTTCCTTCTCTCTCATAATCCTCACTTTATGCCCACTACTCTCTCAATCCCCTTTCTTTTTCATCCCCTTTTCCTCTGAGCCCCCTCCCTCTCTCTCTCTGTACCCTCCCTCTTATCCACAACTGCCGTAACCCACTCTGTCAGCTCGCTTCTCTCTCAATCTTCCATTCTCGCTCTAAACCTCTTCTCTCTAACCCAGTCTCTCTTAACATCTCCTGTCTCAATGTTTTCTCTCTCTGACCCCATCCTTCTCTCTCAACTCACTTTTCTCTCAACCCTCTTTCTCTATCAACCCCCTTACTCTAAATATCCAGTCCCTCTCGCAACATTCCCTCCTCACTCTCTCAGCACCTTTTCTCTGTCTCACCCTATCTCTCTCAAGCCCTCTCTCTTTTCACTGCTTCACTCTCAATCTCTCTTTCTTTTTCTCTCTCAGCCCCTTTCTGATGCACAACTTGCAATAGTTTTGTGTTGATAAAATGTGAATTTGAGTTCTCTCAGCCTGTCCCGCACATGTATGCTCTCTCTCTCTTTCTGTCTCACACACACAATCCCCCCTTCTTTGAAGCTTCCCTTATCTCTCTCTACACCCCCTCTTTTTTTCCCACCCTCATTCTAAACCCAATCCCACTCTCTCAGCTCCTCTCAGCCCTTCTCTCTGTACCTCATCTTCTTGTCTCTCAAAGCCCTCTATCATTCAACCATCTCCCTGTCAACCCACCCTCACCCTCAGTCCTCTGTCACTTCTACCCTCCTTTCCTATCTGTTTCTCTCAAAGAGGCTTAGTTTGCATTCAAAATTCATCTTTAAAAAGCAAATTACAAGGAGGAAAGGAGCTGTCTATCTTTATTCACTCCTCCCCTCCTCTCACTGTCTGCGCCTTTGTCAACTGGCATGGCAAGAAGTGTTCACAGAAGATTTTTTATACATTAAAGATATGTACTATTCTTGTGCAGAATGTACTATCTGTCATAAATTTGTTTATGGGTTAGTGAGGATACAAATAGTTTACAGAAAAGGTTTCGTCCTGATAATTCTGTTCCCCAGACTGTTGGCTATTTGCAAGTTCTCATTCATTCCTAATTAATTCTCTCTCTGGATCAGAAGTCCATTATGATTCGTACACTCAAGTATCCTGGCATTGTTCTGCAAGAAAAAAATGCTTGAATAAAGAAAACAATAAGGCAAGATATTGTTATTATGAAGAAATCCAATTAACGAGAATACATAATTTGTACCCAAAATGCTAATAAGAAGTGTGGAAATTCAAATTGCAGCATTTGTTCTAACAATACATTACCACACATAAAAAAAAATCAATTTGCATTCAAGGCAAATCTTCATTTAACAGAAATGTCCCAATTAGAAAAAATAAACCTAATTTGTTTCACTTGGATGACCCTTCATATTTACACATGACTGATGTTGCGGTAAGGATAAACTCTGCAGATTCCAGTAACATTTACAAACTCACTGATCTATTTTGCCCATGCCGTTGCCATATTCGCAAATGTAATAAAAAAATAAGTTAATTATTTGGCTTTGAATTAAACAGAACAAAATTTTGTCAGCGTGAATTATGTAGTTTAATAGTTTGTCAGCTTGCTGAAAGCACTGAATGGCAGCAATCCAATCAAATAAAATAAAATCTTTAACGGAATAAAATTAAAACATTTCTCAGCCAAACCATTCTCATTTTGCATGGGAGTATGGTAGAGTAGTGGTTATGTTACTGGATTAGTAATTAGTAATTAGTGGCCTAATAACTCATTGAACATGAATTCTAATCCCACCCTGACAATTTGAGAATTTGAATTCTCATTAAAAAGAAAATTGGAAATAAAAATCTGGTATCAGTAATATAAAGTAATATTACTTTATGACACTGTTGGAGTGTCATAAAACCTAACTGCTCACTAATGACCTTCAGGGAAGGAAGCCTGGCGTCTTTACCCGCTCTGGCCGATATGTGATTCCAGTCCCACGCTAACATGGTTGACTCTTAACTAAAGTGGCTTAGCAATAAGCCTGCTTTCTCAACTTTACACCTCTGTTCTCAATCTTAGCATTTCTCCATTTCATCTTTCTCACAACTATGTGTTTCTTACTTTTTCTCCATGACCATTTCCACACACCCTCCACTTCAGCTTTGCAGTGACCCAACAAAATTCAGTATTTTTACAAAAAAAAAGAAATAAAAATAATCTTTACCAACCTTCTTTGAGGCAGTAGGGGATAAGGCTTTATTATTGCCTACAATGTCTTTTAAATAAATGACTTGACTTCCTGAAAGGAGCAACCGTCTTCCTTACTGTTCGATGTGACTGGGGGGGGGGGGGGGGGGGAATTTTCCCAGCCCTGGGCAGGCAGGTTTGGAGGCATGACTGCCGGGAAAATGGCAGAAACTGGGAGCGGATACCGACCCCGCTCCCAACCCGCCTCCGTGCCATCTTCCTGGGAGGCGGGTTCCCGACTCGCGCAGGGACCTGTCTCCTCGAGGTGGGAAGGGGATTAGAGCCAATTAACTGCCTGTTAACAAGTAGTTAACAGGCAGTTAAGAAGATTATCCCCATTTTACCCCTGCAAGTGCGGGCTTCCCGACAGAGGCGAACCTCGCCAGGGTCAGCGAGGCGAGCAGTGGGTCTGCGGGGGTCGGAGGTAGGGTTGCAAAGGGGTGGAAAGTTTCCGGTAACTTTCCGGTAAATTTCCAGAAATTTTCCATGGGAAGTTTAGCTTGGGAATTTTGGGAATTTTGCCCAAAAAAGCACATGCTAGCATAATATTGTTTTTTTTGTATTTCTTTCTTTTTTTTCCACAGGTCCTCTCTTAAAATTACTAACAGAGATGGAATCTTAATTATTAAGGAATTTCTTAATCAATATATGTTTATCTTCTTACTTGGCTTGTTTTAATAATTACAAGTTTTGTGTGTGACTGTGAACAAATGTGTCCTGATTGGTTGGATGAGTGGATGAGCGATTAGCTCCCTCTATTTGTAATATTTGCAATTATGATTGGCCTGCAGGCATCTGTAAGACTGCTATAGTTTTTTTAAGATCCAGGTTAGGGGTCCTGAGGGAAGTCATTTTGTTTTCTGCTGGTGTTGTGATGATGCAGTAAGTAAATCAGACTTTATACCAAATAAACCAGTTACTTGTTGAACTCTGTTGTCCTTCAATTTAAAATATACAAAATAATACACTATTGGTGATGTAGCGTCGTGTGTGTACAGGTCATGCTTCCATCACATGGAGCATCAGCAAAAATGTACTCACCCTGTTGCAATCGTGCTGATTGACCGCAGTTCGACACAGAGATGAATGCCCTTTATTTCTCTGCATAGAACAATGCCACGTTTACCGTCGGATGTGTGGAAGCATTTTACCCCAGGCATTAAAGATGGAAAGACTGTGTACATGTGCAAACACTGTAGAAAGCCATATGTAAAGAATGCCACAAAGATGCAGCAGCATTTATCCAAATGCAACAACTTCACTCAAGGCTCACAGCAGTCAGCCCAGCGTTCCTCTGCTTCCATTCAAGAAGATGATGGTTCACATTCAGCATCAGGCTCCTTATCATCAGCAACTCCTGGCCCACTTGGAAGGTTCTTTGATACAATGGATAACCATAGCCAGAAGAATGCAGATGAATGCCTTGCTCGAGCTGTATATGCAACAGGCTCACCCCTCATGCTCACAGCCAATGTGTACTGGAAGAGATTTTTCAATGTTATTCGCCCTGCATACTGTCCTCCCACCAGACATGCTTTGTCTACTTATTTGCTGGAGGCTGAGTATAAAAGAGTCCAAGGAAAGCTCAAAGAAACGATAGCGATGACAGACACGAAGGACAACAGATACACAGGCACATACATTGCTGATGAGCTGAAAGCGGTCATCAACGATCTTGGATCACAAAAGGTCTTTGCAGTAGTTACTGACAATGCTGCGAATATGAAGGCTGCTTGGGCTCAAGTGGAGGAGGCCTACCCTCATATTACGTCTATTGGGTGCGCAGCTCATGGGCTTAACCTGCTCCTCAAGGACATCATGGGTTTGAGAACCATGGAAGCACTGTACAAGAGTCATAGAGTCATAGAGTTATACAGCACGGATAGAGGCCCTTCGGCCCATCGTGTCCGCGCCAGCCATCAAGCCCTGTCTGATCTAATCCCATATTCCAGCATTTGGTCCGTAGCCTTGTATGCTATGGCATTTCAAGTGCTCATCCAAATGCTTCTTAAATGTTGTGAGGGTTCCTGCCTCCACAACCCTTTCAGGCAGTGAGTTCCAGACTCCAACCACCCTCTGGGTGAAAAAGTTCTTTCTCAAATCCCCTCTAAACCTCCCGCCCTTTACCTTGAATCTATGCCCCCTAGTTATTGACCCCTCTACTAAGGGAAAAAGCTCCTCAGCATCCATCCTATCTATGCCCCTCATAATTTTGTACACCTCAATCATGTCCCCCCTCAGCCTCCTCTGCTCCAAGGAAAACAAACCCAATCTGCCCAGTCTCTCTTCATAGCTGAAGCGCTCCAGCCCCGGTAACATCCTGGTGAACCTCCTCTGCACCCTCTCCAACGCGATCACATCCTTCCTGTAGTGTGGCGACCAGAACTGCACACAGTATTCCAGCTGTGGCCTAACCAGTGTTTTATACAGTTCCATCATAACCTCCTTGCTCTTATATTCAATGCCTCGGCTAATGAAGGCAAGTATCCCATATGCCTTTTTTACCACCTTATCCACCTGTTCCGCTGCCTTCAGGGACCTGTGTACTTGCACACCCAGATCCCTCTGACCCTCCGTCTTGCCTAGGGTCTTACCATTCATTGTGTATTCCCTTGCCTTGTTAGTCCCCCCAAAGTGCATCACCTCGCACTTTTCCGGGTTAAATTCCATTTGCCACTGTTCCGCCCATCTGACCAACCCATCTATATCGTCCTGCAGACTGAGGCTACCCTCCTCGCTATTTACCACCCTACCAATTTTTGTATCATCCGCGAACTTACTGATCATATCTTTTACATTCATATCCAAGTCATTAATGTAGACCACAAACAGCAAGGGACCCAGCACCGATCCCTGTGGTACCCCACTGGCCACAGGTTTCCAGTCACAGAAACAACCTTCGACCATCACCCTCTGCCTTCTGTCACTAAGCCAGTTTTGTATCCAATGTGCCAAGGCACCCTGGATTCCATGGGCTCTTACCTTCTTGACCAGTCTCCTGTGGGGGACTTTATCGAAGGCCTTACTGAAATCCATATATACCACATCCGCTGCGTTACCCTCATCCACACACCTAGTCACCCCCTCAAAAAATTCAATCAAATTAGTCAGACATGATCTTCCCTTGACAAAGCCATGTTGACTATCCCTGATTAATCCTTGCCTCTCCAAGTGGAGACAAATTTTGTCCCTCAGAATTTTTTCCAATAATTTTCCTACCACTGATGTTAGGCTCACTGGCCTGTAGTTCCCCGGTTTTTCCCTACTCCCCTTCTTGAATAATGGTACTACTTTAGCGGTTCTCCAGTCCTCTGGCACATCCCCTGTGGCCAGAGAGGTCCTGAATATATGTGTCAGAGCCCCCGCAATCTCTTCCTTTGCCTCACACAGCAGCCTGGGATACATTTCATCCGGGCCTGGGGATTTATCCATTTTTAGGCCAGCTAAAACCGCCAATACCTCCTCCCTCTCGATGTGAATATGTTCAAGCATATCACAGTCCCCCCGCCCTATTTCTATGTCTACATCGTCCTTCTCCATAGTGAAAACAGATGCAAAAAATTCATTTAGAACCCCTCCTACATCTTCCGGCTCCACACACAGATTGCCACTTTTGTTCCTAATGGGCCCTATTTTTTCCCTAGTTATCCTCTTACCCTTAATATACTTATAAAACATCTTAGGATTTTCCTTTATTTTGCTTGCCAGTGTTATTTCATGGCCCCTCCTTGATCTCCTAATTTCTTTTTTAAGTATCCCCCTGCACTTTTTGTACTCCTCTAGGGCTTCCTCCGTCTTTAGCCTTTTGTATCTGCCAAAAGCCCTCTTTTTCCTAATCCATTCTCGTATATCCCCTGACATCCAAGGTTCCCTGTGGTTTTTGGAACCACCCTTGACCTTTACGGGAACATGTTGCCATTGTATGATCTCAATCTCCCTTCTGAAAGCCTCCCATTGCTCTGATGCGGATTTTCCTACAAGTAGCATGATCCCAGTCCATTTTGGCCAGATCCTGCCTTATCCTATTAAAATCGGCCTTCCCCCAATTTAGAACCTTTATTTCCGGCCCATCCCTGTCCTTTTCCATGACCACCTTAAATCTTACCATATTATGGTCACTGTCACCAAAGTGCTCACCTACTAGCACTTTTTCCACTTATAGAATTAGGTCCAGTACCGCCCCCTCTCTTGTAGGACTTTCTACATGCTGGCTCAAAAAGCTCTCCTGGATGCACTTTAAGAATTCTACACCCTCTGAGCCTTTCACACTCTGACTATCCCAGTTAATATTGGGGAAGTTGAAATCCCCCATTATTATTACCCTATTATTTGCACATTTCTCTGAGATTTGCCTACATATCTGTTCCTCTATCTCCCCCTGACTGTTTGGAGGCCTATAGTACACTCCCATCAAAGTGCTTGCCCCCTTTTTGTTTTTAAGCTCCACCCATATGGCCTCATTAGAGGAACCTGCTAATATATCATCCCTCCTTACTGCAGTAATTGACTCCTTAATTAATATTGCGACACCCCCTCCTCTTATACCTCCCCCTCTGTCTCGCCTGAAGATTCTGTACCCCGGAATATTGAGCTGCCAGTCTTGCCCCTCCCTCAATCGTGTCTCCGTGATAGCAACAATATCGTACTCCCATGTGTTTATCAACACCTTCAGTTCATCCACCTTATTTGCAAGACTCCTTGCATTAAAATAGATGCCATCCAGCCTTGCCCTTATATATTTGCCCTGTCTACCAAGCTGACTTGTTTGTTTCTCTATAATTGGCAGCACATCACCCCCTATTTCAGCTCCCCTCTGTATCCCATCCCCCTGCCAAGTTAGTTTAAACCCCCCCCAACAGTGCTAGCAAACCTCCCCGCAAGGATATTTGTCCCGCTCTGGTTCAGGTGCAACCCGTCCGACTTGTACAAGTCCCACCTTTCCCAGAAGCAGGCCCAGTGATCCAGGAAAGTAAAACCCTCCCCCCTACACCAACTCTTTAGCCACGCATTCATCTGCTCTATCCTCCCATTCCTATACTCACTAGCACATGGCACTGGGAGTAATCCAGAGATTACAACCTTTGAGGTCCTGCTCTTTAATCTGTTACCTAGCTCCCTAAATTCTTGATGCAGGACCTCATCCCCCTTCCGACCTATGTCGTTGGTCCCAATGTGGACCACGACCTCTGCCTGCTCACCCTCCCCCTTAAGAATGCCCTGTAGCTGCTCAGTGACATCCCTGACCCTGGCCCCAGGGAGGCAACAAACCATCCTGGAGTCACGTTTGCAGCCACAGAAACGCCTATCTGTTCCCCTTACGATAGAATCCCCTACCACTATTGCTCTCCCACTCTTTTTCCTCCCTTCCTGAGCAGCAGAAGCGTCCCTGGTGCCAGGAAGCTGGCTGCTGCTGCCTTCCCCTGGTGAGTCATCCCCCTCAACAGTATCCAACTTGGTATACCTGTTTGAAAGGGGGATGTCCGCAGGGGGTCCCTGCACTACCTGCCTGCCTTTGTTGCTCCGCCTGATGGTCACCCCCTGTGCTGCCCTACCCTGAGGCGTGAACAACTCGCTAAACGTGCTATCCACGACCCTCTCAGCATCGCGCATGCTCCAAAATTCATCCACCCGCAGCTCGAGCGCCGCAATGCGGTCTACAAGTAGCTGCAGCTGGATGCATTTCCCGCACACATGGTCGTCAGGGACACTGGCAGCATCCCTGACTTCCCATATGGAGCAAGAGGAGCAGAACACGGGTCTGAACTCTCCTGCCATGACTTACTCCTTTAATTAATTAAAACATTTATTCAATACCCCAGTTACAGGTATACTCTAGGGCGCTTTATTTACCAACTATCCCCACTACACCACAGAAATTTAACACCACAGAATTCAAGCTTGTATTGAAAAGAGAGAAATACTCACCAACCAATCACTTACCTGCTCCCTGGTGACGTCACACTTGGATTACTTTTTACCTCTCTCCTGGAACCTGGATTGGTATGCTTCGGGCTGCTCCCGCGCAGGTCCGCTGCTTCTCCGGTCTCGGGGCTGTGGGCCTCGGTGCCTCTGACTGCTCCCTTTTAAGCCTTTAAGCTCTCCCGCCTCGGGCTGCTCCCGCGCAGGTCCGCTGCTTCTCCGGTCTCGGGGCTGTGGGCCTCGGTGCCTCTGACTGCTCCCTCTCAAGCCTTTAAGCTCTCCCGCCTCGGGCTGCTCCCGCGCAGGTCCGCTGCTTCTCCGGTCTCGGGGCTGTGGGCCTCGGTGCCTCTGACTGCTCCCTTTTAAGCCTTTAAGCTCTCCCGCCTCGGGCTGCTCCCGCGCAGGTCCGCTGCTTCTCCGGTCCCAGGGCTGTGGGCCTCGGTGCCTCTGACTGCTCCCTTTTAAGCCTTCAAGCTCTCCCGCCTCGGGCTGCTCCCACGCAGGTCCGCTGCTTCTCCGGTCTCGGGGCTTTGGGCCTCGGTGCCTCTGACTGCTCCCTTTTAAGCCTTCAAGCTCTCCCGCCTCGGGCTGCTCCCGCGCAGGTCCGCTGCTTCTCCGGTCTCGGGGCTGTGGGCCTCGGTGCCTCTGACTGCTCCGTTTTAAGCCTTCAAGCTCTCCCGCCTCGGGCTGCTCCCGCGCAGGTCCGCTGCTTCTCCAGTCTCTGGGCCAAGCAAGTTGTTAAGTATGTCAGGGGAAAACAGGTAGTTGCAGCAACCTACAACTCCAAGCAAATGACCAAGAACAAGAACACCACACTGAAGCTGCCCAACAACACTAGATGGGGTGGTGTTGTCATAATGTACAACAGCCTTCTGGAGGGTAAGGAGTCGCTGCAAGAAATGGCAATATCCCAGTCTGGGGATATGGAAACCACCATCAAGAAAATACTGCTGGATGATGTGTTTTGGGAGAGAGTGGTTAGCAGCCTTAAACTACTCTCACCAGTAGCATCTGCAATTGCTCAGATTGAAGGAGATGACGCTGTCTTGTCAGATGTTCTCAGGCTTTTTACTGATTTAAAAGAACAAATCAGCATTGCCCTACCCACATCCCTGCTGCTCAAAGCAGAGGAGAAGGCAATTGTTCAATTCATACAGACGCGTCAAGAATTTTGTGTCAAGCCGATTCATGCTGCAGCATACATGCTGGACCCAAAGCATGTTGGGAGACCAATACTTTCTGGAGAACAGATCAACAGCGCTTACAGTGTGATTTCTACCCTCTCACACCATCTCAATCTGGATGTGGGCAAAGTTCTGGGAAGTCTGGCAAAGTTCTCTACCAAGCAAGGTCTTTGGAATGGGGATGGGATATGGGAATCATGCAAGCATATCAGTGCACATACCTGGTGGAAGGGACTTTGTGCATCTGAGTCCCTGTCACCTATTGCATCGGTGATACTCCAAATCCCACCTTCATCAGCGGCCTCTGAACGAAACTGGTCACTTTTTGGGAATACGCATGCAAAGGTGCGCAACAGGCTGACTAACAAGAGTGGAGAAACTGGTGGCTATCCGGGCGAACCTACAACTTATTGAGCCAGAAACAGAAGTGTCCACCACACAG
Source organism: Somniosus microcephalus (assembly GCF_052327205.1). Taxonomy (NCBI): domain Eukaryota; kingdom Metazoa; phylum Chordata; class Chondrichthyes; order Squaliformes; family Somniosidae; genus Somniosus; species Somniosus microcephalus. The sequence continues at coordinate 34,929,750 of NC_141012.1, read as the reverse complement.
CTAGACACTGACACAGAGGAGGAAATGGACACGTCAGAGCCAGAGTCAGAGAATCAGGAGGAGCAATGATAAGTAGAAGACTCAGAAGACTCATGAGTAGAAGACTCAAAGGGACAAAATAAGGACAAATTACAGGCTAAATAAGCTGACGCTCTTTTTATTTTATTTTAGATGGATCTTTTTTGTGGGGGTTCAATAAAGTTCAAAATTATAACCTAAATAAAGTTTTGAAAGCCTGTTTTTATTTGTATGGAACAGTATGTCTATTTTGACGACAAAGATAATATAAGGGTCAGAGACAAAAACCATCAGTGTGCAAAAAAACTCAAAATTCCCATAAATTCCCAAAATTCCCAAAAATTCCCATGTAAAGTTTCCTCTTTTAAAAATTCCCAGAATTTTGCAACCCTAGTCGGAGGGATCGAAAAGTCCGCTGTAGAGGTGAGTGATGGGTGCAAGTGTGGAGAGGTAAGTATGAGAGGTGAATGTAAAGTGTTAGAAAAAGTTTACTTACCTTTGTTTCTTCCTGCAGGCTTCAACTGTTGGGGATCTGGAGATGCCTCATCTCAACAGCAGAGATGACAGAATGGCTGCTGCCTTTTCAGATGCAGCAGCCATCTGCTTTCTGCTGAGGAGAGAGGTTTTGGTGAGTCTTCTGTGCAAGGGCTCACCTTAGAACAGAGATTGTCAGTGTTTGATAGCTTCATCTGTCAAAATTTTTTCGACAGATGAAACGTCCTACGCTGACGTCCTCTATCACTGGCTTTCTCTTAATTGGCCGGCTAAGCCCGCAGGAGGTCAATCAAGGGAAAATAGTGTGGGTTGGTCAGACGTCGTTGGGGGCGGGACTGAAACCCAAAAACCAGCAGTCCCGGCCCTAACGCGCCCCCATTGACAAAATCCAGCCCTAGCACTGCTGAGGCAAGATGTGTCTAGATGCATGCTCTCTGCCACTCTCTTGCACAGGGTGACTGACTGAGGTGCATCAGTAGACTCCGCAAGTAACTGTTAATGGTCAAAGTCTGAAGGGGAATTAAACAAGGGATTTGATAGATGAATTCCCATCTTTAATCCCTAAAAAGTATATAATGAAACATATCTCAAATCACAGAAAACTTGCAAAATGCTGTCAGTGACTTAGCATCTCTGAGTGTCTGAGAGATGCTCCATTGATTACAATGTGCAACAGGCTGAACAGCCTTGGGGGAAGGCTAAGAGCAAGCACACAGTTCAACTCTCTCATGTCATGCCTCGCTGCCCTCGATGCATGAAATCATAATGAAAATACAGGAAAAGCATAAGTTAAAAATCATCTTTAAAAAACATGCATTTTATGCCAACATTTAAAAAAAAGTTTTTGCTGGAAATCATTGGCTGATTGTAAATGGATTCTTAAAATGCCTTTAACTGTTCTAAGAACAATCCTAACGGTCGCTGGGCCTATGAGCAGCTGAAAATGAGAGATTTCACTTCTTCACCAAGTTGAAGTTGGGCTCAGTTGATACAACTCTCACAAGGTTATGGGTTCAAGCCCTACATCTGGACTTGAGCACATAATTTAGGATAATCCATCAGTGCAGTACTGAGGGAGTGCGACATTGTCAGAAGTGCTGTCTTTCAGATCTTAGTGAAGGGTGGCTGGCTGCCTGCCTGTTTTGTGGAGGCCAAATGTCCGGCATGGATGGATGGATGGTCAGCCAGAGGTCAAGGGGGCTTAAATTTGGTTTTGGCAAAAGCTACTGGCAGCTTCCCCTTCAGTAACCATTTGTAACGGGTGCTGTGCTGCTGGACTGCCTCATTAACATTAAAGTCGGGCGCTGAATAATTTAACATACATCTTGTGCCCAGGCCATCAATCACTGTTGGACTCTCTGCCATAATTGGGGAATGCCGAGTTCCTCAAGTGCTGCTGTGTTTTTTCCTGGGCACGGCCACCCAACGCGCCTGCTGTCCTATTATCCAACCTGAGATGTTAAACTGAAGTCTTGCCTGCCAGCTTAAGGGTGGGGGTAGGAAATCCTGTGGCATTAAGAAGAGCAGGAGTTTGTGCCAACCAACATTCCTCTCTCAACCAGCACGACCCAAACAAATCCCTGATTATTTGGTCATTAACTGTTTGTGGCAACTTGTGCACAAAGTGGCTGTTAGCTTGCTTACATGAGAACATTAATTGCATTATGCAAGTGATTCATTGGTCATACTTCATTGGCCACAAATGATGTGTGTCATGGCATTATATACATACAAATTCTTTCTTTAATCAGTCTACGGCAGATTTTACCCATGACGCACGATTTCATTAAAAAAGACGGTGAGAAAAGTAACAGGTCCATGCACCACCATTTTGAAAATCCTAAACAACTCTCTAACAATGTAATAGTTTTGGAAAACTTGTTATTTACTTTCAGTTGCTGGTGTAGCTGACAAAAGAGATGACATTAATTGTTTATGCAAAACCTCTCTGCTGCAGCCTAGGACCTTCGCAGAACATTTCTCTATATCTTGTAAAAGCACAGCATGAGATATACTCCTGATTCTTATTTGTCACTGGGAGGAATTGCAATTATCCACATTTGAAATTCATGGGTTTCACAAGTTCCCACTAGAGTGTATGTACTCTTGGAAAATTACAGGCACTTAAGGGCTGTCTAAGGCAGGATAGGTTGAATGCTCTCTGGTGAACTGGCATTTAGAGGTCCGACACTTTTAGGCATGTAGTTCAATTAATATTTTGACAACAGCATTTAAAGTAGGATGGAATTATTTTGTTTTATTCCCAGAATTCTATAATCAGCATAATATTATGTTTATGTATATTATTATGTTTTGTATATTAAATAAATATACTGCTCACAGTGAGTCAGAGGATAGGATATTTTATAACAATGAAGGTGTTATTCCACGTAATGCACAATGTATTATTATCAGGGCAATTCATTTACTATTCTGTTACATCAACAAAACATGATGTACAAAGTGTTACAAGAAGTGAATGTGGTAATTACAAGAAATGTGTGCTGTACACATGTAAAGACTTTCAATGTATTACTAACTGATCTCCCATGGTATTGTTCATGATGTGTCAGAGAATACACAGGTGGATGATGGCTATAGTGTGACAGGAAGTAAGTGTGATGTATACAGGAAGTGTGCACTATATCATTTACCCGAGACAAATTGTGATGCATGAATCTGAAACATAGTATATCTACATTGTATATTGAAATAAACATATACAAGAACATTATTGTATATATTTATTTGACTATATAATGTCAATATACTATTTTTCAGATTCATGCATCACAATTTGTCACATGTAAATTTTTGTGCCACACTTGAAAATAATAATGAAAAAGAAAGCCAATCATTTCCATCCTATGGTGAATCTTCCCCAGCAATAGAACACTAGACCTCAGAATGCAACAGTCCTAACTGGAATGAATCTCTAATGAATTCACTAATTATTCATTACTAATGATTCATTTACTATTATACCCAGGTCCTTTTCATACTCAGCAGTTTTGAGCATGCACCCCTACAGGGTATATATGTGCATGGTGTTGCCCTACCGATTTATCTATATTAATTAATTAATTAAATTAAAAGCTCCTTCTGCCAGATATGGGCCCATTCTCCCCTCACAGCTTGGTCTCCCTGCAATCTATTTTCCTCATCTAAGGTCCTTACACCCACATGCATCTTTGTATTACCAGCAAACTTGTGGAAAGGTCCCTTGATGCCTTGATTTAGATGATAAAGATGGTGAAGGTCAATGATCCTAACATTGAGCCCTATGGGACTGCACTAGTAACCGGTCCCCACACAGAACCACGACCATTAATAACGACCTTCTGTCTATGAGAATGCAACCAGTTCCTTCTCCAACCCAGAATTTTCCCATTACTCACATTATTCCTGCCTTTCTTCAGAATTATAAGTATATAATCAAGCTTTTTTAACTGGCACATAAAACGCTTACAGGGGATGTAATAAAGGTTTTAAAAATGATGAGAGTGTAATTAGTGCACGAGTGTTTCCACCATTTGGTGAATTGGTAACAAGACAATAGAGACTCAGGACTATCATAAGAAGAATGAAAAGGGGAAGTTAGAAGATTTATTTTTCACACAGAATGTTTTTAGAACATGGCTTTGGGTCTTTAAGTCACACCAAGGATAACCATGCAAGGGTTAATGAGAATATCGGTCCGTGTATTCCAAGTGCTACCTGGAGATGTGGGCAGTTTTCATCTCATTAATGCCCCATTTGCATTTGAAAAACAGAGAGGTAGTGAAACCAGAATTAAGGAGCTCCTGGAAGTGCCAACTTACCGTCAAGTTGATACCCATTAAAACTTTCAGGCAGCAAGAGTTCCTGCCTAACACTGGCAGGGGCCTCATGCATAAATGCAAATTATTGTCAAATGATGTCATTTAGACCCTGATGTCATTTTAATCTCTGCCAGCAACAGTACCACTACTTCCAGCTCCTACCTACCAACCATGGGTGATACAAGTAGGGAGGCAGCCATTTCTCGTGATAGTTAAAGGAATCCTCTGCTGCTGGCGGGTAAAATCTCAACAGTTTTGGGAGACGGTGGGCTGGATTTTGTCAATGGGGAGCTTTTGGAGGCGGGACTCCCACTTGTTGGGTTTTAGTCCCGCCTCCATCGACTTGTGGCCAACCTATGCTATCTTCTCAGCAGGCCAATTAAGGGAAAGCCAGTTACAGGTGATGTCAGCGAGTGCCGTTTTTTCCTAAGGAGGCTGAAGGGATGTAACCTGTCACCCCTGATCCTCTCTAACTTTTACCGCTGCACAATAGAGAGCACCCTGACGAACTGTATCACAGTATGGTATGGCAGCTGTAGCTACTATGACCGGAAAGCCCTGCAGCGGGTAGTCAAAACTGCCCAACGCATTACCGGCACCCGGCTACCGACCATAGAGCACATATACCAGAAACGCTGTCTACGGAGGTCACGGACCATCATCAAAGACCCTACCCACCCCAGCCACAGTCTGTTTGCCCTCCTGCCATCTGGGAGACGCTACAGATGCATTCGCACCCGAACGGCCAGATTTAGGACCAGCTTCTTTCCCAGGGCTGTCATCCCACTGAACTCCACAAATAAACGCTAAAGCCTGCACATCTGCCAATGCACTTTATTATGGTTATGTTTATGTTAATGTATTACAAGCCAAATGAATGTTGAATGTTTAAATGTCTTAATCTAAATGTACACTCTCGGGAGCCGCAAGCCTACATTTCGTTGTACTGCACTTGTGCACTAACAATGACAATAAAGTTGATTATGATCTGTCAAGAGCTTTTGACAGATGGAATGTCATCGCTTGACGGCTCTGTGAAGCTGTCAAACACTGACAATCTGCCTTCTAAGTTGTGTCTTTACTCAAGACTCAATTAGAAAGCCTTCCTGACCAGAAAGCAGAAGGCTGCAGCTTTTGACAGTTCAGCGGCCATTCTGCTTTCTGTGCCGGTGAGCTGAGGGACTCCCGAGACCTGAAGGGAGGAAGCCTGCAGGAAGAAGTAAGGGTAAGTAAAACTTATTAAAACACTTTACACACACCTCACACACTTACCTCTGCACACATACACCCATTACTCACCTGCACACCAGACATCTCGGCCCTTCCAACCCCTGCAGACCGACGGCCCGCCTCGCTGACCCTGGCGAGGTTCGGAGCCGTCCGAAAGCCCACACTTCAGGGCTCAAAAATAGGGATTAGCCAAAAAACTGCCTGTTAACTATCTGCTAACAGGCAGTTAATTGGCATTAACCCCCTTCGCGCCTCGAGGAGGCGGGACCCGGCACGGGTCGGCTACCCGTCTCCTGGCAAGATGGCATGGAGGTGGGTTGGGCACCCGCCCCCAAATTCTGCCATTTTCCCGGCAGACCTGCCTCCAGCAAAATCCAGCCCTGGTGTCCTTGCGTTTGCTTGTGGGGTTTTTTCACCTTAAACAAATAAAAGTGCTTGCAATTGCTGCTGAACAGTTACTGAGCATTTGGCAGTGCACCTCTTTCTTCATTTGGGTCCTTCTAGGAATCCCACTTTGGGAATAGGAGGAGGAGGACCAGGAGAAGGGAGCAAACAGAGCTGCAGCTGTAGGGAGAGCAAGTAGCAGAAGATGAGCTCAGAGGAATCCTTGCCGTCCCAACAGAGGTTATAAGCCTAAGACAACATAGCTGTAGTTCTTAGAGGAGCTGTGCATAAGGAGGCTTTAATTCCCTAAAGAGACTGTGACAGAGTTGGGTGGATTGTAACCAGCTGTCAGAGCTAGCACAGCATTGCCTGTTACAGTTGAGGACACTCCAAATTTCTTTGACTCCAGCTCCTTCCAGGCTGCTACAGGGGATATCAGCATTATCTGCAGACTCAGCTTGTCTTAAGCAGGTGATTGCGTTTGCTCTAGCAAACATGGTATCCTTCTTCACTTTCCTTCTGAACATCCAGAAGCAGGGGGCAGGATTTTCATTGGGCCGTGGAGGCGGGATTGGAGGCGTGTGGGGGTTAAAATCTCGAAACCGGGGGGGGGGGGGCACGAACCCATCCCGCCTCCAACCCGCCTCCATGCCAGTTTCAAAGGAGGCGGATACCCACCCTGCAGTGGGACCCGCCTCCTTGAGGCGGGAAGGGAATGAGTGACAACTGCCTGTCGGGAAGAAGGCGGGACTTCCCCTTTCGGGTTTCTGACCCGCCTACTTCGACATCCGGCCAATCCACGTGATTTTCCCTTGATTGACCTTGTTGAGCCTGCCCAGTGGGCTCAGCAGGCCAATTAAGGGCCACCTGGCAACAGGTGACGTCACAGACTGCAATTTCATCTGTCAAGATTTCTGACATGAAATATCAGTGTTTCACAGCTGTTTGAAGCTGTCAAACACTGACACTCTGATTTCTAAGCTGAGTCCTTCTACGCAGACTCAGTTAGAAATCTCAGCAGCACTAAAAGCTGAAGGCTGTCACTTTTCACAGATCGCAGCCGCTCAGCTTTAAGTTCCGGCTGACTGATGCGCTCCCGACGGCTACAGGAAGAAAGGCTGTGAAGGTAAGTACAGGTAAGTAAAAGTTCTTTACACACTTTAGACACACCAAACACACTTACCTTTACACTCATGCACCCATCACTCACCTGCGCGCCGACATCGCGACCCCTCCAACTCATTCAACCCGACGGCCCGCCGCTCCAACCTGGCGTGGTTTGGAGCCGTTGGGAAACCCACACGAAACCCCTCAAAATAGGGATTAGGCTAAAAACTGCCTGTTAACTACCGGCATTTAATTGGCACTAATCCCTTCCCGCCTGGTTTCGGCGGGTCTCGGTGCGGGGTGGGTACCTGCCGCCCCTGAAACTTACGTGGGGCGGGGTTTTGGGCGGGATGGTGTTGGGACCCCCAAAGTCGGGATTTTCCCCTCCCCACACGCCTGAAACCCCGCCTGACGTCTCCCCGAAAATCTAGCCCCTTTCTTCAGAACTGGAAGAAGTTAGAGATGTAACAGTTTATAAACAAGTACAGAGCCAGAGAAAAAGAGGGGAGGAAAGAACAAAGGGAAAGGTCTGTGAAAGGGTGGAGGGCAGGAGTGATTAAATGACAAAATGGATGATGGCATAAGGCAAAAGCATGGGGTGGGGGGGGGTGGAGGTAATAGGACAAGTAAAGAAACAGAAGATGGGTCTAGAGGATGTGTGAATGATAACAGCAAAACCAATACCAGCACCCGCAGTTCGAGCAAAATCAGAGGGGTAGTTATGATCTGAAGTTGTTGAAATCAATGTTGAGACCGTAAAGTGCCTAATTGATAGATTAGGTGCTGTTCCTTGAGCTTGCATTGGGCTTCATTGGAACAGTGTGGGCCTTTCCCTTTTTCTTTCCTCCCCCCTTTCACTAGCTCTGATATAGAACACATTGGCATTACAAGTTTATATTGGGTTGGTTAAAATCCCCCTTGAGCGCAACCTCTCTGTACTATCCTTATCGCTTCCTATCAGCTCTCCTATTTGTTTTTGGCCTGGTTCAATATAACAAATCAATAGAATTATCTTTAGCCCCTTTTTCACTATGTACTAATTTTAACAGATCATTTACAGAGTGAGTCCACTTCTTATTTACCCAACAATACTGTTGCTTTTACAAGAATCTCGCATCATCTGAATCTATAACCTTGACATCATAATAAACAGTCAGTGATAGCTTTAAATAACAACTCGTAATTTATTTACTGAAGTACTTAAAGTTGTTTTCACTGTATTTTCAGCAGGAAGAATTAAATGTTTGCGCATCTGCCGTGGTGACATGTCTTCTCCCGAGGAGCACTGACTTCCTTCTGGGAAACCATATGTGCAGTCAGAAATTAACTAGAGACACGGGGTTGGGGAAGTGAAGAGAAAACCTGCACCATATTACAGCAGTTGGGTTCTATTGCAAATGCTCGTCTGAGGTGCTGCACTGAAATGATTCATGCACAATTACTGCGTGTCTTCAGTAATATTTTGAGTGATGATTGTTATTATCCAGTGTGTTGGTTTCTAGGTTGACCATATGGGTTCATCAGCATAGGGGACTAACTAAAATACAAGCAACTGTTTAAACACCCCACGAAGAGAGAGTTGAATTTCCATTTTGAAAGAACACATTCAAATGAAACTACAGATGGCCAAGATATTTTTTAACTCTTGGCCTGCCTAACATAGAATTAGTTGCATATCCTTGCTGCAATTGTCATTCTGCAAGGTAAGAATGAATAATCTCTCACTGAAGAGATCAGCAAATTAAAATTCTTTGTTTTGAGCTGCAGATCATTGTGAGGTTATTAAGGCTTGAAGTGAGGCTATTGAGGCTTGAAGTGGGTAAGAACAGCACAGAGAACATTGTGGGTCTTTTTTGTATTCAGTGGCTGTGAGATCAATTGTTCCACCTTGTGTCTATGCCCACGACTTGATTACAGTCAGTTCGTCAAGGGCAACGAGTCTCTTCAGCAGCATGCTGTTGTTTCAAGTTAAGTCGTGCCACATTGTTGGGAATGGAAAATTATTTACTCTGTGAGGCCCAGAATACACTCCTGGGGCTGGATTTTACCTGCCGAGACGAGTTGGGGGCGGGACTGCTGCCTTCCAGGTTCTTGTCCCGCCCCCAGCGATGTCTGACGAATAGCCACTATTTTCCCTTGATTGGCCTTGTTAAGCCCGCCCTGCGGGCTTGCCGGCCAATTAAGGGAAAGCCTGTGTCAGATGACGTCAGTGCATAATGCTTCATCTGCTAGTTTTCTTAAAGCAACAGGCCCCATAATTTTTTGACAGATGAATTGTCAGTGTTTGACATCATTGAGGTGCTGTCAAACACTGACAATCACTGTCCAAAGGTGAGCCCTTGGACCCAGGCTCACCAATGACTCTCTCCTTAGGAGAAAACAGATGGCAGCTGCATGTGAGATTGCAGAAGCCACCTGTCAATTCTCCCGATCAGATGAGGCTTCACAGAAACATCAAATCTTGTCACCTGCAGATACATATAAACAGAATAAAAATATTTCTCTCCCTACATTCTCTCACCTGTCATACTTACCTGTGCACCATTGCACCCATCATACTACCTCTGCAGCTGTCATTTACACACTTAAACTGCAGCAGACCCACAGCTCGCCTCGCTGACCCTGGCGGGGTTTCCCGCCATAGGGAAGCTCGCATCAGCAGGCGGAAAATGGGAAAAACCTCGTAACTGCCTGTTAACTGGCAGTTAATTGGCTCTAATCCCCTTCCTGTTGCTAGGAGACAGGTCCCTGCGCGATTCGGGGACCCGCCTCCCGGGAAGATGGTTTGGAGGCAGGTTGGGAGTGGGCTTGGGACCCGCTCCCAATTTTTCCCATTTTTCCCAGCAGTCCCGACTCCAAATCCACCTCCTCAGGGCTGGTAAAATCCAGCCCCCTGCACTCCATTGGCACAGCTGCATCACACTATCTGGGACAAGGAGCTGAGGTCTGCTGTATCCCGTTTGTCCATGGTACGAAGTGCTTGTGCACAAGTTGTGAGCAAGCCTCATTTCATGCCAAAATATTTAAAAGAGCACATGCACCATAATGCAGAATTCATGCAAACTTTGCTCTTTTTTACCTCAGCCACCTGGAATAGGATCCATGGGCAGATGAGTTCTTAAAATGGGGAAAAAATTCAGTGTTTAAAGCACACTTTTAGCGCAGTCATGCTATTATTGAATGTTTTCCCTTTTTTGATATTAAAAACTTTCACATTCAGCAAATTTTGGGAGCGCCTTTTTTTTTTACTTAAAGGAAGTCTGTTTTTAAAATGCCTCAAATATAGTATTTCATGGGTTCGGTAGTACAAGATGAAAGAAGGATGCTGAGATCAGCAGGCCACAAACCCTATGGTGCATACTTTGTCTCACCATCCTGTTGATGACCAAGGACAACTGCCTCAGAGTTCAGTAAGCAAAATGTTAGCAACTGAGCTTTGCCACCTTTAACCATTGGGGAGATCATTTCCCATCAACTGTTCTGCTTGTGGCTCATTGCTGCAGAGGACTGTAATATCAGCTGATAAGGCTTACACTTTCACATCTGTTTCCACTCAATAGCATGACACAGCTGCCCAATATCACCACCATGTTGCTGTTCCAAAAGTATAAAAGGGTCAATAATGTCCGCAACATGCTCATTCTTCATGTTACAAAGTTTGATGTATAAAGTCTGTGGCTGATGTAAATAAGGCTTTCCATTGTAAATTGCAACATGAGTGTATGCTCTGAAGTATGATTACACGAGATGCAATGAAAGAGCGGTAAGGTTGTTTGAGGGGTTGGCACTGTAGTGTATGTAACTGTTCTACCTTTAAGAGAACTATTGTATGTAACTGTCCACCTTTAAGAGAACTATTTTAGGTGTGGCACTACTTTATCTTGGCTGCTGTATACTGTAATACCGACGGTGACCACACCGGTATATAAGTGCTGTGTCAGGATTTATTGGGCAGATTTGCCCTGACCTTCGAATAGTAAAGTCCTGTTAAAGTTACTCTTGTAGTCTGTGTATTAATTCGCCATAATACCTACAGACTTTAGAGGCACGGGTGTGTGGTATCTGTTGCACAGGTTGAAAGCCAACATTTGACGGCATGTGATCCTGCACTATCAACCTGGTGCATGGTACTGTTGGATTCTCTTACCTAAGGATTGCTTATCATATTTTCCCCTGACTCTGCTCCTGGGTCCTGCAGATTCGGCCTACCTGTCACCTTCCGTCAGGCATGATGTGCTTCCATCTGCCCTCTTCATGTCCGCATTGTGCAGCAGCACATGCATTTCTCCAGCCATTAAACGGGAGGACAGTGCCTTTCCCACATGTGCTCACTGACTGTTTTATGTCTTGCCATTGGATTGCTTTCAGCTTTTGAAAAAAGTTTTTTTTTAAGAAAGATACTCAAAAGATTTTTTTTAAATTTAAAAATGTCCTCCCCAGTGTGGTTATTTTACCTTTAAGCTGCCAGATCATTTTGTATTTTCTTTAAGAACTTCTGGTCACACCCCTGTAAGGATTCGGACTTGATACCATTGGTTACAGTAAATCTTTTCTTAGCACACAGCAGAGATCAATCCATTTTAGTATCTCACGGCAGTAATTTATAGTCCCGAATGGTTATTACCCATTCAGTCACTGGCCAGAGTAGCGTGCATCGTCTTGTCCTTTAGCTAGGTCGGTGTTAGGCTCCAGCCAGCATTTACGTCCACCTACACAAGCTAGATGTCTTCTTCTTGTCTTCTACTTCTGCATCTGATCACTCACAATCCCTCAGCACTCTGATTCAATGGGCTAGATTTTGATACTGGAGGCGTGTAGGAGGCGGGACTACAACTTTCAGGGTTGTAGTCCCGCCTCCAGCGAGTTGTGGCCAACCCACGTGATTTTCACTTGATTGACCTTGTTGAGCCTGCCCAGCGGGCTCAGCAGGCCAATTAAGGGCCACCCGGCAACAGGTGACATCACAGATTGACATTTCATCTGTCAAACGCTTTTGACAGATGAAATATCAGCATTTCAAAGCTGTTTGAAGCTGTCAAACACTGACAATCTGTACTCCAAGTTAATTCCTTCCTCTCAGGCTGATTTAGAGATCTCTCCAGAACAGAAAGCTGAATGCTGCAACTTTTGACAGCTCGCGGCCATTCTGCCTTCTGTGCCGGTGAAATGAGGGACTCCTGAGACCTGAAGGAAGGAAGGCTGTAAAGGTAAGTAAATGTAAGTAAAACTTCTTTAAACACTTTACACACACCAAACACACTTACCTCTGCACTCATGCACCCATCACTCACCTGAACACCGGACATCTCGAACCCTCCAAGCCCTTTAGCCTGATGGTCCGCCTCGCTAACTTGGCCTGATTTGGAGCCGTCAGGAATCCCACGCTTCAGCAATAAAAATAGGGATTAGGCTAAAAACTGCCTGTTAACTACCTGTTAACAGGCAGTTAATTGGCACTAATCCCCTTCCCGCCTCGGAGAGGCGGGTCCCAGCACAGGTCGGGTATCCGCCTCCTTTGAAACTGGCATGGAGGCGGGTTGGGGGGCGGGATGGGCTCGTGCTCCCCGATTTCGAGATTTTAACCCCCCGCACGCCTCCAATCCCACCTCCACGGCCCAATGAAAATCCTGCCCAATGAGTCCAATCATTTTGTCCACGCCAGTTTTAAACTCTCATTTTTGCTTAACAAGCAAGTCTGCTCATCTTGAGTTCAGTTGCTGGAGGCATTTCTTAATCTCTGTCGAACATCTTGCACTGAACATGCCCCAGTCCCCCTTTTGTTCCACTTGACCTTGCTTCGCAATAGCTCTCCTTATGGCAGACTAAAGCTGTCAGCTAATTTATTTTAGATTCTCCACAGAAATGGACAATTGCAATAGCGTATTAACTCTTTACATGCTTACACCCCATAATGTGTCCCTCTCCATAATGAATTCCCAGGTTAAATGCATTGGTTGCTGGGACGATGCAGAATTTATTTAAATTAGCTGGCCTGGCGTTATGTCGCAAGATTGGTTCTTTGCCTTGCAGGAGGTAGCACCACTGTGCTGGGTATTCACTATTCGCTCTGCATCTTGTCTGTGCTTGATATTGACACTGGGTGTCAAAAATAGAAAGATGTTCTATTCCCAGCGCTGACATTCCTCCTCTTGATGTGCCGACAAAGCGGACACTTTCATTCCATCAGTTTGGACTGGTTTCAGAGATGAACAGACACTATTCAATTCTGCCTTGTAAGCAACTTCTATTTTTCTGCCCTTTTCCCTTGAATTCTGCTCCCCAACCTCAACCAAAGGGGAGACACATTACCCCTCTCCCCGGCTTCTGAAATGGCAGTGCATTCGAACACTAGCAAGAATGGGCAAGAATGGTTTATGGTTTGTGGTGACTGAACTTCCTATTTTCCTATGCGGTGTTATTTAGGATCCATTTGCTGCTTCTCCTTAATTATCCAGCTGAGCTTCAGAATTCATTAAGTTGGCCACCATGAAAACAGAGCCATATCCTACCACATTATGACACCATGCGTTGGAGCTCCGGTTTGCTGCCCTCGCCACCACCCTGAGTAACTTAAATTGATTATTTGAAGAAAGAAAATTGGTGGCCTCATGATCAGATTGGTACATAAATGAAGTGGCATTTTTGATGTTATAGCTATTTATTGAAAAGTCTTACCCATTATATTTTCTCCCAGAGTAGGAAGGCAATGGAAATGGGGCAAGGAATTATATCAGCGAGGATAAGAATCTAATGGTGAATCAATGGGCACTGCTTCCACACAACCTACAACAACTGCCCCTCAGTGATATTGACAATGGCCTGAGATCACCTGTCCTCTTACACTGGTGTGGTATGTATCAAAGAGGAGCCTAAAGAATGAAAGAAAGGGGGGGAAAAATTGGGTGAGTAGCGCCACCTGTTAGCGCCTAAAGAGGCAGTCAGTGGCTGTAGCGCCACTGGCTGTGCCTCCCGTGATATTCAGCAGGGGCGCTAATGGTGGCGTTAGCCATTTGCACTGCGCCACCACCGATGACGTCATCGGTGTGCGCAGCGCCCCATTTGCGCCCCGTTCGCGATATTTGGTAGCGAACGGTGCAGTTGCGCCGTTCGCTACCCGCGCCCAGTTCATGGGGCCTTACTGTGCTGGCAGCGGCGCAAGTTACGGTGGAGGTGCGGGGCGGCCGCCTGCCAGCACCTCGGTCCCCGGCCTCCTAACCCCCCCACCCCCCCAGGGCATTGCCGGCTGTTTCCCCAGAGCCCGGCACTTCTCCTTGGTGCCGGGCTCGTTTGCCGGCACTCACGAGCGGGGATCGCGCGGTTGCAGGCCCCTCTCCCTTAACAGTGGGAGGAAGGCCTGCAGTACCGCAGCATGCCGCGGCACGTTGCGCTGCGATATTCAGTTTCAGCGCCCTAAGAGGGACGCGGAGCGCCTCGAGCCTCGCCCCGTGTCCCTCGAGGGGCAATGAAACTGAATATCTGATGATCAGTAAAGCCTCGAACGCTGCGCTAAATCCTGCGCTCAGGCGACTTTTGCGCCACTTTGGCGCCCCAACCCAATTTCTAGGCCAGTAACTTTTAGAAATAAGGGAAAACATTTAAAAATAAGGGAAGGTCGTGTCTGACTAACTTGATTGAGGAGGTAATGAGGAGGGTTGATGAGGGTAGTGCGTTTGATGTCGTCTACATTGATTTTAGCATGGCTTTTGACAAGGTCCCTCTTGGCAGACTGGTCAGAAAAGGAAAAGCCCATGGAATCCAAGGGAAAGTAGCAAGTTGGATCCAAAATTGGCTCAGTGGCCGGAAGCAAAGGGTAATGGTCAACAGGCATTTTTGAGACTGGAAGGCTGTTTCCGGTGAGGTTCCGTAGGGCTCAGTACCGGGTCCCTTGCTTTTTGTGGGATATATCAATGATTTAGACTTTATTGTAGGGGGCATGATTAAGAAGTTCGCAGATGATACAAAAATTGGCCGTGTGGCTGACAGCGAGGAAGAAAGCTGTAGACAGCAGGAAGGTATCAATGGACTGGTCAGGTGGGCAGAAAAGTGGCAAATGGAATTCAGTCCAGAGAAGTGTGAGGTAATGCATTTGGGGAGGGCCAACAAAGCAAGTGAATACACAATAAATGGTAGGATACTGAGAAGTGTAGAGGAACAGAGGGACCTAGGAGTGCATGTCCACAGATCCCTGAAGGTGGTAGGCCAGGTAGATAAGATGGTTAAGAAGGCATACGGGATACTTTCCTTTATTAGCCGAGGCTTAGAATATAAGAGCAGCGAGGTTATGCTTGAACTGTATAAAACACTAGTTAGGCCACAGATAGAATACTGCATACATTTCTGGTCACCACATTACAGGAAGGATGTGATTGCACTAGAGAGGGTACAGAGGAGATTCGCCAGGATGTTGCCAGGACTGGAGAATTTTAGCTCTGAGGAAAGGTTGGATAGGCTGGGGTTGTTTTCTTTGGAGCAGAGGAGGCTAAGGGGAGACTTGATTGAGGTGTATAAAATTATGAGGGGTCTAGATAGAGTGGATAGGAATGACCTATTTCCCCGAGCAGAGAGGTCAATAACCAGGGGGCATAGATTTAAAGTAATCGGTAGAAGGATTAGAGGAGAGTTGATAACCTTTTTCACCCAGAGGGTGGTGGGTGTCTGGAACTCACTGCCTGAAAAGGTAGTTGCAGAAACCCTCATCACATTTAAAAGTACTTGGACATGCCCTTGAAGTGCTGCAACCTACAGGGCTACGGACCAAGAGCTGGAAAGTGGGATTAGGCTGGATAGCTCTTTATCAGCTGCACAGACACGATGGGCCGAATGGCCTCCTTCTGTGCCATAAGTTTCTATCATTCTAGGATTCACATACGTATAAAGACAAAATAAATACAGATCGGGGAATTCCTGTCTAAATCATTTAAGTAAATGCATTTTGTTTAAAGGGATAAATAGATTGAGAACTTGCAAACTATTGAATCAAGTCTACTCTGCATGACTTAAATGGTTTGCAGTGTGTAGTGGATAGGAAGTGTTTTGGGGTTTGGCAGTATTATTGGAATACAAATAGATTTTGATACATAAATGGTTTGATAAAAGAAAGTTGTGCCATAGTAAATTTCTGCACTTCTATGAGAGAACAGATGGACATCTTCTCTGAGAAGAATTCCCAATGGTAGATCTTGCAATGGTTCTTGAAACTGACCATTCGGAAACCAAAGAATAGAAGATTTGTGTATTCCAAGCATTTGAATCTGAGGTCCAATCACTCCAATACTTTGGCTAGGACATTATTCTGAATATCATCAAAGAGACCATGGGTGAATTAATGTTACAACATTTAGCGTTGCTGCAAAGCAGTTTCTGCTTCACCACAACACAAAGGTTTCAGTATTAATCCAGTGTTGGCCAGGACCTAGCTCCAGGTAGAAGCAATATCAGACCGGTTGGGTTTGGGTACAGGGCATTATTGACTGCACGTACGTGGCAATCCACGCATCCCCAGATTAACCAGGAGTATTCATGAACCGCAAGGGCTTCCATTCCACTAATGTGCAGCTGGTGTGCAACCACAAGAAAAGCTTTATGCAAGTGCACGCCAGATTCCCAGGGAGCTGCCATGATGCTTTCATCCTGCAGCGGTTCAAACTCCCTGACCTCTTTGGATCTGCAAGCAGACTTAAAGGATGGCCTCTAGGAGACAAAGGATACCTCCTTCAAACTTGGCTGACGACACCCGCGATGAACCCCATCATAGAAGCCCAAGGGCAATACATCAACAGCCCTATGACAGCCAGATGTGTCATTGAGCAAGCGATCGGTATGCTGAAGATGCGCTTCAGGTGCTTGGGCAGATCTGGAGGCGCCCTTCAGCCAGGGTCTCCAGAATGATTGCGGTGTGCACAACATTGTGCAGCAGCGAGGATTGGAGCCGCAGGAGGAACAAGGCACTGAGCACACACCGTCTGCGGACGAAGCCAATGAAGAGGAGGAGGAAGATGGCGACCATACCGCAGCACTAGCTGCTCACATTGCTGCCCGGGATGCCAGTGATTCCCTTATCACTGTACGGTTCAATTAGTCACAACCACTGAACTGATGTAACAATCACATCCAGCCGCCACAGCTGTCTGTGCCACCAATCTTGCTCACTTGTGAACTGTGAATCATTTGGTGAAATTCCATCTAACTCGCTAACTGGACACACCAAAGTGCGAGCATCTGCGCTGGTGCATGGTAAGCAAGAGTCCTGTGACAGTGCACCCTTAGAAGGAATCAGCTCCTCTGAGGACTCTGTGTCTAGGAGCACCACCAACTGCTGCTGTATGTGTGAATTAGTACTGGCAAGGTCAGAGTGTTGCAACTTTATGAAGATGATCATGTTTCACTCACTGCTGAAATCAAATCAACATGATTGTGCTTTGTATGACATGTGGGGCGTTGCTATTTACTTCTGTCACCAGGTAGTTGGGAGGTCCCAATCTCTCCATCTCTGAAGGTCAGGTACACCGAAACGCCTCTAACCTCCAGTGCTTCCTGCTCTGCAATTGTCAACTGCAAAATCTGTAGAGGACCACCTCCGGTCCTCTCCCTTGTGTTTTGTGCTCTTGTCTCCTGAAACGGGGGAAAGAACAGATCTATGAGTGACTGCAATGGCATGTCTTCACCCGATAGATGCAGTGCATTTGGTGAGGGTGACTATCAGGGAGAGGCAGCAAATTGCATAAGGATCAGGGTAAGTGGGAGTGGTGGATGGATGCATAGAAAGAGAAGGCTGGGTACACTTGCAAGGTCAGAAGTGGGTGTGAGGAGTCATGTGATCGTGTTGGCTTCACAAGGAAGAGTGGGGGGCAGGGAGGATGTGCACAACAGGATGTAGGTGAATGTGTAACTGTAGTCACTTTTCCTGACCTGGTAATTAAAGTGCTTTCTGCACTGAACCCAACAGCAACAACAAAAACAACTTGTATTTATATAGCACCTTTAATGTAGTAAAACATCCCAAGGCGCTTCACAGGAGTGTTATAAGACAAAAATTTGACACCGGTCCACATAAGAAGAAATTAGGGCAGATGACTTGGTCAAAGAGGTAGGTTTTAAGGAGCATCTTAAAGGAGGAAAGAGAGGCAGAGAGGTTTAGGGAGAGAATTCCAGAGCTTAGGGCCTAGGCAGCTGAAGGCACGGCCACCGATGGTTGAGTGATTATAATCAGAGATGCTCAAGAGGGCAGAATTAGAGGAGTGCAGATATCTCGGGGGGGGGGGAGTTGAGGGACTGAAGGAAGTTACAGAGATAGGAAGGGGCGGGGCCATGGAGGGATTTGAAAACAAGGATGAGAGTTTTTAAATCGAGGTGTTGCTTAAGCGGGAGCCAGTGGAGGTCAGCGAGCACAGGGGTGATGGGTGAACAGGACTTGGTGTGGGTTAGGACATGGGCAGCCGAGTTTTGGATGACCTCAAGTTTACATAGGGTACAATGTGGGAGACCAGCCAGGAGTGCGTTGGAATAGCCACATCTAGAGGTAATGGCACAATGCCTCTGCTGCTGACCTCCTCTGCCACCTCCAGCCGCACCTTCTTTGTTGCAGCAGCAGGTTTCTTCCTCCCATTGTTAAATCGAGGTGTAGTCCTTGACCGTCCTGAATCCATTATGAAACTTCTTCCTCTCTTTGCGCAAGGTCCTAACTCCAAATTCTATTCGTTGGATTGTCCCTTTAAATACTACAGTTGAAATTTTGTCATGCGGGTCCGCACCATCCCCGCATTTAGCGTATTCGACGCCAAACCTGGAAGTAATATTACAATGAGGTGTCTCCGTTAAAATACCACAGGCGCGTTGAAACCTCTCCCGAGTTTCGCACCCAACATCGCACCTCACCTCCCCGCGCTCCCCCCCGTCCCCCCCCCCGGCCCCCCCCACCCTGCTCTGTTCGAGCCTCGTATTATTATCGGGGCCATTCTCTCTAAATATCTGCATATCAGCAATGGGAGCAAAAAATATAAAAACAGATAGTAAGAGTTTTTATAGTTATATAAAAAGAAAAAGGGTGGCTAAAGTAAATGTTGGTCCCTTAGAGGATGAGACCGGGAAATTAATGGTGGGAAATATGGAGATGGCAAAAACACTGAATGAATATTTTACATCAGTCTTTACAGTAGAAGACACTAAGAACATCCCAACACTGGACAAAGAGGGGGCTAAAGGGGGGGAGGAGCTAAACACGATCAAAATCACTAAGGAAGTGGTACTCGGTAAAATAATGGGACTCAAGGCGGATAAATCACCTGGACCTGATGGCTTACATCCTAGGGTCTTGAGGGAAGTGGCGGTAGGGATTGTGGATGCATTGGTAATAATTTTCCACAACTCCCTGGACTCGGCAATGGTCCCGGCAGACTGGAAAACTGCTAATGTAACACCCTTATTTAAAAAGGGCAGTAGACAGAAGGCTGGAAACTATAGACCGGTTAGCCTAACATCTGTGGTAGGTAAAATTTTGGAGTCCATTATTAAGGAGACAGTAACAGGACATTTGGATAATCATAATTTAATAAGACAAAGTCAGCATGGTTTTATGAAGGGGAAGTCATGTTTGACAAATTTGCTGGAGTTCTTTGAGGAAGTAACGTATAGGGTGGATAAAGGGGAACCAGTGGACGTAGTGTATTTAGACTTCCAAAAGGCATTTGACAAGGTGCCACACAAAAGATTATTGCTTAAGATAAAAAAATCACGGGATTGGGGGTAATATTCTGGCATGGATAGAGGATTGGCTATCTAACAGAAGGCAGAGAGTTGGGATAAATGGTTCATTCTCAGACTGGCAATCAGTAACTAGTGGTGTTCCGCAGGGGTCAGTGCTGGGTCCCCAACTCTTTACAATCTATATTAACGATTTGGAGGAGGGGACCGAGTGTAACATATCAAAGTTTGCAGATGATACTAAGATGGGGGGGAAAGTAGTGAGTGAGGAGGACATAAAAAACCTTCAAGGGGACATAGACAGGCTAAGTAAGTGGGCAGAGATTTGGCAGATGGAATACAATACTGGAAAGTGTGAGGTTATGCACTTTGGCAGGAAAAATTGTAGAGCAAGTTATTATTTTAATGGCAAGAAACTGGAAAGTACTGAAGTACAAAGGGATCTGGGGGTCCTGGTGCACGAAACTCAAAAGGTTAGTATGCAGGTGCAGCAAGTGATTAAGAAGGCCAATGGTTTTCATTGCTAGGGGGATAGAATATAAAAATAGGGAGGTATTGCTTCAGTTGTACAAGGTATTGGTGAGACCGCACCTGGAATACTGCGTACAGTTTTGGTGTCCATACTTAAGAAAGGACATACTTGCTCTCGAGTCAGTACAAAGAAGGTTCACTCGGTTAATCCCGGGGATGAGGGGATGGACATATGAGGAGAGGTTGAGTAGATTGGGACTCTACTCATTGGAGTTCAGAAGAATGAGAGGCGATCTTATTGAAACATATAAGATTGTGAAGGGGTTGGATCGGGTGGATGCAGGGAAGATGTTCCCGATGATGGGTGAAACTAGAACTAGGGGGCATAGTCTTAGAATAAGGGGCTGCTCTTTCAAAACTGAGATGAGGAGGAACTACTTCACTCAGAGGGTGGTAGGTCCATGGAATATGCTGCCCCAAAAAGCTGTAGAAGCTACATCATTACATAAATTTAAAACAGAAATAGACAGTTTCCTAGAAGTAAAGGGAATTAAGGGTTACGGGGAGCGGGCAGGAATTTGGACATGAGTCTAGGTTCGGATCGGTCATGGCCCTGTGGGTAGCGGAGCGGGCCCAGGGGCCGTGTAGCCTGATCCTGCTCCTATTTCGTGTGTCTAATTCTGTTAGATTCAGGAGATGGTTCTATGATAGTGGATTGGCGGTTAGGATCAGATCAGCCATGATCTTATTGAATGGCGGAGCAGGCTCGCGGGGCCGATTGGCCTACTCCTGCTCCTATTTCTTATGTTCTTATGTTCTTATGTTCCACATTCTCCAGTTGGCATGAGAGCCAGGCATTATAAACGAGTTACTGCAGCATAAGACTCTCAAGACATTTTACCAGGTTTTTTTTTTGAAAGCAGGAGAGCAAAGTCATTTAAAATGTGGGAAAAATTAACATGACTCTAAAAGTGACTGCAAAAAATTCCAGACATTAATTTAAAGGAGAATTATTCATAATCTCGCCCAAAAGTGGAGCTGGCAGAGATAGAGGTGTTCAGTAAAATCATCAGGTTCTTTTTCTTTCTTTGGGAAGACTTTGTTCTGTGGTTTGATGCTACCTTGCTAGCATTTTATATTGATTTTTGTCCTCCAACTGGTTTTGATTGTAGAATTGGAGTAGATAGTTTATTTATATGAATTTTATGATGCTTGCAGGAGATACTTATCTCCCTTTGGAGAGTATCTTGTGGAGGATCTCTTATCCATTGCATTGTAAATGTGTAGCTTGCTATGAGGTCTATAATGCAGGAATAAAGCCAAGACTCTGAAAACTGACAAAACATAACTTCCCATATTAACATCCTAAACATTTAAAAAATAATGACACAGCTGTTGTATCTAGATTAAGTAATATCTAAAAGTATTAGACATGTGAATTTGCACTCCCCCAGTGATTCACGGGAGTGATAGAATCTCATTTAAGATTGATGAATAGGCTGAGCGCAAGGAATCGTAAGTATTGTAGGGGGTTTTGGTTTGGGGTTTGTGTCTGGCCAGTCAGGCGTATCTGAGCTGTTCGAATCACTTCCCCTCTGGTTCTGACCACCGGACTTATTACGAGCAGCGATATAAACAAAACGAGACCAGTGGTTTGGTGCAAAGAAAACCAATGTTTATTAAAAATAGAGAAAAATAAACACTATACAGAGAAAAATCACTATGTATGTAACACAATTACACTTAGCGGGGGAGGAGAAATGGACACATCGAGGGAAAATGACTAAAATAAAAATTTGAGCAATCCCCTTAACTCCCACCCTTTACACCTATCTAAGTTATCTTGCGATGGGCCAGAAAGTTTATGCTCACCAGTCTCGGATGTTAGAACGCCTGCTCCGTGCCCCATTGCCTGCCAATGTCTTTAGGGTTTTCACCACCCAGAGCAGAGACACCCCAGTGATTTAAAATGTAACTGTGGGTAACCTGCTTCCCTTGGACGGGCTCTTCGTCGTCGATCTTCTTGATGGTAAGGCAGGGCACCGGAGTCCAGGCGAGAGAGAGAGAGAGAGAGAGATGGCTTCCTGAGGGACTACTTATGCCCCTTTCTGGGAGCCCTTATCACTCGCCAGATCAGCTTGTTTCTTTGTCTGACCTGGACGTGTTGAAGTCTATACAAAGGAAACCGTTCTGGGCCCATTGACCTGGATGGCCGGTTAATCGGTTTTTAAACGTCCCATAAGTGTTTTCCTTTGTGCAACTGGTCTTGTGATGGGACCATTCCAGTTTTAATGCCCCGTTGATCGTTTCCAAACAGTGTTGAAGTCAGCTAACGAAGGTCTGAATGCAGCTATTACCCGTTGATTATCTGTGCAAACGGCCTTGATGGGTTTTAATCAGAGGCCCGAATGCCACTGTTTGCTTCTCATACATAAATGCAGAAGGCCTGTCTGCCTTCTAATTTCTGGAACATTCCTTCTTTGTCAGTCCAAACCTGAACTTTGCAGGCCTTGGCCATGAGGTTGACCGTAGCCATCTTGTTGGGCCCTGGAGCCCTGGATTTTAAACTCAGTCCAGCCAGGGTTTCTCCAATAAGCCAGAAGTAAATCTTCAGGGGAGACATGAAATTTGCGAATCCTTTCAGTATGTCAGCATGTCCAAACTGTTTGATCATGCTGATAACATCACAACGAATTGCATAATCAGGTGACGATTCTCCCATTTCACAATGTAATCGTGAGGGTCATTGTGGAACAGGACGAAAGCAAGTTGAGTGGTTGAGTTGACACACAGGCCCTGGAGCACAACAGTTCAGGTACAGAGGGAAAGCGATACTTTTGCTTCCTACAATTGTATTAGAAATCTGCACTCATGATTAAAGGCAGACTTCAAATCGCTTTCTAAGCATGTTTAATCTACTTGCAGTAGTTGCAGCATCTTGAGGTGATATTCAACATGGGTTTAGACCACATTGCTCTACGCATAAGCCTGCTCATTTTTGTGTTTTCCTTTTATCCGAATTTGGGTCCAAAAATCAGGTAAAATCATCTGCAAGTGTGTGTCTTTCAGAGCCAAAAATAACAGTAACAATAATACTAAATACTTGTAATCCATAAACTTTGGATGTAATAAGCAAATCTATTTTTGGAAGGAACAGGTAAAATTCTTTTAATGAAACAATATAAACTCTTAGAACAAAGGGCAATGCTAAAAGGATCAGCCATTCATCATCAGCTACTTCTGCACTGCCTGCTCCCCCAAATCTTTGTTCATTCATCTGTACACGATGGAGGCAACTGAAAGTGTGCTTCATGTCAGTGCTATCTATCAGCATACAGAGAAGATTAAACCTTCTGCATCAAACAGGGAAGAAGGCCATGTGCACCATATGTGAAACTGCTGATAAAATTATGAGGGGGACACTGGAGGCCCACACGCACGACTTTTCTCAAGCTATTGTCATTCTTAACAATAAATTTGAATAAAACTTTCTGATGCAACAGTTCTTAAACTTTTTCGGCTTGGGCACCATCAGAAAAACTCTGCGCTTGTTAGCTCCTTCTCGCTCAGGATGCTGGCAGTGGTAGGTCTGCAAAAAAATGTCTGCATCCTCCTTTGGTTCTGTTTTTTCATTTTTCTTCATTTTTGTTTCTCTCTTCTGTTGTTACTATCTCTCCCCTCTCCACTTCTGTCTCACTCTCTTTCACTTTTGTCTTGCATGTTCCTCCACAGCTGTTTTCCCCCCTGTCTGCGCAATTGGACTGTATGCTCCACGGTAGAAAAAATATTAAACTTTATTTTTATTCATTCTCACGATTTGCACATTGCTGGTATGAGCGCATGTATTGCCCATCCCGAGTTACCCAAATAGCAGTTTGATCGAACTGAGTGGCTTGCTAGACCACTTCAGAAGGCAGTCAAGAGTCATCTACATGGTGTAGGACTGGAGTTACATATAGGCCAGCCCAAATAAGCACGTCAGCTTTCCTTCCCTAAAGGACATTACTGACACGGTCACTTTTGCTGACAGCAGCTTTATATTTCCAGATATTTTAAGCTAAATTCAAATTCTCAAATTGCCATGGTGAGATTTGAACTCATATTGTCTCAATTATTAGTCCAGTAACATAACACTACACTACCGTATCCCTCTTGAGAGCGCATGGGAGCAGCAACGATCTATTCTTGTCCACCTTCTTTTCCTCATCTGCATGCAGCCCCCTCAGTGACATATACTGCTTACAGCTATCTCTACCTCTTCACCACTTCCCTTGACCCCACAAATACCTCTTTGGTGTCAGAATACCTGTATGATATCAAGTTATGGATGAGTTAAAATTTCTTCCAAATGAAAATTAGGAAGATTGAAAAAAATCATTTTCAACGCCTGCCATAAAGTACACTTCCTTCTCACTGACTCCATCTTACTCCCTGAACACAAGCTCAAATTCAATCAGGTTATGCAGAACTTTGGTGAACTGTTGACTAAGAACTGAGTTTCAAACCTCAGATCCTTTCCATAAACAAGACTGCTTAGTTTAACTTCTGCAACATTGCTTGCTTCCACACCCCATCACTGCCGAATCTTGACCCATGCTTTTTTCATCTTCAGGCTCAATTTCTCCAACATCCTTCTTGCTGTTAACCCATCCTTAAAGTAACCCTCATTAAACTCCAAGTTGTTCAAAAGATAGTCATTTGTATCCTATCCCGCATTAAATGGTGCTCACCAATCAGCCCTTCCTTGTTGTCCTACGTTGGTTATCTGTCCCCCAACATATTGAATTTAAAATTCTCATCCTTGTCTTCAAATCCTTACATGGTCTTGCCCCACCCTATCTCTAGCTGTCTTTTTCAGCCTTATTTCTTTCCCCACGCCCTTCATTCCTCTGACTCTGGCATTCTGTTCACACCCTTTTTGTATTTGTTATATATTTGTTAATGGGATGTGGATGATGCTGGCAAGGCCACATTTATTGCCCAACCAGATGACTTGTGAGTATTCCAGCACACTCCTGGCTTGAGTCTTGTAGATGGTGTATAGTCTTTGAGAGGTAAACAAATGATCTACTTGTCTCTGCCTTGCTCTTACGGCTGGCCCAGTTCTGGTCAATGGTGACCCCAAGATGTTGATGGTCAGGGATTTGGCAATGGTGGTGCTGTTGAAGGTCAGGGGGATGTGGCTGAGATGTTTGAGATGTTTAATACCTGATATTTAGGTGGCATGAATATTATACAGGTCTACAGCCAGAATTTTTCAGGGCCAAAGCCATTACTGTGTTCAGCAAACTTAGCCGCTTCGTAATGTGATGCGGAATGAACCAAATTGTCTGGACACTGGTATCTTTGTTGGTGGGGACCTCGTGACGAGGCCAAGTAGGATCATCCACGTGGCATCATTTTTGCCTGAAGACACTTGCAAATACATGAGCTTTGTGTCTTGCACTCACGTGCTGAGCTCCACCATGATTGAGGATGTTGATGATCACGGAGCCTCCTGCTTCTTTTAGTGGCCTGGGTGTCGACTACCATTCTGAAATGAATATGGTAGGAGCTATCGAGCTTTGCTTGATGTGAGACTGCTTAGCTGTATCCCTTTGTCCCACCAGTGGAGTAAGAACCTTTTTTACAAAGCTTGGTATTGTTTGCTTAACCTTTTGTCTGTTTTATAATCTCCCTGTCTATAATGTGGTTTGGGATATTTACTGTGTTAAAGATTGCTGATGGTTCACACCAGAGCTGCAGTATCCAGATGTTGACATTCCCATGTTTTATTGGATTTAACCTATATTTTCAAAGTAATCTTTTGGAGGATGGACAATTATTGGGTTAAACCCGAAAATCTGAAGGCTCATCCATACGGCATTAATCGATGATCAGCTATCATACTGGTTATTGCTGCTTTTTCAATTCTCTCGGCCCCTCCTGAACTGAGAAGGAACGCAGGTGAATGAGCCTCCCCCAATTCGAAGGTCAACTTTGTTGCGAGCCAGTCCAGAAAAGTGTCCTCGGATAATTCAGCCTCTGATCCCTCCCTCCCTTTGGGAAAACACTCAGTCGCCCCTCAGCCGTGTCTTATGAGTGTAACTGACGTTAGGAACTTGTGGCCACAAACCCATGTTCGAGAGTCCCTGCCAGATGAACCATCCACAAGCTGTGCCACTGTGCAGGGTTTAATTGTTTCACAACAATTTTTAATAGGTTTGATGTTTTTTTAATTTGCATTGCTCAATCTTTCTCTTTTTGGTTGGAGGCTGGGCAAACAATGTACCAGTTAATGAGCTCCAGCATCAGAACAAAATCTCAATCAGGTCACAAGAAGGACATGTGATTGCATGTGGTTTTGTTCAGTTTCTATTGAGTGAAAGGCTCACAGCTGCATTATAATCTGACACACACTCGGCCTCATCCAGTTTCAGTTCTATCCAAATGTAAAATATACGATTTCTTATATTTGGATAGAACTCATATTTTAAAATATAAGAAATCGTATATTTTATATTTGTTATATGAAAATGTAGTTAAGCCAATTAATGAGATAAATTTATAGCTGTTAGCTTCCCGTGTGTGTAAAGAGAGGTGAGAAATATGCAAACTTTCTCGAGAGTGTATGTGCCAGCTTCAAGAAATGCATCACCTCTGTTTAATTTGAATGTTTGAAGATAGTCCCCTATCAGGAAAAAATGGTTTGATTTTTCTTCCTGAATGAATGTACCTGAGTTTACTACTGCAAGAGCCAGCGTATTTCTTGGAAAGGCTAACCATTAGAGGGGTTCTGAATTGAATTAAGTCTAATCCTGTTTGGCTAGATTTTATTTGTTGAAGTCTCTGACCTCAAACTGGAAAGAAGCAAATGAGGATGGGATAGCTTTTCACAAGTTGTGACAAATACTTTTTTGTCTTCCATTGCACCAGTTTGAATATTAAAGAGGAGAGCAACATGTAATTAGAATAGTACATCATGAATTTTCGTTCTCCTATTATGCGGTCTCATTATACAAGTCTTGGGCTAGTAGGGAATCGTGTAAAGCTTTTTTTCATCACACTCATGTTTCAAATTTACTCAAGATAATATCTAAGAAAACTGAAATTTTGTTTTGGAAGAGTATAAAGTTAAGTAGTGTATTTATTGTATTCATCTGTTCACTAAATCTTACTTATGTGTCAGCTGTGACTCAGTTGGTAGCACACTCGTCTCCGAGTCAGAAGGTTGTGGGTTCAAATCCCTCTCCAGGGACTTGAGCACATAAAGCTAGGCTGACACTCCAGTGTAGTGCTGAGGGAGTGCTGCACTGTCGGAGGTGCCGTCTTTCAGATGAGACATTAAACCGAGGCCCCGTCTGCTCTCTCAGTTGGACGTAAAAGATCCCATGCCACTATTTCAAAGAAGAGCAGGGGAGTTATCCCCAGTGTCCTGGCAAATATTTATCCCTCAACCAACATAACAAAAACAGATTATCTGCTCATTATCACATTGCTGTTTGTGGGACCTTGCTGTGTGCAAATTGGCTGCCGCGTTTCCCACATTACAACAGTGACTCTACTTCAAATACTAATTCATTGGCTGTAAAGTGCTTTGAGACATCTGGTGGTCGTGAAAGGTGCTATATAAATGCAAGTCTTTCTTTCTTATGTACAATTTTTCTTGTTAGAATAAACATGAGTAAACGTTTATGACTTGAGCCATGTGATCTGTTAACGTGACATTTGCTGCTGATTTGGAGAGCTCTGGAGGGCACAGTGGTGCCATTTGTAGTGCATACCATGTGGTAGGCTAGACTTCAAGGTCAAATTGAGTTCACAGTAAGTGTGGGCTATCAAAGCCTATAATTTTGCATTCAACGTGAGTAACAAGTATTGAGAACTGGCCTGAATAGTAACACAAGATGATCTGCTTGGTAAACTGGTCAATAACTAATAACATTTCTCATACATAGTGACTGGTACATCGGAGTGTCAGCTGGCACCATGACTTGCACCAGGCAGTAACCTTGGGCTGGATTTTGCGGGGGGTCAGCAGGCACAGTCGGTGGCGGGTCAGGTGGGAAAGTGTTTTTCTCCCCCAGCTGGTCGGGACCCCACAGTGAACACGCCAGCACGCGCCTTTACCAAATGTCGGGTCTGTCAGCGCTGAGCAGACCCGACACGCAGCGGCGGGGGAGACAATTAAAATTGTTAGTGGCTTGTTTACAGCCACTTATCAATGTTTTTTTCCCCCAGCTTTTTGGATTTGACCAGTTTCCCGTTGTGCCTAGACTTTGTCTGTGAAGCTGAGACGGGAGGTCAGTGGCCATTGAATCAGCTGAGAAGTTAACAGCTTCAAATGTCAAGTCAAAGCTCCCAGCTGATTGAGACATGTTCCCTTAACCACTAGCTTCTCTAAATTGCATTTCCACTGCAGATTCACCATGCTGCAAGTCTTTACACAAGCCTCCATTCAGTCTGACCTCATTACCTCTCCCACCATTGACAGATCGCTTCTGCATCTCAACTTCACCTGCCATCTACTCTATCAGCATGGGTCACCATTGAAACTCTCTCACTTTGGTCCTCAGAATCCCACCATGATCACCCCTAACACCAGCATCATCAGTCACACCAGCAGCACCAACAACAACATTAACCTTCTCTGCAATAAACTGATGCTGCACAGGACACAAGGCATCACCCAACCACATTGCTGCCAGGAATGGCCTCACCATGGCCAGATTTACTTCATTTGATGCTGTACACCCTAGCTGCCGCATGATGTGCCAGGTTGGTACCACCCCACACCAACACCATCAAGCATCCCTATAATGCCCAAGCCATTCCTTTCACACTCATCACCATTGGGGGGTGGGACTGTTATGTCTCCCTATTCACTGCAACTCACTAAGCCATTTCCAAAGGTGCACACAAATCTATCCAAGTACGCAAAGTGTTGAAAATAAAGATTTCAATGTTTGACACCATATTAACAGAAACTTTACATGAACATTGCATAAAACACCCAATTGCCTACCCTTGTGTGCTATTAGTTGGTATGATTGCATTAGGATAAGTGTGAGTGTGAGGGGTGGCTAGTGAGATGGGGATGTGATAATGTAGATAGAGAGGGATGGGTGGAGGTGCAAGGTAATTTGGTGTGAGTAAGGATGTGCAGGAGTAGGGTAGGGAAGGCAGAGTGATGGGGATGTGATGAGAGGCACAGCAGGATGAGGTTGAGTGTGGTTTTATACTAATGTTTCGTGATCTACTGAGATCATTGAAACGTTTGTGGCACTGCACCCAGGTCCTCCTGACCACATCCCTGCTTGTGCCCTCCTCTGCAATGTGCAACCAGGCTGTGTTGATCTCCTGGGGAGGTCTCTTCCTTCCATGGGAAGGGAAAAGGACCTCCCTGCATGCTGTAACTCCCTCCATAAGCATATGGAGGGAGTCATGGGAGAGCCTGGGTGCAGCCCTCCACTTCTGTGCAGTGATTGTCAGTGTTTGCAGCACCTCAATGCTGTAGAACACTGATAGCACAAATGTCAAAATAAAGTTGGCCATGGTCCCTTTAAGGAAACCGGCTGATGACGCGTCATCAAATGACGTCACCAGACCCGCTTCCACTAATTGGCTGGCAAATGCGCTGGGCGGGCTTAACAAGCCCAATATCGGGAAATTCATTTCACAGAGCGGGATGGAGCCAGCAGCGGGGTCGGGACCCGCCATCGACGTCGCCCGCCGCGGACCCACCGAGGTTCGTAAAATTGTGGCCCTTGTGTTTCAAGATGCTAAACATTAGCCATCTTTCATATTAATTTATTACAAGAATTACAGATAGACTTAAAATACTCAAATGTTTCTTACACTATTTGATGATCTACAGTACAAGACTTACAAAGAAATGATTCTCGTAAAACCAATTGAAATAATTTAGCAAGAAAGTTGTGAGTTTGAATCTCAGGACGACCGATCACTTGGGCTTCTTGTCATGGTTGGGTGAATTCCATCAATTTTCAGGAATGCCAGTGGGGATGAGGAAAGGAAAGAAAATTGACACTCCTATTTTGCTCCACTTGAGTTGTCCCTCCTGCAGGCACAACTCCTGCATGGAGCAACATTAATAATGGCTATGGAGAAGTCTATGGTCCATGCAGTCAAATCTACCTTACTGGTAGGGGACATGTACTAGTGATGAACAACCAGTGGGGGCAAATGGAGAGAAAGGGGGAAAAAAATAGAGAAAAGAAAAATTAATCTTACTGACTGAGACTGGAAAGCAGAAAATACTTTTATAATAGCGCACATGAAATTCAGTATTCAACGGATGAAAGTGATTTTCAATGGTTGACTGAGCAAAGGAAGCTTGTTTTGGAAGCTGGTGAATATGAAACAGGCTATGTCGAGGCGTCAATAAATGCTTTAATGAAATAAGGGTTTATATTATTCCACTTAGTGATAATGTTATCTCTGGAACATTACACCAAATCAAATAGCTGCAAGTTGATTTTTTCTCTCAATTTTTTAGAAGCTATTCTTGGCAATTTCTTCATTAGAACAACTGTCAGCCCATTGCTGTATAATCATTGGAAGACTTCCTAAAGATTCATTAAAATGCATAACTTGTACTGAGTTCCTTCTCATATTTAATTAAGCAATAACAATCACAGTGGGGTATCTGTGCCAGGCCATATTAATATGGGGTGGCTGTACAAGGCTGTATTATTAGACTGGCAAAGTGTAGCTAACGGTTCAATTTCAGTCCTAAGAAGCATGTGGTCAGATATGACAGCTATTTTAAAGCAAGAGTTGATGACCTAGACGAGGCAGGGGATTTGGTTGTGTGGCTGTTTCTTCTCCCCTCACTCTATTTATCCATCGGCCGATGCCTAAATTATAGAAGTTAAGTAATTTGAGCAAGGTATCACTGATGACCACCAAATCTTGCAGCCAAGCTGCAGGACCATAAAGAAAGAACTTCCATTTGTAAAGAAAGACGAATATTCTGGACTTTCCCTTGGTTACCTTTGAGAATACATAAGCTGAACATATGCTCAGAACATGAAGTAGGTGGAGTGGAATCCCTGTTAGGTTAGATTGTACATGGCCTGTAGAAATAGCAAACTAGATGGGTTCTCAGTCTTTTTCTCAGACCGTGCTTTTTGATCTTACAACACTTAACAGTTTTTACTGACGAAATCCCAAACTCTGACATTGTACATGCTTAAAGAAGTATTACAAATGCAAAATACTGCGGATGCTGGAAATCTGAAATAAAAACAGAAAATGCTGGAAATACTCAGCAGGTCAGGCAGCACCTGTGGAAGGAGAAACAGAGTTAGTGTTTCAGGTCAATGACCCTTCGTCGATGATGAAGGGTCATCGACCTGAAACGTTAACTCTGTTTCTCTCTCCATAGATGCTGCCTGACCTGCTGAATATTTCCAGCATTTTCTGTTTTTATTAAAGAAGTATTGTTGCTTCATTGAAGAATCTTGTGGTGAAGTTTATTTTTCCAGCAACAATCAATTTTGAAGCACAACAATTTGCATTCATATAGCACCTTTAACATAGAAAGATGTCCCAATGCACTTCACAGAGGAGTAATCAGACAAACATTTCTTCAAGACAAGGAAGGAGATATTAGGAGGGGTGATGGAGGTGGGCTTTAAGTAGGGCCTTAAAGGAGGAGAGGGAGATGTAGAGGCAGAGGGGTTAAGGGAGTGAATTCTAGATTGTGGGATCTGGACGACTGATGGCAAAGGTGGGGCAAAGGGGTGTTGGGGATGCACCAAAGGCCAGAGTTAGAGGAACAGAGAGTTCAGTAGGGGTGGGAGTTGAGGGCCAGAAGACAGTAGGGAGTTAGGGAGGAACCAGGCATGAAGAGATTTCAACACAAAGATGAGAATTTTAAATTTGAGGCATGTAAATTTGAAAGCGAGACAATGCAGGTCAGTAAGGACAGGGGTGATGGATATGCAGGACTTGGTGCAGGTAGGACACAGGCACAACGTTTTGGATGAGTTGCAGTTTACAGAGGATGAAGAATGGAAAGCTGGCCAGGAGAGAATTGGAATAGTCAAGTTTGGAAGTGACAGTGGCATGGCAGAGGGTTTTAGTGGCAAAGGCTAGGTGGCTGGGGTTTAGAAAAAGTGCATAGAGACTTGTAATTCATGTTGATTTGTGACCAGTACTTCTCACACCAGTGTATACTAATCAAATGATTATTTTTTGTGTTAGATTGGAATTGTCCTAATCCGGCTCCCACTAGGAGCCAGTGTTAACATGTCTATTATAGCTAACATGGGAGTGACTTAATGCTGAAAACTGGAAAAAAAAAAGAAAATTCGTATGATTAATGTGCTTTTTTGTTTTTTTTGGATATCTTACTTCACATTTTGGTCTTTTAAACTTCTTTTCAAAAATACTGAATAAAAAGATTTAATTGCAAAAGGCCAATTGTCTCCTAGAGGTCACTCAATCAGTCACCCATGTCACCATATGCAGGTGATTATGAAAATGTCAAGATCGAAAGAGATGAAAAGAAGAAAGAAATTGATGTGAGCAGCATATATACTGACCAAAGCACCATCATGCTTCAGTGTGAATTTAGAGCATTGAAAATTGGTTCATGATGGATGTAAGTGTTACCCTGTTTTATAATAATTCAGATGTGCCTATGATCAGATCCCAGCTGCACCAATAAAATGAAAATCAAGGGTAAAATTGCTGAACTGCCTTAAAAGATGAGAAAAGTAATTCCAATTCAGCTACAAATGACTAAAATTAATCAAATTGTGAGACACTGTGCTACTTAGTGCAGTTTTTGGTTTTAAATGCGCATGTGCACACTCATTCCATAAGTATTTGTCTTATCCCTTTCCCCCCAAAGCAAAGCCAACTGATATCTAATTTAAAGAACTTGGGATTTTCTCTGAATTTATCCTGGTCTCTTGAACTTAGACGAATTGGATTTCAAATTCAGTTTGGATCATAGCTTTGCTGGCCGCACAACATATAGCCAATCTACTTTGCTCAGCCTCAGTTTACAGTTCATGAGTTCTGTGACAGCGTACTTTGTCCTTTTGTGGTATTGGACTGAAGGAGTCATTTTCCTCTTTTATACACAGCAGCAACTAGGCACATTCAGCACGATAGGCAAAGTAGCCTCCCAGTTGGTCCAAATCACCGAAACGTACTGCTATTTAAGATAGGCCTTTAGATAGCATTTAATCTTATTTCCCACTGCAAAAAGTAAAACAGAAGGCTGTCGGAACTCAGCCATCAAGAAGACCTAGAAACTGGCTGTTTGAGACTCATTGCCACCCCCCCAGGTGCGTACTGTTAGATCCGTGGTTCAGTGGATAAATAATTACACGGATGCTGTACATAAACAAATAACAGGTCTTTACTGGAGGAGGGTAATCTCTAGACTGGGGTACAGAGGCATGTGCACAGCTTATATACCGGTGTGGTCACTGCCGGTACTACAGTATACAGGAGCTGTAAAAAGTAGTTCTGACTTAAAGCACATACACTACACGTACGAGGTGTGTACGTGCCCATAGGGACCGCGCAAGTTCCGGGTTTAGGCATGCGAAGAATATGCGCTGAAACCCGCCGCTTGCGATCTGTCAAGAATCTTCTTGACAGATCCGCCACATCCCCGGGAGAAGGGCCTCTGCGGGTGGAGAGTTGCGCTATTTGCCCAACTTCCGCCCGCTGAATGCCTGTCAAATTCTTACGCCTGGTAAAAGCATGCATAAGGCCTGCTTTTGCCAGCATAAGAGTTTTAAAAAATGGAAAAATAAATTTTTATCTCTCAGTTATAAGTTAAAAATACTCTTCAAAAAGGTACGTTTATTTTTAGCCCTGTAAAACATTAAATTTTTTTCTCCAAAAATTTAATTTGTGTTTAAAATATTTAATTAAATGGCATTTTAATTAATTTTAAATATGTAATAAAAAAAGTCATCTGTTGGTGTATTTTTTAAGTGATCCACAATCATACTTGTGACAGTTCTGTACGTACAGAACTCGCATAAGTATGAATGGGGATTCCCTTCTTTTATTGGTTGGGCCGGCCCACATGATCCCACGAGCGTCTACGACCCGCTTGCGCCCCTGGGATACGTGGGGCTCTGCCCGCCCGGACCCGGAGAGGCCCAGGATCGCAAGCCTCCGTACCTCCCGGGCTAGCAGGTACTTTCGTAGACATTTTGCAGGTCGGAAGCGGCCGCCTGCGGGAAGCCTCCGATCACAAATGTTGGCCCATTAAGTGCTTGCATGCATAATATTGAAAGGACTATCTGGAACTTAGTTTCAACTATAAAGTTAATCTATACAAGATTCTTTGGAACAGCCTCAATTTAAATTATTCAGAGTCTTGTTTGAGCAAATATAAGTTCCAATTTAGCTTTTGAGATCAAGTGATTTGATGATTACACAGAAAAGCTAAGATTCTTGTTGAAACAAGCAGGGACTTTGATTCAAATTCTGTCAGAGTCATTGCTGCTATACTCGAACTGTCTTTTATTTTTCCTATACTATTTCTGGGTTTTTTTTTGTTCCTTTCCTTCTCGTTCTATATCTTTTAAAATAATTTCTGGCTTCAGAATTTCTTTTGTACTTGGCCTTTCTTGTTTTCCTCATTGATGTTCTTTCTCCTCCCTCCTATTGTTCTCATTTTGCGGGTGGACAGCTTGCTCTTCAACAGTGCTACTTCTAGCCCAATTAGAGTTGGCACTTTTTGGCAAGTCCAAAAATAGCAAGGAAGCTGAAGAGATGCAGGGCGGTGGTGATGGTTGTAGGGCAGGAGAGGAAATCCTGATGTGAGCACTGATGTTTTAGAACAAAGGAAGTTGACAGCACAAAAAGAGGCCATTCTCCCTCTCGTGCCTGTGCCAGCTCTTTGTTGGAACAATTTCTTTGCTGTGGCTGTGTGGTAAACCACGTTCACTATCGTATCACTGTTAGTAGTTAGCACTGTTCACCACTGTTCGTTATAACTGTATCACTGACCACTATTGTATCACGGTACGAGGTCGCCTCTTGCCACACTGCTATACCTGGGATGACCACCGCCGACTCCGCCTTGGCTCCACCCACCAGGCCAGGTATAAAGGTGAGCGACTGACTGGTATTCCTCCTGCTTGGATCGGATCACCCACGAGAGTGGGCTCTGTTATTTAGTCAATAAAAACCTTTAGTCACCTTCGTAACTCTTCGCCTTTTATTGGAGGAATTGATAGGTATATCAATTTTATTGACTAAATTTAATGATGTCCGACAACGAGTCACAACCGGCGGAGGAGCCACCAGCGCAGCTCCCAGGAGCACAGCCACACCAGCCAGCTTGGCTGCGAGCCCTCAGACCGCCGTACCTGGACCTGAACCCACGAGCAGCAAACTCAGCCGCAGACTTTAAACACTGGCTGGTCTGCTTCGAATCATACCTGAGAGAATCCAGCGTCCCTCAGGCATCCAAACTAAGTGTCCTGCAGGCGCAACTGAGCCCGAGAGTATACACTCTCATCGAGGACATGACTACCTACGAGACCGCCATCAACCTGCTGAAACAGAAGTACCGGACCCCGGTAAACTACATGTACGCTAGGCACCTCCTAAGATCACGGCCGCAACAGCCAGGAGAATCAGTAGCCGAATTCTCACAGGCGCTATATGCACTCGCCAGGAACTGTGACTTTAAATCGGTGTCGGCAGCCGAAAATACTGAAGATAATATCCGCGACGCATTCCTGAAAGGCCTACGGTCCGAGTACTCACGGCAAAGACTGCTGGAAGCTAAAGACCTCAGCATGGAAAAAGCTGAAGCCCTCGCTATCTCCCTGGAAGTGGCCCACCAAGATCAGGAAGCATTCACCAGGTACTGCTCGCGACCCTGGGACTCGGGCCCGACCCCTACCACAGCACCCTTCCCAGCGCCGCCCCCGGGACCTACCTCTGCGTCGGCGTCCCGGACCCGACCGGCCCCGCCACCCCCGGCACCGGCCCCGACATCGGGCATCCGCGATCGGGCCGCCGGCTGTTTTTTTTGTGGCCAGGAGAAGCACCCGAGGTCGCGCTGCCCAGCCAAGAACTCCACATGCAGAACCTGCCTGAAGAAAGGCCACTTCTCCAAGGCCTGCAGGAGCGGATCCTCAGAGGCCAGCAGTGCCGCATGCGAACTATGGGGGCGGCCATCTTCGTTTAGGGCAACTGAGGCCAGCATCCCCACACATGAGTCATGGGGGTGGCCATCTTTGTTTAGGGCAACTGAGGCCAGCATCCCCACACATGAGTCATGGGGGCGGCCATCTTTGATTAAGGCAACCGACCCCAATAGTGCCTCATGTGAGCTACGGGGGCAGCCATCTTCTCCGTCATTTTGCCCTACCTCGTGGGAGACGCCATTTTACTCACCACGCCCGACCGCCTCGCCCGCAGATGACAACAACTCGCTCAGCTACACACTAGCTTCCGTCACCCTGGACCAAGCCCGCCCGCACCATCTGTCCAAGTCAATGATGGACATCAAAGTGAACGGCCACGCCACGACCTGCCTGTTCGACAGCGGAAGCACGGAGAGCTTCATCCACCCAGACACGGTGAGCCACTACTCCCTCTCTGTCCTACCAACGCGCAGCCGAATCTCGATGGCATCGAGGTCCCACGCCACGGACATCAGCGGCTACTGTGTCGTGACCCTGTCGGTTAAGGGCACGGAGTATAAAAACTTTAAACTCCTCGTCCTCCCCCATCTCTGCGCTGCCGTCCTACTAGGGCTGGACTTCCAATCCCACCTCCAAAGCGTAACCCTAGCATACGGTGGACCCCTCCCCCCACTCACAGTCAACAACCAGCAAACGTTAAACCGCCCACCGCGTAACACCTGCAGCCTCTCCACCCTCAAGGTCCCGCCACCCTCTCTGTTTGCTAACCTTACCCCTGACTGCAAACCCGTCGCTACCAAGAGCAGGCGGTATAGCGCCGGGGACAGAGCCTTCATTAGCTCTGAGGTGCGGCGCCTCCTGAAAGAGGGCATTATCGAGGGGAGCAGCAGCCCCTGGCGTGCCCAGGTCGTAGTCGTAAAGACCGGCGATAAAAACCGCCTGGTCATCGACTACAGCCAGACCATAAACAGATATACCCAGCTGGACGCATACCCCCTCCCCCGCATATCTGACATGGTCAATCAGATTGCACAGTATAAAGTATTCTCGACCATCGACCTGAAGTCGGCCTACCACCAACTCCCTATCCACCCTGAGGACCGCCAGTATACCGCCTTCGAGGCGAATGGGCGCCTATACCACTTCCTTAGGGTCCCCTTCGGTGTCACTAATGGGGTCTCGGTCTTCCAAAGGGAGATGGACCAGATGGTTGACCAGAACGAACTGCAGGCTACATTCCCCTACCTAGATAACGTCACTATCTGCGGCCGCGACCGGCAGGAACATGACGCGAATCTGGAGAAATTCCTCCGTACGGCCCAACGGCTGAACCTCACCTACAATAAGGAGAAATGCGTGTTTAACACCACACGCCTTGCCATCCTCGGCTGCGTAGTGGAGAACGGAATCATCGGCCCCGACCCAGAAAGAATGCGCCCCCTCATGGAGCTACCCCTCCCCCACTGCCCTAAAGCACTTAGGAGAACCCTGGGGCTTTTCGCCTACTATGCCCAATGGGTACCCAATTACGCGGACAAAGCCAGACCCCTCCTGAAAGCCACTTCCTTCCCCCTCACGGAGGAGGCGTGCGCGGCCTTCTCCCTCATTAAGGGAGACATAGCCAAGGCCACGATGCACGCAGTGGACGAGTCCATCCCCTTCCAGGTGGAGAGCGACGCATCCGACTTCGCCTTAGCCGCCACCCTAAACCAGGAGGGGAGGCCAGTGGCCTTCTTCTCAAGGACCCTACAGGGCCCCGAGATCCGACATTCGTCGGTCGAGAAAGAGGCCCAGGCGATCGTGGAGGCAGTACGGCGCTGGAGGCACTACCTGGCAGGCAAACGATTTACCCTCCTCACCGACCAGCGTTCGGTGGCTTTCATGTTTAATAACAAGCTGAAGGGCAAAATCAAGAATGACAAGATTTTGAGATGGAGAATCGAGCTCTCCACCTACGATTATGAGATCTTGTACCGGCCAGGCAAGCTGAACGAATCCCCTGATGCCCTTTCACGAATGACATGCGCCAGCGCGCATATCGATAGGCTTCAGACCCTCCACGACCAGCTCTGCCACCCCGGAGTCACCAGACTCTACCATTTCATTAAGGCCCGCAACCTGACCTACTCCATCGAGGAGGTCAGGACCATGACCAGGAACTGCCAGACCTGTGCGGAGTGCAAACCGCACTTCTATAGGCCGGACCGAGCAAGCCTGATCAAGGCCACCCGCCCCTTCGAGCGCCTGAGCATCGACTTTAAGGGGCCCCTCCCGTCCTCTGACCGTAATGTGTACTTCCTCAACATCGTTGATGAGTACTCCCGTTTCCCCTTTGCCTTCCCCTGCCCCGACATGACCAGTAGCACGGTCATCAAGTGCCTGAATGCCCTCTTCGCCTTGTTCGGGTTCCCGAACTATATACACAGCGACCGGGGCTCCTCCTTCATGAGCGAGGAACTCCGGCAATTCCTCCTAGAGAGAGGTATTGCAGCAAGCAGGACCACCAGCTACAACCCCAGAGGTAACGGTCAGGTGGAAAGAGAGAACGCGACGGTATGGAAGGCCGTCCTCTTAGCCTTAAAGTCTAAGGGCCTCCCAACCTCCCGCTGGCAAGAAGTCCTCCCGACAGCGCTGCACTCCATCCGGTCATTACTTTGCACGGCCACTAACACCACCCCCCATGAACGAATGTTCGTTTTCCCCAGGAAGTCGACTACGGGAACCACTCTACCAACCTGGCTGACCGCCCCGGGGCCGGTCTGGCTGCGGAAACACGTGAGGGCCCATAAAACGGACCCCCTGGTCGAGAGGGTGAACCTCCTGCACGCCAACCCCCAGTACGCCTACGTGGCGTACCCAGACGGGCGGGAGGACACTGTCTCCCTACGAGACCTCGCACCCTCAGCCGATCCGGAAACACCGCCACCACCCCCCCCAACCCCAGCCCAGGTAGACGGCATGCCGGAACCCCACGAGCCCTCGCCGACCACGCAAACACCAGCATCAACACCGGATAAGGCACCAGCACCGGATAAGGCAACACCACCGCTGCGGCGATCGGAGAGGCTTACGAAGCCTCCGGACAGACTGACCTACCAGAATTGGTAGTACACTTCACCCCGCCGGACTTAATTCTAAACAAGGGGTGAATGTGGTAAACCACGTTCACTATCGTATCACTGTTAGTAGTTAGCACTGTTCACCACTGTTCGTTATAACTGTATCACTGACCACTATTGTATCACGGTACGAGGTCGCCTCTTGCCACACTGCTATACCTGGGATGACCACCGCCGACTCCGCCTTGGCTCCACCCACCAGGCCAGGTATAAAGGTGAGCGACTGACTGGTATTCCTCCTGCTTGGATCGGATCACCCACGAGAGTGGGCTCTGTTATTTAGTCAATAAAAACCTTTAGTCACCTTCGTAACTCTTCGCCTTTTATTGGAGGAATTGATAGGTATATCAGGCTGAAAATCCATTGCATTCCTTAATGAGCTTAAAAGGTGATGTTGCCGCATCATAAAACATGTATGGGGGGATAAATCAACTTCTATTTAATAAAAAAGAAACTTTTGAGGATCCACTGCCCATTATAGAAAATGAGAAATGCCAGAAATTCTAGAAATTACTCAAAATGCGAACTGTCCAGGTAAGACTGATCAGATGGTCTCAACCGAACCAGCGTCACTTTGTTTCACGGTGCTCTGCTTCCTCTTGAATTGGTCCCTAATTTCTCCTCTGTCAAAAGATTTAATTTGACAATTAATCCAATCACACATACTGGACTAACATCGAACAACAATAACATTATTTAAATGGAGAATTTACTGGATGACCTTGATGGGTTCTGCAAGGTTGAAGTGTGCAGTGTTGTGTATACGGTTGATTTTGATACCTTTGAGGCACTGCGCCTAACCTGAAGTAAAAAGTGCAGGCACTTTCGAGCTAGCTTTGTATTTTACTGCTCTCTCTGCATTCTGAATGTCCCATTTCACACTAAAGTGAATGCTTGACAGTGGCGAGAATTATGGAAAACTGAAGCAGATTGCTGATGCTTACTCTCCCGATCAGATGGGTCTTTCAGAGTGGTGTTTGCTTCTCTTGATTGAATTTTTTTTTCTGTATGCAACTCAGTCAATCATATTATGGGCCTGAATTTGCGATCGGAGGCTTCCCGCGGGCGGATGCCTCCGATCATCAAATTTTCTACGCATTTACCCGGTGGTCCGGGAGATACGGAGGTTTGCGATCCTGGGCCTCTCCTGGTAGAAATGCGTAGAGGTCCACGTATCCCAGGGGCGCATGCGGTTCACAAGCACCCCAGGGGTCACGTGGGCCAGCCCAACCATAGAATCATAGAAAGTTACAGCACGGAAAGAGGCCATTTCGGCCCATCGTGTCCATGCCGGCCAA
This sequence comes from Somniosus microcephalus, assembly GCF_052327205.1. Lineage (NCBI taxonomy): Eukaryota > Metazoa > Chordata > Chondrichthyes > Squaliformes > Somniosidae > Somniosus > Somniosus microcephalus. The sequence continues at coordinate 34,888,966 of NC_141012.1, read as the reverse complement.
CAAAGAGCTATCCAGCCTAATCCCATGTCCCAGCTCTTGGTCCATAGCCCTGCAGGTTACAGCATCCCAAGTGCACATCCAAGTACTTTTTAAATGTGGTTAGGGTTTCTGCCTCGAACTCACTGCCTGAAAGGGTGGTAGAGACCCCCACCACCATCTGGGTGAAGACATTTCCCCTCAAATCCCCTCTAAACCTTCCACCAATTGCTTTAAATCTGTGTCCCCTGGTTTTTGACCCCTCTGCTAAGGGAAATAGGTCCTTTCTATCCACTTTATCTAGGCCCCTCATAATTTTTACACCTCAATAAGGTCTCCCCTCAGCCTCCTCTGTTCCAAGGAAAACAAACCCAGCCTATCCAGTCTTTCCTCATAACTAAGATTCTCTAATCCCGGCAACATCCTTGTAAATCTCCTCTGTACCTGCTCTAGTGCAGTCACACCTTTCCTGTAATGTGGTGACCAGAACTGCACGCAGTACTCTAGCTGAGGCCTAACTAGTGTTTTAAACAGTTGAAGCATAACCCCCCTACTCTTGTATTCTATGTCATGGCTAATAAAGGCAAGCATTCCGTATGCCTTCTTAACCACCTTATCTACCTGGCCTGCTACCTTCAGGGATCTGTGGACATGCACTCCAAGGTCCCTTTTTTCCTCTACACTACTCAGTGTCCTACCATTTAATGTGTATTCCCTTTCCTTGTTAGCCCTCCCCAAATGCATTACCTCACACTTCTCTGGATTGAATTCCATTTGCCACTGTTCTGCCCACCTGACCAATTTATTGATATCTTCCTGCAGTCTACAGCTTCCTTCTTCTGGCTGGATGGTGGGATGGCGGGATGGCGAGATGGATGGAGGATGGATGGATGGATGGAGGGATGGAGAGAGGGATGGAGGGATGGATGGAGAGATGGATGGAGGGATGGATAGATGGATGGATGGAGGGATGGATTGATGGTGGGATGGATGGATGGATGGAGGGATGGATGGATTTTGGATGGAGGGATGGTGGAATGGCTGGAGGATGGATGGAGGGATGGAGGGATGGAGGCAGGGATGGATGGAGGGTTGGATGGAGGGATGGCAGGATGGCTGGAGGATGGATGGATAGAGGGATGGATGGAGTGATGTATGGATGAATGGAGGGATGGATTTTGGAGGGAGGGATGGAGGGAGGGATGGATGGAGGGATGGATGGATGGAGGGATGGATGGGAACCAATGAAAGAAGGGAATCCCCATTCATACTTTTGACACTTCCGTACTGCCATAAGTATGAATGGGGATCACTTAAAAAATACACAAACACATGAACATTTTTCTTTAATTACATATATAACATTAATTAAAATGGCATTTAATCAAATATTTTAAACAAAAATTTAATTTTGGGGGAAAAAATTAGGGCCTAGAAAATCACTGGTGCCCCGTTTGGGGCATCAGTCTCGCCAGGGCACCAGAAGTACCGCCCAGGAAGGAGTCACGACCGCCCGCCGGAAATTCAGTTTCAGTGCCCCAAACAGAAGCGCAGCGCTACTCGAGGCGCCCCGCATCCCTCTTGGGGCGCTGCAACTGAAATTCGCAGCGCAACGTGCCGCAGCGCCACACACTGCGGCACGGCGCGCTGCAGTACTGCAGGCCTTCCTCCCCTTCTTAAAGGGGAGGGGCCTGCTGCAGCGCGATCGGCGATCGCGAGTGCCGGCAAAAGAGCCCGGCACCGAGGAGAAGTGCCGGGCTCTTGGGACACAGCCAGCACAACGCGGGGGAGGGGGGGGCTCAGGAGGCCAGGGATGGTGGTGTGAAGAGGTGCTGGCAGGCGGCCAGCAAAAAAAAATGGCCGCCCCGCACCTCAGCGCCTCTACCGCTGCAGGTAGGCCCCCCTGAGCCGGTCGCAAATTGCGACCGGCGTTAAAGCAGGGGGCGCTACCAAATTTGGCGATCGGGGCGGTAGCGGGGCGCTGCGCACACCGATGACGTCATCAGTGGCGGTGCAGCGCTAACGGCTAGCGCTGCCATTAGCGCCCCACTAAATTTAGCGGGAGGCATGGCCAGTGGCGCTAAACCCACTAAGTGCCCTCTTTGGCCGCTAATGGGTGGTGCAGCCCACTGAATTTCTAGGCCTAGATGTTTTAATGGGGCTAAAAATAAACTTTCCTTATTGGACAGGGTTTTTAATGTATAAGTGAGTGATAACATTTTATTTTTCTATTTTTTAAAACTCTTATGCTGGTTAAAGCAAGCCTTCAACGAGCGGAAGTTGTGCAAATAACGCAACTCTCCGCCCGCAGAGGCCCATCTCCTGGGGGTGCAGAGGATACATAGATACATAGAAGATAGGAGCAGGAGTAGGCCATTCGGCCCTTCGTGCCTGCTCCGCCATTCGATGAGATCATGGCTGATCCTTTAATTCAGTATCCCGTCCCCGCCTTCTCTCCGTAACCCTTAACCCCTTTTGCCCGTAGAAATATATCTAATTCCCTCTTAAATATATTTAATGAGCTGGCGTACACTGCCCTCTGTGGCAATGAGTTCCACAGGTTCACCACTCTCTGAGTGAAGAAATTCCCCCTCATCTCTGTCCTAAATGGTTTAGCCCTTATCCTTAAATTATGTCCTCTAGTTCTGTTCTCACCCGCCAAGGGAAACATTCCTTCTGCATCCAGTCTGTCTAGACCTGTCAGAATTTTATACACTTCTATGAGGTCCCCTCTCAATCTTCTAAACTCCAGTGTGTACATCCCTAAACTACATAGTCTCTCCTCATAGGTCATTCCCGCCATTCCTGGTATCAGCCTGGTGAATCGCCGCTGTACCCCCTCCATGGCAAGAACATCCTTCCTCAGATGAGGCGACCAAAACTGTACACAGTACTCGAGGTGTGGTCTCACCAGTGCCCTGTACAGCTGCAGCAAGGTATCCCTGTTCCTGTATTCTAACCCTTTTGCTATGAAGGCCAGCATACCGTTTGCCTTCTTGACCGCCTGTTGCACCTGCATGCTCGCCTTCAGTGACTGGTGTACAAGAACACCCAGGTCTCTCTGTACTTCCCCCTCTCCCAATCTATTGCCATTTAAATAATAATTTGCCCTCCCGTTCCTGCACCCAAGGTGGATAACTTCGCACTTGTCCACATTATAGTGCATCTGCCATTTATCCGCCCAATCGCCCAGTCTGTCCAAATCGCTCTGGAGCTTCCTGGTCTCTTCCTCTGAGCCCACCCCCCCTCCTAGTTTAGTGTCGTCTGCAAATTTGGAAATGCTGCATCCGACTCCCTGATCCAGGTCATTAATGTAAATTGTGAACAGCTGGGGGCCCAGGACAGATCCCTGTGGTACCCCACTTGTTACTGCCTGCCATTCAGAAAATGAGCCGTTTATTCCAACTCTCTGTTTTCTATCTGACAGCCAGTTCCCTATCCACGCCAAAACTTTCCCCTTTATCCCATGAGCCTCAATTTTCCATGCTAATCTTTTATGTGGGACCTTATCGAAGGCCTTTTGGAAGTCCAGGTACACCACATCTACTGGCTCTCCCCCATCTATTCTACCAGTTACTCCCTCAAAAAATTGCATCAATCTCCCACATCCATTTAGATTCGTGTGCATAACACAAAATGCGGATTACACGACAACAACCCGCACCTGAATGAAAATCCAGCCCATTGGGTCAAGACAAATCTTTCTGGTACTGACATGAAAATACTCTCAGTTCAGACCAAACCCTTCTACTAAAACTATTCTATTGCTTCCAGATCTGCTTTGGGATCTGCTCTGTGTGGCCAATACATAAAAAAAGGTATACAGCCATATTTTGTGACCCCTACGGGTGTGTACAAGGTGCGCACGTGCCCGTAGGGGCCGTGCAAGTTCCAGGCTTAGGCGTGCGACGCGCATGCGCTAAAACCCGGCACTTGCGATCTGTCAAGAATTCTCAGTCAAGGTGGCAAGAGGGGTTTCCCAGGAGGTCACACTGGAGATGGGTGTCAGGCTCCAAACTTCCACAGCTATGGTTATGTCTTCTAAAAGTTGCCCCAGACCTGAGACAACAAAGTCCTGCTACCTGCAAATGATGGTTGATCAAATCTCCTCTTTAATGGTTGACCTGCAGCTGAAAGTCAGCAATCCAATAGTGCTCCCACCAGGTTTCACCATCGTGTTTCCCACCAGGCATTTTTCACGTGGGAAAAGGGTTAAATTCGCAAGAGCCTTTCAAAATAGGATTATAGAGGCTATTCAGTGCTTGTTAAGGGCCTTAATGACCTATCCCGCCTGTTGGAGGCGGGAAGGAGTCGGGACCATTAGACACGACTGAGTTAAAGTTGCTCGGAATCGGGAACCAGGTGGGGGGGGGTCCCGACCACCAGTTTTCGCAATTTTAACCCCCCGCACGCCTCCAATCACGCCTCCACGGAATGAAAATCCTGGCCAATGTCTTTTCACATTTCCATGCACCTGGCTCCTCTTGGGATTGCCACAATCACATCAAACGCTATTCAATAGAAACATGCCATCATGTGAATGTAACCTCTCGGATGGCTCTTGAGGCACCCTGTGTTTAAACAGATGTTCTTAACCTTCTTCATTCTAAATAACAAATATTTATGACTTGAAACTGCATCTAAATTTATCCTTATTTATTGTATATTTAGGGAATAAATGAAACAGAAAATGTGCTTGGAATGTGTGCTGGTCCAGTCTCCAAATATAAACTAAGACAAATTTGGAGTCGGATAGCAAAATACTGCAGATGCTGGAAATCTGAAATAACAACAGAAAATGCTGGAAAAACTCAGCAGGCCAGGCAACATCCGTGGAGAGAAATTAGAGTTGACGTTTCGGGTCGAAACCCTTTTTCAAAACTGGAAAGGAAATGAAATAGATCGAAGGCAGGGCTGCGATAGAACAAAAGAAGTAAAAGAGACATTAAGAGGTATTCAAAACCAGACGAGATGGTAATAGGACAAGTGGAGACAAAAGACGGCTGAGATTAGGTGTGAAGTGCACTGGCAGGATGAGACAGAGCTGCCATGTGGGAGAGAGAGGAAAAAAAGGAAAGGTGGGGGGGGGAAGGGAGGACCCAAAACAAAGGGGTGGAAAAAAAATATAAGTAAAAATGTAACAGGGGCCGAGGTTATGATCTGAAATTGTTGAACTCGATATTGAGTCCGGAAGGCTGCAGAGTGCCTAATCGGAAGATGAGGTGCTATTCCTCGAGTTTACGTTGAGCTTCCGTGGAACAATGCAAGAGGCCAAGGACGGTGAGGTCCGAGTGGGAATGGAGCGGTGAATTAAAATGACAGGCGACCGGAAGCTCGGGGTCACCCTTACGGACTGAATGGAGGTGTTCCACAAAGCGGTCACCCAATCTGCGTTTGGTCTCCCCAATGTAGAGGAGACCGCATCGTGAGCAGTGAATACAGTATATTAGATTGCAAGAAGTACAAGTAAATCGCTGTTTCACCTGGAAGGGGTGTTTGGGGCCCTGAACAGTGGGAAGGGGGGAGGTATAGGGGCAGGTGTTACATCTCCTGCGCTTGCACGGGAAGGTGCCAGGCGAAGGGGAAGGGCTGTTGGGGGTGATAGAGGAGTGGACTAGGGTGTCTAGGGAGTATTTGGGTAAATTTAAACTTCAGTCTCATTTTGGATGTTTAGATTCAGTTGTTCTGTGATAATGTTGTCCACTTAATGCTATCCATCTAAGTTCCCCGATGATCACCTTGCCGATGTTTCCCAAAAATCTTATGGTTTCCCTGATGGTTGCAGGAGGCTCTCCCAAGTTTGCAATTTGTTTTGCAATTTTCCTCCCCTTCTCTCCGCAGGGTGTTGACTCTTGCTGCAACACAGCTCAAGTACCTCACCCTAGCGGCCACTCTTCATGTGCAAGCCTTGACAGTGAGTGTCAACAGGGGATCGTAGCCAAGCCAATCCTGTCCTCACCTGATAGTCAAAGATGCACACTTTCCAGTAGGAGAAACTTGCCAGCAATCAGGCGTGGAACCTTGTGCTGATTTTTTGTCTTCCTAAGTCAAGGGGCAGTGTGCCCTCTGTGGCAGACCATTTGTTATCCTGGCTGAGATCAGCCAGGACAACCCAAACCAAGAAACTGGATCCTGCAACTGGTCCATGTGGCCAGGTACCACACTCTACAGTGAAGTGATACAGACTGTCGAGTCCATCCCCTGTCCTTGGGCCTGGATCATGCCATTTGCGGGCCATCTTTGCTCAGGGACTAAAAGCTGAATCTGTCTTTGCCAGATTATAGACAGTAATGCCTTAACTAAAGAGTCTTCAAAATTCTGGCCTTCGGACCCAAATGAAATGCAAGCCTCAAAAATTGCATTGAACCACATTATTACACACACAAAATGACCTTTTCAGGGGGTCCAATTTTAGGTTATTTGAATGTTTATGATTCAAATCTGAATGCCTCTCTGCAGTGTTATTTGGAAACAAGTGCCCTTAACCCCTCTGCCTCTGCATCTTCCAAGTGTCCAAAGTTCACAAGGAATTATGTTTTAAAAAAGAAAGAATGAGCTGCATTTTCCTGATTCACAGATTTACCACGGGATGTGCACTGCAACTGTTCTTCATTCCATTGGTGTTATGTCACTGAGAACCCACCCAAATTTCCTCGGCGCACCTTCATTATGTATTCATGGTAGGCTCCAGGTGCTATTAGTGCACTCAATAGGCAGCCTCCCTTCTCTGTGGGGGTCGGGGGGGGGCGGGGGAGAGGGGGGGGGCGAGGAGATTCTCATGCTGCTACGGAAGCTGCAAAGGCCATGGCAGCCATTTTGTGTAGGTAATAATGTGATTCAGTGCGATTTTTGAGGTTTGCATTTCATTGGGGTCCCAAGGCCACAATTTTGAAGACTCTTTAGTGAAGGTGTTACTGTCTATAATCTGGCAAAGACGGATTCAGCTTTTTGTCCCTGAGCAAAGAGGCTTCATTCTCTCTCTAATTTCTTCTTAAAGGGGAAACAGCCCACAACCAAAGACAAGGAAGTACCACCTCAACCTGCTAAGACCCTTGCTGCAAATTATCAGTCAACCACCTCAGAATCTCCTGCCAGTGCGGGAGAGGTAGGAGACTAAGGGGGAAAAATACGGTTGGTTAGCGCCTCCCGTTAGCACCTCCTGCGGGCACTAATTTAGCGCCCAAGCATGCCGATTTTAGCACCGTTCGCGAAATTGATCAGTCGTTTTGTGGTGGTGCTAAACACTACCACAATGATCTCTTGCGCCCACAGATCATGACGTCAGTCAAGCGTGCAACGCCCCGGTAGCGCCCCGGACCAGATATTGAGATGCGCCCCCTGCCTTAGCGCCTGCCGCTAGGATCGACAGGTAGAGGGGAACGTTTTCAAGTCGGGGAGGGGCTGGGGGAGCGCTATTTAAAGGTGGGTGCTTCCTGGCTTTTCTTGTTGGCAAAATTTTTGGTACACGCAGGTTGAGAGGGAGAGAGGCGTCTGGAGAGATTTAATGCTGTCCTAAGGAGTTTTGGCCCTCAGCACCACTTTTGAGGTTCCTAAGCGCCGAGCTCTTTCACTGGGCCTGTCCATTAGTGCTTCCAACACAATTGCTTTAGAGGTCTCTCCAGGCCGAGATTCAAGGCTACAATGAGCAGGGTGTGACTGGCCAGCAAGATGGCCCCTCCCCTTTAACAATTGGGCGGCGCCACTCTGCCTGGCTTCCGTGGTAACGGACATTGCTTGAACTTCAGTAGCATTCTGTGGTAACGCCTCACTCCCTGACATTTGCGCCTTAAGAGAGGTGTGTAGCGCCTGATTTAGCGCTCAAATCACCTCCAGGGGCGATAGAGGTGAATTTTGCTGTTGGAGGCAATAATTAGTGCCGGGCGCTAAACTTTGCGCCCGGCTGATATTAACGCCCCAAAATCGGCGATACCCAATTATTCCCCCTAAGACTGAAGGGATACACAAGAGAGCCACAGTGGCCTTTAACAATTGAAAGACTATCAGATTTGTTGTCAGCAGGAGATTTTTTGCCACTGATGGGATATGTGCAGAATTTTTATGGGTCATGCTGGGAGAATGCCTGCACAAAGAAATAGCAGAGCGATCTCCAAATTGCAGCTTTGAAAGTTATAGAGCAGAGCACAATAACAGCAAGCAACCGAGTTATTGTGCTTATTAAAAAAAACTCGAGAATCTTTAATTACTTCACGAAACTTACAGAAACTGGTTTGACAGTGGCCTTGGATCTTAGTCAATTGAACGTATCTCCTATGAGCTGTGCCCACAGCTGGCTGGCAGCTGGTACAACTCAGTTATTGCTTCATGAGAGAAGAACAGCCTTCTTAAGTACTGTTTAGAAGTTACAGTGAAGTAGTCCACCTGGATCAACAGATGGGGAGGTGTTGTTACCAGTGAGCAGGGGCCAGGGCCACCTATGGTGCACGTTCAGTCTGCCATATCTGCAGTGGGCCTACCGATTCACTACCTCCACAGAGTAGAAGAACGAAGGGAGGCCTCGGGGAAGGGTCTCATTGGCTCCTTGTAACATTAAAACGTAAACAACGTACAAAAAAAACCTTCAAAAATACTTGAAAATAATTTTAAAATTCTGAAATATATTGTAAATATACTTCATTCAACAATTCAAGAATCTTTAATTACTTCAAGAAATTTACAGAAACTTCAAATTAATTAAAACACTTGAATTAATTAATACTAATAAAAGAAAACTAATTAAAAAAAATCATACTTACTAGGGTCCTTGTGGCATTCAGGAACGGAGCAACTCCAGCCTGCCACACCTAGGCCCCAACACCTCTTTCCCCAAGGCAATCTCAGCCACAAGCAGCCACAGGATGGTAGGAGAAGGAAACATGAAGCAATGGATGAAAATCCAGCCCCATATTCTTCTATATTTTTATTCACTGATGATGCACCATGATATAGAAAGATAGTATTTGCTCTTACAAGAGGCTGCTGAGTGGTTTAAAATTGGATTCCACTGGCTAAAAAGAAAAAGTTATGCTCCTGAGATGGGGAGGAAGAGGGAGAGATTTCCTATCTGCTACATGTGACAAAATTGTACACCTTTTCTTTGTAAACTGATGACTTGATTGCAAATTATGCACTAAGGAAATGTTCATCACAACTTGCTTGATGGATAAGTGTACTGCACGATATAAGAACATAAGAAATAAGAGGAGTTGGCCATACGGCCCCTCGAGCCTGCTCCGCCATACGGCCCCTCAAGCCTGCTCCGCCATTCAGTAAGATCATGGCTGATCATCGACCTCACCTCCACTTTCCCGCCCGATCTCCATATCCCTTGATTCCCCAAGAGTCCAAAAATCTATCTATCTCGGCCTTGAATATACTCAAAGACTCAGCATTCACAGCCCTCTGGGGCAGAGAATTCCAAAGATTCACAACCTTCCGAGTGAAGATATTCCTGCTTATCTCAGACTTAAATGGCTTACCCCTTATCCTGAGACTATGCCCCTGAGTTCTCGACACTCCAGCCAGGGGAAACAACTTCTCAGCATCGACCCTGTTAATCCCCTTCAGAATCTTGTATGTTTCAATGAGATCACCTCTCATTCTTCTAAACTCCAGAGAGTATAGACAGCCCTCTCATCCCAGGAATCAATCTAGTGAACCTTTGTTGCACTGCCTCCAAGACAAGTATATCCTTCCTTAGATAAGGAGACCAGAACTGTGCCCAGTACTCCAGGTGTGGTCACACTAAGACCCTGTACAATTGTAGCAAGACTTCCTTACTCTTATACTCCAACCCCCTTGCAATAAAGACCAACATGCCATTTGCCTTCCTTATTGCTTGCTGTACCTGCATGTTAACTTTCTGTGGCCTAGAAATTCAGTGGGCTGTGCCACCCGTTAGCACCCAAAGAGGGCACTTAGTGGGCTTTACGCCACTGGCCACACCTCCCGCTAAATTTAGCGGGACACGAATGGTAGCGCTAGCCGTTAGCGCTGCGCCGCTACTGATGACGTCATTGGTGTGCGCAGCGCCCCGCTACCGCCCCGATCGTGAAATTTGGTAGCGCCCCCTGCTTTAACGCAATTTGCGACCGGTTCAGGGGGGCCTACCTGCAGCGGTAGAGGCTTTGAGGTGCGGGGCGGCCATTTTTTTTGCTGGCCGCCTGCCAGCACCTCTCCATGCCGCCGTCCCCGGCCTCCTGAGACACCCCTCCACGTTGTGCCGGCTGTATCCCAAGAGCCCGGCATTTCTCCTCAGTGGCGGGCTCTTTTGCCGGCAGTCGCGCTCTTTGAGCGCGCTGCAGCAGGCCCCTCCCCTTTAAGAATGGGAGGAAGGCCTGCAGTACCACCGCGCGCCGTGCTACAGCGTGTGGCACTGCGGCACGCTGCACTGCGATTTTCAGTTGCAGCATCCCAAGAGGGATGCAGGGTGCCTCGAGTAGCGCCGCGCTTCCGTCTGGCGCGCTGAAACTGAATTTGCGGCGGGTGGCCGTGACTCCTTCCAGGGCGGTACTTCTGGTGCCCAGGCAAGACTGAACGGGGCGCCAGTGAATTTCTAGGCCTGTGTTTCTTGCACGAAGACACCCAAATCTCTCTGAACACCAACATTTGAAAGTTTCTCACCATTTAAAAAATATTCTGTTTTTCTATTCTTCCTACCAAAGTGATATGGCACTGAGCCATACGGAGCAGGAAGGTCTCAGGTCTGATCCAGAGTCTATACTGGGCTATGATAGCAAAATACTGCGGATGCTGGAAATCCAAAATGACAACAGAAAATGCTGGAAAAACTCGGTAGGCCAGGCAACATCCGTGGAGAGAGAAATATAGTCAACGTTTCAGGTCGAAACCCTTCGTCAGGACTGAGAAAAAACACTGGAAATGAAACAGATTAAAAGGCCAGTTTGGGGGCTGGGAAATGGGGATGAAAGAACAAAAGAGAAGTGAAGAGACATTAAGAGGTAGTCAAGACGAGACGAGATGGTGATAGGACTAGTAAAGAGACAAAAGACGGCTCTAGATGAAGTGTGAAATGCGCTGGCAGAATGAAAGACAGCTGCCATGTGGGAGAGAAAAAAACGGGGAAAGGTGTGGATAAAAAATATATAAAAGTGCAATAGGGGCCGAGGTTATGATCTGAAATTGTTGAACTCGATATTGAGTCCGGAAGGCTGTAAAGTGCCTAATCGGAAGATGAGGTGCTGTTCCTCGAGCTTACGCTGGGTTTCCGTGGAACAATACAAGAGCCCGAGGATGGTGAGGTCTGAGTGGGAATGGGGCGGTGAATTAAAATGACAGGCGACTGGAAGCTCAGGGTCACCCTTACGGACTGAACGGAGGTGTTCCACAAAGCGGTCACCCAATCTGCGTTTGGTCGATATTTTCTATACTGGGCTACTTGATCCCAGCTGAGAGAGCAGTTGGGACACTAGCATTAATCTCAATGTCCTATATGGCTAAGGGGTGAGAAAGTTAGCCAGGCTTCCCACTACTGATTGACACCCAATGATTGGTGGTGTAAAATGGACATGCGTGGATTTCTGATAAGAGCAGAATTGAGTTCTTCTGTGGCCAAATAGACTGCTGCCACCCACAGCCAGTGTTTACGCATGAAGATTGGCCCTTTGGTTCAAGTACTGGAAGGTGCGGGTGCAATGGAACCACATGTGACCACCTGACATGAGTGACGACCTTCAGAAGAGGAGGGGAGAAAAGTAAAAAGAGTCGCAACTACTTCAACTATCTGAAAACCATTTACAAGGTTCAGCATGTGTAAACAGCTAGTTGTCTGTGGCAAATGTTTGGAATCTTCTGACCTTGGTAAATGTATTTATGACCATTAACTTTTGGAAACCATAGTAACTCTGGTAACATAAGCAAAAATAGACAGCAGGTTGTTGGAGTGGATCAGAAAAAAGATTTCGATGCTTGAGGGAAAGGAGCTGCATGCCACAGCTGACAGCATCCTGTTGCCTTGAGTCATTAGTGATGTATCATGTTGTCCTGTGGTGTTCATTTGAAGAAATTGTACTGCTCCTCTACACCAGCACTTTTAGTTTATTTACAGTAATGGAGCAACCTATTGCTGTAAGATTTGTCTTTGTAATTGCTTTACCATTTGAGAATTGCCAAACTAACAACAGCCATAACATGGAATCACATGTTCGTTTGGCAGATATCCGTCACCCTCCACACTTTGTCGGCCCATAGCAACCGTTCTTGTCTCTCTCTCTCTTTTATCGATACCACAGTAGTCATTGTTGCTCTAACATTTTGTTGTCTATTTCTCCAGACTCCAAATATGCCATCAAAAATGCATCTGCTCCCTACAGCCTTACTGTAATGAAGTCAAAACTTCTCATGCTATCTCCTAAAGAGTAACTCATTACTTCGCAAGGCTTTAAAATGTATTTTTCCTTTCATCTTGCGACCACAGACTTTGAAGATATAAGTTTCTGCTCATCGAATCACTGCTTCCTGATATACCTTAACTTCTCACCTAACATTTTCAACCTTGGTACTGTCCTACACTATGGTCCTTCACCTAGGTTTCCCAATAAAACTTGATTTCCCAGCCCAGGAATGACATGAAATATGTGAAGAGGAGTGGTAAAAACATTTGTATTAAAATGGATCTATAAAGCTCTTTCAGGGAGTGTGGGGGAGGGGAATGTTTACTTTGAGCATGGGCGGAAAATTGGCAGTTAAGGATTTTTTTATTCATTCACAGGATGTGGGCGTCGCTGGCAAAGCCATCATTTATTGCCCATCCCTAATGAAGGTGGTGGTGAGCCGCCTTCTTGACAACAGAATGGCTAGCTCGCCCATTTCAGAGGGCAGTGGGTCTGGAGTCACATACTTCCTTCCCTAAAGGACAGCAGTGAACCAGATGGGTTTTTATGATAATCCAGTAGTTACACAGTCACCATTACTGATACTACCTTTTTGTTCTAGATTTATTTAACTGAATTTAAATTCCCCAGTTGCTGTGGAAGGATTTGAACTCTTGTCGCTCTAGGATCATTAGTCCAGGCCTCTGAATTACTAGTCCAGTAACATAACTGTTGAGTCTGTGTGTCCCAGTTATGCTTATGATCAATCACTGGACACAGACAACAAGAATAACTTTTAACAGGTCTTTACTATTCGGAGGTCAGGGCTGAACTGCCCAGCAAATCCCTACACAACACTTATATACCGGTGTGGTCACCACCGGTATTACAGTATACAGCAGCCAAGAGAAAGTAGTACATCTCTTAAGGTAGTTCTCTTAAGGTGGAACAGGTTACATACACCACAATAACCACCATGCTACCATTTCCGGTAGGATTGGCCGCCCATTCTACACCCTGCCTGATTGCCAGCTCTTGACTGTTTAAGATTCCTTTATTGGTTTTCTGTCAAATCTTTGCAGAATATCTGTGTTAATTGGATAATTTGGTTGCCTTCATAATTAGCTATATTATTCATGCTCCTTGCTTTATTATTTATGAGTCAAAAGTCACTGCAGCTTCTATTTTTCTGTATAATTGGTTCAAATTCCAAAAACAACACTCAGGCAGCTGTACAAACAAGGAAACCTTCACATCAAAATTTCTGGCATGTAATAGTAAGCCACTGTTGTTCCTGGTGTAAAGAATCAGTCATTTTGTACATCTAGCCACTTGTGATTTATAAGTTACCTGTGATGGGGAATTTCTATAACAGAATCTCTGAAAATGTTGTTTTTGACAAAAGAAATCAACCTGAATACAAGTCATTAAAATCTGGCTCTCCTGAATTTATTTATTTGATCTAGTTTTTAATCAGTTCGGTTTGAAACTCACTCCACCTATGCAACTCTTCAAATTTTCAGCACAAACCATGTGCAATATTTAAAATAAAATCTAAAGAAGCAATATCCTTAAATAATTGCAAAGCAGCCCTTGTACTGATCACAATGAAAGCACATTGGATGTCAGCTACTGTTATGGTGCTAAACCTTTTCAACAACAACTTAAAATTTATATAGCGCATTTAACGTAGCAAAATGTCCCAAGGCGCTTAACAAGAGCAATATAAATTTAAAACAATTTGACACCGAACCACAGAAGGAGATATTAGGCTAGATTACCACAAGCTTGGTCCAAGAGGTAGATGTTAAGGAGCATCTTATAGGAGGATAGAGAGGCGGAGAGGTTTAGGGAGGGAATTCCAGAGCTTAGGGCCAAGGCAGCTGAAGGCATGGCCGCCAATGATAGAGCGATTAAAATCGGGGGTGCGCAAGAGGCCAGAATTGGAGGAGCACAGAGATCTCAAAGGCTTGTAGGGCTGGAGGAGGTTACAGAGATAGGGAGGGGCAAGGCCATGGAGGGATTTGAAAACGATGAGGATTTTAAAATTGAGGCATTGTCAGACCGGGAGCCAGTGTAGGTCAGTGAGCACAGGGGTGATGGGGGAATGAGACTTGGAGAGGGTTAAGTTATGGGCAGCACAGTTGGATGAGCACCAGTTTATCGAGGGTGGGAGATGGGAGCCCAGCCAGCAGAGCATTGGACTAGCTGAGAATTTTCACTCAAGGTCAAATCTATGCTGGAGTCTGCAAGAGACTACTTTCACCTGTAGCACAACAATGAATTTGACAATATTCCTGTTGGACTCCAATGGTGGCCTGGAAAGGTCTGATAACACGTAATGACTCAAGTAAATGCAGACTGCTCTTGAGCTCGGGCTATGATTTTCACCAATTTATTGCAGTTCATTGTGTATGGTCTTGAAATCCGTCTCTCACCATAAAATTGCTAGCTTTTTAGCCCATTTTTTTCTATGTAGAAATGTAGGCCTAGAAATTGGGTATAGCCCCGCTTGAGGCGTTAGAAATGGTGCTGCGCAAAGTTTATAGCCAGACGAAACTTATTGCCGCCTGGCGCGATATTGGGTTGCATCGCCCCCAAAGGGGATTGAGGCGTGAATTCAGACGTTGCATGGGTCTCCTAAGGCGCAAAACTTCCGGCGCTACCCAATATCGGCACGGACGGGCGCAGCGCAGGTGATCTCAATTACCGATAACCACGAGACTTCCAGGCGCCGGCCAGCTCTTAAAGGGGTGGGTCAGTCAGCCTCAGCTTCCACACTCATCGCCCTGTAGGCCTCAGAATCGGCGCTCGCCCTTCTCTGGCGCAAAAAACTTGGCCAAGATGGAGAAGGTGAGACAGAGAGCAGAGCGCTTCAGCACTGAGGCTCTGGAGCAGTTGGTGTCCGCAGTGGAGCGCCGTCGAGATTTTCTCTATCCTGACAATGGCAGGAGGCCAAATCAAAAGGAGTACCGCCGAGCTTGGAGGGATGTTTGTCAGAGGGTCAACTCCAGCAGCATGGCAACCAGGAGCCCTGTTCATTGCAGAAAGAAATTCAATGACCTCACTCGGGTCGTTAGGGTGAGTGTTGTTTATGCAAACTTCTGATTTCCTCCATCTGCACCTCACTTCGCGCACCCTGTAGCCATGATGCCCCAATGGCCATCTGTCAGCAAGCACCCATGGCCCTTTCTGGGCACACACATGCACATTTGACTCAAGGCATCATGTAAGGGCTCTTGCACCATGGTGGGCATGAGATGATCACTCAAGGCATCATGTAAGGGCTCTTGCACCATGGGGGGCATGAGATGATCACTCAAGGCATCATGTAAGGGCTCTTGCACCATGGGGGGCATGAGATGATCACTCAGGGCATCATGTAAGGGCTCTTGCACCATGGGGGGCATGAGATGATCACTCAGGGTGTCATGTAACAGAGCTTCCCCTTCTTTCCCCTGCAGTCCAAGCTGGCGACGATCCGCAAGGACCAGCTTCGAACCGGTGGCGGACCTCCACAAGTGGTCACTCTCACGGGTCTCGAGGATAGAGTGCACCAGATTCTTGGAGGACGTCTGAGTGGTCCTGTTACCACTGCAGCTGCCGACCCCATTGTCGACAGTGAGGGTAAGGCTCTCACCTTTTTCAGCTGTCTCCTTCCACTTGGTCCCCCCGCCAGCATGCTTTCTCAGTGTGCAGCCATGTCAGAGCCTTGCCGCAATCTGGCATGCCTTGCCGCCAACCTGTCCTTTTGCTAAAGCCACTCTTCGACCTCCCTGCTTTCAGATGCTGCATCACCAACTCGGGATCTGCGCCCTGAAGCTGCCAGTGCCAGTGCCTCCGGAGGCGAGGATCAGGAGGAAGCCAGAGCATCCGTTCCAGCTTCAGGGGAGCCTACACATCTGCAGACTGGGGATAGCAGTTCCCTGGAGGGGAGGTGGGGGGCTCTGATGATGAGCCAGTTGCCGGAACAAGCGGCCTGCAGCAACGCGAGGTGGGTAGGCAAGTTCGGCCACCGGCTCCCCGGAGGGCAAGGCAGGGAGCGATGACTGCTGCACAGAGTGCAGAGGAGGTGCGTAGCCTGGCTGAAATGAGCACCCAGGCCTGGCTCAGGCACACTGAGCTGATGGCTGCAGTGGGGAGGATGCCTCAGTCGATAGAAACACTGGCAAAGAGTGTGCTGGACTTTGGAGCAGCAATGGAGAGGACTGTCCAGGGCTTCGGGGCAGCAATGGAGAGGATGTCCAGGGCTTCAAGGCTGCTATGGAAAGGACTGTTCAGAGCTTCGGACAATCCCTGGAAAGGTCTGTCCAGGGCTTGTCCGAGGCAGTGGAACGGACTGCTCCGGCCTTGTCCGAAGCAATGGAAAGAACTGTCCAGGGCTTCTCCGAAGCACAGGCACCTGCCACACAGGTCCTCACTGCTGCCACGCAGTCACTTGCTGGCCTTGTCCACACCCAGATTGAGGCAACGCGAACTCTCACTGCAGCCACCCTATCTGCATCAGCTAGGATCACCCTGGGCCCTTCCAGTACCATACAAGGCCAGGAATCAGTGGAGCAGTCGATTGTGGCGGATGAGCCGAACCGGTCTCCTCAGAGAGCCAGTGTGTCGTCCGACCATGGTGCAGGTGTCCTCTCTCGGCAGGTGACCATTGCTCATGCCACCGCTGGTACGTCTGCAGTGCAGCTGCCACCACCTGCAGGGCACACTGCTTCCAGCCATGCCCAGATCAAGCAGCCAGCCTCCACACCCTCCAAGACCAGAGGTCGTCCAGGCCGTCCCTCAGGGGCTTCTGCGCTTCCACACAGTCAGCAGGCGTCCCCCAGCCTTGACCCCGCCACTGGGGTTCAATTACGTAGGAGCAGCAGGGAGGGAAGGGGCCGACCGCGAAAGAGAAGTCATTCTCCATCAAGGGGCCAGCAGTAGAGGGAGGTGCTGAGACGTTTCTTTGGCCAAATTCAAGGACTCCCTCGCCTGTTGTGATTGTTAGAAATGGTTTGTTTAGTTTTGCGGCTTTGCCGAAGAGTTAACTGTTATTTTGTTAGTTATGGTTTCTGTTGACATGACGTTGTTATGCTGGAAGGAAGGACTTTTTTGACAATAAAGAAAAGTTTTAATTTGCAATGGTACACGTTACTATTTACAGTCATGCTGGCCTTCAGAGGCTTTGAAAGATCCGAAGTGCGCAGGACGAATGACATCCATCATTCCATCAGAGGGGCCACGAACCGAGTCCTGATGAGCCTCTGACGGATGGCCCTTCCACTTTCAGGAGCCCTCCCATCTTCCTCCTCCTCCTCGTCTGCATGCTCCTCCTCCTCCTCCTCATCCACCTGCTCATCCTCCTCCTCCTCCTCCTCGTCCGCCTGCTCTGCTGGACCTTGAGGGACAGCTGGCATTGGCTGGGTGCGTTGAATGGCCAAGTTGTGGAGCATGCAGCAGACGACAACGATGTGACCCACTTGCTCTGGCAAGTACTGCAGGGCTCCCCCCAAATGGTCCAGACAGCGGAAACGCTGTTTGAGCACACCAATAGTGTGCTCCACAATGTTCCTGGTCGCCTGATGGCTGCTGTTGTACAGCTCTTCTGCTGGGGTGGCGGCCAAACGGAGTGGCGTCATGAGCCATGGGCAGAGAGGATAGCCCTTGTCCCCAAGAAGCCAGCCTCATGGGTGAGCCGGCCCCTCAAAAAGGTCACAAACTGAGGTCTGCCGCAGGATGAAGGCATCGTGGCTGCTCCCTGGGAATTGGGCGTTGACTGCCATGATCATTTGGCGGTGGTCACAGACCAGCTGCACATTGAGGGAATGGAACCCCTTGCGGTTGCGGAAGTCCTCAGGAATCAGTAATGGCACCCGCAAAGCCACGTGTGTGCAATCAATCGCCCCCTGCACCATGGGGAAGTCCGCAATAGCAGCGAAGCCCTGCGCGCGCTCCGCCTGCTTCTCCAGGGTCAGAGGGAAGGTGATGAATTGACGCCTTCTTCTATAAAGGGCAGCTGTCACTTGCCAGGTGCAACAATGCACTGCAAACTGAGAGATATTCGCAATGTCCCCAGTGGCTGACTGAAAGGATCCGCTGGCATAGAAATTGAGGGCAACAGTCACTTTGACTGCCACCGACAGAGAGGTCCTGCACCGTAGATGCGGTTGCAGATCCTCAGCAAGCAGGTGGCACAGCTCAGTTACAACCTCCTTACCGAATCGGAGCCTTCGAACACACTGTTCCTCCGACATGGCAAGGTATGACACCTGCTGCCTGAATACCCTCGCAGCGTACCCTCGGATTGGCCGACCTCCATTGCCCCTCCTCCTTCTGGCCAATCCCGGCCCTCTCTCCCGCCATCTCTGTGCCCCTTCAAAGTGTCCGGCCATGAGGACGTGGCCCTCCAAAGCAGCTCCCATTCCGATGCCAGTCGGGCAAAACGCTGTTAGGTGTAGCGCTCCAACTGCTCCGGACAGGTCTGAAGGTCCCAAGTATTCTAAGGCTAAATCCAAAAAAGTCTGCTCAACAGTAGCTCACCAACTCTCTCCAGCAACGATCACAATGAACAGGCCAAGTGGCTGCAGCTTTTATACTAGAGCTGACCCCTTTAAATAGCGCCCCCCCGACTCCGAGAAGGGCCTGGTAACGTTCCATCGACCTGTCACTAATAGCGCTAGGCGGAAAGGTTCCGGGCGCCACCGAATATCCGGTCAGGGGCGCCTAAAAGGCGTTGCACACTGAAATGACGTCATGATCTGCCTGCGCACGCGGGCGCGCACTAACAGTTAGTGCAGACGTTGTGTCGCTATCTTCATTGCGCCCGCCCGAACATTGAGTAACGCCCCACATTTCGGACACATTGGGCTAAAAATTCAGTTTGGGGCGCCAAGCTTGCCTGGGCGCCGGAATTACCGCTGCGAGCGGAGCCACTTGCGCCATCCGGATATTCAGTTTCTGCGCCCCAAATGGAAGCGGGCCGCTAAACGAGGCTTCCCGCGCCCCGCTTGGGGCGCTGAAACTGAATATCGGCGCGCTAAGGGCCACAGCGCCACACGCTGCGGTACGGCACGCTGCGGTATTGCAGGCCTTCCTCCCACTGTTAAGGGGGAGGTGCCTGCAACAGCGCGATCCCCGCTCAGGAGTGCCGGCAAATGAGCCTGGCACCAAGGAGAAGTGCCGGGCTCTCGGGAAACAGCTGGCAATGCCGCGGGGGGGGGTGTAGGAGGCCGGGGACGGAGGTGCGGGCAGGCGGGCGCCGAAAAAGCGGCCGGCCGCACCTCCACCTTAACTAGCGCCACTACCGCCACAGGTAGGCGCCTGTGTACCGGTCGCTATTTGCGGCCGGCGCTGAGGAGGCGGGCGCGACCAAATATGGCCATCGGGGCGATAGCGGGGCGCTGCGCACACCGATGACGTCATCGGTGGCGGTGCAGCGCTACAGGCTAACGCCGCCATTAGCGCCCCACTAAATATCGCGGTAGGTGTGGCCAGTGGCGCAAAAGCCACTGAGTGCCCTCTTTGGGCGCAAACTGGTGGCGCAGGCCACTGAATTTCTAGGCCATTAGGCGCTAATCGCCGGCGCTAACAACCGAATTTCTAGGCCGTAATTTCTCACCTAGCGACCAGGACAGCTGAAGTGGCTGACTGCATGACTATTGTTTAGTTAATCTTGACCATCAATGGCTTTGATGACTATCTAATCTGCTCGAGCTTTATTTTTGAAATTTAGTGCTTATGGTGTAATTTTTCTGATGAATTTATGCCGGTTGAAATGCAAGCTTAGTGAACAAATCATGGAATGGAGCTCTTGAATCTCACTCCAATTTAGCTGAGCTGCTTTCAATGAGACCTCTCTCTCTCAAGATCATGGTTTGGAAGTTAGGTTACACCATATTACTCCACGTGGATTCCAACTAAACTTCCACCCTTCGTGCTTCGGATCCACCCAGGATTACAAATATCTCCAAGATATTCATCGTTCCTCGAACTACTGCTCTCGCCGCATCCTGAGATCCACGCTCAACGCCATGCGGCGCCACATGAACACACTCGACTTCTCTCTTCAGCAACACCGGCGCACTCTATCTCAAAGCTGCCCGGGTCCTCAGTTCCACTTCATCCTTCGACTCATCCGACGCTTCAACAAAAAACTTTTCTTCTTCCTTTCCGATGTCAAGGATCGCAAGCTTCATCAACTCTTGGACACCAACGCCCCTCCGGAACCTTCTTCTCCTTCACTTTCCTCTGACCCCCCTTCTCCCAATCTCACCCCCTGCCGTGTGTTCACTATCCCCTCTGACCTTCCACTCTCTGACCCTGAACGATCAGTCCTCAGCAAAGGCCTGAGCTTCATCCCCTTACGCCCCCACCTCAATGAATTTCGAGCTCGGCACGATGCTGAGCTCTTTTTCCGCCGCCTTCGTCTCCGTGCCCACTTCTTTGGCCAGGAGTCCTCCCCCCGCACAACTGACCCTTTCTCCCGCTTGCAGAATTCCCATTCTACCTGGACCCCTCCCCCTGGCCTCTTACCCTCTCTAGATCTTTTCATCGCTAACTGCCGCCGTGACATCGGCCGTCTCCATTTCTCTGCTCCCCTCACTCACTCCAACCTACCTCCCTCTGAACTTGCAGCACTCCATTCTCTTAGATCCAACCCTGACATTGTCATTAAACCCGCTGACAAGGGTGGTGCTGTTGTTGTTTGGCGTACTGACCTCTACCTAGCGGAAGCTGAACGCCAACTCTCCGACACCTGCTCCTACCTCCACCTGGACCATGACCCCACTACCGAACATCAAACCACCGTTTCCAAGACTGTCACTGACCTCATCTCCTCTGGAGATCTTCCCCCCGCTGCCACCAACCTCATAGTTCCCCAACCCCGCACAGCCCGCTTCTACCTCCTTCCCAAGATCCACAAACAGGACTGCCCTGGTAGACCCATCGTTTCAGCCTGTTCTTGCCCTACGGAACTTATCTCTTCCTATCTTGACTCTATCTTTTCTCCCCTTGTCCAGTCTCTTCCCACCTACATCCGCGACTCTTCGGACGCCCTCCGCCACTTTAACAGTTTCCAGTTTCCTGGCCCCAACCGCTTCCTTTTCACCATGGACGTACAATCCCTCTACACCTCCATCCCCCACCCGGATGGCCTGAGGGCACTCCGCTTCTTCCTCGAACAGAGGCCCGACCAGTCCCCATCCACCACGACCCTCCTCCGCCTGGCTGAACTTGTTCTCACATTGAACAACTTCTCCTTTAACTCCACTCATTTCCTCCAAATCAAAGGTGTTGCCATGGGTACCCGCATGGGTCCTAGCTATGCCTGCCTTTTCGTGGGCTATGTGGAACAATCTTTGTTCCAGTCCTACTCGGGTCCCCTCCCTCACCTCTTTTTCCGATACATTGATGACTGTATCGGTGCCGTTTCCTGCTCTCGCCCCGAACTTGACAATTTCATTCACTTTGCCTCCAATTTCCACCCTTCCCTCACCTTCACATGGTCCATCTCTGACTCTTCCCTTCCCTTCCTCGACTTCTCCATCTCCATCTCTGGGGATAGGTTATCGACCAATATTTACTACAAGCCCACTGACTCCCACAGCTACCTGGACTACACTTCCTCCCACCCCGCTTCCTGTAAGGACTCTATTCCATTCTCCCAGTTTCTCCGCCTCCGCCGTATCTGCTCCGACGATGCCACCTTCCACACCAGTGCTTCAGACATGTCTTCCTTTTTCCGCAACCGAGGATTCCCCTCTACCGTGGTTGACACTGCCCTCGACCGTGTCAGTTCTATCTCCCGCACCTCTGCCCTCACCCCTGCCCCTCCCTCCCGGAACCACGATAGGGTTCCCCTTGTCCTCACCTTTCACCCCACCAGCCTCCACATTCAACGGATCATCCTCCGGCATTTCCGCTACCTCCAAAGTGATCCCACCACCAAATGTATCTTCCCCTCCCCTCCCCTTTCAGCATTCCGCAGGGACCGCTCTCTCCGAGACACCCTAGTCCACTCCTCTATCACCCCAAACAGCCCTTCCCCTTCGCCTGGCACCTTCCCGTGCAAGCGGAGGAGATGTAACACCTGCCCCTATACCTCCCCCCTCCCCACTGTCCAGGGCCCCAAACACCCCTTCCAGGTGAAACAGCGATTTACTTGTACTTCTCGCAATCTAGTATACTGTATTCGCTGCTCACGATGCGGTCTCCTCTACATTGGGGAGACCAAACGCAGATTGGGTGACCGCTTTGCGGAACACCTCCGTTCAGTCCGTAAGGGTGACCCCGAGCTTCCGGTCGCCTGTCATTTCAATTCACCGCTCCATTCCCACTCGGACCTCACCGTCCTTGGCCTCTTGTACTGTTCCACGGAAGCTCAACGTAAACTCGAGGAACAGCACCTCATCTTCCGATTAGGCAGTCTGCAGCCTTCCGGTCTCAATATCGAGTTCAACAATTTCAGATCATAACCTCGTCCCCTATTTCATTTTCACATATTTTTCCACTCCTTTCCTTTCCCCCCCCCCTTTCCTTTTGTTTCTCTCTCACACCTGGCAGCTATCTTTTGCCCTGCCAGTACACTTTACACCTAATCACAGCCTATTACCATCTCGTCTAGCTTCTAATCTCTTTTACTTCTTTTGGTTCTTTAATTCTTTTGTCCGATCGCAGCCCTGCCTTCGATCTAGTTCCTTTTCTCTCCAGTTTTGAAGAAGGGTCAAACCCGAAACGTCAACTCAAATTTCTCTCCACGGATGTTGCCTGACTTGCTGAGTTTTTCCAGCATTTTCTGTTGTTATTACACCATATCAACCCTGGTTTAATAGCTAAAGCCAACACAATCCCCAGAATCTGACGTGTATCCTGATTCACGTTGAGATTGCGATATATCTCCTATGAGGCAGACTCCAACTGGACGCAGACAGAGAGGGGGAAATAACGTGTGTGGAGCCAGGCTACGGTCGACTTGTGTTTCCGGTTTCTTTCTGAGCCCCACAGGCACATGCAAGTCATACATAAGCAACAGTGCTCATAAGGCTAGAAATTCACGTGCTTCCCACCACTTTGTAGAGCCACGAATTGGTGATAAAATGGTGGCCGCCGCTCTTTCGCCAGCTGGCGGTGGGTCCCGGTAACTGGCAGCGCCCTGGAAAAAAGATGATAGCGTGGTGACGTCAACCGGTGTGCAGCGCCGACTTAACGTCACCAATGCGAACATTGACCCTGGTGCTGAATTTAGCGCTGGGGTCCTAAGCACACCAGGTTAACCTGGCGTGCAAGAAGGCTGACAGTGGCAATGTCTGCAGCTCTTAAAGGGACAGGCACACCATTCAGATAAGTTTGAATTTAAGGGTGTGGGCAAGGTTTTTTTGATTTTATTAAAATGATGGCTTGCTGCAATAGATGTGAAAAGCTTTTTAAGTGTGTAGGGAGTGCTGCTGGATGCTTGCAAGGGCTTGGATGGTAAATGAAGGCCTTTGAGAAGGTAGAACATGCTGCGAATACCCAGCAGGTCATGCAACATTCGTGGAGAGAAAAACAGAGTTCACGTCTCAGGTCGACATGTTGCCTGACCAACTGAGTATTTCCAGCATTTTATGCTGTCATTTCACATTTACAGCATGCACTCGAAGAGGGAAGAGGAAAACACAGAAGAGGAGGAAGCCAAAGAGGAGGAATTAGATGGAAGGATGCATCCCAGACAGCCCATTTGTGGCCAGAATCATCTGCCTGCGGTCCCACTGGCTGGGCAGGCTGCCTCTTCTTGTTGACTCACTGGCTAGGCAGGCTGCTGTGTAAAGTGAGGAAGGCACAAGGGTGGAATTATGCTGACAGGAGGGTGGGAAAGCAAGAGGTGCATGCCAGAAGGAGAATAATGTACGAGGATACCTGCATCTTGTATCCTTTCAACCCTGCCGCTGGCCAAGAGCTCAGCCATGCCCCTGCCAACCATGCCCCTGCACCGTCTCCTCCAAGGGGGTGAGGTAAGGACAGGAATGGGAGATGTGCCTCGTCATTGGGGCAGATTGTTCATAGGTGAGTGCTTGTGGGTTGTGCATTGAGCAATGTGTGAGGCTAGTGGTGCAGTTGGTAGGAGACGACTTTTGAAGATGCATTCACTAAACTTGACCAGAGGTCTGAGGTCATGGAGCTTCTTTGGGCACTGGAGCCAGATAGTGGAGGTGACACTGCGGGCAGTAACGGTCTTAGTGATGTGGTCCCACATCGTTCTTTCTGGAGGGCCTCCAGGCCCCTGTGGATAGAGGGCCACTCTTGCAGTGTTGACCACCTGCACAAAGCTGGAGTGCTGCATGCGAGACCCTCGGTGTCCCTTCTCTGGCAGGCTGAGCCATTTGTGTTAGTGCTGAGGCAGATTTCCCATCTGTTGAGGTTAGAAAAGTATTTCAGCTTTTACAGCTGAATATTCAACATTTGCACCTTGAAATATTGAATATTTCTTAAAAGGCAGAAAGGGCTGAAACATGTATTGATTCACTGCATTTTATTTTGTATTGCTTCAGTGTGCATGGCACCTTTAATTCTCAGACCTCTTCATTGCCCACAATTCCTTGCAAGCTCCACAGCTTCACTCACAGAGACTGTGGGAAGCTGCAACGCCGGACCTGGACAGAAGCTTCATCCCAATCCCTTCAGCAATGCCACCAGGACAGCATTGCACGGAAGGTGAGTGCTGTGCTCTACCTACCTCCATGCCTGCGCACCCCCCCCCCACCAAAAGACCAATTTCACTCGATTAGCGTTCCGGCCATTTTCAGCGGCCGTTAACTGCAGTTGCCAGTGACACCGACAACTTTGCTGGCGAACACAAATTTCCCCCCTTAGCGTCAGAAAATTAAGGTTGAATATAGCCTGGTGAGCGTGAATGAAGCCTGGTTATTTAACTTATCCTACCCAAGCCAGGCAGGTAACTATTACAGGGATGTATGACGGTCCTGAAATTCCTTGAGACGCACTGGTGCCCTCCAGCACTGAACAGGCTGGAGTGTGCAGGATCAGTGGGAGGTCACCTAATTTGTATGGAGCAGATGGACAGAAGCATACATCTCCAGCACTGTCCTATGTGGCCGGGAAGTCCAATGCCTGCCTGCCATTTGGGAGGGTTTCCCCAAACCTCCACCCCCCAGCCATATTCTCTTTGACCCTGTGTGTAAGAGAGCTGATCTGTGCTTGTTTTGCAAAATCATTTTCAGCCTTGTCTTGGCGGGGTCCTGGTGGGGCCACCAGTGGGGTGCACCTTGATCCACCTGGAGGCCATTCTGCCACAACTCACTGGGGGTACCAACCTTCAGAGATACGGTGGGTTCCCAATTGAGCCAGGCCAGCAAGAACACCCGGCTGAGGAAATTCCCCTCCTCTGGCTCTGCCCACAGTGATATCTGCTCTGCAAGGGGTAGGCAGAAATCCTTTTTCCTTATAAGGGATGTCAGAAACTCCAGGAAATGGCAGACGTGTGTTTGTCGTTATCCAGGGATTACAATGATCTCCCACCGCAACGCATGGATTTTCAAGCCGAATACCTCTGGCTGCATTAACGACCTTGGGCAATCTGTTCCTACACTCTCAGCCAGCTGTTGCTTAGGAGGACAATCATGATAACTGCACAGAGGTCTATTAATTAGATATAATTTTTCATTCAGAAGCATTGCAAGTGTTAGTTAAATAGCCATAACAGTTCATATTTTTCAGCACACCAAGTTGATGACTAATGATGTGAGATACTGCAGTTTAAAGAGGAATTTTGAACCAGCCTAATTTCCTGCAGTGACTTTCTCTATCAGACGTTAAATGTAAAGGCTGATGCAAGCTTGTTATTGTCTCGCTGACCATCTCATTGTGTACCTCTGTTTATAAAACTGTGTGTTATGCAAGGTAGTTGACATGGTGATCTTTCATTTGAAAGGTGTTTTCGTTGTTATTTTTCCACTTTAGTCTTCTTTCTATGTGTGCCAGTGAGGGCCTGTTCGTTGCAATTGAAGGTTATTAGATAGGTTTTCCACTTGAGTAGGTTTCTACAATAGGCCCATGCTGCAAATCTGCAACATTTTAACACAAACTGGCACTCGAACAAGAACTGTTGCATTGCTTAATGCCTGAACTGCTTCAGTTAACAATATGCCTAAAGACATTCCATACACATTTTCCACATTTCTGTATTGCCATCTGTGGTCTCTACTGGAATTACTGTCCTCCAGAAATGAGATGGAACATTTTCAGATGACGTTATAGTATGTAATATGTTCTTTCCTCCCTGTCCTGAACTGTTAGTAAAATACCAAATATTTATATACTCGCATGGCTGAAATGTTTCAGATTATTTCTTCTTTTCATCATTGTCCAATGATACAGCAAGTTCGTTGAACAGAGAGCTCCCCACAAAGTGAGCTCCCTCCTTTTTACCTAGAGAGTGGTTAGAATGTGGAACTTGCTATATTTAGAATGGTTGAGGTAAATAGTATAGATGCATTTAAGGGGAAGCTGGATAAGTACATGAGGGAGAAAGGAATAGAAGGCTATGCTGATAGGATTAGATGAAGCGGAGGCTTGAATTGCCTGTTCCTGTGCAGTAAATTCTATGGGCTGGATTTTACCTGCTGAGATAACTTGGGGGCGGGACTGCTGCCCTCTGGGTTCTACTCCCGCCCCCAGCGACGTCTGACAAATAGATGCTATCTTCCCTTGATTGGCCTTGTTAAGCCCACCCTGCGGGCTTGCCAGCCAATTGAGGGAAAGTCGGGGTCAGATGGCGTCAGTGCATGATGCTTCATCTGCCGGTTTTCTTAAAGGGACAGGCCCCATAATTTTTTGACAGATGAATTGTCAGTGTTTGACATCATTGAGGTGCTGTCAAACACTGACAATCACTGTCCAAAGGTGAGTCCTTGCACCCAGGCTCACCAATGACTCTCTCCTTAGGAGAAAACAGATGGCAGCTGCAAGTGAGATTGCAGAAGCCATCTGTCAATACTCCCGATCAGATGAGGCTTCACAGAAACATAAAATGTTGTCACCTGCAGATATTTATAAACAGAATAAAAATATTTCTCACTACATTCTCTCACCTGTCTTACTTACCTGTGCTCCATTGCACTCCTTCTGCAGCTGACATTCGCACACTTACCCTGCAGCAAACCCATAGCTCGCCTCGCTGAATCTGGTGGGGTTTCCCGCCGTCGGGAAGGCCGCATCAGCAGGCTGAAAATGGGGAAAAGCCTCGAAAACTGCCTGTTAACTTCTTCTTCTTCTTAGGCAGTCCCTCGGAACCGAGGATGACTTGCTTCCACATTAAAAATGAGTTCGCAGGTGACTGATGAGTCCAATGCGGGACTTACAGTCTCTGTCACAGGTGGGGCAGATGGTGGTTGAAGGGGCGGGTGGGTGAGGTGCTTGGGTTGACGTGCGCTCCTTCCGCTGCCTGCGCTTGGCTTCCACTTGCTCCCGGCGAAGAGACTTGAGGTGTTCGGCGCCTTCCCGGATGCTTCTCCTCCACTTTGTGCGGTCTTGGGCCAGGGATTCCCAGGTGTCGGTGGGGATGTTACACTTTTTCAAGGAGGCTTTGAGGGTGTCCTTGAAGCGTTTCCTCTGCCCACCTGGGGCTCCCTTGCCGTGCTGGAGCTCCGAATACAGCACTTGTTTTGGGAGTCTCGTATCGGGCATGCGGACATCGGAGCTGATTGAACGTGGTCAGAGCTTCGATGCTGGGGATGTTGGCCTGAGCAAGAACACTGACGTTGGTGCACCTATCCTGCCAATGGATTTGCAGGATCTTGCGGAGGCAGCATTGGTGGTACCTCTCCAGTGCTTTGAGGTGCCTGCTGTACATGGTCCATGTCTCTGAGGCATACAGCAGGGCACGTATCACTGCTGCCCTGTAGATCATGAGCTTAGTGCCAGGTTTGAGGTCCTGGTCTTCAAACACTCTCTTCCTCAGGTGACCGAAGGCTGCACTGGCACGAAGGCAGTGTTGGACTTCGTCGTCGACGTCTGCCCTTGTTGACAGTAGGCTCCCGAGGTATGGAAAGTGGTCCTCGTTGTCCAAGGCCTTGTCGTGGATTTTGATAATCGGGGGGCAGCACTGTGTGGCAGGGGCAGGTTGGTAGAGGACCTTTGTCTTACGGATGTTTAGTGTAAGGCCTATGCTCTCGTATGCTTCGGTGAAGGTGTTTACGATGGTTTGGAATTTGACCTCCGAGTGAGCACAGACGCAAGCATCGTCTGCATACTGTAATTCGATGACAGAGGATGGGATGACTTTGGATCTGGACTGGAGGTGACGGAGGTTGAACAGTTTCCCATTTGTTCTGTAAATTAGCTCCACTCCAGTGGGGAGCTTACTGAGGGTGAGATGGAGCATTGCAGCAAGGAAGATTGAGAAGAGCATTGGTGCGATGACACAGCCTTGCTTGACCCTGGTTCATACGTGAATTGCGTCTGTGGTGGAACCATTGGTCAGGATCACGGCTTGCATGTCGTCGTGGATAGTGACAAACTTTTGAGGGCAGCCAAATTTGAGGAGGACAC
Source organism: Somniosus microcephalus (assembly GCF_052327205.1). NCBI lineage: Eukaryota > Metazoa > Chordata > Chondrichthyes > Squaliformes > Somniosidae > Somniosus > Somniosus microcephalus. The sequence goes on along the minus strand of NC_141012.1, from coordinate 34,860,131 downwards.
GCCATAATCCCTCACGGTTAACAGTGTCGAAGGCCTTTGTGAGATCAAAGAAGGCCATGTACAGTGGTTGGTGCTGTTCACTGCATTTCTCTTATAATTGACATGCGGTGAAGATCATGTCCATTGTGCCCCTTAGTGGGCGGAATCTGCATTGCGACTCTGGGAGGAGCTCTTCGGCCACTGGGAGAAGGCGATTGAGGAGGATTCTTGCGATGACTTTCCCTGTGGCAGATAGCAGGGAAACTCCTCTGTAATTACCGCAATCGGACTTGTCATCTTTCTTGAAGATGGTCACAATTACGGCGTCTCTGAGATCCCCTGACATGCTCTCCTCCTTCCAGTTAAGAGAACTGTTAACAGGCAGTTAATTAGCTCTAATCCCCCTCCCGCCGCTGGGAGATGGGTCTCTGCGCAAGTCGGGGACCCGCCTCCCGGGAAGATGGTTCGGAGGCGGGTTGGGACCCACTCCCAATTTTTTCCATTTTCCTAGTAGTCCCGCCTCTAAACCTGCCTCCTCAGGGCTGGTAAAATCCCAACTTGGGCAGCCGGAAAAGGCTTTTCACCATTGAGAGGATGGGGTAAAGGAAAAACAAAAGGGAAATCTGTTGATGGTATTCAGAGACTTTTGGGGATAGTCTCCCAACTTACTTGGAGTGGGAATAATATATAGTGTAGAAAAAAAAAATCAAAATGGGGGAACCGTAGAGGTTTTTAAAATCCTATCATTTCATATCTTGTTCATTATTGCTTTTACATTATTGCTTTGCCTGGGATAGCAGGAAAGACGTATGAAGAGAGATTGGGTCAATTAGGCTTATATTTGCTAGAGTTTAGAAGAATGAGAGGGGATCTCATTGAAACTTATAGGGGGTGATTTTCACTCAGAAGTCGGGAAGGAGGCGGGACTACAACTTTTGGGTTGTAGTCCCGCCTCCATCGAGATGCAGCCAACCCACACGATTTTAACTTGATTGACCTTGTTGAGCCGCCCAGTGGGCTCAGCAGGCCAATTAAGGGCCACCCAGCAACAGGTGACGTCACAGACTGAAATTTCATCTGTTTGAAGCTGTCAAACACTGACAGTCTTACTTCTAACCTGAGTCCTTCTCCACAGACTCAGTTAGAAATCTCTCCGGCACAGAATGCTGCAGGCTGTCACTTTTGACAGTTCGCAGCCGTTCTGCTTTCTGTGCCGGTTAGATGATGGACTCCCAAAACTTAGAGGAAGGAAGGCTAAAAAGATAAGAACAGGTAATTTAAACTTCTTTACACACTTTAGATACACCAAACACACTTACCTTTGCACTCATGCACCCATCACTCACCTGAACAGCGACATCTCGACCCCTCCAAGTCCTTCAACCCGACGGCCCGCCTGCTCTAACTTGGCGTGGTTTGGAGCCGTCGGGAATCCCACACTTCAAGGTTTAAAATAGGGATTAGGCTAAAAACTGCCTGTAAACTGCCTGTAAACTACCTGTTAACAGGCAGTTAATTGTCACTAATCCCTTTCCGCCTCGGGTAGGCGGGTCCCAGTGCGGGGTGGGTACCCGCCTCCTTTGAAACTTACATGGAGGCGGGTTGGGGGCGGGATGGAGTCAGGACCCCCGAATTCGGGACTTTAACCCCCCTGCACGCCTCCAATCCTGACTCCACGGGTCAGTTAAAATCGAGGCCATAAAATTCTATCAAGACTAGACAGACTAGATGCAGGAAGGATGTTCCCAATGGCGGGGGAGTCCAGAACCAGGGTTCACAGTCTAAGGATAAGGGGTAAGCCATTTAGGACAAAGATGAGGAGGAATTTCTTCACCCAGAGACGGTGAACCTGTGGAATTCTCTACCACAGAAGGCAGTTGAGGCCAACTTATTAAATATATTCAAGAAGGAGTTAAATATATTTCTTAAGGCTAAAGGGATCAAGGGATATGGGGAGAAAGCAGGGACAGGGTACTGAATTTGGATGATCAGCCATGATCTCATTAAATGGCGGAACAGGCTCGAGGGGCCGAATGGCCTACTCCTGCTCCTATCTTCTGTGTTTCTATGTTATAGACAAAAAATCTTAATCCGTTACCTATCTCAGTGCTAGTGGACCTGACATTTTCTGATACTTTACATCCAGGGTGAAGTGTTATATGTCCCCATGCTGAACATTGGTATTTTGACATATTCCTCTATGTTACTCAAGGTTTCTTTAGCAGCCAAATCCGTCATTAGTGAGTTGTCACTCAGGTGGATTAAGGGACTGATAACAGACAGTCACATAATGTAATGAGCTGTTTGAACACATGATTATGAGAAAAGGCCATTCAGCTCATCCTTCCGGTTCCATTTTTATCCAGACAGCTCGATTAATGATGTAGGCAAACATTTATATACTGTCTTTTCAGTCTTAACTCAAAAATCTCTCTTAGTGCGATACTAAATTGTTTTATTCCCAACTGTGGATCAAGCCATCCTTATCTTGGAGCTTTGCTTTTATCCCTCTATCCCTTCTGTGTCAAAAATCTGTCAAACTTTTTTTTTCCAGAAAGCTTCAACTTTAATGAATTCAGATGTCTTTTGACTGACTTGTGACTGACTGGCTGGAGTATTGATTCAGTGTAGCTAATGATGATAGCATCTTTGTAAAACTCAAATTATTCAAATCAATACACTTCAGCCCGTTTTAAGTCATAGTCGAGCTTGCTTTATGTCATAATTGATCTGTTGCAGTACTTCAACAAACTTGAACTGTAACCTGGCTTCGAGGTGAATTCCCTGCCCTGTGTCTTGTAGCCTTTCACTGATCTGCACTCGTAGAATGCCACTGACTTGTGTGTTACATGCCAATGACCTCTTCTTGTCATTCTCACCTGTTTTGCTAAAGATTGACACCCTTTTAATTCTTAGTTCTTTTTCTTAAAGGCCATGTGCTGGAGTTGGACTTAGAAATAATTAAAACATAATCCTTTCACCTCTGGGATCTAAGTTTGAATCCATTTTAGATTTAGTACATGAATTTTTCTCATCTGTCTCCCAATAGCTATCCAGCATCGTGAGTACAATGTAATTGACTGGTTCCAAACAAGTTCTCAGGCAGCATAACCCACATCACAAAACCCTCGACAAAAGAAAGACTTGCATTTCTATACCGCCTTTCACAACCTCAGAATGTCCCAAGGCACTTAACAGTCAATGAAGTACTTTTTGAAGTGTAGTCCTTGTTGTAATGTAGGAAACACGGTGCACAGCAATGTCCCACAAACAGCAGTGTGATGATGACCAGATAATCTGTTTTAATGATGTTGGTTGAGGGATAAATATTGGCCAGGACACTGGGGATAACTCCCCTGCTCTTCTTTGAAATAGTGCCATGGGATCTTTTACATCCACCTGAGAGAGCAGACACCTCGGTTTAGCACCTCGTCCGAAAGACGGCACTGAAAGACCAATTTGCCCCCCAATAGGTCTACAATTTACCTGTATCAAATTTGGAGGTACGGTTGTGACTAAAGGCAGTTGTTTCAATGCACTTCATTTCTGTGAAGATATTAAAGATTTTCCATGATTCGCTCACATCCCTCGGTTTTCATATAGAGAATAAATACTGAAGTGAGCTATTTCGACTGTTGACCTGATCACCTGGCAAATAAAAGAATTCATGATCCTGATTTATTTTTTTAAAGATCACCATAAAACAAAAGCACTCACAAAAATAAACTAGGATATAGTAGAAACATTGGCCGAGATATGATTTGGGACCTCAGGTGGTTCACAGAAGCACCATACTTCTTTTCAATCTTCATGATCACAATCTGCCCTCTGTCACAAAACTACATTACAGTCAATCATCTGTTATCATTGCATTTGTTTCTCAGTATTTATTAGACAGCCTTGTGCGGAAAATAATAATACGGTTTAAAAGTGGCACAGCTTCTTTGCTGCATCGAGCGGTTGTGATCTCTGTGTCTTTGTAATTTTTCTATATCGGTTGCGCAGACATCAACATGACCTTTCTGGAAAAGTCACTCGAACCCAGGTGCAATGACTGTGCCTCGGTAATAGATTAATCACCAGATGCAGCTTGTCTCCAAAACCACATAAAAGGGGTCACTCATTATTCCCGTGTCAGCACTGACCACCCGAGTCTGACCTGTGCCACAAATGACTACCTTTACATGATCTTTGCAATGATGAATCACCTACTTGACCCACGTAATAATTGATTGCTTGTAGGTGGTCGTTTTGGCAATCAACTCTAAATAAGGTGCAGAAGGGAACTGCAGTTCTAACCCCACACTGCAATGGATTCAATGCACCTGATCTAATGTTATTTGAGATGGTGCAAAACTGTGTGAAGTAACTATAGGGGGAAAAATGTCTTTTGTTTTCCAAGCTGGGAGCAAGAGACCAAGAGTAGTTGGGAGGGGATGGAGTGTGGGTGGGTCAGAGTTCACAGATCTTATGTGGACTGCTCACATTATGGGCCAATAGTACCACTTAAACCACAGTTTTGCTGGCAGAATATGCTACAGGCGTTTTTGTAAAATTTGAGATTGAATTGTAATTCTAGAATGTAGTTTTAATGTAAATCTATATTTGACAACAGCCAAACAGGAATAATCTTGTTCAAATGCCTTGTTAAAAAGAGATAGTATAATAGCATTTTTTAACGTGTTGTAAACAAGTTACCAATACCAAAGACATGAGACACGTAATTAAGTACAACTCGAAAATGAAAGAATATAATTGAATTAGGTTTAATGTCTTGAGCTTTGGCAGTGTTACTATTTAACTCTATAATCGTTTTAATTCAATAGACAGCTCAGTGTAGCTCTTGCTCTTGTTACCAGAGGAAGATTTTGTGGAATGAATCTACCTGAGTTTTTCGATGGCCCAATGAGATAGATTTTGGCTTTTAGAATCTCCCCAGATTCTGGACATTTAGCAAGATTATACTTTTTAAAAACTCCGCCGTCATTTCTCTTCTCGATTTCCCTGGGCTATGCAGAGCATGAACTGTGACAGAGATAGCAGTTGTCCTATTTCCAGGACTCCATTAATACTGTACACTAGAAGGTACATTGGAATCCCAACTTTCACTTTGGGAATGTACTGCTTTTATTCAATATCTTTCCACAGCAAGGTTGGGACTTGGTCAGAGTGGAGGAGTACTGTTGGCCAACTTCTCTCAGACTCAATGTTGGACCCTTGTGCACAATATGTTACAGTCATATTGGTTAAATCTCTTGGGAAGATCCGAAGATTGTAGCGATTTAATCTCATAGCACAATTGAGAGCAATTTTAGTACATAAAACAATGTTGTACTCAACACTGGAAAAGCAATAGCATTTATGTTGTCACGGAGATCTTAAATTGGCTGTGTTTGGGTTAAATTAGCACAATAATGTTAAAAATCAGAGTTTGCAGCCAATAAGTACTTTTTGGCCTCTGGTTAATGTTTGGTAGATATAGAGCAACCACTACAATAAAAACAGAAAATGACAGAAATGCAAAACAGGTCAATTAGTATTTTGAAGTTGTTTTCCCCTGCCGCCTTCATTTTAATCAGTCCTTGAAAAATGGTTTCTTACATAGTTGTCATTTACGTATGTATCATTGTTCTTTAGCTGGTGACTAACCTGCTGTGTATTTCCTGCACCTTCGTGTTCTATTTCAGATTTCCAGCATTTATGGTTTTTTGTTTTATCTCTTCCTACTATAATACCAATCAGAAGAAATAAATCAAACCTAGTCAATTCACTCATTTATGATGTTATATGTCTGAATGGATAGTGCTATCAAAATATTGTCACTTGGAGACATCTAGAGATGAGATCTGATGTCAATTCAGTGGAGTGCTAGCTTATGTTTGGTGTTGAACGATTAGTTGATATAGTACACTGAATAAACAAAAGGAAAAAGAATGACATTGTGTTATTGGGGGACATAAATCCTTATGACATCAAAAAGATCAGCTTGTATCTCACTTATCTCCATCAAGGCCATTTGTTTTGCGATAATAGTGCCAGAAAGGGGGGTGGGGCGCTAAAGGACCAAAGGTCAGCGAAACCTATTACATGTACTTCTAACAGATGGAGAGTGAGATATGAGACTGAACTGAAGGATTGAGTGGATATAAACTGCAAAGGTGAACCATGAGAGCTTTTGTAAATGTGACCTGAATTCAATGATTGTATCTCTAGAAACTGATCCATGGTGTGTTATTTCTAGAATAAATTACATGAAGGGTTTTTTGTTCATTTGCAACAAAAAAGCCACCCTTATAATGGGCTTTGACTTGTTACTGCCTCTCAATTTCTGTGACACCAGTGGGTGCAAAATACAAGCATTGTAATGCGCCGCAAAGGATGTCACTCCTCTATGGGTTTGGTAGCCCAATGATTATGGTACTGGACTAGCAATGCAGAGGTTCTGAATTCAAATCCCACCATGGCAAGTTGTGAGTTGAATTCAACAAATTCATTAATTTGTAGGCTTGCACCAGAAAAGTAAGCACAAAAGCTTCAGGATTAGCATAAAAACCCAACTGGTTCACGAACATCCGTCAGGGAAGGGAATGTGCTCCCTCCCCAGCGCCCCCACCACACCTGGTCGGGCCTATATGTGACTCCAGTCCTACAATACGTGCTTGGTTCTTTAATGTCTGGGCAACAAGGGATGGGCAAGGAATTTTGCTTTGCCAGTGTCATTCACATTCCAAGAATAATTTACATTGGCCATTTTGCTGAAAAAAATACAAGTTTAATCTATAATTTAGGGAGTATTGCACAGCAGTACAACATATACACCAACATTTACAATAAAGCTAACTTTATTGAACATGTGACCAGTTAGAAAGATTATTAAAATTGTGAAGTAATAAGATAATTCACGACAACATATGATAGAAAGGCAAATGGTGGTAGATACATCTTAGTCAAGATATGGACAGATGTTTTGCCTCTAATGCTGCTGCTGAAACAACTGAGATAAGAGACTATTGTTGCACAACACAAGGTCCAATATATATTGTATGCTGAGTCATCAAGCATATTAAAATGGAAAGACTATGTTATTAAACTGCAAAGTATGTGTTTAACTTGTGATTTGTGAGTTAAAGGTACTAATTTTTAAGCAATCATTGGTACTTTAGGGGGATGCTCTGTGTTGGAGCATCAATGTACAAATGTAATTACTTATATTACAAAAGTAATGGCAAAATCATGGAGGAAAAATCTGCACACACTGCAAAGCTTTACACTGAAAGACATTTAAATCAGTCTTTTACCACCAGATGAAGAAAATAGCAGCAGTGGTGATTACGGCCTAGTAATTCAGTGGGCTGCGCCACACGTTAGCGCCTTAAGAGGGTGCTAAGTGGGTCGGAAGCCACTGGCCACGCCTCCCGCTAAATTCAGCGGGACGTTAATGGCGGCGCTAGCCGTTAGCGCTGCGCCGTTACCGATGATGTCATCGGTGTGCGCAGCGCCCCGCTAATGCCCCGATCACGATATTTAGATGCGCCCCCTGCTTTAACGCCGGGCGCTATTTGCGACCAGTTCAGGGGGGCCTACCTGCGGTGGTAGAGGCGCTAATTAAAGGAGCGGTGCGGGGCGACCATTTTTTTTGCTGGCCGCCTGCCAGCACCTCTCCGCGCTGCCGTCCCCGGCCTCCTGAGCGCGCCCCCCGCGGAGTGCCGACTGCGTTCCAAGAGCCCGGCACTTCTCATCGGTGCCGGGCTCTTTTGCCAGCACTCGCGCTCCTTGATCGCGCTGCACAAGGCCCCTCCCCTTTAAGAAGGGGAGGCGGGCCTGCAGTACCGCAGCACGCCATGCCACAGCGTGTGGCGCTGCGGCATGTTGCGCAGCGATATTCAGCTGCAGCGCCCCAAGAGGGATGCGGGGCGCCTCCAGTAGCACCGCACTTCCCTCTGGGGCGCGCAAACTGAATTTCCGGCGGGCGGTCGCGACTGCTTCCGGGGCGCTACTTTTAGCACCCATGCGAGGCTGGCGCCCCAAACGGGGCTATAGTGAATTTCTAGGCCTACAACTCATGCCCTCAAGTTTAAACTACAACACCTGCCCACAGAAAAAAAAATCAACAATCATTATTTTTACACTTAACCACTACTTTTTGGAACAGGCAACCTAGATGAATTTACCCTTTGTGGTTTGTGCATGCATTAAATTTACTAGATACGGGGGAGGAAATGTCCAGCAGCAGTAATGCTTAACCAGAGAATGTGCCCAAAATGCCCTGCACAGTAGGCTGTCAATCTCACCAGGAAAGAAGAAGCAAATATTCGATGATAAATTATTGATCCTGAAAATATATCCCACCTTGCATAAACATATTTGTTAACTTACTGTTCTTCCTTGCATTTTAATTTCTTTGAAATCACTGTAAATGCAGCCAGGGGCAGTAAAGATTTGTGCAACGAGATTTGCTCTAATACTATTGCAGTGTTTGACACAGTCAATGACATCATCCTCCTGTGTCCTCTCCTCTCTGGTCTACCTTCGTGGGACGGCCCTTGTGTGGTTCCACTTCTACCTGTCCCAATGCAGCTACCAAATCTACATCAATGGCTTCTTTTCCTGCCCCCATGTGATCACCTCTGGAGCTGACTGCAGACCCATGATTGGTCAGCTCCATTTCCTCATCTACAAATTAGATCCAAGTAAGCTTTTCTGCTGTGTACAGAATTTAAGCACAAGGGGTCATATTGACAACAAAAGACAATAGGAAATGCAGGAAGAACTTTTCTACTAAAAGAGTAGCAAGTATGTGGAACTGATTACCATCATGGGTCAGGGAACAAGAAACTTTAATAGGTTTTAGGAAGGAATTAGGCAGGTTCTCGTCAACAAATGGGATTCAGGGTTATTAGAAATGCATCAAGGTGTTACTCTGGATTGGTGGACTAGATGGACCAACGGTCTTCTCCTGCCTGAAATTACGACTATGTTACTAAGTTACTTCTCTTCTTCTTAGGCAGTCCCTCGGAACTGAGGATAGCTTGCTTCAAATTAAAAATGAGATCGCAGGTGGCTGATTAGTCCAATGCGGGACCTACAGTCTCTGTCATAGGTGGGGCAGACGGTGGTTGAAGGGGCGGGTGGGTGGGGTGCTTGGGTTGACGTGCGCTGCTTCTGCTTGTTCCCGGTGAAGAGACTCGAGGTGTTCGGCGCCTTCCCGGATGCTTCTCCTCCACTTTGTGCGGTCTTGGGCTAGGGATTCCCAGGTGTCGGCGGGGAAGGCCATGTACAGTGATTGGTACTAAGTTACATGCTGCCCCTCAGTGACATTATTCATAGACACAGAGTCAACATCTATATGTATTCGGATGACATCAACTCTACCTCTCCTCCACTTCCCTTTACCCCAGCACCAACTTTGTGTTGCCAGACTGCCTATCTGACATGAAGTCATCGATAGCCAAGATTTCCTAAATTGAACTTTGGAAAGACGAAAGCCATCATTTAAGCCTCTGCCCAAATACCTCTACCACCATCTCATCTCCCTTCGTGGCTGCCCACTTAGGATGAAAAAGGCTCTATTCAATCTCAGCACCCTGTTTGACTCACAACTGAGCTTCAAGCTGTAGATCCTATCCAAGGCAGCTAATGTCCACTGCTAGCTTACTCTATATGCCACTGACCCCCTTATTCATGCTTTCTTCACCTCTAAACTTGGTTTCAACATCTTCCTTGTGGCCTCACAATCCCTCCCTCCATAAACTGAAAATCACCTAATGCTCCAACACCCATCTCTGCCCTGCACAAAGCCCTGCTCACCCAATAACTTAGAAGAACAATAAATATAGATTATATTCAAGTTGAACCATCCCTGGATGCAATTAAACTGATTATTATCAATAGGCCAGTTTCTGACTAATGTTGCAGAACATTTTTATGAGATGTGTGCAGTTTTTAATGAGCTCTTTAGTGCTTTAATCCTTACAGTTGCACTTGTACTGTGAGAATCAAAAGACTGCTATACCAATCACTTATATCAGTGCTCAGGTAAAACTCTGAAATCCTTCTCTTCCCAAAACTATCTTTCAAGTCAGATTGTAATAAGGAGCTCAATTGTATTGATCTCTTCATGAGGAAAACCTACACAGAGTTTGTTTTGAATGATCTTTAACAAGGCTGGATTTTAACCGGCAGTAGGTTTTCGGTATAAAACCATGCAGACAAGTCAGTTTCCCATATGCCACTGGCAGAATGAAACCCAGATGATTTCAACATCTGGCCCTCATTTTAATCTCACCGGCCTCCTTCCCACCCATTCTGGAGGTCAGCAGGAAACAGCAGAAAATTGCACAGCCTACCGACAGCAGGTAAGTGGCAGATTTGGCTGCCAGGCCATAGCGTGGAGGTCTCCTGTTCCCCCTGGCCCCAGCCGCTGGGTTGACCTGGTGGGAAACTCACTCAGGCCACTTGGTAAAAATCTCAATCGAGTCCCAATGATGTCAATGGAACCTGACATGCACATATTATGAAGAATCCCATCGGCTTTAAGCAGATGTCCTTACTGCCTGCTCAGGAGAGCAGGTGAAAATTGCAATCACTCGGCTCCCGGCCACTTGGGCAGTTTTACCTGTCCACCCACCCAGTATTCCCCTGGGCAGATCAGGTTAAAATTGCCCCCTAGGATTTAACGATCCTTATTCAGCAAGCACACTTCATGGGAGCAAAACCTTCATGAGAATATAATGGACGTGAAGCAAAATGAAAGAGTTTCTCGCAAGTGGGTGTCACACCTGAAAACAGTTTACTAAAAGCTCAGGAAACACTGTTAAACTAGTAGAAGCAAATAGCTTTTTATAACAAAATTAGTTTTGTTCAGATTATTAATTATTGTGACTTGGTGACATGATTACAAGACGAAGTTCATGCCCATGATCCTCCACACCTCACTTTCCCAAGTGTTATGACCTCAGGTTGAGCACTTTATTATTTTGGCAGAAATCTAAAGGCGACAGATCATGGTCACTCACTTTCTAATAGCCACTTTGCCAGTGATATTTTCATCGGCCTGGTAGCAGAGCACCTATCCATAGCGTGCCCACCAATGATATGATATGCATGATGGATAGAACGTAAAACATGTAAGTTTTTTTTAGGGGGAGATGGGGATAATTAATCTGCATTTTATTGTAGGTTCTGCGCACCAAATATACAGACAGATAACCTTGAATAAATTCAATTTGGTTTTACTGAGGAAACACTTGAGTTCAGATAAACTCATCAGAGATTAAATTGTACAAAAATAACACACTGGGAAAGTTTTTAAAAATAAAAATAATGGTATGAGTGACGAGAGAGAAATTCTAAAGGAACACTGGTGTAAATTTTTCAGAGACTAGACAGATCCGACAAGGCACTCAGATGTAAATTCATTTTGAATTATATTATTTCCCATCTTTGACTCTTCCACCTTAAGATGTATTGCTGTAATCTGCTGGTGTGCCACCTCCTTCAGATGCAAGCGTCAGATGGCATGGAACATGGACTTCTTCAATGACTCGTATAACAAGGTTTCTTTTGTTATAGAACGGGTCATTGAAGAAGTCCATTGCTTTCTAACCAACCTAGACTTCACATAGCAGATAAGTCTGGTGAAACAGTAACCTGTTATTAATTCTGTACACATACTGAGACACAATTGTAGTACAGTGTACTTTTAGTTGCAACATGGATTGGCTGAGTTTGGTTGCATATCAATACATAACTTATACAAGATGGGTTATAATTAAACATTACTCAATGGCAGCTGTTACTGACACTATTACTTGTTACATAAGTTGTTGACTGACGCAGCCAGAGCGATCTCAACATACACTACTTTATTATAACAACACTACATTATCATAGATTAATATGATGTATCTGGAGGTTGTTTAAGCATTCCAGTCCATCCCAAGTTAATTTTTTTTTAGCTTTTTTGGCTGTTGGATGCCTTTCAGCCAGATTGGTGCATCTTACATCCTACTTGGTTCCCTTTTACACCAATCACTGTTGAAGTACAACATGAAAAAGGGTGACTTGGGTGATCTAATGGAGGGAATTAGCCATGAGACCATACCCAAGCAGAGGTCAGTCTCAATATATTCAGAAGAGGAATGGGAAGACAGAAAGTTGGTGATTTTAAAACAAAGTAATCAGACTGTTCATGAGAAGTATAATGTCAGATTATGTTGAGAGTGGAGTTCTGCAAGGCTTATTGCTTGAATCCCTGTTGTTTCTAATATACATAATGACCTGGATATCAGAACTAACTTTGGGTTTGTCATTTGGTTGATCTTCTACTTTACCTGTTACTCACCATCTATCATCATTCCTTGTGCTAGTCTGCATCTTACCTGCTTCTCACCAAAGACCTACCTTACCTTATTTCAATTTTTGTGTGCTCTGCCAGCACCAAATTACCCTGCATCTTGACCGAACTCCACAAATTGATGCTTCCTATCCCTGTGGCTCAGTGGGTAGCACACTCACCTCTGAGTCAGAAGGTTGTGGGTTCATGTGCCGGGACTTGAGCACATAAAGCTAGGCTGACACTCCAGTGCAGTGCTGAGGGAGTGCTGCACTGTTGGAGGTGCCGTCTTTCGGATGAGACGTTAAACCAAGGCCCCGTCTGCTTTCTCATGTGAACCTAAAAGATCCCATGGCACTATTTCGAAGAAGAGTAGGGGAGTGTTCTGGCCAATATTTCTCCCTCAACCAACATAACAAAAACAGATTATCTGGTCATTTTCACATTGCTGTTTGTGGGAGCTTGCTGTGCGCAAATTGGCTGCCGATTTTCCTGTTAAGTCCGTGAATGATTGAGACACGGACTAGCAGGAGAGAAACAAACAGAACTTTACTGGTGAAAGGCATAAACGAATCTAACAAAACAGAGGCTCTCTAGCGCCTTTTATACCCCACCCAGATGACCCTCATGAAGCTCATTGAGCATGCTATCCGTCAACTTAGGTGGAATTACTACTCTGGATCCACACATCAAGTTCCTCTGCACATTGACAGCTGTTCTCTTCTCGGCGAGAATGCTGGCAGCAGTGGTTCGCCATGTGCTGGCCACCCCTTCACCGTTAAATCATAGACCCGTGATAGTGTCGGGTCATTCCGTGTTTCCTTTTCTATGTTTGCATTCGTCACAGGGAGACATTCGACTATGGTCGAGTGGAATAACTCCATTGGATCCACTGCAAGGTCTTCTTCTTCCACCGTCGGCAACGGTAGACGTGACAATCCATCAGCATTTCCATGCTGTTTAGTTCCTTTGTACTCGATGTCATATTGGTGTGCCCCTAGGAAAAGGGACCATCTCTGCAGCCGTTGTGCTGTCATTATCAGTACGCCCTTCTGAGGGTTGAAAATGGAGACAAGAGGTTGATGATCGGTTAGTAGAGTAAATTTTTGACCATGCAGATAGTGATTGAACTTCTTCACCCCCCACACTAGGCTGAGGGCCTCTCTGTCAATCTAGGCGTAGTTATGCAAAAGCTATCGGCCTCTCCGAACCATCAAGGAATTTATGTGACAGTACCGCCCCAATCACAGAATCACAGAAACCCCACAGTGCAGATAGAGGCCATTTCGGCCCATCGAGCCTGCACCGACACATATCTCACCCAATCCCCGTAACCCCTACACCAACACATATCCCACCCTATCCCCGTAACCACACGTATTTAATCCCCCTAACACTAAGGGTCAATTTATCATAGCCAATCATCCTAATCCGCACATCTTTGGACCTCATCCCCAATGCCGTAGGGAGACGCATCACACGCCAGCCTGATTGGCAGTGCTGGGTTGTAGTGAGCCAATACTTCCCTTGAAGTGATTAAGTCCTTACTCTTCTGAAAAGCACGCTTACAATCATCGCTCCATTTCCATGCTACCCCCATTCGTAGCAGGGCGTTCAGTGGGTGCAGAATTGTCGACAAATTCGGCAAAAACTTATGATAGTAATTCACCAACCCGAGGAATGACCTCAGCTGCGACACATTTTCAGGCGCTGGGGCCTTAACAACCGCTTCAATTTTGTCAGGGGACTTATGTAACCCCTCTTCATCAATCACGTGGCCACAATACGATATCTGTTTCTTAAAAAATTCGCACTTGGGGCGGTTGGCTCGCAGCCCATGTTCCCGTAGTCTAGTGAGCACCTGTTCTAGGTTGTTAAGGTGTTCACTGTCATCTTCACCTGTTACAAGGATGTCGTCCAAGTAACATTGAGTCCCCGGAATCCCTTGCAGGACTTGTTCCATTGCTCTTTGCCATATCGCCGGAGCTGATGCTACTCCGAATACCAATCGATGATACTGGTAAAGACCTTTGTGAGTGTTTATCGTGAGATACTTCCTAGAGGACTCTTCAGCCTCCATCTGCAAATATGCTTGTGCTAGGTCAATTTTTGTAAAACGCTTCCCTCCAGACAGCGAGGCGAAGATGTCTTCTATCCTTGGAAGAGGATATTGTACTGTGCGAAGGACAGGGTTCACCGTCACCTTGAAGCCCCCATAGATGCGAATCTTCCTTGGCTCTCCGGACTTATTGGTTAACGTTTTCTTCATGACAGGAACGATGGGTGTCGCCCACTCGCTCCAGTCGACCTTAGACAACACGCCCGCCTTCTCCAGATTCTCCAGCTCTGCCTCGACGGCTGGGCGAATTGCATATGGTACCGGTCTCGCTTTGAAAAACTTGGGAACTGCATTCTCTTCTATTTTTATCGAGGCGGTTACGCCTTTAAGCGTGCCCAGTCTTGTTGAAATACCTCTTTGGCGTTAGCTAAGATTGTTGACAATCGTCCAGGAGTGACGTCTTCATCTTTTTTACCGTCCACCGTCATTGCATGAATGGAATGCCAATCTAAGTTTATCTTCCTGATCCATTCCCGTCCCAATAACGGTGGTCCACCATTTGGCAGTATGTAGAGATACAATTTCCGTATTTTCTTGCCATTGTATTCGACAGACACCCTTATTTTTCCTCTGGGGTATACTTTTTGCCCTGTATACGTCGTCAAGATGATGGATGTCTCTCTCAAGGGTATGTGTGAAAATAGCCGCTTGTAGTCTCGTCGATTCATGACGGTTAGCGCTGATCCTGTATCCAATTCCGTTTTAACTTGGGACCCTGCTATCGTGAGAGTGACCCAAATGGTTCGGTGATCCTCTTTTGCGATTACATTGTGAAGTTTGAGACAGCTTAGTCTCCTGTTTCCGGATTCACTATCGCTCATCTGGTCTTTGGAACTACTGTCCGTCATCTTTTGTACTTTCTTGTATGGTTCCTTAGTAGCCTTTTTGTTGTCGCTGGTCTTCTTCCCAGACCTACAAACTCATGCAATGTGTCCAATCTTTCCGCATTGTCTGCATATTTTGTCATTGGACCAGCAGTCCTTCTGGTCATGGTTAGTTCTGCCGCAGCGATAACATTTTGCAAATCCCCGTGTCATTTCGTGGGTGCCGTATTCCTGTGGTTTTTGTTGAATTTCTGCAGCTCCCCTGGCTGCTGCTTCATACGATATTGCCACGCTGAAAGCCTTATCTAGCGTCAGCTCTTTTTCTGTGAGTAACTTCTTCTGTGTTCCTTCACTCAGGAGTCCACAGACAAATTTGTCCCGTAGGGTATCTGCCAGTCCTGCTCCGAACTGGCAGTGCTTTGATAGCTTGCGTAGTTCCGTAAGATACTCAGCATTGCTCTCATCTTTGTGCTGAGTTCTCCTGTGGAATTTAAATCTTTCTGCTATCAAAAGCGGTGCAGGGTTTAAGTGCTCCTGTAGAACAGCAACAATTTCGTTAAAACTCTTCGCCTTCGGTTTGGCTGGAGTAATCAGGTCCCGCAATAGGCCGTACGTTCTAGCGCCCATTAAGTTTAACAATACCAATGCCTTTTTCCCCTCCGCTATATTGTTTGCCTCGAAATATACCTCTACTCTTTCCACACACGTGGTCCAGTCCTCTAATGTATTATCAAAAACAGTGATACAGCCAGTCTTCGGCATCTTGCAAATCTAAAATGGTGCCTCCCGCGCTTTGCCTTCTTCTCCGATTTAACAAAATGGCACCTCCCGCGCTTTTCCTTCTTCCCCGCTGTTGTTAGCGCTGCTTTCCACGGCTTCCTGCGCGTTAAATATTAATTCGTTTTCTTTTATTATCTTCCCGTCATGGAGCGGACCCTCTGGGACACTTCCCTCCCTCTTCTGAGGTCTGAACGCTGCCCAGCTTCGAAACACCGGCCGCGCCCTGTATGCTCCACCCTCTCTCTCTCTCTCCTTGCTTCCCGACTCGCTGCCTGGCCCCGTTGCAGCCCTGGAAGGATCAGAGCACTACCTGCCACCAGCCCGATTAGCTGGGAAACCACGGACCGAGGAACCCAGCCTGGCTCTGGACAGTCTCTCCTGCAAGTTTCGAAATCGATGATTGACGGTCGACGCCCGTTTCTCGAGTTTCAATGGCCTATTTTTTTTTTTCTTTCTTCTGGCTCCGACCTTCAACACGTCGTCGGAGCTGCTGCTGAGTTGCAGGTAAGTTCGTTTCTAACTCGTCGCCAGTGTTAAGTCCGTGAATGATTGAGACACGGACTAGCAGGAGAGAAACAAACAGAACTTTACTGGTGAAAGGCAGAAACGAATCTAACAAAACAGAGGCTCTCTAGCGCCTTTTATACAGGGGTGGTCACTGCCGGTACTGCAGTCTGAGACCAGTTATTCTCTTAAAGGTACATACACAACATTTCCCACATTACAACAGTGACTCCACTTCAAAAGTACGTCATTGGCTGTAAAGCACATTGAGACGTCCAGTGGTCGTGAGAGGCACTATGTAAATGCAAGTCTTTATTTCTTTCTAAAACAAGCTAATGTAACCCCACTATTTAAAAAAGGTGGTAGGGAGAAAACGGGGAATTATAGACCAGTAAGCCTAACATTGGTAGTGGGGAAAATGCTAGAGTCCATTATAAATGATGTAATAGCAGAGCACTTGGAAAAAAGTGACAGGATCGGACAAAGTCAGCATGGATTTACAAAAGGTAAATCATGCTTGACTAATCTACTGGAATTTTTTGAGTATGCAACTGGTAGAATAGATAAGGGAGAACCAGTGGATGTGGTGTATTTGGACTTTCAGAAGGCTTTCGATAAGGTCCCGCATAAGAGGTTAGCATGCAAAGTTAAAGCACATGGGATTGGGGGTAAGGTACTGACTTGGATAGCGAACTGGTTGGCAGACAGGAAGTAAAGAGTTGGAATAAACGGGTCTTTATCCAAGTGGCAGGCAGTGACTAGTGGGGTACCGCAGGGATCGGTGCTAGGACCGCAGCTATTCACAATATATATTAATGATCTAGACGAGGGAACTAGATGTAATATCTCCAAGTTTGCAGACAACACAAAGCTGGGTGGGCGTGTATGCTGTGAAGAGGATGCAGAGAAACTCCAGTATGATTTGGACAGGTTGGGTGATTGGGCAGATGCATGGCAGATGCAGTATAATGTGGATAAATGTGAGATTAACCACTTTGGTGGCAAAAACAGGAAGACAGATTATTATCTGAATGGCAATAGATTGGGAAAAGGGGAAGTGCAACGAGACCTGGGTGTCCTTGTGCACCAGTTGCTGAAGGTAAGCATGCAGGTGCAGCAGGCGGTTAAGAAGGCAAATGGTATGTTGGCCTTCATAGCGAGAGAATTTGAGTACAGGAGCAAGGATGTCTTGCTGCAGTTGTACAGGGCCTTGGTGAGACCATACCTTGAGTATTGTGTGCAGTTTTGGTCACCTTATCTGAGGAGGGATGTTCTTGCCATGGAGAGAGTGCAGCGAAGATTCACCAGACTGATACCTGGGATGGCAGGAATGATGTATGAAGAGAGATTGGGTCGATTAGGCTTATATTCGCTAGAGTTTAGAAGAATGAGAGGGGATCTCATTGAAACGTATAAAATTCTAACAGGACTAGACAGACTAGATGCAGGAAGGATGTTCCCGATGGCGGGGGAGTCCAGAGCCAGGGGTCACAGTCTAAGGATAAGGGGTAAGCCATTTAGGACAGAGATGAGGAGGAATTTCTTCGCCCAGAGAGTGGTGAACCTGTGGAATTCTCTACCACAGAACGCAGTTGAGGCCAATTCATTAAATATATTCAAGAAGGAGTTGGATATATTTCTTAAGGCTAAAGGGATCAAGGGATATGGGGAGAAGGCAGGAACAGGGTACTGAATTTGGATGATCAGCCATGATCTCATTAAATGGCAGAACAGGCTCGAGGGGCCGAATGGCCTACTCCTGCTCCTATCTTCTATGTTTCTATGTTAAGCCTGGTAACCCATCAATTTATACAGGTTAGTAAAATTGTATTGAAGTCATGCTCTCAGAAAGAAGAGTCAATCTTTTGGATGAGAAGATTTCTGCATTCAATCAGATCTGGATTATGTATACAGAACATAAGAAACATTAAGGACAAAAAAAGCCATTCAGCCTATGACAGCTTGTCCCTCCCTATCTTTCCCATCTTAGTACTTAAATGTATTCTGAAAAACCCAAATGATTATCTTTTATTACACTTGTGAAAGTATTCCAAACATGCATCACTGTTTGAGTAAAGAATTGTTTCCTGATATAATTCTAAATTAATTTTGACTTATTTTCATTTTTGTCCTCCATTTCTTTTTGTCTTTGCTTATTTTGAAATTCTAACACATGCTAACCTTAGAGTGCGTGGCTGGTTGGTCCAGGGAAGATGGATGGCGTGGGGTGGGGGAGTGTCATAAGTTGCACCTTGATGGTATTGGACAGGTTCAGTGAACCAGCTTGTCTTTTCCTGTCCCTGATTTTCATATGTTTTGTTTTATCATTTAATAGTTTATATACTTCAATGGGGTTCACCCATTGCCTTCTTTCTAGAATGTAAAGGTCAAGCTTCTCTCGTCTTTGCTCAAACCTTTGTACTTGGATCGGTTTTGATGCTTTTTGTACTTTTCCTAATACAGATATATTTTTGTGGTATGGTGACAGAAACTAAACACAATACTATTCCTTTTGTGTAAATTTAAAGTAACATTCCTTCTGACCATTGAATTCTAAAGGTTTAGTAAAAGTTACGGCTACATATCCTTGCATATTATTAACTTTTCTAATTGCTTCACATCACAATATTACACCTAAGTCCCTTTCTAAGTTTTCCTTTCTGATTTTAATTCCATTCATTGCATACTAACGGGTCACATTTTTTATTAATTATATGCAGTGTTTTACATGAGTGATAAATGACGTTTACCATTTATTTGCCCAGTTGAATTATTGATTTAAATCCTTTTGCAACTCTATGTCTGAATCTGTGTCTAATTTCTGTGCTTTTTCTATTTTAGCATCAGCACCCACTTTGATACCCAGGTTATCTATGTATCTTAGAAATAACAGAGATCCTAGCACTGAGCCCTCCAGAACTCCACTCAAAATATCGCGTCTCTCCTAGTCTGACATTTTACTTTTAATTAGTACTCGGTGTTTACTCCTTTTTTAAATCACCAAGAGTTTGCCATCCACCTTGACTTAGAAGTAGCACTGTCGCCTCTGATCAGAATCAAGCCCATTCCAGGGACTTGACCACATAACCAGGACTGACACTTTACTGCAGTACTGAGCGAGTGCCATCTTTCGGAAGAGACGTTAAACCAAGGCGCTCTCTGCTGGGCGTAAAAGATCCCGTGGCACTACTCAAAGAGGAGTAGGGCAGTTCTCTCAATGTCCTGGGCAAAATTTATCCCTCAACCAACATCACTTCAAAAAATATATTGTCTGGTCATTTATCTCATTGCTGTTGTGGGATTTTCCTGTGCACAAATTGGCTGTTGCATTTCCCAACACTTCAACATACTTCATTGACTGTATAGAATTTTGGGATGTCCTGATGTCATGAAAGGCACTATATAAATGCAAGTTCTTTCTTTCTGCCCCTCCCTACTCCTCACTGAATGTGCTGACCCTCGCTGGAGTATGTTTCCATGGCTAATGCTTTCCGCCTACTCGTTCAGTTGGCATTTTTTACGTTGAGTCTGAACAGCAAATATTGTCAGGTCATTTTGGGTTGGGAATCATCACAGATGATGTTGGTCCTGTCCTGACCCAATGTCAACATACCTCTCGTAGGAATTTCTGAAAAATGATCCAGAAACACCCCTCAAAGACATGACAGATGCTATTAAGCAGTGTCTTCGGTTTGTTGGCTTTTTATTAAGTTATTGTAATATACAGTAGATGGTCATCCAGCCTAACCCTTAGAATATATTCTTTTACTTGTTACAGATGTTAGGCTAACAGGTCTGTTGCTGCCTAAATCATATCTGCCATCCTTTTAAATATAGGCCCTACATTTGCAGACCCCCTCACCCATGACCAGTGATTCCTCCACAATATTAACCAGAGCCTGAATTCAATATCCTCTAGGATATTGTGTGTAACACAGAAACGAGATAGCAAGTTAATGTTCTCTTCAGGGAATAATTCTGGAAAATATCAATTTAAAACTTCAATTATTCATCTTTTATTTCGCTGCCACTTTGATCTTTTAGAGTTCTAACTTCTCTAATTCTTTTACTACAACGATATTGAAATAACTTTTTTTTAGTGTTCTGCTTGACACCATTAGCTTTTCTCATCTCTGCAGTCCTCTTTGCACCGTAATATTCCTTCAAACTGCTTCAGCAAATTGTTGTAGTTCCAATTACTCCCCTACCGCCCCCCCCAACCCACCTCCCCAACCCCACAGGCTTTGTGTATTTTTTGAATTCCTTTGTTAATTGACCGTTAATGGAGCCTACTTATTTTTCTCAAATGTTATAGTTGACATTTTTTACAAATGTTCCATTTTTCCTCAACTGAGGTCTCTTTCAGCAAAATTGTCAAGTTAATTTCTTTTAGTTTCTCCCTCAGGCCATTGAAATTTGCTTTTTTAAAATGATATATTTTTGTCTTGGTCCTCATTCGTACTGATTGCTAGACGGTGTTAAACGTAATGATGTCATGGTCAATGGCCGCTAGAGGTTCCACGACTTCTACATTATAGATGTTGTCCTGGAAACTTATATGAACCAAATTTAGAAGCAAGTTGCCCAAATTGGTATCCTTGACATATCAGCCTAGATTTTCCAATCAGCGTTATTTTAATGCTGGCAGTACCCAATTAAAAATAATCTAGGCTATTGCATCAAAAGCATTTTTTTAAACTTCTTTCAGTAGCTCAGTGGATGAATACATGCAATTTTGATGTGCTATTGAACCAGATAGCTCAGGAAAGCCCCAGGTTTGATTCCTGGCCTGTGCTCTGTCAGTTAATCCCAGGTGAGCAACTGCGAGGTTGCTCAATTTGGCCACAGTGTCCTTGTGCTTGGGGGACAGGGAATCAGCAAAAGTTCCCATTCCCAATAGCCCCTGTGGAAAAGTGCAAGTGTGGATATTGGATGGGTAAGGACGATACCGGACCCATCTGTGAAGCCTTCCCATCCCCGCCATAATAATAGTCTGGTAATACTCACTGCCTAAGCTCAGGCCTGAGAAACAGTCACTAAGGTGAAGTATAGGAGAACTGGAGAAATGTTTCCCAAAGTGAGTCACCACCTTCAGGAGCAGAGGGGAAAACATAGACTCACTGGAACTTCAGGTGAGAAATAGGACAATGGTGACCTGAAATGTACGTTAGAAAGACTGCAGAATAGGACAGTATCTCAGTTAGATTCATCATACGACATTCTGATAAATATTGTAATAAAAGTGACAAATTACCGATTGTTCACTTCAGGAACGAGATGCTCAGCACCTCATTTCAAATCAAATATTGTATAAATAAAATACACACCAAGGAATGAAGTTATAAAGAAATAAACCATTGAAATGGAGAAACTCAGGTACGTGTGCCTTGTGTTCTAATCAGTCTTAACCCAACTGTGATGTTCACTCCTTAGAGCAGTGATATATGGGGACAATCCTGTGTAACTGGAATCTATATGAGCGAAACTCCGTCCGAGATTTGGGCAAAAAAATGGGGGGGGGGGCAAACAAATTGCATAATTTGGGTAATTGGAATAAAAGGTCAGATGATTTTCTTCAAGTTAATGATTAATATTGGAATAAGACCAACAATTGGTCTGCGTTCCAAATAAAATATAGCATTTTATTCAGAAACAAATATATTTCAGCGCAGACTGCAAAGCAACTGAATATATTCAAGAAGTAGATAGATAGATTTCTAGACACAAAAGGCATCAAGGGGTATGGGGAGAGAGCGGGAATATGGTATTGAGATAGAGGATCAGAGGGTCGGAGACATCGACAGTGGGGCATGGGTGGTGGGTGTAAACACATGGGGTGCGGGGAGGAGATCAGAATGGTCGGGGTGTCAATCGGAGGCCAGAGGGGTAACTGGAGGCGCCGTGAGGCGAAGGAGGAGAATCTAAGGGCCGGGGGGGGTGTTCGATCGCGGAGGTGGGGAAGCAGGTAAGCTGGATCCAGCAGGTAAATGTAAAGGCACTTGAAAGACACATACCCTGCTGGATCCAGCATTCATCGCCTCCCTTTAGCTGTCGGTTTTCCTGAGGCCCCTGAAACCCGGCCGGCCAGTGCGAAATTTAAAAAGGAGATTAAATCTGAGCCTCATTATAATATTTAAAAACCAAACTAGCCTCCTGGGAGTGGATTGGTCGCCCGCCCCTCATTAAAACCAGAACTGGACAGGTTGGGGTCAGGTTTGAGATTTTTAACATTTTTACATCACACCCGACTCAAACCCACCCATTTTTGGGGGCTAAGTTTTTGTCTCCTATTATTGCTTTATATCTGCCTAACAATTGTGCAGTCTTGAGTAATAAAAACAGTAAATGCTGGAAATACTCAGCAGGTCAGGCAGCATCTGTGGAGAGAGAAACAGAGTTAACGTTTCAGGTTGATGACCTTTAGTCTTGAGTAATGTTGGACATGAATGTTTGTTGAGCTGATCTCTGACTACTTTAACAGTGGGACTTGGTAAGCGTTGAAGATTCCCTGTTCTTTGACTGATCTTTCCCTATACTGAAGCATCTACACTTTTTGGCTAGTGATGAAGCACATCTTTCATCAAACCAAGGTTGTAATCTGATAGTATTGTTTAGCAAGTCAGAGGGCATGTTGTTCACTGCAATAAGAAACATTCATAGCGCTAAGGTCTGACTACTATGAAGCTTTACTCAGTTTACTATGTAACTCATTTAAAATAAAGTAGTTGATGCCTGCAATGGACCGAAGGATTCATTCTATCTCCCGTCATAGTAACTCTGTTATATATATTTTTTGTTGGAATTTGTAGCAATATCTAATACAGGAGCAATTTAAAAATAGCTTTTGTGACACTGGGATAGACTTGTGTTGGTTTTTTGAAGAAGTCAATTCACAATGTGCCTGAGCTCAATATTGAAGTGCGAGGAGTCGGTCTATATTTTGTTTAGGTCTTTGTCTGTTAGCAACTCCTCATCAGGTGCAGATGGTTGGCCAGACAGCTTGGGCTGGATTTTGCCAGCCGAGACGAGTTGGGGCGGGACTGCTGCCTTCCAGGTTCTAGTCCCGCCCCCAGCAACGTCTGATGAGCAAACGCTGTTTTGCCCTGATCGGCCTTGTTAAGCCCACCCTGCGGGCTTGCCGGCCAATTGAGGGAAAGCCGGTGTCAGATGACACCAGTGCATGACGCTTCATCTGCCGGTTTTCTTAAAGGGACAGGCTCCATAATTTTTTGACAAATGAATTGTCAGTGTTTGACAGCATTGAGGTGCTGTCAAACACTGACAGTCACTGTCCAAAGGTGAGCCCTTGAACCCAGGCTCACCAATGACTCTCTCCTTAGGAGAAAACAGATGGCAGCTGCATGTGAGATTGCAGAAGCCATCTGTCAATTCTCCTGATCAGATGAGGCTTCACAGAAACATCAAATCTTGTCACCTGCAGATACATATAAACAGAATAAAAATTTCTCTCACTACATTCTCTCACCTGTCATACTTACCTGTGCACCATTGCACCCATCACACCACCTCTGCAGCTGTCATTTGCACACTTACACTGCAGCAGACCCACAGCTTGCCTCGCTGACCCTGGCGGGGTTTCCCGCCATCGGGAAGGCCGCATCAGCAGGCTTCAAATGGGGAAAAGCCTCTTAACTGCCTGTTAACTGGCAGTTAATTGGCTCTAATCCCCTTCCCGCCGCTAGGAGACGGGTCGCTGCGCGAGTCGGGGACCCGCCTCCTGGGAAGATGGTTCGGAGGCGGGTTGGGACCCGCTCCCAGTTTTTCCCATTTTCCCAGCAGTCCCACCTCCTCAGGGCTAGGAAAATCCAGCCCCTCAGGTTTGTGATGTTTAAGAAATGTAAGGTTGCCACAGTGAAAAGGAGGCATCATTGTTATCCCTCGTGGCAGAACAATCAAGAATAATTTTTTTTTCAAAAGCTAGCCAAGTGCTCATTGTGCCAGAATGAGCAACTCTTGATTTAAGTAGATGCAGAGTATTGCTCCCCGTCAGGATGGTGTGTAACCCAGGTTCCTCCATTGTGTGTTTGGATTTTGTCTCCTGAGGCCTTGCAAGCACCAAGCAGAGGAGAAAAAAGAAAGCTGCTGGCAATTGCTCCACTTCACATGTTTCCATCATTTAGCTCCACACCAGCGCGGTGAAGCAAAACTCCAAGGACCCTGAAGTGCCCATGTAATGTATCTCTGACACGTAGTTACAAGAATTGTGATAAAAGAACGAAGAATCTTGAAAAGACTTATCGGCCTTGTTTTTAAACCAAGTGCTGGGAGGGCAGGTGGTGGGGGAATGGTGTGCCTGAGTGCGGGAGGCACAACCAGCCAGGTCAGGGATGTGGAAGACCTGCCAATCTTAACAGCAGGGCCTCATTTAAATAAAACTTCCCAGATTCCCGCCCGACACCCAACCAGATTCACCACCCGGCTGGCAGGCGGGAGTGGGAATTTGACAGCAGGATGCCGCAGCTGAGGACTAATGTAAACAGCCCCCCAGCAATTAGTGGGCTGGGGACTGCCTTAACATTGGGAGCGCTGGGGATTCCTCCTTCATGATGCGCGATTCCTGGAAGATCAGGGGGGATGCTGGGGCTGAAGAGGCCCTTCGACTCCTTGAGGGTTTGGGTGAAGGACTCCTGCTCTTCTGGGCCCACAAGGAATTCAAAGGGAGGTAAAGATTTAAAACTTTCCATGGCCTCTTCTAGCCAGTCATCTCCTCCCGCCATGTTTTGGTTGCTGGGACTCCCCTTGTGTGGACCTTAAAATTACGTCAATGGGCCGTGGCTTTTGAATTTTAAGAAGGCCTCCGCCTGCTTTTAACGAACGCCTCATCAAGGGCTTGCATTTTATGGCAGCTGGGAATGGGAGGCAGGATGTCAATTTTTTTTAGGATTTTAATCCCTTGCCTGCCCCTGTCCTGCCCCTCGGGGCAAATTGAGGCCATTATATTAGGCAGAAAACAAGTACAGGAAACTCTTTTTTATCCGGCAACGACGGGACCGGCGTGGTGCCGGTTTATCAAAAAGTCCGGATTACACAGAGGTATAGTTAAAGGTATGAGAGCCCCGTACGCGGCCACAGATCCAGGCATCCCTGTTGCATGGCAACAGGTGCAGGAACCCCGGCCACAGACCAAGCGTCCCTGTTGCATAGCAACAGGTGCAGGAACCCCGGCCACAGACCAAGTGTCCCTGTTGCATAGCAACAGGTGCAGGAACCCCGGTTACACGGCCACAGATCCAGGAACAGCCACTAATATGAAGTAAAACTTACCTGAACCTACTCCTGAATTTTGCCGGTTAACAGAGATTTCTGATTATTTAGGTGCTGGTAAATCGAGGGTTTCCTGTATCAGTGAAAGTTAAGGACAATGCAGTTCACTTTGTAGGATCGTTGATTACTGGAATCAGTTCCTCTTATCGATCAAGTCATACTTTGCAAAATCATTTCCCATTTATACTTGCATGTTTGCATTTGGTTGTAATGATCTGCGAGCATTTAGTTGTAAGGATCAATTTTAAAGTGATTTTCTTGGATATTTCACAGCAAGGAAGGAAATCACAGCTTATGGGAATGCCTATTAAAGGGAATTGGAACTAGATTGACCTGCCTTGGGTATAAATGCAGCCTCTGCTTTATTCCTTTCTCTAAGCACCAGCCTTTGTTGATTTGAAATGCCATGGGGAACTTGCTTTGTGCTATCATTTGGGAGAAAAGTGGAGACTTTTCAAGGCATCAAGACAATTCTACCACCCACTGGTATGACATTAACATGCGGCTGAACCTGAAACAGGCTGAGATTTATGGTGAACTCAAAGTCAGATATTATGAGGATAATTTTAACTTTGGGCAATAGTGTAAAACACACAATACCAAATTAGCTGCCCATTATATAACACACCCGATTTTGCTTTCCTCTGAAGACAATGGAAAGGAAAACGAGGTGGGGTGTATAATGGGCGGCCAATTAGAGGGGACAGCACAAGTAAATAAAGCTATAAAAAAAAGGCACGTGGAATCTTTGGTTTTGTATGTAGAGGGATAGGATACAACTGAAAGGGGTCATTTTGAACTTTTACAAGACCTTAGTGCTGGCTACAGTTTTGGGAATCCCTTATTGGAACAACATAAAAAGAATGGGAAAGGTGCAGTGCAAATCCAACAAGATGTTGCCAGAAATGAGGGATTTCAGTTACGAAGTGAGGATTGAGAAGATAGGAACTTAAGTTAAGTTGAGGGGTGACGAGATAGAAGTCTTCAAGATTATTATTTTTTTAAATTTGTTTATTGGATGTGGGCGTCGCTGGTAAAGCCAGCATTTATTGCCCACCCCTAGTTGCCCTTGACAAGGTGGTGGTGAGCCGCCTTCTTGAACCGCGGCAGTCCGTGTGGTGAAGGTGCTCCCACAGTGCTGTTAGGGAGGGAGTTCCAGGATTTTGACCCAGCGATGATGAAGGATCGGAGGTAAACTTCCAAGTCAGGATGGTGTGTGATTTGGAGGGGATCTTGGAGGTGGTGGTGTTCCCATGCGCCTGCTGCCCTTGTCCCGCTAGGTGGTAGAGGTCGCGGGTTTGGGAGGTGTTATGAAGGGTTATCATTGATAAATAGTGATATATTTCTATTTGTCAGTAAAATGGTAGCAACAGGGCACACATGAAAGCTAATCATGAAAAAATTGAAGGGAAAGTTTAAAATAAACCTTTACACAGAGATGGTTGGACTTTGGAATTCTCTGCCATAAATTGTTATTGAAGCACAGTCCATAAATACTTTTCAAATGGAATGAAATAGCTGCTTGAAAGAGACATAATGGGTATGAGAGCGAGCAGGAGAGTGGGATTAGACTATGTGGCTCAGGGTGAAAAGTATTAGTGTAAACATGATGGGTCAAATGACATGGTTTGGACGGCACCATGCTATCAATCTAACTAAACAACAGATAAAAAGTTTCGGGGGAGAAAATTCAGTTGTTTGCACCTCCCGTTAGCGCCTTAAGAGGGCGCTAATGGGGCGCAAAGCAACTAGCGCTCGGGCGCGGCGATGTTTGCGCTGCTCACGAAATTAACTAGACATTTTGCGGTGGTGCTAAACACTACCGCCACGATCTCCTGCGCCGGCAGATCGTGATGTCAGTTGAGTGCGCAACGCCCTGGTAGCGCCCCAGGCCGGATATTGAGTGGCGCCCCCTGCCTTACCGCCTGCCGCTAGCAGCGACAGGTTGAGGGGAGCGTTTTGCAGTCAGAAAGGGACTGGGGAGCGCTATTTAAAGGCGACCGCTTCCTGCCTTTTTCTGTTGGTGCCATTTTTGCACCATGCATCTGAGAGAGAGAGAGAGAGAGAGAAACTTCTGGAGATATTCAACGCTGTGTGAAGGAGTTTTGGGTACTGAGCAGCACTTTGCAGGTTCATTTTGATTTGCCCTTCCTTGTATCAATTTAGAAGAGACTGTAGGGGCTGCACTCTGAGCTCTTTCCCTGGGCCTCTCCATTGTTCTTTCCAGCAGATTTGATGTACAGGTCTCTCCAGGCCGAGATTCAAGGCTGCATTGAGCAGGGTGTGGATGGAGAGCAAAATCAACCCTCCCCTTTAAGAACTGGCCGGCGCCAGTGTGTCTGTGTTCCATTGCTGACTGACATCACATGAGCTTCGCCAGCGCTCTGAGGGAGCACCTTGCTTCTCGGCCTTTGCGCCTTAAGACAGGTGTGAAGCGCCTGATTTAGCTCTCCAATCACCTCCAGGGGCGATAAAAGCCAAGTTTGCCATCGGAGGTGATAATTAGCACCAGGCGCTAAACTTTGCGCACGGCCGATAATGGCGCCCCAAACGGGGCGATACTGAATTTTTCTCCCTCAGTCTTTTACTGTACTATTGTTACTTAAAGCACTTTTGACTAATGAATTTATGCCGTTTACTGTTTTAATATATTGTTTTCCTGCAAAGAGTTTTTCTTCAGTTGCTTATTAGTGCAATACTCCAGTGCACAAAAAATTGGGATTTTGCACGTTGATGTAGCAATTAAATTGTAAGGTGGCCAAATTGATTACTTTAATCAAAATCTATGTTTTCTAAAGATATTTTGCTCACAAGATCAAGGTTTGATTCAAAGGAACTACCAGTTTTCTCACAGAAGCGGAATTTTTTTTTGAACGGGGTGAAAAGAATTGGGATCTTGTCTGTTCAATTAACTCAATTTTTTTCCATGCTGAAAAAGCCATTGGTCATTGTTCTCACTGGAACCCATGTTTCCAGGAGGACATGAGATGGTCTTGTTTTTTGGTGAGGTGCAAGGTGATTATATCAGAGGTCTGAACCCCTGACTGAGCAATCCTAATTGGCCTGCATTCTGCTTTTGGTCCAATTTTAGTTGTAGTTCAAATCGCTCCCACAAATGTCATCTGGAAATTGAATTTTTCATTATATTTGGACAGTATTGAAAGATGGTTTCATCCAACTGGGATCAACTGTTTCTTTCCACTCGCTAGAATTGGCCACAGTGGGACAGAGTAGCTTTAATACTGCGACACGGATGAAAAATTGGATCAGTTTATCAGAAAAGGAAAATAGCAGTTGGAATGTACACAGAGGTTAATGACTCCCTACAGCCAATCTGCTCATGTCACAGAAAGATTTGTTTTGGCTGAAGACTGAACATGGTAGCAGTGGGGCAATGTGCCAGGAATATAAATGTAAATATATTTACATGTAAAGGATATTTTGACTTTCAAACTGACATTCTTTACTGAGCATTAAAATAATTTACAATAGGCTTGGCATAAAGTCATCTGAAATGTATGTCTGTGTATAGTATATATGGTCCCTGAAGCATGTTAAAGTGTTTGGCACTGTAAAATATTTACTCCATGAATACTGAGCTCAATAAAATTTTGGCAGAAGTATACATAGATTATTTTACATTTGTTTACAATGGAAATGATGAGAGATATGTCAATTTATTGTGTACATATCAAAACCATAGTACAAGAAACACTGCCTTCAGTTCCTCAGAGTAGGGGTTGGTTGTACATTTCCAGATAGGAATTTACATTTCTCTGCTTTGGTGCAGTTGTGTGTGGGAATAACGGTGTCATGTTTGAGACAATGCTCTAATGAAGAGGCTAGTGTTGAGAAAAGGCTAGGTTCAACCCGCAATCTATGCCAATATCAATGGATTTCAAAGTCCTTAGGCTAATCAATGAAAAAAGCAGCTAGGTGCTGTCCACTGGGCCTTGTTGGAAGGTGAATATGAATCAAAAACAAAAAATGCTGGAAACACTCAGCAGGTGAGGCAGCACCTGTGGAGAGAGAAACAGAGTTAACATTTCAGGCCGATGACCTTTCGTCGGAACTGGAAAAAGTTAGAGATGTAACAGGTTTTAAGCAAGTGCAGGGGCAGGGAAAGGGGGGAGGGGAGGAAAGAACAAAAGGGAAGGTCTGTGATAGGGTGGAAGGCAAGAGAGATTCAATGACAAAAGGAATGATGGTGCAAAACAAAAGGAGATGGTAATGGGACAAGTAAAGAAACAAAAGATGGGTCTAGAAGAGGTGTAAATGGGAATTGCAGAATCAACAACAGCTGCCATCTGAAAAAATAGGGGGCAGAGGTTATGGTCTGAAATTGTTGAACTCGATGTTAAGTCCAGAAGTGCCGAATCGAAAGATGAAGTGCTGTTCCTCGAGCTTACATTGAGTTCGTTGAAACAATGCAGGAGGCTGAGGATAGAGAGATTGGAGTGGAGCGGGGAATTAAAATGACAGGCTATATGGATGTTGGGCAAGGACACAATTTGACTTATCCATGGCCCAGCAGCATCCTAATATTCACTCTTTGGGCTCACGCACCAAAAAATGACCAGTTGGACAAGAAAACAGAAGCTTACAAGTGCAGTGACTGTACACCAGGATAAGGCGTTTGGCTTAGGAGAGAAAATTTAAACTAAAAGAATTCCATTACCAGCGTCTACGGACTCTGAATGATTTGGTCTCCATTTTCTTGCTTTCTCCAGCACAACCATTAAGGTCCTAGTTTTGCTTGGTTTCTTACGTGGCAAAAAAAAGTGATGCATGCATAACATAATGCCAATTCCAAGTTATCGAAGGAAAGGCCTGACAGAATAAATAATTAAAAAAATCAAACTTTTTATCCTAGATGACAGTTCAGAAAAACTCACCAGGGTTCCACCTGACACACATTTGAACAGAAGTTTTTTTTTCCCCAGTGTGAGAAATCAGGCAGCAGGTCAAGTACAGCACAGGTCTCTCAGGCATTTCACATGAATAACTGTACTAAACATCAAACTATTTCATTAAAAAATCTAAGCTACACTGGTTTGTTGAAGTCTTCAAAAGAATATTTTTGCAGAAGGTCGCCAAGGGTGCATTCATGTTCTTGTGTTCATTCCTCGCCAACTTGCTGCACGATGAGTTCCATTGCCGGGGCTAATACTAATTATTTAGAACTTTGTTAGGGCACTTTGCCATCGCCTTTGGAAAATAAATATGCTTATGGCTTGCTGGTGCCACTGGTATCAGTCAGGTTTTATCCTGAATCTAATTTTCTTCCTGAGGCATTTTTTCACAGTCACATGCACCACCTGTGGACAGATGTGATTGCATTAGCTCACACTTTCAGGCATACATGTGAAGCTGCTGTCTCTATTCTGTACTTCCTTCGTCCCATTAAAAATTACATTTAATGGTAACTGTTAGCAGATAAAGCCTCCAGGCAGAAGATGAAGAATGATGTTAACTCTTTAAAGAGTTGGATTGAATTTGCTATTAGTAATCCCAACAGGTGAGAGATATAACCAGTGGTTATGTTAGTTCTGGTTTGGCAAACTGTGTGGCCATCAGTGAGAAGGACATAGATTAATAGAATGGGTAGGTGGGTGGCAGGTGCAATTTAATGTGAGGTGGTACATTTATGGAAGAAAAGCAAGAATGGGAGTATACACTCAATGGAAAGACAAAGAAAGATATGAAGGGACAGCGAGATCTCGAGATGAAAAAATATAATTACCTGAAAATATGAGTGCAGGTAAATAAAGAAGCAAGTAGTATGTTGGGTTTTATAAATGGGGGCATAGAGTACAAGAGTAGAGAAGTAATGATAAACTTGTATGTGGGTATAGTAAGATCACTGTTCTAGGTGCAGTACCTGAACATAGGAAGAAGATTAAAGCCATCAAGAGCATACAGTGTAGATTTACCAGGATGATGCCATCAATACATAAATATATAGTTGTGAGGAAAGACTTGAAATACTAAGACTATTTACATTGGTTTTACAAGGTTTTAAAGGTATTAAGATTTTTGATGGGGTAAATAGGGAAAGACTATTCCTGTGGTTGGGGATTCTGTGATGAGCGTTAATCAATTAAAATTGTCACTGAGAGTGAGGAGAGAGGTTAGGAGAAATTCCTATACACTGAGTTGTTGGCGCGTGGAATATATTGTCATGGGGAATAGTTGAGGAAGACAACATTGTGGGGGAGAAATTCGGTATCTTAGCGCCTCCAGTTATCGCCTCCGGGGGACGATAACGGGGCGCTAACAACTTACTGACTGGGCGGGCGAAATGAACGACTCCCGCTAAATTGGCCGATAGGTTTGCGACGGCGGTAACACATTGCGCCACGATCTCCTGCGTCCCGAGATTGTGACATCATTGTCCTGTGCATCGCCCCAGTAGCGCCCCGGACCCGAACTTTGGTTCCGGCCCCTGCAGCATCGCCGGGTGAAAACACCGGCAGCTGCAAGAGGCGTTCATTGGGAGGCCGAGCGCTTCGGGGGCACAAGTTAAAGGAGATGTTGGCGCGGTAGGTATAAAAATTGTTGCAATGCATTATTTCAATTTTTTTCCATTTTTCTTCGGCCGCAATCGATCAGCCCAGCACTCTGCTGGAGTGCATGGGGCTGATCGAGCCAGATTGCGGCTGCCGTCGGGGACCAGCTAACTGGTCCCAATGCAGAGCCTGCAGCGATGGCCCTTCGCTTTAAAGGAGGGAAGGTGTCTCGGATCTCGGCAGCGCTGCACGACCCATTGTGCATCGCTGCGCCACTACCACCCCGACTGCGTCCTTTAGCCTCCAGGAAAGAAGTGGAGCACTTGATTTAGCGCTCCACTTCCTTCCTGGAGCGCTAACAGCTAATTTAGGGGAAGCTCAGAATCATTAGCGCCTGGCGCTCATTTTTCAGGATTTCAAACATTAGCGCCCTAAACAGGACGATATCAAATTTCTACCCCTGCATCTTTTAAGGGAAAAATTGTTATTTTTGAAGCAGAGGAAGATGCAAGGCAGTGGGGAGAACATGTGGCAGTGGGATTAGTTGTATATTGCTTGAGTAAAGAACGGGCACAGCCGTATTGGACCAAATGGCCTCCTGCAGTGCTAGAAACCTCTATGGTTCTAGAAGCTGGGACAAACTCTAGGGGCTGGATTTTACCAGCCCTGAGGAGGGGGGTTTGGATGCGGGACTGGTGGGAAAATTGGAAAAAATGACGGTGGGTTCCGATCCCGCCGTCAACCCGCCTCCGCGCAACTATGCCAGAGGTGGGCTTGCAGAGTCAGTTTCGGTCGCGCCTCCAGGCGGCGGGGTAGGCCCTTAAGGCACTTAACTACCACTTAAGTACCTCTATAATCCCATTTTGAGAGGCCTTTCAAATTTTGCCACATTTTCAGCGTGCTGCCCGTCTCTCTTGAAACACGCCAGCTAATCCTGTCAGGTTCACAAGTGGCTGGCTTCCTAACAGCTGCAGCTCCACCATAAAAACGAAGCTTTGAACAAGGATCAGTTGCAGGTGGCAGAACTTTGTTTTTCAGGTCTTGGAGAACTTTTTGCAGGTCTACTGATTTTGGAAGTGGTGAAGCTGAGGTTCCTCTCCACTGTGACCTCCTGGGAAAGCCCTCTTCCCACATTGACTGAGCGCTTCCTCAACTGAGGTATCTACCAGCTGCATGGGAACTATTTATTTCCTTTCATCCTGGTCCTCAGATTCGGACGAAGAGCAGCCGAGGCAGCAGCAGAAACAGGCACAACAGCAGCAACAACAACAGGAGCACCAACCTGCTGCTCACCCGCCTGATGGTGCACAGGTCAGGAGGCGCCAGCGCAGGGAAGCAGATCGCCGCAGGAGATACCCCCAAAACAGGGTTTACAGGATAAGGATGAGCTTCCTCAACGTGAGTGAGCAGCAGTGCCAAAGGAGGCTGAGATTTGGCAAGAGGTCGTTGGTGACATCTGCACAATGCTGCACCAACACCTGGAGCCCAGAGGGTCGAGTGGACACCCCTTACCAGTGGCTGTCAAAGTCACCAAAGCACGCAATCTTTTTGCTTCAGGCTCCTTCCAGGGATCATCAGTGGCATCTCCAAGTCGGATGCAAACACTTGCATCACACAGGTTACCGATGCCTTCTTAGCAAAGGCGCACAATTACATCCACTTCTCCACGGATCAAGCAAGTGTAACCGCACATGTGGCAGGCTTGCCAAGGGTGCAGAGCATCGTAGACTGCACACATGTGGCCTTTAAGGCACCCCATCACAACCCAGCTCTTTTTATCAGCCACAAGGGCTTCCACTCCCTCAACGTGCAGCTGGTGTGTAACCACAAGAAGGACATTTTACATGTTTGCGCCAATACCCTGGCAGTTGCCATGACTCTTTCAGCCTGCGGCAGTCCAGTGTGCCTCCGCTCTTCAGTCCGCCAAACCAACTTTGTGGATTGCTACTTGGAGACAAGGGCTGTCCCCTGAAGACGTGGCTAATGACACCATTCAAGAGGCCATCCAATGAAGCTGAGGAGCGCTACAACTCCAGCCACATTTCGACCAGATTCATCATTGAGCAAACCATCGGTTTGCTGAAGATACAGTTCAGATGACTTGACAGATCAGGTGGAGCCCTGCAGTACTCAGCAGCCAGGGTCTCCAGAATCGTCGTGGTCTGCTGTGCACTGCACAGCCTCGTGGCTTGCAGCTACCTGAGGCAGAAGTGGCTCAACGCATAGCCTCCTCAGATGAGGAGGAGGAGAACGAGAATGAAGACCCTGCGGATGCGCATCAACCAGCTGCAGCAGCACGCGAGCATATTGCTGCCCGGGATGCAAGGAATGCACTCATCTTGGCCAGATTTGCTTAAGTTGCCCATTCAAACACATGTGCCTGGCACCTTCTTACCACAACATAGACAATGGACAAGAACCTGTGGCTTCCTATCACTCTGACCACCATCATGACAAATACAATTTGCCCTGAACCCTCAATGTGGAACTTCCATTTCCGAAATGACAGAGTCCAGAACTTCAACAATTTGCCATCCCTTCATTTTAATACATTGACTAAAGGATGGCATTTAACAATTAAACAGAACAGAACACCCAAGTGACTATCCTTGTGACTACTTATGCTTTATCTTCCTCTTACGCGTGCTCCTACGTGGTACTTCCCCTTTGGCTTCAGCAGATATGGAGGCGCCTTGCTCACCCTCATGCTGCTCCTGCTTCGACACCTTTGGCGGGTGTCCTCTGGGGTTGCGAGCCTGTGAGGGCTCACCAACAGTCGGCACCTCCTGCGACTGTGCAGGGGCTGAGATACCCATCTCAGTTGGGTAAGGACTCGAGTGGGGCTCTGACCGAGGGCTCCGCAGTGGCATGAGAGTGTGAGCGCTTGGAGAGGAGCACCCCCTTCCTTGTTCTCTGCCACCAACATCCCTCTCTTGGGTCAGCCTCACTTCAGAGCTAGCAAGTGGCTTGACAGCACCTTGCTGCACATCAGGGGGGCCATGAGGACCCATATCTGCACTAGCAGTCCTACTCCAGAGGACTGCCATGTAGGTCTGGTTTCTTTGATCAATAGCTGTCCATCGTTCCTCCAGAGAGGTCAGTCTAATCTGAACATTCACCATGTTTTCCACACTCTGGCGATTTAGCTCCTCCAAGGCCGTAGCCATCCTTTCCGCGGTGATGTGTTGATTCGCCAATGCCTCCACAAAGGCTCTGCTCAGGTTAGCGTTGGACTCCTCCATTCGCTCCACACTCACAGTGACCCTGGAGACAAAACCTGCCAGAGACTCCTGCACCTGTTCCTGGAGTTCCAGCACCGCTCTCCTTCTGGATGGATCCAGAGGCACAGGGTCCACATGCAGCTGATTAGAGCTGGGAGAGTCCTGCACCCTCTGACGAGGACTCTCCACTGCTGTCCCTGTCTCCACCATCTGCTGAGGCTCACTTGTGAGCTGTGAAACACCAGGTGACAACACTACTCTATGTCCCGAAGGTCCCACCGAGGTGTGCGTATCTGCGCTGGTGCTGGGTGCGCTTAATTCTGTTGATGCTGCGCCCTCAGAGGTTACAGCTTCCTCTGAGGAGTCTTCCGGCTCAGCCTCTTCCTCCTCGACAGTGGGGAGTGGGGCTGTCGATGGTCCTGTGGGGAGTAAAGGCATGAGTTGGACATGTGATATAAACATAGCATGCACATTGAATAGTGCAGATGATCATAAGTCAATCTATTTGAGCATCAGAAGCCATATCAGTCACTCATGCAATGTCAATGAGAGAGATGCAAAACTATTCTGTCACCAGCTTGCTCTGATATGCTCGTCTGTCTGTCACCCACTTCCACATCCTCCTCGGTGCCAACGACCTCTAGGGCCGCCTCCTCTGCGCTGATAAGATAAGCTATTGAGGGTGGCCCTCCTCTGGTCTTCGCCCTTTTCCTCTTATTGTGGGCTCTCATTTCCTGCAATGAGGGACACAAGTGGAGTTGGAGTGAGAATGATGGAGTGAGTGTAGATAATCCATAGCATGGATGCTTAGAAGGACACACATGGAGTGAGGTCCCAATACTAAGGGCCCTCCCTGTGTATTGTTAGTTGTTGTCATAGCATAACAGTGATAGGGAGTGTGAGGGCAGCATAGTCGAACAGTTAAGTGATTGTGCACATAGAGAGGGAATGGTTAAGGGTGCAAGGGATGCAAGGGTAAAGTGGGATGTGTAGGAGTAGGTTGACAATGCAGAGTGATGCTGCGGAGAGGAGATGGGGAGCAGAATGAGGGTAAAGGTGATGGTATACTCACTTTGACTGTTCGGACAAGGTCATTGAACATCTTTCGGCACTGCAGCCAGGTTCTGCTGCACATCGATCTGGCACTCACCTCCTGGGTAACTTGCAGCCACACAGCTTTGGTCTGCTGAGGAGGTTTTTTCCTCCCAGAAGATGGAAGGAGCACCTCCTTTTGTGCTCTGGCTCCCTCCACGAGACATGGAGTGAGTCATCATTAAAGCGTGGTGAGGCCTTGGGCCTTGAAGTCGACATTCCACTAGCTCCAAAAACTATTTTCGACAGAAGCAAACATAAGCGTTTAGGCACAAAATGAACCAAGGCTGCTTGGAGCCCTTCAATGCAGCTGGAGAAATGACATCATTGGAGGTGAGTTTCAGGCCCAGAAAACTAATTGGGCCAGGGGTTCGCACACGCTGGGAATCAATTGCCCAATTAGGGCAAAATCGCTCTTTTTTGCCGCCCGACAGCGGAGGTGGGATTGGGACCCGCCGACCACCTGACCCACACCCAACCCGCCACCAATGGCAATAATCGAGCCCGAGGTCTTCCCTTTTTCAGGAGGCCTGTGCAATGTTATATTTGACTAAACTCCCCCAACCTAGTAAAGAAAGACTTGCATTTATATAGCGCCTTTCACGACCACCGGACGTCTCAAAGCGCTTTACAGCCAAGGAAGTACTTTTGTAGTGCAGTCACTGTTGTAATGTGGGAAATGCAGCAGCCAATTTGCAAACAGCAATGTGATAATGACCAGATACACTGTTTTTGTTATGTTGATAAATATTGGCCAGGACACCAGGGATAACTCCCCTGCTCTTCTTCGAAATAGTGCCATGGGATCTTTTACGTCCACCTGAGAGAGCAGACAGGGCCTCGGTTTAACGTCTCATCCGAAAGACGGCACCTCCGACAGTACAACGCTCCCTCAGTACTGCACTGGAGTGTCAGCTTAGATTTTTGTGCTTAAGTCTCTGGAGTGGGACTTGAACTCACAACCTTCTGACTCAGAGGCGAGGGTGCTACCAACTGAGCCATAGCTGACACTAACGTCAGATGAATGTTTTTGCATGTAGATATGGCGGTTACATTTCTGGAAGACCATACCTTGACATTTACAGAGCAGGACAGTAGCTCAATTTTTAAAAAGAAAACACAGGTGTCACCTACTGAATACCACTTCCACCTGCTGCAGTACAAGCTCTGGTAACCCACATGGCGGACTTTAAGCAGTGCCCATGGGGAAAACTATTTACGACTCTTGTAGGAACTGAGCTTGCTCAAAAACTCCTGAGGAAGTGACGCTGACACTTATTTTTATGTCAAATCAAACTAAATCACAAACAAAATGTACCTCCAATCAGTTTATAATTCTGAAAACAAAACCTGAGGGAGCTTTTATTTTTCAAGGTTCCCTGGTATTTATTTTCCTGTCTTTATTTTTCTTAATGAAAAATCAGGGCTTTGCAGGTTGAAGAATAGGGAGCAGTAAGTGAGTCATGGTTCTAGTTTCATTCGGTTACATTATAAAGAAAAGGTCACACATACTTATTTCCCAGGCACTAAAATCTCATCTCTAGAATCCCTTTTCATTTCATTTGTTACTATAACACCTCATTTGAAAAGATAGGACAACTGATGAGTGACAGTCAAGAGCCTTTTCAAAATCAAATTGACGTTGGAGGTCAGGAAATGGATTGAGATTTTATTTGGTTAGAAATAAAAATGGGAGGGGGAGGGATAAAAGATTTTCCAGGGTTGTTCAATGAGGTTTATTGTTTAAAAGCAATTTAATGAAAATGCTACACGGCATGCCATTTCCACAACCTTAACTCGTGATATTTTATGCATTACGTTGGTTTTCTTGCTTATGGGAATTTGCATGAAGAAGCATCTCATCTGGTTAAAAAGAGTGCTAGTTTAGATGCATCTAGGCAGCAAACCTAATTTAAAAAACCCCCACAGTAAATGCCCCTCTGTGCGCCCATGTCCTGTATTTTCTTGCTTAAAGTAAGAAAACAGATAACAGCAAACACAGCTGCACGAAGTGTGGCTGCTCATATAACAGTACATTTAGTTATAGTAAAAAGCAGACAAGTCCACTACAATTTTATTCATCACGATAACTGAGCGAAGAGCACATTTGTGAACAAATGTGCCGAACTGCCGTGACAAAAAAGCCTTTAAAGAGATGATTGTTAAATTGCAACCTAATTTCTATCATAATTTCGGACAGGAATCTGTCTCACTTCACAAAATCATAATGCATCTTGGGTTTCCAGCACCCTTACTTTCTAAGTCCAATGATTAAAGAATTATGACTTTTGGATGATTTACTGAAAATGGAGGATCTGATAGACTGCTCAATAACGGAAAAAGTCCAACTTGCATATGCATCATGAAAAGAGAAAATAACCGTTCTTTACTAACATGAATTTTGGTATGTCATATTGTCAGGGTCAGTAATTCCTCTAAGCCACCTCGCCAAGAAAGATTTGCATTTATATAGCACCTTTCATGACCTCAGGATGTCTCAAAGTGCCCTACAGCCAATTAAGTACTTTTAAAGTATAGTCGCTGTTGTAATTTAGGAACCACAGCAGCTAATTTGCGCACGGCAAGCTCCCACAAATAGCAATGTGATAATGACCAGATAATCTGTTTTAGTGATGTTGATTGAGGGATAAATATTGGCCCAGGACACTGGGGATAACTCCCCTGCTCCTCTTCGAAATAGTGCCATGGGATCTTTTATATCCACCTGAGAGCAGACAGGGCCTCGGTTTAACATCTTACCCAAAAGACAGCACCTCCAACAGTGCAGCACTTCTTCAGTGCTGCACTGGTGTGTCAGCCTAGATTTTTGCGCTTGGTTCTCTGTTATCATCAGCAAATGTTGTTCAATAGAAATAGGCAGAAATAAATGTTTCAACTGATTGTTAAATCAAGTACTAATGACAAGTCCAGTACTATACACATTTTATGTTTTAAAATGTAAACAATTCTTCTCCAACATATTTACTCCTTTTTTTGAAGTTTTATTTCATCATTTCCAATTTTATGGGAGTATGCTCTTGAATGACTGCCACACAATGAGCCATATAAAATTGTAGAAGGTTGAACACAATGGCATCTCTCATAACGATCACATTTGCCACTGACCCACTCGCTGTCAGGGAAACTGAGCCAAGGTGCAATGAGTTGAATAGGAATACAGAGATAAAGCTAACTCCATGTTGAGGTTAACTTGATGGACTTGGAGAGGAAGTGAGGGCCTTTAAGTTTTTAGTTTTTACAGTATTGTATTGGTTGTTAGAGCCAGAATAGTTGTACCAACGATTTTGCCACTGAAAACCACATTAGGGCAGAGTCACTTTGAGTAAGTGTAGCAAAAGAAGATAAAGTAGAAATACTTGAATCAATACACCAATTTTGATAACGAGCAAGATTATCAGTTGATCAATTGATCATGACTGTCTAAACATTAACCAATTTTCCTAACCTTGCTTTGATCTGACAGTGACAGAGAAATCTTTTACTGTAAAAATGCGCAATGTGATTGTGCACCTCATCCCCCAATGTACAGATAACATCAGAAGGGTAGTTTTCTCAAAAGAAACCAGCTCAAGTTTTCTGCTGACGTTTTTCCACAGGGTGACAATTAAAAACAGGCACACTGAATGCCAAGTGGAAATTACATAAAATGAAAAGGAAGCTCAGAATTTCTGCAAATTATAAATCAAAAGCACCGTGAGAGCAATCACACATCATCTGATATCTTTATGGGGTCCTAGTAATATCATTGGGGATAGATCTTGACCTGGAGAAGTTGCTGAGTTGGACAGTTTGAGGGAACTGATTTAAGATGCACAGTTGAAGTTCCTCCACGTTAGAACATACAGAGCAAGAAAAAAAATCAAGCCATCATCTCAGTAAGCCATGCATAACCCACCCTATCATCAACTCTGCCCAACTCATTTAATCTCCTGAGGGCAATGACCAACCACAGGAAAAAAATCTAAAAGAATTAACTGTAAAATGGCTCCCTTCCCTTTGAGGTAAGTGACACCATTTAGCATTCAGTCTGCATTCCGGTCATGGCACATCAATGGTCCCAACAGCACAATAATGGAATGCTTTACAGAACATCTACATTCAATCCCATTTTAACCAAATAGTTATTCAGTTGTTCTTCACAGGGTAAATCTACATAGTATATAGCTCTGAGTGTTCAACAAATAGCTGCAAATCTGTGCAACATTTTTGTTTTCTCTAATTTAATGGGGTATTTAACAGCAATATTACCGCAGAAAAGCCCAAGTTCATCAGTTTCACTGATTACTGGCTATTGGCGGGGGGTGAGAGGGTCCACAGCGCAGCCATTGTCGGAGCAGTGAATGACTGACCGCAATTTCAGGATTTCCGTGTTTATATCTGCACTCACTAAATCCTGAAGTTGCGGTGAGTTTCAGAGGGGTAATAATGGCAAAGGCTGGTAGTTCGCCGTCATTCCCCACCGCAAATTACGGGCCAGTGTTACTTTTTGAATTATATGGCTTGATTTCTCTCTCAAGTCTATACACTTCAAGACAACGGACAAAATCTTATAACCTTTGTATTGATTTAGGCTGGGCATATGGAACTTACCAACATCTGGCTTGAAAATTCCTTATGTATTGTGACTGGATTTAAAAAGACAGCCACTAAATGAAAACTAGACAAAATTATCTCATTTATGGCACAGTTATAGCTCAACTAATGTTACGTCAGCCTTCTCACATTGTCAAGGTCACTAACATGAAATAAAATCAATAAAAGTAGACCAAGACTAAAAAGGAGATAGAAAGAAAGAATTTGCCTTTATATAGCACCTTATCACCCCTCAGGATATCCTTATGGATTTTGTATCTTCCTCTGCTTCAAACATTTATCCACTGATGCAACAAATTACATTTTGAAATACATTCACAACTATGTCGGTGAAAGTGGCAGATATTTTGTGCTCAACAAGGTTTCACAAACAGCAATGAGATAAATGACCAGTTGAACTACTTTCTTGGTATTGGATGGAGGAATAATTGGCCAGGAGATACTTTGCTCCCTTTGAATAATGCCACGGGACTTTTAACATCAAAGAGGCATGGTGGCACAGCAGGGTTAAAGCCTGCGATGCTCCACTACATTGTTTCAAGAGAGTGACACAGATTGATTAACAGCTTGCATAAGGGTACTTTATGGATTGAACAATAGTTTATAGACAGAATATGGATAATTCACAGGCAAACTTCACACATGTTACAGAGATTGAGTCAGTGGAGTTGACACTATTACAAAGAGAAGATATGGGAACCAAAGAATACATTACAGAAGGTGCTTAAATCAGCCATACGTCCTCACAAAAAGAGTGTCTTGTAAATCTTAGTCATTTTTAAATGTGCAAAAGGAACAATTTGTGGCCTTTTATATAGAGGCAAGAAGAACTACCAATAATCAGTGAAGCAGTTGGCCTTTACAACAGTGATCCATGGTGATTTCCACTAAAAGTTCCTCTTCCTATGGGGAAGGACTTACTTGTTGCTCTGTACATTCCTCAACTGATGCAGAGAGATGAGGAATTTGACAAATGGCAATCATGCACTGTATCTCTGCTCCGTATCAAAATGCATTATATCATCAATGATCTATGCTACTTGACTGTCCAATTTCACAACAACTTAAAAGGGGACAACATAAACATTTGCCACACAGTAAAGAAACACGGACTTGAAAGTTAGCCTATCAACTGCA
The DNA here is from genome assembly GCF_052327205.1 of Somniosus microcephalus. Classification (NCBI taxonomy): domain Eukaryota; kingdom Metazoa; phylum Chordata; class Chondrichthyes; order Squaliformes; family Somniosidae; genus Somniosus; species Somniosus microcephalus. Next base: position 34,817,733 of record NC_141012.1, on the reverse strand, counting down.
TCTATGGCAATATAAAGTATACAGTAATAACAACAGAAAACGCTGGAAACACTCAGCAGGCCAGGCAGCATTCGTGGAGAGAGAGAGAAACAGTGTTAACGTTTCAGGTCTGGGACCCTTCATCAGAAGTTCAACAATTTCAAACTATAACCTCTGCCCCCATTTTTTATGCTGTATGATTTTGCCATTCCCATTTGCAACATTTTATCTTTCCTGCCTCTTACATAAGCACAGTATGATCCTTCAATTCCTTCCTCCCCTCCCACCCCACCCCGCCCCTCCTGTCTCTACACCTGCTGAATATCTGTTACATCTCCAGCTTTTTCCAGTTCTGATGAAGGGTCCCAGACCTGAAACGTTGACTCTGTTTCTCTCTCAATGGATGCTGCCCTGGCCTGCTGAGTATTTCCAGCATTTTCTGTTGTTATTTCAGATTTCCAGCATCCGCAGTATTTTGCTATTGTAAAGTGTACAGTAATTTGTTGTGGTAAAGTTAGATCAAGATACTATTTCCAAAAGTTCTAAACATCTGGCTTGTTTCTGTGCAAAAGATTCTATGTCATTCTATATGCATTGAAGGGGAGGCTTGAGGGAGAAGGGAACAGAAGGATACGGAGGCGGGTTGGGAAGAAATAATTAGAGTGGTTGGAGGCAGCTGGGCCGAATAGCCTGCTTCTGTGTGTTCTATTGTGTGTTCTCCTCCCACCTGTGGTGGCGCTGTCACAGGAGATAAATGGTTGGGTGTTCTCTGTTAAGTTTAGCTCTCTTTGTTCGGAACTTTCCAGAACTTCCTTTCCTTCCAATAAAGCACTTCATGTTTGAATCTCTGAGTTCTGAGTCCTAAATTGTGTCTAGGTAGAAAGGTACCGACACAACAAGTGGCAACAAGGAGCGGACGTATCTGCGTACGTTACGGGTGCAGTGAGTAAACAGAAAATTTAATTTGAAACGTGAGATGGCTACTATATTAGGAAACATCGGTGATTTTGATGAAAATGTAGAGCAATGGAGCGCTTATACAGAACGTTTTGACTATTTTGTATTGGCGAATGCGGTAGCAAACGAAAAGGTCGTGCCTACCTTTTTGAGTGTAATCGGGTCGAAGATATTTAATTTACTTCGCAGCCTCGTGCAACCAGATAAGCCAGGAACTAAAACATATAAGCAACTAGTGGAAATTCTTGGAGCACATTTTTCACCAAAACCTCTGGTTATTGCTGAGAGATTTAGATTTCATAAACGGAATCAAGAGGAGGGGGAATCAGTGATGATGTTTATTGCTGCTTTAAAAAGGTTGTCGGAACACTGCCAGTTCAAGGAGGTGCTGAATGACACCATTAGAGACAGACTTGTGTGTGGTCTGCAAAATGCAGCCACACAGAAGCGCCTTCTTACTAAGGACAACCTTACTCTTGAAAAGGCCATTGAAGTTAGTGTCTCCATGGAGATGGCGGAAAAGGAGGCTCACCAGTTGAGTTCAACAGGGAGAGTTCACAAGGTGTCATCTGAGCCTAAAGGTGCGCGGAAAGGCACATGGTACCGTTGTGGGAAAACGGGCCATCACGCTAATGACTGCTGGTGTACGGAGCTGGAATGCCGAAATTGTGGCAAAAAGGGTCACATTGAACGCGCCTGTAGAGGTAAAAAAAGAACAGAGCTGGGAAGCATGGAAGCAAAATGTCTGTATTTGGACAAGAGAGGAAAAAGAGTGTTCATTCAGTGCAGTATGATGGAACAAGCAAAACAGAGGGGAGCGACACCTCTGAGGAGGAAGAGGTGCACATACTGACGGTTGCAGGTGATTTAAATGGCTACTGGGTGTCACCACTGGTGGAGGGACAATCAGTGCGGATGGAGGTGGACACAGGCGCGGCTGTGTCCCTTGTTTCAGACACTGTCTTTAACAAAATGCTGAAGCATCTTACCCTTCGGCCAACAAATATTGTGCTGAAGACGTATACCGGCGAACCTGTGGCCATGAGAGGCGTCATTGAGGTGACAGTTAAATTGAACGGACAGACTGCAAAACTGCCACTATATGTGGTAAAGGGAAATTACCCATCGTTACTGGGACGTGCGTGGCTAGAGAAAATCACGCTGGACTGGCCTGCAGTCCGCATGATGTCAAAAGGGGAGTCAGGTCTGACTGCAGTGTTAAACAAACATGCAGAACTCTTCAATGGGGAACTTGGGAGCATGAAAAAGATTAGCGTGAGACTGGACATTAAACCTGACAGCAAGCCGAAGTTTCACAAAGCCCGACCTGTACCCTATGCAATTAGGCCAAAAGTTGAGGCTAACTTGGAGGTCTTAGTCGAGAATGGAGTCCTGGAGCCTGTGAGCATGAGCAAATGGGCCACACCCATTGTTCCTGTCCTGAAAAAGGATGGATCTGTTCGAATCTGCGGGGATTTTAAAGTGACTATTAACCCGGTGCTGTCTGCGGAACAGTACCCTCTTCCCCTCATTGATGATCTTTTTACGGGCCTGGCCGGAGGGCAAAAGTTCAGCAAAATAGACTTATGCCAGGCTTATCTACAAATGCATGTCGATGTCAAATCAAAGGAGCTGCTGACAATTGTGACACACAAGGGGCTATACAGGTACTGCCGCCCTCCGTTTGGAATTACGTCGGCCCCTGCTCTATTCCAAAGGGCAATGGATCAGATTTTGAGTGGACTGCCAGGAGTCCAGTGCTACCTGGACGACATCCTTGTCACTGGGACAAATGAGGAGGATCATCTTCTGAACTTGGATGCGACACTACAACGACTGAAAGAGTACGGACTCAGAGTTCGTAAAGACAAATGTGAATTCTTTCAGTCTTCAGTTGAGTACCTGGGGCATGTGATTGACGCTACTGACCTGCATAAGGCGCCGTCAAAGGTCAAGGTGATCGTGGAGGCCCCAGCACCCCAGAATGTGAGCCAGTTACGTTCATTTCTGGGGCTACTTAACTACTATGGGAAGTTTATTCCAGACTTAGCAACATTGCTGAAGCCGTTACATCAATTGCTATGTCAAGGCAAAATATGGAAATGGACTGAACTGTGCAACGAAGCTTTCGCCCAAGCAAAGAAAGCATTGCTGAAATCGGAGGTCCTGACACACTTCGACCCAAAGCTACCCGTGCAGCTAGCATGTGATGCATCACCATATGGTGTGGGAGCAGTCATATCCCACATCATGCCTTCGGGTGAAGAGAAACCTATCGCCTTCGCATCACGCACCTTGAACAAGGCCAAGAGTAACTATGCGCAGATCGAGCGCGAGGCCTTGGGAATCGTTTTTGGAATTCGAAAATTTCATCAGTGCCTGTTTGGGAGAAGGTTCACACTCCTGATGGACCACCGTCCATTGACTTCAATCTTCGGGCCCCACACCGGAATTCCATCTCTCGCTGCAAGCAGTATGCAAAGGTTGGCTTTCCTGTTGTCAGGACACACATACGACATCAAATATCGCAAATCAGACTTGCACGGCAACGCAGACGGTCTCTTGAGGCTACCCTTGCCTGTTACTCCCCCAGAGCCTCGTCAGATAGACATCTTCTACTTTAGACAAGTGGAGGGAGCACCTGTCACTGCAGTTCAGGTGCGAAGGTACACCCGCAACGATCCAGTCCTGTCTGAGGTAATGGACGATGTCATTCGAGGGAGAGCTATAGGAGATTCTCCTAGTTTGAAACCTTATGTTTCAAAAAGAAATGAGCTCTCCGTCCAGGCAGGTTGTCTTCTTTTGGGACGCCATGTCATCATTCCGCCACCTCTGAGGGAACCTATACAGCAACAACTTCATACAGGCCACAGTGGGATTGTTCGGATGAAGGAAATGGCAAGAAGCTACTTCTGGTGGCCAGGTCTCGATGGGAATATTGAGGAGAAAGCCAAAACATGTTCCCCATGTCAAAGGGTCCGGAATGTTCCACAGCTGGCAACCCTACACCCCTGGGATTGGCCTGCAGAAGTGTGGCAGCGAGTACATGTGGACTTCGCCGGTCCTTTCGAAGAGAAGATGTTTATGGTGGTTGTGGACGCTGTAGGGGGTTTCTCTTACTTGCTCTGGTCTCCTGCCAGGCTTCTTGCAATAATTACCCGTGAGTGGTTCGACCCGCTCGCCCCTACGGTTCTCGACCTTGGACTTAGATGCAGGGAGCTGTAGTGCAGAAAAACTCAATAGACCAGGTCGAATAGCACGAAATGGGTGCCTTTATTGAACAGTTTGCAGCATTATAAAATACATGTCATATGCACAGATTAAAGCAACTACAAGCATGCACACATCTATAAACTTAACTCTAGGGAAATGGGGAACACACGGCACCTCGTAAAAGGGGTAACACATTACAACTACCCTTAACCCCCTCCCCTAGACCTAACTAAGTTTCGATTTGAGGAACTCGGGATCATGCTCACCACTTTAAGAATTGCGAAAAAGGGGTTTGCAGTCTTTCGACACAGCTTCCGTCGTCACGTGGGTTTGGAAAGTTCTGGCGCAGCTTGTTTTCCTCTTGGTTCTCCTGCGATGAGGCAGCCGATACAGCCTTGGTGAGCGCTCGCCACGGATTAATCCGTTACCGACGTGACTTTAAGAACTGGATGCACATGGGTGAATCCATTACCGATGTGATGTTGAGACACTGGAGTGCCGGGCCCTGAGTGTCCTCTTATACGGTCATGATAATTGTCCTTCTGAGGGTGTCTTCTTCTTCGGCCTGGGTCGTCGATGATCTCCCGACAAAAGTACCCGGGCCACCCTCGTCGTCTTCCTGTCGTGGCCGGGCCTTGCCTGCCCGAACACCGAACACGTTCCGCAACCGAAGTGCTGTCTAACCGAAGAGTCCGTCCTGAAGCATTTCTGAAGCATCCAAGAAGTGAATCCAAAGTGAAGCTCAAGTCAAGCTACTGATGGACTTTTTCAATCCACAGTTATACCTTTTTGGAACATTCTTATCTCCCGCCAAATCATAGTCCTGTCTTTGTAATAATTTTGGCGGGCAGAACTCTCTGCAGGGGTGTTTTGTCTTCATAACGGGAGTTGGTGATAGCTTAACTGGCCTTCCTGGGCCGATAATGTCTTTGCTTTGTCACCGTAACTCGGCTTGTATATTGATCGGTCTGGAGATTGCCCTTGATGGCTGTTAAACGGCTTCTCTTTGTACAGTAAATGGGTTAAAGTGTTCATTCAATTGTCCGCCCATTTCTTGATGGGCCTCACCCTGCTACCCAAATCTGTCCTGTACTTATAATCTAATCAATATGTATACTCAGTTCCATGAGTTTCGGTTTCCCGAAACTGGTTTTCGCGGGCTTTAATGTCCTTAATCCACAAGCCTGTCTGGCTTGCAGTAACAGAAATTCAAATGGTCCCAGAAGCTGGTCACGAGGTCTGGCGGCCATTTTGTGTGCCCTTTTATCAAAGGTTTCTCTGTACAAGCTTCTTTTGGTCAATAAAGCTGTTTTATTAACCCTAACTTCTTACGTGATTAATTATGAAAATTTCGCGAATCTTACAACGCTCGTGGCCAGAGGTCGCTGTGATGAGGTCTACCACGGCAGAGAAAACAATTGAGAAACTTGGTGAGATGTTCAGCCATTATGGCTCACCGGAACAACTCGTAAGTGACAACGGTCCACAATTTGTATCACAGGAGTTTGCAACCTTCCTGCATGTGAATGGTGTCCAACACATCAGGTCTGCGCCCTATCATCCCTCTACTAACGGCCAGGCAGAAAGGTTTGTGCAAACTTTGAAGTACGCCTTGAAGGCATCACAAGGTCAGGGCTCAATCCACCAACGTCTGAACAGCTTCCTGTTTTCCTACAGGAACGAGCCGCATGCCACAACCAAAACTTCCCCCGCTTCGCTCATGATGAAGAGGCAGTTGCAGACAAGTTTTGACTTACTCAAACCTCCAAGGGCAGAACAGGTTGTCCATCGTCAACAACAAGCTCAAGTTGAAAAGAGAGAGAAAAGAGCCAAGGAGAGACGGTTTCACCCTGGAGAGCACGTCCTAGCTCAAAACTACAACACTGGACCGAAATGGGTTCCTGCTACGGTGATCGCGCAGACGGGCCCTGTGTCTTACACGGTTGAGACTGCTGAGGACGTCGTCTGGAGAAGACACACAGATCAACTGTTGCTAGGAGCAGAGACAGCCACAGAGGCTCCAACGGCTGGTTGGCCTGAACTGTTTCCGGATGATACCGCAAACCAGCATCCTTTGCCACAGTGCTCTTCTCCAACACAGGAAGTCAAAGAGACTGTTCCACCTGTGCAAACTCCTGACTTTCGACTGACACAGGCACCTTCTCCATCCAGGCCTGTGTCAATGCCTACTGCTGTGGAAGCCAGCGATGACCGCCGGTATCCTGTCAGAGAGTGGCGGCCTCCAAGACGCTTGGATCTGTAGGCTTAGTGACTTACCCACAAGACTGGGGCAGAATAAACCCCAGGGTAAAGTCAGGGTTTGAGGCAGTCTACCTCTACCCTACGTTCGTTGAGTGCATTGAAAGTAACTTACCTGTTGAGGAATAATGTGGACCTTCCATTTAAGAGGGGAGGAAATGTCATGTATTGTGTGTTCTATTGTGTGTTCTCCTCCCACCTGTGGTGGCGCTGTCACAGGAGATAAATGGTTGGGTGTTCTCTGCTAAGTTTAGCTCTCTTTGTTCAGAACTTTCCAGAACTTCCTTTCCTTCCAATAAAGCACTTCATGTTTGAATATCTGAGTTCTGAGTCCAAAATTGTGTCTAGGTAGAAAGGTACCGACACAACACTGTAGATTACAGAACCTACTACAGTTGACCAAGTAGAGAAGAAAGAAAGAAAGACGTGCATTTATAAAGCGCCTTTCACGACCCCCGGACATCTCAAAGCGCTTTACAGCCAATGAAGTACTTTTGAAGTGGAGTCACTGTTGTAATGTGGGAAACGCAGCAGCCAATTTGCGCACAGCAAGCTCCCACAAACAGCAGTGTGATAATGACCAGATACACTGTTTTTGTTATGTTGGTTGAGGGATAAATATTGGCCAGGACACCGGGGATAACTCCCCTGCTCTTCTTCGAAATAATGCCATGGGATCTTTTACGTCCACCTGAGAGAGCAGACGGGGGCCTCGGTTTAACGTCTCATCCGAAAGACGGCACCTCCGACAGTGCAGCACTCCCTCAGCACTGCACTGGGAGTGTCAGCCCAGATTTTTGTGCTCAACCTTTTGACTCAGAGGTGAGAGTGCTATCCACTGAGCCACAGCTGACACTGTAGCATCCACAAATGAATGTTAACCTTTTGAAGGCCTTGCACGGCATTCTGACACTAAGCTATGGACCTTTAATAGGGAGTGGTCATGCTACCAACAAACTGTTCAGTTTCTCCAGCGAGCAGATCAAAGATTCTTCATTTGGACCATTAATTCTAAATCAATCCTGATCCTGGAGGCACTTTGACATTTGCTCCAGCTCTGCTAATAAAGCTTGCTAAATACGTTTACCTTTAAATTTAAATACAGCATGTGCAGGAGCAGAATTTTTTTTGCAGCCATTGAAGTGGTGCAAATACCCAGCGCTTCAACAATGGCTTGACCATTGTGCTCAAATGAGACAAACAGAGGAATTACTCAGCAGATTGCCGGGACTTCGATAAAACACACTACTTTTATCTTGGTGCCCAACTTCCCATCCTGTGGCTGAAGGACCTCGGTGCTTCGCAGCTGCATTATTCTTACAATAGCCCCAGTAAATCTGTCTGCAGCGTTAGTAAATTTCATTTTCAGTGAAACCTCATTTGCCTGCAGTGCTGATGGACTGCGGTGGGTTGGCTGTTGTGTGTGTAAATTGTGTCTGCTGACTTCATCAAGCAGAACAGACAGATTTAATCAGACAGCCTCTGAACGCCAGGATTGACAGATCTTTTACTACCTGGAGCAGGTCAAATAATTGAGTCAGGCTCCTGCAGGTGTTAATACATTAAAAGAGAGAGAATATAAAATATCCATTGTCTATAAATGGAGCAATATTCATCAGAATACTTGAACAAGGTAGTATTCTGACTGATGCAGTAACCTTGGCTGGGTTTTGGACAATGCAGTCTGCTTTCATTTTCTTATCCCTCTCTGCCCGCTTTGCAGTTCTGAAGCTGGTGGGCAATCTTGGCACTTTGCTGTAGCAGTCTCCTCCCAGCCAGGCACTCCATTGAAAAATCTTTGCTTTGTTTTTTGATTTGAGAAGGATCCTCAAAAATGATGCTTTGCGCATTATGTGCACCTTCCATGATCAGTTAAAAACACATTACAGCCCGGCATCAGCAGATGTTTTAGGGTATAATGGTAATTCTTTCCTACTCCTGTGACTGGTTCCACACTTCATTAGCTTAACTCTGCAGAAAATGCTGGAAATAAAGATCGAGTCAGCATCTGTAAAAAGTCAGGTTGATGCTTTTATAAATCCATCGTCAGAACTGGGAACATTAACCAGTCTCTCCGCTTTACCGATTTTAACTTACCTGCTGAACATTTCCAGGATTAGCAGTTTGTTTTTTTAAATTGAAAGTCTGCTTGCAACTGAAGTTTCTGTTAATGCCGGAGTCGAACGTTTTTTAAACGAAGAAACCCAGGTCAAGGGCCAATGCCCCATTGTAAGAAAAGTTGAAAAATGTAGAGGGAAAAACGGGAAGAATCCGATTCCGTATGTTTAAGCAAGAAGTGCTAAATTCAAGTGAGTTTAATGCAAGACATACCCAAACTTGCCATCTCAGTGAGGTGGCATGCATCTTCAAAAATTAAACTTTGGACAAAAAATAAATTGCTTGCTTAGAAGTTCTTGCAGCAAATTCCAATCTTTGCTGGTCCGTGGAAAATGTCCCATCAGCCATTTTGTTTTTTTACTTTTGCACATTAGTAATAACTCACAGCGGAAAATCTGTGCCTTGGATGTCATTTCTTTCTCCTTCATTCTCCCCTCCAGACCCTCTGTTTTGTAGCATTTTGTACAAATAGTGACCAGGGCTTAAAATAGAGGAGCACTTTAGAAAACTAAAGAACATATCCTTGCAACATTGGTGCAAGTTTGAACTGGGCTAGGTATGACTGATTGTTTGAGAACAAACAGATAAAGACGGGGGATCAGTTCAGAGCTAGTAAATAATCTGCAAAATGACTTTTTTTTAAAAAAAAAGAAAAATCAAGATCCATGCACATTATCTAATACTACACAAGAAAATGCTGGAAAAACTCCGCAGGCCAGGCAACATCCGTGGAGAGAGAAATAGAGTTAACGTTTCAGGTTGAAACCCTTCGTCAGGACTGAAGAAACACAGGAAATTAAACAGATTAAAAGGCCAGTTTGGGGGCTGGGAAATGGGAATGAAAGAACAAAAGAGAAGTGAAGAGACATTAAGAGGTATTCAAAACGAGACGAGATGGTGATAGGACTAGTGGAGACAAAAGACGGCTCTAGATTAGGTGTGAAATGCGCTGGCAGAATGGGAGACAGCTACCATGTGGGAGAGAGAGAAAAAAAGAAAGTGGGGGGTGGGGGAAAGGGCCAAAACAAAGGTGTGGATAAAAAATATAAGTAAAAATGTAATAGGGGCCGAGGTTATGATCTGAAATTGTTGAACTCGATATTGAGTCCGGAAGGCTGTAAAGTGCCTAATCGGAAGATGAGGTGCTGTTCCTCGAGCTTACGCTGGGTTTCTGTGGAACAATGCAAGACCCCGAGTACGGTGAGGTCTGAGTGGGAATGGGGCGGTGAATTAAAGTGACAGGCGACCGGAAGCTCGGGGTCACCCTTACGGACTGAACGGAGGTGTTCCGCAAAGCGGTCACCCAATCTGCGTTTGGTCTCCCCAATCTAATACTACACCCTTTTCTAATCAAATAATGTGAAGCCATATGACAAAATCCAATGACCATACTGGTAGAAGTAATGCAGAAAGGGTGGGAGGCCTTATTTCCCCACTTCCACACCTTTCCGTGCCTAGTCCTAACAGGTAGCCAAACTCTCCATTGTGTTGATATCAACTCCCTACTACCTTGTCTTAATACTCATATCTGCTTTTATTTCTCACAAAATGGTATACTTAGTAGCTGGTTAGGCTTTTCCACCCAATTCTGTTCCCTGGTTCCAATCTAGTTCATGTTTGCTTCAAAAAAATATTGTACAAAGTAGCAATGTTGATAAAACAACATGAGAAAGCAGACACATTGGCCGCGATTTTGTTGACCGAGGCGGGTTCGGGGCGGCCAGGGGCGGTGTCGCGGTCCCAGCCCACTGCCTACTGCAGCCCGCACTCTCCAAGCGATTTTACGTTAATTGGGCTGGTTAAGCCCGCCCTGCGAGGTTCCCGGCCAATTCATAGGAAGCAGGTCTAATGAAGTCATTTTATGACATGTCATCAGCCAGTTTCCTTAAAGGGGCCATGTCCAAATTGATCTTGACAGTTGTGCTGTCAGCATTCTACAGCATTGAGGTGCTGCAAACACTGACACGCACTTCACAATGGTGCACGGCTGCACCCAGACTCTCCCATGACTCCCTCCATATGCTTATGAAGGGAGTCACAGCACGCAGGGAAGTTCTCTTCCCTTCCTATGGGCGGAAGAGAACTCCCCAGGAGATCAACGCAGCCTGGTTGCACATTGCACAGGAGGACACAAGCAGGGAGGTCGTCAGGAAGACCAGCCTGCAGTGGCACAAACCTTTCAATGATCTCAGTAGATCACAAAACGTTGCTGCAAAGCCACACTAAACCTCATCCTGCTGTGGCACTCATCACATCCACATCACTCTGCCTTCCCTGCTCTACTCTTGCACATCCTTACTCACACCAACTTACCTTGCACCTCCACCCATCCCTCTCCATCTACATTATCACTTCCCCATCTCACTAGCCACCCCTCACACTCAACCTACTGCAACCATACGAACTAACAACACACAAGAATAGGCACTTGGGTGGTTTAGCCAATGTTCATGTGAAATTTCTGTTAATGTGTTGTCAAACATTGAAATCTTTATTGTCAACACTTTAACTTATTGGACAGATATGTGCTCACCTTTGGAAGAGTCTTAGTGAGTTCCAGTGAATGTTGAGACATAACATCCCCCCCGTCCCCCCAATTGTGACGAGTGTGAAAGGAATGGCTTGGACATTGTAGGGATGCTTTATAGTGCTGGTTATAGTGCTGGTTGTGTGGTAGTGTCAACCATGTGGCACCCAGGGTGTACAGCGTCAAGTGAAGTAAATCTGGCCATGGTGATGCCTTCCCTGGCCTCCCGGGCAGCAGTGTTGTCGGGTGCTGATGCCCTGTGTCCTGTGCAACATCAGGTGATTACAGAGAAGGTTGGTATTGTTGTTGGTGATGGGGCTGATCATGGAGGGATTCTGAGGACCAAGGTGACATTTTTTCAATGGCACCGATATTTCTGGAATAGATGGCAGCTGAAGTTGAGATGACAGAAGTGATCTGTCAATGGTGAGAGAGCTTGCTCCAAGGAGGTGACAGTGAGTTTACTCCAAACACTTCCAAACTGCATACAGCTCAAAAGTATCTTCCAAGTCATGAAGGCTCAAGCTTCTGACATTGGAAAGTAAACAGCTGTGAAATGGTAGCTTTCATACCACTTTTTCAGCTGTCACCTATTCACAGCAATGGGGAGACATAGCGAACCCGACCTACTTACCTGACATGATCTCAATGACATGAACCTTGTTAAAATAGAAATAGGCTGGCAAAATAGTAGCTAACAAGCATTTAACTATCTTAAATGCCTCCCCCGCTGCTTGGTGTCGGGTCTGTTTTGAAATTGCAGACCCGACACTTTGGAAACTTACATGGAAGCGGGTTCAGAGCAGGCTCCCAGCCTGCTGTCAATTATTTCGATTGTGACAGCGGACCCGCCTCCGAACCCGCCCTCTGAGCGCTGGCAAAATTGTGGCTATTGAATGAGAGATATGCACAGAGTCCAAGAATGAAGCATGAGTCGGGGAAGAACAGAGATGTGGCATCCAAATGAGGGAGCCATACAGAAAGAGGAGGAAAAAAAGTGGAAGCCTAACAGAAAACAGAAAGAATTCGAAAATAGGAATAGATGAAAGACACAGTTGCGGGGAGAGACACTTTGGGTATTATATTTCTCTGTGAGTAACACCACAGGACATCAACCATGTTATGCAATAATATATTGTGTATTAAGCCATAACCCTCCTGCCCTCAAAAAACATCATATCCTTTAACTCCACAGGAAGAAAGCTGTGGAACACCTGCTGGTAGAAATGAAAAGCTGGGAATAATTACCAGGCCATAATTTTCCAAATGGGTTCACAGGATATAAAAGCTGACTAGGATGAAGTCTTAAAATTCCTCCTTAGCAAGTGTTATCATTTAAAAAGAGCTCATATCTTCCAAAAAAACTGTCAATCGCAGTTTTAAAATAAAATTGAAATGAGCATTTAACAACACTGGCTCATAGGGATCAGCAGATACCTTTTATCCATGCCAAGTGAAATAAAAACAGTCACTTGAAAAGTGACAGTACTAGAAAGCCATCAATAACATGGAAGTTTGGTTTCAATCGAGATCAGTCTATTTTCCAAGGGATTTGAAAATGTCCATCAGAAAATCAATACTGATTTTACAGTCCGAGTTACATCTGTACAATCTACTGCTTAACTCTTTCTTTACTAAAGACCACAATCAACATCCCTTTCACTAATCTATGATCCTGGGAACACTTTATTACCATTGTGTCGAGCAGATATAGCCTCTAGCAAGTGGCATCACAACGATAGTATGGAGTGAGGAGTGACATCATGGAGTGACATCATGGCGTGAGGAGTGACATCATATAGTCAATCAGATAAGATTTTATATGATACTGAATTGCCTCAATGCTGAACATTACAAAGGACAATATCATCATTATTGCTATGTTTCATCAACCCTCTTTTTTTTTGGCTATAGATCTGATAAGAAGCAACGTTGGTGGAGACATTTTGGCCAAGAAAATTTACTTGCACCCAAAATGGGTGGCAAGTTGGTTAAGCGAATGTGTCGCGCACCAGTCCCTTCCGGCCTGAGACCCAACCAAACTTTGGTATCGGGTCACATTTGAATTATACAGGCGAGCTGCGATCGCAAAACTGACATCCCGATGCAGTTGGCCACACAGGGCCTGCTGAAATTTGGTCGCAGAGCAGCCAGCCTTCGTGTAGGTCCTGGGAGGGGAGGGAGGTAAAGTGGGGAAGGAGCACCCTGGATCGACAGAAATGAAACTTTTAAGAAGCTGTGTGCCCAATTCTTGAGTGTCCTCCAGCAGCTCCTTTAAGGACCGCTGGTTAGGCCGCTAAGGTCCTGTACAACATAAGTGGACCTTGCACCTTGCAAGCTCTGCCCGTTTCTGCACAAATTATAAACGGGGTCCTAAAAGCAGCGTTAGGACCCAATTTCAAAATGCAAGAGGCCCAATGCCTGTTGCAGGTCAGCATTCTGGAGACCCAGGGCAGGATTTTCATTGGGCCGTGGAGGCGGGATTGGAGGCGTGTAGGGGGTTAAAATCGCAAAAGCAGGGGGCACAAACCCATCCCTCCCCCAACCCGCCTCCATGCCAGTTTCAAAGGAGGCGGATACCCGACCTGTGCTGGGAGCCGCCTCCCCGAGGCAGGAAGGGGATTAGTGCCAATTAACTGCCTGTTAACAAGTAGTTAACAGGCAGTTTTTAGCCTAATCCCTATTTTTATTCCTGAATTGTGGGATTCCCGATGACTTCAAACCACGTCAAGTTAGCAAGGTGGACCGTCGGGCTGAAGGGCTTGGAGGGTTCAGTAAGGCCTTCGATAAAGTCCCGCACAGGAGACTGGTCAAGAAGGTAAGAGCCCATGGAATCCAGGGTGCCTTGGCACATTGGATACAAAACTGGCTTAGTGACAGAAGGCAGAGGGTGATGGTCGAAGGTTGTTTTTGTGACTGGAAGCCTGTGGCCAGTGGGGTACCACAGGGATCGGTGCTGGGTCCCTTGCTGTTTGTGGTCTACATTAATGACTTGGATATGAATGTAAAAGGTATGATCAGTAAGTTCGCGGATGATACAAAAATTGGTAGGTTGGTAAATAGCGAGGAGGGTAGCCTCAGTCTGCAGGACGATATAGATGGGTTGGTCAGGTGGGCGGAACAGTGGCAAATGGAATTTAACCCGGAAAAGTGCGAGGTGATGCACTTTGGGGGGACTAACAAGGCAAGGGAATACACAATGAATGGTAAGACCCTAGGCAAGACGGAGGGGCAGAGGGATCTGGGTGTGCAAGTACACAGATCCCTGAAGGCGGCGGAACAGGTGGATAAGGTGGTAAAAAAGGCATATGGGATACTTGCCTTCATTAGCCGAGGCATAGAATATAAGAGCAAGGAGGTTATGATGGAGCTGTATAAAACACTGGTTAGGCCACAGCTGGAATACTGTGTGCAGTTCTGGTCGCCACACTACAGGAAGGATGTGATCGCTTTGGAGAGGGTGCAGAGGAGATTCACCAGGATGTTACCAGGGCTGGAGCGCTTCAGCTATGAAGAAAGACTGGGCAGATTGGGTTTGTTTTCCTTGGAGCAGAGGAGGCTGAGGGGGGACATGATTGAGGTGTACAAAATTATGAGGGGCATAGATAGGATGGATACTGAGGAGCTTTTTCCCTTAGTAGAAGGGTCAATAACTAGGGGGCATAGATTCAAGGTAAAGGGCGGGAGGTTTAGAGGGGATTTGAGAAAGACTTTTTCACCCAGAGGGTGGTTGGAGTCTGGAACTCACTGCCTGAAAGGGTTGTGGAGGCAGGAACCCTCACAACATTTAAGAAGTATTTGGATGAGCACTTGAAATGCCATAACATACAAGGCTACGGACCAAATGCTGGAATATGGGATTAGATTAGACAGGGCTTGATGGCCGGCACGGACACGATGGGCCGAAGGGCCTCTATCCGTGCTGTATAACTCTATGACTCTATGTCCAGTGTTCAGGTGAGTGATGGGTGCATGAGTGCAGAGGTAAGTGTGTTTGGTGTGTGTAAAGTGTTTAAAGAAGTTTTACTTACCTTTACAGCCTTCCTTCCTTTGCGTCTCGGGAGTCCCTCATCTCACCGGCACAGAAAGCAGAATGTCCGCGAGCTGTCAAAAGTTGCAGCATTCAGCTTTCTGTTCCAGAGAGATCTCTAAATCAGCCTGAGAGGAAGGAATTAACTTGAAGTGCAGATTGTCAGTGTTTGACAACTTTAAAGAGCTGTCAAACGCTGATATTTCAGCTGTCAAAAGCTCTTGACAGATGAAATGTCAATCTGTGACGTCACCTGTTGCCGGGTGGCCCTTAATTGGCCTGCTGAGCCCACTGGGCTGGCTCAACAAGGTCAATCAAGTGAAAATCGCGTGGGTTGGCTACAACTCGATGGAGGTGGAACTACAACCCCAAAAGTTGTAGTCCCGCCTCCTACACGCCTCCAGTATCAAAATCCAGCCCCTAAAATTTGCTGGTTTCCAATTTGGAAGCCAGTGCACTTCCTGCGGAGATCAGACACTGGAGACCACAATACAAAGTTCGTCCCCCCCTCTCTCATTTTGCACCCAAAAAATGGGTGGAACACTGTTAAATTTCTCTCCCCTTTATGTCAAGCTTTCCTTCTCGTGACATAATGGGGCAGATTTTGTTTTTCACCGCCTAGTCAGTAATCTAGCAGAGGGCCATTTATAGAACCCACTTAATTTTCATTGCGTTGATAAGGTAGCCAGCTTGACCATCTTTATAGTCCAACAAAAATGTCTGTTGTAGAAATCGCAAGAATGATATAAAGGGTCCGCATGAGAGTACAAGTACATCAAAAAAAATAAAACGTTTAATGTTTCCCATATGTTGCTAAATAGTGAATAAAAAAAGACCTGTTGACTTGAAATTGATGTACTGTAGCGGTTTGTGTAGATCGCCACTAAATAAGAGAGTTTGACTTCGACGAACTATTAACAAGTTGTTTATTTACAGGAACAGGCTAATTACAGCAGGTAAGATGGCAGGTAAGATGGCTGACTGTAGGAGCACCGTGGTGTAGGTCTTGTCCCAGCGGGGACTCCACGAGGACTGAGTTCGCAGTCCTGTGGAGAGCGTGATGACGTCATCGCGTTTGTGTTGTGACGTCATCACGTTGCTCGCGTTTCCCGCGCTTAGGGCATCATGTGATTTGCGTCGCTGGCCGTTGAGGCCGAAGTCGGGAGGCCGGGCTGTGCCGGTGCTTGCCGCGGGAGCGGAAGATTGCGTCACTCCTGTCAGCTGGCCATTGAGGCCGAAGACGCTAGGCTGGGCTGTGCCGGCGCACGCACATCACGTCGTACGTGACGTGATGTCAGTGCGCTAGGGCACGCCTTAAAGGGGCAATGGCCCCAACAGGTAAGTTAAAGGGAATTATGTGTCTCAATGTAAGGGACAACCAGTGGTACCGCCACAGTACCTCATTAGCTTAGAAGTATCACTTGCATAATGTGGCCATTGCACTGTCAATTGTTGGTTTGAGATGCTTGGATTCATCCCTATAGAAGGTGTATATATCTTAACACAGCCAATGGGCTGCAGTATTAGTATGACCAGAAAAATCCTTGAGTTTGTTTCTTATTATCCATAATTAATATATAGTCATGAAATAATAGCCAGTTTCTAATTGTGTTCTTGGATAAGGAAAAGAAACATTCCTTACTGGGTACAGTTAGCAGTTTTGTTTTCCCAATGCAAATGAACCCTCATTCGAAGAAAAAAATAATCCATCGTATTTAACAGAGATACAGGCTGAGCAACCTCGGGACCGAGGCCGAGCCGGTTTTTGTGTTTTTCCGGACTTCAGAACGTGTTTCTGATGTCCGAAGTCCGGAAATACTGCAACCTGGGCTTGGGCGTTTCTGAACTTCGGACACCAGAAACACGTTCCGAGTCTGGAAATGCCTGTGCCCAGGTTGCGGTTTGACAGGGTGTCTGGATTCCGGAACATTTTCCAGATTCCGGACAACCCTGCCACCAATCGTCCCAGAGTCCGGATTCCTGTGTAACCAGCATCTACTTTTGCTGCCAAAGTCAAGGGTAGCGTGAAAAGAGAGGAGGAGCTGGCATTTATATAGCACCTTGTCATGTCCTCAGGATGTCCCAAAGCACTTCACAACCAATGGATTACTTTTGAAGTGCAGTCGCTGTTATGTAGGCAAATGTAGCAGCCAATGTGTGCACAGCAAGCTCCCACAAACAGCATACGAGATAAATGACCAATCAGTCAGTTCTTGGCGGTGTTGGTTGACGAAAACACGTTGGCCAGAACATTGAGGAAACTTCCTGCTGTTCTTTGAAATGTGCATGGGCCCTATCGCATCCACCTGAAGCATTGGAACAGGCAGGCAGGGCATCGATATGCAAAAACAGGAAGGCAGATTATTATCTGAACGGCAATAGATTGGGAGAAGGGGAAGTGCAACGAGACCTGGGTGTCCTTGTGCACCAGTCGCTGAAGGTAAGCATGCAGGTGCAGCAGGCGATTAAGAAGGCAAATGGTATGTTGGCCTTCGTAGCGAGAGGGTTTGAGTACAGGAACAAGGATGTCTTGCTGCAGTTGTACAGGGCCTTGGTGAGACCACATCTTGAGTATTGTGTGCAGTTTTGGTCACCTTATCTGAGGAAGGATGTTCTCGCCATGGAGGGAGTGCAGCGAAGATTCACCAGACTGATACCTGGGATGGCAGGAATGATGTATGAGGAGAGATTGTGTCGATTGGGCTTATACTCGCTGGAGTTTAGAAGAATGAGAGGGGATTGTGATGAAATATATTCCATTCATCACTGCCTGTTTTCTGTGTCTTGTAACTGCCTGCTTCCTGTGTCTTTTCCCTTCCCCCAGTCCTCATGTATTATGTATTGGAATGTGCTGGAACTGGTTGTGTGCAGGGCTCCGCCCATACCTGGCTCCTTTGTAATCTAACTTCAGTCGGGTTCAGCCTCCTGAAGGTAGACATCTCTCTATTTTACGTGTTATGTTCTGAGTTAATAAAAGCCTTACTTTTGTTCTGCTAACTTCGAGTCTCGGAATAATTGAGGCACATCAGGGATCTCATTGAAACTTATAAAATTCTAACAGGACTAGACAGATTAGATGCAGGAAGGATGTTCCCGATGGCGGGGGAGTCCAGAACCAGGGGTCACAGTCTAAAGATAAGGGGTAACCCATTTAGGACAGAGATAAGGAGGAATTTCTTCACCCAGAGAGTGGTGAACCTGTGGAATTCTCTACCACAGAAGGCAGTTGAGGCCAATTCATTAAATATATTCAAGAGGGAGTTAGATATATTTCTTAAGGCTAAAGGGATCAAGGGATATGGGGAGAAAACAGGGACAGGGTACTGAATTTGGATGATCAGCCATGATCTCATTGAATGGCGGAGCAGGCTCGAGGGGCCGAATGGCCTACTCCTGCTCCTATCTTCTATGTTTCTATGATATAATGTGTCATTCCAAGGACAGCATCTCCAACAGTGCAGCACTCCTTCAATATTCCAGTTAGTTGTCAGCTTAGATTATCTCAATAGAAATAACCTATTTTCTTAGTGATGTGCTGAGTGACGACTCACTGAATTTGGACAAATGAGTGAGACATTCCATACTAAGATACAAAAATGTTGGCCAGGAAAAGACCATCTAGCCAGTCCCACGATGCAAATAAATTTCACAAAACTAGTTTTTGACCTATGGATTATACCACTTGGGGAGTAAAGTCAGCTTTGGCAAATTCTTTGACAGTGCACTTTTTACTAACACCAAATTGCATATTGTAATAGAAGAATATATGGAAAGAAAACATGCAGTTTTGACAAGAAAAATAGCTGCCGCAGAGGACAGAAAAACCTGACTGATTACAGGCTACAAGATAAATATATACTGCAAAAAAAAACAGATGTCGGGGATGGCAGAAAGTACATCAGTGACTTTGACAGTGTGGCTGAAAGGAAAATAGTACAAAGTTAAAAAGAGAAAGTAATATGGCAGTTAAAACAAAAAACCTGTCACAGGCTTAGCAAAAGATTTTGTATCATCTCTGGGCAAGGGATCCAAAACTAACACTCAAGAACATGGTAACCGATCAGGTTAGTTATTTTAAAATGTATTATTAAATGATCAATTTTTCACAATTACTTTGCCAACATGTATGCAAATAATACATAATGAAAGTTTTCAAATCAGTTACAAAGTTATTCAATCATCAAAAAAATAAGTTCAATCTCAGATCTATGCCTTCTCGAGCAGTTTTACTGAAGACAGATTTTTAGTTCACAGTCAGCCCAAAGTCAAATCTAATCAAAGTTCTCCTCTTATTTCTGTACAGATAACATTTCTGTATGTTCTGATTCTGCTGCGGAAGACTCCATTATTTTGGAGAAGGAGGTAGAAAGCCATAATGCTGATATGTCTATCAAATAGGGAGCACAGTTCATTGAAGCAAGGGCTCAGGGTTACTCTAAAAACTCGACTGTTGATACCGTAGGACAACATCTTTGGAAGGTTCCTCCATAGGACCATTTCTGCACTGCAGTATGAACGCTATACACACAGTGGAAAAGACATAGTAGCACTTCACCTATAGAAGGCATGGCTTTTGTAGTTAATCTACTCACCACATTAGTTAGAAACCAACTAACAACGACCTTACTCCAGACTGTAGCTGTTCAAAGTTCTAGCAAGCATTCTGAACAGTTGCAGGAAGCGTTGGAGCGATATTCAGTTCTGCTACAGCTAATGTGCCACCTCACCCAGCATATGACTCTGTCAAGAATAGCTTTTCCCAGAGCTCTTCAGAGGTGCTTGGTAAAATTTGTAGATTATTTATTTACCCGTGATATCTTTTTGGTAATTTAACAATATGCCAGTCTGTGTCCGATTAGTTTTTTTCTCCTTCATGAGGGTTGTTCAGAATCCATATGTTGAATAAGAACGTAAATAGGAGCAGGAGTAGGCCATACGGCCCCTCGAGCCTGCTCCATCATTCAATAAGACCATGGCTGATCATCGACCTCAATTCCACTTTCCTGCCTGATCTACATATCCCTTGATTCCCCTTGAGTCCAGAAATCTATCTCAGCCTTGAATATACTCAAAGACTCAGCATTCACATCCCTCTGGGGCGGAGAATTCCAAAGATTCACAACCCTCTGAGTGAAGAAGTTCTTCCTCATCTCAGTCCTAAATGGCCTACCCCTTACCCTGAGACTATGCAACCCCCCCCCCACCCCGCCTAGTTTCTAGGTACTCCAGCCAGGGGAAGCAACCTCTCAGCATCTACCCTGTCAATCCCCTTCAGAATCTTGTATGTTTCAATGAGATCACCTCTCATTCTTCTAAACTCCAGGAGTATAGGCCCATTCTACACCATCTCTCATCATAGGACAGCCCTCTCATCCCAGGAATCAATCTAGTGAACCTTCGTTGCACCGCCTCCAAGGCAAGTATATCCTTCCTTAGATAAGGAGACTAGAACTGTGCACAGTACTCCAGGTGTGGTCTCACCAAGGCCCTGTACAATTGTAGCAAGACTTCCTTACTCTTATACTCCAACCCCTTTGCAATAAAGGCCAACATGTCATTTGCCTTCCTTATTGCTTGCTGTACCTGCATGCTAGCTTTCTGTGTTTCTTGCATGAGGACACCCAAATCTCTCTGAACACCAACATTTGAAAGTTTCTCACCATTTAATAAATATTCTGTTTTATATTTCTTCCTACCAAAGTGAATAACCTCACATTTACCTTCCAATCTGCTGGAACCATTCTAGAATCTAGGGAATTTTGGAAGATCAAAACCAATGCATCCACTATCTCTGCAGCCACCTCTTTTAGAACCCTAGGATGTAGGCCGTCAGGTCCAGGGGATTTGTTGGCTTTTAGTCCCATTAGTTTCTCTAGTATTTTTTCTCTGCTTATATTAATTATGTTAAGTTCCTCACCCTCATTATACCCTTGGTTCCCCATCATTTTTGGTAGGCTTTCTGTGCCTTCTACTGTGAAGACAGATGCAAAATATTTGTTTAACGTTTCTGCCATTTCCTTATTCCCCATAATAATTTCTCCTGTCTCAGCCTCTAAGGGACCAACATTTACTTTTACTACTCTCTTCCTTTTTGCATACTTGTAGAAGCTCTTACAATCTGTTTTTATATTTCTTGCTAGTTTTCTCTCATTCTATTTTTTCCCTTTTTATCAATTTTTTGGTCCTCCTTTGCTGGTTTCTGAAACTCTCCCAATCCTCAGGCTTACTACTATTCTTCGCAACATTATAAGCTTCTCCTTTCAATCTACAGGAAACTTTCTGGTATCCAGCACTGACGGGACCGAGCTGGTGCCGTACCATCAAAACTGCAGTAGAAACCAGCGCTAATGTTAAAACATACGGAGCTTTTGAACTCCGTGTGAATCCACAAACCCTGTTGCTTAGCAACAGCTTCAAAACAGTCGGCCGCAGCTTAAAAGCGTCTCTGTAGCTAAGCAACAGCTTCAGCTAGACCTTGCAGAGCCTGACTGGAAAAAAAAAGCAACGAGAAGTAAAAAACTTATAGGAAACGGCTCCTGAATTTTGCCGGTAGATAGAGCTTTCCGGACATTTAACCTCCGGTTAAACGAAAGTTTCCTGTAATGCTATCCTTAACTTCTTTGTTAGCCATGGATGGATCACTTTTCCCATGGCATTTTTGTTTCTCAATGGAATGTATTTTTGCTGAGAATTATGAAATATTTCTTTAAATGCTAGCCACTGCTTAGCTTATCTACCGCCATACCTTTTAGTCTATTTTTCCAATCTACCTTAGCCAACTCGCCCCTCATACCTATGTAATTGGCTTTATTTAAGTTTAAGGCTCTAGTTTCGGACTTAGGCAAGTCACTCTCAAACTTAATGTGAAATTCTAACATATAATGATCACTCTTCAGAGGATCCTTTACTATGAGATTGCGAATTAACCCTGTCTCATTACACAATACAAGATCTAAAATAGCCTGTTCCCTGGTTGGTTCAATGATGTATTGTTCTAGGAAACTGTCCCGAATAATAAGTCATAAAAACTTACAGCACAGAAGGAGGCCATTCGACCTGACGTGCATGCACTTAGTCCCACATCCCCGCTTTTTGTCTGTAACCCTGCAAGTTCCTTATCCGCAGTGTACAGAAAGAAAATCTCCAGCATTGTGCTAATTATAAATGTAATGCCAATAGATTTGTAACAGAACATGTAACAAATTAAGGAAACCCAATTTGTACCACACCATGTTGCAAAGTTAAAATTCAGTCAGTCAAATATAAATATGCAGTTATCCCTGCTTTAAGATTATGGACGGTATTGTGGCCTTTTCGACTAAAGCTCTGGGGAGCAAAGGATTGCAACAGTTGGAAAATGTCAGATTAGGTAACATGAATGTGCTCTGTTCCAATTCATGTGCATCGAATTTTACAGCACAGAAACAGGCCATGTGGCTTAACTGGTCCATGCCAGTGTTTAAGCTCCACACGAGCCTCCTTCCACTTTACTTCATCTCACCCCATCAACATATCCTATTCCTTTCTCTCTCATGTACTTATCTAGCTTCCCCTTAAAATGGTGTTTTTAGTTGATGAACGGTAATCCGTTCCTTGAAGGTTCGGAGAAGCTTCACTCGGTTGATTCCGGAGATGAGGGGGTTGACTTATGAGGAAAGGTTGAGTAGGTTGGGCCTCTACTCATTGGAATTCAGAAGAATGAGAGGCGATCTTATCGAAACATATAAGATTGTGAGGGGGCTTGATCAGGTGGATGCGGGGAGGATGTTTCCACTGATGGGTGAGACTAGGACTAGGGGGCATAATCTTAGAATAAGGGGCTGCCCTTTCAAAACTGAGATGAGGAGAAACTTCTTCACTCAGAGGGTAGTAAATCTATGGAATTTGCTGCCCCAGAGAGCTGTGGAAGCTGCATCATTAAATAAATTTAAAACGGAGATAGACAGTTTCCTAGCTGATAAGGGAATTAGGGGTTATGGGGAGCGGCCAGGGAAGTGGACATGAGTCTAGGTTCGGATCAGCCATGGTCCTATTGAAATGGCGGAGCAGGCCCGAGGGGCCGTATGGCCTACTCCTGCTCCTACTTCTTATGTTCTTATGTTGAACTGTCATTGGAAAATGTAACGGAGGAAATCAACTAAAAATGACCAGAAAAGGGTTTTTTCTGCTAGGTGCCAAGAGGCTGGTAAAATTACCAGTAGTCTGGAAATCTGCCCCTTCCCCTAAAAATCTTCTACCTGGTGTCAGTTTTACCTCAAATTGCTAGCTGTAATTTTTTTGAACCTGCAAGAAATGGTGTTTTTATCCTGTGATGGACACAGGATGAGCAATCCAGTGATGGTATTCCTCATGTTGTGACTTTTAAGTACAGAAATGATTGCTGTCTGGTCACATTAAACTACTTGCATTAGAATTAATAGATAAACAATTACGTGTTGTAAACATGCCTGCCAGTCACACAAATTGGGAGGCAATTAGGTTCTGAACCTTATCTACATGCATAGCAACCATTTCCCCTGAGGAACTGTGGCTAACACCACTAGTGACATCCTAATAAAATTTCACCAGGGAGTTTCAGAAGCTGCTTCATTACATTTGCTTTGTTCCGGAGACCGCTGTAAGCTTCATTAGCCTCAATGCACCCCAAATACTCAGGAGCTTAAGGAGTCTTATCTCATATTATTTAAAAACTGAAAGGTCAGGTTTTTCTTCGGCATCTGGCTGCACAGTGCTGCAAATGCACACAGACCAGCAGGGGGTAATCATCTTGATATCGTCAGATGAATTGCAATGATCAGCAATAATTAGGATGGTACGGTCAAGGCAGTTAAAATAAAACTGGTTTCACACATCACATGAAACTGGCAAGACAGACGACCAAAGTGAGTGAATGCTGCAGAATTGTAGGACAGGAGTGAGGAGGCAATATAGAATAATAAAAGGAGTCTTCAAGGAAAGAAGGGTAGAGGGAGGAACCAACTGGTAGCTACAACAATGGAGTATTGAGGGGCATTTATTCTACAATTTTAATCATTTCAGCTTTGCACCAAAGTTAAACTGTCGGTGTAAATCTGCAGTCAGGGCCCAACTTTACTCTGGAGTGAAGAAGAGTGAGACTCCCTGGAGACAATCATCTCAGACCACTTTGGTTTGAAATCCAGTTTGGTGTCGAACCTGGTTTACAAAGTGCTTCACAATCCCACCTAACCTCAATTTAAATGATTAGAGAGCAGGGAAATTTCCCACCTCCTAAATATTTACATTATTAACAATTGGGCGAGAGCTCTGCCTATGCCTCTATCCAGGCAGCACACCGTTCACTCCTGAGCAGGACGGTTACAGTTTCAGCCATGCACAGGTCAGGCAATGTGAATGCAGTTTTGCATGGCAGGAACCAACACTGCAGCGTAAATGTACCTTTGAACATTGGGTTAGAAGTTTTGTCACCGCATGGGCAGTAATCTGGCGGAGGGTAGCACCTGCCCCTTAGAGCCCTTCCCATTTTCATTCCATGGATTTCTATTTTACACAGGTGATCCACTCTGCTGGAATACTGCCCATGAAGTGAAAATGAAAATTTGCCCCATTGTTTAGAATTTAGGCTCCCAAGAATTTGACTTTGGCTAGTCTGGGCTCGGAGAGCAGATTTGTAAATCTGCCCCGGGGGAGTGGGAAAGAGAGAATGGATCCATGGTTTCTCTCAAGTATGCTAATCAAGGATAACACTTACGTCAGTAGAGTGCAATATCCTGAATGAGGAACTGGCACAAAAGTGCAACAGCAAGAACATTCGTTTTTTTTTAAAGTGGGCTTTACAAGAAAGCAGCAGTTAATCCTGTGAAGGGATTTAAATAGGAATAGATTTAAGACTTGGAAGGGAATTAGGACTATGAATGAAGTAGAATGAATTGATTGAAGACCAAAAGCCAAGTTAAGCTGTGGAGCAGAACTTTTAGTTAATTCAGGAAAACTCCCAAAGGAGTAACTAAAGTGAAACTTAGGCCGTGATTTTGTAAATGGATGCGGTTTAGGAGTGGGTCAGCTGGTTTCCGGGTTCCAGTCCCGCCCCCAACTGCGTCCGGCCCATGGACATGATTTTCCCTTGATTGACCTTGTTAAGCCCGCCCTGTGGGCTTGCCGGCCAATTAAGAGGAAGCCAGTCAGATGACATCATTTGATGACACGTCATCTGCTGGTGTTCTTAAAGGGACCATGCACAATTTTTTTTGACAGCTCATTTCTCAGTGTTTGACAGCATTGATGTGCTTCAAACACTGACAATCACTGTACAAAGGTGAACTCTTGCACCCAGACTCTCCAATGACTCCCTCCATAGGCAAGAACAGATGGCAGCTGCAGATGAGTTTACAGAAGCGATCTGTCACTGGTAAGAGAGGTTCTCCCAATGAGGTGGGACTAGACAGCCAAGTCAAAACTTGTTACCAACAGAAAAGTATAAATGCATTAAAATGATTTTCTCAACATTTTCTTACCTCTGAAACTCACCAGTGCACCATTGGATCCTTCACACCACTTCTGCAGCTGTCATCAATGCAGAAACATTACAGCAGACTCTCAACACACCACACTTACCTGGCTTGGTGTCCGGATGTCAGGAAGCCCGAGGCAGAAGTGGCAAAATTGAAAAAAAGCCTGTTAACAGCTATCAAGTATCTGTTAACAGGCAGATAAGTGGCTTTAATCCTCTTCCCGCCACTAGGTGTCGGGTCCATGCGCAAATCAGGGACCCAATACTTGGGAAGATTGATTGGAGGCGGGTTGACAGCGGGTTTCCTACCCGATCAATCTTTCCGAATTTGACAGCGGTCCCGCCTCCAAACCCGCCCCCTGAGCGCCGGCAAAATTCCGGCCTCAGTGTCTGTGAGAGATGAAACAAAAGACACTGAAGAATAATCTGGTGAAATGACTATAAACATGAGCAGCAATCACCATAAATCTTCACTTTGCATTAAAATTAAAGAGAAATAGATGTATAAAATATTAGAATCTCTTCCCTTTCATCTTTGGAAGCTTGACTAAAATCCATTCCAAACGTGAGCGCACGATAGTCTCTCGAGCATTGACTGGGGTCACAGTCATACACCCCAATGGATGTTAATCTGCAACCTGTACTTAGGGCATTCTTAAAGATTATCTTGCTAATCATGCTTTAAGAGGACACGAATAAGAGAGAACAAAGATATTCTGCTGGTGCAGCGGAGCCTTCTTTTCTCAGGCAAAGGCTTGTGGATGACAGTAAAGAAGCCTTTCACTGTATCTGACTTGGGAGTACCTGCCACTGTCACTGATTGCAAACTGGGAAAGAAAAATGCCGTCCATCAGTGTCATTGTTCATCATCATTAACAATACGCAATGAAAAAAAAAATGAATGACTACGGAGTTACAGCTGTTAGCGGTGTACTAACATCATCAACTCTCTTCAGAAAGGAGAATTGATGCTACATCTTGAGAGAATAAGTTTAGTGGATATTTATGGGCATTGCAATTACAGGACCCCAAAGTAGTTTAAGTGCATATTTATTGTCATGTTTTGCTTGCCACAAAGTCCATTGGGAACTGTAGCTCTTTCGCTTGTCAATACAAGTAGTTAAATTTCACAAGCTTTTACTCTTACAGCCTTATAAACACACAAAGCCCTCATGTCTTCACAATTTAGCATATCAAAATTTACAGCGGTTGCTGTTAACGTGGCTCAGCCTGTACTGGGTTGTGCATTCAAATGTCCATCCTCATCTAAAGATGTACAATTGTTACACGTGATCCCCTCGGCAACAGTAATAGTTCAAACCCTTTCCCTAATTTCATACCGTTGGTCCTGCAGCACTTTTCTGGATTTTGTTTTGGTCTCAAATAATTAAATATAAGCAATTGTACTACATTACTTGTAGTTTATGCATGTCATATGCCAAATAACCTGCTTGCCTGCTGTAGCTTTTTTTTTAAACTTAGGAGTATTCCTTACTGAAACTTCAGTGAAATGGCAGCACTCTGGCACCACAGCATGACTTTTGCTGAACTTACTAGACTTGTTTTTTTTTAAACCCTTATTCTTAAGAATTTGTGACAGTTGTCATGAGAAACAGGAGGTGATTATTCTGTTATTGTGGTGATCTTGTCAGCTATAATAAAGAACCCACACAATGAAGAAAATGCAAGGATTTGTTTTTTTTTATTTACAAATTTTCAAAGCAAGTCAATTGTTGACATCCCATTGTAGAAAATCCCACATGAATTAATGCCTTACAACAGTTGGAGCCTCAAATCCCCATTGGTGTTTTTAATAATATTCTCTTCCATTAATTTGGGAGATAGAGAAGCTCAGTCAGTTGAAAGCTAGACTTGGGCCCAGATGGTCTTGAATTTGAATTCTGGCAAGGTTCACCCACCTTTCATCCTTCTGAGCTGGAGAAGTAGTGTGTTTTACAAAAGTGGTGAAATACCAGAGACTGCCATGCAATGTTGCAGAAACTTGGAATCTCCTGGTTGTTTTGGTTGGAATGAGGATCAGTGCCGCACCCATAGGCAGAGGCACACAGACCAGATGGGCAAATCACTCTTCCATTTCGAAGAATAGCTGAATATTTTCGGGTTGTTTTTATCTCCCATACTATTCCATTCCCTGATTTAACAGGCAAGTGACCGCTTTCAGGCCTCTGACAATTGTCTTCCAACCAGTCCCTAATAAATGCACAAGAACTGCTTGGGTTCAACTCCTTCCTTCCCTCTCTGCACAGTAGGTGCAAACCCATGTGCTAATACTCCGTGTGCTTTAACTGGCAGCAGATTTATTACTGCCTCATGTCGTCTCGCATTCTCCAATTGTTATTCAATACAAGTACTGAATAAACATATCCAGTATTTAAATCCATTTTTATTCACAGAGGGTCTTCATGATCATAGCTTGCAAGCCAAAATTGGTGAGTTGTTAGAACAAACCTTCCAACTCTGCTACATCATCTGTGTGACATTATCTCAGTGATCACTTCACCATAGATTTTGTTTTGAGATCGATGGTAAGTGGTATATTTCTCCCTGTTGATCAGTGGTAGAAACAGAATGATAAACATTATATAAAAAGCCACTGAAATCAAGATAGCAGGTTGCCAGTAGCAAAAATAAGTGAGTGATTGTTATGAACGCAATTCAAGTTAATGGAAAGCGAATTAAGGAATTAATTCAATGGTCAGGTTTATTTGCATGCAAATGTACTTGTCTGAAGCTATAAAAGCCAAGCATTTTAGAACGTGGTTGTTGTGAATAGGTTTAGTGTGATGATAAACGAGTACATAACAGATCAGCGCAAAGCAAATTTAAAGTACAAATCATTTAGAATAAAAGGACAATTCTGATTTTCTCTCCCTTCCCCCGCCCCCCCCCTGGAAAAATCCATAATATTTCACCATTTGGATGAGCCAGTACATTACAAAAATAGCAGAAAACATGCATACCAGGGCATTTTATTGGCTTTTGTTTATGGGTAATAGTATTTACTTGATCATACACGAAAACCTTATATGAACACCTCTGTAATATCACCCATCTCTGCTGCTGCCTCAGCCCATCTGCTGCTGAAACCCTGATCCATGCTTCTGTTAACGCCAGACTTGACTACTTCAATGCTCGCCTGGCCAACCTCCCATCTTCCGCCCTCTATAAACTGAAATCCATCCAAAACTTGGCTATCCATATCCTAACTGGTACCAGTTCCTGGTCATTCATTGCCTCTCTGACTGGCAGCTGTGCCTTAAGCCAACGAGGTCCCAAGCTCTGGGATTCGCTCCCCAAACCTCTCCCTCCTCATTTAAGACACTCCTTAAGAGCTACCTCTTTGACCCAGATTGGTCACCTCTCCCAGTGTCTCTTTGGTTCGCTGTCAGTTTGTCTGATTACACCCCTGTGGAATGCTTTGGGATGTTTTACTAAGTTAAAAGGTGCTATATAAATGAAAGTTGTTTTTGTGCATTTTCATGCTTCTGGTGTTATAGGGAATGACCAACAACTTAGCGTCCTTTATGTGGGCAAAGTTTCCATGATGACTTAAAGGCTACAACTCAAGACAGTCTATCCCTCAGAGGCATTTATTTGCCTGACAATCTGGAAAGCTGTCTTATGAGAAAAATTCATTTAGCTGGTGGTCCAGGGGGGCTGCCTGAGGTATCTGATGAAGTAATGATGCATGGAAGCTTTTCCCATTAATTCTTCATATAACTGAAACATTTGATTGTTATTTCCCTGCCCCCTGAAGCTTTGGGTTCCATTGACTGAAATTTCAACATTTCCATGTTTCCATCTATTCATTCTTTAAAACAAGTGCTTGTTCATTTTAATTTATTACAATTAATTTAACAGAAATCCTGATCAAAAACCTAACCAAGGGGTTATTCCATTTGCCTTTATTGCTGTATGCATTTTTAGGTTGTCGCCATCAATTACAGTCAACTTTGCAATCAAACAGAAGAGTGTCAGTGTTGGTGAATGGAACAGATTGTTCACTTTATGCACCCATTGTCAGCATCATACACTTCCAGGACAGATACAGCAGTAGCTAAAGACCAGGATAAAGCTCAACACATTGGTGAAACAATAATCTTAAAATAATCTTTAACCTCAGTATTAAAAAGCATTTCCTACTGCTACATTGTGAAATTTCCATTGTGCATGCCAGGCATCGATGCGGCTGTCTGTCTAAAGCTGCCAAGTTAGTGCTAATTAGTGCTGAAGTCATTTTGTACTCTGGCCTTGGGCCCACTGGGAATTGGATTGACAGTACCCAAACGTATTTCACTTAGGACTCTTACAGCCATTAGAGAAAAGAAACCTTCCTCCATCACTCTGGTGAGGTTTGAACCTATGCACCAAAGATCAAAGGATAGTATTCTGACCCGCACTCTCTTCCAGATGGTGACTTGAGAAACGGCTTCTGATGAACTCATTCTATTATTCCTGTAATAATTTTCTTTGATTTCTTAAATTATATATGTTGAAATGGCGACTCTGAACACACAAGGGCATGCTGGGAGTTGTAAATGTTCATTACTAAAAGCTGTAGCAATATAAATCTGACTACATTATAGCAACAAATGAGCAATTTAAGTTTATGCAGGTTGTTACGTGGAAGGCAGATGGCAATAAGTTATTGAAATTACTTTTCATTTTAGAACATTTACTGGAATCTGTCTCGTCCTAATCTCAGGTTAACAGAATAGTGACCATATTGTACTTAATCGGAAGTGACTGTAATTATTTTCCATTGTAAGGCAATTTACTTTAAGTACGATAGCAAAATACTGCAGATGCTGGAAATCCGAAATAACAACAGAAAATGCTGGAAAAACTCAGCAGGCCAGGCAACATCCGTGGAGAGAAAATAGAGTCAACGTTTCAGGTGAAAACCCTTTGTCAAGACTAAAGATGCACAGGAAATGAATAGATTAAGAGGTCAGGCTGGGGGAGAACAAAAGAGAAGAGACATTAAGAGGTATTCAAAATGAGACGAGATGGTGATAGGACTAGACAAAAGACGGCTCTAGATTAGGTGTGAAATGCACTGGCAGAATGGAAGACAGCTGCCATGTGGGAGAGAAAAAAAAAAAGTGGGGGGGGGGGGAAAGGCCAAAACAAAAAAGGTGTGGATAAAAAATAAATAAAAATGTAATAGGGGCCGAGGTTATGATCTGAAATTGTTGAACTCGATATTGAGTCCGGAAGGCTGTAAAGTGCCTAATCGGAAGTGAGGTGCTGTTCCTCGAGTTTACGTTGAGCTTCCGTGGAACAATGCAAGAGGCCAAGGACGGTGAAGTCCGAGTGGGAATGGGGCGGTGAATTAAAATGACAGGCGACCGGAAGCTCGGGATCACCCTTACGGACTGAACGGAGGTGTTCCGCAAAGTGGTCACCCAATCTGTGTTTGGTCTCACTAATGCAGAGGAGACCGCATCGTGAGCAGCGTATTCGCTGCTCACGATGTGGTCTCCTCTACATTGGGGAGACCAAACGCCGATTGGGTGACCGCTTTGTGGAACACCTCCGTTCAGTCCGTAAGGGTGACCCCAAGCTTCCGGTCGTCTGTCATTTTAATTCACCGCCCCATTCGCACTCGGACCTCACCGTCCTCAGCCTCTTGCATTGTTCCACAGAAGCTCAACGTAAACTCGAGGAACAGCACCTCACTTCCGATTAGGCACTTTACAGCCTTCCGGACTCAATATCGAGTTCAACAATTTCAGATCATAACCTCGGCCCCTATTACATTTTTACTGATATTTTTTATCCACCCCTTTGTTTTGGCCTTCCCCCACTATTTCTTTTTTTTTCTCTCTCCCTCATGGCAGCTGTCTCCCGTTCTGCCAGCACATTTCACACCTAATCTAGAGCCGTCATTTGTCTCCACTAGTCCTATCACCATCTCGTCTCATTTTGAATACCTCTTAATGTCTCCTCTCTTTTGTCCTCCCCCAGCCTGGCCTCTTAATCTATTTCATTTCCTGTGCATCTTTAGTCTTGACAAAGGGTTTTCACCCAAAACGTTGACTCTATTTTCTCTCCACGGATGTTGCCTGGCCTGCTGAATTTACTTTAAGTGTTTTTTTTCTAATAATCAAATACATGAATGTGCAGTTGGCCTGCTCATGTCAATTAACTCTACCAATGCATCTATAGACTAGTTAGTCCACTTTGTTTTCTTAAACTCTAGCGTAAAGATTTGGGGGAAATTGCAGAGCCTGGTCCATTACAGCATGTGACCGACAGGAAAAGACCCTCTGGTCCATCCAGCAATGGTCCCAACACCAATCTCTGTGGGACACTACTGGTGACCAGTCTCCAAACAGATCCAAATTCATCTATAGCTACTTTCTGCCTATGTCCTTCTGCTTATGTCCTTCCAGCCAATTCTCAGTACAGCACAATACCACTAATACCAAAGGCCTTGATCTTTTAGAGAAGCTTCTTGTGCAGCATTAAAAAAAAAGAGATGGGGACTATCCAGGCTATGGGAACCATCCTAGAGTGCAGTGAGCTATTAAAAATATGGGTAAAGGGTTCACACAGCAGGTGTCCCGTGTCCAAGGACCCTCATGGATATTATCAGACCTGGCTGCTCTGTTTTCAGGTTCTTAGAATTATTCTATCTAAAACAATTTGCTCATCTATGCCAATTAGAATTTGAGCATTGTCTTCAACAGTGAAGACCGATGCAAAGTACTCATTTAATAATCCCGCCATTCCCAGCGAGTCCTTCATAACCTGTCCTTGAATATCCTTCAGTGGCCCAATACAGTCTTTTGACAGGACTTCACATAACTGAAAATGCTTTTCCTATTCCTTCCACAGTTGTCTATGATCCTCTTTGCTCATCTAATAGCATGCTTTCTTTCTCTTTAGCTGATCCTTGTATTTAACTGTTTAGTAGATGCCTTTAATTTATAGAATCAGCTTACATCTTATTTGACTTTATATATACAAGGAGGAGTTAGATATATTTCTTAAGACTCAGGGGATCAAGGGATATGGAGAGAAAGCAGGGACAGGGTACTGAATTTGGATGATCAGCCATGATCTCATTAAATGGCAGAGCAGGCTCGAGGGGCCGAATGGCCTACTCCTGCTCCTATCTTCTATGTTGACTTTGTCACATGACCAGTCATCCACCTTGGCTTTACCACACTTTCTTCTTTTGACTTTGGGTATATTTTTCCACATTTTTAATCATAACTTTCCATATGTATTCTACAATCGGTCTCATCACCACCCAGTAGGGTTAGCCAAGTAACCCTTTCCAAATCATCTGCCATTTTAGCAAAGTTTGCCCAAAATCTAGGGAGAGTTGTCGATTTTTGGTACCTTTACTTCTACCAGCCAATTGAAACCATTATAATGTCAGTCCCTGTTGCCCAGATATGCCACCACATGGAGGCATGCTGAGGGGTCAGGCTTATTACTAAATACGTAGCGTTTGGGTGCATTATGTGATCCGGGCACCTAACATCATCCTAATGGCAATTAAGAGTAGAAATCAGTTTCCATAGTAACTTATGGTCAGGTGTCTATAAACCCAGCGAGTCTCAGTTGTACCCGATGAGGCAAAATCAAGAGCCTCTACCAGCTAGTTTCTCACTGATAATAGCAACTGCACCTCTTTGACCTACTTTATTCTTTTCAAATCCCTTTTAGGTGAATCTGTCCCATCACTTTCATTTAGTCGTCATGTCTCAAAATGCATAATGTATCTAATTTTGTCTAACAGCATGTGATTGCAGTTCAAATAATCCTCATATTTACATCGGAACAATTTAAAAAGTCTCTTTATTCTTTTGCCCTCTACCTGGTTTAACTATGTTTAGAATCTATGCAATGATCAAGGTCAGTAAAGCCATCTTTAAACGCATCTACACTATCCCTATGCTGATCTAGTTTAAGTGCTTTTGAAAAGCAAGCTCAACACCCTCTGCCAGCCTTTGTGCTCCCAGGAAGTTTAGGTGGGGGGCATCCTTCCTAAACAGCTTACCTTGTCCAGTGAACATGTCCCAATTGTCAAAGTAGAGTTTTTTTTTAAACAAAGGTCCCAGCCAGATGTTGAATCCTATGATTCAACTGTTCCTCTCCTGTGATCTGGATATGACTGGTAAAAGCCCCAAGACTACAAGATGTGCACCCTTACTCTGAAGGTCAGCAATGAGGTCCTTGTAGGAATCCTGCAAAACAAGTGGATTTCTATTCATTATATCATTAGTATCATTATGTAAACCTACTACAGAACCTTGCCACTCACCTTTCTTTAGGCCATCCACACAATCACAGAGATCAGCCACCTTGGCCCCCAGAAGACAAAAGACTGCTCTTGACAGAGCCTTACCGCTACATGGGGTGCGGTCTGTATTCCTTGGCTGAGCCCCCAACATTGTCCTCTTGATCTTTGTAGCCTTTCGCAGAATGCTTATGTGAACATGGAGATTGATAGGGGTCACTGGCAATGTTCCCTCTAATATTTTTTGGGGGTGCACGGCCCCTTTAAGGCAAGGTTTTTCCAATTGTAATGCTGGCGAGCAACCTGCGCGAGACCTCCAGGCAGCTGCGCGGCCGCACAGCTTAACGGGAACATTGGTCACTGGTGCTGAACACACTGCCTGTTGTAACCTCCAAGGAGGAGGGCAAACCTATCTGGAGCAACAAAAGCAATCCAGAGTTGTGAAGGATTCTGCAATATCTATGTCAGACAATGATGACTTATACCTTTCATCCTGGTCGGGATATCTAAAACTACCAAGTAAAATAATTGTTCAATCTCCTGCCGCAGCGACAGAATCGGAACACATTTTATAAAAGTCAAAGCCCCGCAATGCTTAACCTAAACACCATCCCTCCCGAATGTTACCTTAAAAGGTGTACATGGAGCACATCTCACAATTATAGTTATTCTCCCTTTCTTTGGGACCCATGGTTTATCATCCTTATTACGTAGTATAAATCTGTTCAGAAAGAAAATGGGTGAAAAAAAGAGACGGGAAAAATAAGTAGCAATACAATTAGCTCCCACTGGTCCCAAATCCCAGAGAAAAATTTGCACACTCCACAGAGGTCTCATTTTGCTCCACAAACCTCTACCAGCAAATTCTAAAATATGTCACCTGACTACCAGACACCTGACCACTCTCTTACTTCTTATACCTGTTTTCAATTTCCCTTAATTACCCTCTAATTCATACTCTCCTCAGTCACAACTCCCAGTTAGACAATTGCACACTCTGCTCACGTCACACTCCGCTGAAGTCTCGCTTTACAAAATTTCAAAATATATGTAGATATAAGAGGTAGGTTTAATAAATTTGCACAAACAGCCCCTAACTTCTCCCACCAGAAGCGCATATTGGGAAATTAGATTTGTGCACCCCAAGAATCTCTGCCCGAATTCCCAGTATTGGTGACATAATAAAACTCACTACACACTTGGTTTGAGTATAAAGCAAGGCTTTAATCAACTTGTTTCAAAACATGGAGGTCTAGTTGTACTTCACTAGTTCCTTGTCTTTCAAAATGTCCCTGGCAAGCTGGGCCCACGACCAAGTATTTATACTCCTTGGACAGCGCCACCAGCTGGCCATCCAGCATTATTTCATAAGTAGCTTCTTGATGATGAGATTTATAACATTCTTCCTGCCTAAAAGATTTGGAAGTCCGAAGACTTCCTCTTAACGGATTAGGCGGACCACGAATAGCCGCAGTCTTTTAGATTTTTGTTTATGGCCAGAAGGCACGTCTCCCCGGACCGTGTCTTGGTCCCTGGGCCGCTTGATCCGCACCGGTGGATCGACAGGGCCCGTGTTGCTCTGATCGACCTGAGGGAGGCTGGGGAGATCGTGACTCTGGGTACGGGTCCCCACAGGCGCAGAACTGGCTTCGTCCCGTTGGTTAGCCGGGGATTGACTGGCGTCCTGGCCCGGGGTGGCCATCCCACGGGGAGCGCTCGGCTCGCCGAGCGGATCCGGCGAGGCAGCCGGCAGATCCCTCGATGTTCCAGGTAGGGCGTCATCCACGGGGGAGCGCAGAGTGTCGGCCTCATCCCCGCGGGTCCCTCTATCAGTTGGGTCCGCGGAACCGGCCGGACAGGGAGCCAAGTCCCGGAGCGAAACGGTGGACTCCCGGCCATCCGGGTACCGCATGTGTGCATAGGCGGAGTTGACGTCCGTAAGTTCTACCTTGTCGACTAGAGGATCGGTTTTCAACGATCGGACGAATCTTCGGAGCAGCACGGGGCCTGGAGCTGCCAACCATGACGGTAGAGACGTCCCATGGGTGGAGCAACGCTGGATGCTGAAGAATCGCTCATGAGGTGTGACATTGGTAGAAGTAGAAAGGAGAGACCTGATGGAATGCAACGCGTCAGGGAGCATAGTTTCCCACTGCTGGTCTGGTAGATTGCGTGACCTCAGCGCAAGATGAACAGCGTTCCAAATGATAGTGCTGTATCTCTCAACCTGTCCGTTACCGATGGGGTGGCACAGTGTCATTTTACTTGTGGCGATTCCCCGTTGGGAGAGATAACTTTTGAGTTCGCTTGACATGAAGGAGGGATCCCGATCAGTGTGGATGAAATTGGCTGTACCGCAAAGGGAAAAGACTTGATCAAGGCATTTGATCACTGTGGAAGTAAGCATATTGGGACAGGGGAAAGCAAAGGGAAAGCATGAATATTCATCCACCATAGTCAGTAAGTAGGTGTTTTGCATTGAGGAAGGCAATGGCCCTTTAAAGTCAATGCTGAGTCGCTAGTTAGCGTGTATGAGCGAACCATCCGATGGATGGAAGAATTGCAGTTTTAACTCCGCACAAATTTTACAGGAGGAGCACGTTCTTTTCACATCTTCCGTAGAAAATGAGAGATTTTTAGATCGCACAAAGTGCAACATACGGGTAACGCCAGGATGGCATAAGTCAGTATGAAGATCCGCAAGAGTCGAAGTTGACATAGAAGAACAGAATGCCCACGTGAGGGTATCCGGGGCCACATTCTCTTTGCCGGGTCGATAATGTATGGTGTATCCAAAGGCAGCCAATTCCATCCTTCAGAGTTGTATTTTGTTATTCTTGATCTTAGTGCGTTTCCGGTTATCCAGTATAAAGGCCACGGAGCGCTGATCGGTTATAAGTGTGAAATGGCGACGAGCGAGAAACTGACTCCATCTACGTACCGCTTCGATGATGGCCATAGCCTCCTTCTCGACAGGAGGATAATGGAGCTCGCTACCCTGCAAAGTTCTGGACAGAAAGGCAACGGGTCGACCACCTTGATAGAAGGTAGCAGAGATCGCCACATCCGATGCATCGCACTCGACCACGAAAGGAAGATTTTCATCAATGGAACGAAGCGTGCCTTTTTCCAGTTGTCGCTTGAGGAGGTTGAAAGCTGAAATAGCCGTTGGATCCAATGGAAATGACTTAGCGTGAAGCAGGGGCTGGATCTTGTCGGAGAAGTGGGGTATCCATTTCGCATAATAGGCGAACATGCCGAGTGCCTGACGAAAAGAGCCGAGATTCGTAGGGGGAGGGAGCTCCTGAAGCGGACGAAGTCGCTCCGGATCTGGTTTGATGACACCGTTGCCCACCCAGTAGCCAAGGATGTTGACTGATGGTACTGATTTCACAGATTTGGACTCATTGAAGGTTAAGTTGCGACGACGGAGAACGTCAAAAAATTTCTGGAGGTTGGCATCATGCTCCTTCTGGTCATGACCAGCAATGTTGATATTATCCAGATATGGAAAAGTGTCCGTTAAGTTCTCCTGTTTGACTAGGCTATCCATTGCCCGTTGAAAGACGGCCACCCCATTGGTGACCCCAAATGGAAGGCAACAAAACTGGTAAAGCCGACCATTGGCCTCAAAGGCTGTATACTTTTTGTCAGAGTCCTTTAATAGTACTTGATGATATGCGCTCTTTAAATCAAAAGTTGAAAATACCTTGTAGTTGGCAAGGTTATTGACCATGTCATCGATGCGTGGTAGTGGGTAGGCATCCAGGTCGGTATACTGGTTAATAGTTTGCGAGTAATCGATGCAAAGACGTTTCTTGTGTTGCTTCAGAGGATTTTTTAACAACGACGACTTGAGCCCGCCAGGAAGATGAACATGGCTCAATGATACCGTCAGCTAGAAGGCGAGAGATTTCTGCCTCGATAAAGGCTCGATCATCTTGGCTGAAACATCATGATTTAGTGACTATGGGCTTACATCGGGGGGAAAGATTGGCAAACAAGGAGGGCTCGTCGAGCGAAGCCGCCAAAAGCGCACAAAACGGTACTTTGGAAATAGTAAGCTCTGGCTTTGACCCTTCAAACTCAAAAGTGAGTCTTTTGTGTTCTTTCTGGAAATCCTGTCCCAGGAGCACATCACTGCATAGGTTCTTGAGCATCCCGAGCCGGGTGGAGAAATAAGTGCGACCATTGAGGATAAGGTCGCCAAGACAAAAGCCGGAAGAATTGGTGGTCAGTGTCGTCAGAGCCATTGCAATTTCCCTGTTCGAGGGGTAAATACGCAGTTTTAACTTACTGACAGCCCGCTCACTAATGAAGCTGTCAGAGCTGCATGACTCGATTAGTGCACTCAAAATGTGTCCATTTACCAAAACCTTCGTGGCTGCATGGGAAAGACTTTGGGGAAAAACAGCTGTGATGGGAGGAGGGGCAGTTTTACCCTTGACAGCTGTAAGCTTAGCAGTGGTTCGTGGGGGAGGAGCAGTCTTATAGATTGCAGCTGTAACCTTAGTAGTGGCTCTTGGGGGAGGAGCAGTTTTATAGATAGTAGCTGCAAAACTAACAGGAGCTCTCGACCAGTATACCTTAGAAAAGTGGCCTTTCTTACTAACAATAGCTCTTGACTGGCATACCTTAGAAAAGTGACCTTTCTTGCTGCAAAGATTGCAGGTTGCGTTACGAGCAGGACAACATTTCCTATAATGGAACGCACCTCCACAGAAGAAACACTTCCTTCCAGATTGCCAAGATGCCGCTAGAGCGGGGTTGTCATCAGTGTAGGTTTCTAGGGTAGGGTTGCCATCAGCCAGGTTGGAGTCGTCATCCGTGAGGGCTTCCGCCCGAGGCCTATCGAAGGAGTCACTAAAAGTGATAGCAGCAGCCCGTGTACGTGGTGAAAGATAGATATCTGCATTCCTCTTTGCTAAGTCCAGAGAACATGCCTAGTCATAGGCAGCCTGTAACTCGAGGGTTTTATTCTCCAACAGACGCTGACGTATGAAGGGAGACGCAATCCCATTAATAAAGGAATCATGAATTAACTCCTCCTGGTACTGCTCAGCTGTAACAGCTTTAAGATTACAATCCTTGCTGAGCCTGCGAAGTTTCTGAAGGAATTCGTCAAGTGATTCCCCGGGTTGTTGTCGAGTTGTGGCCAGTAGATGCCGAGCAAAAATTTCATTTGGGGACTTGACATATAGCTGCTGTAGTATTTGGATAGCGGCGTCATAGTCTACCCAGTCTTCGATATAATCAAACACATGAGGGGATACATAATTCGCAAGTATCTCTAATTTATCAGGAACATTTTCACCACACACCCTGAGGAAGTTGCTGAAAGTACGATACCAGTGTTTCCATACCTTAGCAGCTGTAAGTGAATTCGGGTCCAGAACGAGACGGGCGGGGCTGAGTAGTTTCTCCATGATGGATCGATTACTTGTCTGAGTTCCCTTCTACGGTTCGAGTCGTAGCTGGCTGTTCCCGAAATCACCCAAAGCGTGGAGTCGATATCAAGTTGATTAAATTGACGTAATAAAACTCACTGCGCACTTGGTTTGAGTATAAAGCAAGGCTTTAATCAACTTGTTTCAGAACATGGAGGTCTAGTTGTATTTCACTAGCTCCTTGTCTTACAAAATGTCCCTGACAAGCTGGGGCCCACGCCCAAGTATTTATACTCCTTGGACGGCGCCACCAGCTGGCCCTCCAGCGTTATTTCATAAGTTGTTACTTGATGATGAGATTTATAACAATTGGCACCTGGCGAGTGAAGCTCTGCTTCTTCATGTGTGAATTATGAGTGCAAATTCATAGAAGTACCCCTGTGGCATATTACAAATAACTGATCTTAGCCCTGCTGCAATGTGCATGTCTTTCTGCTGAGCAAGGTATCTGCAGTATTTCCATATTGCTATTTGTGTGCACACTTGAAAAGAACTGTGCACAGATGAGAGGGCTTGAATTCCAATGAATGTAGCCTTGTTTAGGCTAAATAGCAGATGGATTACTCCTTTTCTTCAAACTGATTGATTTGAGAGAATGAGTATTAAACGATGTAAAAGCACATACATTTAAAACAAGTTTAGCAGATAAAAAGGAGTACTACTGGCTCATATTTTCTTTTGTCCCATCTAACAATGGTTATAATGAACATTGAGTATGTTTTGTCCGACAACATCAGCGCGTTGAGCTGCTTAAAGCATTCAATGGAGCTTTATGCTTTAATTAGTTCTTTGTTTTCTGCTCCAGTTTGATGGGGGCGAGGATGTTCAGTTTACTCATATTCAGCCACTTTGTAACTGCAATTTAACTGACAGGCATAATGTACCTTTATTTCATGGCATTGATTTCATATGGAGGATGACTATTTTGGGTTTATCAGGCTTTGGAAGACCTGAAATTTAGGTTCTCATGAAGCTGAAGCCAATCCAAGATGTTGTGACCGATGTGGATCAAACACAGAATATAAACTGTTCTGGACTTATTACATGCAGTTAGCACCCTCTGGTGGTAGCTATTGTATAGCAGTGATGTTCTGGACTGATGGACCATTTTATATGCAGATAGCACCCTCTGGTGGTGGTTATCGTGTTAGCAGTTTGTATGCAGCAAAGGTCATTTGACCTTTCTACCTTTCTTCCTGTGTGAGAGGTCATTTGACCTCTCTACCTTTCTTCCTGTGTGACTCAGGAAGCAGAATCCCAGGAAATAGAATTCCAGGAAGAACCTGACTTGAGTAATGGAGAATCTGCCATGAGGGGTTCCATCCTCAATCCAATATAATCTGATTTCATATGTTAGGCCAAGCGCAATATCTTTTCACAAATTTGTTCAAGTAAAGCTTCAAAACAGCAAACGGCTTCACGAGGAATTACTTTGAATAAGTGTTTAACTTGCTGGATAACTAGATAGGAGCACGTCTAGCGCGGCCAGTACATAAACCATGACCACGTTCCCACAATACCTTAAGAAATTTGACAAAGACCATTTCACAAATAATCAGGACATCAGATTCTTATTTCCTTTAGATCAGTTGGAACAGAGAACAAGGATGCATTCCCAAATAAATTGCCAGAGATCAGATGAGTACAGCTTTGAACTCCTGCTGATTCAGATTCATGTCAACGTGGTTGGACTCAGCCACCACACCTGAAACAAGAAGCACAGCAAATAAATAAAACATTTAAAACTCAGGTACTGTCGTCCTGCAATAATTGTTGGTCAGAGCTGCCATTATGATGGGAAACTAATTTTGAGCCAAAGAAAATAGTGATGCCCACATGCAGGTGGACATCGTGGCATGGCTATTCTGATCTGCATTACATTAATTCTGGCAGTAATCCATTTATTTTAAAGAAGTTCCTGTCAACACTAAAATAATGGCAATCAAAACAATCCAGCCGAGTGTCTTCCTTAGCTCAGATACTGTCAAAACTGAGATGAGAAATGACAGTACATACATTGAAGAGCATCGTGTACTTTTGCACATGCTTGGCACACTAATAAGGTAACATCTGAGCCAAAACTAATCTTAACTCTGCTGTATTTGATGTGGTGAAAGGTGCAACTTTGAGTTTTCAATTTAGGGCACAACTCTTCCCTTTGTCACTTTGCCCCTATTTGTAGATTTGAGAAAAAGTAAGATTGTATTATTGCAAAAGCTATTTTATATGGTTACAAAAAAGAAATGAAACCCATTTCTGAAAATGGCTTCAACCCTTCTGTGGCACAGACATATGTTCCATAATTAAAATAGTTTTTTAATGAGGCCAGTGAGCTGAAGTCAGAAGTTCTACATCAATTCTCTGGATATTTGGTTCCCAGGACGGCTTATTTCCAGACAATTTAAAAAAAAATTCATTCATGGGATGTGGGCATCGCTGACAAAGCCATCATTTATTGCCCATCCCTAATTGCCCTTGAGAAGGTGGTGGTGAGCCGTCTTCTTGAACCGCTGCAGTCCGTGTGGTGAAGGTACTCCCACAGTGCTGTTAGGGAGGGAGTTCCAGGATTTTGACCCAGCAACGATGAAGGATTGGCGATATACTTCTAAGTCAGGATGGTGTGTGACTTGGAGGGGAACTTGGAGGTGGTGGTGTTC
This sequence comes from Somniosus microcephalus, assembly GCF_052327205.1. Taxonomy (NCBI): domain Eukaryota; kingdom Metazoa; phylum Chordata; class Chondrichthyes; order Squaliformes; family Somniosidae; genus Somniosus; species Somniosus microcephalus. The sequence goes on along the minus strand of NC_141012.1, from coordinate 34,775,779 downwards.
TCATGCGTTTGATGCCCTTGTCCTTCTAGCTGGTAGAGGTCACAGGTTTGGGAGGAGCTGCCAAGAACGAATATAACAAAAAAAAATCTGCAATATCTGTTACGCCTGTCGGTGTCACTGTGATAGGGGTTTCCAATATTAAGTGTTCTGCTTGTGAGCTAATGTTGTGACAGCCTCCCTTATATAATTTAACTAATATTTTTGAATAGAACAACCACGTATCTCGTACTGAGATGAGGTCCCACCCTCACAGAGGTAGTTTCCCCCCATCCTTCCCTTGTCCCATTTCCTCATCCCCCTGCTGATTCTCTTCTCTCCCTCGTCCTCCGCTCTCTATTTTCTCCCCTTCTCCCCTACTCCCCCCTCATCTCCAACTTCTCCATCCCTCCCCTCCGCTTCTCTTGTTTCCCCCTCAACTGTGATGCTTCAGTTGTACAGAGACTTGGTCAGATCCCATTTGGAGTACTGAATTTAGTTTTGGGTACCGAAGCTCAGGAAAGATAGACTGACCTTGGAAAGGATGCCACACACATTTACCAGAATGATCCCAGGGTTTATCGGGTTAAATTATGAGCACAGGCTGCATAAACCTTGAGTTTAGAAGGTTGAGAAGTGATCTAATTGAGTTGTTTAGAATGATAGAAGGATAAGCCAGGGTAGATACAGAGAAACTATTTCCTCTGGGCGAATCCAGAACAAGGGGGCACAATCTTCAATTTAGAGCCAGGCCATTCAGGAGTGAAATCAGGAAGCACTTTTTTCACAAAGAGTAGTGGAAATTGGGAACTTGCTCTCCCAAAAGGCCGTGGATGCTGGCCAATTGAAATTTTCAAGAATGTGATCGATAGATTTTGTTAAGTAAAAGGTATCAAGGGACATGGATCAAAGGTGGGTAACTGGAGTTGAGGTACAGATGAGCCATAAATTAATAGAATGGCAGAACAGGCCAGAGGGGCTGAATGGCCTACTTCTGTTCCAATTTTCTTATGTTCCCCTTTTCTGCTTTTTTTTCTCTTTCTCCTCCCCACCTCCTTCAATTTTCCCTTCCTCCTTCAGTCTTCTCCCCTTTGCTCTCTCTTCCATCTCTCCTCCCCCCTCTTTTTTCTGCTGCCCTTTCTTTCCATCCCCCTCTTTCTTCCCCTCCCCACACCTTTCTTTTCCTCACCCTTTCTTCCCTTCCCCCTCTTTATTTCTCTCACCTCCTCTTCCTTCCCCTCCCCTTCTCCTTCTCCTTCCAACTTCCTCTCCACTTCTTCTCCTCCACTTCTTCCCCCACCCCTTTCTCCACCTTAGCCAAATTATCCTCTGCCCTCTAACCCTGCTTGAGCTGCAGACAGCACTTGCTTTCAGGAAGGACAGGCAAAAAGGAAAAGGAGGTGGGGTAGCGTTGCTGATTAAAGAGATTAACACAATAGTAAGGAAGGATATTAGCTCAGACTATGTGGAATCTGTATGGGTAGAGATGCGAAATACCAAGGGGCAGAAAACGTTAGCGGGAGTTGTATACAGACTCCCAAACAGTAGTGGTGAGGTTGGGGATAGCATTAAACAGGAAATTAGAGACGCATGCAATAAGGGCACAGCAGTTATCATGGGTGACTTTAATCTGCATATAGATTGGGCTAACCAAATTAGTAACAATACTGTGGAGGAGGAATTCCTAGAGTGTATAGGGGATGGTTTCCTGGACCAATAGGTCGAGGAACCAACTAGAGATCAGGCCATCTTAGACTGGGTATTATGTAATGAGAAAGGAATAATTAGCAATCTTGATGTGCGAGGTCCCTTGGGGAAAAGCAATCATAATATGATAGAATTCTTCATTAAGATGGAGAGTGACGTAATTGACTCAGACTAGGGTCCTGAATTTAAATAAAGGAAACTATGATGGTATGAGGCGTGAGTTGGCTAGGATGGATTGGGGAACGTTACTTAAAGGGTTGACAGTGGATAGGCAATGGCAAACATTTAAAGATCACATGGATGAACTACTAAATTTGTTCATCCCTGTCTGGCATAAAAATAAAACAGAAAAGGTGGCTCAACTGTGGCTAACAAGGGAAATTAGGGATAGCATAAGATCCAAGGAGAGGACATATAAATTGGCCAGAAAAAGCAGCAAACCTGAGGATTGGGAGCAGTTTAGGATTCAGCAAAGGAGGACAAAGGGATTAATTAAGAGGGGGAAAATAGAGTATGAGAGGGAACATAAAAACTGACTGTAAAAGCTTCTATAGATATGTGAAGAGAAAAAGATTAGTGAAGTCAAGCGTAGGTCCCTTGCAGTCAGAATCAGGGGAATTTATAATGGGGAACAAAGAAATGGTTGAACAATTAAATACATACTTTGGTCCTGTCTTCACAAAGGAGGACACAAATAACATTCCAGAGAGGTCGGAGAACATAGGGTCTAATGAGAGGGAGTCAATATGAATGAAATCAGTAATTGTAGGGAAATGGTGTTAGGGAAATTGATGGGATTGAAGGCCGATAATTCCCCAGGGCCTGATAATCTAATCCCAGGGTACTTAAGGAAGTGGTCCTAGAAATAGTAGATGCATTGCTGGTCATCTTCCAAAATTCTATAGACTCTGGAACAGTACCCATGGATTGGAGGGTAGCTAATGTAACCCCACTATTTAAAAAAGGTGGCAGAGAGAAAACGGGGAATTATAGACTGGTTAGCCTGACATCGGTAGTGGGGAAAATGCTAGAGTCCATTATAAAAGATGTAATAGCAGAGCACTTGGAAAACAGTGACAGGATCAGACAAAGTCAACATGGATTTACAAAAGGTAAATCATACTTGACAAATCTACTGGAATTTTTTGAGGATGTAACTGGTAGAATTGATAAGGGAGAACCAGTGGATGTGGTGTATTTGGGCTTTCAGAAGGCTTTCGACAAGGTCCCGCATAAGAGATTAGCACGCAAAGTTAAAGCACATGGGATTCGAGGTAAGGTACTGACTTGGATAGAGAACTGGTTGGCAGACAGGAAGCAAAGAGTTGGAATAAACAGGTATTTCCGAGTGGCAGGCAGTGACTAGTAGGGTTCCGCAGGGATCAGTGCTAGGATCCCAGCTATTCACAATATATATCAATGATTTAGACAAGGGAACTAGATGTAATATTTCCAAGTTTGCAGATGACACAAAGCTGGGTGGGTGAGTGTGCTGTGAGGAGGATGCAGAGAAACTCCAGTATGATTTGAACAGGTTGGATGAGTGGGCAAATGCATGGCAGATGCAGTATAATGTGGATAAATGTGAGGTTATCCACTTTGGTGGCAAAAACAGGAAGGCAGAATATTATCTGAACGGCAATAGATTGGGAAAAGGGGAGGTACAACGAGACCTGGGTGTCCTTGTGCACCAATCGCTGAAGGTAAGCATGCAGGTGTAGCAGGCGGTTAAGAAGGCAAATGGTCTTCATAGCAAGAGGATTTGAGTACAGGAGCAGGGATGTCTTGCTGCAGTTGTACAGGGCCTTGGTGAGACCACACCTTGAGTATTGTGTGCAGTTTTGTTCACTTTATCTGAGGAAGGATGTTCTTGTCATGGAGGGAGTGCAGCAAAGATTCACCAGACTGACAGCTGGGATGGCAGGGATGGCTTATGAAGAGAGATTGGGTCGATTAGGCTTATATTTGCTAGAGTTTAGAAGAATGAGAGGGGATCTCATTGAAACTTATAAAATTCTAACAGGACTAGACAGACTAGATGCAGGAAGGATGTTCCCGATGGCGGGTGAGTCCATAACCAGGGGTCACAGTCTAAGGATAAGGGGCAAGCCACTTAGGACTGAGATGAGGAGTAATTTCTTCACCCAGAAAGTGGTGAACCTGTGGAATTCTATACCACAGAACGCAGTTTGAGCCAAATCATTAAATATATTCAAGAAGGAGTTAGTTATAGTTCTTAAGGCTAAAGGGATCAAGGGATATGGGGAGAAAGCAGGGACAGGGTACTGAATTTGGATGATCAGCCATGATCTCATTGAATGGCGGAGCAGGCTTGAAGGGCCGGATGGCCTATTCCTGCTCCTATCTTCTATGTTTCTATGTTTCTATGGTCCTGACTACCTGTGTAAAATGCAATGAGAGATTGGCTAGTGGTAATGTAATAGCAGCCTAGGAGGTTCAATTTGCTCTGTGGGTGCACTGTTTCTGATAAAATCTTAAATGTATGTTAAGTTAATTCTGGAACAGCACCTGCTGCTCCTGTCTGCTAAGTGTTACTTCATATGTGAGATGGTTTTGATTTTCACAGATGTGAACAATTGAGCGTGTGGATAGTAAAATTGTCAGCCATGACCATTGGCTTAAATAATGTACACTGAAAATGACTTCACTACAAATAACCTAAGCAATAATTAAATCAGTGCATTTAACATTTTACATTTCAATACAAAATTGGCAACAATCTCAACATTTATATTATTATCAAAGGCCAGTTGATTGATACAAGCTTCATCATTATCTAGACATCCCGCAGAGGGAAGTTGTTGGGTAAATAGTAACCATTCTTCTTTGTACCTGCCACTCATACCTCTGAGATATTTGAAATCAGGCCTTTTGTTTTGCAATGTAATCGTCAATTCAAATTTTATGGATGAATTTCACTTTTTCCATCCTCCTAACTGTTTGGCAGTAACATCCAACACTGTTCAATCTCAGACTTTTCTCTTCTCTGAGTGTTTTTTCATTCTGAATTCACATGATACTGTTCTCCAAATATATTGCATATAAATTTATCCACTGTGTGCGTTGAATATTCTGGCAATGCACAGAACAAGGGATTGATTGTTACACCAGAATAAAATAGGTTGAAGCAATCTGCGAGAGGACTATTTCTGATTTTTATGGCAGTCATTTGAAAATGATTGAAACGTGGAATAACTGCCACTTTTCATTTATTCAGAAAACGGTGTCACAAATGGCCTGCTGTTCAGTGACTGATACGTTTGTAATGTAGTTTTTTTCATGGATTTATACGATGGAAGCCGCGCTTTATCTTATAAAATGCTAAAAAGGGAAATACTTCAAAATATCCACATCTGAAAATATAATTTAGGGCGGAAACAAAAATGTTAATATCAGTGAGATAACAAAACTGTCAGCACTTGCTTAAAGCTATAGTACGTCTTTTGAATGGTTTCCATGGTCGGTATAGTGGTAATTTACTGACTTTATACTCCCAGAAGGATTCACACATTTTGAACATTTGGGCATACTCTGCACATGATTTTTTTTGACCTTTAGATTAATGGTCAAAAAATCATGTTCCTCAAATTCCACTATGCACTTCCAGCAGGCAAGGCTGTCGATTAGGAATGCAAAGTTAGAAAATGAACCCTGTGTCTCTTGGCTTTTTTTCTTTAATTTAATTTCAAACTATTATAAATAGATTCAGTGCAGTAATACCCATAAAGCAGGAATTTACATATATTTAGAATTAAATCAGATTACATTGTTGTACATTCTGTTCATGCAGTGCTTGCAAGGTCATACAATTATATCGCACATTGAAACATAATAGTAAGTTCATACATTGCATTTGGGGGGGTCAGGGTTACTGTTTGACTGTTGGCTTTTAGAGAACAATCAGGAGAAATTCTTTGGATGGAAGTCAAGACCTCTTGTGGAAGTGGTCATATTGGTTTAAAAGGCAGAGGTCTCATCATATAGGTCTCCAGGAAAGGGATCTAAATTGTAAAGCCCAAACACAACCCATTCAAATTGGCATTCATCCCAAGTGTGTTTTGTCCCCATGTATTGTGGGGAGAGCTCTGCTTTCTGTATGTATCTTCTTGCTGTCTCAAGTGAGTTACTGTGTACAGTTCTAGTCACCACATTACACAAAAGATATACTACATACAGTTCTGGTCACCACATTACAGAAAGGATGTGATTGCACTAGAGAGGATACAGAGGAGATTTACGAGGATGTTGCCAGAACTGGTGAATTTTAGCTATGAGGACAGATTGGATAGATTGGGATTGTTTTCTTTGGAACAGAGGAGGCTGCGGGGAGACTTAATTTATATGGGGCCTAAATATAGTGGATAGGAAGGATCGATTTCCCTTAGCAGAGAGGTCATTAACCAGGGGGCATAGATTTAAAGTAACTGGTACAAGGATTAGAGGGGAGTTGAGGAGAACTTTTTTCACCCAGAGGGTGGTGGGGGTCTGGAACTCATTGCCTGAATGGGTGGTAGAGGCAGAAACCCTCATCACATTTAAAAAGTACCTGGATATGCACTGGAAGTGCTGTAACCTACAGGGTTATGGACCAAGAGCTGGAAAGTAGGATTAGGGGGGATGGCTCTTTTTCATCCGGCGCAGACACGATGGACCAAATTACCTCCTTCTGTGCCATAAATTTCTATGATACACAATCTATCAATTTTCATTTTAGTGGGTATCTAGCATAGTTATGTCCAGCAGTTACATCGAATTACATAGAAATTACAGCACAGAAACAGGTAATTCAGCCCAACTGGTCTATGCTGGTGTTTATGCTCCACACCAATCTCCTCCCTCCCTACTTCATTGCACCCTATCAGCATAACCTTCTATTGTAGGAATGGTCAAATTCCTATCTAGAGATTGAGTTTGACGCAGGCAATCAATCAAAAAGGTTTTTAATGTCAAACTAACGAGTTTAAACAGATTGATGCAAGAGAACTATGAATACAGGTCTTAACAGGTCGGAGGCTCCACGAGGACTGCCTGGGCGGTCCCGTGGATGGCGTCATGACATCATCACATTTTTCCCGCGTTTGGGTGATCACGTGATTAGCGGCATGACGTCATCACGTTTGCCCGCGCTCTTAAAGGGACCGCGCACTGTACATGCAAACAGTATATACAATGGTACAGATTTAGTCTGTAGCTAACACATCGTTAAAGGGAATTATGTACAGTGTTCAGAGTCCCTCAGTGGCTCTGCCACACTATTTCTTTTTCCCTCATGTGCTTATCTATCTTCCCCTTAAATGTATCTATGCTATTCACCTCAACTGCTCCCTGTGGTAGCAAGTTCCACATTCATAGAAACATAGAAGATAGGAGCAGGAGTAGGCCATTCGGCCCCTCGAGCCTGCTCCACCATTCAACGAGATCATGGCTGATCATCCAAATTCAGTACCCTGTCCCTGCCTTCTCTCCATATCCCTTGATCCCTTTAGCCTTAAGAAATATATCCAACTCCTTCTTGAATATATTTAATGAATTGGCCTCTACGGCCTTCTTTGGTGGAGAATTCCACAGGTTCACCACTCTCTGGGTGAAGAAATTCCTCCTCATCCTTGTCCTAAATGGCTTACCCCTTATCCTTAGACTGTGACCCCTGGTTTTGGACTCCCCCGCCATCAGGAACATCCTTCCTGCATCTAGTCTGTCTAGTCCTGTTCGAATTTTATAAGTTTCAATGAGATCCCCTCTCATTCTTCTAAACTCCAGCGAGTATAAGCCCAATCGACCCAATCTCTCCTCATACGTCATTCCTACCATCCCAGGTATCAGCCTGGTGAATCTTCGCTGCACTCCCTCCATGGCAAGAACATCCTTCCTCAGATAAGGCGACCAAAACTGCACACAATACTCAAGATGCGGTCTCACCAAGGCCCTGTACAACTGCAGCAAGACATCCTTGTTCCTGTACTCGAACCCTCTCGCTACGAAGGCCAACATACCATTTGCTTTCTTAACCGCCTGCTGCACCTGCATGCTTACCACTCTCTGGGTAAAGAAGTTTCTCCTAAATTCCTTATTGGATTTATTAGTGACTATCTTATGACCCTTAGTTTTGAACTCCCCCACAAGTGGAAACATCTTCCCTGCATCTTCTCTTTCAAACCCCTTCATAATTTTAAAGATTTATATTAGGTCACCCCTCAGCCTTCTCTTTTCTAGAGAAAAGAGCCCCAGCCTGTTGACCAATGTTTTTGTTGTGCACAGGAATGGCTTCAAGCTACAAAGAAATGTGGGAAAAGTACAAATCCTCTAAATTTATAGCTAAATTAAAGACAGATGTGGTCTTGGACAGCAGCTTAACTGTACTGTGCCACAATTTAGTGACTATTATTTCTCATATGGGAGGGGAGGCAAACAGAAATAAATTCTCTTTGAATGCATTTACAATGGTGTTACACAGAGTGGACTCAATTGTGCAACCATCTTGCGTTGTGGAAATCAGTCGCCTCCCCACACGAAAAGGGAAGGAAAATTCAAATGTAAAGTCACCTTTTGGGTCTCTCTTGTGCGTATTAATCAGTTCGTTATGGAAGGTTACTGACAGAGGTTTGGGAATGGATTGTCTGCCACTTATACTCACCACCCCCACTATCCACCGCACCCACTCCCAATTTCTTGAGCCAAGGGTGGTACTTTGCACAGGAAGTCCAAAAGGAGGGGAGGAACAGGAAATAATAAACACCTCCTTGTGTGCAAACGCACCACGATTACAGATAATCAGCCAGGAGAGTGCTTGATGTGGTGACGTCCACCAGTGTTGATTGTGGCTGATTATTTCACATGTAATAAAAGGGCAACACGCTAAGGTACCATCAATCAACAGCTTCACCTCTCCGAGTGATCACTTTATGTGTCATTAAAAATAGTTCCTGGTCCTATTCATCAAAAAGTGTTTTAGATAAAACTAGTAATGAAAGAAGATCATGTACATAATAAGTCCAACAATAAATCAAAACTTATTTCATTCATACTAAAATAAAGGCTGTATTGCTGCTGTCACACTGAGGTATGATTGATGTAACTTAATGGTGAGGTTCAAATTGCTCCCGATATCCTGAGAGTGCACTTGAAGCAGTTCATAAGGCATCATCTGAACCTAGATGTTAAATTACAAGCTGAATTCACTTGGAAACCTTTGTTGTTTTTTTAATATATATATATATATATATAATCATTCTGAATATTAATAATGTGTTCATGGCTACGCTGTGGAGACAGTGCTCTGGAGAGTGAGTGCCTGAGAAATCCAAACGTCATTACTGCAGAATAATTGTGTTAATATGATTCACAGATAGAATAATTAGAGCAATATTTTGCAGTCATAATGAAAAATTACAGGGGAATTATGTGCCTACTATAATATACACAGACTACATGGATGATCAGATTGTGATGGTGTTTGTAATTAAAACAACTAAGGGCACAGTTAGTTTGTCCGCTGTTGTTTCATTTCTGGGACCAGGGTTTGAATCCAGCCCAGATTCATGAGATGAAAATCTCTTGGTGGCAGCTCCAACAGACTTTAATGAAATGAGGTTAGGCATTTGTAGTACAGTCCAGATGGGCGTGAGTTTCTACCAGAAAACTGTTCTTAATTCAACATTAATTAGCAGTTTCCCTCAGTTACAAGGGTGGCTGATGTTGATAATGGCGATGATACATTGCTGCAGTGGCGGAAGAATTTGGATGATGGATTGAGAAACATCTGAGAATGTCTTCTCCTGCTAGCACCTGTGTAGATTAGTAGCAAAGGGACAGAAAATCAGTAAACCTGTGATTGCAGTGTTTATTTTAACACGCCATTCCGATTATTTAACACTAGCTGGGGGGGGGCCGGCGTTGCCAGGGCAGTTTAGAGGGCCGCGCGGCTGACGGCCAGCCGCTGCCGCTCCCCCACTCTGTGTCTTGGGCCGCGCGGTTGATGGTCGGCTGCTGCTGCTCCCCCGCTCTGTGTCTCAGGCCGAGCAGTTGTGAGGCCCGGCCCGAGTGACCCCAACTCACCTCCCGCTCCAGCGGGCCGACGCAGCTGCCCCGCTCGCTGTTGAGGAAAAGCAGGGGAAAAAATGGCAGCGACGTTTCGGGAGGCTGCAGGATTAGGTCCCGCCCATGATGCACCGATTGGTCAACCATCAGGTCACTGAATTGTAGGATTGGTCAACCGCTAATGAGCGGATTTTTGAAAGTTTTTTGTATACTGTCCGAACAATTTTTGTCTGAACAAAAAGTAAATATGCCTATGACACTTCCCTGATCATCAGCTTTCTTTTGATATAACATATGTGTAGGTATGCTCTATAACTTTTGAGTGTGTAGCGGACAGACAGACATACAGACAGGCATACAGACAGACAGACAGACAGACAAACCAACTGCTTTTTATATATATAGATTAACGTAGTGCCATTGGCCCTGATTTTTTGCTGGGGCGGGATTTCGGAGCGGGGGGAGAACGAGTTATGGTCAGGAACCTGGAAGTTTAGATTTCCCCGAGTGGCATGGAGTTTGTGTGTGATTTTTTTTGAACAGATTCCCCACCTGGAAGCCAGTCTGTTGGGTGGGGAATGCTCCAGAAATGGCCACAGTCTAGGAGCAGGTAGGTTTAGTGGTTGTTGCGGGGAGAGATCGGAGGGGGATCGGAAATCAGGGACAGAGATTTGGGGGGTGGGGGGTTGGGGGGTGAGTCGGAGATGGGGGTGAGGTCTGGGAGAGATTGGAGGGGGGTCAAAGATGGGGGGATTCGGTGATAAAGGTGGGTGTCAGTGATCGGGGGGCTGTCTGTTGGAGATCATGGAGGTTGGGGGTTGCTTGCTGGGCCAGGAGGAAACTTCCTGCTCCTCCTGGCCCACAAGCAGTGCTGTAAAGCAGTGCGATGACGAAGTCCAACACCGCCTTCAGTGTGCCAGTGCAGCCTTCGGTCGCCTGAGGAAGAGAGTGGCCTAGAAATTGGGTTTTGGCGCAGCGACGGCTTTAGCGCCGGAAGTTAGTGCCGGAGCTAAGTCGCGCTGGGCGGGCCAAAAATTCACTACTTCTGCGCCCAAACGGCTGCCGGCGCTGCTGAAAGCTGTTAGCGCCTGAAAACTGGCGCTATGCGCTGAATTTTGGCGCTATTCCGGCGCTGCGGCGCCCGCTGCGGTGCGGCAGGTTCGGGAAGTGCAGGCCTCCTCCTTCCCTTAAGGAGGAGCTGCCTGCACCCGGCCGCGGCCCGCGATAATCTTTTTAAAAATGAGCCCGGCACCTCGGACAAGTGCCGGGCTTGCTTCTGTTCCGGGGGGGGGGCGGGGGGAAGTCCGGGGAGGGAGCTGCGGCCAGGCGGGCGGCGGGAAAGCGGCCGGCCGCCGCGGGGCCTTTAATGCGCCGGCGCAACGTTCTGTAAGGCACCTCTGCCAGAACGTTGCTTGCGGCTGCCACGGGCGAGGCGGCCGCAACTCAATTTCCGAGTTCGGGCGGGTTACCATGGCAACCGGGACGCTGCGCACACCGATGACGTCATCGGTGCCGGCGCAGCGCTACCGGCCTAACGCCGATTTAGGGCCCCTGTCAATTTCAAAACTGGCCATAACTTCGCCGCTAGGCCCTCTAGCGCCTCAAAAGCGGCGCTAAGGCCAGTGAATTTCTAGGCCAGTGTTTGAAGACCAGGACCTCAAACCTGCCACGAAGCTCATGGTCTACAGAGCAGCAGTGATACCCCCCCCCTGCTGTATGCCTCAGAGACATGGACTGGACTGTCCTCCCTACGTATATATGTCTGTACGCAGTTAGACAGACAGCCAAACTCCTTTCAATAATGACATGGGAGTCAGGAAGTAGCGTCCAAGCTCCGGTGTTTAATAATGCCACACTTGCATGAGGTCAATGAAACAATACAAATCAGTTGCATTGGGTTGGAGTAAAACTGAGAAAAACAAAAGAAAGAAATGCACCTTGTTATATACATGAGATATAACTAACATCTAAACATGGATATGTAATGAAACCATTCAACTCACAGGCAATGCTTTCGAAGGCGTAACAATGTAGGATTACAGTGGATTAACTTGCAGCACGCTCCATGCTGCTGTGACCTCTTTGATTGCTATCACTATACTACTTCCTGTTGAGTGACCCTACTGGCCATTTCCCTTTACTGCCACCTACTGGCGGCAATGAAACAAAACTCCTGCAATTATAAGGCAGAACACTCCCCGCCTGGCGTCTATTAGATGCCACTACTTATAAAACATACAGAACTGTGGAATCAATAACACTCAGTCCTCCTTAGGTAAGAGGAGTACGACCTCTGAGATGGGTCTGAAGAACTTTTGACCGTCCCTTGAACAGTGGCCTTCACATCTAGTTCTGGGCTGATGAGCTTGAATGATTCTTGTGCCGTATGGTCAGCTTGGTCAGGTTTGTGTAAGAAAGCTGGCCTGGTAAACCACATTGTACTGGAGAGCTGGGAGGCAGGCACTGACCTGGTGGCGAGGTCAGCTGGATTCAGCTCTGTGGGCACATAGTGCCACTTGTCGGGGCATGTTGATTGTCTTATTCACTGAACTCTGTTGTGTACATATATGAAGAACCTCTTTGACTCATTGGAGATGTAACCGAGCACAACTTTGCTGTCACAGTAGAATTTCACTGCATCAAGCTTGAAATCTATCTCATCCAGGATGAGATCTGCCATCTCCACCGCTAATACTGCAGCGTATAACTCCAGGCGTGGTATGTTGGGCTCTGGCCGGGGCGTCAACTTCGCCTTTCCCAGGACAAATCCCACGTTGCTTTGGCCCTCATCATCCAGGGATCTCAGGTAGGCTACCGCGCCGATAGCTTTCTCGGACGCATCTGAGAATGCACACAACTCGGTGCGTTTGGATTTGGAGAGTGTGTCTGGTGAGTAGGTGCGTGGGATATGAAGATTTTTTTGATTTTTGAGAGAATTTCTCCATGTCTCCCATTCTGTTAACCTGCCTTCGGGGAGTGGAGAGTCCCAGTCGCTCGTGTCTGTGCAGAGTTCTCGTAGTAGGGCTCTTCCCTAAATAGTCACGGGCGCCACCATGCCGAGAGGGTCAAAGAGTGAGTTGACCGTTGACAGCACTCCACGGCGTGTAAATGGCTTGTCACCTACAGACACTGCAAAGGTGAAGGTGTCAGATTCAATTTCCCAACGTAAACCAAGGCTTAGCTGGGCTGGCATGGTTTCGTCGCTGAGGTCTAAGGCCTAGAAATTCAGTGGGCTGCGCCACCAGTTAGCGCCCAAAGAGGGCACTCAGTGGCTTTAGCGCCACTGGCCACACCTCCCGTGATATTTAGCGGGGCGCTAATGGCGGCGTTAGCCTGTAGCGCTGCGCCGCCACCGATGACGTCATCGGTGTGTGCAGCGCCCCGCTCCCGCCCCGATCACCATATTTGGTCGCGCCCGCCTCTTTAACGCCAGTCGCAAATCGCGACCGGTTCACAGGGCCTACCTGTGGCGGTAGTGGCGCAAGTTAAGGTGGAGGTGCGGGCGGCCGCTTTTTCGGCGGCCGCCTGCCAGCACCTCCGTCCCCGGCCTCCTAAACCCCCCCCTCGCGGCATTGCCGGCTGTTTCCCGAGAGCCCGGCACTTCTCCTTGGTGCCGGGCTCATTTGCCGGCACTCGCGAGCGGGGATCGCGCTGTTGCAGGCACCTCCCCCTTAACAGTGGGAGGAAGGCCTGCAGTACCGCAGCATGCCGTGCCGCAGCATGTGGTGCTGTGGCCCTTAGCGCGCCGATATTCAGGGTGAGCGCCCCAAGCGGGGCGCGGGGTGCCTCGAGTAGCGGCCTGCTTCCGTTTGGGGCGCAGAAACTGAATATCGGGATGGCGCAAGTGGCTCCGCTCGCAGCGGTAATTCCGGCGCCCAGGCGAGCTTGGCGCCCCAAACGGCGCCCAACTGAATTTCTAGGCCTAAGTCTTTAATGCCCTTGGCGAGATCCTCAGCTGGAAAGCCCTTCATCACTGCTACACTGTTTGAGGCAATTTTGTGCAGCCTCAGGTTGGACTGTGCTAATGAAGCTTGAGTTCGCTTCAGCAGGTTGATGGCTTCTGCTTCTGAAGGTAAGGATATGAGGCCGTCATCAACATAAAAATGTCTCTCCACAAACTGTCTTGTGTCTGTTCCATGCTCGTGTTCTCCCTCTTTGGCTGCACTTCTGAGCCCATAGATGGAGACTGCAGGGGAGGGGCTGTTACCAAAAACGTGGACCTGCATCCTGTATTCAGTGATGTCCTTTGACATGTTGTTGTCGCGATACCAGAAGAACCTTAGATAGTTCCTATGGTCCTCTCTCACCACAAAGCAATAGAACATCTGTTGGATGTCTGCGGTTACTGCTACGAGCTCTTTCCTAAAGCGAATCAGCATGCCAAGGAGGGTGTTGTTTAGGTCTGGACCCATGAGCAGAACGTTGTTGAGTGAGATGCCACAGTGCTGAGCGCTGGAGTCGAAAACTACTCTTATTTGACTAGGTTTCTGGGGGTGATAAACTCCAAAAATCGGGAGATACCAGCACTCTTCTCCTTCTTTGAGTGGAGGTGCTAATTCAGCATGGTTACTCTCGAAAACCTTTTCCACGAAGGCAGTGAACTGTTCCTTCATTTCGGGCTTTCTATCTAATGTGCGCCGCAGTGATGCGAGGCGTGACAGTGCCTGATCGCGATTGTTAGGCAGAAGAAGCCGGGGTACCTTGAAGGGGAGAGGCGCAACCCAGCTGTTCGCCTCTTCTTTCTGAAATTCTTTCTCCATAATATTGGGTTGATGCCACGAGCAGTATCTAAATAGGGGAGCCCAGGTAAGTATCCGTCTGTTTTGGCTGCCAGTAACTCCATTAAAAGGTCTCCAAATTCTCTAAGCTTAAGGTAGTCTCTGTTACCTATTTTAGGAACATTTTCCAGCTTACTGAAGAGGGCTTTCTCTAACACCTCAGGAGCACAGTAACACTCCCTGAGTCTTGCCCAAACCATTCTAAGGGCTGTGCTTGGGTCATTTGTGTACACAAACCGGATCCTACAGGCATGTTCTGACGATTCTTTGCCCAGCCATGATGACAATAAATCCAACTCCTCACTAGCGCTCAGGCTCAAGCCGCCAGTGGCATTAAGGAAGGATGACTGCCATGCTCTAAAACTCTCTGGCTTGTCATCAAATTTTGTGAGACCTGTGATTGCACGTTCTCTACGTGCCAAATATTGGGCAATGCCTGTCATATTAGGAGTCTGTGCATGGGTTGCCAGAGTATGATCGCATCGGAAGGGCTGCGATTGGATGGGAGACTGCCATGCCGGGTGACCTATTCTAGCCTTTGAAAAGGGTTCTTTTTTGATGTGTGGAATTTTGGCATGAGTACCTTCCAAGTGGCTGGGAGCAGCGGATTGAGGCACAGGCTTCTTCGGGAGCGCTGCAAACTCTCCTTCGTGTGACCAGTCATCAATAACAAGGAAGGGGTCGTCATCAGTGTAGCGTGAATGATTCACCTGAGTGACCTCATGTTGGGCTGGTGATGGCGATTCTGTGTTCTCGTGCAATGGTTCTAAGTTTGGGAAGGAGGAGATGTCTGCGTATCCTAGCCTGCTCCTGGACATAGTTGCTTGTCTGCCTCTCAGTGCTTTGAGGTGATGCAGAACGAGCAATGCTGCGGTGCTCTCCCACCTCTGCTTCTAGTGCTGCTTCCCATATCTCCGCCTCAGCAGTAGCGGCAGCTGCTTCTTTCTCAATGTGTAGTGCCTCCAGCGTGGCGTCCAATGTAGCAGCCTCTGCTTGTAGTCGGACCTACTCTTTCTTCACAGCCAGTTCCTTTTTAGCAAAGGTCACGCGAGCCTGTGCCGCTTTAGCTTTAGCACGTGTTCTAGCTGCTGCTACACTGGCTGTTGATGATCTAGATGAGCGTGTACTTCTTGAGCTGGTCACAGATCTCTGCTCATCTTGGAAGCTCTTGATGTCCATGGCTGCACCATGCTGCACTGCGAATGTTGCTTGCTGCGCCAGCTGATGATGTGCCTTTTTACTGTACTGTCCTCCCTACGTGTATGTGTCTGTACGCAGTTAGACAGCCAGCCAAACTCCTTTCAATAACGACATAGGAGTCAGGATGTAGCATCCAAGCTCCGGTGTTTAATAATGCCACACTTGCATGAGGTCAATGAAACAATACAAATCAGTTGCATTGGGTTGGAGTAAAAAGGCAATGCTTTCGAAGGCGTACAATGTAGGATTACAGTGGATTAACTTGCAGCACGCTCCAAGCTGCTGTGACCTCTTTGATTGCTATCACTATACTACTTCCTGTTGAGTGACCCTACTGGCCATTTCCCTTTACTGCCACCTACTGGCGGCAACGAGACGAAACTCCTGCAGTTATAAGGCAGAACATGGACCATGTACAGCAGGCACCTCAAAGCACTGGAGAGGTACCACCAATGCTGCTTCCGCAAGATCCTGCAAATCCATTGGGAGGATAGGCGCACCAACGTCAGTGTTCTTGCTCAGGCCAACATCCCCAGCAATACAGCTTTGACCACACTTGATCAGCTCCGATGGATGGGACACATTGTCCGCATGCCCGATACGAGACTCCCAAAACAAGCGCTCTACTCGGAGCTCCGGCATGGCAAGAGAGCCCCAGGTGGGCAGAGGAAATGCTTCAAGGACACCCTCAAAGCCTCCTTCAAAAAGTGTAACATCCCCACCGACACCTGGGAATCCCTGGCCCAAGACCGCACAAAGTGGAGGAGATGCATCCGGGAAGGTGCCGAACACCTCGAGTCTCTTCGCCGGGAGCAAGCGGAAGCCAAGCGCAGGCAGAGCAAGGAGCGCACGTCAAACCAAGCACCCCACCCACCCGCCCCTTCAACCACCGTCTGCCCCACCTGTGACAGAGACTGTAGGTCCCGCATTGGACTCATCAGCCACATGAGAACTCATTTTTAATGTGGAAGCAAGTCATCCTCGGTTCCAAGGGACTGCCTAAGAAGAAGAAATGCACTTACCTTATGGATCTAGCCCTTTTTGCCTCCTTTTACTTGTCGGCTTTCCCAAGGCCAGGAAATCCAGCCAACATGGGTTAAAACTAGAAATCCTATTAAAATGAAGGCATGCAGCCTCCTTAAAAGGTTTTAATGACTGACCTGCCTCCTGAGATCGGATACATTACCCGCCCCTTGTCCTGCCTCTGTTAAAAATTGAAGTGGGAGGGTTCAAGGCGGGTTGGTTTCCTGTTTCAGATATTTAACATTTTAACTTCCCACCCGACCCAAACACACACGTTTTTGGGGTTAAATAAAATGAAGTACCAAAACGCTGCCCGATTGCACTGGTTCATGGAAGATTTTACATTCAGTGATATGCAAATGAGTTTGAGCGGCAATTTGAGTTAAAAAAACACTTCTTAAAACTAGCACAATTTTGAGCCCAAAAAAATTGCACCCGAATCGGCGATTGCGCCCAAAGCAGAAACTCTTGGCTCCTATGTCTAGTATATTCACAACAAATCAGTCTGCCATTTTTGGAAATGGAAGCAATCTGTGAAATGTTGTTTACCATGAGTTTAATTGTATAATTTCTCCTCTCACTGACACTTTAATCAGGAACATGTTCTGCCTCTCATTACCCAACCATCTTTGGAGGAGATTTACCATCATGGCATTCAACCAATTCACACACTTTTAATTGTGAACAGCAGATATTTAAAGTGCCAGTGTCATAGTCATAGAGTCATAGAGTTTTACAGCACAGAAAGAGGCCCTTCGGCCCATCGTGTCTGCGCCGCCCATCCATCCCTCAGTGCACTGAAAGTAATGGTGATTTTCAGCAATACAATGAGCCACTTTAGATGTATTAATACAGATTTTTTTTAAATCACAGGACATCCACAATAACTAAAATGTAAACATATAATCTTGGTTGAATAATTTTGATGATCTTAGAGTGCTTCAATCTAAAGTTGAAGAAAGAGCTGAGGGGAGTGTTTTAAATCTCATCATCATAAAGAAACTACTCATGAAATAACACCGGACGGCCAGCTGGTGGCGCCGTCCAAGGAGTATAAATACTCGGGCGTGGGCCCCAGCTTTCCAGGGACATTTTGTAAGACAGGAACTAGTGAAATACAACTAGACCTCCATGTTCTGAAACAAGTTGATTAAAGCCTTGCTTTATACTCAAACCAAGTGTGTAGTGAGTTTTATTACATCAGGGAGTGTCCCTGCTCAAAGTCTGCTGGACAAGTGCTGAGTGGCATTGACAAGACTGCAGCCAGACGACTCAGCATTGCCAAATGAAGGAGGCAGCATGGCTATAAGTGATTTGGAATGGAAATAATGTCGAAAGAACTTAATCAGTGGTTCCTTTTTATTGTGAAAAGATTCTGATATTGCAATTTAATTACCATGGCACTGACTGCATTAACTATCAAAATTACAATCCATTTACTTAAAATCTGACCACTAAACATCTCAAAAGAAATAAAGAGCCCCGTGCGTCCGGCATAGATCAATGAAAATCAGTGCCTCAAGTTATAAGGAACATCTTGGTTTGTACATCGAATGATTTGTTAATTGTACTTTTATGATTGCTAGTGTTTGAAGTATTTTCTCTCCTTCTTGAGCTCTTGCTTATTGCACTTCAAAATCAAAAACTAGACAAATAACCTTGGTTCTGAAAGTGTACAAAATACTGATGACATGCTGTTCACCCTGTAAGGAACTGGGGTTCTGCTCAGTTGGTTTCTCACTGTTGTGTGGCTACCGTTCGCAGCTCGTCATACAGCAGAGCACAAATGTGAACCCATATTGCCCTGCCTGGATGGAGCATGTTCTTGCTCTGTCCCAGCTTCACTGCACCCTTAAAAAAGGTTCAGTTAAATTATGGGAAAAAAGACAAATCAGATAAGCAAACTTCGCTTTTGCAACGTGTTTTTCAAAGTCAGGTTTCTTTTTCCAGTTTTCTCCTCTCATCTAGAACCACTTATTAATATCACTGGGTTACAGTTCCAATAATACCAGAACCCCCTCAAGTACCTTGCCCAAAGGACTATTGTTCATGTGAAATTATGGACCATTATAGTGAACCATTCCAGGCACCCAACAACAACTTGTATTGATCTAGCTCCTTTGACGTAGTCCCAAGGCACCTCATAGGAGCGTAATTAGACAAGCTCTAATATTGTGCACATAAGCAGCCTTTCCCGATGGAAAGTGATCAGGAGCAGAACCCCTCAATTTTAAGCTGGGATCATAACATGGAGATGCAGAGAATCCAGCACCGCCTTGCATTACAGAGTCTGTGAATATTGATAATGCAGCTGTTTCATGCTGCGCTGAGTGTTTCCAGTCAGTAAATTTGAGCCTGCTGTTTTCTTTGTTTCAACAACCTGTCAGTCTGTAATGCTCAATCAACCAACTCCTGAGAAACTGACCATTTTTTTGTGTGGCGAACAAGACTTCAGTAGAAAAGGCTTTCACTCTGTATCAATTTGCCGTGCTCCCTTGCTTGTTAGAGCAATCAAAAACATTTCACCTTCCTGTACTATTCTGCAAGCGATGCCCACATGAAAGAGACCCAATCTGATAAAACACCTAAATCTAGTAATTGAACAGAATATCAATAAAAATGCTGAAATAAACAGGGAATATGATTAATCAGTTATAAATCAATCCTATTATAATACCTTCTTAGTTATCACAACAAACAAATGAGAAAAAGCCATATACTGCAAAAGCCAATTTAAATTTCTTGGACCTTAAAAGTTCATGTGCTATGGAAACTGATATATAATTTTGTAGAGTCAGACTCCAGGTTAAATATTCAATATATTATAATAATAAATATGATGATTTGTTTTCATTTATTATGCTTTTGCATAATTTTCAGTTGTCATTTTGCACAAAAAGAATATATAAAAATTATAATAAAATGCTGTCACGTTAGAGTAAAGCAGTCCTTAACATTTACTTAATCCTTTCATTAACCCAGCTTATGCAGATACTCAACCAAAATGCCTTCGGCATGGTAAACACTTCTAGTTAGGGTTTGTGCTATTTATTTATTATTTCATCTCGAAATGCCTGTCTCTGAATCATCTTTATATGAAGAGCGTTCTTTCCAAGAAGAGTTTATAACTTTAAAATTTATTTTAAATGAATGAAAATGAACCAAAAAAAAAACACGGCCACCTGAAACGTAATGTTGCACACAGGACTTTCAACAAATAGAGGCAGTGAATGCATCAGTTCAGTTTGTTTTCCTCCTAACCTACAATGCGCTATCCCTTCATATTGCCTTAGGAGCATTGTATGAGTCAGTGCAAGTAATAAGTGCTGGGGTTAGAAATTGGGATTTAACTAGCAGCCAAGGAGCAGTGGTTCAGTTTGACATAGTGCAAACTAAATGCAGTTCATCAAGCCAGAGGTAATCTGACGCAACACAATGAATGCACAATTGCTTTCCAGATCCATTCCAATTTCACATGAGAATATTGTTTTGAAATACTCATTCATCTCCCATGGTGTTGCTCACAGTGAGTCAGGGGGGTAATTTTAACCCCAAAAAGGTGTGGGTTGTGGTCGGGTGAGATGTTAAATTTTTTAAAATCTCAAACCCGACCCCAACCCGTCTCCAACTCGTCCACTTCCGGGTTTAACAGAGGCAGGACAGGGGGTGGGCAGCCCAGGAGGTGGGTTGGCCATTTAAATATTATAATGAGGCTGGGAGCCTCACATTTAACCTGCTTTACAGGTTTAACCCTAGACAGCCGGGTTTCCTAAGCCTCGGGAAATCCGGCAGCTCAAGGGAGGTGACGTCAGCTTTCGGGAAAAGGTAACCGCACTTACGGCACTGCTTGTGGGCCAGTAGGAGCAGGAGTGCTTTCCCTGGCTGCCGAAGAAGTGCAGTGACAGGAAACTAGCACTGGGGCTCAGGCACGGAGGAGCGGGGATTACAAAAGGAAGAAAATGAGATGTTGTGGTTGGAGTATGGGAGGGAGCGTGAGAGGGGCTGCAGTCTGGAAGGTCTGGGGACAGGATTTTGGAGGATGGGCTATGAGACGTGGAAGTCAGAGTAATGATGAGTGTGTGAAAGGCAGGATTACTGAGCAGCTACTTGCACTGGTACAAAAGCCCAGGAGCAAAATGTTTTGTTTTTGTATTTTTAAGCCTGCCTTCGCATGTGCTTTATTGTGACAATGTCCACCAAAAACCTGGTAGCCTCTAGTGACCCTCCAGCTAAGGAGGCTGTTCCTTGTAAGTCTACCAAATGGTCACGCTCTCTTTATCATCCTCCTTCATTTCTGTCTCTCTTCCCTCCACTCTGTCCCTGTTTCACTCTTCCCCTTCATTTTTGTCTGTTTCTCTCCCCATGACAGGTCTGGCTGTCCTCCTTTGCTTCTCATTTATTTGCTGTCTTGATTCACCTCTCCTTTCACTTGTTCTTCACTCTTTTCCTTTTTGCTCTTCTCCTTACCTTGTTTCACTCTCCTCTTTTGCCTCATGCTCTCTTTTTGCATCTCATTGGCTGGGAAGCATTGGGAAGAGGAGGGGGAGCAGGTGGATGTCCAGGAAGCACTTGGATTTGACGATAAGGAAACAGGCAGTTTGGGAAACCATGGGCCCGATTTTCCCGGAGCTGTCGGGCGGGGTTTCAGGCGGGCTGAAAATCGCAGAAATAGAGGGTCGCGACCCCCCCGCCTGATTCCCCACCCGATTCCCCGCCCCACCCGACTTTCGCCCCCGTGTTTCAGCGCGACCCGAATCAGTCCCGCCCGCAGCAGGTGGGAATGGTCGGCGGGAGCCTAATCACCAATAATTGGCATGTTTAATCCTATTTTCAGGGTCCCTTGGAATTTTCAGCCTTTCCCCACGTAAAACACGCCTGGTGGGAACACCGCTGATGAAACCTGGCGTGAACAAAGTTGGCTTGCTTGCTTTCAGCTGCAGGTCAATCAGGACTGAAGAGATTAAATCAGCCAGCATTTGTAGGCTGCAGGACCTTGTTGCTGAAGGCTTGGGGCAACTTGTTGAAGGCTTAGGCACAGCTGTGGAAGGTTGGAGCCTCACACACTTCTCTAGTGTGAGCTCCTGGGAAGCACCTCTCGGCACCCTCACTCAGCACTTCCTCAACGGAGGCATCTACCAGAAGTATGGGAGGCCTTTTTCCCCTTCCCTTCATGCCATTAGAGGATCTCCAGCAGCAGAAGGCGTCAGAAGCAGAACCAGGAACAGCAGCAGGAGCGCCAGGCTGCTGCTCACTCACCTGAAGCTGCACAGGCCAGAAGGGGCCAGCGCTTGGATGTGGCTTGAGAGCACCTTGCTGCGCATCAGGGGGCCATGGGGACCCGTATCTGCACTGGCAGTCCTACTCAGAAGGACTTCCATGAAGGTCTGGTTTCTCTGTTCAATAGATGGCAATCGCTCCTCAAGAGATGTCATTCTATTATGAACACTCACCATGTTTTCCATACCCTGGTGACTTATCTCCTCCATGGAGGGTGCCAACCTTTCCATGGTGATGCGTTCATGCGCCAATAACTACGCAAAGGCTCAGCTCATCTTCGCTATGGACTCCTCCATTCGCTCCACACTCGCAGCGACCCTGGAGACAAAACCTGCCAGAGACTCCTGCATCTGTGCATGGAGATCCATCACCTCTTCTCTTGCGGATGGACCCAGAGGCAGAGGGTCGACATGCAGCTGAGCTGAGCTGGCAGAGTCCTGCGCCCTCCGACGAGGACTCTCCACAGCTGTCCCTGTCTCCACAATCTGCTGATGCTCACTTGTGAGCTGTGAAACACCAGGTGACAACACTACTCAATGTCCCGAAGGTCCCCCCGAGGTGTGAGTGTCTGCGCTGGTGCTGGGTGCACTTACTTCTGCTGATGCTGCGCCCTCAGAGGTTGGAGCATCCTCTGAGGAGTCTGGCTGCACAGCCTATTCCTCCTCCACAGTGGGGACGGGGGCTCTGGATGGTACTGTGGGGGAGTAAAGGAAAGAGTTAGAGATGTAATGCCAAGGTTCTTCTGGTGACTCCCAGCGAGTTGACATCTGCTGACACCTGCATCCATGCAGCCTTGGTCTCAGTAGGAGGCCTCTTCCTCCCTGACCTAGGGAAGAGGACCTCCCTGTGGGCCCTAGCCCCATCCAATAATTTCTGCAGTGAAGCCTCGTCGAATTTGGAGGCAGCTCAGGGTCTGGCACTGGCCACAGCTGCTGCAGGCTCCACTGCCATCCTGTATGGATCGTTTGGAAGCCTTCAGAGGATGTAGTGCTTGCTTTGGACCTTGAAAGCACCACGAATGATGACATCATACTGTGGGACTTTCTGACTGGAAATGGACAATTAGCAAGGGTGCCTACAAGCTGGAAATAAATTGGCCACTTGAGCGAAAATTACGTGCAGCTGGCTGACCCATTTAGATTCGGGTCGGAACCCAACATTCAGGGAACCCGACAATTCCCCGCACCTTCAGGAAAATCGGGCCCCATCTCTTGACCAGGTGGGTCAGAAAGCATCTGGTGGGGAGCAGGTGAACAAAGTATCACCCAGACATGCCAAGGATCACAACCTTGGCCCAGTCATCATTGACATCAACAACAACCTGCATTTATATACCATGTTTAACATGGAAACATCTCATGGGGTTTTACAGAGGGGAAAAAGCAAACGTTCTCAACACAACGCTAGTTTTATTTTTTTTTTGGAGATTTTGTACTGTATTTACTAGCTATGATCACAACTACAGTATAAATGTTGAACATAATGGGCTTGAAATATGCTGAGATGGGGCTGGGTGGACAAGGAAAAGACTGGGTGAGCTGGACTGGGAGGGATATAAGGTGAATAAAGCAACAGTAAGGCTAGACATTGGGCGGATGGGGAAAGGCCTTAAAAAAAATGCAGATTTCTAAGGTCTTGCTCAGGTCCACACCAAGAGCACAGACAGTGGCCTGAGTGTCAAATTTAAGCCCCAGGCACCTGGCAGAGTTTAGGCCTCGGGTGGTGAAATCTTAATGGGCATCTTTCCAACAGGAGCTGAGCAATTTTATGGGTAAGTTTTTGCAATGTTTTATTGTGTTATATTGTACAGGAAACTTTCGATTAACTGGCCACTAAATAACCGGAAATGTCGGTTAACCGGCAAAATTCAGGAGTCGGTTCAGATAACTTTTTTTACTTTTAGTTACTTTTGTTTACTCATTTCTGGCTGTGCAAGCATCTAACTGAAGCTGTTGCTAAGCTACAGAGATGCTTGCAAGCTGTGCTGATTGTTTTGAAGCTGTTGCTAAGCAACAGGGTTTGTTGCTTTAGACGGAGCGCTGAGCTCCATATCTTTTAACGATAGCGCTCGATTCTCCGGCATTGTTGATAGATCAGCACCAGCTCGGTCCCGTCCGTGTCGGATACCAGAAAGTTTCCTGTATATAGTTAACAGACTAATGAAAAAAATAGCATTTGAAAATATTTTCAAAAAACCTTCGAGTGATTTTGTGATTTTGCCTTGTGTCTTTTTTGCATCGGTAGCTTTGATAAGCTCCTCATTCTGGATTAGTTGTTTTCACACATCCGTCGTAAATTTTCATTGCACGTATATTTATCGAATTTTTGTCTGGCACATTGCTTAGCTGCTGTGATTTGCTATTGTATTATAAATAAGAGATTTGACTCAAGTACATGCAATTGTGAAAGATACTTACATATCAAATGTGATGGCTCACGTGTGAAACATAGAAAAATAGGAGGAGGAGTAGCCCATTCGGCCTTCGAGCCTGCTCCTCCATTCAATATGATCATGGCTGATCCTCTATCTCATGGAAAGTGTGATGGATGAGACACACAATGCGCTTGATAAGCACAGATATAGATATAGATATAATGTTATCCAGTTAAGAGGTGCAAATGCTAGAGAAAGAACAACTTTAATATTTGACCACATTAATGACTCCTAAATTCAGGATAACATTCCCTCTACAATTCTGCAACAATGGTCTAGAGTTTCCTTTCGGGAGGTATTAATAGTATTCTGATGCTGATATAATGGTAATTCCAGTGAGTGACTGTCATAAAATTGAGTAACATTTTCTACTGCATTATAGAAAGGTGACTACCAGTCGTCTGTAGCTTAGTTTTAGCTGTAGTTTTTGCACACTGCGAGCACACAAACCAACTAATGAGTACCAGCTTGGAAAAAATTGCTCCAATAACCTCTAAAAGCAGGGTCTCAGGAATACCACCTGTGATAAAAATAATAACTTCCGGGAAGTTATGTCATCACTTCCTGTGAACTGTGAACTATGAACTATGAACTGTGTACATACCTCACTTCCTGTCATGTGTCACTTCCTGTTGGACTGGTATAAATACTGGTCTGTTCAGTATTGTAAGAGGCTTCTACCAGAGGCATGGTAAAGACCTCTCTTGTATATAGTGTGTTTATAAGTTACTTAAAGCTTACTTTAAAGTTACTTGATGGTAAGCCTCCTTTTTCTTACATCAACTTAAGTAACTTAGTATTTACACTCACGAATACTAGACCTTCGGACAAACTCGGAATTAAGGATCCAGGGAACCACCCATCATGGAGAAAATCCTTAGACCTATTCGTCTGGACTTGGACCCGAATGCACCAGCAGCTGGCAGGGTATGGAAGCATTGGTACCGTACTTTTGAGAATTTTCTGGATGAATGTGAAGCGGATGCTCCTGCTAGATTGAAGATACTTATCAATTATGTGACCCCAAAAGTGTTCGAATATGTTGATGAATGGGATAATTACGATGAGGTGATTCGGGCACTTAAGAAACTGTATGCCAAGACCCCAAATGAGGTCTATGCTAGACATCTACTGGCCACAGCCCGACAAGGGCCAGGGGAATCAATTGACGAATTCCTGCAAGAACTTCGCAGGCTCAGCGTAGATTGTAACTTTCAGGCAGCCTCAGCTGAGCTGTACCGCCAAGAAATGATTCGTGATGCTTTCATCTGCGGGATTGCCTCTCCATTTATACGCCAGCGTCTACTAGAAAGTAAAACACTTGAGCTACAAAAAGCTTTTGACCTAGCTTGTTCACTGGATTTGGCAAAGAGAAATGCAGACCTCTATCAGCTGCCCAGATCTCGATCTGCTGCTGTAGCTGCAACCAGACAATTCAAGCGGTCTCAGGTGAACCCTATCATGGGGGAATCTAATTCTGATAATTCTGATGAAGAAGAGGAGGACGACCCCACTTTAGCAGCCTCTTGGCAATCTAGGAAGGAATGCTTCTTTTGTGGAGATGCTTTTCACCCTAGGAAAACCTGCCCTGCTCGCAATGCAATCTGCAGTTATTGCGGGAAAAAAGGACACTTTGCTAAAGTTTGCCTATCAAGGGCCTCTACGAGGGCCAATCCAGCTAAGGCCTACCGAACTGCCCCAATTAGGGCCTATCAAGATGCTCCAGCTAGGACCTATCAAGCTTCCTCTCGAGCTCTCTCCCGAAGAAGCACACCGAGAGTTTTAGCCACTCTCTGTGCAACGACACCAATTACAGCTGCTTGCCCACAGAACCTGTCTCATGCTGCCACAAAAATTTAAATTAAAGGGCATATCTTAGATGCCTTAATTGACTCAGGAAGTACTGATAGTTTCATTAAGGAACAGATTGTTGCGAAATTGAAACTACATGTCTTCCCATCGGACCAGGCAATTGCGATGGCCCAGTCATCACTTAATACCAGAATCTCCGGCTTTTGTGTTGTTGATATGACACTTCATGGTCGTATGTATCCCTCCACCCGACTTTCGGTGCTCAAGGACTTATGTAGTGATCTCCTCTTAGGACTGGACTTCCAAAAACAGCATAAGAAACTCACCATTGAGTTTGGTGGATCCAAACCCGGACTTACTATTTCTAATATACCGTCTAAATTACCATTTTGTGCATTATCAGCAGCTTCACTTGATGAACCCTCATTATTTGCCAGTATTCCGCCTCAATGCCAACCGATAATAACGAAATCGCGGCGCTTTAATCAGGAAGACCAATCTTTTATTGCGGCTGAAATCTCTCAACTTCTAGCAGAGGATATCATTGAACCATGTTCGTCGCCCTGGCGGGCTCAAGTCGTCATTGTCAAGAACCCTCTAAAACCTCACAAACAGCGACTATGCATCGATTATTCGCAAACCATCAATCAATATACCGACTTGGACGCCTACCCATTGCCACGCATTGATGATATGGTTAATAAACTGGCCGAATACAAAGTGTTCTCAACTTACGATTTAAAAAGTGCCTATCATCAGTTACCCTTGAAGGTCTCAGATAAGCAGTACACAGCCTTTGAGGCTAATGGACGGCTGTACCAATTTCGTCGCCTCCCATTCGGGGTTACTAATGGAGTGGCTGTCTTTCAACGGGCAATGGATGGCCTGGTTAAGCAGGAAAACCTAAGGGACACTTTTCCCTATCTTGATAACATTACCATTGCAGGTCACGATCAACAGGAACACGACTCCAACCTCCAAAAATTTCGGGATGCCCTCCATCGCCGTAATTTGACCCTGAATGAATCCAAATCTGTTGAGTCGCAACCGACCATCAACATCCTTGGCTACTGCGTAGGCAATGGTATCATTAAGCCAGACCCAGAAAGACTTCGCCCGCTCCAAGAGCTCCCGTCACCTAAGAATCCGGCTTCTTTACGTCGGGCTCTCGGTCTGTTTGCATACTACGCTAAATGGATTCCTCATTTTTCGGACAAAATCCAACCCTTGCTGCATGCTAGATCATTTCCACTGGGAACAGCGGCTGTTGCAGCCTTTAACCTTCTCAAAAAACAGTTGGAGAAAGCGGCTCTTCACTCCATTGATGAGAATCTCCCTTTCGTGGTTGAATGTGATGCCTCGGAGGTGGCGATCTCGGCTACTCTGAATCAGGAAGGTCGTCCTGTAGCATTTATGTCCAGGACCTTACAAGGTGCCGAGCTACATTATCCTCCGGTTGAGAAAGAAGCCACAGCCATCATAGAGGCAGTACGGAAGTGGAACCATTTTCTAGCTCGCCAGCACTTTACATTGATCACGGACCAACGATCAGTCGCCTTCATGCTCGATAATCGAAAACGAACCAAAATTAAGAATAATAAAATACAACTTTGGAGGATGGAACTGGCCTCTTTTGGTTATACCATTCTCTATCGGCCTGGCAAGGAGAATGTGGCCCCGGACACCCTCACACGGGCATTCTGCTCCACTATGTCATCCTCCACCCTCATGGATGTCCACAATGGTTTGTGCCATCCTGGCGTTACGCGCATGCTACATTTCGTACGATCACGGAATCTCCCTTTTTCCACTGGAGATGTAAAGAAAATATGCTCAGAATGCCGGCTTTGTGCGGAATTAAAACCTCAGTTCTCCCGCCCCTCAGATGGTATACTCATACATGCAACCCAACCGATGCAATGACTTAGCATCGATTTTAAGGGCCCAGTGTCCTCTTCAACTCGGAACACATATTTGCTCGCCATGATCGACGAATATTCACATTTTCCGTTTGCCTTCCCCTGCTCCAATATGCTGGCGTCCACCGTAATCTGCTGCCTTGAGCAGGTATTTTCTCTCTGTGGCATGCCGGCTTATATTCACTCAGATCGGGGTCCATCCTTTATGTCGAGGGAACTCAAGGACTACCTCTCAGAACGGGGAATTGCTACAAGCAAAACAACACCATACCATCCCATCGGAAATGGGCAGGTAGAGAGGTATAACGGTATCATCTGGAATTCCGTACGTCTCGCTTTAAGATCTCGGGGCCTACCAGACCAGCAATGGGAAACAGTGCTTCCGGATGCATTGCACTCTATACGGTCCCTGCTTTCTACAGCCACAAATACTACACCTCATGAGCGGTTCTTTGGATTCCAGCGTCGCTCATCTCATGGGACATCACTCCCGTCATGGCTAACTACTCCTGGACCTGTATTACTCCGAAGATACGTTCGGACGTCTAAAAATGACCCTCTTGTAGACGAGGTCGAACTAACCGATGCCAACCCCACCTATGCAAACATACGATATTCCGACGGCCGAGAATCTACCGTATCATTACGGGATCTGGCTCCCTGCCCACCAGGACCTAGTGGGACATCGGGTGATGGCATTTCACCAGGAAACTCTTGGGACCTATCGGGTACCCCTCTCCAGGATCCTGATCGGACACCAACTAGCTTGGTGCCGGTAGAACCCCGTGCTCAAGGTTGCGACCCTCCCAGTACCACGCATGAAAGTACTGGTCTGCCACAGACCAGCTCTGCACCTCCCTCTGAACAGAGGCAGTCTGACTTTGAACCTATTGGGGCTCGTACTCGAAGCCATGATCTCCCCGACCCTTCACAGGGCAATCCAGGCCACACGGACTCTGGCCAATGGCCAACCGCATGTAAGCGGACCAGCGACCCTCTACGACGGGAATCCAAACGGGTGCGACTCTTCCTTGTTCGGCGGCTGCGGACCAAAAGGTAGACCACAGCCTCCTAAACCTGCAGGAGGGAAGAATGTGATCAAAATAATAACTTCCGGGAAGTTATGTCATCACTTCCTGTGAACTGTGAACTATGAACTATGAACTGTGTACATACCTCACTTCCTGTCATGTGTCACTTCCTGTTGGACTGGTATAAATACTGGTCTGTTCAGTATTGTAAGAGGCTTCTACCAGAGGCATGGTAAAGACCTCTCTTGTATATAGTGTGTTTATAAGTTACTTAAAGCTTACTTTAAAGTTACTTGATGGTAAGCCTCCTTTTTCTTACATCACCACCCGTGGGAATATTGAAAATATTGGGCTGAGTTTTCCATGGTGGTAGCGGGCGCGATCAATGGCGGGACGGGTGCAAATGTTGTTCTTTTGACAGCGAGTCAGGAACCCGCTGTCATATCGCTCCCACATGCCTTTCCCACAGGCGCACCAGTCAGCGTGGAGCCGACCCAACCGGCAGCGGTGGGGGACCCAATTGAAATCATTATGAGGTGCATTACGAGCACTTAGGAGACTTTCCCCCCCCCCTACTTTTTAAATTTCCCTGTATGGCCATGGGATTCACACAGCTCGGGAACCACGTCTTTCAACCTCAGGCGGGAGTTCTGTGGCCATTGTACTGGCCGCGCTAGACGTGCTCCTATCTAGTTATCCAGCAAGTTAAACACTTATTCAAAATAATTCTTCGTGAAGCCGTTTGCTGTTTGAAGCCTTTACTTGAACAATTTTTGTGAAACTGTAAATAAAGACAAAGTATGTTTTGTACATAAACTGAGTACTATACATTCGATATTACATAAGATATAACATATTTACAACAGTAGAATAGACTAATTGTATAACTAACTAACATTTGGACTCACTTCTGTAACTATCAAATATTAACCTTTATAAACATAGTGTTATCAAAATACTACTCTGACAACATTGCTATTATGCTAACAAACAAAGATACTCACAGATATTGCACTTGGCCTAACATATGAAATCAGATTACATTGGATTGTGAATCCCTTATGGAATCCTCCATTACTGCCAGGTTCTTCCTGGAATTCTACTTCCTGGGATTCTACTTCCTGGGTTACTCAGGAAGAAAAGTACGCAGGTCAAATGACCTCTCATAGGAAGAAAGGAACAAAGGTCAAATGACCTCACACAGGAAGAAAGGAACAAAGGTCAAATGACCTCTGTTTCATACAAACACACTGCTAACACAATAACCACCACCAGAGGGTGCTACTGCATGTAAAAATGTCCAGAATGTCACATAATATCCAGAACAGCCATTGCTCCAGCTGATTACTTGACAGCATGAAAAACAAACCAAAATAAAAAAACATGTTGATTATATCAGCTAACAGATTGATGGAGATTCTGTTATGAAAAGCTCGTGGTAAACGTTAATTTTTCACTGGCCATTCTCGGCTGTTGCCTTCCAACTCAACAGTAATTGCAGTGAATTGATCTGCACTATAACAAATATCATATACCATTTTAATAAATTTTTGTGTTGTTTCTGGTCAGGTTTTTCTCACAGTATACTGTGATTGTTCAGTTACAAATTAAATCAAGTCATCAACCGTAACAATTTCAATCTCATCGCTCATTCCACGGGTTCAATTTGCTTTCAGTCCCTGAATATGACTAATTAAATTTTTTAGTCTGAGACTTTAGGGTGAATTTCTGCGGAGGGTCTCTCACTTGTCCATTGTAAACTTCAACGGAAGAGCTACAGAACCCCCAGAAACACATTGTCAGCACCACTTACACTGTTTGTCAGAGATCCCACAGCTCTTCTGCTGAGCTTGCATAAGATTGTAAATCCACCCCTTTACAATTACATTTAAAATCTGCATAATTTTATGTATTACCTGTACACACGCATCTTTTATTTGTACCAGTTACTGGTATAAAAGTCTATAGATTTGTGACTAAAGCAACAATAACTTCTCAATTAATGTACTTTTTAAATTATGTTCTTGATCGTATTTGTAGATGGAGTCATATTAATTAATCATTTTATTTAAATATTTCTTTGCCACTCATATATAACTTTTATTATATTATTTTACAGTAAAGATTCAACACCCACTATGTTAGATTAAGCTTAAAATTTAATGTGGCCAGTGTCCCTTTAAGGATCCCGGCTTAAAACTTGTCATGAATGACGTCACCAGATCCGCTCCATCTAATTGGGCTGGGTCACGCACTGGGCGGGCTTAATAGGCCCCATTAAGGTAAGTTCATTTTGTACAGTGAGATGGAGCCAGCAGCAGTGTCAGGACTTGCCACGGACACCGGCCGTACCGGACCCACCAAGGTAAAGAAAATTCCGGCCATTGTTTCAGTGCCAAATAATGTAGCAGGAATTGGCTCTTTTGAAAAAGTGAGGTCAAACTGCTGATGGATTAAGTTCCTAAATGTTAAGGTAACATCTTTGAGGCTAAGCAGAGAGGACCAACCCAGGTAAATAAAGCAATGGCATGACTTTACATCAGAAAAAGGTGCTCTCAATCAAACAATCATTAGGCGCAAAGAATGAGGGACTTATCTCCAGCTCCTCCACAACCATCAACCACCAATGTAGATCCAGGTTTTAGACTGCTTCATGTTAAAATGTACACTACATGTGAATAGAGCTACAAGTGGCTATTGATACAGGTTTTAGAAAATAATTGAATACGTACTTGAAAATTAAGACAGGGAAGGAATATGAAGAAAGATTGGTTAGCTTCAGTTGAAAAGCTAGGACTGACACAGCACAATAGGCCAAGTGACCTTTTCCTGTGATGTGATTTCTATGATTCAATGTTTCTGATTTATTGAAGAGACCAGATAGGGTGACGAAAATATACTGGTGAGAATTCCCCAGCAATTTTTGAGCAAAATTGGGTTGGGCGGGAGTGGAACAATGCTCCAAGAAGCAATCCAGCATGTCTACGTGGGTATATTTCATACTCGTACTCCCATTTCCTGCTGCCCAGTCCTGGTGGTGTACAATTCACCTGCCCATATTGTAAGCAAATGTAAATGAAGGCACTAAGGGGGAAAAATTCAGTTGGTTTGCACCTCCCGTTAGCGCCTTAAGAGGGCGCTAATGGGGCGCAAAGCAACTAGCGCCCGGGCGCGGCGATGTTTGCGCTGCTCGCGAAATTAACTGGACATTTTGTGCCGGCACCAAACACTACCGCCACGATCTCCTGCGCCAGCAGATCGTGATGTCAGTTGAGTGCGCAACGCCCCGGTAGCGCCCCAGACCAGATATTGAGTGGCGCCCCTGCCTTACCGCCTGCCGCTAGCAATGACAGGCTGAGGGGAGAGTTTTGCAGTCAGAAAGGGACTGGGGGAGCACTATTTAAAGGCGACCGCTTCCTGCCTTTTTTTGCTGGTGACATTTTTGCACCATGCATTCTGAGAGAGAGAAAGAGAGGCTTATGGAGAGATTGAACGCTGTGTGAAGGAGTTTTGGGTACTGAGCAGCATTTTGCAGGTTCATTTTGATTTGCCCTGGTATCGATTTAGAAGAGACTGTGGGGGCTGCACTCTGAGCTCTTTCCCTGGGTCTCTCCATTGTTCTTTCCAGCAGATTTGATGTACAGGTCTCTCCAGGCCGAGATTCAAGGCTGCAATGAGCAGGATGTGGATGGAGAGCAAAATCAACCCTCCCCTTTAAGATAAAAACAGAAAATGCTGGAGAAACTCAGCAGGTCAAGCAGCATCTGTGAAGAGAGAAACAGAGTTAACGGTTCAGGCCAATGACCTTTCATCAGAACTCCCCTTTAAGAACTGGCCGGCGACAGTGTGTCTGTGTTCCATTGCTGACTGACATCACATGAGCTTCGCCAGCGCTCTGAGGTAACGCCTCGCTCCTCGGCCTTTGCGCCTTAAGACAGGTGTGAAGCGCCTGATTTAGCGCTCCAATCACTTCCAGGGGCGATAAAAGCCAAGTTTGCCGTTGGAGGCGATAATTTGCGCCAGGCGCTAAACTTTGAGCACGGCCGATAATGGCGCCCCAAACGGGGCGATACTGAATTTTCCCCCTAAGTGCTCTGACATATTTCCTGTCATTTGCACTTGGATGTCAGGGACACTGGTTCATTCTTGGTGTCCTGCTTTGCTATGGTAGCGGGGTGGGCTTTCAATTATTTGTCCTGGTAAAGCCTGTGCAATCACTCACAGAGCAATAGACAACACAGGCTTGAGGAGGGAGCAGAATTTTCTTTTAAATTTGCTTTTTTTTTGCAACCTGAAGTTTGGAGGCTTCTGGGATCTTCATGCGGCGGCAGGCCTCTCACTCCACCCAACTCCATACAGATTCCCCGGGAGAAGCCGAGGAGCCTGCCTCCAATGCAGTCTTGACCCTGAGGCTGGAAGATTGACCAGGGTCAAGAGCACTTTTTTGTGGCGGGTATAAGTCCTGCCACCTCACATATGTACCCAATTTACCAACTGCAGGAAATCTAGGCCAGCATATTCTGGTTAACAAAACTAATCAACTGCCTTTATCTTCAAAACTCACAAGCTCCTGTAGTACAGCACAGACTTAAATTTACAGCTGTACTACTAAATGACCATATAACAAAGAGAACAACCGTGAAATATTTGCGTTATCTGATTCTTGCTAGTATGACAAAGTCTGCTGAAACTATAACTTACGATGACATTGATTTCCAAACTACAGGAAACTCTTTTTTGTCCGGCACCGATGGGACCGGCGTGGTGCCGGCTTATCAAAAAGTCCGGATTACAGAGAGGTATAGTAAAAGGTACGAGAGCCCCGTACACGGCCACAGATCCAGGTGTTCCTGTTGCATGGCAACAGGTGTAGGAACCCCGGCCACAGACCAAGCGTCCATGTTGCACAGCAACAGGTGCAGGAACCCCAGTTACACGGCCACAGATCCAGGAACGGCCACTAATATGAAGTAAAACTTACCTGAACCTACTCCTGAATTTTGCCGGTTAACAGAGATTTCTGGTTATTTAGGTGCCGGTAAATCGAGAGCTTCCTCTAATATGGCCATAATCATAATCTTTTGAGCTTTGGAGCTTTAGAGACTTATAAGTTACACAATCAACCATGCAGTATGCATTTGTGCACATAATGTGTACTGACAATTACATGCAGGTTTACAAGTCTGTAGAACCAAATTTTTCCATTACTTCCAATGTTTGCGTTGCTGCTTTCTAAATGTCACATTTCTTAAATGCTGACTTCATACAGTTCACTTCAATTATTTAAGAAATGGAAGTTTATCCAAGATTTTTGGATAAGCTCTCCAGCTGATGAGTATGGCTGATCAGGAGAGCTGACCGATGTAATGCAGTCATTAAACAAACTGAATAATAATAAGCGTTATTCAGGTACACTTGTGAATGAAGGGTGGACAAATTTGGAATGAAACCGAACTGACCTAAATGTTTGCTTGCAACACACCCCTTTATAGGCTATCATGAGAGGGTAAAATTATAACTTGAAATGGGCAGAAATTAAAAATTAATTGAGAATAAAAAAAACCTTAGCATTTCACTTTGGGAGATGGAGAAAGGACCACCAGATCCCTCATGATCAGTAATTGTAACAACATGTATATTGGAGGGGGAACTGCATAAAAGTGCTTTGTGCGATGGTTTCTATTTCCTCTACATTCCCTATAAGCTGAGCACTACTTGTGTGCAAGAATCGGGTGTGTTGCGCCTAATATTTTGCCACTGCCATGATTTTATCAATTTCATGGTGGCAGTTTTTTATTTGGGAATAAGTACCCATGTGACTGTTCCCATGGCGAAATAACTTTGACCGATAAAATAATTAAAATGTTTCCCTTGATAAGCTTCAAACACGGAGTGAAAAGGCTTAAAAAAAAAATCATAAAATGTATGCCTCTAATTACAAATCTTTGTTACAATGGTCAAATTGGATCAGGAGAGCTTAATGGGGCAAATTCATAGAGCTGATGTGGTATGATATATTAAAAAAATAATGTCGTATTGTAATGACACATTCAGACAGGAATGGATAATTAAACTTCTCTGTGCAATCATTCCAATGGTGTGAGACATAAATTGCAAGCTCGTTCTGATGGTGATATGACAAAAAAATGAAGTTCTCTGCAGAATTGGGCCATATTCACAATCTGTTTGCAATGCAGATATACCAATAATCCATTTTTAGTCAGAAACAGGGTACAGTAGATAACTGAGGAAGGAAGAGTTACACGCCAGTATCATAGGTGGGTGGCTTTGAGGATGTCATAAGACACACGAGTAAAATGATCATATAGTAATCCAAACCACAAGATTATCATATTTGCTCCTAGCTCCCACTCTTTGTATATGATACTACAAAAAAAATCCTCATGGAATTTTACTTCCCAATGTGTATGTATACTTTTGAAATGTTTTATTTCCTAAACCCTTTATAGGTCTCTTCCCCTTTCCCATCGCATTCAGCAGCGAAGGTGATGGGAAGGCAATCTTCTTGCAGAAATCTGCATTCACCATTCTATAATTGGCCATGAGAAATTGCACAAGAACAACCTGACAAGTCTGTTTCACTTCCAGTATGAAAGTGTCCTGCCTCCACTCGATAGCTCCCTTGAATGGCCAGTAGAGATTGGCAACTTGCCATATTGAAGATGCAAGCCTGCAAATTACCACTCAGTGCTGTGGCATATTGGCCAATAATGCACTATGCCACTCTTCAGTTTTTAATTGTCGCTAATTGAGTAATCCTGCTCATAAAAGAAACCAATGGTAGCCAAGTCTTTATTAAGAATAACTCAATATTCATTTCACTTGTTCCTCAACAATTATTGATGTATCTACGACACAGGGAGCTCCTATCATAGGTATATCCTTTAACGGGATAAAGTTGTGCATCTATATCATTCCTTACTGTCTTAGAGACTTCGGTTATATTATGCAAATAAGATTAGTATCAAAATTCGCCTACAACGCACATAACATTGTATCCCTGCACAACACTTTAAAACCTGATAATTCACTCGGCAATCAAACTGTAATCCCCCTCATTTTGCAGATATCAAGATAATGCTGTGCTGCACTTTGCAAAGGAAAATAATTGTTTGAATTATTTTCTATGCGTGAATGAACAAGTCTTAATAAAGAAATGATTGGAAGATGTGATCGGAGAGCTGCTCATTAAGCTTTACCAAATAACCAATAGTGTTAAATAGGTGCAGGAAATTAAAATTGGTTTCTATATTAGAAATGTGAAGAAAGAAAATAAAGCCAAAGTATGAGAAAGAAAAAGTGAGAGATGCTATCATTTATGACATAAAAGCATCAAAAGTAAAGTAATCAATATTGAGTTAATTCGCCCTTCAGAACAGACAAGAGGAGCTCAAGAGGAGCTCACTATAAAGATATCATCTGTGCAAATAAAGTGATTGCACGTGCATTTCTTTCTGAAATATGGAAATGGGACCTTTTAAAATTATTTAAGGAAGGAGATAATTTAATGTTTGCAAAGCTGTTCCATAAAGATGCTCCAGAAATGAAAAAAGATAGCTGACCTGAGAACGTTTTGATGGAAGAAAACAAGCCGTTCAGTGGATATAACTACCCCGTGTCCTATAATTTGATGCTGGTGAAATTTGTACTGCCATATAGAGTTTGCTTGCTTGAAATAAAGGACAAAAAGAAGGATAAAATAGATAGTGCAACAATATATTGTACCAGCGGAGTGGAAAAACAAAAGAGGAGAATTAGCCAGGGCACCTATTTTAGGACGAAAAGCTCTCTTTATTTCAATGTTTGCATTTATTTTAAGCTATGGTTAGACGTGTGACAAAACTACTTAAACAAAAACAGCCCTGCTTCAGCATTTTGCTCCAAATGTCACCATTATCTGTTAATTGGAAAAACAGAGGAACTGAAAATCAAATCAAATCATAAGCAAAAAACCATAGATTTCTAGCTGTAATTTGTTACTATTATGTGGGCCATATTATGCTCGAGGGAAAACATAATTTCAGCAAAGACATTATAGTTTGTGATTTAAAAAGAGAGCAGAAACAAATGGACTAGAAATTAAAACAGAGGGAAAAAAACAACTGCAAGTTTTGGATATATGAAATAAAAACAGTAGACGTTAGGAACATCATTATCCAGGGTTGTACACAACGGCCAATAATCTGTGTTTGAAAATCCAAAAACAATTCAAAATAGAGTCATTCTTGTTACAAATATAAATGTGCTGTTAGTTTACAAAGTACAACAGACAATATGGTACGAATCTTTACACTGTCATCACTAAACCGGATGTATTTTAAATTTAACGGTACAACGCAACATTTTCACAGGATTACATTGCGGCACAAACTCTCCCCTGCCAGCATTCATGCCATATTTTGTGGCAAAAGCAGCTTTGGGGAAAAAGTCAGTCCACAAAATTCCCAAACTTTAACCCTGCCACTTTAAATCAATGTAAGCCTATAGAATTAGAGCTTTACTGATACAAAAAGAAAATACTGCAGATGCTGGAAATCTGAAATAAAAACAGAAAATGCTGGAGATGCTCAGCAGGTCAGGCAGCATCTGTGAAGAGAGAAACAGAGTTAACGTTTCAGGTTGATGACCTTTCGTCAGAATCTTTCATCAACCTGAAACGTTAACCCTGTTTCTCTCTTCACAGATGTT
The DNA here is from genome assembly GCF_052327205.1 of Somniosus microcephalus. NCBI lineage: Eukaryota > Metazoa > Chordata > Chondrichthyes > Squaliformes > Somniosidae > Somniosus > Somniosus microcephalus. The sequence goes on along the minus strand of NC_141012.1, from coordinate 34,737,855 downwards.
GCCTGACCTGCTGAGTACCTCCAGCATTTTCTGTTTTTATTTTAGAGCTATACTGAGCCATTTATATTACAACTAAATTAGAGGCTTAACTAATCAGTGAATGGAGATAAATACCACCATTTGTAAAATACAGGTGCTGCCCCCACCATCCCCTCCCCTCCCCCCCCCCACCCCCCGAATATTGATGGTCACATCTTTAAAAAAAACTGCTTTGTCATGTCTGTCTTACTCTGGCACCGTTCAAGCTCTTAATCATTATCATCCCTACAGTGAATGTCGGAACAACACCTCATACAAAAAATGTAATTGTGACTCATTGGTTAGACCGTAAATCTTAGTGACTGTTGAAAGCTTTGGGTGACTGTGACTGGGAGATTGCACTGATAAAGAACAAAATGGTGCTACAATACATGATGCCAAAGCACAACTGCGCCATTCTCCTTGCAGTGACACTGGATGACTTTGTGATAGTGTTGGTTGACAGACTGAACATTGTTTTATGATAGAATAGCAAATGTATTTGCAGCATCCTGATAGTTAATGCAAACAGTGTTCTGTTGGAATGCCGGCCTTTTAAAGTCTCTCGTGTTTCGTTGTCTCTGGCTGGGGAAAAAGATAAATATTTTAAGGAGACAACTTGTGTTTGCTGAATTAAACTGTATGGGGGAAAAATTCAGTATCGCCACGTTTGGGGCGCCATTATCGGCCGTGCGCAAAGTTTAGCGTCTGGCACTAATTATCGCCTCCGACAGCAAACTTGGCTTTTATCGCCCCTGGAGGTGATTGGAGCGCTAAATCAGGCGCTTCACACCTGTCTTAAGGCGCAAAGGCCGAGGAGCGAGGCGCTACCTCAGAGCGCTGGCGAAGCAAGGAAGGGCAAATCAAAATAAACCTGCAAAGTGCTGCTCAGTACTCAAAACTCCTTCATACAGCGTTGAATCTCTCCAGAAGTCTTTCTCTCTCTCTCTCAGAATGCGTGGTGCAAAAATGTCACCGACAAAAATAGGCAGGAAGCGATTGCCTTTAAATAGCGCTCCCCCAGTCCCTTTCTGACTGCAAATCACTCCCCTCAACCTGTCGTTGCTAGCGGCAGGCGATAAGGCAGGGGGCACCACTCAATATCCGGTCCAGGGCGCTAATGGTGCGTTGCACATTCAACTGACATCACAATCTGCCGGCGCAGGAGTTTGTGGTGGTAGTGTTTAGCGCCGCTGCAAAATGTCTAGTTAATTTCGTGAGCGGCGCAAACATCGCCACTCCCGGGCGCTAGTTGCTTTGCGCCCCATTAGCACCCTCTTAAGGCACTAACGGGAGGTGCAAACAACTGAATTTTCCCCCCTATATTTTTTAGTCATAGTGCAAGCAATGAATCCAGCTTTAACAACAACAACTTACATTTATATCGTGCCTCAAATGTAGAAAAAAGTCCCAGGCCGCATCGCAGAAGCTTTAGTGCAAAATTGTCTGCTGCGTTTCCTACATTACAACAGTGACTACATTTCAATAGTACTTCATTGGCAGTAAAGCGCTTTGGGACATCCTGAGGTCATGAAAGGCATTGTATAAATGCATGACTTTCTTTTTAATTTTTTTTATGTCAATAATGATAGACTAATATAGAATAAAACGCCAATAAGAGCATTGTATTTTAGTGGTCCTGTGCCTGAACTACCAACGCACAATTCATAGATACAAGTCCATAGTAAGACCATTGGATTCCTAGTATGGAGGTTGTAGAAATTTACCATCATAAACATGAAAAAAGAACTTACATTCATATTTAGTGCCTCAACAAAAATATAATTTTGCCCTTTTGTTGCAATCTTAGCGGCACCAGTGCTGGGGAATGTAATATATTCCCACATTTGGCACCTAAGTGTACCATCAATTTCTTCCAGGTCAGTTATAGCTTACAGCTTACCCAGATGCAGAGTAAAATTCTCTCTACTCTATTGTAACAGTGCACTAAAAGGTCAACCTGAGAATTACGCTCTCTTTCTTACACTGTCAGTGTGACATTTCTTTCTCCCACCCCAGCTATCCCGTCTGAATGAGATTTCTAATTAGTGCCAACTGGTGCCAAAATGTTTTTTTATTTATATGAATTTAACCATTAGTTACTGGGTGAAATGGTCCACAGCCATTTCATTTAAAAGTTTACAGCTGGCATGGAAAGAAGACTTTCATCGTCATTCTGTGAGTCTGGACTGGATTCAAACCCAGGTCCCAGAGATGAAAGGACAGCATTACTGACCCAGTTTGCCACTCAGCCTTCCATGAATTAAAAAACAATGGTCTGGTATGTGTATTGACGACAAAGGAAGTAGGCAAAAAGTGAGGAAAATGGGTTGCGAGGTATTTGGAAATTGTGCGATAAATGGAGGAAAGGCCTCAATTTAACAAATTAAACTGAGTGTATTGAGAGATGTTGGGGAGAAGAGAAAGTAAATAAATATAAATAAAATCTAAGTTTTTGTCTGGTGAGAGAATGGATGCCGGATAACTTCCTCCCTGAATGCTGCTATCCTTGAAGTGGTAAATCTTTTCAAGGTACTGATATGGTATTAGTGTAGGAAGGTATACAAGGAAGCATTTCATAATGAACCCTACATGAATCATCTGGCACTTGGGCCGTGATTTTGCGTTCGGTGTCGGGATGGATGCGGGTCAGCTGGTTTGCGGGTTCCGGTCCCACCCCCAGCTGCCTCCGCTCCACAGATGTGATTTTCCTTTGCTTGACCTTGTTAAGCCGGCCAATTAACAGGAAGCGGGTCTGATGACGTCGTTTGATGACATGTCATCTGCCGGTTTCCTTAAAGGGACCATTCAAAATTTTATTTTGACAGTTGATTTCTCAGTGTTTGACAGTATTGAGGTGCTGAAAACACTGACAATCACTGTACAAAGGTGAACTCTTGCACCCAGGCTCTCCAATGACTCCCTCCATAGGCTGGAACAGATGGCAGCTGCAGGTGAGGTGACAGAAGCGATCTGTCACTGGTGAGAGAGGTTCTCCCAATGAGGTGGCACTGGACATATAGTTGGAATTAAAAACTTGTAAGCTAAAGAAATCTGTATCCGGCCTAGAAATTCACTGGCCTTAGCGCCGCTTTTGAGGCACTAGAGGGCCTAGCGCCGAAGTTATGGCCAGTTTAGAAATTGACAGGGGCCCTAAATCGGCGTTAGGCCGGTAGCGCTGCGCCGGCACCGATGACGTCATCGGTGTGCGCAGCGTCCCGGTTGCCATGGTAACCCGCCCGAACTCGGAAATTGAGTTGCGGCCACCTCGCCCGTGGCAGCCGCAAGCAACGTTCTGGCAGAGGTGCCTTACAGAACTTTGCGCCGGCGCATTAAAGGCCCCGCGGCGGCCAGCCGCTTTCCCGCCGGCCGCCTGGCCGCAGCTCCCTCCCCGGACTTCCCCCCCCCGCCCCCCCCCGGAACAGAAGCAAGCCCGGCACTTGTCCGAGGTGCCGGGCTCATTTTTAAAAAGATTATCGCGGGCCGCGGCCGGGTGCAGGCAGCTCCTCCTTAACGGAAGGAGGAGGCCTGCACTTCCCGAGCCTGCCGCACCGCAGCGGGCGCCGCAGCGCCGGAATAGCGCCGCAATGCGGCGCGTGGCGCCAGTTTTGAGGCGCTGAGACCCCTCAGTAGCGCCGGCAGCCGTTTGGGCGCGGCGCTACTGAATTTTTGGCGCGCGCAGGGGGACTTAGCGCCGGCACTAACTTCCGGCGCTAAAGCCCTCGCTGCGCCAAAACCGAATTTCTAGGCCTATGTTTTTAAAATGCAGTAACCAACATTTTCTTTGCTCTGAAACTCACCATGTGCAACACTGCATCCTTCACATCACTTCTGCAGCTGTTATCTTTTCACAAACATTACGCCAGACTTACAACACGCCACATTTACCAGGCGTGGCGTCCGGATGTCGTGAAATCCGACTCAGAAGCAGGAAAATTGAAAAACAGGCTGAAAACTACTGACAAGTACTGTTAAGAGGCAGGTAATTGCCTTTAATCCGTTTCCCGCCGCTAGGTGTCGGGTCCATTCGCTAATCGGGGACCTGACACTTGGGAAGGCTTTTTGGAGGCTGGTTCGGGACCCATCATCAATCAATAGGACTTTAACCTCTGACCCGCCTCTCTAAGTGCCGGCAAAATCGCGGCCTTGATGTATACATGTGCTACAAAGGTACATCTGTTGTGAATTTACACCAGCTGGTCAATTATAAGCATCACAGAAACTTTATTTTGATCAGGTGGTGAGCCCACCACTCGGCCAGAGAGTCTGTAGCTGCTGGAAGTAGCTGATGCGAATTTGCTGTCAATTTCAGAAATAGAGGTTGAAATAAAACAGAAAAAGGTTAATGACAAATGTCAGGTATAGAATACAATCAAAAACCAGGCAGAATACGGAGAGTGCAGGGGGAAATTCAAACAGGATACAAGAAGGGCAAAGAGAGAGTATAAGAAAAGATTAGCGGGTAACATAAAAGGGAACCTAAACATCTTTTATAAACATATAAAAAGTAAAATGATATTTAAAGGAATGGTGGGGCCGACTAGGGACAAAAAAAGGAAGTCTTCTTATGGAGGCAGAAGGCACTGAGGCACTGAATGAGGACTTTGCATCTGTCTTCACAAAAGAGGATGAAGTTAACGTCGCGATAGAGGAGGGGGGAGTAGATAAATTGGATAGGATAAAAATAGATAGAAAGGAGGTGCTAAATAGGTTGGCATCACTCAAAGTTAACAAGTCACCCGGTCCAGATGGGATGCATGCTAGGTTGCTGAGGGAAGCTAGGGTGCAGATAGCAGAAGCTCTGACCACAACCTTTTAATCCTCCTTGGATATGGGAGCGGTGCCAGAGGACTGGATGATTGCAAATATTACAACCGTGAGGATTCGTTTTCCATGATGTCCAGTGACTGCTGCTATATGCTTGAAGGCCCTGGTGGAGAGAAAAGATATGAATGAGTACTGGCAAGGTAATAATGTTGCAACTTATCATTATGAAGATGATCATACTTCACTAGCTGCTGAAATCAAGTCAACGTGACTAAGTGTTGTATGACATGTGGGTGGATGATATTTAACTCTGTCACCAGGTAGCTGGGAGGTCCCCGTCTCCCCATCTCCGATGGCCAGGGATACCGAGACGCCACTGATCTCCAGTGCTTCCTCCTCTGTAGTTGTCAGCTGTGAGATCTGTGGAGAACCACCTCCGGTGTTCTCCTTGTCCAAAATGTTTTGTGCTCTCTCCTCCTGCAAGGAGGGAAAGGACAGACCTATGAGTGACTGTAATGACATGTGTTCACCCAATGGATGCAGTGCATTTGGTGATGATGGCTATCAGGGAAAGGCAGGAAATTACATATGGATGAGGGTGTGCGGCAGTGGTGAATGGATAGATGGGGGTGTGTGGAAATGCATAGAAAGAGAACAATGGGTGTGATTGAAAGGTAAGTGGCTGTGAGTAGTGATGTGATGGAGGAGGCTTGAAAAGGCACAGTGAGGGGCTGGGGGTAGGGGGTGCGGTGATGCGCACGACAGGATGTAGGTGAATGTGCAATTGTACTCACCTTTCCTGACCTGCTTAGGCCATTAAATCGCTTCCAGCACTGATGCCAGGGGCATGGCACACTGCTCCTGTTGCTGTCCTCCTGGGCCACTTCCAGCCATAGCTTCTTTATAGCAGCAGTAGGTTTCTTCCTCCCGTTTCTGGGGAAGATTATCTCTCTCCGGCTCCTCACTGCCAGCAGTACATCAAGGGAGGTGTCATTAAAGCGGGGCACAGCCTTTGAGCGTCCTGAGTACACTGTGAAACTGCTGTCTCTGTGCCAAACATCCCAACTCCTCCAAATGCCATTTTCAGATTGGCCCTTTAGACAGTGCAGTTGAGCTCCAGTCACACGGGTCCACAGAATGCCCGCTGCCGCTTATTGGACCTCAAACCCCGAAGTCAAATGATATTGAGGTGGCTGTGATAAAATGCCAGACAGACGCGCGGGTTTTCCACGCAATATCGGATCCCACGCCCGCCCCCCCCGCGGCTCCCAGCTCGCCTCGCAATTAATATTGGGGTCATGATTCCTTGAGTCAAAACTCAGCCCTTTCTTTGCATGGGCATTTGAATAACTCCCAGTGCACAAATGGACTTGAAGAAGCCCACAGTAAATTACATTCAGTTTAGGTCATCACGACATATTGAGTAGATATTTCTGGAGCAAAAGTGTGTCGATGTAGCATTAGTTACAGCGAGATCCTATTGGACCTTTTTCATGACATTTATGATATGTTATATGGTTAACTCCTTCCTCATTGGCTCATTAGCTTAAGGCTCTTTGAACGTTGTGGAACATTCACTTTAAATATTTTTTTTCAAGAAAACTTTTTAGTTTTGAATTAAAACTATTGTATGTGAATTTTATTCACAGAATACCAGAAAGATGCAACATTTAATTTGTCATATAAAATTAAAGACTTGGGGCTGGGTTTTCTCAGCCCCGAGGAGGCGGGTATGGAGGCGGGACTGCCGGCAAAGTTGCAGAATTTGGGGGCGGGTGGCAAACCCCCCCCCAACCCGCCTCTGTGCCCTCTTGCCAGGAGGCGGGAAGCCACCCGGCCCCGGGTCCCATCTCCTTGCCTGTTAACTACCTAGGATTATCCTCATTTTTCATTTCGAAGTGCGGGCTTCCCGACCTGGGGGAACCCCGCCAGGGTGTAGGAGGTGAGGAGGAGGTCCGCGGGGGTCGGAGGGGTCTGTAAGTGCAATGTTGAGGTGAGTGATGGGTGCAAGTGTGGAGTGGTAAGTGTGTGAGGTGAGTGTAAAGTGTTAGAAAATGTTAACTTACCTTTGTTTCTGCCTACAGCCTTCAGCCGCTGTGGAGCTCAAGTCCCGACATCTCCATTGAAGAGATCACAGACTGGCTGTTGCATCCTCCGATCCAACAGCCAGCTGATTTCTACAAACTAGAAAGGTTTGGTGAGTCCTGAACACAAGGACTCATCAAACTACATAGAATGTCAATGTTTTACAGCTTCACAGAGCTGTCAAACGATGACATTTCTTCTTTCAAAAATTCTTGACAGATGACACGTCATACATTGACGTCCCCTGTCACTGACCTCCCCCCTAATTGACCTGCTGAGCCCGCTGGGCGGGCTTAACAAGGTCAGTCAGGGAAGATCCCGTTGGTTGGCCAGAGACTGATGGAGGCGGGACTGAAACCCGGCAAGCAGCAGTCCCGCCTCCAACACGTCTCCATTCATAAAATCCAGCCCTTGTATTCTGAAATGAAGCCTATTGGCATTTTGTGTTGATCTATATGATTTGTTTCAGTGAAGCAATGGTATAACAAAACTTGGAAGCTTTTCCATACATTTTGTCTAATGCTGATTCAATCAAAATGGTGGCCATTTTTCAGGTCAAATTAGAAGCAACAAGTTCAGGTCAAGAGGAAAGCATATTAAAGGCCAAGTACAGCATTTATTTATATAATGCAGAAAAAAGTTCCACAGTGCTTCACATTGCCGTAATCAAAAATACAAATGAGGAAGACTATTGGGCTCATCGAAACAGGTCCATCCAATAGATTCTACATATCCCCATCACAATATTCAACTGTTTCTTCGGGTATTTGCCCATTTGACGTACCCATTTCACGTGTTCATCACTCTTAGTGTGAAGAACTTCCTTCTATCTGTCCTGAATTAGTTTTCACTAATTTGAACTGATAACCCACGTCCTACTATCACAGTTTGCTTTGAAGTAGTGTTCCAAATTTACCTTACAAGTACGATTTGTTATCTTGTGTACCTTTGTAAGGTTAGATCTCAGTTGCCTCTTTTCAAAGTTCTCAAGCTAATGTTTCGCAAGTCTTTTCCTTATAAATCAGTTCCCTAACACGAGAGCCCCGATTTTAACTCCGGGAGGGTTTTGCGCGGGTGGCAAAGTGAGTATGAAACTCATCTGCTGCGACAGAAATCAAGCCCAGGCTATTTTGACTTTAACAATCCTCCTGGCCCGAGAAAGAAAAGTAAAAAAACTTACCTTTCAGGGCCTCACCACATCCTGATTCTCTTCTCGCTGCTTCAGCTGAACGGAAAGGCACAGCAGCTTCCCTGCTGAGGCCTGAGTTAAAATTGCATTAGGGGCCGAATCGTCTCATCAGACCGCGATTTGCATATTTAAAGAAGAACGCCATCTGCTTTGGGCAGATGCCTTTGCCACCTGCTCAGAATACCAGGTTAAAATCAAGATTGGCGTGAAGCGGGTGGGAAATAGGCGGGTAAGTCACCGCATTTGACTCCCCATCTGCCTGGTTTCTGCCAGGTGGGTCGGGTTAAAATCTCCACCAGGAATCAGTCTAGTGACTGTTATCTGCACCACCTCCCAGAGTGGAACAGGCTAGATAGTGAAACAAGCATGACTTGTATTACACTACTTTAGCTTTATAGCTCAGCATTCTGTCTGCTTTATTAATTGCTGCTCTGCATTAGCACGTCATGACTGGGGAAAGAAAGTGAATTTAGGGCAAAAAGAAGTAGATGTAACCAGAGCTTGCTCATTTGAATTGTTAGCTTTGATCTCAAGCATATTGAACAAACTGTCAAGCAATGTACAGGAAACTTTGGTTTATCCGGAGGTTGTATGTCCGGAAACCTCAATCTAATGGCAGAAATCAGCAGCCGTTTTGGTTAGGTTTTTTTTCTTCTCCTAGCATTTTTTTAACAGTCAGGCTCTGGAAAGCGTCTCTGTAGCTTAGCAACAGCTTCAGAGACGCTTCCAAGGTACGGGCCGAGTGTTTACAAGGTGTTGCTAAGCAACAGTGTTTGTTGTCAGAGACGGAGATGAAAACCTCCGTATCCTTCAACATTAGCGCTGGTCTATCCGGAAGTTTTGTAGATCGGCAGCAGCTCAGTCCCGTCGGTGCCGGATATTGCAAAGTTTCCTGTACGAGAATTTGTTAACCACTTAGAGGGGCATTGTCCTCATCAAAAATGTGTTTGGTAAATTCGTTTTTGTTTGGAGAATTAGAAGAGCCATATTTTATTTTCATCATGATGACATCATGGAAAAGGGTATCAAGCTTATTCTTTCCATGATCTATTTTATCATAGGTTCTCTCTCACCCACTTAATCCTCAAGCCAAGGTTGTGCAAACTAACCCCAACACATACCCACCAAGGTAAATCAAGAGAAACTTCAGAATGCCTATCTAAACCTCATATCCTACCCTTAACATCCTTCAGTAGTTACCTTCAAGGTTTTATATTTCCATGGTGCTAATGACTCAGGAATATTTACCCTCACCACGATCAGTCCTTTTGCTGTCCAGGTATTCCTCAGGTCTTTTTCAAAGGTTTTGATTACCACAGAATTCATTAGCAGTCTGGTCGACTATTCCACATATCTACTTCTCTTTGAAGGAGGGAATTCCGACTAATCTTGCGTCTTGCTTACGGCTTTGTTAATTTTATGCTAGTTCTGCACTCACACTCCACATTAAATAACTTGCTTGCATGCAAATTATTCATCCCTCTCTTTGTTTTAAAAACTTGAATCATGTCTCATTTCGATCCTTCTTTCTAATGAAAGCAAATAATATTTAGTTTCTTTCTTCAGGCAGAGAGCAATGATTCAAATAAAACTGTTTGCATTAGTCCGATGTGAATTGTGCAGTGTCGCTTTGCAGCAGACTGCAAACTGATAGTAAGAGGTAGGAGGCTTTACTCTTAACTGAGATCAAAACCACTAATTCAAAAGACAATTTTACTGCAAATTAGCTGTAAATTTACAGCACCAGTATAATGGGGCTTGTGACCGGTTTGCCCATGCATAGATCGAAGGTGAATGGTGCGAAGACATGGAAACAGAAGGAACTGAGCAGTAAAAGAGAGCCCAGCATTATAATTGTGATGGAATTGACGTGTACAGATATGTAAAAAAGGAGGTTTCAGTTTAAAACTTAAAAAATATTACAAAAAACTTCATCCCTGACACGCAAGGCACAAAACAACAGAGCTCATTAACAGCTCGTTGGGAAATAAGGATGTGTGACAATACCAGCTGTATGCTGTTATTGCAGCATTATTATAAAAGACTATAAAATTCTTGGATCACTAAGCAGCCAAATTTCAACAGCTATTGTAAATCACAAAGCCCATTACAGAGTGTATATATAATCCTACTGGAGTTTAGCACATAGGATTAGACGCTGGGGTTTTATAAATCTGAAATGAAATAAAACCAAATAAAAGCAGCTGTTGTTAAAAAATACCATTATACAGTACCATGATAAGTGGTATGAAACAATTAACAGTCTGATGTTTTGTTTAAATGGTTTAAATCCCATTTCAAGGAGCTGAAACAATTCGACCCATATTGAAACCGGCTAAGCAAATATTTATATATTTGCTAATTATACCAGTTGTTTGCTATTTGCTTTATGTAGATTGAATCATTTCTTCCTCACTATCAACACATTTGCTAATTGATTTACAGCATTTATGATTTACTATCTTCAAAATTGATGAAATCTGTGGGGATAATCCTTGATAATTTTCTGCAGAAATAAGATTGAACAAATAAAGAGGTACAGTGCTTTTAACGAGCCCTGCCGGGGAGAATATAATTTTTGTCTTGGTAGATAGTTACAACACAGAGGCTGAGATAATTAGTGCCTGAAAAGGTCTTGGCATTTCTTTTGACTACTGGGGACAGAAGTTGCTTAACTGTCTCAATAAAGTAATTTTCTTGTAATGCAGTGGTATGAACAGTTCATTCACAATTCAAAGGTTAGAGATTTTTGAGCATTTGGGCTTCCAATGATTGAAAAATACCCATTTCAAGTATACGGATATTTAATAGTTCCTAGTTGGACTGTTACATGTGGTCTATCTATAACGTTGGAGGCATCTAGTATCAAATGGGGAAAAATCGAGTCAATGGCAGAAATTTGCTGAAAATATAACAGCTTGTGAACAACGCACATCGTTATTAATATGCAAATTGACTAGCAAGTTCAGGGGATTAAGAAATACGCCATGAGTTCCGAATCTCCATTTATGCTGCTCTGCTGTTTACCTTGCATAAGCAGCATCTTGTCTAAGAATTTTGAGAATTTGCTGGATTTGCACATTAATTGCCCATTAAACTCAGCGCAAAAATTTAAGTCAGTAATTTGTTTTTATTAGTTTATGGGATGTGGGTGTCGCTGGCAAGGACAGCATTTATTGTCCATCCCCAATTGCCCTTGAGAAGGTGGTGGTGAGCCACCTTCTTGAACCGCTGCAGTCCGTGTGGTGAAGGTACTCCCACAGCGCTGTGAGGGAGTTCCAGGATTTTGACCCAGCGACGATGAAGGATTGGCAATATACTTCTAAGTAAGCATGGTATGTGACTTGGAGGGGAACTTGGAGGTGGTGGTGTTCCCATGCGTCTGCTGCTCTTGTCCTTCTAGGTGGAAGAGGTCGCGGGTTTGGGAGGCGTTGCTGAAGAAGCCATGGTGAGTTGCTGCAGTGCATCTTGTAGATGGTACACACTGCAGCCACGGTACAGCGGTGGTGGAGGGAGTGAATATTTAAGGTGGTGGATGAGGTGCAATCAAATGGGCTGCTTTGTCCTGGATGGTGTCAAGCTTCTTGAGTGTTGTTGGAACTGCACTCATCCAGACAAGTGGAGAGTATTCCATCACACTCCTTACTTGTGCCTTGTAGATGGTGGAAAGGCTTTGGGGAGTCAGGAGGTGAGACACTCACAGCAGAATACCTAGCCTCTGACCTGCTCTTGTTGCCACAGGCTGGTCCAGTTAAGTTTCTGGTCAATGCTGACCCCCAGGATGTTGTTGGTGTGGCATTCGGTGATGGCAATGCCATTGAATGTCAAGGGGCGGTGGTTAGACTCTCGCTTAGTTGGAGATAGTCATTGCCTGGAACTTACTGTGGCGCGAATGATACCTGCCACTTATCAGCCCAAGCCTGAAGGTCATCCAGGTCTTGTTGCATGCAGGCACGGACTGCTTCATTATCTGAGGAGTTGTGAATGGCACTGAACACTGTGCAGTCATCAGTGAACATCCCCATTTCTGACCTTATGTTGGAGGGAAGGTCATTGATGAAGCAGTGGATGATGGTTGGGCCTAGGACACTGCCCTGAGGAACTCCTGAAGCGATATACTGGGGCTGTGATGATTGACCTTCAATCACCACAAACATCTTCCTTTGTGCTAGGTATGACTCCAGCCAGTGGAGAGTTTTCCCCCCATTTCCCATTGACTTCAGTTTTACTCAGGCTGCTTGATGCCACACTCGGACAAATGCTGTCTTGATGTCAAGGGCAGTCACTCTGACCTCACCTCTGGAATTCAGCATCAGGACCCTTTTAACGACGTGATAATTGTTAATGACTGCCAATCAACCTCTAAGGCTTGGAAAGTTAACTACTTAAACTGTGGAGTCTCATTCCTTCAGGTAGTGATTTGTTGTTGGAGATTTTTAAAATGTACAGTTTTAAGTTAAATGTTTTCTTACTTTTCCTTTCTGTCTCTTAGTTTTTCTCTCTCTTAATCCAATCTTTCTTTCCTTCTCTTTATTTCTCTTTCTGTACCTGAGGTTGTGAAAGGTGCTATATAAATGCAAGTTCTTTCTTGGTTCTTTCTTTCAAATGATCCCAAACTTGGTGCTAGGATATTGCAGCTTGCTTGAAGGATCAGGTTACAAATCTCACTTAGAACCAACCTGTTTACCATCAACTGCAACCTCTGCTATTCCTGCTTATTCATTATTGCTTCAACCCTGCAGCTTTTTGAAGCACTCAGGATGTCGATAGTTAATTCTTACAAAATGACACAAATATCCTTATGAGTACACTCTATCACATATATGTTGTTATTGCAGGCACTTAAAATAACTTGTTAATAGACCACTAATTAAAATTAAATCCTCACCGACAATTTTTGTTAGCAGAAATATATATCTTATCACCTCACTGTAGAAACCAATATTACAGTCCTGCCTTCCACAATTTAACTCAACTTTTGGCTAATCTCCATTAAACAGCCAACAATTATAGCATTCATATTGTCCAAAATAGACTGCAATTTACTTAAGAAATTACATTAACCTATTCTACAATTGTAAGAAGTCACACAACACCAGGTTATAGTCCAACAGCTTTATTTGAAATCACAAGCTTTCGGAGCGCTGCTCCTTCGTCAGATGAAGTCTACAATTGACTTAGCTCTTTAGTAACTCCAACAACATCTTTTTGTCACATTGATGAATAATATATAATTATTTTCCATTTCCGTCAAACATTTAAAAAAAGAAATTTTTGTGTTCTGTGCACTCCTTTTTAATGGGCCTGGATTTTGTGGTCAGCGGTGAACAAACAGTGCTCGCTGCTCATTACGCTGACAGCTGCCCACCGACTTTTTGTGGGCTTTTGCACGACAACTTACAGTCATCGGGAGTCCGGAACGGCGCAGTGCCTTCTACAGGGGATCTGTGTGAACAGGACAAGCAACAACGTGTCTCTTCAACCAATCAGATTGAAGAATCCTGACTGAGGCACACAGAGTCTGAACCAGGAAGTGTAAGTTAGAATATTTAATTCAATGTAAAATCATGTACAGAAAGCAAAATCAAGAGGGAAAGAAAGATCAGATTAAGTGAAACAGATAGCAAGAAAAAAATAATTTAAATTTTTTATTTTTTCTGACATCTTCAACAATAATTAAAATCTGAAGGAATGAGAGACTCCACACTTGTAAAAGTAAATTTCAGTGCCAGAGAGGTTGTTTGGTAGCAATTAAGACTTGTTGTGCCATTAAAAATTCACTTACACTTCAATGGACAAGCCCTAACTTTTTCTGGCATGTTTTAGTGGGTATCTAGTGGATAAGTACTGCAACTTTGCCCCCTTCATATGGTTGAATGTCAAATCTCTCAGTGAGATGCCAGTGCAGCAAAGCTTGTGGGGGAGTGGGGCAACTCGGTCACCAACTTTCTGATTTCTGTGTTTGTGTGGATGCCGGAAGTTGCTGTCCGATTTACTCCTTAATAATGGTAGCGCTGATAGCCTCGTTGTTATTCTTACCACAAAATCCAGGCCAATATGTTTTGAGACATTGAGCATATTATTTTCACAGAACATAATTTAGTAGGAATAAAGTAGTGACATTGGAGACAACCAATTAAATTCAGTAGCTCTTCAAGAGTTAGGACCATCATTAGATTCGGTTACAAAGAATTATTAACAGTTCTCTGATGGTTCAGTGGCTAAATACAGACTAAGGAGGTCGGAGATTTCTTCCCTGGTTTATACCAAGTTAGTAGATCATTTTGGTGTGGCTTAGGGATGCTGCAGTTGATCTCAACCTCTGGCCCAGTAAGAAGAAAAATCAGCGAGAGTGTTTGTTCTAAGCTGTCCAGCAGCCCCTGGTGGAAAGTGCCCTTGCATGGATATCAAAATTAAATTTACAATGGTGGTTCTCATAGTTGAATAACTTGCTCATACGTTAAGAAAGATTACTTGGACAAGATGCCAGTGGGCGAACAGTACCCATCTAACTGTACCCCATCTTCAGGAGAGCAGAGAATAATCAATTAATATCTGTTTATTCCTGTATTTCTTTTTTCTTTGACAAGTTTCATTTCACTAGTGAGTACTGCTGACAATATTAGTCAACCAGTTTTGGAGCTGTGACAGTGCCCAATAAAGGGGGACGATTTCCTCTGTACATGATTTGTAGCAAAGTAATGAATGGGTTTACAATGATACGTGTAAGAAACCTCCTCCCAATGAGATGGAATTGAATTAACATTCAAAATTGATGCACTGTTAAGTTGAGAATGGTAAGTTGACAGATAATTTAGCTCCTTTGCAAAGTTGAGTTAAGTAACACTTCTGAGTCAGTAGTTTGTGTTCCATGAGTCCATCTCGACTGATATTTGCTGAACTTCAATTTGATTGCACTCAGTAACATCTCCAAGGCCAGTTCCCCAAAATCATCATCAATATTTAAGGAATATATGGGGTCCAAATTCCCCGGGGCTAATGGGGCGCAAATGGCTTCTCGCCCCTCCCGAGGTGATAACCGCGCCTCCCGTGAAATTCCGTGGGAGGTTAGCGGCAGCGCTACCGGGTATTGCGCCGATCTTCTGCACCTGGAGATCACTGGCCTAGAAATTCACTGGCCTTAGCGCCGCTTTTGAGGCGCTAGAGGGCCTAGCGGCGAAGTTATGGCCAGTTTTGAAATTGACAGGGGCCCTAAATCGGCGTTAGGCCGGTAGCACTGCGCCGGCACCGATGACGTCATCGGTGTGCGCAGCGTCCCGGTTGCCATGGTAACCCGCCCAAACTCGGAAATTGAGTTGCGGCCGCCTCGCCCGTGGCAGCCGCAAGCAACGTTCTGGCAGAGGTGCCTTACAGAACGTTGCGCCGGCGCATTAAAGGCCCCGCGGCGGCCGGCCGCTTTCCCGCCGCCCGCCTGGCCGCAGCTCCCTCCCCGGACTTCCCCCCCCCCCCCCCCGGAACAGAAGCAAGCCCGGCACTTGTCCGAGGTGCCGGGCTCATTTTTAAAAAGATTATCGCGGGCCGCGGCCGGGTGCAGGCAGCTCCTCCTTAAGGGAAGGAGGCCTGCACTTCCCGAACCTGCCGCACCGCAGCGGGCGCCGCAGCGCCAGAATAGCGCCGAAATTCAGCGCATAGCGCCAGTTTTCAGGCGCTAACAGCTTTCAGCAGCGCCGGCAGCCGTTTGGGCGCAGAAGTAGTGAATTTTTGGCCCGCCCAGCGCAACTTAGCTCCGGCACTAACTTCCGGCACTAAAGCCGTCGCTGCGCCAAAACCCAATTTCTAGGCCATTATGTCATCTCCGGACGCAGCGCCCCGGTGGCACCTCAGAAGAAAAATTCCCCCTCGCGCCCCGCAGCAGCGCCGGGCGATGTTACCGACTGCTGCAGGGGTTGCGAACACTGAGGCCGGCCGCTCGCGAGGCACGGTGGCCGGCCGACATGAAAAGAATTGCCGATTTTGGGAGAAAAAAAAAATTCTGAGCACCGGAAGCGGGCTGAGTGGCGCGATCGGTCAGCCCGGCACTCAGCTGATGCCCAAAAAAATGCAGAGCTCGCAGCGGGGAGCCCTTCCCCTTTAACTGAGGGAAGAGCCCCTGCAACGCGGCAGCGCCACGCGTGGCCACACGTGGCACTGCTGAGTACATCGCCCCGGATCGGGTCATTCCCCGCCTCTTGCGCTCTAAGAGGCAAGTGGAACGCTTGATTTAGCTCCACTTCCCTCTTGGAGCAAAAAAATGGGAATTTCTCAAACATTTGAAAAGGTTAGCTAACTTTTCAAACATTTTTGACTTCGTGCCCCAAATGGCCGTCGAGGGGAATTCTCCCCCATAATGTGTAAAAGAAAACTTAAAGACAGCAACAAACAAAAAGATAAAGGTCATCATCATTCTTTGTAACTGCTAGTATCTTTCAAAAGAACGGTTGATGGCTGGAGTCTTGTAGATAGTGGGACCTTGATCCTCCATACGACGAGTATACTAACATTAGAAATGTCAGAATGGAAGAAAGGCATTTCAATCATTGAGCTTATCCCTCTGGTACATTTATTAACTTGTTACATCTAATTGTATTTTGCAATAGCACAATTTTTTTAAATCTTGATTACCTTATTTCATAGATTATTGCAGATATTTATCAGTGTTTCAGCGAAGATTTTTTTTCCTGAATCTTTTCTAAATTTATCTTCAAAATTCACATTTATGCATTCTAGTTCTATTTTTTTGCTTTGTTTTGAAGTAATTATCATGGTTGACCTCATCTGAACCAATAAATATTTTACTAGCAGATTTCCTGTGAACATGGCACATTAGGGGATATGCTGTTTTGGTGCTACATAATGTGCAAATATTATTAAGGCCACTGATTTATGGTGATTTCAGTTAAAGTTGTGTTTTTATTACCCAGTATTATGGAATTGTTATCATGATTGTGTGATTATGTTTATATTTTCATGGAGATTAACAATCAGTGGCCTTAATTATTACTATATGTGTGTTTAGCTATATAAATATTTTTTGTCTCTTTTTTAATGTTCAGAGTGCAAATGAAGATGCTCCAAGTTGTAGATAGGAGCCATGCAGACATACTGAAGGGAGGGGTGATGAGTTTCTCACACTGTTGTTTAATTGGTTTAGAGGTGTGGGAGCAGGGGGAAGGGGGTGTTATATTATGGGACGAGCGGAGAGTTATTGGGAAGATTTCCTCTGTACGTGATTTGCAGCAAAGTCATGAATGGGTTTACAATGATACGTGTAAGAATCCTTCTCCCAATGAGATGAAACTGAATTAACATTCAAAATTGATGCACTGTTAAGTTAAGAATGTTAAGTTTACAGATAATTTAGCTCCTTTGCAAAGTGGAGTTAAGTAACACTTCTGAGTCAGCAGTTTGTGTTCCATGAGTCCATCTCGACTGATATTTACTGAACTTCAATTTGATTGCACTCAGTAACATCTCTAAGGCCAGTTCCCCAATATCATCATCAATATTTATAGAAACATAGACATAGAAGATAGGAGCAGGAGTTGGCCATTCGGCCCCTCGAGCCCGCTCCGCCTTTTAATGAGATCATGGCTGATCATCCAAATTCAGTACCCTGTCCCTGCCTTCTCCCCATATCCCTTGATCCCTTTAGCCTTAAGAAATATATCTAACTCCTTCTTGAATATATTTAATGAATTGGCCTCAACTGCCCTGTGTGCCAGAGAATTCCACAGGTTCACCACTCTCTGGGTGAAGAAATTCCTCCTCATCTCAGTCCTAAATGGCTTACCCCTTATCCTTAGACTGTGACCCCTGGTTCTGGACTCCGCCGCCATCGGGAACATCCTTCCTGCATCTAGTCTGTCTAGTCCTGTTAGAATTTTATAAGTTTCAATGAGATCCCCTCTCATTCTTCTAAACTCTAGCGAGTATAAGCCTAATCGACCCAATCTCTCCTCATACGTCATTCCTGCCATCCCAGGTATCAGTCTGGTGAATCTTCACTGCACTCTCTCCATGGCAAGAATATCCTTCCTCAGATAAGGCGACCAAAACTGCACACAATACTCAAGGTGTAGTCTCACCAAGGCCCTGTACAACTGCAGCAAGACATCCTTGCTCCTTTACTCGAATCCTCTCGCTATGAAGGCCAACATACCATTTGCCTTCTTAACCGCCTGCTGCACCTGCATGCTTACCTTCAGCGACTGGTGCACAAGGACACCCAGGTCTCGTTGCACTTCCCCTTTTCCCAATCTATTGCCGTTCAGATAATAATCTGTCTTCCTGTTTTTGCCACCAAAGTGGATAACCTCGCATTTATCCACATTATACTGCATTTGCCATGCATCTGCCCAATCACCCAACCTGTCCAAATCATATTGGAGTTTCTCTGCATCCTCCTCACAGCACACACGCCCACCCAGCTTTGTGAATATATAGGGGCCAAATTCCCCTCGTTTGCGCCTCTGGTGGGAAGCGCTAATGTGGCGCAAATGGCTTGTTGCCCCCCGCCTCCCCCCGCCATGAGGCGATAACCGCGCCTCCTGCAAAATTCCATGGGTGGTTAGCAGCAGTGCTACCGGGTATTGCCCCAATCTTCTGCGCCCGAAGATCATGACGTCAAATGTGGGAGTATTAAGGAGGTGGGTCCTTGGGTGCTGGAGCAATCTGGGGTCTAGTCGTGCTCAAAGTGGTGTGTTGAGAGTATGGAAGTGGTCGGAAGGTGATGACTGGGTGTGCAGTTGACCTCATCTGTACCATTTAATATTTGGGGTGAACAAGCATTGGGATGACAATGATTGCATTGTATGAGAGCATCGGAGAGGGCTCATAGATATGGGAATACAGGGAGGATAATGTGGTGTACGTAACCTGTTCCACCTTAAGAGAACTACCTTAAGAGATGTACTACTTTCTCTTGGCTGCTGTATACTGTAATACTGTAATACCGGTGGTGACCACACCGGTATATAAGTGTTGTGCAAGGATTTGCTGGGCAGTTCAGCCCTGACCTCCGAATAGTAAAGACCTGTTAAAAGTTATTCTTGTTGTCTGTGTCCAGTGATTGATCCTAACATTAACTGGGACATACAGACTCAACAGTGGCGACGAGTCCGATCTTACCCTGCAGCAAATTTACATCCAAGGCAGCTTCGTCCTCAAAACGGGCGTCGAGAAGAGGCATCCGCCCTCATCATCCTGCTGAGCACCATCGCACGGGAGGCATCGAGAACCCGGGTTAAAAAGAAAAAGAATTCTGACCACGAAGCCCTCCATCAGCGACAGGCAGTGATCATCCCTTCTACCACGGTGGTGGGTAAGCCGATCAACGACACGAGCAGAAAGTCGGCCGCGTTGACTGTGGAGTAGGGGAGGGAAAACGGAGGAATAAGGGCGGAGAGCTCGACCACGGCCGGTAGAAAGGGCCGGGCTGCAATCGAGGCCGAGAGGCGCAGCAACTGGGGCAGCTTAAGGCTCGAGAGCCGCGGAGAACTCAAACGCAGCCGGTGTACAGGACTGGGCTGCGAGCGAGGCTGTGAGGCAAAGCAGCGTCGGGGAGCTGAGAAGCTTAAGGCACGAGAGCCGCGGAGAATTCAAACGCAGCCGGTGTAAAGGACCGGGCTGCAAGCGGGGCTGCAAGGCAAAGCAGCGTCGGGGAGTGAGAACCGCTGGGGAGGCGAGAACGGCAGCAGCAAGGCAATCGCCATTGCAGCCAGCGGGGGAAGAAAGCAAACGCAGGAATCCGCCATTGTAGTCGGCGGGGGAAGAAGACGAGCGCGGGAAAGACCGCCAAGCGCGGGAAGCCGCCATTTTAGTAGGCGGGGGAAGAAGACAAGCGCGGGAAGCCGCCATTTTGAGAAAAAGAAAAATTTAAATAACTTGCAAGGATGCCTAAACATGGGAGCATTAATACCTTTGATAGTGATATCGAAGATTGGACCACGTATGTAGAACGCATGGAAGTTTATTGTAAAGCAAATAAGGTACCAGATGATGAGAAAGCACTAACCTTATTAAGCTCAATGGGGGCGAAGACATACGGGCTATTGAAGCACCTTCTATCACCAAATAAACCAGCGGATCAGACCTTCGCGAATATTGTTACTGTCCTGAAAAATCATTTAAACCCCACGCCGCTGATGATAGTGGAACGATTTAAATTTTACAGAAGAACGCAGTTGAAAGACGAAAGCAACGCTGAATTTTTAATTGAACTACGTAAGCTATCGAAGTACTGTCAGTTTGGAACAGGGCTAGCAGATGCGCTGAGAGATAAATTTGTGTGTGGATTGTTAAAAGAAGGAACACAAAAGCGACTGCTTGAAGAGAATGATCTTACGCTTGATAAAGCTGTCACTATTGCAGCATCGCAAGAAGCCGCAGCGAGAGGCACTGCGGAAATGCAGCTACGGTCACCGGAACTCTGCACCAATCAAATGGTCTTGAGTACAGTAAAATGTTATCGTTGTGGAAAGACAACGCACGATCAGAACCAGTGCTGGTTCAAAAATCAGGAATGCAGAAAATGTGGCAGGCTTGGTCACATAGCTAAAGTATGCCGGTCAGGAAAGAAGACCAGCAACAAAAAGTCACCGCAGGAAAAGTACAAAAAGGTACACAAGGTGACAGAGAACAGTTCGAACGAACAGAAGTCAGATTCAGACTCCAGCAGTAATGAACTGGGTAGTCTAAGAGTACACAATGTTGGTAAGGAAGCAGACCTCCAAACAATTTGGGTCACACTTCAGATAGCAGGAGTCCAAGTGAAGATGGAATTGGACACTGGATCGGCATTGACGGTCATGAATAAGAAAGATTACAAAAGGTTATTCCCACATATTCCCCTACGGGATACGGAGATTGTATTGAAAACATACATGGGGCAAAGAGTATACCCCATCAGGAAGATAGAGGTAAAGGTGGTCCACAAGGGCAAAGAAAGCCGAGGAATGGACTTATATGTGCTACCTGAGGGAGGTCCACCACTACTGGGACGGGAGTGGATTAGGAAAATAAATATGGACTGGCATTCCTTAAAAGCACTAACGGTAGATTCCGGTACAAAAGATGTCAAACCTAAACGATTGTCCAGAATATTGGACGATGCTAAAGAGGTGTTCCAACAGGGACTGGGAACACTGAGAGGAATTACGGCAAACATCAAGGTTGAAGAACATGCAAACCTGAAATTTTTCAAAGCCAGACCGGTATCTTATGCAATACGACCTGCTGTGGAAGCTGAGCTGGAAGGGCTAGAACGTTCAGGAGTACTGTCTAAGGTAGACTGCAGTGAGTGGGCCACGCCCATTGTCCCCGTCATGAAGCGTTCATCGAGCAACAAGCCGGGGGAACCGGGGAAGGTTCGCATCTGTGGAGATTTCAAGATCACTGTTAATCCGGTGCTTCACACGGTGCAGTATCCGCTTCCGCGGATTGAGGATATCTTCGCTTCGTTGTCTGGCGGGAAACACTTCACCAAGATAGACCTGGCGCAGGCGTACTTACAGATGGAAGTTGAGGAAGAGCCACGCCAGTATCTCACGATCAACACGCATAGAGGCTTGTACCGGTATAATAGACTGTTTTTTGGAGTGGCATCGGCTCCAGCAATTTGGCAGAGGGCCATGGAGCAGGTATTACAGGGAATTCCAGGTACACAATGTTACCTGGACGATATTCTGATTACAGGAGATGATGATGAGGAACACCTTGCAAACTTGGAACTGGTGCTCACCAGATTGAAAGAATATGGACTTCGAGTTAATCGCCAGAAATGTGAATTCTTTCAGAAGCAGATCTCGTACTGTGGTCATGTCATTGACCAGGAGGGGCTTCATAAGTCTCCTGACAAGATCGAAGCTGTTGTGAAGGCTCCCGCTCCGGATAATGTATCTCAATTGAGGTCGTTTCTAGGGTTGATTAACTATTACCATAAGTTTCTGCCAAATTTATCCACGGTGCTGCACCCGCTGAATGCTCTTTTGCAGAAGGGAGTACCATGGAAGTGGAGCGAGGACTGTAAGAGGGCCTTTCGCAAAAGCAAGGCATTGATCACCTCAGAGGAAGTGTTGGCTCACTTCAACCCAACGCTGCCTATTCGTTTGGCTTGTGATGCTTCTCCATATGGTATTGGGGCAGTACTCTCACACAAGTTGCCAAATGGCCAGGAGAGGCCAGTTGCGTTCGCATCCAGATCATTGACCTCCGCTGAGCGCAACTATGCTCAGATAGATAGGGAGGCTCTCAGCCTTGTGTGTGGAGTAAAGAAGTTTAATCATTACCTGCAGGGCCAAAAGTTTACGCTTCTGACAGACCACCAGCCGTTGGTATCCATTTTTAACCCTAAGAAGGGTGTTTCGGTGATGACAGCACAGAGACTCCAGAGATGGTCCCTTTTCCTAGGGGCACATCAATATCAGATAGAATTCAAAGGTACAAAGCAGCATGGTAATGCTGATGGGCTGTTGCGCCTGCCACTACCTACAGAGGAGGAGGCACCGACGGTTGACCCTGTTGAGTTATTTCACTCGACCATCATCGAATGTTTACCAGTCACCAATGCAAGTATTGAAAGAGAAACCAGGAACGACCCGACACTGTCCAGGGTCTACGAAGTGACAGTGAAGGGATGGCCAGCACATGGTGATCCACTGTTACCGGCATTCTCAGCAAGACGAGAACAGCTGTCCGTCTGCCAAGGAACATTGATGTATGGAACAAGGGTGATTATTCCTCCTAAGTTAAGAGAGAGAGTTCTAAAGGAACTGCATGAAGGTCATCTGGGGGGAGTCAAGATGAAAAGCCTTGCTAGGGCTTATGTGTGGTGGCCGGGTATCGACCAACAGATAGAGGAGCTGACGAAAAGCTGCTCAGGGTGCCAAAAAGTGCAAAATGCACCTCCGATTGCACCACTGCATCCATGGGAATGGCCTTCAACCCCATGGCAACGTGTACATATTGACTTTGCTGGTCCATTCATGGACTCCATGTTTTTAATTGCGGTGGACGCACATTCTAAATGGCCAGAAGTGATTAAGATGACTACCACTACCTCGGAAAAGACGATCGCGGTGCTGAGAACGATATTTGCAAGAAATGGATTGCCAGAACAAATATGTTCAGACAACGGACCGCAGTTCGTGTCAGATGAATTCCAGAAATTCATGAAGAAGAATGGGGTGAAACATTATACCTCTGCCCCATATCATCCGGCTACAAACGGGTTGGCCGAGAGATTTGTACAAACGTTTAAAAAAGCAATAAAGGCCATGAGCGAAGATCAGATTCCACTACAAAACAAGGTGGACAAATTCCTACTGGCATATCGAAACGCCACTCATGCAGTGACAAACCAAAGTCCTGCCATGATGTTCTATAACAGGAGGTTGCGGTCCAGGTTGGACTTGTTAAAACCAAATGTGCGGAGGGAAGTTGAAAACAAACAGTTCCAGCATATAAATAACAAGACCACTCGGAGCTTCGAAATAGGACAACCAGTGTTAGCCCGGGACTATAAAAACGAGAAATGGCAATCTGGAACAATTCGGGCCAGACAAGGACCCCTGATGTACACGGTAGATATTGGTGAAAATGTAATACGGCGTCATGCTGACCAACTGGTAGAATCGAGAACAAGGGTCGAACCCATGGTTACGGCAGAGACAACCGTGAAAGAAGTTAGTGAACCTGAAGCATCTACCTCAGAAGTGAATGTACCTGATGATGATGTCCAATCCATAAGAGACCAACTAGATGAGTCACCCCAGCAACGAGAATCAGAGACCCCTGAAAGGCGTTATCCAACTCGAATCAGGAGGCCTCCTCAGAGACTGAATCTTTGAACTGTTTTGCATGAAGTTGTATATATATATATATGTTATTATGTTATGTTAAATGGGGATATAACTGTTAAGCTAAAAAGGGAGGATTGTGGTGTATGTAACCTGTTCCACCTTAAGAGAACTACCTTAAGAGATGTACTACTTTCTCTTGGCTGCTGTATACTGTAATACTGTAATACCGGTGGTGACCACACCGGTATATAAGTGTTGTGCAAGGATTTGCTGGGCAGTTCAGCCCTGACCTCCGAATAGTAAAGACCTGTTAAAAGTTATTCTTGTTGTCTGTGTCCAGTGATTGATCCTAACATTAACTGGGACATACAGACTCAACAGATAACCTTATGGCCTAGAAATTGGGTTTTGGCGCAGCCAGGGCTTTAGCGCCGGAAGTTAGTGCCGGCGCTAAGTCCCCCTGCGCGCGCCAAAAATTCAGTAGCGCCGCGCCCAAACGGCTGCCGGCGCTACTGGAGGGTTTCAGCGCCTCCCAATGGGCGCTACATGCCCCATTGCGGCGCTGTTCCGGCGCTGCGGCGCCCGATGCGGTGCGGCAGGCTGGGGAAGTGCAGGCCTCCTCCTTCCGTTAAGGAGGAGCTGCCTGCACCCGACCGCTGGCCGTTGACGGCTGAATAAAAATGAGCCCGGCACCTCGGAGAAGTGCCGGACTCGCGGCCCACACGCATCTGTGCCGCGGGGGGGTCTTGGAGGAGTCCGGGGAGGGAGGTGCGGGCAGGCGGCCGCCGGGGAAGCGGCCGGCCGCCGCGCGACCTTAATGCGCCGGCGCTAACTTCAGCAAGGCACCTTTTACAGAACGTTGCTTGCGGCTGCCACGGGCGAGGCGGCCGCAACTCAATTTCGGAGTTCGGGCGGGTTACCACGGCAACCGGGACACTGCGCACACCGATGACGTCATCGGTGCCGGCGCAGCGCTACCGGTGCAACGCCGCTTTAGGGCCCCACTCAATTTTTCAAATGGCCATAACTCTGGCGCTAGTCCCTCTAGCGCCTCAAAAGCGGCGCTAAGGCTAGTGAATTTCTAGGCCTATGTGTTAGGGACAGTAGGAGGAAGTTTACTTGGTGTCACTGAGTAAAGTGCTATAGCTGCATTCATGAGCATGATCTGGAAACTGGCTAAAAGGTTTTTAAAGTGCAGCCTGCACTTTCAGTATATTAGCGAAAGCAACTTAAGGCCAGTTTCGGTGTCACCGTTACAGTTGTGGTGATCAGGGGTTTTGTTGGGGTGAGCATTCTGCGTGGAGCATGGTGAAAGGCATGGGTGGAGGAGTGGTGGGAGCAATGGGGGAAGGGAAGGTATGAGAAGTTTGGGTGGGTGGGGGCAGGGTGAAGGAGAATGAAGGCAGTCAGCCTTAAATAAATCCTCTCTCTCCGAAGATGTTTTAGCACTGAGCTGGGGAGTCCAATGTTAATTGAAGTCCATATCTGTGTACAGTGTTAGTGCTGTGCACATTTTAAGTAACAGAGACTTCCCCAGCTTAGGGCTAGACAATGCATTTAGCGAATTCAGCTCCCACAGGTAGGAAAGCTACATTGTTGGCCAGGACCAAGAATGTAAGTTGTTTAAGCACTTTTACTTGTACTTTCAGTGCTTAGCAAAAGGCCTTCAATAGATTAAAACAAATTCCCAGTCACGACTGCCCTTCTGGCTTTTTCACTGTGTACCCAGGAGAAAGGATTCAAGGTGGGGTGGAGTAAAATGGGTGGCAGTATAGATTGGGGAAGGAGAAAGGCCACTTCTGGAAGAGGAGAGGATGGAAATGGCAGTTTGGGAGAGGTGTGGAGAAGCAGCAAGGGGGGATCGTTGAGTGACGGTCTGAGATGGGTGGCACTATGGAGAACAGAACAGCTGGGGAGACTCATTAGGAGTTAATTTAATATATATCCAAGTTTAAGTGTGACAGAAATTGTGTGATCGGAAAGTATTATAGGAAGTCAGTGTGAAGTGTACGTTATACATATCACTTAATAATTACAAGCTGTCCTCCTGTGGAGTTGGAGGATATGCTGCTCTATAACAATAGGGATGAAAATAATTTCAAAGGAATAATACATAAGAAAGTAATATGAGGGAAAGTGATATTTTTAAATTAAAAGATGGAACCAAGAATGAGCTACAAACCGTAACTAGCTGTTAGCAGGGGCATAAAAGTAGCCTGACTGGCTTAGTGGCAGTGATGCCCCAATCCGCCCCCTCCTCCCACTGTGAAGAAGCAAGCTTTATTCTGTGCGCAAACATCATAATTGCTTAGATCAAGAATATGACATGGAGATTGGTGGCATGAAACTATGGCCAAAATTTTCCAGGGGGTCAGCGGGCAGGATCGGTGGCGGGTCGGGGGGGGAAATTTTATTTTTTTGACAGTGGGTCGGGACCCCGCTGTCAACCCGGCGCAGCGCGCCTTTCCCAATGTCGCATGTGTGATCTCCGATCCAACCCGACCCGCCCCGCAGAGGTGGACGACCCAATTAAACCAATCATTGGGCTATTGACATACCCTTAATAATGCTTTTAATCGTACCTTTTAACTTTAACTACTCGCCCACAGGGTCCACGCTACTCTTAGACAGAACATCTGTGAAGCTGAGGTGGGAGTTGAATGGCCATTGAATCAGCTGGTTAGTTGACAGCTTGAAATGTGCTATAAAAGCTCCCACCTCACAGCTGTTCACTTTCCAAGCACAGAAGCTGTGCTTACTCCATTTGGAACACAGATTGAGCTTTATACAGGCTGCAACTGTTTGGAGCAAACTCTCCATCCAGTGTCACCTCATTGGAACAACCTCTCTCACCATTGACAGATTGCTTTTGTCATCTCAACTTCACCTGACATCTATTCCATCAGCATAGGTACTGTTTATATTGTTTCACCTTGGTCCTCAGAATCTGACCTCGATCAGCCCCAACACCAGCAGCACCAGGCACACCAGCAGCACCAACAACAACATCAACCTTCTCTGTAATCACCTGATGCTGCACAGGACAGAGGGCATCAGCACCCGAGCACATTGCTGTTCAGGAGGCCAGGGATGGCATAATCATGGCCAGATTTACTTAACTTTACGCTGTACACCCATATGGCTGCCACATGATGCGCCAGATGGCACCACCCTACACCAAAACCATAAAGCATCCTTACAATGTCCAAGCCATTCCTTTCACACTTACCACCATTGCAGGGGGTACCGTTACATCTCACCATTCACTGCAACTCACTAAGCCACTTCCAAAGATGCCTACACATCTGGCCAAGTGTTGAAAATAAAGGTTTGAATGTTTGACAGCACATTAACAGAAACTGTACATGAAAATTGGATAAAACACCCAAGTGCCTACCCTTGTGTGTTGTTAGTTGGTATGATTGCACTAGGATGAGGGTGAGTGTGAGGGGTGGCTAATGAGATGGGGAAGTGATAATGTAGATAGAGACGGATGGGTGGAGGTGCAAGGTAAGTTGGCGTGAGTAAGGATGTGCAGGGGTAGGGTAGGGAAGGCAGAGTGATGGGGATGTGATGAGAGGCACAGGAGGATGAAGGTGAGTGTAGCTTTGTACTAATGTTTTGCGATCTGATGAGATCATTGAAATGTTTGTCCACTGCACCCAGGTCCTCCTTACGACATCCCTGCTTGTGACCTCCTATGCAATGTGCAACCAGGCTGTGTTGGTCTCCTGGGGAGGTCTCAATGATTTGCAGGGTTTGCAACATTTCAATGCTGTAGAACACTGACAGCACAAATGTCAAAAGTAATGTGGCGATGGTCCCTTTAAGGAAATCAGCTGATGACGTGTCATGAATGACATCACCAGACCCGCTTCCTCTAATTGGACTGGGAAACATGCTGGTGGGCTTAACATGCCCTATCAATGTGAATTCATTTTCCAGAGCGGGATGGAGCCAGCAGCGGGGCCGTGACCTGCCGCCGACATTGCCCGCACTGGACCCGCCAAGGTGAGTAAAATGCCAGCCTATGTAATTGTATGACGCCCTGTGCTAAGGTACATGACATTAGTCAGAGTAGAAATAGAAGGATATTTCAGATGAATACGTGGCTAGAGGAATGGTGCGAGGGGGAGGGATTCAAATTCCTGGGACATTGGAACCAGTTCTGGGGGAGGTGGGACCAGTTCAAACCGGACGGTTTGCACCTGGGCAGGGCCGGGACCGATGTCCTAGGGGGAGTGTTTGCTAGTGCTCTGGGGGAGGGTTTAAACTAAAATGGCAGGGGGTTGGGAACCTGAGCAGGGAGACGGAAGAAAGGGAAACAAGGATAAAAGCAAAAGATAGGAAGGAAAAAAACAAAAGTGGCAGTCAGAGAAATCAACAGTTTAAATCAAACATGGCCACAGTAAATAATAATTCTAATAGGTCTAAGAGCGTCAAAAAAACAAGCCTGAAGGCTTTGTGTCTTAATGCGAGGAGCATTCGTAATAAGGTGGATGAATTAGCTGCGCAAATAGAGGTAAACGAATATGATTTGATTGGGATTACGGAAACATGGCTACAGGGTGGCCAAGGCTGGGAACTCAACATCCAGGGGTATTCAATATTCAGGAAAGATACGCAAAAAGGAAAGGGAGGTGGGGTAGCATTGCTGGTTAAAGAAGGGATTAACACAATTGTAAGGAAGGATATTAGCTCTGATGATGTGGAATCTGTATGGGTAGAACTGAGAAATACCAAGGGGCAGAAAACGTTAGTGGGAGTGGTATATAGACCTCCAAACAGTAATGCGGAGGTTTGGGATGGCATTAAAAGGGAAATTAGAGAAGCGTGCAATAAGGGCACAGCAGTCATCATGGGTGACTTTAATCTACATATAGATTGGGCTAACCAAATTAGTAACAATACTGTGGAGGAGGAATTCCTGGAGTGTTTATGGGATGGTTTCCTGGGCCAATATGTCGAGGAACCAACCAGAGATCAGGCCATCTTAGACTGGGTATTATGTAATGAGAAAGGATTAATTAGCAATCTTGTTATACGAGGCCCCTTGGGTCGGAGCGATCATTGGGCCAGTAATTCTGGTCCCAACGCGTGAGTACGGATGGGGTACTCACGCGTGGGCCCGTTGGAAGTGCTGGATTTCAGCATGCACAGTGCATGCGCGGGAAACCGGCATTTCCTCCAAGGGGTTCAGAGGTCCAATTCCTGCGCGCACGTGTTGAACTGCCTTCTTTTTGACAGGTTTGCCCGTGTGTAAGGGCCTGAACTTTTTAGAAATGTAAAAAGGAGACGTAAGGACTTGATTCTTTAAGGTAAGTGGTCTATTATTTAAAATTATAACATTTTTTCCACAGTTTTATTGTTTTTAAGGACTTTACAGTAAGGTAAGTTTATTTTTAGACCCGATTTCTTAAAAAATTATTTTTTTCAAAAATTTGATTAATTGTTTAAAATAGTTTTTTAAAGTTATTTATAGTTCATTTAATTAATGGGATGTTTTTTATAATTTTATTTAAAGTTTCAGTAGTGTTTTGGGCGCCCATAGTTTTCATGAGTTTGACAGTTCTTACTATCAAACTCATGAATGAAGTTTCCCCTCCCCTGATTGGCTGCCCAGTGCTCACCTGATCCCAGCCGGCACATCGCACTAACTACGCTGCTGGATCAGGCAAGCACAGCGTGCCGACAGCTGAACCGGGCCAGAGACAGGGATTCCAAGCATTCCCAGGCTTCAGCTGTCGGCGTGCCGGGTAAGTGCACATCGGGGGCTTGCACGCGCGGCAAGCCCCCGATCCTAATTTCTGGGCCAATATGATAGAATTCTTCATTAAGATGGAGAATGAAGTAGTTGACTCAGAGACTAGGGTCCTGAATTTAAATAAAGGAAACTCCGATGGTCTGAGGCGTGAGTTGGGTAGGATTGATTGGGCAATGTCACTCAAAGGGTTGACGGTGGATAGGCAATGGCAAACATTCAAAGACTGCATGGATGAACTACAGAATTTGTTCATCCCAGTTTAGCATAAAAATAAAACAAAAAAGGTGACTCAACCGTGGCTAACAAGGGAAATTAGGGATAGCATAAGATCCAAGGACAGGACATATAAATTGGCCAGAAAAAGCAGTAAACCTGAGGATTGGGAGCAGTTTAGGATTCAACAAAGGAGGACAAAGGGATTAATTAAGAAGGGGAAAATAGAACATGAGAGTAAGCTACAGGGAACATAAAAACTTACTGTAAAAGCTGTTATAGATATGTGAAGAGAAAAAGATTGGTGAAGTCAAGTGTAGCTCCCTTGCAGTCAGAATCAGGGGAATTTATAATGGGGAACAAAGAAATGGCAGACCAATTAAATACATATTTTGTTTCTGTCTTCACAAAGGAGGACACAAATAACCTCCCAGAGATGTCGGGGAACATAGGGCTTGATGAAAGGGAGGAACTGAAAGAAATCAGTATTTGTAGGGAAATGGTGTTAGGGAAATTGATGGGATTGAAGGCCAATAAATCCCCAGGGCCTGATAATCTACATCCTAGGGTACTTAAGGAAGTGGCCCTAGAAATAGTAGATGCATTGCTGATTATCTTCCAACATTTGATGGAATCTGGAACAGTACCCATGGATTGGAGGGTAGCTAATGTTACCTCACTATTCAAAAAAGGTGGTAGAGAGAAAATGGGGAATTACAGACCGGTAAGCCTGACATCGGTAGTAGGGAAAATGCTAGAGTCCATTATAAAAGATGTAATAGTAGAGTACTTGGAAAACAGTGACAGGATCGGACAAAGTCAACATGGATTTACAAAAGGTAAATCGTGCTTGACTAATCTACTGGAATTTTTTGAGGATGTAACTGGTAAAATAGATAAGGGAGAACCAGTGGAAGTGGTGTATTTGGACTTTCAGAAGGATTTCGATAAGGTCCCGCATAAGAGATTAGCGTGTAAATTTAAGGCACATGGGATTGGGGGCAAGGTATTGACTTGGATAGAGGACTGGTTGGCAGGCAGAAAACAAAGAGCTGGAATAAACGGGTCTTTTTCCGAGTGGCAGGCAGTGACTAGTGGGGTACCGCAGGGATCGGTCCTTGGACCCCAGCTATTCACAATATATATTAATGATCTAGACAAGGGAACTAGATGTAATATCTCCAAATTTGCAGATGACACAAAGCTGGGTGGGCGTGTGTGCTGTGAGGAGGATACAGAGAAACTCCAGGATGATTTGGACAGGTTGGGTGATTGGGCAGAAGCATGGCAGATGCAATATAACGTAGATAAATGTGAGGTTATCCACTTTGGTGTCAAAAACAGGAAGGCAGATTATTATCTGAATGGCAGTAGATTGGGAGAAGGGGAAGTGCAACGAGACCTGGGTGCCCTTGTGCACCAGTCGCTGAAGGTAAGCATGCAGGTGCAGCAGGCGGTTAAGAAGGCAAATGGTATGTTGGCCTTCGTAGCGAGAGGGTTTGAGTACAGGAACAAGGATGTCTTGCTCCAGTTGCACAGGGCCTTGGTGAGACCACACCTTGAGTATTGTGTGCAGTTTTGGTTGCCTTATCTGAGGAAGGATGTTCTTGCCATGGAAGGAGTTCAGCGAAGATTCACCAGGCTGATACCTGGGATGGAGGAATGACGTATGAGGAGAGATTGGGTCGATTGGGCTTGTACTCGCTGGAATTTAGAAGAATGAGAAGGGATCTCATTGATACTTATAAAATTCTGACAGGACTGGACAGACTAGATGCAGGAAGGATGTTCCCAATGGTCGGGGAGTCCAGAACCAGGCGTCACAATCTAAGGATAAGGGGTAGGCCATTTAGGACAGAAATGAGGAGGAATTTCTTCACCCAGAGAGTGGTGAACCTGTGGAATTCTCTACCACAGAAGGCAGTAGAGGCCAATTCATTAAATATATTCAAGAAGGAGTTGGATATATTTCTTAAGGCTAAAGGGATCAAGGGGTATGGGGAGAAAGCTGAATTTGGATGATCAGCTATGATCGCATTGAATGGTGGAGCAGGCTCGAGGGGCTGAATGGCCTACTCCTGCTCCTATCTTCTATGTTTCTATGTTTCTATTATGCACCAATGTGCTGCACTACTCTGGTAGAGTATAGTAGTACATCCTACTGCATTATCTGGCTACCATAAACTAGTTTCCTCTTAATAAATGGTAAACAGTGAGCATGTGAAACAAGGCCCTCTGCCTTGTTTTTCACTTCGTATGTTAGGTGGACTGAGGCAATTGTAGAGAAGGCGGATGTCTCACACATTGACATGTACTGTTGCTGGAGCACAAGTGTTCCAGAGAGTTTGCGTAATTCTGATGTAACTTCTGAATCATGCTCCAACAACAGCCATACAGCAGAAACTGTTTCCACTGTCAGGATGAAGGAATAATTACTAGTCCTAAGCCCTTTAGGGCTACCCCGGATCAGGCGTATTCCTCAGACGTTCACTTTCAACTAAAGTTTGAGGTAGCCGAATCCTAAAGACGCTTAATTGGGTCTAAAGGTCCGGACTATCTCTCCCTAAAGGAAAGGAACAACCTAAAAATGTTACCGTCATCGAGATAGCACTTTTAATAAGTTTAATTAGACTGTAACGTTCCGGATATTATGAGGGTCCGGAAAACTCCCCCAGAATTCTGCAACTCCTCACCAAAGAGTGTACAGAGATTGAGTTTGCGGGTTTGATACAGAAGTATTATGTTAGAGAATTCTAAAAATATATAGATTTATTAAAGAACTGACATGTATTTTACAGTTGGTGATTCAATCGCAACATTAACAGTTTCAAAAAGAGAAAGCTTTACAATCTTAGAGATCCTTATTCTCAAATCTTAACTTCGCTACAGTTTTTACAGTTCTTAGTTTATTCAGGATATCCACCAAAATCAAATGCAGTACAATACCTTTGATCCCCGAGATACAAAGATTTGTAGAGTTACAGAGCCACCTCTGAAGCCTGAGAATCACTTTGCCCCTTTACAGCGAATCTAGTATCCTATTTGAGAGCTCAATATTTATACCCTTTTCCAGTGGTATTCCTTTAAGGTTTTCTGCTGATGTAAACTAATTATTTCTTGTCATTTTTCTGCTGACTTCTGCAATTCTTACAGTCAGTTCAGCTGGTAGCATTAAGAATCGTGTCTCTACCCTAGGTGTTCGAAGCTTACCATAAAAAACGGTATAACAACAGGTGCATTTCATTTGATGTCATTTTTACTAAGGCCTTCTGTATGTGTCTCTTTACGAAGTGTAAATTAGAACACCTCAACGAGGGTGATCTATACAATTCTTAGTCACCTCAGCTGGTTGCAATACAGAATTATGTGTCCTGTGTAGGTGTCTTAAGCTTAACACAAAAACGGTGTGACAGCAGGTGTTTCTTTTACTTGATGTCATTTTTACGAAGGCATATGTTTCTGCTTCTTTACGAAGTGTAATTTAGAACACCTTAACCAGGATGTACCATTGTCTGCTCCAAAAGATTCAGACCGTCGGGAGCCTTCAACCTTCTGCTTCAATAAGGTTATTGATTCAGTGTCAACAACCATCCCATCCCCATAACCAGAATGCTGTTAACAATACATTGTTAGGTTTTTAGATTTCCAAACCCAGTTTGTCATGTTTTAATAAAGCCAGAATTCTTTCATAGAATGGTGTATTTTTCTGAATAGGTTTTATGGCTTATTCCTTCACAAGGAGGGTCGATAACCAGAGGACACAGATTTAGGGTAATTGGCAAAAAGTCCAGGGGGGAAATTAGGAGAAACGTTTTGATGCAGCGAGATGCAATAATTTATAATGCACTGCCTAAAGGGTGGCGGAAGCAGATTCAATAGTAACTTTCAAAACGAAATTGGATAAATACTTGAAAAGAAAACATTTGCAGGGCTATGGGGAAAGAGCAGGGGGAGTGGGACTAATTGGATAGCTCTTTCAAAGATCCGACACAGACACGTTGGGTCGAATGGCCTCCTTTTGTGCTGTATGACTATGATATTTAACTCTGAGTGAACATGTGTAAAAGGAAGGGTTCCATGGGATGATGCTGTCTGAGAACAGGTTACAAAGGCGAGAGAGGTGGTGTGCAAAGTTGTTGGCTAGTATTCATTACAGATGTTTTGAACTGATACAAAATATGGGCATCCAGTTGAAGCAGCTCATAGTTTCTGTTATAAATCTCATCATCATAAAGAAATTACTCATGAAATAACACTGGACGGCCAGCTGGTGGCGCCGTCCAAGGAGTATAAATACTCGGGTGTGGGCCAGCTTGCTCAGGGACATTTTGTAAGAAAGGACTAGTGAAGTACAACTAGACCGCCATGTTTTGAAACAAGTTGATTAAAGCCTTGCTTTATACTCAAACCAAGTGCGTAGTGAGTTTTATTACGTCAGTTTCCATGTTCAATCCCAAAACAGAATACAACAAAGTTCTCATGACAGTGCAAATGTAATTCTTTATCGCTTTCATTTATTTGATCAGGTACAATTTGTTGGATTACGGTTGCCGCCTCCATGAAGCACAGCTTAGTCATTTTTTCCAGAATTCAGTGGGAAACCATTTAACTTAATGATATAATATTATTCATAACAGACATATATATTTAATGAGAGAAATTCACAATGTGGCACTTCAGTTGGATAACATTAATAATACAATAAATATTCAAAGGAACTGGTTTCTGATTTTTTTTAAAAATTGTATTCATATGCGTTTAACACTGATGGACAGTATTTACAATGGTAAACTGGAGGGGGAGGTGGGGGGAAAGATAGGCGTAGTTATATTTTCAACATATTACAAGGCATCCATACTAATGGAATTACTGCAAGGTGTTTGCACTTAGGACATAACTAAAACAGGATGGATGTATGCTTGCTGCTGCTTGTAAGTTGACAGGATTTATAGCAGCAGTTACAAATGATAGCTTGGAGCACTTACAATTTAGTTTTCCCCCAGGTGAGTTGGTGCCCTTCTACCTCACTCAAGTCTGTTGTGAAGTTGTTATTTTAATGATAGAATCTGAACCACACTGTAAGACCCATGCATTTTTATGGAAAAAAACTCTACCTGTTACAGAAAGTGGTAAATTGCAACAGTTGAGCCACAAATAATAAACCTCTGCTGTAAGAAAATATTTTGAGCTTATGTGTCACTGTTATGAGATACACAGCCTGTTATATTTCTTTCTGTTACCACCAAGGGAACCTACTTTTTCTTTTTTCATACAGTGTATTCTGTTCAGGGCAATCTCATTGTGCTTTCTAAATCTTCACAGGAAATTGTTTCTTAAAATGCAAGACAAAACACATGTTGGTGATGGAATTCACTGCAGGAGACTGCAATAATGGAGTCTAAGTATGAGTGAAAAAGAAAACAAGAACATGGTCCAAGGAAAGGTGATTGGCCGCTGCAAGTTTCCTTCGTCCACAGATAATGTCCAATTTGCCCTATCATGGATTCTCCTCTACTTATAAAAACTTGTGATGAGGGGTTTGTAAATGTGGCTGAGCATCTTGAATTTTACCTGGCGAACAGGGAGTTAGTTGACATTAGCGAGGACTGGATTAAGGGACAAGCAGGGCTTAGTGCATAATAGGATACGGGCAGTGGAGTTTTGAATGAGGTCCACTTGTCGGATGCACCTGAGGGAAGCCAGTGAGGAAGGTAGTGGAGAACCTAGTCTAGAGGTAACAAAAGCATGGATAAGGATTGTGGCACCAGCGCGAGTGTGGTAAGTTCTTAGGTGGTCACGGTTATGGAAGTGTAAGTAAGCTCTTTGTGATGGATAGATTGCGGCGTTTGAAGCTGAATTCGACTTGAACAAAACACAGAGGCGGTACACTACCTGGTTCAGCCTGACCAAACAGCTGGTAGGGGGCGGGGGCGGGGGCGGTGAGGGGATAGAGGGATAGGGTCATGGGTGGGAATCAAAGAAGATAGCTTTGGCCATTATTGAAATACAAGCAATCCATTTTGCTGTTTACACTTTCTACAGAGAATAACTTCCAGCCTGCCTGTGCATGGGCAATACATCATATGCAGTATAATTCACTTCACCTGTCAGCACAGGCGAATTCAACTCGAACAGTGGTAGTCTGACTCCAAGCTTTCATCCCACTTTGCTCAAACCTATCAACATCTGATCCAATCAAACAGGGACAAATGACTAAAATCAGGGATACTTCTCTTTGTGAGCCCCAAATTGCACATCTCCAAACTGCCTTTTAATACTATTTATTTTATTCATTCTCAGCATGTGAACATCATAGGCAAGGCTGGTATATATTGCCATCCCTAGTTACCCTGAGAAGGTGGTGGGGGGCCCTCTCCTGGAACCACTGCAGTCCGAGTGTTGAAGGTGTTATTCTTTGTAGCGGTTTTATATGACTGAGTGGCTTGTTAGGCTACGTCATAGGGCGTTAAGAGACAGCCATGTCAGTGTGGGACTGGAGTCACATATAGGCCAGACTGATGACGGACGACAGGTTTTGTTCCCTAAAGGACTTTAGTTGGGTTTTTATGAAAATCTGATAGCTTGTGGTCCCCCTTTTTTTTTACTGATATCAGCTTTTTATTTCCAGATTTTTTTAAGCTATTTTTAACCTAAGTCTCTTTCAAGGGATTTGAATGTTGTGCTGCACCAGTCATGTTGCTTTCGGACTGGACTTTTGTTGCCTTCTTGGATGCAGATTCAACACCAAAAGTTCGGTATAAAATGGGCACCTGGAAGTTGTGATCTCATTTTGATGGATCCTCCTGTTGTTACTTCCCCAGCTCTTTTCAGTCATTAAAAAATCATGCTGGTGACGGGGCACCAGCAAGCAGTGCTCTGTAATTGTATTTCACTGTGTTTGCATGAAGCTTTGCATTATATTCGCCCATATTTTCTGTCCCCCACGGGTGCATAGGGGCCGCGCAAGTTCTGGGTTTAGGCATGCGAAGAGCATACGCTGAAACCCGGAACTTGCGATCTGTCAAGAAGCAGGCAGGTTCGTAGATTTTTTGTTGATTGGAGGCATCCCTAGATACATAGATACATAGAAGATAGGAGCAGGAGTAGGCCATTCGGCCCTTCGCGCCTGCTCCGCCATTCAATGAAATCATGGCTGATCATCCAAATTCAGTACCCGGTCCCTGCCTTCTCCCCATATCCCTTGATCCCTTTAGCCTTAAGAAATATATCCAACTCTTTCTTGAATATACTTAATGAACTGGCCTCCACCGCCCTCTGTGGCAGAGAATTCCACAGGTTCACCACTCTCTGGGTGAAGAAATTCCTCCTCATTTCAGTCCTAAATGGCTTACCCCTTATCCTTAGACTGTGACCCCTGGTTCTGGACTTCCCGACCATCGGGAACATCCTTCCTGCATCTAGTCTGTCCAGGCCTGACAGAATTTTATAGGTTTCGATGAGATCCCCTCTCAATCTTCTAAACTCCAGTGAGTATAAGCCCAATCGACACAATCTCTCCTCATACGTCATTCCTGCCATCCCAGGTATCAGCCTGGTGAATCTTCGCTGCACTCCTTCCATGGCAAGAACGTCCTTCCTCAGGTAAGGCGACCAAAACTGCACACAATACTCAAGGTGTGGTCTCACCAAGGCCCTGTACAACTGCAGCAAGACATCCTTGTTCTTGTACTCAAACCCTCCTGCTACGAAGGCCAACATACCATTTGCCTTCTTAACTGCCTGCTGCACCTGCATGCTTACCTTCAGCGACTGGTGTACAAGAACACCCAGGTCTCTTTGCACTTCCCCTTCTCCCAATCTATTACCATTCAAATAATAATCTGCCTTCCTGTTTTTGCCACCAAAGTGGATAACCTCACATTTATCCACATTATAGTGCATTTGCCATGTTTCTGCCCAATCACCCAACCTGTCCAAATCATGCTGGAGTTTCACAACATCCTCCTCACAGCACACCCTCCCCCCCAGCTTTGTGTCGTCTGCAAATTTGGAGATATTACATCCAATTCCCTCGTCCAGATCATTAATATATATTGTGAACAGCTGGGGTCCTAGGACCGATCCTTGCGGTACCCCACTAGTCACTGCCTGCCACTCGGAAAACGACCCGTTTATTCCAACTCTTTGCTTTCTGTCCGCCAACCAGTTCTCTATCCAAGTCAATACCTTGCCCCCAATCCCATGTGCCTTAATTTTGCACGCTAATCTCTTATGCGGGACCTTATCGAAAGCCTTCTGAAAGTCCAAATACACCACATCCACTGGTTCTCCCTTATCTATTTTACTAGTTACATCCTCAAAAAATTCCAGTAGATTAGTCAAGCATGATTTACCTTTTGTAAATCCATGTTGACTTTGTCCGATCCAGTCACTCCTTTCCAAATGCTCCGCTATTACATCTTTTATAATGGACTCTAGCATTTTCCCCACTACCGATGTCAAGCTTACCGGTCTATAATTCCCCGCCTTTTCTCTACCACCTTTTTTGAATAGTGGGGTAACATTAGCTACCCTCCAATCCATGGGTACCGTTCCAGAGTCTATCGAGTTCTGGAAGATGACCAGCAATGCATCTACAAAATTTTAGGGCCACTTCCTTAAGTACCCTGGGATGTAGATTATCAGGCCCTGGGGATTTATCGGCCTTTAGTCCCATCAATTTTCCTAACACCATTTCCTTACAAATACTGATTTCTTTCAGTTCCACCCTTTCATCAGACCCTATGTTCCCCGGCATCTCTGGGAGGTTATTTGTGTCCTCCTTTGTGAAGACAGAACCAAAATATATATTTAGTTGGTCTGCCATTTCTTTGTTCCCCATTATAAATTCCCCCGATTCTGACTGCAAGGGGCCTACGCTTGACTTCACCAATCTTTTTCTCTTCGCATATCTATAAAAGCTTTTACAGTCAGTTTTTATGTTCTCTGCAAGCTTACTCTCATATTCTATTTTCCCTTTCTTAATTAATCCCTTTGTCCTCCTTTGTTGAATCCTAAACTGCCCGCAGGAAGCCTCCGATCAGAAATTCATGGCCATTATTTCACATCCCTGCAAACAGGCAGAGAAAACACTGGTATCCTCTCGCATCACAGTGAAAATGGAACCAATATTGCATCCCTCGGTGGATTTAACATGTCATTTTCTCTTCTCCTTCTATCTCGATCCTTCTGTTGTTTCTTCGACTTGAAAAGTCTTTTCTTCTCTAATCAAATATCAGTTTA
This sequence comes from Somniosus microcephalus, assembly GCF_052327205.1. Lineage (NCBI taxonomy): Eukaryota > Metazoa > Chordata > Chondrichthyes > Squaliformes > Somniosidae > Somniosus > Somniosus microcephalus. The sequence goes on along the minus strand of NC_141012.1, from coordinate 34,698,779 downwards.
ACTCAGCTGGTACCCCTCTCAGACCGGCGAACCAATTTGTCGTGGTGTTCGCTGAACCAGCATTGTTCCCCGGTTGGGCGGGATCCACTTTCTAGGCTGATCTTCCTCACTGAAGTGATGCCTCAGTGCAGAGTGACCATGGTAAACCTCAGGAATAATGAATGGCCAGGTAGGTAGATCCTGGAACTGCTCTACTTCTTATATTCGACTGAGCCACTACTATAATGCATCAGACTCTAGGGCCGGAATTTTCTGGGGTCTGTGCAAGCACGATCAGAGGCGGGTCAGGTGGGAAATTTACAATATCTTGAAGCGGGTCATCCTGCCCCTACGCGCCTTTCCCTCAGGCATGTTTGCCAGTGCGGCAGCGACCCGAAAGGCAGAGGCGGGCGAGCTAATTTAAATCATTATCAGGTAGTTGTCAGACCCCTAAGAGTCTTTTTATGCCTACCTTTCAAATTTCCTTGGATGCCCACGGGAATCACGCAGCTCAGGAACCATGTCTGGCAACCTGAGGCGGGAGTTGAGTGGCCATTGATCCAGCTGATTAGTACACAGCAAAGAAAGTACAATACAAACTCCCACCTCACAGCTGATCACTTTCCTCAGGCAGAAGCTGTTGCTGACTGCATTGCCAGCACAGATTTAGCTTTCTAAAGGCTGCAAGTTTTTCTGGCAAAGTCACCATCCAGTGTCACCTCATTGTTAGAACCTATCACATCATTGACAGATTGCTTCTTTCATCTCTACTTGATCTGCCATCTATTCCATCAGCATGGGTGCCATTTATACTGTCTCACTTTGGTCCTCAGAATCAGACCACAATGAGCCCCAACCCCAGCAGCACCAACAACAACACCACCAACATTCTCCTAGAGGAGCGGGTGGACACGCCTTACCAGTGGCTGTCAAAGTCACCACTGCCCTAAACTTCTTCGCCTCAGGCTCCTTCCAGGGATCTGCAGCAGACAAGTGCGGCATCTTGCAGTCGGCCACCCACAGATGCAGCACACAGGTCACCGATACCCTGTTTGACAAGTCAGCTGATTATATCAACTTTGCCACATGAAGCCAGTGTTACTGAGCGGGCGCTCGGCTTTGCTGCTCTGGCTGGCTTCCCACAGGTGCAGGGCATCATCGACTGCACACATGTGGTCATCAGGGCACTCCATCATCACCCAGGAGTCTTTGTCAACCGCAAGGGCTTCCACTCCCTCAGCGTGCAGCTCCTCTGCAACCATAGGAAGATCATCATGCATGTGTGCGCCAAAGTCCCTGGCAGCTGCCATGACTCTTTCGTCCTGTGCCAGTCCACCCTCCCTCAGCTCTTCATTCATCCAAACAGACATTCCAGCTGGCTGCTTGGAGACAAGGGGTATCCACTGAAGACGTGGCTCATGACATCTTGAGGAGGCCTTGTACTGAGGCCCAGGAGAGATATAATGGAAGCCACATTTCCACCAGATGTGTCATAGAGCAGACAATAGGCATGCTAAAAATGCACCTCAGATGGCTTGACAGACCTGGAGGAGCTCTTCAGTGCGCACCAGCCAGGGTCTCCAGAATCATCATGGTCTGCTGCGCCCTGCACAACATAGCGCAGCAGCGAGGATTAGCGCTGCATGAGGAGCACAGCACTGAGCTCACAGCCTCTTCAGAGGAGGAGGAGGAGGAGCAGGAGGAACCTGTTGTCCAGATCCCACCAGCACCTGAGCACATTGCTGCCTGGGAGGCCAGGGATGGGCTCATCATGGCCAGATTTACTTAACTTGACATTCCTCCTGGAGAGGAGTTCTATGAGCCTCTGCCATCTATCCTCCATAGCTAGCCATCTGTTCTCCATAGAGACCATGTGCACCTGTGAGTGGCGCATTAGCTGCTCCATGCAGGTGGCCATCCTTCCCATGGAAGAGCCTACAGTCGCCATCGTCTGCGACATGGTGGTGCTCATGTTGGAGATGGACTCCTCCATTCTCTGCCCATTTGTAGACATCGCGCTCACAAAACCTGTCAGAACCTCCTGCACTTCTTGCTGCACCACCAGGAACGCCCTCTTTTGAATGGCCACCGAGGCTCAGCGTCTGCATGCAGCTGAGCAGAGCTGGGAGCGTCCTGCGCCCTCCGGCGAGGAGTCTCCACTGTCTCTCTTGCTCACTTGTGAGTTGTGAGACACCAGGTGACAACACTACTCTATTTCGCGTGGGACCCACCGAGGTGTGCATTTCTGCGCTGGTGCTGGGTGCGCTTATGTCTGGTGATGGTGCGCCCTCAGAGGCTGGAGGCTCCTCTGAGGAGTCATCTTCCTCTTCCTCCTCGACAGTGCGGGGGGGCCTCTTGATGGACCTGTGGGAGAGTAAAGACAAAAGACTTGCATTTATATAGTGCCTTTCATGACCACTGGACGTCTCAAAGCGCTTTACAGCCAATGAAGTACTTTTGAAGTGGAGTCACTGTTGTAATGTGGGAAACGCAGCAGCCAATTTGCGCACAGCAAACTTCCACAAACAGCAATGTGATAATGACCAGATAATCTGTTTTTTTGTTATGTTGGTTGAGGGATAAATATTGGCCAGGACACCGGGGATTACTCCCCTGCTCTTCTTCGAAATAATGCCATGGGATCTTTTACGTCCACCTGAGAGAGCAGACAGGGCCTCAGTTTAATGTCTCATCCGAAAGACGGCACCTCCGACAGTACAGCACTGCCTCAGCACTGCACTGGACTGGACTGCCAGCCTAGCTTTATGTGCTCAAACACATAAACCCACAACCTTCTGGCTCAGAGGTGAGTGTGCTACCAACTGAGCCATGGCTGACAGAGATGCGTTAGATATGTCATATGAAGATTGGGTACAGTGTAAGGCTTTCTCTTACGACTGTTAGAACCTCGAGAATTACAAATAAGCGTAACAATGACAAATAAGTTTGTGATCAATAAAAGTGGTCTTTATTCACACTAGTTTAAAAATTCAAGCTTACATAGAAGCACCCTTGACAATGCATACGCCCACAGTTTATTAATTCTGTACATCGAAGTACTCCCAGCAATTCATATGCTTCACAGTTTAGGATCCCCGCAATTTATATCACCCTGGCAATTCATATACCCATAGTTTACCGTACATAAAAGTATCCCCGCAATATCTTTATGCTAATCCCTGGCAATATATATATTCCATGTCTGTCTTTCATACATACATACATGCATACGCCCCTCCACCAGTGATCAGTCTGAGAGAAGTGGTAGGCTGCAAACATCGACTGCCATTTCAAACAGCCCCCTTTGTCTTTCTGACTTTCCCAATTCTGTGTTTCTCCTTTATCGTGCCTTCCTGCCAGGCCCCCTCATATATCTTCATCTGCCTCCCTCTGATAGGTCAGTTTCACTCCCAACCTTCCCTGATCAGAGTTCCTTATGCGTGACACGTTCATGTTCCTGTGATGTGTGTGGGGGCGGGACTTCCTCTTCATCCAGTGTTTCTCTTTCCTGTCCATGTGGTCTCACAGACAAAGGACCATATGCTGACCACTTCCATTTTGAATCCTCACAGACAAAGGACCCCCTGCTGACTTCCTCCATTTTGGACCCTCGCAGACAAAGGAACACATGCTGACTTCCTCCATTTTGAGTCCATCCGTTATCATCTCACAATTTGTTCGCAATTTCAAATTCCACATGGTAGCAGTGGTTTTAATACGTGCATAGAATCTTACAACAGATACCATTATGCACATGATGATCATTCACTGGCTGCTGACATCTGTCCCCATATGAGTGACTGATGTATGTCTTGTAGCTGTATGATATGTAATTCTGTCACCAGGTAGCTGAGATGTCCCCCTCTCTCCGTCTCCCACCTCCAGCTATTCGGCGACTCCCGAAACTTCTAAAGCAGCCTCCTCTGCTGTTGTTAGGGTTGCCAATGATGGCGTTCCAACTCTGGTTCTCTCCCTCTCCCTCTTAATGTGGGCTCTCTATTCCTACAAGGAGGGAAAGAAGAGAAAGTTGAGTGAGAGTGATGCAATGAGTGTAAGGAATGAATGGGTTACATCTTTAGAGGGAGACTATGATGGCGTGGGGTGCCAAAGCCAACTGGCCTCCTTGTGTGTTGTTAATTGTTGATTTCATTAGGATGAGGGTGAGTGTGAGGGGTGGTTAGTCAGATGGGGATGTGGGTATGTAGATAGAGAGAGAGAGAGGGATGGGCGGACATGCAAGATATGTTGGTGTGAGTAAGGATGTGCGGCAGCAGGGTTGGGAAGACAGAGTGATGGGGATGTGATGAGAGGTGCAGCAGGATGAAGTTTAGTGTGGCTTTGTACTCACCTTTCCTGATCTAATGAGATCATTGAAATGATTCTGGCACTGCACGCAGGTCCTCCTCACAATATCCCTGCTGTTCACCTCCTGTGCTATTTGGAGCCAGGCTCTTTTCGTCTCCTGGGGAGGTCTCTTCCGCCCATTAGAAGGGACGAGGACCTCCCTGCATGCTCTGACTCCCTCCACAAGCATATGGAGGGAATCATCGGAGAACCTGGGTGCAGCCCTCTGCCTCTGTGCAGTCATCTCTGGAAATGTTTGCAGCAGTCCAGTTGTGCAGTGTGCTGCCTGCACACTCCTAGCTGAACCTTCAAATGCAATGTGGCCATGGCTCCTTTAAATACCTCAGCTGAAAACACGTCATCGATGATGTCATCAGACCTGCACCATTTAATTGGGACGGGTGACGCACAGGGCAGGCCCCATTAACGCAAAGTCGATTTTGGGAGTGGGATGTAATCAACAACAGGGTCGCGACCCGTCACGGCGACTGCCCGCACCTGACCCGCCCAGGTAAACAAAATTCCGGCCTAGGGATATAATTTCATGTACTTAACTATCATCTTGAACAACTGTGCCTGTAAATAGGGACAGGCCTTCTAAGTATCACTTGGCTTTTCTATCACCAATTATCGCCAATTATTGGGAAATAAATTAACAGTGTTGCACCAATGAGCAGCATTGCCTTGCAGATACATATGTGTGTTAACATTACATCACATCCCACTTCATGTGGTTAATACTTTTATTGAGGACAATGTCAAAAGTATGTATTTTCATTTTCCATCAATGCAAAGGAAATTATACTACTTGAAAAATATTAAATCCAAAATGATCCTGGGCAATGCCTCATTATTTACACTTGCACTACCTGCTGCTGTTGCATTTTCGAACCATGTCACAAAGGTTATCCTTTTCACAGCATGGAACCATCTTAAATAAATTAAAGATATGCACCACTGAGTCATCCACGTGAACTCCTGTGAAAACTCAAAGTGTTACAAAAAATTATGATTATATTAACGTTCTTTTTACATTCCATTTTACTTGATATTTTGAATACTTCTGTTTGAAGAGTAAATGTTGATAACATAATTGCACACACTGAATTGAAATGGCTCTGACAGTGTATTGTAGCTGATTTAACATCAACACATGCTGTTGAACCATCGTTGCTAATGACAATTCTGTTTCTAGCCTGTTTCAGCTAGAAATCAACCTTTCCTCCCTCCCCAATAATGTCATCAGTATTCAGTGTTCAACCAAAAAAAATTGCAAAAAGAAAACAAAACAAGCAAAAAAAAAGGGACCAGAATTTGCTGTAAAAATAAGTGAGGCTAATGGTGCTCACTAGTACGAGGTTTTTCCCTCCCCCCCCTTTCCTTTTTTTTTCTCTCTCCCACATGGCAGCTGTCTCCCATTCTGCCAGCACATTTCACACCTAATCTAGAGCCGTCTTTTGTCTCCACTAGTCCTATCACCATCTCGTCTCGTTTTGAATACCTCTTAATGTCTCTTCTCTTTTGTTCTCTCCCAGCCTGGCCTCTTAATCTATTTCATTCCCTGTGCCTCTTTAGTCTTGTTAAAGGGTTTTGACCCGAAACGTTGACTCTAATTTCTCTCCACCGATGTTGCCTGGCCTGCTGAGTTTTTCCAGCATTTTCTGTTGTTATAATGGTGCTCACTGTTATTTATGCGCTAATCGGACAGCAGATTCAGGTGACGCAGATGCGCAGTTAAACGCAAAAATCTTGAAGTTGCTGTCTGAGATGTGCCGCTCCTCCGTAAGCTGCGCGAAAATGGCATCTCGCCGTCTGACACCCCATTCAAATATATTGAAAGATGTGAAGTTCCTGTATTTGCATGGCAGATACGAACTGAACTTGCCACAGAAATTTAGGGCTTGTCCATTTCAGTCTAAGTACCCTTTTTAATGGCATGTTAAGTCTTAATTACTGCCAAACAACCTCTCTGGCACTGAAGATTAACTGGTTAAAGGGACACAGGGCAGGAATTTAACTCAGGAGTCGGGACTACCACTTTCGGGGTTATAGTCCCGCCTCCATCAAGATGCGACCAATCCACGCGATTTTAACTTGATTGACCTTGTTGAGCCCACCCAGCGGGCTCAGCAGGCCAATTAAGGGCCACCCGGCAACAGGTGACGTCACAGACTGAAATTTCATCTGTCAAGCCGTTTTGACAGATGAAATATCAGTGTTTCACAGCTGTTTGAAGCTGTCAAACACTGACAGTCTTGCTTCTAACCTGAGTCCTTCTCCACAGACTCACTTAGAAATCTCTCCTGCACAGAAAGCTGCAGGCTGTCACTTTTGACAGTTCGCAGCCATTCTGCTTTCTGTGCCGGTAAGATGAGGGACTCCCGGAACTTAAAGAAAGGAAGGAAGGCTGAAAATGTAGGAAAAGGTATGTGAAACTTATTTAATCATTTTAGACACACCAAACACATTTACCTTTGCACTCATGCACACATCACTTACCTGAACACTGACATCTCGACCCCTCCAAGTCCTTCAACCCGATGGCTCAACTCCTCAAACTTGGCGTGGTTTGGAGCCATCGGGAATCCCACACTTCAGCATCAAAAATAGGGATCAGGCTAAAAACTGCCTGTTAACTACCTGTTAACAGGCAGTTAATTGGCACTAATCTTTTCCCGCCTCGGGTAGGCGAGTCCCAGTGCGGGGCGGGTACCTGCCTCCTCTGAAACTGGCATGGAGGCGGGTTTGGGGGCGGGAAGGGGTCGGGACCCCTGATTTCGGGATTTTAACCCCCCCACGCCTCCAATCCTGACTCCACGGCACAATGAAAATCCTGCCCCCACAGTTGTTTGCCCCTGTTCACACAGATCCCAGATATCCTTTAGAGGGCGCCGCACTGTTTTGATGTCCCATTTGCAGTAACTTGCCATGCAGAAGATCAGGAAAATTAAATGGGCAAGGGGTTCACCACCTACAGTAAATTCTGGCCCATTATGTTTATGTTAGTTAAGATTCCTTGTAACTGTTGATATTTTAGCAGGGCTCCTGCTGGCAGTCTGCTAACTGGACACTTTTCTGGCCTTCATTAAAGAAGATGGTAAACATTGAGCTAATAGGAGATTCAGACAATTGATCAGCTCTTCATCATGTTTTTTCTCTAGACTGCAGGAACTTGCACATAAATCTAAATGCTTGTAGAAAACCCTAAGAATGTGGATGAATGGTTTCCTTCTAAAACAATCTTTAAACGGTTGTATATTAGGTACGTCATATACTGTACTGCAAAAGATAAATGCTTACTTTGCTGTTGGTTTGCCTAGAACTGTTATCAGTTATACTGTTTATTTTGAAAATATTATGGTGAAATTATAGCCGTGTCCTAACAGCTGCATTATACTATGAGCAAGACCCTCAATTATGGTGAAGTGTAAGATCTGGATGCTATGAAATGTCTAATCAACTCTTTTTAGTGTATAGATAGAGAACAAAACTATTTAAAAAGAGATACTACAAATGGCTGGCATTTCAGTTTCTGAAAACTGTTAATTCAAATCACTGATACAAATTATTAGCTGATTTGATTTACAGGAAGTACATGGAGTGCTGCTTTCACACTATGGTAAAACATGTTGAATACTTTGGGTAAAGCTGGTGAAACTTATCACATATGAGCAGTTGTCGGGGTGCACCAATTAGCAGATTCTAATTAATAACACATTTTAAAAGACTGATTTGATTGTCTCCATTACATTCTGCAGTTGGCTAGTGATGTGCTTGTGATACAGAAAATCAGCATCGAAGTGAAATTGGAAAACACAAGTTCACTCCTGTCAAGTATATTACTGATTTTACACAACGTTTTATACACTCAAGAGGAGTACAGTAGATCTAAACAGTGTTGTCATGCAATCATTTTTCTTTAGAAGCTTGCTATTTGCATTTACAACGGGACAGCCTTAGACTGCTTAAAGAGTGTGGAGTTTGATATTTACATTGGTAAAGGTTGAGAACGTAGTTCAACAATTAACAGAACAGGCTTTGCTGTGGTATGAACAGGGATGTAGACTGGAGAATTACACACTTAAACTGAATATCCTTTATTATTTACTTTGGAAGAGGCTCTGTTATGAATCATTACAGAGTAGAAGCTTGGCTTTCTGGTGATATATGTGAATATTTGTAGGCAACAGCCATTGAGTGTAACCATTAAATGGACTTATTATTAAATCAACCGATTATGTAACACTGTACACACATCTGATTTGGTTGTTGAGATCCTATTCTACAGTGCGCCGGTGAAGCATGCAGGTGATATTGTTGTAGTTACAAAACAAGTATTTAATTATTTCTTTAGCTTAGTAGCTGAGCAGTCAACAATTAATCACAGTGAGTAAGCTGGCCAGACCACATTATTTATTTTGCTGGCAAACAATGAGTCCGACATTATCATTTATTAAGTTTTTTTTTTCTTCTAAATTTTCTCCCCCATCTTCTAAAGGCAGTGATTTATCCCAGGGCATGGTTTCCCAGGTGTCTTGTCCAAGTATTTTTCCTTGTTGTGTGAACTAAGGCACACTATTTGAAAATGGAAGACATCAGAACCATGTTCAAATGGTTCTCAAATGAAATAGAATGGACACTTTGCCGCAGGGTCATTGGATACTGATAAGGAGCAGAAATAAGGGGAATTTTGCCAGCCCTGGGGAGGAGGGTATGGAGGCGGGACTGCTGGGAAAATGGCAGAAACTGAGAGCGGGTGCCGAACCCCCTCCCAACCCGCCTCCATGCCATCTTCCCGGGAGGCGGGTCCCCGACTCGCACAGGGACCCATCTCCTCGAGGCGGGAAGGGGAATACAGCCAATTAACAGGCAGTTAAGAGGATTATTCCCATTTTACCCACACAAGTGCGGGTTTCACGACGGCTGTGAACCCCGCCAGGGTCAGCGAGACGAGCAGTGGGTCTGCGGGGGTGAGAGGGGTCAAAAAGTCCGCTGTGGAGGTGAGTGATGGGCGCAAGTGTGGAGTGGTAATATGGGAGGTAAGTGTAAAGCATTAGAAAAAGTTTACTTACCTTTGCTTCTTCCTGCAGGCTTCAACCCTTGGGGATCTGGTGGCTCCTCGTCTCAACGGCAGAGACGGCAGAATGGCTGCTGCATTCTCCAATGCAACAGCCATCTGATTTCTGCTCAGGAAAGCGGTTTGGTGAGTCTTCAGTAGAAGGGCTCACCTTAGAACAGAGATTGTCAGTGTTTGAGTGACAGCTTCTCAAAGCTGTCAAACGCTGACAATTCATCTGTCATAAATTTTTGACAGATGAAACGTCATACGCTGACGTCCTCTGTCACCGGCTTTCCCTTAATTGGTTGGCTAAGCCCGCAGGGCGGGCTTAACAAGGTCAATCAAAGGAAAATAGCGTGGGTCGGTTGGACGTCGTTGGAGGCGAGACTGAAACTTGACAACCAGCAGTCCCGCCCCCAACGCGTCCCCATTGATAAAATCCAGCCCTCTATGAATGTGTTTTCCCCCTCCAGCACAGAGATACTGAGACCAGTTGTGCCATGGTACCAGCTGCGATCAACTGCTTAAAACAGTCTGGTGGTTGAACCTGGGAGCTTTTTGCCTGTGTTGCCTGAACCACACCATCTGGTGCAATGCCACACTGAAACATTAGGGGAGTCACCCATCAAAATATTTTTTTTAAAACAAAATTACATTATCTTCCAAGTATTGCATTCCTTCAGCACACTCACATTTCCTGGAGAACAGGCAAGTTAGGACTTGTTTCCAAGACTCTACTAATTCAGTTATCTCCCTGCATCTCTTATCGTCCTATTTCTATCCCATATTGAGAGAAAATGATCCCTCTCCATTATGCTGATGGCTGAGCTCAAATCAGGAGCTCATCATTAGTTGATTAGTGCTAGCAAGTTCATACTTTGTGCATATGGTGTTGATGCAGCATCAGGATTGGTTAGCCACAACAACTTTTTCAACACTAGAATTTTTTATGTATTGAACAATGTGCTTCGCAAAGAAAATCTAGTAAAATCATACCATTTAAGCACACTAAGATCCTACAGCTTTTAGTGTTTGAAATTGATTTCTCCTTGCAATTGGTAAAGACTTGGGCACTTCTAAGATTTTATCATATATTCACTTATGTGCCCATCCAAACAGCAGTGGCACTTTAATAGCAAATCCAATTTGTCAGCACAACTGGCTTTATATTTAGTGGGCTATAACTAAAAAGCAAACTTCTGGAAGCAGATAACACTGGGTGCAAATAGGACTAAAAAGAGAACACATAAGAAAGCAATCAAATTTAAAAAAAGTCAAGTTCAAATCCAAAATAAGAAGATAAATAAATAAAGCATAGGGTTGTGGAAATGTTGCAAATCAGTTGAGAGAAGATGAAGAAGTAACTCCATGTCCACGATGCTCACTTGCTACAGAGACCTTTTTAAAGTTTTAGTTCAAGAGATGCCAGTTTCAAAGGAGGCGGATACCCAACCTGTGCTGGGAGCCGCCTCTCCAAGGCAGGAAGGGGATTAGTGCCAATTAACTGCTTGTTAACAGGTAGTTAACAGGCAGTTTTTAGCCTAATCCCTATTTTTAATGTTGAAGTGTGGGATTCCTGATGGCTCCAAACCATGCCAAGTTAGCGAGGCGGACCATCGGGCTGAACATATATATAAGATAGGAGCAGGAGTAGGCCATTCGGCCCCTCAAGCCTGCTCCGCCATTCAATGCGATCATGGCTGATCATCCAAATTCAGTACCCTGTCCCTGCTTTCTCCCCATATCCCTTGATCCCTTTAGCCTTAATAGAAACATATAAGATAGGAGCATGAAGGGCTTAGAGGGTTCGAGATGTCCGGTGTTCAGGTGAATGATGGGTGCATGAGTGCAGAGGTAAGTGTGCTTGGTGTGTGTAAAGTGTTTAAAGAAGTTTTACATACCTTTTCTTACCTTTACAGCCTTCCTTCCTTCAGGTCTCGGGAGTCTCTCATCTCACCGGCACAGAAAGCAGAATGGCTGTGAGCTGTCAAACGTTGCAGCATTCAGCTTTCTGTTCTGGAGAGATCTCTAAATCAGTCTGAGAGGAAGGAATTAACTTGGAGTATAGATTGTCAGTGTTTGACAGCTTCAAAGAGCTGTGAAACTCTGATATTTCATCCGTCAAAAGGTCTTGACAGATGAAATTTCAGTCTGTGATGTCACCTGTTGCCGGGTGGCCCTTAATTGGCCTGCTGAGCCCGCTGGGCCGGCTCAGCAAGGTCAATCAAGTGAAAACCGCGTGGGTTGGCCACAACTCGATGGAGGCGGGACTACAACCCCGAAAGTTGTAGTCCCGCCTCCTACACACCTCCAGTATTAAAATTCAGCCCATAGTATTTGTGAAAATGTTTGCGTCAACAGCACTATAGGCTACTAAACAGACTTAATGACCCGGGTTTTGCGGTGGTAATGATGGCAAAACTGCCAGCGCTGCCGTCATTATTCCTCTGAAAGTGACAGCAACTTCTGGAATCAGCGCATGTGTAGATGAACGTGGAAATCCAGAAGTTACTGCCAGTCATTCCCTACCCCACCACAGGTTGCACTGTGGAACTCCCCAGAGCTGGCAATCACTTCAAATCACAGTTTCTGGTGAAACCCTCCCCTATTATGCTGGAATATCGCTGTTAAACCCCCCCCCCCCACTCCGCCGAAAAAGTTAAGTCTTGTTGAAAGAGGTGTAATTTGGTTTTTAATGGCGGAGTGACTGCTGAACAACCGTTATGGTCCTGAAAAATTAATTTTATATGTGTGGAATGTCAAACTTTTCAATTAATTGGATTAAGAAATACATGGTTTAAAAAATAATTAAAAAAAAATCTGCTTATGATATTTCAACTTTTACCTTAATCCTATGTGTATGTCCCAATCTTTATTTTGCTCTCTGTAAAAAGTAATTCGAATCTGTGCATTTTACTTCCTGGTTTGCCGTCTGTGAGAATTCTTCAATGTGATTGGCTGCTTAACCTGCTTGATGACATCACTGTTGCTGGAGATTCGCTTCATTTGGCGCCAGATTCACTAGCGTCTGGAGAGGTGAAAATCACGCCACAGAGATCGCTAGGTCTTTGTGGGCAGCTTTCTTCGAGGTCAGCGGCAAGCGCAATCGCTTCACCACTGATCCCAAATTCCAGGCCAATAACACTAAAAGGATCAAAAGGATGTGTGATATTGAAAAGATCAAAAGGATGTGTTATATTGAAATTCCGGGTTTCCGCATGTGATGTGCAGGCGCGAAAACCCGGAACTTGTGATCTGTCAAGTTTCTGCTTGACAGATCATACTCATCTGCTGGAAATGGACATTCGCTGGTGGAGAGTTGGGCTATTTGCCCAACTACTGCTTAGCGAATACCCACCAAACCCTTATGCCTGGTAAAAGCAGGCTTAAGGCCTTCTTTTACCGGCATAAGGGTTTAAATAAATGTTAAAATAAAATTTAAAAAATCATTTATACATTCCCTTACATTTAAAATTAGTTTAGGTTATTTTTGTCTCATTTAAAAATGTTTAAATTTATTTCTCAAAAAATTAAATGTTTAATTAAATGATATTTTAATTAATTTTTTACCTGTGATGATGTATTTTTATTTCAGTTGTGTGAAATTGTATTTTATGGAGATTCCATACGTAAATGGAATCCCCATAATCATAATGGAAATCCCCCTTTGTCATTGGATGGGCCGGCCCACGTGATCCCAGGGACGTGTGTGAACCGCATGCGCCCCTGGGATGCGTAGGCCCAGGAGCGCAAGTGTTCGAAGGTTCGGAGCAATCAGGAAGGTGCGGCATTTTCTTACGGCTCGGTAGCGTTCTCCCGTGGCAAGCCTCCGACCACAATTTCCACCAAGATAATCTATCTAATGTGGCGATTAACCCTCTGCAGTTCAGAATTTTAAAATAAGCAAGGCCCCAGCAGTCTGGAATTGCTGAGTTTTTAATCAATTTTATTGACGATATTACTGGCTGCAAATTCTGAAGGACTGTGTGGATTTTCAGATCTGTCATGTCAGATACAGACACCAAAACAAAGCTTGGGACATTAGCTTTTATCATATTTCATGTATTGCTATATTCTGCTGTCAAGAAACACTAAACAGAATAATAGGGTATTAAAGCTGTATTTCACAGGTATATGCAGTCTTGCATTGGTTTGGGTTTGGAAGGAGCAGATGTGCAAGCTCAGAATCAACAAAGAGCCATTTAATTCTCTGTTGATGAACTGTAGTATTGCACTGAGCAACTGGAGAGAAATGTGGATGGGGAATTTGGGAAAAACTAACACATAGGAAAGAGACTTTATTTTCTGAAATTCAATGGAGTGGGAGATTAAAATTGGAATTTTTGAGGGAACACAATCCTGAGCTCATTTTTACATAACTTGTGGATCTCCTGTGGCGTTCGTTGGTCAAGTAAATCGAATGATATGCTATTAAATCATGACAGTAGCATAATGCCATGTAATGCGTCTTGTATTATTCTGCTGCTAAGCTGGATTGTGTTAACATTGGCCTGTACATTTAAGGCTACAAAGTCTATTTGCTGTTAAGTAAACACAGCCTGAGATCGATTAGCATTTAGTTGCACTCTGGTAAGGGAAATTTGGAGATTGAGAGATACTTGTAAATTTTCAGCTCAAGGGCATAAAAAAGAGCAGAATCGATTTTCTCTCCTATTTCCGTACACTTTTAAAACTTTGAAAAGAAGGAACAAAATAGATTGCACTTACATAGCACCTTATTGCATCTTTTGAAGTGCAGTCACTGTTGCTGTTTCGGCAAACATTGCAGCCAATTGGCACAAACAGTAATGAGATAAAAGACCAGATGAAAATTCTTTTGGGGACTGATGGATGTTTTCCAGAACATGAGAAGTGCTCCCTGCTCTTCTTTCATGGGATCTTTTATGTTCACTTGAGCAAGGTGCCTCAGTTTTTATATCTCATCTGAAAGGTGGCACACATTACTCCCTCAGCATTGCACTGAAGTGTCATCCTAGATCAGTGGTTCTCAAACTTTTTTGGTTAAAGGACCCCTTTTCAAAGCGATTATTAATCAAGGACCCCCACCTCAATTATAATGCTATATAATACTCATAATATGAAAGTGCTGCATGTAGAGTGTTTTAATAATGCTTTTCAGAAAACAGGTGTTTACTTACAGATATTAGTGAGCTGGGTGTGCCTGCTTCTCACATCAATTCTGGGGACTCCGCAGCAACAGATAGCCTCTATTTACCACTTAGTGCTGGACAATTTTTAAAGCTGTCAGCAGGCTGGCCAAGTTGAGTGAGGGCACGAGCACCTATGTACGCGCTGGGATGCTGCTGGAAGCGTGACTCACCGCCGTACTGTCCCCACTGGCATGTCCTGTAACAGCTGCACTGTGGGATTGTACGTGTCTGTGTGAACATGTTCAGGCATGTGTTTGAAGGGCCCCGCAGGTGCTCTGATCACGTCGGGAGGATGGCACAGGGTCACAGCGCCAGGGAGAGGAATCGGCTCGACCGGCAGGGAGGGATCAGTTGCAAAGTAAGTGAGAGCTGTGGGCCTCTGTGAGGAGGCGGGCCCAGCTCTTGAGAATAATTCACAAGAACTGAATCAGTGTCAGTTTTATGAAGAGGAGCAGGCTTGAAAGTACCTCCGGTCACGGACCCCCTGGAAAGTCTCTACGGACCCCATTTTGAGAATCATAGAATCATAGAAAGTTACAGTACGGAAGGAGGCCACTTTGGCCCATCGTGTCCGCGCTGGCCAACAAAGAGCTATCCAGCCTAATCCCACTTCCCAGCTCTTGGTCTGTAGTCCTGCAGGTTACAGCATCCCAAGTGCACATCCAAGTACTTTTTAAATGTGATTAGGGTTCCTGCCTCTACCATCCTTTCAGGCAGTGAGGTCCAGACCCCCACAACCCTCTGGGTGAAGAAATTTCCCCTCAAATCCTCTCTGAACTTTCCACCAATTACTTTAAATCTGTGCCCCCTGGTTTTTGACCCCTCTGCTAAGGGAAATAGGTCCTTTCTATCCACTTTATCTATGCCCCTCATAATTTTATACACCTCAATAAGGTCTCCCCTCAGCCTCCTCTGTTCCAAGGAAAACAGACTCAGCCTATCCAGTCTTTCCTCATAGCTAAGATTCTCTACTCCCGGCAACATCCTTGTAAATCTCCTCTGTACCCTCTCTAGTGCAATCACATCTTTCCTGTAATGTGGTGACCAGAACTGCACGCAGTACTCTAGCTGAGGCCTAACTAGTGTTTTATACAGTTGAAGCATAACCCCACTGCTCTTGTATTCTATGCCACAGCTAATAAAGGCAAGCATTCCGTATGCCTTCTTAACCACCTTATCTACCTGGCCTGCTACCTTCAGGGATCTGTGGACATGCACTCCAAGGTCCCTTTGTTCCTCTACACTAGTCAGTGTCCTACCATTTAATGTGTATTCCCTTTCCTTGTTAGCCCTCCCCTAATGCATTACCTCACACTTCTCCGGATTGAATTCCATTTGCCACTGTTCTGCCCACCTGACCAATTTATTGATATCTTCCTGCAGTCTACAGCTTCCTTCTTCAGTATCAACCACACAGCCAATTTTAGTATCATCTGCAAACTTCTTAATCATACCCCTTATATTCAAGTCTAGATCATTGATATACACCGCAAAAAGCAAGGGACCTAGTGCTGAGCCCTGCGGAACCCCACTGGAAACAGCCTTCCAGGCACAAAAACACCCATCAACCATTACCCTCTGCTTCCTGTCTCCGAACCAGTTTTGAATCCAACTTGACACTTTGCCCTGGATCCCATGGGCGTTTAACTTTGTGACCAGTCTGCCATGTGGAGCCTTGCTAAAGTCCACATATACTACTGTATATCAAACACACTACCCTCATCTACCCTTCTTGTTACCTCCTCAAAAAATTCAATCAAGTTTGTCAGACGCAACCTTCCCTTAACAAATCCGTGCTGACTATCCTTGATTAATCCGTGTCTTACTAAATAAAGATTTATCCTGCCCTTCAGAATTCTTTTCCAATAATTTTCCCACCACCGAGGTTAGGCTGACTGGCCTGTAATTACTCGGTCTATCCTTTTCTCCCTTTTTAAACAAGGGTACCACATTAGCAGTCCTCCAGCACCACACCTGAAGCCAGAGAGGATTGGAAAATGATAGTCAGGGCCTCTGCTATTTCCTCTTTTGCTTCGCTTAACTGCCTGGGATACATTTCATCCAGGCCTGGGGATTTATCCACTTTTAAAGCTGCTAAACCCCTTAATACTTCCTCTCTCACTATGTTTATTTCATCTAATATTTCACACTCCTCCCTGATAGCAATGCCTGCTTTGTCACTCTCCTTTGTGAAAACAGACGAAAAGTATTCATTAAGAACCCTACTCCACACAAAGATGACCCTCATGATCTCTAATAGGCCCTACCCTTTCTTTAGTTATCCTCTTACTCTTAATATATTTATAAAACATGGCCTAGATTGTGTGTTCAAGTCCATTGTGGGGCTTCAACCCATGATCTTCTGACTTAGAAGTGAGTGCACTAATATTTGTTTATGGGTTGTGGGCGTTGCTGGCCAGGCCAGCATTTATTGCCCATCCCTAATTGCCCTTGAGAAGGTGGTGGTGAGCCGCCATCTTGAACTGCTGCAGTCCGTGTGGTGAAGGTACTCCCACAGTGCTGTTAGGTAGGGAGTTCCAATATTTTGACCCAGTGACGCTGAAGGATCGGCGATATACTTCTAAGTCAGGATGGTGTGTGACTTGGAGGGGAACTTGGAGATGGTGGTGTTCCCATGTGCCTGCTGCTCTTGTCCTTCTAGGTGGAGGAGGTCGTGGGTTTGGGAGGTGCTGCCGAAGAAGCCTTGGCGAGTTGCTGCAGTGCATCTTGTAGATGGTACACACTGCGGCCATGGTACGCTGGTGGTGGAGGGAGTGAATGTTTAAGTTGGTGGATGGGGTGCCAATCAAGCGAGCTGCTTTGTCCTGGATGGTGTCGATCTTCTTGAGTTGTTGTAGCTGCACTCATCCAGGCAAGTGGAGAGTATTCCATCACACTCCTTACTTGTGCCTTGTAGATGGTGGAAAGGCTTTGGGGAGTCAGGAGGTGAGACACTCGCCACAGAATATCTAGCCTCTGACCTGCTCTTGTTGCCACAGTATTTATGTGGCTAGTCCAGTTACGTTTCTGGTCAATGGTGACCCCCAGGATGTTGATGGTGGGGGATTCGGCGATGGTAATGCCATTGAATGTCTAGGGGCGGTGGTTAGACACTCGCTTGTTGGAGATAGTCATTGTCTGGCACTTGTGTGGCGCGAATGTTACCTGCCACTTATCAGCCCATGCCTGAACGTCATCCAGGTCTTGTTGCATGTGGGCATGGACGGCTTCATTATTTGAGGAGTTGTGAATGGCACTGAACACTGTGCAGTCATCAACAAACACCCCCATTTCTGACCTTATGTTGGAGGGAAGGTTATTGATGAAGCAGCTGAAGATGGTTGGGCCTAGGACACTGCCCTGATGAACTCCTGCAGCGATGACCTGGGACTGTGATGATTGACCTTCAACCACCACAACCATCTTCCTTTGTTCTAGGTATGACTCCAGCCAATGGAGAGCTTCCCCCCCCCCCCCACCCCACCAATTCCCATTGACTTCAGTTTTACTCGGGCTCCTTCATGCCACACTCAGTCAAATGGATGTCTAGGGCAATCACTCTCACCTCACCTCTGGAATTCAGCTCCTTTGTCCATGTTTGGACCAAGGCTGTAATGAGGTCAGGAGCCGATTGGTCTTGGTGGAACCCAAACTGGTCATCAGTGAGCAGGTTATTGGTGAGTAAGTGCCGCTTGATAGCACTTCGATGACACCTTCCATCACTTTGCTGATGATTGAGAGTAGACTGATGGGGTGGTAATTGGCCGGGTTGGATTTGTCCTGCTTTTTGTGGACAGGTCATACCTGGGCAGTTTTCCACATTGTCGGATAGATGCCAGTGTTGTAGTTTTACTGGAACAGCATGGCTAGAGGTGCGGCTAGTTCTGGAGCACAAGTGTTCAGCACGATAGCCGGGATGTTCTCGGGGCCCATAGCCTTTGCTGTATCCAGTGCGCTCAGCCGTTTCTTGATATTATGTGGAGTGAATCGAATTGGCTGAAGACTGGCGTCTGTGATGGTGGGGACTTCAGGCGATGGCCGATATGAATCATCCACTCTGCACTTCTGGCTGAAGATGGTTGCAAACGCTTCAGCCTTGTCTTTTGCACTCACGTGGTGGGCTCCACCATGATTGAGGATGGGGATATTCATGGAGCCTCCTTCTCCCATTACTTGTTGAATGGTCCACCACCATTCACGACTGGATGTGGCAGGACTGCAGAGCTTTGATCTGATCCATTGATTGTGGGATCGCTTAGCCATTTTTATTGCATGCTGCTTCCGCTTTTTAGCATTTATGTAGTCCTGTGTTGCAGCTTCCCCAGGTTGGCACCTCATTTTTAGGTATGCTTCTGGCATACTGTTCTACACTCCTTATTGAACTAGGGTTGGTCCCCTGGCTTGATGGTAATGGTAGAGTGAGGATATGCCGGGCCATGAGGTTACAGATTGTGGTGGAATACAATTCTGATGCTGCTGATGGCCCACAGCGTCTCATGGATGCCCAGTTTTGAGCTGCTAGATCTGTTCTGAATCTATCCCAGACTAAAGATACTGTCCCATTTAGTACAGTGGTAGTGCCACACAACACAACCTAACAGCTGAATTGTGGTATCTGTAATATGATGAATGCTTAAAATCTTTATACTTTTCAGTGGTTTATAACATATTTTTGCAGTGTTATGCAATGCTGTTTGTTGTGTTAAAGAATTTTTGTTGTAATTGGATTGTACAGGTGAGGGGCGAGAAACCATGTTAGTTTTTAAAACCAATTATGAAATGATGTCAGCACTGCACTAGAATACTATCTTTCAAGCTCAGAATGTGAAAATTACAGGACTTGTTTAAAATTATTTAATCTGTTGTATTCACTGTGGTATAGAATGCTTTCTTTTTTTGAAATATGGTTAAAACGGTAAGGATATTGTTGATTTTAATCTTTTTCAGATAGAAAGGGTTAAAACTAGAACAACAGCTAAGCAAAGATTTTCAAAGAACCTTATCCTTGAAGCGATTTCAAATTCTCAGGTTAATATTAGGGAAGCAAAACTGTGCAGAATCAAGCGGTTATTTCTCTCAAGCCATTCCATCCACATGTGTTCTGATTTATTAGTCCTAAACCTCTATGCTCCATAATAATTACTAACTTATGTAGAAATGCGGAAGTCGATTTCCGTTCCTGTTGTACAGCAAGAGGTTTTTTTTTCCTGGAAAAGTTGTGCCACTGCAGCACATCAGTGAATGTCTTGTTCAGCACTCCAAGCTGATCATGAACACTTGGTCGGAAGGATCATCTATAAACCCCCTCCTAGATGTCATTATCACACTCTCTTCTCTCCTGCCCTGGCCTCCGTACTTGCACATCTTTCCAGATTATTTATGAACAAATCGTGGCAATGTACCTAAACTCTAAAATCAGTAGGATATTACCCATTGCACCAACCTAACCATTTTAAAACCCCGAGAGTTCAATTTTCCCCATGAGCTCTCTGAAAACGTTAAAATCTTTGTCCGGATTACTTAACTATGTTAGTCCCATAATGACTCCATGAGGCTTCCAAACAATTTACTTGGCATTTTATCCTTAGGGCTTCACTGAGTGAAATTGTCAAATTAAGATCATTTTGTGCTGTGGACGTATGTCCACTGGGAACTGATTTAGCTTTCTCCAACTCATTTTACTTAGGATCATTAAGTGCTTTCAGACAGTAAAATAAACATGTTTTTAAAGCAACCCTCCCACCCTTTTTCAAAGGCTTATTTTTAAATCTGTAGTCTAAAGGTGTCAGCATTTATTTGTTTAAATCCATTCGCAGGGAGTATAGTTAGATCATATGATATCACCTTGCAGTCTCCAGAGATAGATTGCCCAGGTTTCTTCTTTTAAATATTCCTCAGTTTCTTAATTATTGTTATTATTTACTGATGCCCATTTTAAAGCTTCTGATTTCTTTCTTTTCAACCAATTTTACTCTCCGTATGACATTGCTAGTAAGATTTTGCTTTCAGCAGGCACTCAGAACATCCAGAGGTTAGGGACAATGCTGCTGCTGTAAAAATATCCCTCTCCTGGGAGAGCTGCAAGCAAGATTCAGAGCTCTATTTCACAGCATTCTGTTGTCCTGCATGTAATCTTAGAAAGCGCCTGCACAAATAGCAAGGTAGCTTTTCTTCCTTGTTCCTTTTTTTTCCATTTCTCAAATCTACCCCCTTTACCATGGCCCCTCACCGCCCACTTTTCATCTCCGAGGACTCCGCAATATCGGATTTGAATTGGTGCACAACAAAGGACAGGCATTAGTTGTGGGCTTGAACTTAGACGGATAGCTGGGGTAGTTCGAAACCTGCAGCGGAGAGAAGAAAAGACTTATTGTACTTTCACCAAATAAAATGGTGCTGGTTTTCTCATTATATTTGAGAAAGATTTTGAAAATTATTTCTTCGTTTCCTATTGTAATGTTATCATTATTTGCTTTACCAAAGAGACTTTTGATACGAGTTAAGAAGCAAGCCATACTTGCATATGCATTTGTTTACTGTAGAAACTCAACTTCAAGATGTGCAGATTGACTAGGAGAGGGTGCTTTTATTTTTTATTCGTTCATGGGATGTGGGCGTCGCTGGCAAAGTCAGCATTTATTGCCCATTCCTAATTGCCCTTGAGAAGGTGGTCGTGAGCCACCTTCTTGAACCGCTGCAGTCCGTGTGTTGAAGGTACTCCCATAGAGCTGTTAGGGAGGGAGTTCCAGGGTTTTGACCCAGCGATGATGAAGGAACGGCGATATACTTCCAAGTCAGGATGGTGTGTGACTTGGAGGGGAACTTGGAGGTGGTGGTATTCCCATTCATGGAAGAGGTCGCGGGTTTGGGAGGTGCAACCGAAGAAGCCTTGGCGAGTTATTGCAGTGCATCTTGTAGATGGTACACACTGCAGCCACGGTAAGCCAGTGGTGGAGGGAGTTAAGGTGGTGGAAGGGGTGCCAATCAAGCGGGCTGCTTTGTCCTGGATGGTGTCGAGCTTCTTGAGTGTTGTTGGAGCTGCACCCATCCAGACAAGTGGAGAGTATTCCATCACACTCCTGACTTGTGCCTTGTAGATGGTGGAAAGGCTTTGGGGAGTCAGGAGGTGAGACACTCGCACATGCACAGATGCATAAAAGCACTTTAAAGAGATGAGTTCACCTTATGTTCTTTGCTTCAAAACAATCAGAAGTTTTAAAAATATACATGGTTTAAAATATAAATTTCACACAAAATTTGATTCGCGGTGAGATCATAAGAACATAAGAAATAGGAGCAGGAGTAGGCCATACGGCTCCTCGAGCCTGCTCCACCATTCAATGAGATCATGGCTGATCTTCGACTTCAACTCCACTTTCCTGCCCTATCCCCAGGTCCCTTCATTCCCATACTGTCCAAAAATCTATCGATCTCAGTCTTGAATATACTTAAGGACTGAGCATCCACAGCCCTCTGGAATATAGAATTCTAAAGATTTACTACCCTCTAAGTGAAGAAATTTCTCCTCAACTCGGTCCTAAATGGCTGACCTTATCCTGAGACTGTGACCCGTCATTTGAGACTCTCCAGCCAAGGGAAGCAGTTCCAGCATTTACCTGTCAAGCCCTCTAATAATTTTATACATTTCAATGAGATCACCTCTCATTCTTCTAAACTACAGAGAATAAAGGCCCAGTCTACTCAATTTCTCCTTATAAGGCAACCCTCTCAAATCAGGAATCAATCTAGTGAACCTCTGTTGCACCCCCTCTAAGGCAAGTATATCCTCCTTAGGTAAGAAGACCAAAACTGTGCACAGTACGCCAGGTGTGATCTCACCAAAACCCTATATAATTGTAGCAAGACTTCCTTACTCTTATACTCCAACCCCTGTGCAATAAAGGCGAACATACATTTGCCTTTCTAATTGCTTGCTGTACCTGCCTGTTAACTTTCTGTGTTTCGTGTACAAGGACCCCCAGATCCCTCTGCATACCAACATTTACGAGTCGCTAAACTTTTTAAATTCTGCTTTTCTATTCTTCCAAAGTGGCTAATTTCACATTTCCCTGCATTATACTCCATCTGCCACCTTCTTGCCCATTCACTTAACCTGTCAATATCCCGTTGCAACCTCTTTGCATCCTCCTCACAGCTTACTTTCCCATCTAGCTTCGTTTTGTCAGCAAACGTGGGTACATTACACTCAGTCCTCTCATCTAAGACATTAATATAGATTGTAAATAGCGAGGCCCAAGCAATGATCCTTGCGGCATCCCACTAGTTACTACCTGGCAACCCATTATTTAGGACTAATTCAGAAGTTGAAACATCGATTCTAATTATGTCATGATCTATTAGAACAAAGAGTGGTTCATGAATTGTCAAGCAGAATTCAAATGCTTCATAACTGTCTACTGTTTCTTGTTATATATTATATAGTTTATTTAAACAAACTTAGTTTTTTAACCATTTTCAAAGGAAACACTGAAGAGGGACACTGACAGCTGAAAAGATGTTACTTTTGATCAGGGTGTGGAGATGCCGGTGTTGGACTGGGGTGGACAAATGTAAGAAGTCACACAACACCAGGTTATAGTCCAACAGTTTTATTTGAAATAAAACTGTTGGACTATAACCTGGTGTTGTGTGACTTCTTACTTTTGATCAGGTCACCAGAGCTCACTGATGCCAATAAATTCACTGGTTGGGTGTCTTCCAGGACCCAGATTTAAGAAGGTTAGAACACTGAACGGCTGCAGGGCATTCTGAAGGGGGAGGGTGAACAGGCAGAGGTCGTGGTTCACATTGGGACCAACGACATAGGTAGGAAGAGGGATGAGGTCCTGCAACAAGAATTTAGGGAGCTAGGTAGCAGATTAAAGAGCAGGACCTCAAAGGTTGTAATCTCTGGATTACTCCCGGTGCCACGTGCTAATGAGTATAGGAATAGGAGGATAGAGCAGATGAATGCGTGGCTAAAGAGTTGGTGCAGGAGGGAGGGCTTTAGTTTCCTGGATCACTGGGCCTGCTTCTGGGGAAGGTGGGACTTGTACAAGTCGGACGGGTTGCACCTGAACCAGAGCGGGACAAATATCCTTGCGGGGGAGGTTTGCTAGCACTGTTCGGGGGGGTTTAAACTAAAATGGCAGGGGGTTGGGAACCTGAGCAGGGAGACAGAGGAAAGGAAAACAGGGATAAAAGCAAAAGATAGGAAGGAGAAAAACAAAAGTGGCAGTCAGAGAAATCAACGGTTTAAATCAAACGTGGCCACAGTAAATAATAATTCTAATAGGTCTAAGAGCGTTAAAAAAACAAGCCTGAAGGCTTTGTGTCTTAATGCGCGGAGCATTTGTAATAAGGTGGATGAATTGGCTGCGCAAATAGAGGTAAACGAATACGATTTGGTTGGGATTACGGAAACGTGGCTCAAGGATGGCCAAGACTGGGAACTCAACATCCAGGGGTATTCGATATTCAGGAAAGATAGGCAGAAAGGAAAGGGAGGTGGGGTAGCACTACTGGTTAAAGAAGGGATTAATACAATTGTAATGAAGGATATTAGCTCTGATGATGTGGAATCTGTATGGGTAGAATTGAGAAATACTAAGGGGAAAAAAACATTAGTGGGAGTGGTATATAGACCTCCAAACAGTAAGGTGGAGGTTGGGGATGGCATTAAAAGGGAAATTAAAGAAGCGTGCAATAAGGGCACAGCAGTCATCATGGGTGACTTTAATCTACATATAGATTGGGCCAACCAAATTAGTAACAATGCTGTGGAGGAGGAATTCCTGGAGTGTTTACGGGATGGTTTCCTGGACCAATATGTCGAGGAACCAACCAGAGATCAGGCCATCTTAGACTGGGTATTATGTAATGAGAAAGGATTAATTAGCAATCTTGTTGTACGAGGCCCCTTGGGTCGGAGCGATCATAATATGATCGAATTCTTCATTAAGATGGAGAATGAAGTAGTTGACTCAGAGACTAGGGACCTCAATTTAAATAAAGGAAACTACGATGGTCTGAGGAGCGAGTTGGGTAGGATTGATTGGGGAATGACGCTCAAAGGGTTGACGATGGTTAGGCAATGGCAAACATTCAAAGACTGAATGGATGAGCTACAGAATTTGTTCATCCCAGTTTGGCATAAAAATAAAACAAAAAAGGTGACTCAACCGTGGCTAACAAGGGAAATTAGGGATAGCATAAGATCCAAGGAGAGGACATATAAATTGGCTAGAAAAAGCAATAATCCTGAGGATTGGGAGCAGTTTAGGAGTCAACAAAGGAGGACAAAGGGATTAATTAAGAAAGGGAAAATAGAATATAAGAGTAAGCTAGCAGGGAACATAAAAACTGACTATAAAAGCTTTTATAGATATGTGAAGAGAAAAAGATTGGTGAAGTCAAGCATAGGTCCCTTACAGTCAGAATCAGGGGAATTTATAATGGGAAACAAGGAAATGGCAGACCAACTAAATACATACTTTGGTTCTGTCTTCACAAAGGAGGACACAAATAACCTCCCAGAGATGCCGGGGAACATAGGGCCTGATGAAAGAGAGGAACTGAAAGAAATCAGTATTTGTAGGAAAATGGTGTTGGGAAAATTGATGGGACTGAAGGCCAATAAATCCCCAGGGCCTGATGATCTACATCCCAGGGTACTTAAGGAAGTGGCCCTAGAGATAGTAGATGCATTACTGGTCATCTTCCAGCACTCGATAGACTCTGGAACAGTACCCATGGATTGGAGGGTAGCTAATGTTACCCCACTATTCAAAAAAGGTGGTAGAGAAAAAGCGGGGAATTATAGACCGGTAAGCCTGACATCGGTAGTGGGGAAAATGCTAGAGTCTATTATAAAAGATGCCATAGCAGAGCACTTGGAAAGCAGTGACTGGATCGGACAAAGTCAACATGGATTTACAAAAGGTAAATCATGCTTGACTAATCTACTGGAATGTTTTGAGGATGTAACTGGTAAAATAGACAAGGGAGAACCAGTGGATGTGGTGTATTTGGACTTTCAGAAGGCTTTCGATAAGGTCCCACATAAGAGATTAGCGTGCAAAATTAAGGCACATGGGATTGGTGGCAAGGTATTGACTTGGATAGAGAACTGGTTGGCGGACAGAAAGCAAAGAGTTGGAATAAACGGGTCGTTTTCCGAGTGGCAGGCAGTGACTAGTGGGGTACCGCAAGGATCGGTCCTAGGACCCCAGCTGTTCACAATATATATTAATGATCTGGACGAGGGAATTGGATGTAATATCTCCAAATTTGCAGACGACACAAAGCTGGGTGGGAGGGTAAGCTGCGAGGAGGATGTCGGGAAACTCCAGTACGATTTGGACAGGTTGGGTGATTGGGCAGAAACATGGCAAATGCACTATAATGTGGATAAAGGTGAGGTTATCCACTTTGGTGGCAAGAACAGGAAGGCAGATTATTATTTGAATGGCAATAGATTGGGAGAAGGGGAAGTGCAGAGACCTGGGTGTCCTAGTGCACCAGTCGCTGAAGGTAAGCATGCAGGTGCAGCAGGCGGTTAAGAAGGCAAATGGTATGTTGGCCTTCGTAGCAAGAGGGTTCGAGTACAGGAACAAGGATGTCTTGCTACAGTTGTACAGGGCCTTGGTGAGACCACACCTTGAGTATTGTGTGCAGTTTTGGTCACCTTACCTGAGGACGGACGTTCTTGCCATGGAGGGAGTGCAGCGAAGATTCACCAGGCTGATACCTGGGATGGCAGGAATTACGTATGAGGAGAGATTGTGTCGATTGGGCTTATACTCACTGGAGTTTAGAAGATTGAGAGGAGATCTCATTGAAACCTATAAAATTCTGTCAGGTCTGGACAGACTAGATGCAGGAAGGATGTTTCTGATGGCCGGGGAGTCCAGAACCAGGGGACATAGTCTAAGGATAAGGGGTAAGCCATTTAGGTCTGAAATGAGGAGGAATTTCTTCACCCAGAGAGTGGTGAACCTGTGGAATTCTCTGCCACTGAGGGCGGTGGAGGCCAGTTCATTAAATATATTCAAGAAAGAGTTGGATATATTTCTTGTGGCTAAAGGGATCAAGGGATATGGGGAAAAGGCAGGGACAGGGTACTGAATTTGGATGATCAGCCATGATCTCATTGAATGGCGGAGCAGGCTCGAAGGGCCAAATGGCCTACTCCTGCTCCTATCTTCTATGTTTCTATGTTTGTCCATCTCTTCTTTGTCCCTTTCATTGACTGAGCCTGTTGAATTTAAGGCAGAAACCTGTGGGTGAATCCGCAGATATGGTTAGAAAAACAAATCTCCAAGTTATAAGTCGATACCTTGGAGGGGTTTAATGCTGTTCTATTCGTAATTGTTATAGACGAACACGACTAACAGGAGACCAGCATATTTATAGTTGCATGTCTCCAAGTCTGAATTTTTAATTTAGAAGTACTCCTTAAAGCAATCAGCACATGGATTTTTTTTGGAAGGGGGGAGGGAAAAGGGGTTGCAAAGATGGTAAAAATTTTAATTTGTATCACAAATATAAAATGATGTGGGAATTTATGTTAATTTTGATTGATCTATCCACTCTGGCTGAATGTATGGGCCCTTTTACATTGCTAGAAGCACTGTCAACATCAGACCACAGCTCTCCATGTCGATGGCACACTCTGTAAAGCTGAGGATCCCCAACAACATTGGATACCCACATGTTCATGGGATCCATGAGTTGCCATTGGTTCTCCACCAACCGACAAATGTGCGGGCTTTGATTAGGAACGGCAGGAGAAACAAAGTAGGAGATATGGAGCATGGAGGTCATGGATCTCCATTTGATCCCTGCTCTTGTAAGACTTCTACTTAAATATAAACGTACCTCACGAATGCCTAATTTTGTGTCAGGGGTCATAGACCTGGAACTGACAGAGGAAATTAAAGGCTGAGCATTGTAGTCTCCTTAATGAACTTTTCTATTTAGTTGGTTTGTTTTTTCCAGTGTGCCAATAATCAGTCAAGTTAAATAAAATACAAGAAAAACCACATACCTTCAAAGTTAGTAAAGCTCGCAGTTATACTGTGCTACTGGTCAGAGACCATTTGCATCAGAATCCATTTTCAGCTGATAATAGATGATTTATACTGGCAAGCTGGAATCACACTCTCACAGCCAGGAGAGAGTGCTGCACATGTATGCTGCCTGCTGGCTATAAGAATATGATTCTGTCTCAGCAGAACAAATGACTTTAGAGCCCAGGCGGGATTGTCCACACTCTCAAAACATCCTACTTCATAAAAAATTGCACTTTAGTGTATTGAACATGCAGGAGGATCAAAGGACTGATGTTTTAAAGCTAACTGACACTGGACTGAAGTTATGCTTCATGAGGTGTTAAAGTCAAAAGGTGCGAGACGGCCTGACTAAGGGGGTCTCATATTGCAGCATTCCAGAGTTGGACTCTGCATTTAAGCTGTCACTTTGTATTCCTGAGAGGCAGAAATTGCTTTGCAGTGATGCAAAAGTGATCTTCCAAGTATTTTTAGGCGCCAATTATAAAAATGACGAGGTCAAGCAATTTAAAATGACTCTTTCTCCAAATAGAAACCCTGGGCGCAATCTTGCCAGCCCTGAGGAGGTGGGTATGGAGGCGGGACTGCTGAGAAAATGGCAGAATTTGGGGGCGGGTGCCCAACCCGCCTCCGTGCCATCTTGCCAGGAGGCGGGTAGCCGTCCCGCGCCGGGTCCCATCTCCTTGGAGGCAGGAAGGGATTACAGCCACTTAACACAGAAAATAGGCTTATCACCATTTTGCCCACACAAGTGCGGGCTTCCCGAAGGCTCCGAACCCCGCCAGGGTCACCGAGGCGAGCAGTGGGTCTGCGGGGGTTGGAGGGGTCCAAAAGTGCGCTGTGGTGGTGAGTGATGGATGCAAGTGTGGAGAGGTGAGTATCTGAGGTAAGTGGGAAGTGTTAGAAAAAGTTTACTTACCTTTGTTTCTTCCTGCAGGCTTCAATCAGTGTGTATGCGGAGAGTCTCGCACCCTCTGCGGTAGAGATGACAGACGGCCGTTGCATCCTCCAATGCAACAACCATCTCATTTCTGCAAAAGAAAGAGGTTTGATGAGGTCTTGAATTCAAGACCTCATCAAACTACAGAGAATGTCACTGTTTGAGAGCTTCACAGAGCTGTCAAACGATGACAATTCATCTGTCAAAAATTTTTGACAGCTGAAACGTCATACATTGACGTTCTCTGCAACTGGCTTTCCCTTAATTGGCCTGCTAAACCCGCTGGGCGGGCTTAACAAGGTCAATCAAGGGAAAATAGCGTGGGTTGGCCAGAAGTCGATGGAGGCGGGACTGAAACCCGACAAGTGGGCATCCCGCCTCCAAAAGCTCCCCATTGAGAAAATCACCCGCCCCCAGTTTCCTAAAATATTGCACCTTCTTCCAGTGTTATGTGGAAAAGAATAGTCCATGATTGTATGGAGACCAGTCACTGACAGGAATTACATCCAAACACTGCCACTTTGACAATTATATGCATTTGCATTTTTGTATTTTTACATTGTCTAAGGATAAACTAGTTTCCATGGGCCCTAAGCTCTGGAATTCCCTGCCTAAACCTCTCCGCCTCGCTATCTATCTTTTTTCCTTTAAGACGCTCCTTAAAATCTACCTCTTTGACCAAGCTTTTGATCACCTGCCCTAATTTCTCCTTAGGTGGCTCGCTGTCAAATTTTTTGCCTTTTAATACTCCTGTGAAGAGCTTTGAGACGTTTTACTACTTTAAAGGTGCTATATAAATACAAGTTGTTGTTGATTAGTAGCATTGGAATCTGCAGGGAAAGGTGACTCACAAAACTCCAAAATCATCATGGGAATTATTATTTATAGTGTTTGGAACATAGTCAAAAATAGTGACTGTGGCAGGTTTGTTAATTTGCAGCAATTTAAAAAAAAACAAGATATGGTCTATGTACAAACCTTGAACAAACACACGTCTTAATGGTGCAACAACTTAAATAGCAATTTACAGCTGTTGACATGTCTGACACGAAATGATGATTAGTGAAAGACAGACTGAAATCCCTGCTGGTCATTACAGTGTCTGCTACTGCACCAGGAAAAAAGTTTGCTTGCTATCCATCACAGTTTACTGATAAACCTAATGATGGTGGGGGCTTTGAGTTGTGCTTTATTTACCTGAATTCAACTGTATAGCAACATTGGTTTGATCAGTAGTGTGTCCTGCTGCAAAATGATTGCTGCCCAGCTGTATTAGTGGAAGTCGGTGTTTGTTTTAATCATTAACTGTATTGCAGGTGTAACGGAAAGGGTTGAAATCAGTGTGATCTGTGTTGCCAAACTCCGAAAGGTTACAATTACTTGTGACAAACTTCGGCTGCTGGGCCGTGTGCCTTTCAGACCGCTGTGGTAATTAAAAAGTTAACGTGCCCATTCGCTGTGTAACTGTTTAGAAAATGGATTGTGCTGCTGCTAAGGCAAGGATGAAATGTCACCGCCGACAATTGCAATTGTGGCGAGGCGGTTTTAAATGGATGCAATACAATATAAGAAGCTGCTGCAGTGAGCAAAGAGTTAAATGTTACTGCTGCAATTGACACGCTGTGCAATTGTATTAATGTCGGGCTCAAAGGACTAAGTCGCTGTCCGTTGCAAGACGATATTGGTAAATGGAAGATTTCTGTTGCAATCACTGTATTTCAGTCATGTTAACGAATGGCTGGCAAATCATTGCATTGAAATAGGACTTTTTTGTTGTTGTTGTTGTTGTGTGTTTATTTGAGTGTAAATGTGAGGGGTTAAAGGAGCCTCCTGCTGTGCAGGAGTCAGGGTGAGACGCGAGTGAAAGGGTTACCTGCTGTCCACCCAGTGTTGCTGGTCATTGAGGGAGGCGGTTGCTGCTGCTGCCGTGTGACGATGCTGGAATGGGAAGGACTGTGTGAGCCGCGCTGGAGCAATCGCCGTGTAGCTTCCAACTGCTTCTTGTTGTCATCTCCCTCTGACAGAAGCTTGCACATTTTGTGTGTGTGTGTGTGTGTTTTTTTTTCCGCGTGTGTGTGTGTGGGGCTCGGACTGCCTGTGCGTCGCGTTTACAGCTTTTTGAAGAAGACAATCGACTTTAATTGCAATCTCCTGGGCGATTTGTGACAGAAGCACTTGTGGGGGAAAATTTCCACAGTTTTTGGATACAGACAGACAGACAGACAGGCAGATCCTTTTTTTTGAGAGCTTGGAAGAGATTTTTTTTGTGGACATTTTTGTTTTTTGCTTGGAGTTTTTTTTTTAGTTGTTGCTGTTGCCTGCACCCAGGGGGTTGCTGTTTTTTTTTTCTCTGGAAGTGCTTCTTTCTGCTGTTCTTGTGGCGGAGGCTGGCACTGGGACTGGGACTGGCCATGCGGCTGTGTGTGGTGTTGGAGCCGGCCAGGGGGGGCTCGGGCTCTGGCCCCGGCTCGCTGCTCTTGGCGAGCTTCTGCCCGGGCAGGTGGCTGATGTTGATCGCGCTCAGGTTACTTTTCCTTGTGCCCGCAGGAGAGCCGGTCGGCCGCAGCGACAGCAACTTCCCCAAAGCAATGGACAACGTGACGGTGAGACAAGGAGAAAACGCCGTCCTCAGGTAGGAGGAGGAGAAAAAAAAAACAAAAGTATTATTTAAAAATAAATAAATAAAATGGACAATTAAACGTTATTGTTTGTTGCATGGAAAGTTTGACGCATTTTTTCACTTTATTGTGATTTTTCCCACTTATATTCCGTTCATGACTCAAATGTTGCATTGTGCGATAGTGCTTTTTTATTTTTCAAATCTCGATAAACATTTTGCCCCCCTTTTAAGCATTTTGGAGTCTTAATGTGCCGTGTACAGGGTTTATTTTTGCTGGTCAATAGTATATGTGTTTGATTTTACTAATGTGACATTCGGGTATGCTGGTAAGTCCTTCTCGCTCAGAGGGGAGAGACGGCTTCTCTACACTTCGTGCAGCTTTTTTTTCCTCAGGAATTTGACTCTGCGTTTAATTTGTCTGACAGTCTGTGTATTGCTATGTCATCTTTGGGAAGCGCATCTCCGCTACCAGCGGCTTCACTGTGGAAACTGGTGAATTCTATCTTGCCCACTTTATCTTCCAGCTCCTTTCCATGGTGACAATTGTTTTTTCTCTTGCATAAGAACAATAATATTCATTAGTTATCCCGAATCGTGGCATGTACATTTGCTGAGAAGGAGGGGATCCGTAGAATAATTCATGTATTTACACTTTGCTCATATTCTTGGACATTCTCCAAGGTGCTGTCTCCCGGTTTATTTTGTAACTGCAATGATGGTTAAGGGGACAAGACGAGGGATTTTCTAAGTTTCTTGAGGGGGTGGGTGGGTGGGGTGAGAAGAGAAACCATCCCGGGCGAGTTGTCCAATATAATTTGGATGTATCGTGGGGAGGAAGGAGGCATCATACCTGAAGTGTAAGGGGTTGTCTCTGGAAAGGAGAGTGGAATGGTGCATTTGTGCTTTTTGCTGTTTTATTTTTAGAATTGTTGAGGATTCCTCCTGTGCAATTTCAATTTTATTATTGTACTCCGCTAATCCTCAATGTCACTAGTGTGTTATTATTATTTGATGTATATATGTTAGATTTGAGAGGATCAGTCTAACCATTGAAGTCTTTGGAAAATATTGCTGTTCTTGTTTAAATAAATTAATAAAAATTAAAGGTGTTTATGCTTTTTGTGGTGTTGTGGTCAGAAAATGTGTTTGGGAATCCATTTCTGGTAGAAGAGTATCAATCGACCAATTTGTATACATTGCTTGCACTGTGTAGCCTTAGTGTAGAGCACTCCCTCTGTTCAGTGCTTGTGATTTTATTAATGCACTCCCTTTCGGAGTATAGCCATCTCGCAGAGAGGCACCCTTTAGATGAAAGGACATCTGGGTAAATTATTACTGTTTTTGTTTTATAAGTGATGCTGTCCATGGTAGTGACAATTAGTAATGTTGTCAATGTCATTAATGCATCAATTAATAGGGAATCACCTTTAACACCTCTGGTGTGATAATTGAGAAAATATTTGAAGCGTGTAATTTTTATTGGTTGGTCTGATATTTTTTCAATATTCAGAAAAAAAGGGTTATTAACTGTAAGAAACTTGGGACTTGTATTCCTTCAAGACAGAATCTAGAGTATGATTAACAATTAATTTAACTACAATCACTGCTTCATAATATTTGTGACTCGGGTTGATGTTTATTGATGATTAGAGATTTTGAGACTGCTTGGCTGATCTAGTATCTGCTCAGGAATTTTATGTTGAATATTTTTTTCTATCATATAAATAATACAAAGTTACTTTTAACATGCAGGTTGCATGGTTCATAAGCTAGGTGGGAAAGTAAGCTGTGAGGAGGACACAAAGAGCCTGTAAAGGGATATAGACAGGTTAAGTGAGTGGGCAATAAGGTGGCAGATGGAGCATAATGTGGGGAAATGTGAGGTTATTCACTTTGTTAGGAAGAATTAGAAAAACAGAATATTTTTTAAATAGTGAGAAACTATTAAATGTTGGTGTTTGGAGAGATTTGGGTGTCCTCGTACAGGAAACACAAAGTTAGCATGCAGGTACAACAAGCAAATGGAAGGCAAATGGCTTGTTGGCCTTAATTGCAAGGGAGTTGGAGTATAAGAGTAAGGAAGTCTTGCGACACTTCTACAGGGCTTTAGTGAGACCACACCTGGAGTACTGTGCACAGTTTTGATCTCCTTATCTGAGGAAGCATATACTTGCCTTAGAGGCGGTGCAACGAAGGTTCACCAGATTGATTCCTGGGATGAGAGGGCTGTCCTATGATGAGAGATTGTGTAGAATGGGCCGATACTCTCTGGAGTTTAGAAGAATGAGAGGTGATCTCATTGAAACATACAAGATTCTGAAGGGGATTAACAGGGTAGATGCTGAGAGGCTGGTTCCCTTGGCTGGAGAGTCTAGAACTAGGGGGCATAGCCTCAGGATAACGGGTCAGCCATTTAGGACTAAGATGAGGAGGAATTTCTTCACTCAGAGGGTTGTGAATCTTCAGAATTCTCTACCCCAAAGGGCTGTGGATGCTGAATCATTGAGTATATTAAAGGCTGAGATAGATAGATTTTTGGAAAAAATCTATGCCCTTGCCTGAGGGCTCCGGAGGTCTGGCCATTTCCGCTCCTGGGCCTCTCCACTATGAAATGCGCAGGGCCCAGTTATCCCAGGGGCACATGTGGTTTGCAAGCGTCCCTGGGATCACGTGGGCCATAGGGAACCAATGAAAGAAGGGAATCCCCCTTCATACTTTTGACAGGTCTCTTAGCTTAGACCCGTCAAAAGTATGAATGGAGATCACTCCAAAAACACATCAAAACATTAAATACATTTTTAAAAATCACGTTTTTAAAATTAGTTAAAATTACATTAAATTAAATATTTTAAATTAAATTTTTTGAAAAGTTTTTTACGGGGCTATAAATAAACTTATCTTTTAAAAAATTTTTAAATTATAAATGAGTGAAATTTTTTTTTTTCCTTTTTTAAACTCTTATGCGGGTAAAAGCAGGCCTTATGCTTTTAGCAGGCGTAAGATTTTTAAAGGATTTCAGCGGGCGGAGGTTCTGCAGAAAGCGGAACTCTTCCCCCCCCGCAGAAGCCCTTCTCCAGGGCAGGCGGAGGATCTGTCAAGAGGATTCCTGACGGATCGGAAATGCCGGTTTTCAGTGCATGCGCTTCGCATGCCTGAAACCGGCACTTGCGAGGTCCCTACGGGTGTGTACACAGCTCGTACACACCCGTAGGGATCGGAAAATACGGGCCAATATCTTATGCTGGGTGATCACGAAGCACCATCAATGGGGAATAATGTATAGACTGCGCTGACCCATCCTCTGTACCAAGTGACACAATTCAAGCATTCCCCATGGAGGTTTATTTTTTTCCCCTCTTGGGTTACCTGGCTGAATTTGGGAAAATATGCCCTACTTGGAAAGCTAAAGTAAATTTATCAGTTGCAACTGCAATTTGAACTTTTCTCTGCTTTTTCAAAATCTAGTTCTTTAGTATAGTTGGTATTGTACTGAAGCAGTTCCTCGTCTCTAGTTTACATGAGCACCTCAGCTGAATTGGACTTTGCGAATACATGACCTCTTGGTATAACATCACAGAATACTGTAAATGGCAAAGTTGCTATTTACTGTCCATATAAATGAGAGAATTTTTAAAATTACAGTTATAGAGTCAATACACTGATCCTGTGGTTAGAAAATGCTTTAAAAATGATCATAGTGGTCATAAATGTACAGAAATATTGGGTGGCCGGGGGTGGATTTCAACCCCCAAAAATGGGTGGGATTGAGTGGGAGGTTAAAGTGTTAAAAATGTGAAACCCAACTCCACTTTAAATATTATAATGAGGCTGGAAACCTCAGATTTAACCTGCTGTGCAGGCTTAACTGTGGCCGGCTGAAGATCCCGGTCTTGGGATTCCCGGCAGCTGCAGCGAGGTGAGGACAGCCTCGGGGAGCAATCCTTTTGGGCTGGGAGGAGTAGGAGTGCTTCTTTCCAGGCCCCCAAGCTCCCCCACCATCAGCCACCCCCCTCCCTCCTTCTGACAGATCGCACCTCCTCCCAGGCGTTGGACCCCCACCCCCGGGGTCGGGGCTCGCACCTACCTGTGGTTACGGCCTCTTGTCCCGCTTTCCCTGCCTGACTGGAAGCCAGCCTGTCAATCAGGCTGACTTATGGGCGGGAAACCTGCCCATGGAGTCACATGCATCATGCGAGGACCTGAGCTCCACTGGGGCCCTCCCCCTCGACGGGTGTAAAGGTCACAATTCCGGCCATTATGTCCATTTTTCACCAATTTGATATAATTGTGAATTTGGTGGAATTAATAATAAATAAGCAACTGTTTTGAGTTATTTTAGTAGCTTGAGATCAATACCTGGATTGAGGGTGGTATTTGCATCATTGATCCCATGACTTGAATTTGATTAAGCCATGTTATAGACAGCAGTTGACTTCCATTTAGAAATTCTTAGCAAAAATTCAAACGAGCAATGTAAAATAAGTACATGGAGCAATCTAAAGCTATAATTTGATTGGGAAAGGGGTTAGTTTTGATGCGGTCCTAACCCCATGAAATTGAGGGTTGTATACTTTACAAGGAGCTGTCAATGGTGGGAAAATGTTAAGAGTGAGACAAAAGTTCAATCCAAATATATGAAGCGGCGTTAACTTTTAAAATAGTGATGTATCTAAGTAGTTAACATTTTTAAACCAAACGAAGTTGAGTCGCACTTCAGATAATTGTGACTTGATGGGTTTGATTGAGTCATCTATCCCCTGAGACTGAGCAACAGCCTCTGTTGTATCCAGCACATATATACTGTAGGTGACATGAGCTGTTAATCGTTTGAACAAGTGATAGGAGAGTGTTCTGTAGAGCTTGTTAAATATCACAGAAACAAATCACAGGAAGCATGGCCCTGATAGTTGGCAACAACATTTTACAAAAACAGTCCGAGAGCAGCAAATATAAACGACCTGGAAGAGTTTGTGACAACTTTGAAGTTGACTCTTTTACTGGTAATGTTGGAAAAAGTGTGACACCTGTGAAAAGGGCATAATGGCCTGTCATTATAGTGGACATCACATCACAGGCACTGCAGTGAAATTGCTGTTATTTTCTGCAGAAGTTTGTTGCTTTATATCTGTTGTTTACTACAAAATTCATGAGAATCACAATATAATTTCCTATTTTTTGGTCTTTAATTTTTTGAACACTAATACTGCCTTTTTATATTTTGCTTCATATAGAACATTTTAGGGGCATTACACGGAAGAATGCTGCAGATAATATGTACTTGTGCTAACTGCCGACAGGAAGTAGATAAAATGAGAACATTTTCCATATATTTCAAAAATAATTCACATGTGAAATAACACTTATAGCCAGCAGCAACGTACAATCTTCCAGAACTCATTAAATGATGTACATAAAGCTGCATTCTGTTGAAATATGTGCTACAGTACTTAGCAAAATGAGTAACTCGAACAAAAACTGTGATTTTTAAATAGCTTTTCTTTTTGAGCTATTCAAGTTGAAAGTTTTCTGGACTTAATTTAGCGCAATTGCTGTTGCTTTTTCAATTTAGCATCATCACACTTCATACTGGGAACCCAAAACGAAAACTTTACAATAATTAACACAAGTTTGGGTGTTCAAATAATGACTTTTATTTTGCATACCTGTGATTTACTTTGGGCTTCACTTTTTTTTAAGTGCTGGTAGAAGACTTTTACAAATAGAAACAGAAACAGCATCGTCATTTTCGGAAGGAACCTGAGGAGTTTACTTATGAAGCTCTGATTCTAAAGAACTGAGGGGCAATTCAGTGCCTATAGATCTGTAGGTATGCAGATGTTTAGTGCACTCAATTTAGAAGACACCACAGAACACCTTTTCTGTTCTGTTAAAGTTACGATTAGCACCACATCACTGTAAGTACATCAGTATACTTTTATATTTCTCCTCCCCTCCCCTTCAAATGGCACCATGGAGCACTTTTTAAAATTATTTGCTCAAGGCATGTAGGTGTCGCAGTCCAAGGATAGCATTTGTTGCCCATTCCTAATTGCCCTTGAGCGGCTTGCTAGGCTATTTCAGAGGGCAGTTAAGAGTCAACCGCATTGCTGTGGGTCTGGAGTTACATATCGGCCAGACCGGGTAAGGGCAGCAGATTTCCTTCCCTAAAGGACATTAGTGAACCAGATGGGTTTTTATGACAATCCAGTAGTTTCATGGTCACCATTACTGATACTAGCTTTGTTATTCCAAATTTTTATTTAATTAACTGAATTTAAATTCCCTAGCTGCCGTGGTGGGATTTGAATTCTTGTCACACAGATTATTAGTCCAGACCTCTGGATTAACTAGTCCAGTAACATTACCACTATGCTACCATTCCCTCACTATTCAGTAGCTGCAGGAAAATCCTGCTTGGCGTTATGTTTTGGGATATTGCAGAGGCTTCAGTCCAGTGTTACACCTGAAGACCACTTTAATGTGATTATAGCAATGTCTGAGTAGTGTAGTTTCCTTCTGTAGACTATTAATAGGAGATCAAATAGCGCAATGAATGGTGGTTTCAAAGTGCAAGAAACAATAAAGGTCAAAAAAATGCATTGGAGCAGCAATGAGTGGTGGCATGGATTAGTGGAATGCAGGTTTGATTCCCAGCCATTTTGAAAATTCAGCAGATTCAGCCATACAGCGGTAGAAAAGGATAAATTTAAAGTGAATCTCCACAGGGCTACTGCAAGGCACTTCTCAGCTGGTGAAGAGTAGTAGTGGGGGCAGGAAGACAAAGCTAACCTCGTGGCTCCTGAAAAGTGCAGGAAGAAGGGCAAAAGAAAACCAGAGATTTTTTAAAAATCAGTTGGAGAGGTGGGTATGTGCACTGATAGGAGGGGTAGTAGGCTTATCAAAGAAATTAATCAGCAAAGAACAAAATCCACAATCTTGCAACATAAACCAGTGAGATGAAATAACAAGAAATCCCAATTGAAATGCACCATGTCCCTCAAAATGGTTGCTGATTTTTTTTAAACTGTGTATCATACGTGCCCAGTTTAGAGATTAATGTTTCAGACAGTAAAACAGGCTAATGAGCAAACAGCAGAACATTTGGAGCTCTGTTTTTGCCATTTATGACAGAATAGTATAATTTCCACTGTGTGATAACTTGCCTTATATTTTTTAAATTTCATGTAGATAGGATGTTTTGCGCTTCACTTTACTGACCTACATCTGTAGTCCTTTTTTAAAAAAAGGGAAATAATGCTCTTTAGTTGTTACCTCCAATTTTTTCCTCCCTTTTTGATATCTAGTTGAGTGGTTGGTCATCTTCTGCCAGTGTTAAGCCAGCCACATGAGAGCAGCCTGGTAACAACGCTTTGATTTTAGTTGTTTTTCTTCTTGCTGTTCTGCTCACCCACCCCCCTGTCAACAGCAGCACAGCCAAGATAACGGATGAAGCCTATACCTACCATTCCTTGGTGAATCATTTTAGTGACCCAAAATGCAAAACTACTGTGCCAGTTGTGTTTTTCATTTCTTCTAGGACCTGGTAATAAGGACTGAGCAGGAGCATTAATAGTGTGATTCTACTAATTGAATTATTTATGCTATTTCTGAGGCTGTCTCTTTTCTTTCCCACATCCAATTCCCAATGTTGTTCTGATTTTGGATTGATGTGTTGCTGCAAAGTATCTCTTGAGAAGAGACTATGCATAAATCCTTCCACATTATAGTGCAAGATTATTAAAAATGAAGTGGGGGGGTAATTGTAAACCCTTTTTTGTTTGTAGAAAATTCACTGGAATACCCTAAGGGTTAATTTGGGCTATCCAATTTTATGTTGATTTAAGATTTCACATCATTTGAGTGGCAAACATGATTTACCTAACAGATTTCAGCAGGTGTTCCTGGGGGATCTAATATGAGCTTTTTACTTTGAAGTACTTTATTCAGATTGACAGCTGCCTTCTAAATCATATTTAGTAATTTCCATTATTTTCATTAAATCTAATTAAGAATGTAGTCGTACTTTTTGAGATTGAATGGCCTCAAGCACTATTGTCGTATAACTATGCTGACCACTCTGTACAGATGGATAAAGAATACCAGAATGTTGCAGGTACGAAGGCCGGGAATTTGCTGCAATGGTATTATTGGCGACGATTGCCAGAAGTTAGACCGTTGTTTGCTCCAATTGTCCACCGCCGGTCCAAAGTCAAAATTTGCTGGGAAACTCATTATCATACGGCACAGCGATAATGGTGGTTATCCAAGGAATTACCACTCGGGAGCGTCCTTTACTCAATTTTTAACATTTGTAATCAACACCGCCTCATATTCTAGCAATTTACCGTCTATAACAATTATATTTGTTTTATGATGTGTATATTTAATAATCTTACAAATGTAAAAATGATTAATTGCAATCAAATTAGAGTTCATTGGAACTTACTTGAATTAAGTCTCCTTGTGTTTTATAAACACACGTAAGGAGTGATCATCCTATTTGTAATGTAAGTCTAATCCAAAGTTTTTATTTACATGTCTGAAGGTTTGTGCAAGCACCTGTTGTAGAGATTTTCTTCTATTTAATACCAGATCAAACATATGTATAAAATCTAACACACTGGCCCGTAATTTGCAGTCAGTTGAGAAGCAAAGGCGCTTCCCGCAGTTCCCAAAGAAAACTGCCCACAGAGATTTCTGTGGCGAGAAGTCGCCTTTTTTGGCGTTCAATTGATTTCAGCGTCTGTAATGGAAATTCCTAGTACGATGCTCCTGAGATGTCAATGAACTGTCTAAGCAGCCAAACCCATTGCAAAATTCTCACAGACAGGAAACCAGGAAATGAGAAGCTGCTTTTATCCGGACTTTGTAAAAATGTTAGAGAGAGAAATAAAGATTGGGACTCTCACATGGGGATAAGGTAGAAGCTGAATTATAAACAAACTTGGGGAAAAATTTTTTTTTTTAATTGTAATTTTTATCATAATGGAGAAATTTGACACTCCACAAACATAAAAATTAGTTTTTCAGGGCCAGAACGTTTGTTTAGCAGTCAACATGCTGTTAGAACCCCAGTTATACCTATTCCAACAAGGCTTAACATTTAATGGGGTATTTAACAGCGATATTACCGTGGAAAAGCCCAAGATTTCGTCAGTTTCACTGATTTGACTGATTACACTGATTGCCAGCTAATTGGGGAGGGGGACGGGGGCAGGGGGGTCCACAGCACAGCCAGTGAATGACTGACTGCAACTTCAGGATTTCCACGTTTAGATGCGCATGCGCTAAACCCTGAAGTTGTTGTCAGTTTCAGAGGGGTAATAATGGCGAAAGCTGTTATTTTGCTGTCATTACCCACTGCAAATTCCGGGCCAATGAAAATAACAATTGGGAATGAACGTTAACTGTGGAAATTGTTACATCTTGGTCTGTAAAATTTAGAAAAATTGTGATCCTATGTGTTGTTAGTGATGTCGTTTTTTCCAAGAATTCTCTTCCCATTGCAAAGTAGGAATTGTAATTTTTACACATTTATTAATAAATTTATAATGAGGACCAGGAGTTGTAGCATCTTTAATAAAATATGTCGTTCTTACATAATTATAAAATGAACAATGGGTTACTTCACAAAGCTAATTCTGCTTTAATACCCTATCAATCTTTAAATGCTGTGCCCTGAGTTAACCTTTGCAGTCATTTGAACCCACCGGCACCATTCTGCAACAGCACTCTCATAAGTAGCCTAATAAATTTGCTTTCCCCTCTGTTTTGAATGGGGGCTGAGCTTGTATAATCCAACTTTTAAGGTTTTGGCATTAGTTCCAGCAGAGCAGCGCAAATGGCTCGGGAAGCATGGACATGGTGTGAAAGCCATAATTTCCTGGAATTTCTGTGCTAGAATAAAGGCATATGCCATCGATGCACCAATACTATATTGCTAGTTTTCAGGAATTTCCGGGCCTACGTGTTGCATTATGCGATGTATATTCTAGTGATCCCTTTGAGATTTGAGTACAGATAAGCCCACCGATTTTTATTGCAGAAGTAAGCCATCCTGTTTAGCACTCATCAGAAAATCCTGACCCCCCCTGCCTTCTGAGTCAATCCACCTTACTGGATGCCTTGAAGATCAACCCAACAATGTGCAATCTTCATGTCCTGTTTGAGCTGTATATCTCACATCCGGCCCATCTCCAAGACTGCCTACTTCCACCTCCGAAATATTATTCCCAATAATGCTGAAATCCTCATTGGAACATATCACTTTAAACTCAATTTTTCCAATGCCCTCTTTTACCAGCCTTCTGAATAACAATTAAGATGAACGCTAACTCATCCAGAACTCCACTGTCTGCATCCCAATCCACACAAAGTCCCACTAGGTTATTATCCCTGTGCTGACTGACCTTCATTGGATCCTCATCTCTATGTTTTGACTTCTCAATCCTTTCCCTGTTTAATAAATACTTCCTCTTTCCTATTTTTTCATCAGCACCCTATCCACCTGCTCATCTAGTTCTGGTCTACCATGTGTTCTCTTCTCCCTATCCCTCAACCAGCAATGGGAGAGTCTTCAGCCATCTTGCTCCTCTGCTCTCGAACTCTCTCCCATGTGCCTTCATTCTTGCCTTCAAAATGTATTTAAAACATTTGGTCACCCCCTGTAATTCCTTCCCTCTTGTTCCTGGGTCTTGCCCAATAGTGTGAGGCAACTTGGACTGTTGTGTTGCTTTAGAGGAGCGATATAAAAGTAAATTGTTGCTGATACTGAGGTGAGGATGTTAACTTGGAATTCCTACTATATTCAAAAAGGAATTCATACTTTCTGTACCCAAGATGGCAGTGACACACAAAAACGATACTATTTTCACAATCAGTTCTGAAGGGCATCAAATGTGAGATGTTCGTATAGAAATCTTATATGAGACACTTCATTATAAAGATCTTGATACTTGACGTGGTGCCATTGCTATTGGAAAGAATGTTCTAAGTTGTTCCCTGTTTAGAATGAAAAATTGATTTTTTGATTCTTATTTCAAGGGCACATCTTGTTAATTGTCAGCAGTTTGAAGAAAATTGAAGTACTGCTGTTAAAGGAGAGTTATTGGGTTGGATGGGTAGTTGGTTGAAATCACATTAGCAGAAGGTTGTTTGTTATTAATGAGTGGATCTGATTGGAGCCTGATTACAAGTGGACCACTACAGGCTCTGTATTGGGTCCTTTGCTGTTGATCATTTCTGTTTATAATGTAGAGGAGGCTTTAATTAGAACCATTCTTAAATTCACAGATGAGACAAATGTGCATGCAGGTAGTAATTCAGAACAAATCGATAGTTTGCAGTCCAATGTAGATGAATGTGTCCATGAGGTTGATTTTAACTTGTCCCATCTGGTTTAAATGGGACAATAATAGAGTTTAAATGACAGTGCAGTACTTAGCTGGGTGGGTAGCCTATGTGCGCTGTTAAACTGCTAACTAATTGCGGAAGGCTAGATGGCCCTTTTGTGCCCGTTTCAGGTTTTGCATGTTCTCTGTAGTAGTAGAGCTTCTTCAGATGTGAACAAATGTAACATCTGATAAAATTACCTAAAGGCATTGGCTTTTTAGTTCAAAAATGATACCTTTATAGAAAAATATCACAGCCGCTGGTGAAGGCCACATAAAGCCCCATTGTACATAAAGGCCTCATTTACTGGCTGGAGTTGCTGCTTGAAGAAATAAAACTCCATTTGACAGCATTGTACAGAAAGTTCTTTGCTGATACTTCAGTGTGATTAGTACAAGAAAAGATGTAGGTGAGCAGACCACATTCACTGCGATCTTGTCACCAACTGTCATTCTGAATACTGCGGAAATTTGAGGAATTCCACAATTTGTTTGGATGAAAATTTGTCCAAGGGTTCCTTTAAAATATATTTCCATTATTGAAAGCTACAAGCAGGAGATTGTTTGAAAGCCAGTAGGATTTTATGAACCATTGCTTATTGTAATTTGTTTATTAATTGAGAGATCTTCAAGAAATTAGAGATCTTGAAGTTTAGTTCCTGGAACAGCTAGATGAAGCCTGCTTCGGAAATCACAGTTGAGCATGATGTTACCTCCACCTGATATGTCCTATCAGCCACCCCCGGCACCCCCCGGCCCTACACATAAACACTGCATTTCTTTTATATTCGTTCCTGGGATGTGGGCGTCGCTGGCAAGGCCAGCATTTATTGCCCATTCCTAATTGCCCTTGAGAAGGTGGTGGTGAGCCACCTTCTTGAACCGCTGCAGTCCCTGTGGTGAAGGTACTCCCACAGTGCTGTTAGGTAGGGAGTTCCAGGATTTTGACCCAGCGACAATGAAGGATCGGCGATATACTTCTAAGTGAGGATGGTGTGTGACTTGGAGGAGAACTTGGAGGTGGTGGTGTTCTCAGTCAGTCTTTCACTCTCGCCATGAGTGACTGATGAGGATGAGCACTGTGAGAACTGTTGCTGATATTCTGGGATGCTGAGACTGATTTTGTGCCCCTGAAAACTGCTATGCCTTGGCACAAGCAATATATTGCAGATCCAAAGTTAAACCTTCATGACCTGTATTGCTCAGTTACATGTCCAGATGGTACATTTATCAATTGAAACTTTCGGGTGGGAGTGGCTTTTTAGCCTTTGAAACTGGAGATCAGAGATCTGATTTCTTTGTCTTTCCCCTGTTCCAGTCGTGCAGGAGTGAGCAGCAACTTCTGCCATTCTTGTTACCAGTAAACAGCAGGTACGCTGCTGTGTATTTTCACTTTTCCTTTCTTGGTCCTGAGATCACTCAGCACAGCGCTGGATCTTAAGGTTCAGTCTAAAAGTGATAAAACCTGCTCCATTGAGGGCATTCCTGTTATTTGCTACAGCATGAACTTGCCTTGGCAACCAATTTAGTGATGCTGCTGGACCTTTTGGGGCAAGCACTGTACAGAAATTAGAGGGGAAGAAATTCTCAGCTGCAGACCTTTCAAGTTTAAGATCTAGCTACAGCTTATGCACCCTCCTCCAAATAGGAAAGTCGTTCCTGTAAAGTACTTGATGTGCTTCTAAACCACAGTCCTCAACCATCCCCAGAGAGAAGGAGCCCAGTCCATTAGTGAGCATCCTAAGTAACAGTCCTTTCCCTAAATGGTAGTATGATTGCTCTCTGGCTCCCGCGTTATGGACACTTCATACTTTTAACAGCAATTGTAAGTGCATCTTGATTACTTAAAGGACAAAATATATAATTAGCCATGGGTCCCTTCCATTATTTTTGCAAAAAAAAGCATTTTTTTAAAGTTGAATTCACAAAGGTCCTCAGTGGGCCTATGTAATGCCATCCATTTCATTCTGTAAACGTTGAAGTAGAGTCGCTGTGGTAATTTTAGCTAATGGAATTCCCTCAGAGAGCATCTGCTCTGTCAATGGATCAATTGCAGGTGTTTACTTCACTGTCCTCACCCTT
The DNA here is from genome assembly GCF_052327205.1 of Somniosus microcephalus. Classification (NCBI taxonomy): domain Eukaryota; kingdom Metazoa; phylum Chordata; class Chondrichthyes; order Squaliformes; family Somniosidae; genus Somniosus; species Somniosus microcephalus. Next base: position 34,654,124 of record NC_141012.1, on the reverse strand, counting down.
ATTTTGTACCGAATATTTGTTAAAAATTCTACTCTCCCGATCAATTATGCAGCAGCTACCACTGCATCGCTGTTACAATCACATCGGTCTGAAATACAGGTGTAAAAGTTCAACAGTATAAATAACTAATTTTATTATTTTGTAATGTTTAGAATAAGATGGGTTTGCAAGGAGCAGGCTTCATATTCTGGATACCACAAAATCTCTGTTGGGGAAATCAATGTTGGATGTACCTTTTTATAAAGATTTCCTCAGGAAGACATAATTAAGGCAGTCTTAGGTTTCAGTAATACTGCAGTTGCCGGTCTCGGACTGCTGCCTGTAGACTGCAGTGAACATCTGGCAAACAAAAGTTATACTGCGAGCTGCACATCCCTTCATTTTGTAGTCAGATCAGCCAAAAAGTAGCTCTGTACATGTGTTCTCAGATACATGAGCAGAGTTTCCCTCTCTTGGGGTTCTTAGGAAAAAATTGATGTGAGCATTTGTTATCTCATAGGGTTAAAAGGATTCCATGAAAAGTTTGAAAGTTCACGGGGAATCCATTAGACTTCTAAGTAGTCTTAAAATTTGACATTACACTGGTTTGCAGTTATTCTGCAGGTAGTGCCAACTAAAATCAATGTGATACAGCCACCTGGCAGGGATTTCACCCTTTTAAATACCAGGCATCAGATTGGGATCCAACATTTGAGTTATTCTGTCATTTTTTGTGTTGATGTTTGACAGAAGTGACCTCTCATTGTGGCAAATATGACAGTCAAATACCTTAAGCCATAAGTACTGTATTTCAGTGCATGTTAAATTTTTAGCTGTCTGGAATAATAATCCTCATTGTGAACATTTTAATCTAACAAAGCCCTATCACCTGAAAGAGGGCATTATTGCAACATTTTTATATTCTCCACAGTACAGGTAAAGCATATTTTTTTGAATTGTTTCCCACAAACAACTGTTGAGACATTACTTACCGACACAATGAGATTAGTTGGAGGATGGGGGAGGGAGGAGATTAAAGCAGTTTATCAACTGTTGAGCAAACCTTCTATAAACGTGCCGACATTAACGTTTCTATTGTTTAAAAACTGTAACTTGTAATTCCACCAGAATAAATTGATTGTTAGAAGATGTATAACATATACCCAAGGTGAAAAGAGTCAGAGAAAAGCAAAGTTCAATTAAGAAACAGCGGTTGTGTTACACTAAGATTGGGTTTTAAAAGCTTGTAGAGAGAAGTGCAAGGACAATCTGAAGGAGGCACTTCCACAATTATGATGTCTTGGCAAAGAATGAGTTGAAATAGGAAGGAGAAGATGCAATATGTTTTGATTTCTAGACTGTGAGGGTGCAGGGGGAAAGAAGTAGGTGGGATGGCATTGATGGAGCTTAAAAGAAACAGAAGAGTCCAGTTCAAAATGGCAATGAGTTGTACAAATAAAACAGAGATAGCCATAGAGAGTGAGGTGAGAGGAGAATCACATATTGGATGAGGAACTTTTGTATTCTTGTGAGCAAGGACTGAGCAGAGCCTCCCCAGAAAGGGGAGCAGTAGTGGAAGTCTTGTACCAACAGTTTTTTGAGAGTTGTGAGGGGAATTAATGTGTTTATCATGAAATGGGAAACTGAGCTTCATTGAGATGATGTGGTATAGTTCCATTTGCGATCAGAGAATCAGAGAATACGACAACACAGAAGGAGGCCATTTGGCCCATCGTGCCTGTGCCGGCTCTGTGAATGAGCTATCCAATTCGTCTCACTCCCCTGCTCTTTACCCATAGCCCTGCAACATTTTCCACTTCAAGTATTATTCAGTTCACTTTTGAAAGTTATTATTGAATCTGTTTCCACCAACCTTTCAGGCAATGCGTTCCAGATCATCATAACTTGCTGTGTCACATGTTTTTTCCTTATGTCGCCTCTTTTTTTATCCAATTACCTTCAATCTGTGTCCTCTGGTTATCGACCCTTCTGCCACTGGAAATCGTTTCTCCTTATTTACTCGATCAAAACCCTTCACGAGTTTGAACACCTCTATCAAATCTCCTCTTTAAGGAGATCTCTGCTTTAAGGAGAACAACCCCAGTTTTACTTGTCTCTCCACGTAACTGAAGTCTTTCATTCCCTGGCACCAGTCGAGTAAATCTCCTCTGCACCCTCTCCAAGGCCTTGACATCCTTCCAACAGTGTGGTGCTTAGAACTGGCCACATTACTCCAGCTGGGATCAAACCAGTGTTTTATATCGGTTCAGCATTACTTCCTTTCTTTTGTACTTTATGCTTCTATTTGTAAAGCCAAGGATCGCGTATGCCTTTTTAGTAGTCTTCTCAACTTGTCCCGGCACCTTCAAATATTTGTATATGCACACCCCCAGACCTCTGTTCCTGCACTCCCTTTAAAATTGTACTATTTACTTTATCGTGCCTCTCCTCATTCTTCTGCCAAAATGAATCACTTTGCACTTCTCTGCATTAAATTTAATCTGCCATGTGTCTGCCCATTTCACCAGTCTGTCTGTGTTCTCCTGCTATCCTCCTCGCTGTTTACTACATTTCTGAGTTTAGTGTCATCTGCAAGTTTAGAAATTATGTCGTGTATACCCAAGTCCAGGCCATTAATATATAACAAAAAGAGCAGTAGTCCTAATACAGGCCCATAGGGGACACCACTGCATATTTCCCTCCAGTCTGAAAAACAACCATTCACTGCTACTCTCTGCTTTCTGTCCTTTAATCAGTTTCATATCCATGCAGCCACTGCCCCTTTAATCCCACGTGCTTCAATTTTGCTAACAAGTCTATTATGTGGTACTTTATCAAACGCCTTTTAAAAGTCTATGGCCTAGAAATTCACTTGCGTTTGCGCCCAATTAGGGGCGAAAGAGTGGGTTGCGCCGGAAGTTGCGTCGCGCCCGAAATTAGGTGGGCCCTAACATCGGCGTTAGCCGGTAGTGCTGCGCCGGCACCGATGACGTCATCGGTGTGCGCAGTGCCCCGGTACCGCCCGAAACCACGCCGATCCCCATCTTCAGTAGCGGCCGCCTCATCCGTGGCGGCCGCTAACAACATTGGGAGACCGGGTCCTTACAGCAGCCTTAGCGGGGCGCTTTAAGGTGGAGGTGCGGCCGGCCGCTTTTTCGGCGGCCGCCTGCCCGCACCTCCTTCCCCGGCCTCCTCCAACCCCCCCCCCGCGGCATTGCCGGCTGGTTTCCGTGGAGCCCGGCACTTCTCCGTTGTGCCGGGCTCTTTTGCCGGCACTTGCAATCGGGGCTCCGGCCGTTGCAGGCACCTCCCCCTTAAGAGAAGGGGGAGGCCTGCAGTACAGCAGCCTGCCGCTCCGCATCGGGTGGCGCAGCGGGACCGGCAGCGCTGAAATTCACTTTCAGCGCCCCAAGCGGGGCGGCCAAACCCTGGAACAGCGCCCGGTTCCGCTTTGGGGCGCTGAAAGTGAATATGGGGCGGGCACAACTGGCTCCGCGGCGGGCGCAAAATTTACGGCGCAAACGAGCTGGCGGGGCTATACCCAATTTCTAGGCCTATATACACAACATCAACCTCATTAATCCTCTCGGTTACTTCATCAAAGAAGTCAATCAAGTTAGGCAAACACGATTTGCCTTTAAAAATTGTAATGTCTCTAAACGTTTCCCCACCACTGACGTTGGGCTGACTGGCCTGCAGTTGTCAGGTTTATCTCTCTCCCCTTTTTTTGAACAGGGGTGTAACATTTGCAATCCTTCAGTCCTCTGGCAGCACTCCCATATCTAATAAGGATTGGAAGATTGTGGCCAGAGCCTTCGCAATTTGCATTCTGACTTCTCTCCGCAACTTAGGATGCATCCCATCCAGACTGGGTGACTTTCCTACTTTGAGCGCTGCCAACCTTCTTAAGTACATCCTTTGTATCTATTTATATCCTATCCATTTTCTTTATTACCTCCTCCTTTACTGTGACATTAGCAGCATCCTATTTAGTGAAGACAGATGCAAAGTACTCATTTTGTACCTCAGCCATGCCCTCTGCCTCCATAAGAAGATCTCCTTTTTGGTCCCTAATCGGCCCTACCCTTTTACTATTTATATGTTTATAAAAGACTCCTGGGTTTCCTTTTATGTTGCCTGCTAACCTATTTTCATACATTCTTTGCCTCTCTCATTTCCTTTATAAGTTCTCCCCTGTACTTTGTTTTGAGCTCGGTTCTCTATTGAATATGAACCCGACATTTATCATAAGCCTCCTTTTACTGTTTCATTTTAATCTCTATATCTTTAGTCATCCAGGGAGCTCTAGATTTGGATGCCCTTTCTTCCCCCCTCATGGGAATATGTCTAGTTGGTACCCAAAATATCTCCTCGTTGAAGGCCTCCCATTGTTCATTTACTGTTTTACCTTTCAGTCCTTGATTCCAATCCACCTGGGTCATATTCCTTTTTCAAGTCGCTGAAATTGGCCCTCCTCCAGTTGAATATTTTCACGTTTGATTTTTTGTTGTCCTTTTCCATAATGATTCTAAAATGAATGACATTGTGATCACTGTTTCCCAATTGCTCTCCCATTGAAACATGCTCTGCCTGCCTCACTTCATTACGTAGAACTAGATCCAGCACTGCTTCCTTCCTCGTTGGGCTGAAACACACTCCTCAAGAAAGTTCTCTTGTACACATTTCAGGAATTCCTCCCTTCTTTGCCCTTTACACTGTTATTTTTCCAATCCGTATTAGGATAATTAAAAATCAAAAATATAATGAATAGTCAACATGGATTTCAAAAGGGCAAGTCTTGCTTGACTAACCTCATTGGATTCTTTGAAGAGGTAACAGAGAGAGTAGACAAGGGTTATGCATTAGCTGTACTATATCTAGATTTCCAAAGGCCTTTGATAAGGTACCACATAATAGACTAATGACTAAGGTCAGAGCATGCGGAGTCACGGGATAATTAGGAGAATGGATAGCTAGATGGCTGAAGGACAGAAAGCAGAGAGGAGGGGTAAAGGGTGGCAGAAGATGGGAATTGGAGTCTCACAAGGATCCGTGCTGGGACCACTGTTGTTCACAATTTATATTAATGATTTAGACTTTGGAATCATAAACACAATTTCTAAATTTGCGGACAACACCAGATTCGGAGGGATAGTCAACACTGAGGAGGACTGCAACAAATTACAAGAAGACATTAATAAACTTGAAGAATGGGCATATAATTGCCAAATAAATTGCAACATAGATAAGTGTGAGGAATTGCATTTTGGTAAGAAAAATAAGAAGGTCACATATTACCTGGAAAATAAGAAACTAAGGCCTAGAAATTCAGTTGCGTTCGCCAGCCGTTAGCGCCTTAGGAGGGGTAGATCTCGAGTGCTAGGCACTTAGCGCCCGGGCGCAGGACGACCTGCGCCTACGCCCAACTTCAGTAGACATTTAACGCCGGCGCAAAGTGTTTGCGCGCGCTCAGCTGCGCGCGCAACTTATGACGTCATTTCGTCGTGCAACGCCCTTTGTGCGCCCCAAACCGGAACTTCAGTCGCGCCCGCCCAATGTGGGCGTGGCGGTGTTAAGAACTGTGAAGTGGAACGCAGCAGAGGCCCTGCGGGCCTCGGGGAGCGCTAATTAAAGGGCACTTACACTGAACTATAAAGGCCAGCCATTTTGCTGCAATGACTTTTCTGCAACGGATTTCTGGACAGAGACCAAGGAAGAGACCTTACTGATTTGGCCCAACATAGGAGAGGTATTTTTGGCTTCTGGCCAGAGCTTGGAAATTTGCCTCATTGTGATTTCATTGTTTGCAAGTATATTATGGGGGCTGCATGGGGTTCCAACCCTCAGTTCCAGCATTATGTGCGAAGGGCTCGCAGACGCTGTGTGAGAGGGGCAGCCATGCCTAGACGCAGAGGGGCCATCAGGCGTCGGCAACGTAGGCCTTACCCACTCAGGGAATACCGCCAGCAGGTGTCCTATCTCACCATGACTGCCGCGCATTGTGTTAAGAGGCTGCGCTTCAGAAGGGAGGTGGTTGCAGAGATCTGCCAGCTGCTTCACAGAGATCTGCGTCCACAGCTGATGTGCAGGACGTCTCTGTCGGTGGAAGTGAAGGTCACGGTGGCTCTGAACTTTTATGCAAGCGGCTCCTTCCAAGCCGCTGCTGGGGACATAGCTAACATCTCCCAGTTCGCCGTGCATCGCTGCATCCGGCAGGTCACCGATGCCCTTTTCACAAGGAGACACCAATTCATCTCCTTCCCCATGACCCTAGAGAGGCAGGAGCAGCGTGCAGTCGGATTTGCGAGGATCGCCGACTTCCCCATGGTGCAGGGCGCCATTGACTGCACGCATGTGGCTTTGCGGGCACCTATCGACAATGCCGAGGATTACCGCAACCGGAAGGGCTACCATTCCCTCAATGTACAGCTGGTGTGTGACCACAGGCAGCGCATCCTAGCTGTCAATGCCCGCTTTCCAGGCAGCAGCCACGATGCATTTATCCTGCGCCAGACTACTGTGGCTGACATGTTCCAGGCACAGCCTCCCCCAATAGGATGGCTTATCGGGGACAAAGGCTATCCTTTGCGTACATGGCTCATGACCCCGCTCCGCGCGCCCAGGACCCCTGCTGAGGAGGCATACAACGAAAGCCATCAAGCCACAAGGAACATCATAGAGCAAACGATTGGCGTCCTCAAGCAACGGTTCCGCTGCCTGGATCGCTCCGGCGGATCTCTGCAGTATTCGCCGGATAGAGTCTCCCAGTTCGTCGTCGTTTGCTGCATGCTGCACAACCTGGCTATCCGCAGGACTCCGGCACTGCCACCTCACGTTGGACCACCACCTCAGGAGGACGAGCAGGAGGACCATGAGGAGGAGGAGGAGGAGGAGGAGGAGGAGGAGTACCAGCCCAGGAGGGAGCCACAAGGTCCAAGGGCCGTCCGTCGGCGGCTTATTGAACGACACTTCTAGGCCCCCTGTCAGGGAATGGCTTGTGGCAATGAAGGTACATGAATGCAGCCGCTCGCAAGCCCTCAGCCGGTTAACGCAACAACCACTTGAAACATCACACATGGACAAGCTGAATAAAGAAAAAGCTTTATTGAACAAACTCAGGGCCCTTCCCACATGAAACCCAAAAACAGACAACACCCCCAAAAAACAGTCAAAAACATATCTCACTCCCACAACCTGGTGAGGAATAACAAAACTTGTCCATCCAAATGGCCTTCATCCTCGGCCTTACCAAAAGAACCCCCCCCATAGACAACACAACCACCCCCATATAAAAAAACATTTGCCAACACACTCTACTTTGTGTGCCGAGAGGGCGAGTCCTTGTCCAGCCTTTTCCGGCCCCTGGCCGACCTGCTGCTCCGCCTCAACCTGGGCCCTGTGGGTGCTGCAAGGCTGGGGGAAGGCTCCTGAGGGGCACATGGCGTGACGGCAGATGCCCTTGGGGGTCGGCCTAGACGAGCTCTGGCCCTCGAGGGGCCGGCTGCTGACTGCTGCAGCTGTGGCTGGGCAGCATCAGTCCCTCCAGCAGCTCGTCGCAGCTTCGCTGGGGGAGTGGCAGTGGCGGCTGCAGCAATGGGGGCAAGCTGGCTGATGCCAGGCGCTCGCTGCTCGCCTGAGACACTGGCACTCGGCCGGGCTGGCACTGCAGCAAGCGCAGCAATCTGGTGAAGGCCAGACCGCTGTGCTGCTGCAGCGCGGCGGGTGCCCTGGCGATGCCTGCCTGACACAGCGAGTGTGGCAGCAGTGAGTGCCCGTACTGCCCTGGTCTGTGCCCGCATCAGACCAGCCAGTGACTGCACGGCACCACTGATCAACTGTCCACTCGCTGCCTGTGCTGCCCTGAATTTGTCCCGACTCGCGTCCTGTGCTGCCCTGAATTCGGCCCGACTCGTGTCCTGTGCTGCCCTCAATTCGGCCCGACTCGCGTCCTGTGATGCCCCGAATTCGGCCCGACTCGCGTCCTGTGATGCCCCGAATTGTTCGAGACCCCTGGCCTGTGCTGCCGCGAGTTGTTCGAAACCCCTGGCCTGTGAGGCCCCGAAATCGGACACACTATGAGCCAGGGACTCAATGGCCTCAGGCAACCGTGCCACAACCCCCATGAACTCAGTGTGCCGACGATCCGAGTCCACGGACATTTGATCAAGGAGGCGCACCTCCTGGGCGAGGACCGTCTCCGGACTGGAGGCCGGACTCTCCCTCTGGGGAGAAGGCAGCCAAGCTGCCCGACCCTTCCCGCGTGGCTGCACGCCACTGGGCCCAGCAACTACACTCCCCTGCAACACATCCCCCCTCTGGGGAGAAGGCAGCCGAGCTGCCCGACCCTTCCCGCGTGGCTGGACGCCACTGGGCACAGGAGCTACACCCCCCTGCAACACTTCCCCCTGGCTCTCCTCCAGGGAAGACGTGTCCCCTCCATTGCCATCCCCTGGCGCGGATGAGGGTTCCCCCGATGGGCCGCCTTCCTCTTGCTCCTCCTCGTCCTCCTCTTCCGAGGGACTGACACTCGCAGCTTCAGGGACCTCCTCCTCACCAGCTGAAAGCAGGAAGGCACAAGAGTAGCTTTAGGGTGAGGACAGGGCGTCAGCGAGGGAGGCATGAGTGGTGGCATTCTGCGCATTGGTCGGACAGTGGCAAAGGATGTAGATCTGAAGCGCAAGGGGAACGAGAGAGGTCCAAAAGGTCATGTCCTTACCATTGGGGCCCAGCACCGGGTCGGCATCTCCAATTGCAACGGGGCCAATCACCCGGGCACCCATGAGTCGACCCACGCGCTCCTCCAGGTCACTGAGCTGCTGGAACTGGGGACGGCCTCCCCCGGTGACAGTCCGGCTCTTCAGATTCTGGGCCAGCTTGGCCTGCAAGAGAAAGGACGGCCTCTAAGTACAGCGTGGTGCCCTGTTGTTGTGTGCACTGCCTCCCATGGTCGAATAGCTTGGCCAGTGTGTAAAGTGCAGAAAGTGCAATTGATGTTCATGCCAGTGCCATAGCTGTTGGATGAGGGCTGGCCATTAGGCCTTTGAGGTCCCTTTGCCCATAATGTGAGGTGCACATGCAAGGATGAGGAGGACACTGGAAAGGGTACTCACCCTGACAATCCGAGTGAGGTCGTTAAACTTTTTCCGGCATTGGACAACAGCCCAGGGGACATCGCAGGTGGCTGTGACCCTCTGGGCGATATCCCTCCAGGCTCTCCTGTACACCCTGTTGGGAGGCTTCTTGCCACTGTCCGGGAACAAGATATGGCTTCTCTTCTCCAAAGCCCTAACCAGCACCTTTAAATCATGGCCAGAGAAGCGCTGCGCTCGCTCACGGGCCCTCTGCATCCTTCCTGGCGCTATTTCTCTCCAGCAGCAGTGTTTAGGCCTAGCTGGAGGGCTGCAGTATCCAGGGCGTGGCAGCAGACCAAGTCGACCCTTCCCCCTTTAAGAGCTGGCCGGCGCCAGGGTGTCTGCTGTCAATCAAAACATGACCGCACATGCGCTGCGCCCGGCCTCGGCGGTATCAGTCTGCACCGCCGGCTTAGCGCCTAAGGATAGCCGTGCATCGCCAGTTTTAGCGCTTGAGCAAACTCCTTGGCCAAAGCTACTGAATTTCGGCGAACTGCCCTCCACTTTCCGGCGGGCGCAAACTTTAGCGGCTGCCCGACTTTACCGCCCCAAAAGTGGCTATACTGAATTTCTAGGCCTAAATGTGGTAGAGGAGAAAAGGGATCTGGGAGTACAAATACTCAAAATCACTAAGTGTTCCGATGCCGTAACAAAAGCAAACCAAGCACTAGGGTTGATTTCTAGAGGGGTAGAATTGATAAGTAGAGGAGTTTTATGCAACACTTATATCGAACCTTCATTAGACCACACTTGGAGTACTGTGTACAGTTCTGATCACCATATTAGCAAAAGGGTATAGAGGCACCAGAGAGAGTGCAAAAAAGATTTACAAGGATGATACCAGAACTGCAAGGTTATACCTATCGGGAAAGGATGAACAGGCGAGTCTATATTCTCTTGAAAAGGGAAGGCTGAGGGGTGACCTAATAGAGGTCTTTAAAATTATGAAAGGCTTTGATAGAGTAGATACAGAGAGAGAGTGTTTCCACTTGTGGGGAAGAGCAAAACTAGAGGCCGTCAATATAAGAAAGTCACCAAGAAATCAATTAGGGAATTCAGAAGCAACTTCTTTACCCAGAGAGTGATTAGAATGTTGAGTTTGAAAGTGATTTTGTTAAATCCAAAACTAGGGTCTTAAATCAAACAAAGCAAACTACTTGGGTACGAGGGGCAAGTTGGCTAAGGTAGATTGAGAAACTACATTAAAAGGTATGAGGGTAGAGAAGCAATGGCTAACATTTACAGAATTAATACATAATTTACAACAAATGTACATTCCTTTAAGGCACAAAAACCACGCAGGAAAAGTGGTTCAACCGTGGCTAAAAAGAGAACAGTTAAAGATAGTATTAGATCAAAGGAAGAGACTTATAATGTTGCCAAAAAGAGTAGTAAGCCTGAGGATTGGGAGGATTTTAGCATTCAGCAAAGGAGGACCAAGAAATTGATAAAGAAAGGGAAAATAGAATATGAGTAAACTAGCGAGAGACATAAAAACAGACTGTAAAAGCTTCTATAGGTATGTAAAAAAGAAAAGATTAGCAAAGGTAAATGTGAGTCCCTTACAGGCTGAGACAGGAGAAATTATAATGGGGAATAAGGAAATGGCTGAGAAGTTAAACAAATAGTTTGTGTCTGTCTTCACAGAAGAAGATGCAAAAAACTTCCCAGAAATTGTTGAGAACCAAGGGTCTAGAGAGAACGAGGAACTGAAAGAAATTAATATTCATAAAAAATAGTACTGGAGAAATTAATGGGACTAAAAGCCGATAAATCCCCTTGACCTGATGGCCTACATCCTCGGGTTTTGAAAGAGGTGGCTATAGCGATAGTTGATGCATTGGTTGCCATTTTCCAAAATTCCATAGATTCTAGAATGGTTCCCGTGGATTGGAAGGTAGCAAATGTAACCCCACTATTTAAGAAAGGAGGGAGAGAGTAAAAGGGGAACTACAGACCAGTTAGCCTGACATCAGTAGCAGGGAAAATGCTAGAATCTATTAATAAGGACGTGATAACAGGGCACTTAGAAAATAATAATAGGATTGGGCAGAGTCAACACAGATTAATGAAAGGGAAATCATGTTTGACACATCTGTTAGAATTTTTGAGGTTGTAACTAGCAGAATAGATAAGGGGGAACCAGTGGATGTGGTGTATTTGGAGTTTCAGAAGGCGTTCGATAAGGTGGTACACAGAGATTATTTAGCAAAATTAGGGCTCATGGGATTGAGGGTAATATACTAGCATGGATTGAGGATTAGTTAACGGACAGAAAACAGAAAGTAGGAATAAATGGGTCATTTTTGGGTTGGCAGGCTGTAACTTGTGGGGTACCGCAAGGATCAGTGCTTGGGCCTCAGCTATTCACAACCTACATCAATGATTTGGATGAGGGGACCAAATGTAATATATCCAAGTTTGCTGATGATACAAAGCTGGGTGGGAATGTAAGTTGTGAGGAGGATGCAAGGAGGCTTCAAGGCAATATAGACAAGCTAAGTGAGCAGGCAAGAACATGGCAAATGGAATATAATGTGGAGAAATGTGAAGTTATCCATTTTGGTAGGAAAAACAGAAAAGCAGAGTTTTTTAAATGGTTAGAGATTGGGAAATGTTGGTGTTCAGAGGGACCTGGGTGTCCTTGTACACGAATCACTGAAAGTTAACGTGCAGGTGCATCAAGCAATTAGGAAAGCAAATGGTATGTTGGCCTTTATTACAAGAGGATTTGAGTGTAAGAGTAAAGACGTCTTACTGCAATTATGTAAGGCCCTGGTGAGACCACACCTGGAACATTATGTATAGTTTTGGTCTACTTACCTAAGGAAGGATAGACTTGCCACAGAGGGAGTGCAACAAAGGTTCACCAGACTGGTTTCTGGGATGGAGGGATTGTTCTATGAGGAGAGATTGAGTAGACTAGGCCTATATTCCCTAGAGTTTAGAAGAATGAGAGGTGATCTCATTGAAACATACAAAATTCTTACAGGGCTTGACAGGGTAGATGCAGGGAGGATGTTTCCCTTGGCTGAGGAGTCTAGAACCAGGGGTCACAGTCTCAGAATAAAGGCTCGGCCATTTAGGACTGAGGTGATAAGAAATTTCTTCACTCAGGGTGGTGAATCTTTGGAATTCTCTACCCCGGAGGGCTGTGGAGGCTCAGTCGTTGAGTATATTCAAGACAGAGATCGATAGATTTTTGAATATTAAGGGACAGGGGGATAGTGCAGGAAAGTGGAGATGAGGTAGAAGATCAGCCACAATATTGAATGGTTCGAAGGGCCAAATGGCCTACCTCTGCTCCTATTTCTTATGTGGAACGCGCTGTCACAGGGAGCAGTTGAGGCGAATACTATAGCTGCATATAAGGGGAAGCTAGATAAACATATGAGGGCGAAGGGAATAGAGGGTTATGCTGATAGTTAGAACAGGAAGGATGGGAGGAGGCTTGAACGTAGCATAAACACCAGCATGGGCTGGTTGGGCCAAAGGGCCTGTTTCTATGCTGTATATTCCATGTAAAGTCCCCCATTATCACACACTAAAATTCTTACATATTTTTGAAATTTGCTCCTCGATCTCCTTCCCACTATTTGGTGGCCTATAGTGTACACCCAGCAATGTAATAGTTCCTCTGTTGTTCCATAATTGTAACCATATAGATTGTGTCTTTTCACCCTTATCCGTTTCTAATGCTGTAACTGTATCTTTGATCAATACTGCCACCCCTCCCCTCCTTTTTTCCTTTCCCTATCTTTCCTGAATACTTTGTAGCTAGTGGGGCTAAAAATATTAATTGATGAAGGTTTACGAGTGGAGCCTTTCAAGGTAAGCAGTGGAGACTGCTGGTTAAACTTCCCCACATCAGTTCACAGAATCACAGAAACCCCACAATGCAGATAGAGGCCTTTTCGGCTCATCGAGCCTGCACCGACACATATCCCACCCTATCCCTGTAACCCCACCTATTTAATCCCCCTAACACTAAGGGTCAATTTATCATAGCCAATCAACCTAACCCACACATCTTTGGACTGTGGGAGGAAACCGGAGCACCCAGAGAAAACCCACGCAAACACGGGGAGAATGTGCAAACTCCACACAGACAGTCGCCCGAGGCCGGATTCGAACCCGGGTCTCTGGCGCTGTGAAGCAACAGTGCTAACCACTATGCCACCATGCTGGTGGATTGTATTTTCTAGTTCTGGGATTGGTCCCTTTTTAAGCTAACTTCTGGCAAATTCAGATACCTTTTGATATAACCTTTTCCACAGCTGTATTTCAGATTTAATTCTATAAATTTAATTATTGAAATTAAATTAAGTGCGGAAGATTCATTTTTAAGATCAAAAAGACAGCTTAAAGAAGCATCTCATGTTTGGAATTCAGCATTACCTGTTACTAATTGATCTGTTGAGTGCATCAGAGTGAACTACTGCTAAAGAAGTTTAGTTTTATTTGGAGTGATGTACAAAACACAAATGAAAATTAATGAAAACTTTATTTAAATAATTAACAAGTTCCACATTGAGGAAATCTTAGACAACTTGTGCTCTAAAGAGCCGGCATCTATTCATTCTCGCCTTTTTTATGAACAGACTATTAAAGTATTCTGCAGCTTTTTACTTGTTCGATTGTTAATGGATGATTAATGAGGCACAGGGAACAATAGTAAGAGATCAATTTCCATCACCTGAGGGGTACTGCTTCTGAATTAAGAACAAATTTGTTTTATAAATTGAGCAGCTTGGGACTTAAAGAAGTCATGTGTCTCAGTTGGGCATGAGGGAAAGAATCAGTAATAAGTCTCAGTTGGGTCAGTAATAATAGACGAATAGCAACAATCTGCGAAATAAATTTGAAACTAACCATCTTCCCTGTTACACTGATACAGGAAACTTTTGATTTACCGGCACCTAAATAACCGGAAATCTCGGTTAACTGGCAAAATTCAGGAGTCGGTTTTACTTCATATTCTACTTGCATTCCTCCATCTGTTGCTGTGCGAGGGTGTGGCTGCAGCTGTTGCTAAGCTACAGAGACGCTTGGAACTTGTGGCCATTGTTCTGCAGTTGTTGCTAAGCAACAGGGTTTGTTGCTTTATACGGAGCTGTCAGCTCTCCGTATCTTTTACTATAGCTTTCGGTTATCCGGAATTTTTGATGAACCGGCACCACGTCGGTCCCGTCCGTGCCGGATTAAAAAAAAGTTTCCTGTACTTTGTATCTGGAGTGACTAAACAGACTTCAACCGAATGTGTTCATGAGACATTATGAAGTGAATCAACCAAGACTACAGCTGTTTTTATTCAGTTAATAAGTTCACTGTTGCAAACCAAAGAAACTTCAGGGATAGAGTAGAATTTTTAGCCTTAAACGTAATGATAAATCCTCTTCAGAAGAAACAATACACTTTTTTCCCTCTCCGTTTATCCTAGTTTAATCAGACTGCAGTTTCTTTAACATCCTGTCACTTTTCTATTGACTCTTTACTGGTGCTATATCCCTCTGGCATTGTGACCCCTATCTAACTGCCTGTAAAAAGAAATCTTCATCAGCACTTGACTGCACTATCCCTCCCTAAAATGTGCAATCAATATTACATCACCAGTCCTTCAGTGGAGTAGCTAATGGGCCAGTAATTCCTGTCCCAACGCGTGAGTACGGACGGGGTACTCACGTGTGGGCCCGGAGGAATTGCCAGTTTTCAGCATACACAGCGCATGCGGGGAAAACCGGCATTTCCTCTCCTCTGACCCAAGGGGTTAAGAGGCGGAACGCATACGACGTATCAGGCAGCGCGTGCGTGCTGAACTTCCCTTTTTTTTATTAGAGTTGCCCGTGGGGAAAAGACTCCGGTTTTTATGCGTGGAAAAAGCAGCCGTAAGTACTTACTTTTAACGGGTAAGTGGTCTATTAAGTTAAATTAGAAAAATTTTCCATAGGTTCTTTTTTTTTTGAAGACTTTACAGTAAGGTAAGTATTTTTAGCCCCGATTTTTTATATAATTTTTTTCAAAATTTAAAATTATTGTTTAAAATAGTTTTTTTTACAGTTATTTATAGCTTATTTAAGTAGTGCGATGTTTTTTTAATTTTCTTTCAAGTTTAGGTAGTGTTTTGGGGCCAGGAGTTTTCATGAGTTTGACAGCTCTTACTATCAAACTCATGAATGAACTTTTGCAACCTCCCATTGGTTGCCCAGTGCTCACGTGATCCCAGCCGGCTCATCGCACTAAGTACGCCGCTGGGTCATGCACGCACAGCGCAGCAGGACCTGAAGCGGGCCAGTGACAGGAAATGCAATGCGGGCCAGGATTGAAATGTCAGCGCGCCGGGTAAGTGCACATCGGGGGCTTGCACGCGCGGCAAGCCCCCGAACCTAATCTCTGGCCCAATGATTTTGACATGTTGACTATTCTGCCTCTATAACATCTCGGCATGTATTTTCGTTTTTAACTTTGTTGCAGGCAGTTCAAATCCACCTGGGAACTCTTGCGATAAGTTCTGTCTCCTCTGTTTCTTCACAATTTTCTTTCCACCTCTAAACTTTTTGAAGCTTTCTTCATCATAGCCAGGGAAAAGGATGAGCATCTAACGAACATCACGTTGTAACTGCGAAGAGCTTTGTTGTTTTGGGCAACACAATCTGTCATTTCTACCTGGTCTCCCTGGGCCTCGCACCATCTGAGGCTGAGAGGGATGCCAAGAAATTGAATCATTGCCGCATCTTTTCCCATACCACTGCCAGAAAGTGTGTTTTCCTAGGGAAAACTGTCTCTCGCTGGCTTTCCCTGCCCCCAGTAGGTTGGGGATGCCCAGGTGCTTGTTTCCTATTTGGTTCCCTCTGAACGAAATGAGTCTTAAATTGAGAACCTGCTTCTCACCACTCCATTACTGCGATTCTCTATCCCTATATTCTGCCACCTGTTCTATCGATTCTGTTTTTTTCAATCTTTCTTGCTTTCCCATTTGACGAGCTTCTGTTTACTACCTTTCTTGATGAATCTCTAGTTTTCTTTCCAAACAAATGTAATATGTAAGTATTTGAGATGGGGAAATGAGTTCAGCATCCCCACCCCTTTCAGGCTTGAACTTCAACCATAATTTTACTATAAATCTAGTGGAACTGATCAGTGAGCACAAGGGATTTGTATTCCTGCCCCTACTTGCTCTATGGATAGCTGTTAGTAGCCATTGTTTTAAAACTGCTGCTTTTTTTTCATTCCCAATTCAATTAAGGCTCCAGGATCAACTAACTGGTGATCAGATACATATAAAGAAAGAAAAGTCATGAAAAAGAAAGGCCTTTTTATCAGATACATTGTAAACAATAAGCCAATCTTTTCAACTACTAATGTCTGAATTAATTCCTGGGGCAGCTTCAGTCGCTGTCAGACCCAAATGGGAAAACAAAAGGTACATTTGAGCCAAACAAGGCTGTAGTGTAGCTGGTTTGGTAAGTGCAGCTGAAAACCAGGAACGTAACCCTCATTATTAATTTCCAACGACACAAACCAATTAAAAGCACTTCACTGCAGCTGTGTGGTATTACAGAACAGTAACTCAATGTGTATAATACATTCAGCATTGTTTAGTTCATTGATAAACTTGTAATTAATGCAGTGCATAACCCCACTTATGCAACATTTTAGACAGTGCTGAGCTCATCATACATTGCTAATTCCTCAATTACAGAACTTTAGAAACTTCTCCCCACCTCATTAATATTGTATTTTTTATGTATATTTATATTTTAAATGACTAAGGGCCTGATTTAAAGTGAGTCAGCAGGACACTTTATCCTGGTCATGCTGCATGTCTGCCATTATATTGGTTCTGAAATCCACCCTGTCTGACCTTCAGTGTGCTTGAATCATTGGTTACCTCGTAAAGCTGATTCTTCAGGTGTATACTGGTGCAGATTCAATCATATAACTGTATCATCTGGAAAGTGGAATCCATACTGAATCCCTGAACAATAATTCCTCCTCTACGATACAAAGATGGGAGGGAACGCAGTGAGTGAGGAGGACATAAAAAACCTGCAAAAGGACATAGACAGGCTAAGTGAGTGGGCAGAGATTTGGCAGATGCAATATAATGTTGGAAAGTGTGAGGTTATGCACTTTGGCAGAAAAAATCAAAGAGCAAGTTATTATCTAAATGGAGAGAAACTGCAAAGTGCTACAGTACAAAGGGATCTGGGGGTCCTGGTGCATGAAACACAAAAAGTTAGTATGCAGGTGCAGCAGGTGATCAGGAAGGCCAATGGAATCTTGGCTTTTATTGCGAGGGGGATGGAGTATAAAAACGGGGAAGTCTTGCTGCAGTTATACAAGGTATTGGTGAGGCCACACCTGGAATACTGCGTGCAGTTTTGGTTTCCATATTTAAGAAAAGATATACTTGCTCTCGAGGCGGTTCATAGAAGGTTCACTCGGTTGATTCCGGAGATGAGGGGGTTGACATATGAGGAAAGGTTGAGTAAGTTGGGCCTCTACTCATTGGAGTTCAGAAGAATGAGAGGCGATCTTATTGAAACATATAAGATTGCGAGGGGGCTTGATCGGGTGGATGCGGTGAGGATGTTTCCACTGATGGGTGAGACTAGAACTAGGGGGCATAATTTAAGAATAAGGGGCTGCCCTTTCAAAACTGAGATGAGGAGAAACTTCTTCACTCAGAGGGTAGTAAATCTATGGAATTTGCTACCCCAGAGAGCTGCGGGAGCTGCAACATTAAATACATTTAAAATGGAGATAGACAGTTTCCCAGCAGATAAGGGAATTAGGGGTTACGGGGAGAGGGCAGGGAAGTGGACGTGAGTCTAGATTCGGATCAGCCATGATCCTATTGAATGGCGGAGCAGGCCCGAGGGGCCGTATGGCCTACTCCTGCTCCTACTTCTTATGTTCTTATGTACCTTTCCCCCAGTGTGACTATGGCATCCTCTTTCATACCATGTGCCAATGCCATCATTCTCTGCCCCGCTGATGCAGGGCTGTTACAATTTTAAATTTAAAAAATGCTCATGCATTATGTGGGATAAATGAAACAGCATTTCATAGTCATGACGGCACAGAAGGAGGCCATTCGGTACATCGAGTCCATGCTGGCTCTCTGTAGAGCAATCCAGGCAGTCCCATTCCCCACTATATCCCCGTAGCCCTGCAAGTTTATTTCCCTCAAGTGCCTATCCAGTCTCCCCTTGAAAACATTGTGGCCTACAAATTGGGTATAGCCCCGCTTGGGGCGTTAGAATTGGCGCAACGCAAAGTTTATAGCCAGATGCAACTTATCGCCACCTGGCGCGATATTGGGTTGCATCGCCCCTAAAGGTGATTGAGGCGCGAATTCAGGCGTTACGCGGGACTCCTAAGGTGCTAAACTTCTGGCGCAACCCAATATCGGAGCGGACGGGCGCAGCGCAGGTGCTTTCAATTACCGATGACCACGAGACTTCCAGGCGCCGGCCAGCTCTTAAAGGGGTGGGTCAGTCAGCTTCAGCATTCACACTCTGCGCCTTGCAGGCCTCAGAATCGACGCAGGCCCTTCTCTGGCGCTAAAATCATGGACCAGATGTGTGGTGTATGTGCCTTTAAGAGCAATTGTGGTGTATGTGCCTTTAAGAGCCCCAGGTGTGCGTAATGCCGGTAATTGCCACTTGGGCTATATAAGCCTGTGTATTGTGTATATCCTTTAGAAACCCCCCCCAGACTTGCTTAGTAAATACCTATGAACCAACTCCTGTCTTCAGTGTCTTTATCTACACACGGACACTACAGTGGTGACGAAGTGGAAACGGACTTACCTGCAATTCGGCAGCACCTCAAGGACATCGATTCCTCCAGCGTCCAGAAGACTCAAGGAAGTAAGAGAAACTGTGGTTTCACCAGCTGGCCAAGCTGGTGACAGGTACTGCGCTAATCCTTCCTGGGCGTCAGGCTGGAGCTCCAGCGGCGGGCTCTACAGCTGAGACAGGCAGCAAAATCGGAGGCAAGCAATAACGGACTGGGAGGGTGCACTCGAGAGACGGCCGGCGCGGCAAGCAGGTCAGCGTTTAGACCTCCGTCGGGAACGAGTCTCCAACAGTGAATAAACGGAAACCACAGTAAAACAGCGTTGTTATCGGTAGCAGCGGCGGGAAAGCACGGGAAGCGCCATATCGTTGCGACAGAGAGAAAACAAAAAGCGCAGGAAGCGCCATATCTTTTCTGAAATGCCTAAATCTGGTAACATTGAGGCTTTTGATGGCGAAATAGAAGATTGGACCACATACGTGGAAAGAGTAGAGGTTTATTGCACTGCAAATGGAATAACAGATGAAAAAAAAGCTTCAGTACTTCTGAACTTAATGGGCGCGAAGACATACGGGCTGTTACGAAATTTAATCACTCCAGCCAAACCAAAGGACAAGACTTTTAAAGAAATTGTTGATACCCTGCAGGAGCATTTAAACCCAACACCGCTGCTGATAGCGGAACGATTCAAGTTCTTCAAGAGAAATCAACACAAGAATGAAAGTAACGCTGATTACCTAAACCAATTAAGAAAGCTATCAAAGTACTGCCAATTCAGAGCAGGACTATCGGATTATCTTTGAGACAAATTTGTTTGCGGTCTCTTAAGTGAAGGAACACAAAAAAGACTGCTTTCTGAAAAAGATTTAACATTGGACAAAGCTTTCAGTATGGCTGTATCATACGAAGCAGCAGCAAAAGGAGCTGCAGAGATACAAGAAGAGACACAGGACTTCGGCACCCATAAAATGACACAGGAGTTCGGAAGATGTTATCGCTGCGGCAGATCCACCCATAACCAGAGGGACTGCTGGTTCAAGGGCAAAGCATGCAGGCAATGTGGTAAGATTGGACACATTGCACGGGTATGCCAATCTGGACAAAATAAATCCACTGACAGAAAACAAAAAATCAATAAAGAAAAGTACAGGAAGGTACAAATGATGACGGACAATAGCTCCGAAGACCAGAATAGCGATAGCGACTCCGGAAACAAGAGACTAAGCTGTCTCAAATTACATAATGTACTTGCCAAAGAGGATTACCAAACCATTTGGGTTACCCTCACAATAGCAGGGTCCCCAGTTAAAATGGAGCTAGATACAGGATCAGCTCTAACCGTAATAAATCGACGAGATTACGAGAGGCTATTTTCGCATATACCTCTAAAAGACACATCCATTATCTTAAAAACATATACGGGGCAGAAAGTCTACCCCAAAGGAAAAATAAGGGTGCCTGTGGTATACAACGGCAAAGAAATACAAAAGTTGTATTTATACATTCTACATGGAAAAAGACAAAGACGGCCCGGAAATAAGGGTTCTAAATTGGGGGAAGGCCGATTTTAATATGATAAGGCAGGATCTGGCCAAAGTGGACTGGGAGCAGCTGCTTATAGGAAAATCCACATCAAAACAGTGGGAGACTTTCAGAAGGGAAATAGAGAGAGTACAACGCCAACATGTTCCTGTAAAGGTCAAGGGTGGGACCAACAAGCAAAGGGAACCTTGGATGACAAGGGATATACAAAAATGCATTAGAAATAAAAGGGGGGCTTTTGGCAGTTACAAAAGACTAAAGACAGAAGAAGCCCGAGAGGAGTATAAAAAGTGCAGGGGCATACTTAAAAAAGAAATTAGGAGGGCGAGGAGGGGCCATGAAATAACACTGGCGAGCAAAATAAAGGAAAATCCTAAGATGTTTTATAAGTATATTAAGGGCAAGAGGATAACCAGGGAAAGGGTAGGGCCCATTAGGGACCAAAGTGGCAATCTGTGTGTAGAGCCAGAGGATGTAGGCGGGGTTTTAAATGAATTTTTTGCATCTGTGTTCACTATGGAGAAAGACGATGCAGACATAGAAATCGGGCAAGGGGACTGTGACATACTTGAACATATTAGCATCGAGAGGGAGGAGGTGCTAGCGGTTTTAGCGGGCCAAAAAGTGGATAAATCCCCAGGCCCGGACGAGATGTATCCCAGGCTGCTGTGGGAGGCAAGGGAGGAGATTGCAGGGGCTCTGACACTAATTTTCAGAACCTCTCTGGCCACAGGGGATGTACCAGAGGACTGGAGAACAGCTAACGTAGTACCATTATTCAAGAAGGGTAGCAGGGATAAACCAGGGAATTACAGGCCAGTGAGTCTAACATCTGTGGTGGGGAAATTATTGGAAAAAATTCTGAGGGACAAAATTAATCTCCACTTGGAGAGGCAAGGATTAATCGGGGATAGTCAGCATGGCTTTGTCAAGGGTAAATCATGTCTAACAAATCTGATCGAATTTTTCGAGGGGGTGACTAGTGGGGTGGATGAGGGAAATGCTGTGGATGTGGTTTACATGGACTTCAGTAAAGCTTTTGACAAAGTCCCGCATAGGAGACTGGTCAAGAAGGTAAGAGCCCATGGGATCCAGGGTGCCTTGGCGCGTTGGATCCTAAACTGGCTGAGTGGCAGGAGGCAGAGGGTGATGGTCGAAGGTTGCTTTTGTGACTGGAAGCCTGTGTCCAGTGGGGTACCTCCGGGATCGGTGCTGGGTCCCTTATTGTTTGTGATCTACATAAATGATTTGGATGAGAATGTAAAAGGTATGATCAGTAAGTTCGCAGATGACACGAAAATTGGTGGGGTGGTAAATTGCGAGGAGGAAAGCCTCCGGCTACAGGACGATATAAACGGGTTGGTCAGATGGGCGGAAAAGTGGCAAATAGAATTTAACCCTGAAAAGTGCGAGGTGATGCATTTTGGACGGACAAATAAGGCAAGGGAATACACAATGAGTGGTAGGACCCTAGGAAGTACAGAGGGTCAGAGGGACCTTGGTGTACATGTACATAGATCCCTGAAGGCAGCGGAGCAGGTAGATAAGGTGGTTAAAAAGGCATATGGGATACTTGCCTTCATTAGCCGAGGCATAGAATATAAGAGCAGGGAGGTCGCCTCACTATAGGAAGGATGTGATTGCTTTGGAGAGGGTGCAGAGAAGATTCACCAGGATGTTACCTGGGATGGAGCGCCTCAGCTATGAAGGGAGGCTGGACAGGCTGGAGTTGTTTTCCTTGGAGCAGAGAAGGCTGAGGGGGGACCTGATTGAGGTGTACAAAATAATGAGGGGCATAGATAGGGTAGATAAAGAGGAACTTTTCCCCTTAGTGGGGGGGTCAATAACAAGGGGGCATAGATTCAGGGTAAGGGGCAGGAGATTTAGAGGGGATTTGAGGAGGAACTTTTTCACCCAGAGGGTGGTTGGAATGTGGAACTCAATGCCTGAAAGGGTGGTGGAGGCAGGAACCCTCACAACATTCAAGAAGCATTTGGATGAGCACTTGAAATGCCATTGCATACAAGGCTATGGACCAAATGCTGGAAAATGGGATTAGACTGGACAGGGATGGATGGGCGGCGCAGACACGATGGGCCGAAGGGCCTCTTTCTTTGCTGTAAAACTCTATGACTCTATGACTCTAAGATGGTGGTCCACCGTTGTTGGGACGTGAATGGATAAGGAAGATACGTTTAGACTGGCACTCCATTCAGGCACTGACGGTGACCAGTAAGGAAAAAAACAGTGATGACATCATACCTGAACGATTAAAAGACATCTTGGCCAACGCCAAAGAAGTGTTTCAAGAGAAACTAGGAACCTTGAAAGACATCACCGCCTCAATAAAAGTGGAAGATACAGCAATTCCAAAAAATTTTAAGGCAAGACCGGTGCCATACGCAATACGTCCGGCAGTCGAGGCAGAGCTGAAGAATTTGGAAAAGGCAGGCGTATTATCCAAAATAGATTGGAGCGAATGGGCAACACCCATCGTTCCAGTCATGAAAAAAACATTGAAAAATAACTCTGACGAACAGAAAAAAATTCGCATCTGTGGGGACTTTAAGGTGACTGTAAACCCGGTCCTTCACACGGTACAGTATCCTCTTCCGAGGATAGAAGATATTTTCGCCTCACTATCCGGAGGGAAACGTTTCACAAAAATTGACTTGGCACAGGCATATCTACAGATGGAGGTTGAGGAGACCTCTAAAAAGTATCTCACAATAAACACACACAAAGGCCTGTACCAGTACAATCGACTGGTTTTTGGAATAGCATCAGCTCCAGCTATCTGGCAAAGAGCTATGGAGCAAGTCCTGCAAGGGATTCCGGGGACTCAATGCTACCTAGACGACATCCTTATAACAGGAGAAAATGACAACGAGCACCTTGCCAATTTGGAGCAGGTGCTCACTAGGCTGAAAGAACGGGGCCTACGAGCAAATCGCCCCAAGTGCGAATTTTTCCAAAATCAGATATCATATTGTGGCCACATAATTAATAAGGAAGGGTTGCATAAGTCACCTGAAAAAATTGAAGCAGTTATAAAAGCCCCAGCACCTGAAAATGTTTCACAATTAAGGTCATTCCTGGGATTAATAAATTACTATCATAAATTTTTACCGAACTTATCAACTATTCTACACCCTCTTAATGATCTTCTACAGACAGGAGTGATTTGGAAATGGAACGAAGACTGTAAACGTGCCTTCCATAAATGTAAAGACTTAATCACATCCAAGAAAATTTTGGCTCATTACAACCCATCACTACCAATCAGACTGGCGTGCGATGCATCCCCTTACGGCATAGGAGCGGTATTGTCCCATAGATTCCCTGATGGCTCGGAACGGCCGATAGCTTTTGCGTCACGCTCATTGAACTCAGCTGAGCGTAACTATTCCCAGATAGACAGGGAAGCACTCAGCCTGGTATGGGGAGTGAAGAAATTCAACCATTACCTACACGGACAAAAATTTACCTTGCTGACTGACCATCAACCCCTCATCTCCATATTCAACCCTAAAAAAGGTGTCCCCATTATGACGGCACAAAGACTACAGAGGTGGTCCCTTTTTCTAGGGGCACACCAATACAACATTGAATACAAAGGGTCAAAACAGCATGGGAATGCTGACGGTTTATCACGCCTACCGTTGCCAACAATAGAAGAGGCACCTACAGTAGACCCAGTAGAGATATTCCACTCTATCATAGTGGAATGTCTACCGGTGACAAATTCTGCCATTGAAAGGGAGACAAGAAATGACCCTACTCTCTCACGGGTCTACGATTTAACAGTGAAGGGATGGCCAGCACATGGCGAACCACTGTTGCCAGCATTCTCGCAAAGAAGAGAACAGCTGTCAGTGTGCCGAGGAACCTTGATGTGTGGATCCAGAGTGGTGATTCCACCCAAACTCCAGGATAAAGTGCTAAAGGAGCTTCACGAGGGGCATCTGGGTGGAGTGAAAATGAAGAACCTAGCTAGGGCGTTTGTATGGTGGCCAGGTATCGATGGAGACATCGAAGAAATGACCAAGAGCTGTCTAGGATGCCAGAAGGTCCAAAATGCTCCGCCACAGGCCCCTCTACATCCATGGGAGTGGCCCTCCTCTCCCTGGCAAAGGGTGCACATCGACTTTGCTGGTCCATTTATGGACTCAATGTTCTTAATCGCAGTTGATGCACACTCCAAGTGGCCGGAGGTAATAAAGATGTCCTCCACCACCACGGAAAAAACCATCACAGTATTAAGGACCATATTTGCCAGGAATGGGCTGCCGGAGCAGATATGTTCTGATAGTGGACCGCAATTTGTGTCCGAAGAATTCAGAAAGTTCTTAAAGAACAATGGGGTAAAGCACTACACGTCCGCCCCATACCATCCCGCCACCAATGGATTGGCTGAAAGGTTTGTCCAGACCTTCAAGAAGGCCATCAAGGCCATGGGTAATGAAGACATAAAACTTCAGCACAAGGTGGATAACTTCTTATTTGCATATAGGAATGCAACGCATATGGTTACTAACCAAACTCCCGCCATGATGTTCTACAATAGAAACCTAAGATGCCGGCTGGATTTGGTCAAGCCCAACATCCGAAGGGATGTGGAGAACCGGCAGTTTCAGGGCATGAATGAAAGGCCAACTAGGGCCTTCCAGATAGGCCAACCGGTTTTGGCCCGGGACTACCGTACCGAGAAATGTCAGCCTGGAACTATCTGCACACGATTAGGACCACTGATGTATACCATGGACATCGGAGACAGCATAATAAGGCGCCATGCTGACCAAATCATCAAGTCATCCGAAAAGGGACAACCTACACCACCACTCTATATACATCTAACGATGAAGTAGAGATACCCATATCTACCTCCGATCCGGTGATACTGGAGCCCGATGAACCCGACACTGGCCTTCAAGCCGAATCAGCCTTGCCAGAAGAACCTACTACACCACCAGAAACTACTACACCCCCGAGGCGTTATCCGGACCGAGTCAGGAAGCCTCCTGAGAGACTAACTTATAATTAATTAATACAGCAATGTATATTATTTTGCATATAACATGTAATTAATAATTACTTAAAATATGATGTACTAGTTAGCTAGAAGGGGAGGAATTGTGGTGTATGTGCCTTTAAGAGCAATTATGGTGTATGTGCCTTTAAGAGCCCCAGGTGTGCGTAATGCCGGTAATTGCCACTTGGGCTATATAAGCCTGTGTATTGTGTATATCCTTTAGAAACCCCCCCCAGACTTGCTTAGTAAATACCTATGAACCAACTCCTGTCTTCAGTGTCTTTATCTACACACGGACACTACAAGATGGAGAAGATGAGACAGAGAGCAGAGCGCTTCACTAATGAGGCTCTGGAGCAATTGGTGGCCGCACTGGAGTGCCGGCGAGATGTTCTCTACCCAGACAATGGCAGGAGGCCGAATCATAAGGACTACCGACGAGATTGGAGGGATGTATGCCAGAGGGTCAACTCCAGCAGCATGGTGACCAGGAGCCCTGTCCAATGCAGAAAGAAATTCAACGACCTCACTCGGGTCGTGAGGGTGGGTGTTGTTTCTGCAAACTTCTGCATCCCTTCATTTGCACCTGACTTTATGGCTACAGGGTGGCCTGTGCCCCATTGGCCATCTGCCAGCAAGCACCCATGGCCCTTTCTGGGCACACACATGCACATTTGACTCAAGGCGTCATGTAAGGGCTCTTGCACCATGGGGGCATGAGATGATCACTCAGGGCATCATGTAAGGGCTCTTGCACCATGGGGGGCATGAGATGATCACTCCGGGCATCAGGTAACATAACTTCCCCTCCTTTCCCCTGCAGTCCAAGCTGGCGAGGATTGGCAAAGACCAGCTTCGCACCAGTGGAGGACCTCCACAAGTGGTCACTCTCACGGATCTCGAGGAGAGAGTCCACCAGATTCTTGGAGGACATCTGAGTGGTCCTGCAACCACTGCAGCTGCCGACCCCATTGTCGACAGCGATGGTAAGGTTCTCACCTTTTACAACTGTCTCCTTCCACTTGTTCCTCCCGCCAGCATGCTTGCTCACTGTGGACCCATGTCATAGCCTTGCCGCAACCTGGCATCCCTTGCTGCCAAGCTGTCCTTTTGCTAAAGCCACTCTTCCACCTCCCTGCTTTCAGATGCTGCATCACCAGCTCAGGAGCCGGGCCCTCAAGCTGCCAGTGCCAGTGCCTCCAAAGGCTCATTGAGAAAAGTACTGTCCAACAGAAGGTCAGCAACTCTCTCCAGCAACGATCAGAATGGCCAGCCCAAATGGCTGCAGCTTTCATACTAGTGCTGTCCCCTTTAAATAGCGCTCCCCGAGTCCGAGAAGAGCCTGGGAATGCTCCATCCAACTGTCACTAATAGCGCCAGGCGGAAAGGTTGCGGGCGCTACCGAATATCCGGTCCGGGGCGCCAAAAAGGCGTTGCACACTGAAATGACGTCATGAACTGCCTGCGCCCGCGGGCGCGTGCAAAGAGTTAGCGCCGGCGCTAAAAGGATACTCAATATGGGAGGTGGCGCTATATTCACTGCGCCCGCCCGAAAATTGGGTAACGCCCCAATTCTCGGGCTCTTTAGGCGCTAATCGCTGGCGCTACCAACCGAATTTCTAGGCCTGTGTGTCTCCACTTCCACCACTTCTGTCGGCAGCGAGTTCCAGGTCTTCACCACTCGCTGCGTAAAAAAGTTTTTCCTCACATCCCCCCTGTATCTCTTGCCCAAAGCCTTAAATCTGTGTCCCCTAGTCCTTGTACCTTCAACTAGTGGGAACAGCCTTTCTCTGTCTAACCTATCCAAACCCATCATCATCTTGTACACCTCTATCAAATCACCCCTCAACCTCCTTTGCTCTCATGAAAACAAATCTGTATGTGAACTGTATGTGGATTTAACTAGTTAGAGGTAGAAAGTAGGAATTCCTAAGAGAGTGAATATCCAGTAACAAAAATCTTCAGAGCCATGCAAGAACATAAGCAACCTATTTCTGCAACTTCCTCCAGTCTTGTATCCCCTCCGGCATTCTTTGGATCTCCCACCCTGGCTTTTCGTGCATCTCCCTCCCCATTTCCGCCAGCATTGGTGGCAGAATACCCTACTTTCTGGAGCTCCTTCCCTAAACTTGTCCACCTCCTCTTCTCTCTCCAGCTTGAAAAATCATTGCAAAACCCCATCTTTATGACCAAGCTAATGTCCACTTCTCCCAATCTTTGTGTAGTTTTGTTTGCCTTGTCAATTTCCTCTCCTCTCCTGCAGGGTTTGAAATCTGTGGGATAGTTTCAAGTTGCCTCGTGCATCTGGCACCTTGCCCAAGTGGCCATTATTTATAATGAATCATGATGCT
Source organism: Somniosus microcephalus (assembly GCF_052327205.1). NCBI lineage: Eukaryota > Metazoa > Chordata > Chondrichthyes > Squaliformes > Somniosidae > Somniosus > Somniosus microcephalus. Next base: position 34,626,285 of record NC_141012.1, on the reverse strand, counting down.
AAGTGTTGTCAGACAGTTTGACTGTATGCGGCCTCATAGATGAGAAGGATCCTGCCCTCACCTGCTGACCAGGCATGAACACTTTCAATAGGGGTCACTGTATAGTGATTAAGAACATGAATTCTGGCTTTTAATTCTCACCCCCACCACTGCTGGAGCCAATTTTAGTACCCCTACTATTGACTTGTCTAAAATCAATTAAGCCAGCATAGACCAGGAATCCAACCCAGGACCCTCGAGGCATGTAGAACTCAAACTCCACATTAAAGCATTAAACTATTTCACCGAATAAATATTTAAAGATGCAATTTAATTTCTACTGTAACCATTGGAATAATGTGGATGTCTTATTATCATGCAGTTCCTTGCGAATGTTTTGCTCTAGTCCTGTTAAGTGGACTTGTAAACTAGTCAGCTGCAAGCATGAATGATTTCCAGAGAACACCTAACCAATCCAAGCAAATATAGTATGATGGAATTTCTACATCATTTCCATAACATCATAATTCTGATAAAAGTTGAACACTTAAATTATAATTTCACACAAATGCAATTCCTATATTTTCATTCTTCAGGACAGTTCCGCATACTTGTTTACACTGATATTTTTTGATAATGCTTTCTCTTTCACCAATTATGATAGTTTTGTTTTCATTTAAAGTTGCAACATGAATAGTGAAATAGGCTCTGATATTTTTTATATATATATATATATATATATTCTGTCCTATTTTTCAAAAACAGTTAATTGAAAACCAGCTTAAAGTTGAATTCTAATAACTGTACAGTGCTTTTCTGGAGTCACAGTTGACATGAAGAAATTTTTACCCTCCTCTTAAAAAGCTCAACAGTTGTCCACTTGAATCATCCTACCTGACAGAGTTCATAAAAACAAAAGATGTGTGTTGTCTCATTCTAGGAACATAAGAAATAGGAGCAGGAATAGGCCCCTCGAGCCTGCTCTGCCGTTCAATAAGATCATGGCTGATCTTGGGCTCAAAGCCACTTCCCAGCTTGCTCCCCATAACCCTTCACTTACTTATCTTGCAAAAATTTGTCTGTCTCCACTTTAAGTGTATTTAATGACCCAGCCTCCACGGCTCTCTGGGGCAGAGAATTCCACAGATTTATGACCCTCTGAGAGAAGAAATTCCTCCTCATCTCAGTTCTAAAAGGGCGACCCTTTATTCTGAGATTGTGCCCCCGAGTTCTTCGATAAGATCACCTCTCATTCTTCTAAATTCCAATGAGTATAGGCCCAGCCTGCTCAACCTTTCCTCATAAGTCAAACCCCTCATCTCTGGAATTAACCTAGTGAATCATCTCTGAACTGCCTCCAATGCAAGTATATCCTTCCTTAAATAAGGAGACAAAACTGTACGCAGTACTCAAGGTGTGGTCTCACCCATACCTTGTACAGTTGTAGCAGGACTTCCCTGCTTTTATACTCCAACCCCCTTGAAATAAAGGCCAACATTCCATTTGCCTTTTTGATTACTTGCTGTACCTGCATGCTAACTTTTTGTGTTTCATGCACAATGACCCCCAGGTCCCTCTGAACTGTAGCATTTTGTAATCTCTCTCTATTTAAATAATAGTTTGCTTTTTTATTTTTCCTGCCAAAGTGGATAACCTCACATTTTCCCACATTATACTCCATCTGCCAAATGTTTGCCCACTCACCTCGCCTGTCTATATCTCTTTGCAGGTTCTTTGAGTCCTCTGCACAACTTGCTTTCCCACCGATCTTTGTATCATCCGCAAACTTGGCTACATTACACTCGATCCCTTCATCCAAGTCACTAATGTAGATTGTAAATAGTTGGGGCCGCAGCACCAATCCTTGTGGCACTCCACTAGTTACCGTTTGCAAACCAGAAAATGACCCATTTATCTCGACTCTCTGCTTTCTGTTAGTTAGCCAATTCTCTAATCCATGCTAATATATTACCCCCAACTCCATGAGCTCTTATCTTATGCAGTAACCTTTTATGTGGCACCTTATCGAATGCCTTCTGGAAATTCAAATACACCACATCCACTGGCTCACCCTTGTCCACCCTGCTTGTTTCATCCTCAAAGAACTCCAGCAAATTTGTTAAACATGATTTCCCTTTCCTAAAACCATGCTGATTCTGTTTGACTGCATTATGATTTTCCAAATGCTCTGCTACTGCTTCCTTAATGAAGGACTCCAGCATTTTCCCAATGACAGGTCTAACTGGTCTATAGTTTCCTGCTTTCTGTTTCCCTCCTTTTTTAAATAGGGGTGTTACATTTGCAGTTTTCCAATCCGCTGGGACCTCTCCAGAGTCCAGGGAATTTTGGTATATTGCAACCAATGCATCCAATACAATACAATACAAATCGCTTTATTGGCATGATAAGGTACATCTTATGTTGCCAAAGCATCCACCATCTCTGCAGCCACTTCTTTTAAGACCCTGGGATGCAGGCCATCTGGTCCAGGGGACTTGCCGTCTTTTAGTCCCATTATTTTACCAAGTACTATTTCCTTATTGATAGTGATTGTCTTTAGTTCCCCATCCCTGTGGCCCCTTGATTATCCATTATTGGGATGTTGTTAGTGTCTTCTACCGTGAAGACAGATACAAAATATTTGTTCAGAGTCTCTGCCAGTTCCCCGTTCCCCATTATTAATTCCCCAGTCTCATCCTCTAAGGGACCAACATTTACTTTAGCTACCCTCTTCCTTTTTATATACCTGTCGAAGCTCTTACTATCTGTTTTACTGTTTCTTGCCAGCTTACTCTCATAATTCATCTTCTCTCTCTATTTTTTTAGTCATCCTTTGCTGGTTTTTAAAAAATTCCCAATCCTCTGGTCTCCCACCAATCTTGGCAACATTGTCTGCCTTCGTTTTCAATTTGATACCATCCTTTACTTCCTTCGTTAGCCACGGATGGTGCTCCCTTCTCTTAAAATCTTTCTTTCTCACTGGAATATATTTTTGTTGAGAGTTATGAAATATCTCCTTAAATGTCCGCCACTTCATTTCAACTTTCTTACCCTTTAATTTGTTTTTCCCGTCCACTTTAGTCTGTTTGTAATATTGGCAAACCGGGTTGGTGCTACAGTTTATACTCCATAATGTTATATCTGGCGATAGTTATCTGGAGATATGAACAAGTGACCAGCTTTCTAGCTGTAAATTTTGGGCTGGAACTTTCTGCCCATTCAGTCATTCATAATCAATGAAAATCTCCAGCTTATCCCTCAAATTGCAGGCTTTCCTGCAAGGTTAAGGAAAATGTGTTTAGCTTTAATGTAGAGCTTTGCTCATTTCAAGAAGCTAGTGCTTGTACAGTACTGAATTGTTTGTCCTTACCCCTTGAGTTAGCTTTTTAGATTTTATCATTATTGTAGAGTGCATCACCTCAATTAGTGCTCCGGTTTTTCAAGCCCTTGGGCTGAAATCTCAAATTTGACAGATGTTAAAGCAATCTCATGCAAAACAACTTTTTTTTTCTTCTCCTTCTGATTGACTACCATTGGCTTACTGCCCTTAGTACTTGATGGCTATTTGCATTGGATGTACTGGAAATGTTTCTAGCAAGAGTGCTAATTATTTTGTCCTTGACTGTATTGTGCAAACACAACCGTAACCTTTGTCTCTGAGTTCTGTGGTATTGTATTGGTTTTGGAGTAATCTTAGTACTGCAAAAAAAAATTATACATTGTAACTTGATTTTAACAAACACTGGTCAGCAGAGTCAGATAGCACACTACCCTTTCACCTCTTGAACCCAGGTTGGAATTCATTCCAATCTGTTGGAATGTAAATCACCTTTTCTATTGGCTGTAAGAGTTATATATAAAAACAAGTTGAGCAGCCCAGTCTAGTTCCTTCAGGGCAGAATATTAACTATAATTAAACACAAAATAGCCATTTCACTCACAGGCTATGATAATAGAGGACAGTTGCAGGAAATGGGGAAAAAATCTTGTACAGGAAACGGTGATATCCGGCACCAACGGGACTGGCGTGTTGCCGATCTATCAAAACTGCCGGACATACAAAGTTAATGTTGAAGCATACGGAGGTTTTCATCTCCGTATCTGACAACAAACACTGTTGCTTAGCAACAGCTTCTAAAGAGTCGGATGCAGCTGCAAGCGCCTCTAGCTGAAGCTGTTGCTATAACTACAGACCTTGCAGTGGCTGACTGGGGAAAAAAAAAGAACGAGATCTAAAAAAAACTTACAGAAAACGGCTCCTGATTTTTGCCGTTAGATCGAGTATTCCAGACATACAACCTCCAGATAAACCAAAGTTTCCTGTACATTGGTGGGGGTGGGTGGGGGGATGATATGCAGTTAGTGTTTTAGTGAATTCTGGGAGCAGGGTTCAGGAAATTTTTCTCCTTATTTTGGCCAATGGTTTGTATGGATGAGGCATGCATGTTGCCACTGCTTTGATTTCGAAATTGTTCTATCCCTTCCTGTAGCTCAACTTCCTCAGCTGCTATTTATTTGCAGAAATTTGGGTGGCACTGCAGCGTCTGCATTTTGGCGGGGGCGGGGGGCGGAAACTCCATGTCATAACATTCCCAAGAGGTTTGAGCACCTTCTAATCCTAGCTTTACATCTAAGTAGAGTGATAATGCACTCAGTGCAATATCCAGGTGATGAGAGACAGCTTCCCAGAGTGCATTCTGCATCATTTAGCTTCAGTGTATTCAGTATTCAGTTCAAGGTCTGGCTGCAGAGTTAGATTGCCACTTTTGAATCGATGCATGCCTGAAAATGTGTTGATTCTATTTGAAAGTGGCAGTTATATAGCCTGAATTGTACATTTCATAATCCTCCATTTACAAACCTGCTGAAATATCTTTCAAGTACTTTTATCATCTCACAGTGGCTCTTTAAGATTAACTTTTTCCTCGTGGCTGAAACTATTCCACTCTCATCACTCTTATTTACTGAAGTGTACAATTTATTGTACTCTTTGAACTATATATGGTAAATTGCCATCATCCTACAGTGACCCAATCCTTTGAAGAGATTTGTTCCCTGCTTGTATTATTGCAGAGGGATTACAACGTGGAAGCATAAGGGTCTGTATCTTGGTATCACAACAGTTTTAACCACTTGGTGTGTGATGATGCATCATGTTCCTTTTACAGTTACTACTTGGATCGCAGCTTATGATTCAGCTTTTTGAAAGTTCACATGGTAGCCATTTTAAGCTATTGCCCACCTTTTGGTGGGAGTGTCAGTTGGTTTCTCGTCTCATGAAAGATGAAAGTTAAATCTGAACTGGAAGTTAAATTTGGCTCTAAACTAGTTTCAGTGCGAACCTTATGAATCTATGGCTGCGAGTTTAATTGAGGCGGGATGGGGGCAGGACAGCTGGTTTCTGGGTTCCAGTCCTGCTCCCAGCCGCATCCGCTCTGCAGACGTATTCTTTGATTGGCCTTGTTAAGCCCGCCCTGCAGGACCACGTCCACATGGAGTTTGACAGTTGTTGTGACCGTGTTTGACAGCATTGAGGCGCTGCAAACACTGACAATTCCTGCACAAAGGTGAACACTTGTACCCAGGCTCTCCAATGACTCCCTCCATATGCTTATGGAGGGAGTCACAGCACGCAGGGAGGTTCTCTTTCCTTCCAAGGGCGGAAGAAACCTCCCCAGGACACCAACTTACTTTGCACCTTCACCCAACCCCCTTTATATAATTTATCACTTCCCCATCTCACTAGCCACCCCTCACACTCACCCTCATCCTACTGCAAGCATACCAACTAACAACACACAAGGGTGGGCACTTGAGAGGATTAGCCAATGTCCATGTGAAGTTTCTGGTAATGTGTTGTCATACAGTGAAATCTCTTTTCCAAAAAGTGCTCCTTATTGGACAGACCCAACACCTGGGAGACTCGCGTGGAAGTGGGTTGACAGCGGGTTTCCTACCCACTGTCAATCTTTGCTATTTTGACAGCAGACCCGCCTCTAAACCCGCCCCCTCAGCGCTGTTAAATTCACAGCCTGTGTGTTGAAAGTTTGTTTCTTGCACTGTGGAAGGTTGCACTCCACTCTCTGTTGGCCAACTACTTGAAGGAACTTGCATGTTTTAACTAAACATTAGTCTTGATACCACAGCTATGGACCATGTGCAGCTCAGTGTTGTACTGTGAAGTGGATTTTTAGAAATCACACTTAGTAGAAGCATAGCTTCATGGGTAAGAATAAGTAGTCAAGGCATTCCTGCGTGGCAACAACAGCCAGGAATAAAGAGACTTTGCAAGTGGCTCAGAAGTGAAGTATTGGCATCCTTCAGGAATTAAGGGGTTAACAATGCAGCTTGTACACGAGACAACAGCGGAGACAGTTCAGACATGTTGACCGCAAGGTCTTGATGCTTTTGCAAGATTAGATAAAACAGGTACAGAAGCACCAACCACAAGCAATGGAACCTCGAGTTAAGTAAAACCAAACTGGGCACAGTCAAACAGAAATGCAGACATGGTCACAAAAGTACAATAACAGATGAGGTCATAAAGATCATGTGACAATAAATATAGGCGAAAGGTTATGTGACGCGAGATAGGGAATCAGCCAATTAGCAAATGTGCACACGGGCTTCAGAGCCTGCCATGGTTTTTGTATGCTTAAATACGGAGACCAAAGACAATTGGAGAGTCAGCCAGGAACAAGTTCAGGAACTCTAAGGTGAACTCCCTGATCAGCCCTTAGGTACCTCTGTGGACTGTTCGTATTGTACTGTTGAATAATTTTGTGTTTTTAATAAACTGCTTGGCTATTTTACCATTTACAGACTAGTGTGCAGATTTAATTAATTTTATTTTGCCACAACATACTGGTTGAAGATACTGAATGTTGAAGTTCCTAGAATCTAAAATTTTGGCCTTTTGAGCAAATTTGGTACCCTGCTAATTATGTGACAGAGTAATCTTATCCACCATAAGTATTATTACTGTCTTCATTCTAAAAAATTTAGCAAATTTCTACGAACAACGCACACTTCTTTCCTGCCTTGCTTTTGGACCGAGCAGTTCTTTGAGAAAATTATCCCTCCAGTTCTCTTTCCTTTGCACTGCATTTGAAGAGATTGGCAGCTCAGCAACGGAGATCAAACCTTTGTTCCCCACAGCTGTGATGCTCAAACATGCTGTACCTTTGGCCCCAGAAAGTTACTTTTATCAAAAATAAAATAGTCTATTTTAGTAAAAACGATCAACAAGGTGAATAAAACTGAGAAATGATTTCCTTCCAGATATTATTTGAATTGTTCAGTTATATAACAGCCAAATAACTTACTGACAGCAGCTCTATTTGAACAAAACAATTTGGATCTAACCTTAGAAAATAAGAATTTATTTCCCTTTTATTGAAGTATTTGTTATGCAGTGTACATAGAAGCTCTACAGTTCCCCCAAAGCACCTGATGAGCTAATGATATAAACGTTGCACATAATGGGAAGACCTTTGTACTATTCTGAATTACAATAGAAACATCCATTTCCAAGAATTAAGACCACCTCAGTCAGTGGCCTATTTATAAAAGCAAAATATTGTGGATGCTGGAAATCTGAAATAAAAACAGAAAATGCTAGAAATACTCAGCAGGTCAGGCAGCATCCGTGAAGAGAGAAACCGAGTTTAGTGGCCTATTTATGATTGTCAGTGCAATACTTGAGCTCGTTCCAGTAAAGTGTGCCTTTATGAGCTTCGTTAAAATGCATCGAGGTATTAAAGAAGAATTTTACTTGTCCCCTTATTTGCAATATTCTATCACTATTTATTACAACAGTCTACATTACGTTTCCAAAGATGAGATGTTGGTCCCTTTTATTAGCAATCTGTACAGATGCCTCTGTAGTACTCATAGAAATAGAAGATAGGAGCAGGAGTAGGCCATTCGGCCCCTCGAGACTGTTCCGCCATTTAATGAGATCATGGCTGATCATCCAAATTCAGTACCCTGTCCCTGCTTTCTCCCCATATCCCTTGATTCCTTTAGCCTTAAGAAATATATCCAACTCCTTCTTGAATATATTTAATGAATTGGCCTCAGCTGCCTTTTGTGGTAGAGAATTCCACAGGTTCACCACTCTCTCTCTCTGGGTGAGGAAGTTCCTCCTCATCTCTTAACTGCCACATCGGTTGTTTTATCTCCGGATATATAGGGTACAGTCCAAGAACCTGGAGATACAAGAAACTGGGCATTTAGTTATTATCCTTTCAGCAGTAGAATCATAGGGCTAGATTTTCAGTTGATAGCGCCAGCAGTTAGCGCCTTAAGAGAAGTGATTTTCGGGCGCTATGCGTGTAGCGCCAGTGCGCAGCGCAGTTTGCGCCCCGCCCCAAATTAAGTTGCCCGTTAGTGCCGGCGCAAAGTTTAGCGCCCGCCCGGATGCGCGCGCAGAAAATGACGTCACATCCTCGTGCAACGCCCTTTGTGCGCCCCGATTCCAAACTTCAGTCGGACCGCCCCATTGTGCGGCTGGCAGCCGGAGCGTTTGGAAAAAGGAACGCAACACAACCAGCGCGGGCCCCGGGGGGCGCAAATTAAAGGGGACGTGCTCTCCAGTATAAAGGCCAGCCTTTTTTCAGAAAACACTCTTGTGCAACGCATTTCTGGAGACACAACAAGGAGGATAGCTAACTGGTTTCAAGCAGCAAGAGCTCAGGTATTTTTGGACTCAGGCCAGAGCGCTGCAAGTGGCCTTTTGGAAATTTGAGTGTTTGCCAGGATTTGATGGGGGTTCCATGGGGTGCCAACGCGGAGCTGCAGCCCCATGTCCGTAGGGCTCGCAGACGCATTGTGAGAGGGGCAGCCCTGGCTAGAGGCAGAGGGGGCTACAGGCGTCGGCCACGTAGGCCTTACCCAGTCAGGCTATACCGCCAGCAGCGCTCCTACCTAAACATGAGTGCCGCGCGACGTGTTAAAAGGCTCCGATTCCGAAAGGAGGTGATTGCAGAGATCTGCCACCTGCTTCGCCGAGATCTGCGGCCAAAGCTCAGGTGCAGGACGTCTCTGTCGGTGGAAGTGAAGATGACGGTGGCATTGAACTTCTATGCCACCGGCTCCTTCCAATACGCTGCTGGGGACATAGCAAACATCTCCCAGTACGGCGCACATCGCTGCATCCGCCAGGTGACCGAAGCACTGTTCAGAAGGAGAAGCCAATTCATCTCCTTCCCCATGGCCCTGGAGAGCCAGCATCAGCGCGCATTGGGATTTTCCAGACTCGGGGAATTCCCCTTGGTGCAGGGCGCCATTGACTGTACGCATGTGGCTTTGCGGGCCCCTCTGGAGCATGGCGAGCAGTATCGCAACAGGAAGGGCTACCATTCTCTGAATGTGCAGCTGGTCTGTGACCACAAGCAGCGCATCATGGCAGTCAATGCCAGCTTCCCAGGCAGCAGCCACGATGTCTTTATCCTGCGGCAGAGTACTGTGCATGACATGTTCCAGGCACAGCCTCCCCCAAGAGGATGGCTACTCGGGGACAAAGGCTATCCTTTGTGCACCTGGCTCATGACCCCGCTCCGCACGCCCAGGACCGCTGCTGAAGAGGCCTACAACGAGAGCCATCAAACCACCCGCAACATCATCGAGCTAACTATTGGGGTCCTCAAGCAGCGGTTCCGCTGCCCTGATCGCTCCGGAGGAGCTCTCCAGTATTCGCCGGACCGGGTCTCCCAATTTGTGGTGGTTTGCTGCATGCTACACAACCTGGCTATCCGCAGGACTCAGGCACTGCCACCTGACGTTGGACCAGCACCTCAGGAGGAGGAGCAGGAGGAGGAGGAGGAGGAGCAGGAGTACGTTCCCAGGAGGGAGCGACCAGGGCCAAGGGCCGCACGACGCCACCTTATTACACGGTACTTCTAAGCCCCCTGTCAGGGAATGGCCAGGGGCCATGAGGGAAGATGAATGCAGCCGCTCCGCAACCCCTCAGCCGGCGAAGCCAACAAACACTAAGAAGAACAACCATGGAGACTGCATGAATAAAGATAATTTTTTATTACACAAAAATGAAAAGCCCTTCCCACATGAATCCCCAAAAACAATAAACGGGCCCCACAAGAAGCCCAACAAACGACTCACTCCCACAAACTGGGGAGGAGTCACTCCACCTTTCTTCAAACCGGGCCTCAACGTCGGCCTAACGCAAAAAATAAGCCCTCCAACAACACAACCATGGGCAAAATAAAGATGGCCACCGCCATAAAAAAGGAAAGCTGGCCACACCCTCTACTGAGTGGCCCGCGAGGGTGAGACCTTGCCCAGCCTTTTGCCTCCCCTGCCCGGCCTGCTGCTCCTTTGCAAGCTCTGCCCAGTGGCTGCTGCGAGGCTGGGGGAAGGTGCCTGAGGCTCAGATGCCCTTCCGCCAGATGCCGCTGGGGGGCGGCCTACACGGCGTTTGGGCCTCGAGGGGCCGTCTGCTGAGTGGTGCACCTGAGCCTGGCCACCATCAGCTGCAGCCGCTTGCCCTTGACGCCCCAGTGGGGGAATGGCGGCGACGGATGGTGCAATGTGGGCCAGCTGGCGTCTGGGATGCGCTGGCTGGTGCTGTGGCGCGGTGGCACTCGGCCGGGCCCACACTGCAGGATCCGCAACAATCAGCCGAGGGGCGGCTTGCTGGGATGGTCCAGCGCGGCGGCTGCCCTGGCGATGCCTGCCTGAGACAGCGCGTGTGGCAGCAGTGAGTGCCCCTGTTGTCCTGGTGTGCGCGCGCATCACATCCGCCAGGGTCTTGACGGCATCAGTCAGCATGCGGCCACTCGCGGCAGTTGCTGCCCCGAACTCGCGCACACTGGTCGCCAGCGACTCGATGGCCTCAGGCATGCGCCCCACCACGCTCATGAGCTCCGTGTGGCGCCGGTCCGAATCCTCGGCCATCTTATCCAGCTTCCGCACCTCCTCCGAGGTGAAGGTGTCCGGACTGGAGTCGCGACTCTCCCGCTGGGGAGGAGGGGGCCGAACTAAGGGACCCTTGCCACGTTGGTGGCGGCGAGTGTGCCGATCAGCAGCACTCCCCTCTGATCCTTCCCCCCTTTGGGGGGAAGGCCGCGGGCCACGCGCACGGCTCCTGGGTGGCTGGACGCCACTGGTCCCAGAAGCTGCATTGCCCTGCGACAGTTCCTCCAGGCACTCGTCCAGTGAGGAGGTGTCAAGCATTTCCTCCTCTCCTGCGGGACGTGACTGTTCCCCCAATGGTCCGGCTTGCTCCTCCTCCTCTTCCTGCTCGGAGGTGCTGTCACTGGCAGCTTCAGGGTCCTGGTCGTCACCAGCTGAAAGCAGGAATGCACAAGAGTAGCTTCAGAGTGAGGAGACGGCGTCAGCGAGGGAGTTAGGACTGGTGGCATTCAGCGCATTGGTGGGACAGTGGCAAAGGAGGTAGCTCGGATGGGCCAGTGCGACGCGAGAGGGCCAAAAGGCGAGGTCCTTACCATTGCCGGGCAGTGGAGGGTCGGATACTCCGCACGCTGTGGGGACGATCACACGGGCTCCCATGAGCACACACACGCGCTCCTCCAGCCGAGTGAGCTTCTGCAGCTTGGCGCGGCCACCCCTGGCAGGGGCCTGGCGATTAAAGGCTACTTTAGCCTGCAAGAGAAAGGACGGGCTGTAAGTGCGCAGTGTAGCCCTGATGTAGTGTGCACTGCCTCGCATGGTGGAATAGCTTGGCCAGAGTGAAGCCCTGATGTAGTGTGCACTGCCTCCCATGGTGGAATAGCTTGGCCAAAGTGTAGAGTGCCGAATGGCCATTTGATGCTCATGACTGTCCCAATGCTGCTGGCTGAGGGTTGGCCAATAGGACTTTCAGCTCCCTTTGCCCATCATGTCAGGTGTACATGCAAGAATGAGGAGGAGACTGGAAAGGCTACTCACCTTGACAATCCAGGTCAGGTCGTTGTATTTTTTACGACATTGTTTGTGGGTCCTGGGGGCATCGCCGGTGAACGTCACCCTCTGGGCGATCTGCTTCCAGGCTTTGGTGTAGTCGTGGTGGGTTGGATTCCTCCCACTCTCTGGGAACAAGATCTTGCGCCTCACCTCCAGAGCTGTGACCATTATGTCCAGATCACCCTCTGAGAAGCGCAGGGCACGCTGACGGGCCTTCTCTGGCGTTGCCATGACTCCCTGGGGCTGAGCAGCAGTGTTGAGGCCTCTTTGCAAGGCTGCAGTGTGCAGGGCGTGGCAGCAGACCAATTCGTCCCTTCCCCCTTTAAGAGCTGGTCGGCGCCACGGGGTCTGCTGTCAGTCCAAAAATGACCGCACCCGCGCTGCGCCCCGCCTGGGCGCTATCCCTCTGGACCGCCGGCTTAGCGCCTAAAGAGAGTAGTGGAACGCCTCTTTTAGCGCTCCACCAACCTCTTAGGGCGAAGCCACTGAATTCCCGGCAACGGGGCGCTACTTTGGGGCGGGCGCTAACTTCGGGCGGGCGCTAAGGTTAGCGCCCCAAAACTGCCTATACTGAAAATCTAGCCCTTTGTTTATTTCAATGGCATGGAAATGAAAATACAACCTGCTTAGTATTCCTTCAGTATTAACTCTCCTCTTAGCAGTTGAAACGAGGGACACCGAGCTTTTATTGCTGGACTTTCAATATGTCATCATGTTCCCTTCATTATTCCAGTGTTCAGAAACTCAATATGTTTCTCATTGAATTTCCATTTAAAATTCTTATGAGCACTAAATGTCACATCCAGTTTTTCACAATATACAAGTACAGTATTTCATTGATTGCTGCTGGAAGTATTTGCCTGTAATTTTGCATTATTGAACATTTTGAAGCTTGATTTTTACATAAAAGTAAGGAACCTTGAGACACCTGGTACCATTTATTGAATGAACTAACACATTTCAATCTTCTTGTATCTCTATTTAGAATTCAAAATACTAAAGTTAAATATTCGGAGATAGCTGGTTTCCCCCATATGTGGATTGCCTTAACTGTAGAAAAGATAAGCATTTTGACAAGATGACAAGGCATTGTGTGTCTTCACAAGCACCAGATTAATGAATTTGAAAAGTTCATTTGGTTTCAAGTAGTTTGTCCTGCTTATTTCTATGGCTGATTAGTTTAATCAAGTATAATAATACTGTGGCTGAATTAGTTTTTATGCACTTTGAGCCACAATTTGTTGGAGCAGGACATCTCCCGTCGTGTCTGGTTAGTTAGACTTTTTCCTACACCCTTCAGTGCTCAAATTTTTTGTCCTGCAAGTTCCCGAAAGTGCAAGCTGGTAACGATGCAGAATGGGCAACAGGGCATCTGCAACATTGGTGAATGGCGGGACCAACAGTGTTTCTCCTTAACCAATGCGATTTAAAGATTGAGAAATAGAGGACTGAGAAGGAGGGTGAATTGAATGTCAAATCAGGTACAGAGAGAAAAAAAATAGAGGGAAAGAAAGATTGGATTAAGAGAGAGAAAAAAGAGACAAAGGAAAAGTAAGTTTTTTTTTAATTTGACATTTTAAAAATTCTAACAACAATTCACTACATGAAGGAATGCGGCTCCACAGTTTAAATGGTTCACCTTCTGGACCAGGGAGGTTGCTTGGCAGTGAGTAACAATTATCACGTTGTTAAAAGGGCACTTGCACTATTAATTACCAGACTTGCCTTTCTGGGTTTAAGGGGCAATTACTGTACAAATGCAGGAACTTCATGAATCTCTTGGCGAGCTGCCTTTTTCAGAGGCTAATGGTGGAGCAGCACAAATCGTCCAGCAATTTCTGGCAATTTGCAATTCATGGGTTAGCTCTTCTTCGCCGCAAGTTAGTAGCTGATTTGCATATTAATACCGGCATGCGCCGTTCACACGCTGTTATTATTCCAGCAAATTCTGGCCCATAGTTTCTATTTTTTAGTTTTTGCTTCTGTTTTTGATGATGCTGGTTTAGAATGGCTGCCAGGCAATATTACAATAATTGCACCTCCCAAAATAATGAATTGTGTGCAATGCTGTAAGACTTCTTGGTGATAGAAGACATGATATAAATGCAAGTTCTACTTGGAGAATTTTGCCTTTGTTGTGCTCCTTGCATTGCTCTCCTTCTGACATCAGGTGATGACCCAGAACATTTGAGTTATCATGTAATTGTGTCTCTCTCGCAGATTGGCAAAACCTTATTCCTTAATCAGCTTACTAGTAGAACAAATAGCTGCCCGCAGCTTATATGCACACACTAACGACATTTATTTTGCATACTCAGCAGACACCTGGGCTAGATGCTTAATAATTAAATCTTACTATTATAGTATGCTCTTTTGTGAGTTGCTTCTAAACTGGGTCAACTTCCTAAGTGTGGCCTGTCCTCGGCTTACTGACTTTCCTAAAATATCCTGCCAATTTAGTGCTTCCAAAATAGCCTCTGAGCTGTTTGTATTTTGCTACGATTGGTCCCTCAAAGTCAACGTGCTGGACGGTAAAGTTTAAACTTGGAGTTGGCTTTACAGCAAAGCACTACTGCAAATATACTTATTTCTTTGTGTGTCTTCCAAACTGACCTTGAATAGCCTTTGGCTGTTTTTTGTAACTTGGATGATGTGAATCAAATTAACTGGAGACTGTGGTCAATTAACGGAACACCGTGCTTATTTTATAAGATTAGAATTGTCTACTGAAGAGCAGAAATCTCACTTAGATTGAGGGGCATTTATTTAATAACCCCAGTAGGAATTAAAGCAGCAAAAAATGAGGTGCCTGTGGATTATATTAATTGCCTTTGATTTCCTCCTTGATCGTGATTTGTGCCCTGATTTATGCAACAGTAAAGTTCTGTAATTGTGTCTCGCTTCAATTGCAAACTGTTCAAAAACTCACTTTTAATCCCATGAGCCACTTGAGATACATTATCCTAAAGAATTGTATGAGCTATGATTTGTGGACTACTGTACATCAATTATTCACCTTGTGGAACCAGTGCTGCAGTAAACTAAAGCAGCTGAAAGATTTAGTATGTGACTCAAAAATTTCCAATAAGAAACTGAATTTTTTTTTGAAATGTGTCCATTTTGTGTTATCATGCGTGGGGTGGCGGTGGAGGGTGGGGGGCTGCTGGCGGGGGTTGGGTGCACAAGGTTAAATCACTGCACCTGAATGGTGAGGCAGGAGATGCCCCTGATTTTGGGCCTCTGGTCTCATTTCAATGGACCCGCTGGGGCTTGAACAGCCAGCTGGCGAAGAGTCAACCAAGATTGGGCCACTGCTAGCTTCGCAGTGGGTCTCGGGTAAGTGAAGGCTGGGAGGCCTATCAGAGGTTGGGGGGATCGGGGAGTGGTGACAGCCTGTCTTCTTTTAAACGTGGTGTCAGGAGGAACACGTCTGCTCTTCCTGAATCCATGTTCAGATGAGTATACTTCAAGAATATGTAGCAAGCGGTCCCAAGATCTGCTTTTCCTGAGTGCAGCTGCCGTCGGCTACCTCCAGGGCACACCATTCATGCAGTGGGGACCTCAGACAGGACGTGCAAAGAGCCAAATGCCTGTTTCGGGCATGGGTAGTGCACATCAATTTTTTCCCCCCTTCCCAATAAGATGCACAGCGAAATTCTGGCCAGAAACATGCTTCCAGCCCGCCATATTGGGGGCTTCGTTAACCGTTTAGCACCCGGAAATTGGGTGCTGTGCAGCCGAATTTATAGGCCGACAAATATTCTTTCACGTAACCTGCTATTCACGGATATCCACCCACTTTTGTAAAATGGTATTCTTGGCCAGCACCAGCAGCACAAAAAATATTTCTGCTCGTTTTGGATAATATGAGGAGATTATGAATAGAAAAAGCAATTGTTTTTTGTATGCAAATCTATATTATTGACCTTGACTCCTGGAGTTTGACATTGCCACATATAGGTAGGAAATTGTAGACATACTAACATCCAGATGCAATTTAAACTGGATTTTTCTGGCACGTGCAAAAATTTGAAACCAAGCTTTGCATCACCCTAATACAGGTCGACTACCCTTTATCCGGACTTCCGAAAACCGAAACCCTCTAAAAACCGAAGGTTTCTTCGTTCAGCGTAAGTCGTGCGTACGAACGAAAAAACCTTCGGTTTTTAGAGGGTTCCGGTTTCGGAAGTTCGGATAAAGGGTAAGTCGTGCGCACGACCCCCCGCCGGCCCCGACAACCGCCAACCCCGCCAGCCCCGACAACCGCCGACCCCCCCGCGGGCCCCGACAACCGCCGACCCCGCCAGCCCCGACAACCGCCGACCCCCCCGCCGGCCCCGACAACCGCCGACCCCCCCGCGGACCCTGCCGGCCCCGACAACCGCCGATCCCCCCCGCCAGCCCCGACAACCGCCGACCCCCCCGCGGACCCCGCCGGCCCCGACAACCGCCGATCCCCCCCGCCGACCCCCCCGCGGACCCCGCCAGCCCCGACAACCGCGGACCCCGCCGGCCCCGACAACCGCCGACCCCCCCCGCGGACCCCGCCGGCCCCGACAACCGCCGACCCCCCCGCGGACCCCGACTGACTTACGCTGAGCGTCAGCGTAAGTCGTGCGCACGACCCCCCGCCGACCCCCGCCGACCCACCTTCCGAAATCCGAAATTCTCCTTTATCCGAAACTCGGCTGGTCCCGAGGTTTTCGGATAAAGGATAGTCTACCTGTAACAACAGAAAACGCTGGAAAAACTCAGCAGGCCAGGCAACATCCGTGGAGAGAGAAATAGAGTCAATGTTTCGGGTCGAAACCCTTCTGTAGAAGCCTTACTCTTTTTTTGGCATGAAAATTTGTACTCTTAACATGATGTTATGGTTGGACATTACATTGTTAATACCATGGGCCTAGAGCCTGGCACCATAGTTATCTTTGATGCCCGAGATTATTTATTTATTTTTTCCTTAAATATTGGAAGGGCAGAGGAGATTATTTGATGAAGTCCTAAATGCTTCATTGATTAAGTCTTATCTCAAATTGATATAAATTAATGATATGCTTCCCAGGTAATCAATTTTTCTTTGGCTAATTTACTGCAGCTAGAAATCAATTACCATGAACTATAAAGATATGATATAGTGACCCTGAATGACTCAATCAGTAAATGTTCCATTGTGGTATGACACTGAAGCAGCAATTTTCCAATTTTGATCTACGATCTGTAATGACTTGGTCAGTCTGTGCCAGGCCAGAAGCAGTACCTTGGCATGACAGAAGGGAAAAAATGCCTAGGTTTCCTGCTTCTGGAATTGTACATCTGTTCGATGTTTAGCGAGGATAGGCTTGCACTTGGTTACAATAGTCTGCACTGCAGAATAGGCGCTCACTTCCAGGCTCGTACATAAAACGTGGCAACCTGGAAAATGTACAGGAGGTTTGGTTTTTGTCTGTGGAGCCTTACTCTACCATGAGTTTTCAACTTTGGGATATCGAAAGGTGGACTGGGGTGGGGCACAACTTGATGTCAAGAAGGGACAATCAGATGTTGTACCTGAACAGTATTTAGAAACACTCGGTGAGGTTAAAGACTTCACTGGAAATTTATGAGGTAAAGTTTGTCTAAAACCTACATTTCCATAAAAGACACACGTATGCAGACCCTTGCTTTATTGGTCCGGATTTTGCGATAGGAATAATGGTGAGGCTAAAGGTGCTCAGCATTATAACGGAGAAAATCTAAGCGCAACTTCTGGAGTATGCACATGTGTTAAATGCTGAAATCCAGAAGCTGGTGTCAGAAATACCCTACTCCTTCACTGCGTGCACTGTAACTGTCCTCGCCGATAGACTTGGCACTAAAATCGCTGCAAAGGCGTGAACTTGGGGTCCTTAACTACTAGTTCCCCACTAAAGATGCCAAAAAAAGTTAGGGCTGGTGCATTTCGAAGTAAGTGAATTTTTAACATCGTGATAATTACTGCCAAACATCCTCTCTGGCCCTGAAACTTCAATTTTAAAAGTATGGAGTTTCATTCCTTCAGAAGTTAATTAATATTGGAGACGTAAAAGAAATCTGTCTCTCTTATCTCTCTCTCTTAATCCCATCTGTCTTTCCCAATCTTAATTTTGATTTCTGTATATGATTTAAATCTACAGGAAACTTTGTGTTATCCGGAGGCGAACCGTCCGGCAAGCTCGAGCCACCGGCAAAAATCAGGAGCCGTTTTTTATTCTTTTCGTTTCTTTTCTTTGCTTTTTCTGAACAGTCAAGCTCTGCAACGTCTGTAGCTAAGCAACAGCTTCAGCCAGAGACGCTTGCCGACTGTTTAGAGGCTGTTGCTAAACAACAGGGTTTGTTGATTCATACGGAGATGAAAATCTCCATATGTTTCAACATTAGCTCTGGAGTGTATGGCAGTTTTGAGGGAACGGCAGCAGCTCGGTCCCGTCGGTGCCGGATAGCACAAAGTTTCCTGTAATTTATACTTCCTGGTTTAGATTCTGCGTGCCTCAGTGAGGATTCTTAAATCTGATTGGCTCATACTTCCCCAGTAGAGGGTGTCGCGCTGGATCAGACACCAAATTAGAGGAAATCTGCATTGAGAAGCCCACTAACTGTGGGCAGCTGCCAGCGAGGTGACCGGCGAGTGCCGTGCCTTTGTTTATGACCGCAAAATCCGGGCCAATATATTTATGACAATTATTGCTTCTTCGAAGATGTTCTAATGTCAGGGCAAATAATGGAGAGAGAGGGCACTAATGTTGCTACCCCCTTAAATCTGAAGTAGAGGATTTTTGGTTTGAGCTAATGCTAAAGGCGAACCGTTACCATCCAAGGTACAGATTCACCTGCCAAATCTAACCTGTTGAATTGTAATACAACTTGATTAAAAGCATTTTCAGGAACGCAGAAAATAGCTGATTTTTTTTTTCGGGGTACTATCTTTGTTTCCTAAAAGGGAAGAATAATGTGTTTATTGTACAAGCTTTTCTGAGTGAGATTGGCAATTCTTGCTGTGGGGCCGTGCCCACAAGGCAAACTCAATTTACTTAGGAGGCTTTCATCCCTTTGGTCTAGACTAAATTCATACCGAGATCATAGAGGTGAACGGCCAGCATTTAATGCATCACCCAATCGCCGCAGTATGCTTTTTAACACTCTCCAGGGGTTCAAAAATCCTTTTTAATTGTAATAACCCAGCTGAGACTTGTAAAGAATTTTTCTCTTATTTCATTTATTATGTTAAAATCTTTCCTACTATTCCATGGCTCTTGATTGGGGCAACAACAACAACTTACATTTATATAGCGCCTTTAAAGTAGTAAAATGTCCCAAGGCGTTTTAAGGGCATGAGCATAAGAAATAGGAGCAGGAGTAGGCCATTTGGCCCCTCAAGCCTACTCTGCCATTCAGTAAGATCATGGCTGATCGTCTACCTCAACTCCACTTTCCTGCACTATCCCCATATCCCTTGATTCCCTTAATATCTAAAAATCTATCGATCTCTGTCTTGAATATACTCAACGACTGAGCCTCCACAGATCTCTGGGGTAGAGAATTCCAAAGATTCACCACCCTCTGAGTGAAGAAATGTGTTATCATCTCAGTCCTAAATGGCTGACCCCTTATTCTGAGACTGTGACCCCTGGTTCTAGACTTCCCAACCAGGGGAAACATCCTCCCTGCATCTACCCTGTCAAGCCCTGTAAGAATTTTGTGTTTCAATGAGATCACCTCTCATTCTTCTAAACTCCAGAGAATATAGGCCTAGTCTACTCAATCTCTCCTCATAGGACAATCCCCCATCCCAGGAACCAGTCTGGTGAACCATTGTTGCACTCCCTCTGTGGCAAGTCTAGGTAAGGAGTCCAAAACTGTACACAATGCTCCAGGTATGGTCTCACCAGGGCCCTACATAATTGCAGTAAGACGTCTTTACTCCTGTACTCAAATCCTCTTGTAATAAAGGCCAGCATACCATTTGCTTTCCTAATTGTCTGCTGTACCTGCACGTTAACTTTCAGTGATTTGTGTACAAGGGCACCCAGGTCCCTCTGAACACCAACATTTCCCAATCTCTCACCATTTAAAAAATAATCTGCTTTTCTATTTTTCCTACCAAAATGGATAACTTCACATTTCTCCACATTATATTCCATTTGCCATGTTCTTGCCCACTCACTTAGCCTGTCTATATCCCTTTGAGGCCTCCTTGCATCCTCCTCACAACTTCCATTCCCACTCAGCTTTGTATCATCAACAAACTTGGATATATTACATTTGGTCCCCTCATCCAAATCATTGATGTAGATTGTGAATAGCTGAGGCCCCAGCACTGATCCTTGCGGTACCCCACTAGTTACATCCTGCCAACCCGAAAATTATCCGTTTATTCCTACTCTCTGCTTTCTGTCTGTTAACCAATCCTCAACCCATGCTAGTATATTACCCTCAATCCCATGAGCCCTAATGTTGTTTAATAACCTCTTCTGTGATACCTTATCGAATGCCTTCTGAAAATCCAAATACACCACATCCACTGGTTCCCCCTTATCTATCCTGCTAGTTACAACCTCAAAAAACTCGGAACAGATTCCTCAGACACAATTTCCCATTCATAAATCTGTGTTGGCTCTGCCCAATCCTATTATTATTTTCTAAGTGCCCTGTTACCACGTCCTTAATAATAGATTCTAGCATTTTCCCTACTACTGATGTCAGGCTAACTGGTCTGTAGTTCCCCGTTTTCTCTCTCCCTCCTTTCTTAAATAGTGGGGTTACATTTGCTACCTTCCAATCTGCGGGAACTGTTCTACAATCTGTGGAATTTTGCAAAATGACAACCAATGCATTCACTATCTCTATAGCCACCTCTTTCAAAACCCTTTGATATAGGCCCTCCGGTCAAGGGGATTTATCGGCTTTCAGTCCCATTAATTTCTCCAGTACTATTTTTTTTACTAATACTAATTTCGTTCAGTTCCTCATTCTCGCTCGACCCTTGGTTCTGCACTATTTCTGGGAAGTTTTTTGCGTCTTCTTCCATGAAGACAGACACAAAGGGCTGAATTTTGCTGGTGCTCAGAGTGCGGGTTTGGAGGCGGGTACGCTGTCAAAGTAGCAGAACTGAGCTGACACCAAGCGGCGTGGGAGACAATTTAGATCATTAAATGGCTTGTTAACAGCCAATTTAATGCTATTTTGAGTCTACCTTGTAATTTTACGTGCTCCTCCATGGGTTACCCGCTGCTCGGGGAACACGCCAGCTCACCCTGTCGTGAGTTGAGTCTGCTTTGATTTATCTGATAATCTGACAGCTGCAGAAGTGGTATAAAGGATACCATGTTGTAGCTGTTCAGTTTCAGAGCTCAGAAGACAAATAGAGATTTCTTTACCTTGCAAGTGTTTAGAGCCAACTCTATATCCAGTGGCACCTCATTGGAACAAACTCTCTCACCATTGACAGATCGCTTCTGTCATCTCAACTGCAGCTGCCATCTATTCCAGCAATATCGATGCCCTTGAAAAAAATCAGACCTTGGTCCTCTGAATCCTTCCATGATCAACCCCAACACCAACATCATCAGCCCCACCAACATCACCAACAACACCACCAACCTTCTCCGCCATCACCTGATGCTGCACAGGACAAAGGGCATCAGCACCTGACAGCGTTGTTGCCTGGGAGGCCAGCGATGGCATCACCATGGCCAGATTTACTTACTTGACGCTGTACATGATGCGCCAGGTTGACACCATCCCACACCAGCACCATAAAGCATCCCTATAATGTCCAAGCCATTCCTTTCACACTCATCACAATAGAGGGGTGGAGGGAAGGGTTATATCTCAACATTCATTGGAACTCACTAAGACACTTCTCAAGGTGCGCACAGATCTGTCCAATAAGGTGAAGTGTTGAAAATATAGATTTTAATGTTTGACAGCACATTAACAGAAACTTCACATGAACATTGGCTAAACTTCTCAAGTGCCTACCCTTGTGTGTTGTTAGTTGGTATGCTTACTGTAGGATGAGGGTTAGGGGTGGCTAGTGAGATGGGGAAGTGATAATGTAGATCGAGAGGGATGGGTGGAGGTGCAAGGCAAGTTGGTGTAAGGATGTGCAGGAGTAGGGTTGGGAAGGCAAGGCAGTGATGGGGATGTGATGAGTGGCACAGCAGGGTGGGTTTGAGTGTGTTTTTGTAGTAACGTTTCGTGATCTACTGAGATCATTGAAAGCTTGGCGACACTGCAGCCAGGGACTCCTAACCACATCCCTGCTTTGTCCAGTAAACCTTTCTCTTACTACTGTTCAGGCTTCGAGAATTATGAATAAGCTTAACAATGACAGATAAGTATGTGATCAATAAAATTGGTCTTTATTCACTACAGTTCAAAATTCAAGAGTACATCGCAATCAATGTGCACCCAATTTATCCGTACCTATTAGTACCCCCAGCAACTCATGCGCTACCTCCTGGCGATTTATAATTCCAAGTCAACCACACATAAAAGTACCCTTTAACAATATCTAAGCTCTCTGTCCGACTTTTATACATACTTCTTTATCTCTGGGTGATCGGTCTAGAAAATTTGTATGCCGAAAACATAGACTGGCCAACTTCCTTTGTTTGTCTGTTCTTCCGCTTCTGTCTTCTTTCTTTCTGAATTTCCCACCTCTGGGTTATCTCTTTTTATAGGGCCTTTCTGCCAGCCTCCCTCGTATATCACTGTCTGCCTCCCTCTGATAGGTCAGTTTCACTCCAAACCTTCCCTGATTGGAGTTCCTTCCGCATGACATGTTTATGTTCCTGTGGGGGGGGGGGGGGGGAGGGCAGGGCAGGACATCCTCATCGCTTGTGTTTCTCCTTCCTGTCCATGTAGTCTTACAAACAAAGGACCATGCTGACCACCAGGCAAAGGACCCCCTGCTGACTTCCACCATTTTGTGTCTTCACAAACAAAGGAACAAACTGACCTCCTAGTGTTCCATAACCATTTCACAATTCGTTCTGAACTTCGATCTCCACACGGTAGCAGCGGTTTTATGACGGTTTTTAGAATCTTACAGTCCTCCTGTGCAATGTGCAACCAGACTGCGTTGATCTCCTGGGGAGGTCTCTTCCGCCCATGGGATGGGAAGAGTACCTCCCTGCCTGCTGTGACTCCCTCCATAAGCATATGGAGAAAGTCATGCGTGAGTCTGGGTGCAGACGCGCACCTTTGTGCAGTGCTTATCGGTGTTTGCAGCACCTCAATGCTGCAGAACACTGACAGCACAACTGTCAAAATGAGTGTGGCTGTGGTCCCTTTTAAAGAAAGCGGCTGATGACGTAGGGCGGGCTTAACGAGGCCAATCTACGGAATATCATTTTCAGAGAGCGGCTACAGACGGGAGCGGGACCGGAACCCGCCAAACAGCTCACCCACCACCATCCCGCCTCCGCAAGTATTTGCTTAATTTCTCTGCCATTTCCTTAATCCCCATTATAATTTCTCCTGTCGCAGCCTGTAAGGGATCCACATTCACTTTCATTAATCTTTTCCTTTTTACGTACCTATAGAAGCTTTTACAGTCTGTTTTTATGTCTCTCGCTAGCTTACTCTCATTCTATCTTCCCTTTCTTTATCAATTTCTTGGTTCTCCTTTGCTGAATTCTAAAATCCTCCCAATCCTCAGGCTTACTACTCTTTTGCAACATTATAAGCCTCTTCCTTTGATCTAATAGTATCTTTACCTGTTCTTGTTAGCCACAGATGGACCACTTATCCTGTGGGGTTTTTGTGCCTTAAAGGAATGTGTATTCGTTGTAAATTATGTATTATTCTTTAAATGCTGGCCATTGCTTCTCTACCGTCATACCTTTTAATGTAGTTTCCCAATCTACCTTGGCCAACTCGCCCGTCATACCAAGTAGTTTGCTTTGTTTAGATTTAAGACACTAGTTTCGGATTTAACTAAATCACTTTCAAACTCAATATAAAATTCTATCATATAAATGGTCACTCTTCCCTAAAGGCCTGTTTACTACAAGGTTATTAATTAGCCCTTGTTGCACAATACGAGATCTAAAATAGCCTGTTTCCTTGTTGGTTCCTCAACATACTGATCTAGAAAACTATCTTGTATACATTCCATGAATTTGTCCTCCACACTATTACTGCAAATTTGGTTTGCCCAGTCTATTTGTGGATTAAAGTCCCCCATGATTACTGTATTACCCTTGTTATGTGCGCCTCTAATTTCCTGATTTATACTCTGCCCTACATTACAACTAATGTTTGGGGGCCTATAAGCAACTCCCACCAATGTTTTCTGCCCCTTGCTGTTACTTAGCTCCACCCAAACTGATTCTACTTCTTGATTTTCGGAGCCAAGTGTAAGATTCGCAAAATTTCTACATTTCCCCAAAGGTTATTAATAAGAAAAGGGACCCTGCATGGACATTTTAATGAAAAGGGGTATCCAAGATGGCGTCGGCACCTCGTAGCCAAAAGCCTGCAAGATTTAAAAAGCTTGGATTCTGTGGCACAAGCAGTTTTTGGGAAATTGAAACCCAGGCTGCAGTTTCTGTGAAGAGAGACTTTTGTGTTTTGAAAGCAGACAGGACTTTGAATTATGCATTAAGTCAAATCGGAGACAGATCAAAACCAGTGAGGCCTATACTTAAGGCCATCAAGTTGTTTGCATAAATAATCGGAAACAGCTTAGGGAAGCCATCGAAGCTGGGCAGGCCGATTAAGATGTATTAATAACAAAAGCAAATCAGGAATCGGGCCAGTAGGTGCGATTACCGGCCATCTAAAAACAGTTAATTTAATTGCTACAATTATTTAAACTAGCCCACCAAGATTGGGACAACGAACTAACCTGATTTGGCGCGCAGATAAGGGCCGTCCGAAGGAGTATAATTGTAGGCCCACTGGCAACCTTCTCTCTCTGCTCCCTGCCCTTGCTCCCGTCTCCTGCTCCGGTGCCTCGCCCTCGTGGCTACTGCTCTTCCCCCGTCCCGCGCTTACCGCCCGGCCACTTCCGTGCCTTCCCCATTCCATCAGGGACGCCCGGCATTGCGCCAGGCAGACACGGACAAACCAGGCCAGGCGAGGCGGGACGCGACGAGGCGAGGTGGTGAAGAAGACGAATGGAAAGACGATTGAAGAAAAGCTTTGAATAATCGGGCCTTCAGTCCAGCTGATCTGCGACTATCTTCATGCAAACTCCAACTGCCGGCTGAGGAAGAGGAACCATCATCCCTGCGAGGTAAGGTACCCAAACAAAGACGTTAACTTTGGGGTACTTGTACCTGGACAACGCCCTTGCAGCACCCCGAGACCACGTGATGACGGCAGGCTCCAGGGAGCACAAAGAGCGAACCTCAAACCCCACCGCTGTTTTGAATTCAGCAGATCTTTTGATTGGTGAGCATGAATTCTGACCCCTCATAGCTTAATCTAGTTAGGTATAGGTGGTGGGATAAGGATAAGGGGATTGTTAAGACAGTTTGTTTTCCCTCGATGTGCCGTGTGTTCCCCATTCCCTGTATAAGTATAGTTATTTTGTATTTGCCTGTAAATTTTATACTAGTAACTTTTGTTAAGATTGTGTTAATTTCCTTTTCAATAAAATCTTGGTTTTGCTTACATCCAAACCACCTGTCTACTCGAGTCTTTTCTGTATCGCCGCCTGTACCTAAGTCCGGTGTCTAGAACCCAGGGGCGTGGGAGCGATTCAAACCGCTCATAAACAGTCAGAGGCATAACTGACTGGGCGCACGCGCCACCCCACACCACCCCCTACACGAGATCCTTTCTCTCTACTGTTGGGAACAGACAAGTCCATGCTTACTCCGACTTTCTCCTTTTACAGTGCCTTATGGAAGTCCAACACTCTTGAAGGACATACCAGTTTACTTGAGGCTTTTCTTCATGCATGTTAAGAACTACAAAGAGCACAGTATATAATAAAGGAAAATGTCCTTTGTAGCCAAGGGTGTGGCTGAGGATGACAGCAAATTTAGATGAATGAATGGTTACACCACAGCAGTTGAGATATTTTGGTGTGTAAAGTGCTATGATATCATCATCATGCAAGTATTACCGTGTTCCCTCATTTTGCAATAACTCAACATACATACAGCAATTGTTTTTTACATGACTAATTTTGTTGTCTGATTTGTTACCTTAGTAATTTTTAATTTTTGTAGATTGTTATTGAGTTAAAGGAATATTTCTGCATGTAACAAGGCATCACAGGTGTCTTCAATTTAGGCAGGAAAATTACACAAATTAAAAGTTTATAGTAAATTAGATATTTTCCGATGCTTTCTTGTAAATTGGACCACTCTGTGTTCTGCTGTACCTTGATTTTGATTTGGCCTTCACTTTTTGTCATATTTGACATACATAGCACATCTTAATTTCACATAATTCAATGCTGTTCTATATAGATCCGTGTAAATTACACAGTGATGCGTTCATCTATAAATAAATAGCTGTCTACTAACACAGGAGCATAGAGAATCCAACTGAGATACATCAGAGCACAGGGAATCCAACTGAGATACACCAAGGTGATTCCCTTAAAGTAATTATAATTTTCTTTTAGAGTTAATAGCACAATTAATTACCCAATCAATGTGGGTAATTTTATCTGTTCACACATGGCGAAAAATAGGCAACAGTGAATCGGCCGCCCGACAAAGGAAAAATAAATGGGGTGGGGCATAAAATGGGTGGCTGATTCGCTATTGCCAGTTTATCGCCCTATGTTAAAAATTAAAATGACCAATAATAACACGATGGTGAAGATTCTCCCTCAAATGGAGTTGGGGGTGTGCCAGTGCTCTTTTAGAATTTGTATTTTGAATTTTAATACACTCAAATGGAGCAGGGTTAAGGTTTTTAAAGCTAATATTTTTAATCTTTCTTGCCTTCTAGATCAGAGTTTTACTCTACAATTTTGACCATTGAAAATGTTTCAAATTTAAAGATGACCATCTTTTTGAGATTCAGTTGACTGAGTGAGTGGCAAAGAAAAAATATATGAATTCAGAAGAAAAGACAGATTAAAAGGTAGAAGAAATGCATCAAGATGGGAGATGCCAACTTGTTTTAGAAAACCACATGAGAAAAAAAGTGAACTTGCAAAGTGCATGTCCAGTTAAGGTGCAGAGAAAATGTGAATGCTAGTGGTGCCAGCATTAAGGGGGATTTGAGACCAATAACAAGCAACCAAAGGGAGTGGCTGGAGTAGAGGAGGCAAATGCCATTCACTTGGGATTAAGCAATAAGAGAGAAGTATAAAAAAATCAAAGACCAGAAAATAGAGAAAATATTTTGAACTGAATGAGCAAGATGAAGAATATATTTAATACATATAGGGGATTGTGGCTAACCAAATGTGGACTGGAAAAAGCAAATGGGAAATTTGCATTCAGTTGCTGCCTTTATATTTTTAAAACTGATTTTAATGACGCCTATCCTAAGTTTTGCAACTAGAGTCATTACTAGCTGATTTAAACGGTAACTTCTCCAAATTGATGAGCATATAAATTTAACTTCAGAATGGGCAAAATTTACATGCAAATTATTTTGATACAATGGCTACCCTCCTGAACTGTAGAGGGTGAATTGGAGATGTAGACAAAATAACACATTTTGTATCAGAGAATTCACCGTATTAATGTATACTGTACATATTTCAACGTTTTAGAAACATAGAAGATAGGAGCAGGAGTGGACCATTTGGCCCCTCAAGCCTGCTCCGCCATTTAATGAGATCATGGCTGATCATCCAAATTCAGTACCCTGTCCCTGCTTTCTCCCCATATCCCTTGAACCCCTTAGCCTTAAGAAATATATCTAACTCCTTCTTGAATATATTTAATGAATTGGCCTCAACTGTCTTCTGTGGTAGAGAATTCCACAGGTTCACCACTCTCTAGGTGAAGAAACTCCTCCTCATCTCAGTCCTAAATGGCTTACCCCTTATCCTTAGACTGTGACTCCTGGTTCTGGACTCCCCCGCCATCGGGAACAGCCTTCCTGCATCTAGTCTGTCTAGTCCTTTTAGAATTTTATAAGTTTCAATGAGATCCCCTCTCATTCTTCTAAACTCTAGCGAATATAAGCCTAATTGACCCAATCTCTCTTCATATGTCATTCCTGCCATTCCAGGTATCAGTCTGGTGAATCTTTGCTGCACTCCCTCCATGGCAAGAACATCCTTCCTCAGATAAGGTGACCATAACTGCACACAATACTCAAGGTGTGGTCTCACCAAGGACCTGTACAACTGCAGCAAGACATCCTTGCTCTTGTACTCGAATCCTCTCGCTATGAAGGCCAACATACCATTTGCCTTTTGAACCGCCTGCTGCACCTGCATGCTTACCTTCAGCGACTGGTGCACAAGGACACCCAGGTCTCGTTGTGTTTCCCCTTTTCCAATCTATTGCCGTTCAGATAATAATCTGCCTTCCTGTTTTTGGCACCAAAGTGGATAACCTCGCATTTATCCATTTTAATATTTGTGGAAGATGGTCCTTTAAAATTATGCATTGAAATAGTAATGTCATCTACCATCTGTCATCTATGGGCCGTATTGACTTGACTCTGGGCGAGTTTGATTAAACAAGCATGAAAATAACGAACACATTTTATAATGTGTGTGTGTGTGGTGTGTCTTTTCCTGGAATATACTGTTAAAAATTACGTGGGTAATATTCAGGTTTAAATTGAAAATTCAAAATACTTTTATCAAAGTGCAGTGTTTTGAAATCCTAACCACAGGAAAGTACAGGACGCACGGTGGCATAGTGGTTAGCACTGTTGTCTCACAGCGCCAGGGACCCGGGTTCGAATCCGGCCTCGGGTGACTGTCTGTGTGGAGTTTGCACATTCTCCCCGTGTTTGCGTGGGTTTCCTCCGGGTGCTCCGGTTTCCTCCCACAGTCCAAAGATGTGCAGGTTAGGTTGATTGGCTATGATAAATTGACCCTTAGTGTTAGGGGGATTAAATATGTGGGGTTACGGGGATAGAGTGGGATATGTGTTGGTGTAGGGGTTACGGGGATCGGGTGGGATATGTGTCGGTGCAGGCTCGATGGGCCGAAATGGCCTCTATCTGCACTGTGGGGTTTCTGTGATTCTGTGATTCTGTGAGGAGTGAAATCTGCAGCCTATTTAGCTTCAGCCAAAACAAAGACTCACCACTTTTCCCTCAAATACCTATCTTATTCTCAGTTAATTTTTTCCCCATTCTATCTACCTCCACTGCTTCCCTACCAACAGTCTCTTCCACGCACTCACCTCCCCCTGCATAAAATATTGGCCCTCAATTTGCGGCTGGAGGCACACCTCCGGAGTACTCCTCCGACCTGCGAAAGATCTACAAACTTGCCTCCTGGCTCCAAAGTTACGGAGAGTTTGGGTCCTGGGCCTGCGGCCATACAGGCGGTTCAGTAACGTCCCAGGGATCACATGTGCCAGGTCTCCCAATGAGAAAGGAGGATTCCATTTACGAACAGAATCCCCATAAACCCTACTGGAATCAACAAATAATTGAACAATTTAGACAACTGTAATATTTTAAACATTTTAATATGCGCCAATATTTGTAAGTGTTTTAATTTAAGATTCATAATAACCCTTACGCTGGTGAAAGGAGGCCCGCCGCCTGCTTTTTACCAGCCGTAAGAATTTCGTAGGCAGTTACTGGGCAGTAGCTGGGCAAATAACCCAACTCTGCGCCAGCGAAGTGAATTTCTAGTCGGCTCGGAGTATCTGTCAAGGTGTCCCTTGTGTGGCTTACTGCTGCTGCACACTGAAAATAAACATACCATTGAGTTACCCATCAATATCCCAGATCCCTCTCCTATGTTTTGTCTGTAGCCTAGAGCTGTTTAATTTAAATTCCCACTATTTAATTATTTATTTCCCTAATTTAATTCCCTTGTATTTTCCCACAATAATTGCCATTTGCCACACATTGACCACCTTTCCAACCTATCCAGATCCCTTCGTCTTTGGTTTGTCTTTTCATTAATATTAGAACTTCCTCCTCAATTTGGTGTTATCTGCCAGACAGCTTTGTTTCTTTCTCCAACTCCCAAGTCATTTAAATGCACCGTTAGTGGTAATGTTCCCAGCACTGATTTTTGTGGCACCCCCAATCGTGACCCTTGCCATGTCAACATGGTTCCATTTGAAAGCATCTTTTGCCCACTCTGATTTAGCTAATAGTCTCTTGCTCTATGCTTCTGACCTTGTGTGGTACGGTATCAAAAGCCTTGCTGACGTCTAACTATATTGCTTCCCTGCTGTTGTTGACAAGGTCCATTTATTCCTTCAGGAAATCCTGTAAGTTTATTAAACAAAATCTCCCTTCCAAATATTCACGCAGACTTTTGAGTATGCCGTCAGATAATTCATGCACTAAAACTTTAGGCTCACTGTCCTATAGTTCACTGGATCATCCTTGTGCTCCTTTTCAAATATTGGTGTTCTGTTAGCTGCTTTCCAACCCTTGGGCACTACTTCTGTTTCTAAACATTCCCTAAAGGTAGTGACCGATCATTAGCTATTTCTTTAAGTGCCTGGTTTAGGAAGTTCATTTGCACCTACTGCTTTGTTTTCCTTCAATTTCATCAAGCTATCATTGACTAGCCAATCTAAAATTACTATTTCTTCTAGTACTTCATCCATTCCCATCCAGAAATTCCAACTTCTGTGTTTGGGAGCTGTCCATGATCATCTTTGACAGCACAAACAACTAATGCATTTGATATATTTTCTATTTCTTGGACACTTGATTATCATGTTACCTTTTAGATCCTTTAATGGCCCCGCAGTTATCTTTTACGTCTGTTTGATATGCAAATATTAATAGAAATATTTTTTGCTATCCTAATGTCATTTTCTCTTTAGTTTCCCTGATTAGTCTCTTAATCGTCTTTACCCTGTTTTTAAATTTGTATAAGTTCACTGCCACCCAAAGCTTTGTGCTTTAGGAACCATCTCTTTTTGCTCTTAACCCCTGTAATAATTTCATTATCTTAAATTAATCTTTTCACCTTTCTTCCTCATTAGTATGTATCTGCTTTGTGCGGCACTATTTCTATGTGATTAATTCTTCCCTCTACTACAGTGTTCTCCAGTGCAATCTCCCCAGAATTTATCTTTTTTGAAGTTGTATGTTTCTATTGACTTCGGGCTAGATTTTCAGTATAGACAGTTTTGGGGCGCTAACCTTAGCGCCCGCCCGAAGTTAGCGCCCGCCCCAAAGTAGCGCCCCGTTGCCGGAAATTCAGTGGCTTCGCCCTAAGAGGTTGGTGGAGCGCTAAAAGAGGCGTTCCACTACTATCTTTAGGCGCTAAGCCGGCGGTGCAGAGCGCAGCGCCCGAGCTCGGGCGCAGCGCACGGCAGACACTCTGGTGCCAGTGAGCTCTTAAAGGGGAAGGGTGCATGTGTTTTTTTCAAAGGCAGAGTCTGGGGGGGAAAACAGCAGGAGGAGGAGGGGGGAAACATAAATACACCGTTCACTGGAGCCTTCCACACAACACATGCAGACTGCCTTTTATAGTGCAGGAGGAGTGCCCTTTAATTTGCGCTCCCCAGGGTGTGTTGCGTTCCATTTTACAAACGCTCTGGACGCCAGCCGCACAATGGGGCGGTCCGACTGAAGTTTGGATTCGGGGCGGCCAAAGGGCGTTGCACGAGGATGTGACGTCATTTTCTGCGCGCGCATCCGGGCGGCCGCTAAACTTTGCGCCGGCGCTAACGGGCAACTTAATTTGGGGCGGGGCGCAAACTGCGCTGCGCCTGGGCGCTACACGCATAGCGCCCGAAAATCACTTCTCTTAAGGCGCTAACTGCTGGCGCAAGCAACTGAAAATCTAGCCCTTCTTCCCTTAAATTCTGCCTTGTTGCTGCCAATGTGTTCTCTGACTCTGGTTTGCTCTATCACCTCCCAGTTAATCTTGGGTCCAATTGCACCACTGCTTTTTTTTTTATTCATGTGGGCTTCACAGGCAGGGCCAGCCTTTATTACCCATCCCTAATTGCCCTTGAGTGGCTTATTAAGCAATTTCAGAGTCAACTACATTACTGTGACATATAGGTCAGAACAACAGACAAAGGACAACAGTGGGTTTTTAGAACAATCATGGTCATCATTTTTATTTATTTGTATTTAAATTCCCAATGGTGGGATTTGATCTTGTGTCTCCAGATCACTAGTCCAGACCTGGATTACCAGTCCAGTAACCTAACCACTATGCTACCCTTCCCACTTGTGTGGGTTCTTTGTTCAACTGTTCCATGTAACCATCTAATATTGTGTCCCCGATCAGGTTTTTTACTCCTATTGCACCTTTTGTGTATACCTATCCCATGTAAATTGTAGTTACTTATGCTAATTGTGTATGCTCCTGTATACCCTTTCCTTTCGTGACTACCAAGTTTTTGGTCCCAATTACCCTATACTGAATAACAAGCCCCCCATTCGTAGTAAATAACAAGCCCCCATAGCTAGTTTCACTCCGTTGGTAGCTCTCTCGTCTCTGTCAGAAGGTTGTGGGTTCAAGTCCCACTCTAGAGACTTGAGCACAAAATCTAGGCTGAGCGAGTGCTTCAATGTCCCAGGTTCATTCTTTCGAATAAAACATTAAACTGAGGCCCCCTCAGCGCTCTCAGGTGGACGTAAAGGATCCTATAGAACTATTTTGAAGAAGAGCACGGGAATTATCCATGGTGTCCTGGCCAATATCTATCCACCATCACTAAAACACATTGGGGGAAAAATTCAGTATCGCCCCGTTTGGGGCGCTATTATTGGCAGTGCGCAAAGTTTAGCGCCTGGCGCTAATTATCGCCTCCGACAGCAAACTTGGCTTTTATCACCCCTGGAGGTGATTGGAACGCTAAATCAGGCACTACACACCTCTCTTAAGGCGCTAAGGCCGAGGAGCGAGGCGCTACTTCACAGCGCTGGCGAAGCTCATGTGATTTCAGTCAGCAATGGAACACAGACACAATGGCGTCGGCCAGTTCTTAAAGGGGAGTTCTGACGAATGGTCTTCCACCTGAAACATTAAATCTGTTTCTCTCTTCACAGATGCTGCTTGACCTGCTGAGTTTCTCCTGCATTTTCTGTTTTTATCTTAAAGGGGTTGATCTTGCTCTCCATCCACATCCTGCTCATTGCAGCCTTGAATCTCGGCCTGGAGAGACCTGTACATCAAATCTGCTGGAAAGAACAATGGAGAGAACCAGGGGAACAGCTCAGAGTGCAGCCCCCATAGTCTCTTCTAAATCGATACAAGGAAGGGCAAATCAAAACCAACCTGCAAAGTGCTGCTCAGTACCCGAAACTCCTTCACACAGCATTGAATTTCTCCAGAAGTCGCCTTTAAATAGCGCTCCCCTAGTCCCTTTCTGACAGCATAACGCTCCCCTCAACCTGTCGTTGCTAGCGGCAGGCGGTAAGGCAAGGGGCGCCACTCAATTTCCGGTCCGGGGCGCTAATGGGGCGTTGCGCACTCGACTGACGTCACGATCTGCCAGCGCAGGAGATCATGGCGGTATTGTTTAGCGCCGCCGCAAAATGTCCAGTCAATTTCGCGAGAGGCGCAGATATCGCCGCACCCGAGCGCTAGTTGCTTTGCGCCCCACTTAGCGCCCTCTTAAGGTGCTAACGGGTGGTGCTACCAACTGAATTTTTCCCCCATTATCTGGTCATTATCACATTGCTGTTTGTGGGACTTTACTGTGCACAAACTGGTTGCCCTGTTTCCTACATTACAACAATGACTGCACTTCAAAAATGCTTCATTGGCTGTAAAGCGCTTTGGGACATCCAGAGGTCATGAAAGGTGCTATAGAAATGCAAGTCTTTTTCTTTTTATTCACCCTCTCTGTAAAGATACTGCTATTGGTCTGTTGACCCGGCTTCCCCTACTCTGGATCTTATCTCAATGTTCCAGGGATTGGAATTTCTCTCTTCTGCACCACTTCTTTTGCTACATATTGATGTAACTAACCTGCTTTTTCCAGTTAGGTTAGGTTACCATGAGTAATCTTGAGATTTTTCTTTGCAGAGTTGGAGTAAGATGCTGGATTAAATTGCAAGACTTCCTTGCTGCTCTTTCCAATGTCATCGGTGACCTGATTTCAGTCTGGTGTCTCTCCCTTTTTCAGAAGTTTTACCAGTAATTAGGTTAGGCACCTGGGAGACAATACAGTACTTGGAACTCCGGCTCATGGTTGCAAAGTAGACTGTTTATCACCCTAATTTATAGAGTCCCTAAAAATATCACACACTCTCTTGTTGGCATGAATAATGTCACTCTTTTCCTCAAGGGTAACCCCTTTGTTGCAAAATGCCTTGGTGTTGCGCTTTATTGACTCTGTCCTCATTCTCATCATGGGTGTTGAGAACTGTATAGCTATTGAGCAAGTGCTGACCCACAGGGGTCTGTATTTTCTCCACCTCCTTCTCCCCCGTCGACAGCCACCTACTACCCTTCCTCTGTGTCACCTACTTCTATCTAATCATCACCACCTGAAAGTGTCCTCCACAATCCTCACTACATATGTTGTGGAGTGTAGCCAGCTGGTTCTCAATCTCAGCATTCTTGTATTCAAGCAACACAACTCACTGACCATCTATTCTCCCCGATCATGCATACCACTCCTGTCACTGGTCTACCTTCTGATCTTGCCATGACTATACACTCCCAACTTCAGTGCTCATCTAAACTTAATCAACTGGAACTAATTCTCATCTAGCTGAGAGTCCTGCTGATTTAGGCCCACACTGTCTCAGCCTGCATAAGTAATGCATGAATGTAGAAAACATTTAAACTCCTTTGGAGTAACATTTGTGCTTGATGTCTGCATATATCTCACTAATCTAACTAGCACCTCTCTATTATGGTTTTTGCCTCTAACAAAATCTACAATTTACAAATTGCTTGCTGGCATTGTTAGTACAGTAAACTCTTGTTTAAACTTTAATCATCCGGAATACTTTAATAACCGGCAAAATAGATATATCTCAATACAAAACAACACCTCAATAACCGGTAATCTTGTCGATTCTACCATACATTTAACGGAACATTCTGTAGGTGAGTACCCAATTATACAGTACATTTCTTGATTTTTTATTTTTGTTTGTGTTAAAAATTGCCATGGTATAACTCTCTGTTATCCAGAATTTTTTTTATCAACCGGCACCATCCCGGTCCCATCGGTGCCGGATAAGAAACAGTTTACTGTAGCTTGATTTTTCATTTTGTATCCTTTAAAAGGAAGTAACCACCCTGCGTATTCCCAAAAAAGTTTTTCCTCTCCACTAGATTTTGTCTTTCAATATTTTACATTTTTAAGCACTTTTCTAGTAGTCTAATCAAAAAGTGCAATGCAGTAAATCAGAAGTGGGCTGTACATATTCTGAGGTTTGCTTTCTCCCTAAAATTGATCGCATGGATTGTAAAATGGTACTTGTCACATTTAATATGTGCTATACTTGAAAGTAATGCAGTAAGTGAAACAGGTTGGTGGAAAGCTTGCTAATTTTCACGACAGCATGGTGGGATGCTACTCCGTCCCTGGCAAGTGTATGGGGATTAAGGGACAGGGAAAAATACTTTAAGGAGGTGTACTTGCATATGAAGGAACTATTCCCGTAGAATTTAACAAAAAATCCACACAGATTTTAGTGCTCGTTTGAGTCAAAGATTGAATTCTATCAGATGGTCAACTCTCTCCCATTTTTATAAATCCCATTTTTGAAATCCACTCAGATTATTCAAGTTAGATTCGATGGCATACTTGATTGACAGGTTCTTATATTTGTCACTGAACCATATTTCAAGGATGAAGGTTAGGCTGCACTAAGGCTTCAATGGAAAAGATAATCAGGCGGAGTGTAAAACAGGTTGCTGATTCACTACCACCCAAAATGCATTTATATCCTTATGTTCATTGCAGATTCCAGTTGGGCTATTTTGATTCTGCAACAAACACAGATTCATCTGTAAATTAGTAATGGTGAAAATATGAACTCGACAGGATTCTCTCAAACGTTGAACAAAAAACTCTTGTGTCCCTTCTGTTTGAGTCGAGCTGGAGCTTCTGTGCCTTCAGCATAACTGCTATCTATTGTATTTAATGCATGATCAGATAGCTGGATTGTTTACTTTGGAATTCCTTCAATCAGAAAGTTGGCAGTGACAGACACAGGAGATTCTGGCAGCTGCAGACAATTAGCAAGACCATTCAGAATTTGTCTTAATATGGGACTGATAAAGCCAAGAATTGGGGCAGCTCGAGGAACAGTTTCTTGTGCGGAATTGTAGAAATCTGGAGTTATTGCTGGAAATGTCTCCAGTCCAAGAGCATCTCTGCTGACAGTGTTTTCTACTTAACTACATTTGAGGACCATTCACAACATTTAGAAACAGAATCCAGATGAGGCAGATTTGAAATGTTTCTATAAAAGACGCAAAAACAATTTTGTTGCACAAAATCTGTATTTTTTTTAAAAACCATTGATTGATTGATTGATTAAGGACCATTAAACCTTTCAGGTCTGTTTTTTCCACAGTTTTCTCCACATGTTCTTTATAATCTCCAAAAAAAGGGCTTGCAAGGTTACTCTCTCCCCCAGAGGTAAAAGAAATGAAATTGCACAGTACCTATTGAACTTTTGCTCTAAATTATTCAACCTTGATGGGTTGTCTTCCTTTGCTTAATATTTGCATAATCTTAGCAGCTACAAATCATCATGCTCTGCAATGCATTCAACCATCTCTTGTTATTTACAACCCCCAATATGATTCCTAACTGCATTTTCAACTATTTCCTTTTGAAGATGTTCTTCAACATCAACTTACGAAGAAACACTTGAAAAATTCAGTTCTTCTTTGAGTCTTAATGATTTTTGGTCTTTCCCTTTTTGTACTCGCACTTGAAATGTATTTTGGCTTCTTTAGAAATGTACTTTACCTGTCTACACATTGTGTAACTAACTTGCAATTTGGAATTTTAAAAAATCATATGCTGGTGTATCACTATAGTTACACAGGAAATTGAGCTGTACTTCAGGACAATTGTAAATCATGATAGATAAATTGAGTCACAGGGCACAGTAAAGATTAACATTTTACTCAGTTTCCCAGAACTAACATGGCCATTCCTACAAGGTCTCTTCTGACTACTGCTGCTGCTGTTTTGCAATTAAGTTTTTGTTTAAATGGAAGGCAATTACAGGAAACTTTGTTATATCCGGCACCGACGGGACCGAGCTGTTGCCGATCTATCAAAACTGCCGGACATACCAGTGTTAATGTTGAAGCATACGGAGGTTTTCATCTCCGTATCTGACAACAAACACTGTTGCTTAGCAACAGCTTCTAAACAGTCGGCCCGTACCTTGGAAGCATCTCTGTAGCTTAGCAACAGCTTCAGAGAGACTTTCCAGAGCCTGACTGTTGGGAAAAAAAAGCCACGCGAAGAAAAAAAACCTACCAAAACGGCTCCTGATTTCTGCTGGTAGATCGAGGTTTCCGGACATACAACTTCCGGATAAACCAAAGTCTCCTGTATTGGTCTTGTGGCCCACCCACAGGCTTAAATGCAAGTTTCCTAGAGCCCCTGAAGATAACAGGTGCACTCGCCTGCGTAGCCTAGAACACAGAATGACTGTAGCCACCTTGGAAATAAATTGGTTTGTTTGTGTATCCTCATCTGGAGATGGGGGTGGGGGTGGGGGGGGAAGCGTGACAGCATAGCCTCGGGATCCATATAGTACTACTCATTCTGACAATGGCCCAAAGTGGGCGGGGTTCTTTCTGAGACCCAATATGCCAGTTGCATGAACTTTGGAAGTTGATCTAGCTTGTGAAAGGGATGAATCTTTACATTAAAAAAAATGTATGTCATTGTTCCTCTTTTGAGCCTGGCTGTGATGAGGCCTATATGGTGTCCTAGCGGATGGGGAGACAATCCACTCCTACGGGCTGAATTTTCTGGGGTGGGAGCGAGCGAGATCGGTGGCGGGTCGGGTGGGAAATTGTTATTGTCATCTCGCTCCCACACACCTTTCCCCCAGGCGCGTCTGTCATCGCAGAGCCGACCTGACCGGCAGCAGCGGGGGACCCAATTGAGATGATTATCAGGTAGTTTACGAGCAATTAAGAGCCTGTTTTCACTTACTTTTTAAAATTCCCTGCATGGCCGCGGGACTCACGCAGCTCAGGAACCACGTCTGTCAATCTAAGGTGCGGGTTCCGTGGCCATTGCCCCAGCTGATTACTTGACAGCATGAAAACCAAGCTAAAATAAAAGCATGTTGATTACATCAGCTACCAGATTGATGGAGATTCTGCTATACTTGAAAAGCTACTGGTAAATATTAATTCAGAAATTCCTGACGGGATGGGAGTGCTGAAGGCTCCCCTCCTACATTTTTCACTGGCCTTTCTCGGCTGTTGCCTTCCAACTCAACAGTAACTGCAGTGAATTGATCTGCACTATAATAAAAATATCATATACCATTTAAATAAATGTTTGTGTTGTTTCTGGTCAGGTTTTTCTCACAGTATACGGTGATTGTCCAGTTACAAATTAAATCAAGTCATCACCGTAACAATTTCATTCTCATCACTCTTTCCACTGGTTCAATTTGCTTTCAGTCCCTGAATATAACTAATGTAATTTTTCAGTCTGTGACTTTAGGGGTGAATTTCTGCAGCGGTTCTCTCATTTGTCCATTGTTAACTTCATCGGGAGAGCTGCAGAAATCCCAGAATCACATAAGCACCACTTACACTGTTTGTCAGGGTTTCCGCAGCTCTTCTGCTGAACTTGCATAAGATTGTAAATCCTCCCCTGTACAATTACATTTAAAATCTGCTTAATTTTATATATTACCTATACACACACCTTTTATTTGTACCAGTTACTGATACAAAAGTCTATAGACTTGTGACTAAAGCATCAATAACTTCCCAATTAATGTACTTGTTTCATTATGTTCTTGAAGTCTATTGTTATTTTCCAGTAGTGTTAAGAATCATCAAATGTCACAGCGTGGTGACTAATTGGACTTTCAAGGGATTTGTGGATAGTGTGGGAAGGTGGAGTTGAGATAGAAGATAAGCCATGATCTTATTGAATGGCCTACTCCTATTTCTCATGTTCTTATCAGTAATTTTCATTTTATTTTATATTATAAATGATGCACTCTCCCCCATGATTTCCTTGTTGAGCTGTAATGATTCGTTCTGCTGATTATAATTTATCTTTGACGTTAGTTGCCTGGGTTACTCAATTTAACTGTTCATTTGATTCAGTTTTTAGTTGTTCTGTGACATGAAGTGGCATTAAGGTAAACTGTCATTAGACTATAATTTGGTTCAGTTATTTGCTGGGCTTGTATTTATTCTCCAATTGTCTGAGGATTACTGTTCAACTGTTACAGGGTTCATAATGGAACTTTTGGCTCAGTGCCAAAATTTCCAATAAATTACGAGCTAATAAAGGGACAGAAAATGAGGGAGCAAAGGACAAATGCACCCTGCTGTACTGTCACTGTTGATGGTTTTTCCCCCACTGTATTAGAGTCTTGTAGCATATATTACAAGAGGATTTGAGAATAAGAGTAAAGACGTCTTACTGCAATTATATAGGGCCCTGGTGAGACCACACCTGGAGTATTGTGTACAGTTTTGGTCTCCTTACCTAAGGAAGGATATACTTGCCATAGAGGGAGTGCAACGAAGGTTCACCAGACTGGTTCCTGGGATGGGGGGATTGTCCTAGTAGGAGAGACTGAGTAGACCAGGCCTACATTCTCTGTGGAGTTTAGAAGAATGAGAGGTGATCTCATTGAAACATACAAAATTCTTACAGGGTTTGACAGGGTAGATGCAGGGAGGATGTTTCCCCTGGCTGGGGAGTCTCAGAATAAGCGGTCGGCCATTTAGGACTGAGATGAGGAGAAATTTCTTCACTCAGAGGGTGGTGAATCTTTGGAATTCTCTACCCCAGAGTTCTATGGAGGCTCAGTCGTTGAGTATATTCAAGACTAAGATCAATAAATTTTTGGATATTAAGGGAATCAAGGGATATGGGGATAGTTCAGGAAAGTGGAGATGAGGTAGAAGATCAGCCATGATCTTATTGAATGGCGGAGCAGGCTCGAGAGGCTAAATGGCCTACTCCTGCTCCTATTTCTTATGTTCTTACAGAAGTTAACTGTTTACATATGTCGGAGTATAATGTTACTGTATGGGTCCTGTATGACTGCTGTGTGTACCTAGTGCAAACTACTAGGTTGTGCTAACAAGTGCATACTGTAGTGAGGAAAAAATATGGGTTCAAGTTTGACTTGTAATTTCTCAACATTTTAAAATGAATAACCTTGGCAGGATGTGTGTGAGCATAGCATAACATTTCAAGAAATAGAAACAAATAAGAAGAATTTCAATTCAGCAAGTAGAGACACTTTTATATTCCCTTTGGAATGGCCAATCATGGATCATTTCAAAAGAAATGATGCATTTAAAGATGTGACAATAGTTCATTTCTTACAGACATCCCACACACTCCCATTTGACAAATGATAAACATCTACTGCAACAGGACTTAAACTGAATAAATAGTAAATAAAATGAAAATGCTGGAAATATGAAAAAGATACTACACCTGTATATCAAAAAAGGACAAGCTGATGTTTTTGGTGTAGATCCTTTATTAAAACTCCATTTATCATGGATATCAACTTAAGATAACTTACTTGTGGTCAGAATTTTTTTTTTGCAAGTCTTGGGTTTTTCCTCGTTAGCCAGTCTCTATGTAGGCTTGCACCTGTGATCTCACCGCACCATTGGTGCTGTCGATTTTATAGGAAAGGCTCCAGTAGGCAAGAGTGGAGGAACAATTAAAAGCCAATTCGGCAATGTTAGAGAATCTCTTTCAGAGATCCGAGAGCAGTTAAGGTGAGTTGAGGTTGTTCAGCAGTGAGTTGTGATGTGAAAAGACTACTGAGGTTTGAGTATAAAACAAGGCTTTAATCAACTGTTTCACAACCATGAGATTTCTAGTTACATCACTAGTTCCTGGTTACAAAAACGTCCTGAACAAGCTGGGCCCACACCCGAGTATTTATACTCCTTGGACAGCGCCACCAGCTGGCTGCCCAGTTTTATTTCATGAGTCATTTCTCCATGAATGATAAGATTAATGACAAGTTGTACATGGACGATCTGAGTAGAAGGAAAATTTGAACAAGAAGGTAGGGAGAAAAGATGAAATGTGCAATAGAATACAGATTTACGTGTAAAATTAAATTATCAAAGCCAAAAAGAAGAATAAATTACTGCCCAGATGTATCTTTTCCCCCCTGTTTTTGTATTGTATTGATGTGAATAAGCTTTGTAGGATAGAACTGACATCTGTTTACTAGTTTAACATTTTTGGCATTTCATGAATGAATGGAAGTTGGATGCAGTTCAATAAAAACTGTTTTTCCCTTTCCCCCAAATGTCTGTAGACACTTGAAGCATGAACTCATGCTTAAGTTTATTTGCAGGCTGAGCTTGGAGATTCTAAGTGCTTTTCAGAAAACATAATGGATCGTTTAAACAGGTTGTGACAAAACCTTTATGGCAAAGAATAAAGCTGCTGCAAGTATCGAAATCTAGTACTGTAAGTACAACACACATGAAAAATACCATGGGGAGGGAGGGGCGGGGGGGTAGAATAAAGGTCTGACCTATTTATTTTTCTATAATGTAGTAGTTCAGTGGAGGGTGAAAAGTCAGTTCTCACTCCTGATCAGCCATTTGAAATTCCATTGTTTTTCTATTTAAGTCCTGTGATCCAAGGCTTTCTTGTACAGAATTACTAAGGATCTACAGTTTACTAACAAAATATTTATTTTGATTTCTCTTCAAGATCTAAAATCAACATGTGACCCCACATAAATAAAAATAAAGAATTAGCTTTGCATTGTGAGAACAAACTAAGTTATAGGCTGGAATTTCCTCGATCTGGCTTACACAGAAATTGCGACAAAATTTATGCTGTTTTCTATGTCGATCTTGCTGGCGGGGACTTAAGCCGAAATTTTCCGAGATTCCCAGCAGAAAACTGAACGTAAAAACCAGTGTAAAATGAGCAGAAATGAGTGCACACAATTGGAGCTTGAGGCAAATGCAAAACATACAGCATCTATCTTCTTTAAGTCCCTCTTCATCGTACTGGTATTATGAAGATTATAGTTGGAAACCATCAAATCATCATTTGTGCAC
This sequence comes from Somniosus microcephalus, assembly GCF_052327205.1. NCBI lineage: Eukaryota > Metazoa > Chordata > Chondrichthyes > Squaliformes > Somniosidae > Somniosus > Somniosus microcephalus. Next base: position 34,584,062 of record NC_141012.1, on the reverse strand, counting down.
ATTAAGCATAACGGCCTAGAAATTCACTAGCCTTAGCGCCGCTTTTGAGGCGCTAGAGGGACTAGCGCCAGAGTTATGGCCATTTGAAAAATTGAGTGGGGCCCTAAAGCGGCGTTGCACCGGTAGTGCTGCGCCGGCACCGATGACGTCATCGGTGGTGCGCAGCGTCCCGGTTGCTGTGGTAACCCGCCCGAACTCCGAAATTGAGTTGCGGCCGCCTCGCCCGTGGCAGCCGCAAGCAACGTTCTGTAAAAGGTGCCTTGCTGAAGTTAGCGCCGGCGCATTAAGGTCGCGCGGCGGCCGGCCGCTTCCCCGGCGGCCGCCTGCCTGCACCTCCCTCCCCGGACTCCTCCAAGACCCCCCCCGCGGCACAGATGCGTGTGGGCCGCGAGCCCGGCACTTCTCTGAGGTGCCGGGCTCATTTTTATTCAGCCGTCAACGGCCAGCGGTCGGGTGCAGGCAGCTCCTCCTTAACGGAAGGAGGAGGCCTGCACTTCCCCAGCCTGCCGCACCACATCGGGCGCCGCAGCGCCGGAACAGCGCCACAATGGGGCAGGTAGCGCCCATTGGGAGGCGCTGAAACCCTCCAGTAGCGCCGGCAGCCGTTTGGGCGCGGCGCTACTGAATTTTTGGCGCGCGCAGGGGGACTTAGCGCCGGCACTAACTTCCGGCGCTAAAGCCCTGGCTGCGCCAAAACCCAATTTCTAGGCCAACATGTTTAAGAAAATGCAATTGTGGAAGCTTTTCACTTTTCAGTGCAATAAATTCTGATGCCATTAAAAAGCATTCAGAGTATAGAAAATACAATGCAGAACTCAGTAAAAATAATATTTTTAAATTGCCAATAAGAATCACTGTAAACACCAGTAATAATGGTGATATTTTGGTGTTAAACCCGCACAAATTAGTTACACATAAATTTCCTCGGAGCCGGAGAAATGCAGCAAAACCAAGCTATTACACTGAGAGGCCGACCTACAGTAGCACCTGCTGTTCATTTTGCATTCGTAGAAGACCGTTCACTGTGCATCAAAGCCTTGGAAAGTTCAACAGTGTCCAGTTTAAAATAAAAACAGAAAATGCTGGAGATACTCAGCAGGTCAGGCAGCATCTGTGAAGAGAGAAACAGAGTTAACGTTTCAGGTCGATGACCTTTCCTCAGAACTGGAACAAAGCAGGAAATGGAACAGTGTAGGAGTCTCTGCACTCCTAGCAAAGAATCTGTAAACTCACTAGTAGTTAACAAACTGGCCTAGAAATTGGCCTGAGGCGCCCAAGCGGCGCAAAGTTCGCCTGGGCGCTGGAATTTGCGGCGCGATCGCCGCATTAGCGATCGCCGCAAATTCAGTTGAAGTGCCCCTAGAGGGAGACGGGGCATGGCTCGAGGCGCTCCGCGTCCCTCTTAGGGCGCTGAAAGTGAATTTCGCAGCGCTACGTGCCGCAGCGCCACACGCTGCAGCACGGCACACTGCGGTACTGCAGGCCTTCCTCCCATTGTTAAGGGGGAGGGGCCTGCAACAGCGCGAGCCCCGATCGCGAGTGCCGGCAAAAGGGGGGGACCAGGAGGCCGGGGACGGAGGTGCTGGCAGGCGGCTGCCGAAAAAGCGGCCGCCCCGCACCTCCACCTTAACTTGCGCCTCTGCCGGCGCAGCAAGGCCCCGTGAACTGGGCGCGGGTAACGAACGGCGCTACAGCGGCGTTCGCTACCAAATATCGCGATCAGGGCGCGAATGGGGCGCTGCGCACACCGATGACATCATCGGTGGCGGCGCAGCGCAAAAGGCTAACGCCACCATTAGCACCCCTGCTGAATATCGCGGGAGGCGCAGCCAGTGGCACTACAGCCACTGACTGCCTGTTTAGGCGCTAACAGGTGGCGCTACTCACCCAATTTTTCCCCCAATTTTTAATGCACTAAAACTTTACAAAACAAGAAAATGCAGGAGAAGCTCTAAACAGGTTCTCTATCACTCCACACGAGGACTAGCTGGAAACGCCCTCTACCTCTGACGTCATGACGTCATCACGTTTCCTGCCGTTGGGACGTCACATGACCCACGTGATGACATCATCGCGTCAGATCGCGATTTTGTCGATCTAGCTCTGTTTAACCAGAGCCAACATTAAAAGGTAATAAACATGATTAAAGGCAATTGTACAAGTCACTGTGAGAGTCTCTTAGTGGCTTTGCCACAACAGGTTTTTAAGCAAGTGTAGGGGCTGGGAAAGGGGGGGGAGGGGATGAAAGAACAAAAGGGAAGGTCTGTGATGGGATGGAAGGCAGGAGAGATTAAGAGACATTAAGAGATATTCAAGGCAAAAGGAGATGGTACTGGGACAGGTTAAGAAACAAAGGATGGCTGTAGATCAAGTGTAAAAGATGGCTGTAGATGAAGTGTAAATTGCGCTGCCTTGAATATCTCCTAATGTTTCTTAATGTCTCTTAACCTCTCCTGCCTTCTAAAAAATATGTTCTTCCATGTTTAGAGCAACCAGCTGTGATTTGCAGGAAACTATCTGAATTAAGTGCTTCATACCCAAACACAAAACATATTCCTGTAAGAACTTTGCTGGAGTTGGCAATTATGTTGGTCAATTGGAGAATTTGAAAAGTGAAGAACATGGAAAATGAGGTAATATGGCTATGAAAAGGAACAATGCACATGAAGTGGATGAATCATGTTACATTACAGAATGGAAGGGATTTTAAAAAATCGCAATAAAGTGAACATGCTTAACTACATGGAAGGCATAATTAAGATGACATTCAAAGCTCCTGCCAAAGTTTCAAGTGGATAGTCTTTGAGGGCCCCAAATCTTTGTTGCTATCACATATTGTGCTCAAAATGTCATTCAGCGAACCACTGGTGCTAATGCCATTCTTAAGTGCATCTTCTACAGTATACATATGACCGCTTTGAAAGGGTTTGGGTGCAAAAAGATTGGACCATTCCCACTAACTTATGACTTTCTATGTCTTAAAATTGTGTGGTGTTGCTCCTATTCCAATCACAGCTGTTCTTCTTAGTGCTGACATTTTGGGGTGGAACTATGTTCAGTCTCTGCGCTGCGACCCAACCGCCAGCCTAAAATTGGGCCTCGGGTGTTATTGAGATCTTTTGCACAAGCTGCTGGATCCAGTCATGCCTCCACACGCAGCTTGTGCATTTGAAGATGACAAATGTCGGGTCTCTTATTCTGCCTGTAGAAGGTACTTTCGGGATGGGTGGTTTGATTGTTGGTATTTGAGTACGCTTGTTTGCAGCCGAAACATAGATGACGACCTAGATTTTAATGCCCCCCACCACCCCGCAGCCCAGCAAGAATGGTGAGTGGGAGGGATTAAGTTTAGGCCAAGTCGATTTACTGACCTGAGGCCGCATCGTTCTCATCTGGCGACAAGTCCGCCGCTACAAGCAAAATTAGGAAATCATGCCCCGATTATGTCATTGGTGCCAAGACGTGATTTTAATCGTTCAGGGGGGCGAGGGGTGGCGGAGTCCTGCACTGCATGTAACCCGACAGCCGCCAACTGGCCAGAAGAGTCCAAGGTAAGTTTTTGAAAATTACTTTTTTGTGAAAACTCTTTGTGAGCCAGGAGAAGCAAGAGTGCTCGCCCTAGGTCCTGCAAGGGGCCTCCCCAGTCCCAGCCTTGTCTCTCCCTCTGCGTCAGCTGCCGAAGCCCTTGCCCAGTGTTGAGGTTCAGCGGAGGACCGTTCCTTTGGGTCCCTGGCGCCTGAGGTTCCCGTGCCGGTTTCCCGCTCCCGCCCGCAGGCCCTGGCATCAGTTCTGCCAGATTTGGGTGGGAGACAGTGTTGCAATATTTCAATGAGGCCCAGGAGTTAAAATGGCCTGGATCTCTCGCTGCTATCCCTGTCGGGGAGTCTCCCCCCGCCCGCACCCCTGCCCATCTCAAACGTGCACCCCAATACAAATCGAGGCCGAGATCTCAGTTGTTAATGGAAAATTGTTTCCAATAGTGTAATTTTTGTAATCGCCATCATTGTTAAAAGTGCCCATGAAATGGGACGAGTTTATTCCAAAGCAATATTTTCAAAGACTATTGCTTCTTTTAAGTGCTGCAGGGCTGTAGGGATTCAAAAATCGGCCACCCCTTATCTATCAGTTTCAGAATTTTAAGGCTAATTGAAGTGGAGGAATATTTGAAAAAAATACCAGACAACTAGGGACAGGATTGGCTTTTCACGGGGGTTAATCTGCAGAAAATACAGCTGACGAAGCAGTGAAAAATAAGTTGATAAAAGCTAGATGTTGTGGGGGAGGGAAAACTAATCACTTGATTGAAGAATTGAAAAAGTTTGAAAGTAAATCTACTTATCAAACAGTTTTTGTGGTTTTTAAAAAAATGTATGTTACCCAGTCGGATAGAATCATCATAGAAATATACGGCACAGAAGTAGACATTCAGCTCGTCAAGTCTGTAATGTTTTCTCCATGAGTTACCCGGTCTAATCCCACTCTATTTGCCCGCTCCCTATACTCTCAATATTGATCTTTATCAAACAACAATCTAATTCCTTTTAAAAAGAATCTATGGACTCATTGTGGCAGAGAATCATATATTCTGATCACCTGTCTGTTGAGAGGTTTTTTTCAACCTTTTAATTATTTTTGTGCTTATCTCCAATTTGTCCCCTCTCACTGACCAGTGGAAAAGAAATACAGGAAACTTTCTGGTATCCGGCACGGACGGGACCGACGTGGTGCCGGTTCAGCAACAATTCCGGATAACCGAACGCTATAGTGAAAGATACGGACCTTAGAGCTCCGTATGAAGCAACAAACCCTGTTGCTTAGCAACAGCTTCAGAAGAACGTCCACAAGTTGCAAGCGTCTCTGTAGCTTAGCAACAGCTGCAGCCAAACCCTTGCCTTCCTCAATTTGTTGCTGTGCAAGTAATAAAAGTTATAAAAGTTAGCTGAAACCGACTCCTGAATTTTGCCGGTTAACCGACATTTCCAGTTACTTAGGGGCCGGTTAATCGAAAGTTTCCTGTATCACTATTTGCCATATCATAACCTTTGATGATCTTGAAGACTTCTATTAGGCAACCCCTTAACTTCCTACGCTGTACTGAAAAAAACCCCATGCTGCTCAAATTTTCCTTTAAATCTGCATCCTCCTCATCCCTGGTAACATCTAGTGAATAAATACAACACCTTTTGCACTGCATTGGTATCCTTCCTATAATCGGGTTCCCCAAAACTATAAACAATAATCCAACTGGAGCCTAACTAAGACCTTGTACAAGATCAACATTATATTCTTGCTTTTGCTTTTTATGCTTCTTCTACAAAATTAAGAATTCTCATTGCCTTTTTTATGGCCATAACTACTTGAGCTGCCATTTCTTTTTTATCTCTGCATCTGCACACCAAGAACCCTCTGCTCCTTTTATTCCATTTGAAATCTTAGATCAGATGGCTGAATTTATTTTAATCTCCTAAACATGGCAGCCAATTTGCGCACAGCAAGGTCCCACAAACAGTAATGAGATAATGACCAGATAATCTGTTTTAGTGATGTTGGTTGTGGGATAAACATTAGCCAGGAGAGAACTCAGCTGCACTTCTTCGAAATAGTGCCATGGGGGTCTTTTACATCCACTTAAGAGGGCCTCGGTTTAACATCTCATCTGAAAGACGGCAACTCTGACAGTGCAGCACTCCCTTAGTACTGCACTGCAGAGTCAGCCTAGATTTTGTGCTGAAGTCTCTGGAGTGGGACTTCAACCCACAACCTTCTTAATCCTAGTGTATATATTTGTTTTTACAGAGCCACTGATGCTGTTTCATTATGACAAGCTAGGAAGGATGAAACTCCATTCAAAGGCTTTGAGGCTAGAATAATTCTGCTGAGTTTTAAGTTTTATGCTTATATTTTTTCAAAAAAGTTAACCCAATGATCTATCACAGCTCAAGTTCCTTGCTGAAATGTTGGGCAGAACACAAGGATTACTACTTCTGTTTTTTTTTAAATTTTGCTTGTACGATTTTTATTATGTGTTTGTCATTATTGTCCATGAGAAGAGCCAACAGTGCTTCAATCTTGTATCTCATCTAAAAACTGCTGCATCTCATGGTGCAGTGCCCCCATTGCTACATAAACTGTGTTCGCCCATGTGCAGATTGAATTATTAGCCTCCTGGCTGAGAGGTGAAGGTACTATTAACAGAGGCAACTGTGACAAGTGGCAGCAGCACAGTCCTGTACTGTGATTTTTATTTTTGAAACCTGGAAAGAGCTGCAACAATTCAGCGACACGATGAACTGTTCATCTGGTCTCCGCATCACTGCATGCCGTGAATATGTGGACTATTTCAAAGTATTTTATCTTTACTGAATAGTTATTGGATAAGTGCACAGATTAGGCTGCATTTATGTCTGTCCACTGCAGTTGCTGCTGCAAATTGCACTTCACTAGGTGCAATTAAAAAATCTGGGAAAATATGGATTGTGCACCTGTATTTTTAATGCATATTGATGTGAAAAATTGCTTGATAGAATTCATTGCATACAGATTTAGTGATTTAGAAAACATTGGGGATGAAATTCAACTTTAGCGGGGTGCAAAACGGACAGTTGCGAATCAGCCGCCAATTATACAACCCAATAGAAAGAAAAATATGTCTGGGTGTATAGCGGGCGGCCAGTCCATTATGGGTCATTTTGCGATCCTGCCGAAGTTGAATTTCACTGCCATTGTGTTGCCGTGACATGTCTATTCCAGATTCTTCACATTTTACTACTTAATTTGTGGGTATATAATTTCCACTTGCCCTGAGATGTAATGCTTTTCTTCTGCGTGGTGGTAGTCAGTTGAACACACACCCATGTATGGTTCATTGATTTGAATGACTTGAAGCCCTGGAACAAACCCTTGATTTTCTGGTGGGAAGGCACGTGCTCAGTCAGCATGATGCCTGTAGTTGATCTTTTGTGGCAATTCTTGAATTTATTTTTGTCTGATCCAATTTATTTTTCATCACCCCCCCCACCTTCAAGCTGTTACACCTTAAGCCACAAAAATTTGTTGCAGAAAATAATCCTACAGTGCAGCTTTAATTGCAGTTTAACATTCTGGGCAGATGCTGGATGCCACAATTAATTTATTTTAAAAAGAGAATTCAGGACTCGGAGGTTAAAATTATGTTATTTTCTGATTTTAGTTTACGTCCGTGCTTATTGTAGACGAGCAACACCTATGCAGTAAGCTCAATCTCAAAGCAGGCTTAATGAATTAAAAAGCCATGTTATTATCGTCTTTAAAAAAGAACACTGTTCATCGCAGTAGCCAAATTCGCTGCAATGCAAATTTCTGTCCAACAGGGATGATTGTTGACGAGGCTGACATTAAGATAAAGTACAGAAGAAAATGACAGGCTGTCATAGTTCAAATGCCTTGTCACACCATGTTCAGAATGATGTAATTCTATGAATCATTTCAGCAGTGACAATGAGTGTAAAGGGGAAGAATGTGACCATTCATCTTTCAAGAGTCTTTGTAATTCCCTTTTAATGAAAAGAAGTTCAAACATATCATACAGAGAACATTAAATGCTATTGAGTTGCATTTATTTGGCCTTGCCCAGCCATTGCATATAAACCAGTAATCGTACCAGATCTTGCATAAAGAAATGTCAAATCGGTTTTTAAATTGGACTCTGGGAGTTTTCCTATTAAATAACCTCAACAGTTTTTGAAATGTAAAAAGCTTTTTTTCTTAGTACAGGTACATGCATTGTGGAGGAAATTGTAACCATTAGAACTTCCATAGCTTTTTATAAATGCTTTCTTCTTTTAAGTGTAATTCTTTACAGTAAGGGCCTACTTTTTAATGAAGGGGTAATATAATTGTTAGGTCGGAAAAGGTCACATGCTAATTCACGTCAGCAAAAGTAGCATATATCCACTTGCCTGGATGAGTGCAGCTCCAACAACACTCGAGAAGCTCGACACCATCCAGGACAAAGCAGCCTGCTTGATTGGCACCCCATCCACCGCCTTTAAACATTCACTCCACCACCGGCGTACCGTGGCTGCAGTGTGTACCATCTACAAGATGCACTGCAGCAACTCACCAAGGCTTCTTCGGCAGCACCTCCCAAACCCGCGACCTCTCCCACCTAGAAGGACAAGGGCAGCAGGTGCATGGGAACACCACCACCTTCAAGTTCCCCTCCAAGTCACACACCAACCTGACTTAGAAGTAGATCGCCGATCGTTCATCGTCACTGGGTCAAAATCCTGGAACTCCCTCCCTAACAGCACTGTGGGAGTACCTTCACCACACAGACTGCAGCGGTTCAAGAAAGCGGCTCACCACCACCTTCTCCAGGGCAATTAGGAATGGGCAATAAATGCTGGCCTTGCCAGCGACGCCCACATCCCATAAAAATGAATTTTTAAAAAAAATTCCGCTTCCTGCATCTTGCCAATCTATATGTTGTGTCAGGCACATATTTGTACAAAATACATAAAGGAGTGGGAAATCTCCACGGGGCATGTAGCACACAACTTGGTGTAAATTTTGGAGCAATGAATCAAAAACACAAATTTATTCGCCTCACTTTGAGGAGATCTTAAATGCTCTTTCCAAATTCCTTCCAGTTATCAAACTGGTTTCTCAGCCCCACAAATAACTTTTTTAACAAAGAATTCAGGAAAAAAATATTTTTTGCCTTCAACTTTTGACTGTATATATCCTATTAAAGGACAAATGTAAGAAATCACACAACACCAGGTTATAGTCCAACAGTTTTATTTGAAATCACAAGCTTTCGGAGCGCTGCTCCTTCATCAGGTGAAGTGGGGAGATGCATAAAAACACAGCTTATATAGTCAGAGAATAATGTTAGATGTTTACAGGTAATCTTTCTAACTGCCATTTATCACACCTCGACAGAGAGATAATCACAGCAATCAAAGGTGTAAATGGTGTCCAAATTTGATGTAATGTTTTCCTGACTGACCTGTTTGGACACCATTTACATTAGTGTGTACTTTTTTTACATAATTTTCAAATTATCTTTTGTAAAAATGTAGTTTGAGACATTCTTGGTACACTAAGCAGCAATAGTGTTAGCCATGTTCATCTGATTTTCAAAGGTGCATGCAGCTTATTATTCTTCCTTTTAGTCCTGCTGCTCAGATCTTACATAGCTACTGCTGAATGGGGCTGGAAAATACTTCAGCTCTTGAAGCTTTTGGTAAAGTACCAAGACTTTGATGCTCATTTTCTGGGTTTGAAGCTTCATTCGTGATCTTTCGCCAAATATGAATGCAATCTCTCAGCAGCTTGTGATCTTGATCCAATGCTGGCTCCAGTCTCGGTGCTCATTGAGTCCTGTTTCCACTTCACTTGCATTGAATTATCTGCAGGTCAGGGTTTGCAGATTCAGTACTGAAAAAAAAATTCTGATTCAGCAAGCCGCAACATGGAATCGAAGGATGCCTTTGGTTCTTCATAGTTTAAGTCACTTATCTGTGCCTTGCATCTAGAGAAGCTTTTGTGTAGACGGGCAACTCAAACTGCCCCTATTTACAAAAATCCAAGTTCTCCGGATTGCCTACCTATTCTTTTAGCTGCTGAGTATTTCCAGCATTTTCTGTTTCTATATCCTTTTAGCTTCTCTTATTCAGGAGAGAAAACACAACTTCAGCCAAATCATTGAAGCCTTAAGGAATAGAGTTTTGTGCAATGCTGGAGCTGAAGAAATAAGAATTGTCCAATTTCAGGTTCTGACTTGGAATCAGATTGCTGTTGAACACTAACAAAGAAAAGATTTCAGTGAATGGATTGATCTGTGCTGGAATCGAGTCAAGCAGTTAAAAATATTATTATTGAGCTAACTTGCCAGCTCCACAGGGTAAGTGCCTATTTCAGCACTCCGTGTGGAGCAGGAGTGCTTCCCCCATCAAAGACCTCCCTCCTCCCGATCACGGCTTTTCCTCCTTCCTCCGCCCCCCGCTGGTCACTCCCGGTCGCCGGCCAGGCTCTCCATTTGGCCGGCAGCAATACGGAGCTAAAAAATATTCGTGAAACACTGCCGTTAAATTCGGCAAAACCTCCGGGTCCCCGGCATTGCAGGGTGACTCGGCCGTTATCGGCCTCCCCCGCACCCTCCCTGCCTCCTCCTAAATATTGGGGCCTTTGTCTCTATCGACAACTATTATTTTATTTTCCCTGGTGGGGAAATGCCTGGCAGATTAACATGAATCACCTATCACTACATCGAGGTTGCGACTGCGGGCCACCTTTTTAGCACTTTTCATCCCAAAGGCAGACTTTAATTAAACTTAACGCAGTTATTTTTTTTTAGAGAAAGGCTGATGAATTTTTCTTTTGAGTAAGCTATAGAAAAAATATTGGAGAATGGGTGGGGCTAAAGACAAAACTAGTAACTATGGTCAAACTGTCATTTAGCTGTTTACAGGGTCTTGGGATATGGGCAGCTTATCTGTCTAATAAAATGGATGCTATTTTTCTTACATGTATTTTTCCACTTTGTACTTTTCTGGAATTTTTTACAAATATGTGATAGACTGGGTGAAACCAGTTGAAATTCTTAATACAGAGATTTGAGCTCCAGTATTCCCTGTCCACTGTCGCCCTGAGTGGGTTTGTTTTGTTAGGTTGTGTGCTGGCATTCACTTAAAACACAAATTAAGACATTCTCCATTAAATACTACAACATATGCCTACAACAAAACAAATGAGTGCACAGTTGTGTAGCTTAATTCTAGGATGAATTCCTCACAAATCATGGAAAAAGAGCATCTTTTAATTTTCATGATTCAGTCAAAATTTTCTGATGATACGTTTCAAATTACTTGATGTACTCTTGTTGGTGAGTATATTATTGATATTTGTCAATTAAAATAAATAAAATTGTGCTTTCCCTTCAGACTTCACTTTGCCACTCAATGTTTCGATTTGATTTTCTTGATGCCCTCTGAAGTTTATTATGGAATGCTGCAAGTGAAAAAAGCTCTCGAGATTGGCATCCTCATTGTTATTTCTTTGAATTTGTCGAGAGAGCAAAATCTTGCACCTATGGAGTTCAAAGAATCCCTGTTTCAACAAGCACTGTTGTATTGCCAAGTTGCTCAGTGTGTTATAATAATTTAATCAATCTACGCATGTAGCAATGTTAAAGATATTCGAAAGCATAGCTGTCATCCAATATTAATGAAAATTGCACAAAACAATCAATTTTTATTTTCCAGAAAGTTATGATAAGGTTAGAAAATGTCAATGTGAATTTTATATACTGTTTGTAGCATGGTAAATTTTTTAAATTTTAGTTTTGAGTCAATGTACCTTTTTTCTTTCGTCATCCCCATGTCTATGATTCTGAAATAAAAACAGAAAATGCTGGAAATACTCAGCAGGTCAGGCAGCATCTGTGGAGAGAGAAACAGAGTTAACGTTTCAGGTCGATGACCCTTCGTCAGAACTATGATTCTGAGGTGAGCTGACTAGCTTTTCTGAATTCACTACCTGCATCACGCTTGGCTGGCCACCAAGAGGTACACAAGAGCAGCTGGTGGAGATTTCCCAACCTTGGTTCAGTTTGGTTTGGATCTCTTCCCCCTTCTGCATCCCCTCTGCTGACAAATTCACTTTGCTGCTTCTCACATCAGCACAGCTGAGGTTTTGGAAGCTGGTAGAGTAGAAGATTGCATCGCATCTCTGTGTTGAGTGGTACTGCAAAGCTTCGTGCTCTTGAGCCATTAACAATTTAAAAAATACCCTAATGGAAAAACTTGATGGCAAGCAATGTTTTCTTATGCAATCACTCCTTTTATGAAAGTGGCATTAAAATATATGCATTGAAAGGCAGTACAGGAAATTTTCGTTTAACCGGAGGTTAAAAGTCCTGAAAGCTCTATCTACCAGCAAAATTCAGGAGCCGTTTTCTATAAGATTTTTTACTTCTCGTTACTTTTTTTTTCCCAGTCAGGCTCTGCAAGGTCTGTAGCTAAGCAACAGCTTCAGCTGGAGACGCTTGCAGCTGCAGCCGACTGTTTTGAAGCTGTTGCTAAGCAACAGGGTTTGTTGATTCACATGGAGCTGAAAAGCTCTGTATGTTTTAACATTAGCGCTGGTTTATATGGCAGTTTTGATCTAACGGCACCAGCTCGGTCCCATCAGTGCCAGATACCAGAAAGCTTCCTGTAATATAGCCTTTAAGTCCAAGAAACTAAAGCCTTACCTGAGGAAGGACGTTCTTGCCATGGAAGGAGTGCAGCGAAGATTCACCAGGCTGATACCTGGGATGGCAGGAATGACGTATGAGGAGAGATTGTGTCGATTGGGATTATACTCGCTGGAGTTTAGAAGATTGAGAGGGGATCTCATCGAAACCTATAAAATTCTGTCAGGCCTGGACAGACTAGATGCAGGAAGGATGTTTATGATGGCCGGGGAGTCCAGAACCAGGGGTCATAGTCTAAGGATAAAGGGGTAAGCCATTTAGGACTGAAATGAGGAGGAATTTCTTCACCCAGAGAGTGGTGAACCTGTGGAATTCTCTGCCACAGAGGGCGGTGGAGGCCAGTTCATTAAATAAATTCAAAAAAGAGTTGGATATATTTCTTAAGGCTAAAGGGATCAAGGGATATGGGGAGAAGGCAGGGACAGGGTACTGAATTTGAATGATCAGCCATGATCTCATTGAATGGCGGAGCAGGCTCGAAGGGCCGAATGGCCTACTCCTGCTCCTATCTTCTATGTTTCTATTCGATTACCAAGTACGAGCTTGCATCAGCTATTAAGGGGATGTGAAACTTCATCAATGAGCTCCATGGCATGAGGTTTCTGTCAATATGACTGAGAATTGCGGTAACTATAATTCATCCATTTTTGCAAAAATCTAATTTTCAATTTCTTAACATAACATGAATAATTTGCTATGTTTATTGGGCATTAACTTCCTCTGTCCTTCTCTAGTACCTGAAATCTTCACAATGGTAGGATTGCATAGATTGGGCCTTGACTGAATAAACAAGAGTTGTCACCAGCATATCTGTAATATGAGGGTGGATATGAGAAATAGTCATACCGTGTCCAATTGAACTGTGAAAAGCACCCAACATTACAGTTGTAGTTTTTGTCCATCTGAATTTGGGTTGTGTCTAGAGAAAGTATTTACTTTTTGAGTTCTGGATTTCTAGGGTAAGGTACTTGTGGTTACAGTTGGGGCAGTGGTAGCGGGTGCAATTTGACAGGATGAATTAAGAATATTGCACAACATGAAAGAGTATTAGTTCAAGTGATTTTTTTTTCCTGCGGGGAATTGCAACTGGTGTGCTAAATAAGTCCGGTGAACATCATTGAACATTGACACACACATGCAATGAGATTGAGTCCTGAATAGGAAAGCATTCTTCCCAGAGTGAACATCCTATTTCAGATCTTACCTTTTTAGAATACTGAAAAAGACTCAACTATTAATGGCAAATGGCATGCTGTAAGATTTGCAAAATTTCTACATTTCCCCAAAGGTTGTTATTAATAAAAGGGACCCTGCGTGGACATTTTAAATCAAAAGGGGTACCCAAGATGGCGTCCGCGCCTCGTGGCAGAAAGCCTGTGAAATTTTTAAAACTTGGACTCTGCAACACAGGCAGCTTGTGGAGAAATCAAAACCAAAGCTGCAGTTTCTGTGAAGAGAGACTTTGTATTTTGAAACCAGACAGGACTTTGAATTATGTATTAGATCGAATTGGAGACAAATCTAAATTCAGTTAGGCCTATAGTTAAGGCCATCAAGCAGTTTACATAAATAATCGGCAACAGATTAAGGAAGCCATCGAGGCTGGACAGGCCCATCAAGAAACATTCATAAAAAAACAAGTCAATTATCGGGCCGGTAGATGCGATTACTGGCCATCTAAAAACAGTTAGTATGGATTGCTACCATTATTTAAAATAGCCTGCCAAGATTAAGACAAAGAACTAACCTGATTTGGCGCGCAGATAAGGGTTTTCGAAAAGAGTATAATTGAAGGCCCCGGGTAGCAATCTCTCTCTCTCTCTCTCTGCTCGGCTCTTCTGCCCCTCGCACTCGTGGCTGTTGCTCTTTCCCCGTCCTGCGCTTACCTCCTGGCCTTTGCCCGTGCCTTTTCCCACTCCATCTGGAAATCGCCCAGGCACTGCATGAGGCGGACATGGACAATTCAGGCCAGGCGAGGCGGGACGCGACGAGGGGAGGAGGGAAGACCAACTGAGGAAGACCAACTGAGGAAGACCAACTGAGGGTAGGCTTCGAATCATCGGGCCTTCAGTCTCAGCCAACCTGCGACTATCTTCATACAAACTCAAACTGTCGGCTGAAGAAGAGGAACCATCCCTGCAAGGTAGAGTACCCAAACAGAGACTTTAACTTTGGGGTACTCGAACCTGGACAACGCCCTTGCAACACCCGGAGACCACGTGACGACAGCAGGCTCCAGAGAGCACCAAGAGCAAACCCCGAACCCCACCGCTGTTTTGAGTTCAGCAAACCCTTTTGATTGGTGAGCATAAATTCTGGCCCCTCATAGCTTAATCTAGTCAGGTATAGGGGGTGGGATAAGGATAAGGGGATTGTTAAGATAGTTGTTTTCTCTCGATGTGCCGTGTGTTCCCCATTCCCTGTATAAGTATAGTTATTTGTATTTGCCTGTAATTTTATACACTGGTAACTTCTCATAAGACTGTATTATCTTTCTGTTTAATAAAATCTTGAGTTTTGCTTACATCCAAACCACCTGTCTACTCGAGTCTTTTCTGTATTGCTACCTGTACCTAAGTCCGGTGTCGAGAATCTCAGGGGCGTGGGAGCGATTCGAACCGCTCACGGGCAGTCAGAGGCATAACTGACTGGGCTCACGCGCCACCCCCTACATACATTGGAAACTTGAACAGATTTCTGAAGCCTAACACAGTAATGCTAACACCTCAACGTCAGCCATTAATTACGCATGTAATTGTACAGTTTTTCCAATTTTAAGTGTGTCTTTTCTAGCATTAAGTATGTAAAGAAGCTACTGCAACTAGCAGCCTGGAATCCTGTTGGGCAGTGAGCAGAATCGTGGCTGTGTTAACCATCACTTAAGTACTGTAATTAGAGATCTATAGATTATTTTCTTGCATTCTGGAGAATGTTTTTATTTATTTATACTGTAACTAATGTCAATGTGAAGCAGTTTTACTTTGCATTGATGTTACTCTAAATACAGTCTAACCTGGAGTAGTCTTGCTGTACTTCATTCTGGAGTTCGGTCAGGTCCTAACTCTACATTTTCACAAAATGAGCTCAATTCGTTCTTGCTCCTTGAATTTTAGGTGCTTGTGTTAAATTTCACATTCTACAAGAATATGCACTGACAACTCAAATTGTGGGGTATCCCAGGAACAACTGAAGTATCCAGACAACAAATATTAACTTGTGGGTATCCCATTTTACCAGTACCTGACCTATGACATTCTTGTGTACTCACAGATCATTTACTCCATGAATTCCCATAACTTTTCAAGGATCTATAAGTTGCAGTGCTTACTTAGCAGAAGTACAATGAGAGTGATTTTATTTTCGTTCTCTTTGTTAAGTCTGTTAAACTCACAGATAGTAACAAATTAGAAAATTCTTAAAACTACTTAATTTGTCATTTTAAGTGAAACTGCAATTTAAATTATTCTTTGAAAACCATGGCGTTGAAATCCTGCTGTGTGATATAAATAATGAATGTGTTAATGTGTTCATATGAAATTTCTTCATTCATTATTTTAACGAGGGTGGTTGCCCATTTAAATACTTTTCATATGAACATGTTTGTTATTAATATCTATTGTACATCGTAATTTCAAAATGCAGGTCTTCTAAGATTAAATCTTCATGGTTGGTGGAAAAGGCACATCTGTAACTGTTCGCTTTTTCCTATATACCAAGATACTGAGATCACTGGTACTTAAGTGCTCTGAATATTTTAAGAACACAGCATTCTGTAGATTCAAAAACGTAATGTGGGGTATCAGCAAAATAGAAAAAAAGTCCAGGTTTTTCTCTTTTTTTCAGTAGAAGCTTGTTTTTTTAAATTCACTCTTGGGATATGGGTGTCACTGGCAAAGGATGGCATGCATTGCCCATCCCTAGTTGCTCCAGGACGATGGTGGTGAAACTGCGTGGCTTGCTAGGCCACTTCAAGGCCGGAATTTTGCCAGCGCTCAGAGGGCGGGTTTGGAGGCGGGTCCGCTGTCAAAATCAAAAAGATTGACAGCGGATCGGGATCCCTCTGTCAACCCGCATCCATGTCAGTTTCCCAAGAGTCGTGTCTGTCTGTGCTTTACAGACCTGACACTAAGTGGCAGGTGAGCCAATTCAGATACTTAAGAGCTTGTTAAAAGGTACTTAAACGCCATTTTACTATGTACTTACCATTTTACCAGCTTTTTCAGGAGGTTCCCGGTGCTCAGGAACCACGTCGGGTAAGTAGGTTGGGCTGTCAATGACTCGCCATTCCTCTGAATATTTGACAGCTGTAAAAGTGGTATAAAAGCTACCATTTCACAGCTGTTCACTTTCCAATCTGAAGCTGGAGCCTTCAGAATTTGGAATACACTTTTCAGCTTTATGCAGTTTGGAAGTGTTTGGAGTAAACTCTCTATCCACTTCACCTCCTTGGAGCAACCTCTCTCATCATTGACAGATTGCTTCTGTCATCTCAACTTCAGCTGCCATTTATTCCAGCAGCATCGGTACCCTTGAAAAAAATCTCACCTTGCTCCTCAGAATCCCACCACGATCAGCCCCAACACCAACATCACCAGCATCATCAACAACAGCAACATCAACCTGCTCCGCAATCACCTGATGTTGCACAGGAGATAGGGCACCAGCACCCAACCACATTGCTGCCAGGGATGGCCTCACCATAGCCAGATTTACTTCACTTGGCACTGTACACCCTGGCTGCCACATGATGCACCAGGTTGGCACCACCCCACACCAACACCATAAAGCATCCTTACAATGCCCAAGCCATTCTTTTCACACTCGTCACCATTGCGGGGGTACCCATATGTCTCTCGATCCACTGCAACTCACTAAGCCACTTCCAAAGATGCACACAGGTCTGTCCAAGAACGGAACGTGTAGAAAATAAAGATTTCAATGTTTGGCAACATGTCAACAGAAACTTTACATGAATATTGGTGAAAACCCCCAAGTGCATAGCCTTGTGTTGAAGGGGTAATTACAAGTCCTAGCCCTTCCTGGGCTACCCCAGATCAGGCGTATTCCCCAAATGTTCACCTTCAACTTAATAAGAGATAGCCGAATCCTAGAGACGCTTATATGGATCTAAAGGTTCAGGCAATCTCTCCCTAAAGGAAAGGAATGACTGAAGATGTTACCATCCTCCAGATAGCACTTTTAATAAGTTGAACTGGACTGTAACCTTCCGGATATTATGAGGGTCCGGAATACCCCCCAGAATTCTGCAACTCCTTACAAAAGAGTGTACAGAAATTGGGTTCGCAAGTTTATACAGAAAACTCTTTGAGATTATTCTAAAAATATATAGTTTTATTTAAGAGCTGACATTCAGTTAACAGCTGTTGAATCAGTCACATCATTAACAATTCAAAATACAGATAGCTTACATTTCTTATTTCTCAGAGATCCTTATTCTCAAATCTTTACTTTGTTACATTTCTTATTTCTTACTTATTTCTAAATCCAGATTATCCACCAAAACCAAATACTTTGATTACCCGAGACTCAATGTTAAAAACTTACAGAGCTTGCCTGTGAAGTTGAGAAATGCTTGCCCCGTTCAGTGAGTTCTGACTTTCTGTTTGAAAAGCTCTTATTTTTATACCCTTTTTGCAGTGGTTTATTCTTTGAAGTTCTCTGCTGATGTCAGCTAATTGTCTTATTCATTCTCTCTTTTGAATGTTTTCTATCTTACTGTAAATTCAACTGTTGCATGCATAATTATGTCTCTATCTTTAGGTGTTTCAAAAACCATCATAAAAACATAATGACGGCTATAGTTTCTGTTTGATGCCATTCTTACAAAATTCTTTCATTCAATTCTTAACACTGGCTTAACTGGTTTTTAGCAGACATTGTGACTCCTTACTGCTCCAAATTCAATACAAACACAATGTAATTGCTTGGTGCATCTATTGAAGTTATATCTTCAAAGTGTTCTTGTTGGTATTAAAGGCACTTCAACTAGGGTGGTTCATGCATTTCTAGCTATCTCAATTGGTTGCATATTTAATCGTATTTCCTGTCTTCCAAGTTTAACATAAAAACTATTTGACCAGCAGGTGTTTCTTTTACTTGATGTCATCTTTTCAATGGCACATGGTTCTTTTAATGTTTGCGTTTCTGTTTTACATGTTGGTTCTTAACACTTTAAACTAGGCTTTCTCATTGTGTTCCCTCCAAACTCTAGACCATAGGGTAATTGTTTTAGTATATTTAACTAATTCCCATTTCAAAGCTTGTTTGGTTTTTACAACTTTGTTAAACAACTGATCTTTATCTCAGAAGCCTGTATTTCTGTTTGCAGCCTGTGTCTCCGAGGCTTTAGATTATTAAACCCAGTATATCATGTATTATTAGCTTAATATTGGCTTATTCCTACAGTGTGTTGTTAGTTGGTACGATTGACAAGGATGAGGGTGAGTTTGTGGGTGGCTAGTGAGATGGGGATGTAATGATGTAGATAGAGAGAGGGATGGGTGGAGGTGCAAGGTAAGTTGGTGTGAGTAAGGATGTGCAGGAGTAGGGTAGGGAAGGCAGAGTGATGGGGATGTGATGAGTGGCACAGCAGGATGCGGTTGAGTGTGGCTTTGCAGTATCGTTTCGTGATCTACTGAGATCATTGGAAGGTTTGCACCACTGCAGCCTGGTCCTCCTGATGATATCCCTGCTTGTGCCCTCCTGTGCAATGTGCAACCAGGCTGCGTTGATCTCCTGGGGAGGTCTCTTCCGCCCATTGGAAGGGAAGAGAGCCTCCCTGCGTGCATATGGAGGGAGTCATGGGGGAGCCTGGGTGCAGCCGTGCAGCTTTGTGCAGTGCTTGTCAGTGTTTGCAGAACACTGACAGCACCACTGTCAAAATGAATGTGGAGATGGTCCCTTTTAAGGAAACCAGCTAATGACGCGCCATCAAATGACATCATCGGACCCACTTCCTTTTAATTGGCTGGGAACCTCACAGGGCGAGCTTAACGAGCCCAATCAACGGAAAATTCTTCTGATAAAGCGGGTTGGAGCCAGGAGCGGGGTCGCAACCCGTCACATACCTCTGCCGCACTGAGCCCACCTTGGTAGGTGAAATTGCGGCCCAAGAGTCAACCACGTTGGTGTGGGACTGGAGGCATGTGTAGAGACCTCCCCAGGAGGCACCATAACTGGTAAGGATGGCAGGTTTCATTTCTTAAAGGACATTAGTGAACCAGTTGGGCTTTTACAAAAATCAAACAGCTTCAAGGTCACTTTTTTTCCGATACCAGCTTTTTATTTACAGATTTTTTTTAACTGAATTCAAATTTTTAAACTGCCATTGTAGGATAAACCTTGTTTCCAGTGGATCTGGGTTGAAAGGGCAAACTCATTTTTAATGCAGCACTAAATTGGATGTAAGAATGCTTTGTGTGTGAAATGGTATACCAGTGCATTAGTGAGTTCTTGGGCTGGACCTGAGGCACCATGTTGGGGCAGATAACAAGAGCGTTATTCTGCATCTTATCCATATTATTACCTGACCTTGATGCTGACAGAGGATCTGAAGTGGGAAAAAATTACATTTCCTAGTGCTATCTTTCCTTCACCTTGAGTACAAAATTTCATTCAGAAATAGCATTTAGAAGAGTATTTCTGCTCAAGTAGCCACAGGGGATGGAGAAGGAGGCTGAGAAGAAAAATTGAGAGTTATGATTTGATTGTTTTAGAACAAGGAGTGACCTTTTTATAAGGTAATCACTCAGACATTACTTTGAGATGGTTTGTCTTTCACTCAATTAAAATTCATCTGTATGGAAAGGGGGAGTCTTTAAACATTACCTCAGTACACAATTTTCAGAAATCTGAATTTTTCATTTGTCCCCTTCTCTATATTATTGGAACTGTCTTCTGGACAGAAAATATGATGCTTGCTGATAATAGCAAGGCGTCTGTATCCAAGCAGTTCAGGACCAATTATCAAAATGCTATTTTGTAATGTTGCTAGCTGCTGAAACCTGATACCAGTTGCCCTAGGCATGCAATTCATAACAGGCTTCAGTGCGCTGTACATGTTTAGGGGGGGGAAAAAAAACTCACTTTTCATTAGGATTCTGTTTGTTCAGCTAATAGTAATGCAGTATCTTTAAAAGCTTGCACCAGTACCAAAATAACATCCTGCACAGACTTTGTTGGCATTAATTCATTCTGCCTGCAACACCTCTGGGAAGAATCTCTGATATCACCACTCAGCTTCTCATTCATTTCAGTATAAAATGTAGTGGTACATTTCACACTTAGTGGCAGCAAACTATTAATAATATTGTCACCACATCTTAGATAAACTCCCCAGAGTTTAATATTTTCTTTTTTTTACCTTTTTGTGAAGCAAAGTCTAATTATGACTTTTCCAGCAGCTTTGATTTTCGAGATGCATTTAAAAAAAAATTTGTTCATGCGATGTGGACGTCGCTGGCAATGCCGGCATTTATTGCCCATCCCTAGTTGCCATTGAAAAGATGGTGGTGAGCTGCTGCCTTGAACTGGTGCAGTCCGTGTGGTGAAGGTACTCCCACAGTGCTGTTAGGGAGGGAGTTCCAGGATTTTGACCCAGCGACAACAAAGGAATGGCGATATACTTTCAAGTCAGGATGGTATGCGATTTGGAGGGGAACTTGGAGGTGGTGGTGTTACCATGCGCCTGCTGTCCTTGTAAGAAATAAGAACATAAGCAGGAGTCGGCCCTTCGAGCCTGCTCCGACATTCAATGAGATCATGGCTGACCTTCTGCCTCAACTTCATTCACCGGCCCTATCGCCATATCCCTTGATGCCCTTACTAGTCAGAAATCTATTGACTTTTGTTTTGAATAGACCCAATGACTGAGCCTCCACAGCCCTCTGGGGTAGAGAATTCCAAAGATTCACCACCCTCTGTGTGAAGAAATGTCTTCTCATCTCAGTCCTGAATGGCCTTCCCTTTATCCTGAGGCTGTGGCCCCTGATTCTAGACTCCCCAGCCAAGGGAAACATTCTCCCAGCATCCATCCTATCAAGCCCTGTAATAATTTTGTATGCTTCAATGAGATCCCCTCTCATTCTTCTGAATTCAAGAGAATACAGGCTTAGTTTACTCAATCTCTTCTCATACGACAGTTCCGCCATCCCAGGAATGAATCCCGTGAACCTTCGTTGCACTCCCTCTATGGCAAGTATATCCTTCCTTAGGTAAGGAGACCAAAATTGTACACATTTCTCCAGCTGTGGTCTCACCAAGGCCCTATAGAATTGGAGTCAGACTTCTTTACTCCTGTACTCAAATCCTCTTGTAATGAAGGCCAGCATACCATTTGCCTTCCTAATGGCTTGTTGCACCTGTACATTCACTTTCAGTGACTCATGTACAAGGACACCCAGGTCCCTTTGAGCATCTGCATTCCCCAATCTTTCACCATTTAGGAAATACTCTGCCGTTCTGCTTTTTTCCACCAAAGAGGATAAATTCACATTTATCCACATTATATTCCATCTACCATGTTCACGCCCACTCACTGAGTCCGTCGAGATCCCCTTGAAGCCTTTTCACATCCTCTTCACAACTAACACTGCCGCCTAGCTTTGTATCATCAGCAAATTTGGAAATGTTACATTTAGTCCCATCATCCAAATCATTGATATAGATTGTAAATAGCTGGGGCCCAAGCACCGATCCTTGCGGTACCCCACTAGTCACAGTCTGCCATCCTGAAAAAGACCCGTTTATCCCTACTCTTTGTTTTCTGTCTGTTAACCAATTCTCAATCCATGCTAGTGTATTACACCCAATTCCTTGTGCCCTAATTTTGTTTACCAACCTCTTGTGTGGGACCTTATCGAAGGCCTTCTGAAAATCCAGATACACCACATCTACCAGTTCCCCTTTGTCTACTCCACCAGTTACATCCTGAAAGAACTCCAATAGGTTTGTCAAACAGGATTTTCCTTTCATAAATCCATGTTGACTCTGCCCAATCTTACTATTAGTTTCTAAGTGCCCAGTTATTGCATCCTTTATAATAGATTCCAGCATTTTCCCAACTGCTGATGTGAGGCTAACAGGTCTGTAGTTCTACATTTTCTCTCTCCCTCCTTTCTTAAATAGCGGCGTTACATTTGCTATCCTCCAATCTGCAGGAACCATTCCAGAATCTATAGAATTTTGGAATATGACAACCAATGCGTCCACTATCCCAATGGCCACCTCTTTCAAAACCCTAGGTTTTAAGTTCCTCATTCTCACCACACCTTTGGTTTTCTCGTATTTTTGGGAGGTTTTTTGTGTCTTCCTCCGTGAAGACAGAAACAAAGTATTTATTTAATTTCTCTGCCATTTCCTCATTCCCCATTATAAATTCTCCCGTCTCTGACTGTAAAGGACCTACATTTACCTTCACCAGTCTTTTTCTTTTCATATACCTATAGAAGCTTTTACAATCCGTTTTTATATTTTTCGCTAGTTTGTGCTCATATTCCATTTTCCCTTTATTTATCAATTTCTTGGTGATTTTGCTGATTTCTAAAAAGATCCCAATCCTCCAGCTGACCGCTTTTTCTGGCAACTTTATAAGCTTCCTCCTTTGACTTAATACTAGCTTTAATTTCTTTTGTTAGCCATGGTTGGATCACTTTTCCTTTTGGGTTTTTATGCCCGATAGGAATATATGTTTGTTGCAAATTATGCATTATTTCCTTGAATGTTAGCCATTGGATGTCCACCTTCATACCTTTTAGTGTAGTCTCCCAATCTACCATGGCCAACTTGTCCCTCATACCTTTGTAGTTTCCTCTGTTTAGATTGAAGACCTTAGTTTCAGATTGGACTACATCACTTTCAAACTTAATGTAAAATTCAATCATATTCTGGTCACTTGTTCCTAAAGGCCCCTTTACCACAAGATTATTGATTAGCCCTTTCTCATTACACAGTACCAGATCCAGAATAGCCTGTTCCTTGGTGGGTTCCTCCACTTCTCCTTCTAGGTGGTAGAGGTCGCAGGTTTTGGAGATGCTGCCAAAGAAGCCTTGGCGAGTTGCTGCAGTGCATCTTGTAGATGGTACACGCTGCAGCCACGGTACGCTGTTGGTGGAGGGAGTGAATGTTTAAGGTGGTGGATGGGATGCCAGTCAAGCGGGCTGCTTTGTCTTTGATGGTGTTGAGCTTCTTGAGTGTTGTTGGAGCTGCACTCATCCAGGCAAGTGGAGAGTATTCCATCACACTCCTGACTTGTGCCTTGTAGATGGTGGAAAGACTTTGGGGAGTCAGGAGGTGAGACACTCGCTGCAGAATACCCAGCCTCTGACCTGTTCTTGTTGCCACAATATTTTTGTGGCTGGTCCAGTTAAGTTTCTGGTCAATGGTGACCCCCAAGATGTTGATGGTGGGGGATTCGGCGATGGTAATGCCGTTGAATGTCAAGGGGTGGTGGTTAGATGCTCGCTTGTTGGAGATAGTCATTGCCTGGCACTTCTGTGGTGTGAATGTTACCTGCCACTTATCAGCCCAAGCCTGAAGGTCGTCCAGGTCTGGTTGCATGCGGGCATGGACTGCTTCATTATCTGAGGAGTTGTGAATGGCACTGAACACTGTACAGTCATCAGCAAACATCCCCATTTCTGACCTTATGTTGGAGGAAGGTTATTGATGAAGCAGCTGAAGATGGTTGGTCCTGGGACATTGCTTTGAAGAACTCCTGCAGCAATGTCCTGGGGCTGTGATGATTGACCTCCAACCACCACAACCGTCTTCCTTAACGTTGATTCCGATAGTTTTGAAAAGTTACAGATTTTCTCCTACTTGTCGTGCCTTTCTAACTCACCGGCATCCCTTCCATCCATTTCAACATGCTTCAGCTAAGACAGAAGGGATATGTGGTACTTGGACTATTCCATATCTCCTCTGTGCTGCTTTCATGTTAACTGATTGGTGACATGCTTATGGTGAGTCTAATGAACTGTGCTATTTCCCTCTGTTGTGAGCTGTTTTTCTCTATGTGAGGCATACCTCCCAATGGTCTCACCAGTAAATGATGTAACATATCTCGAAGTATGACGGGCAGATTTGAAAAACATGCAGTGACTGAAACTCACCCATTCAGCAAATCATGGGGAAGATGTTTTAAAGTAAACAGCCAAAGGGCTAACCAAAATAGATATGGAAGGATTCTAGTGCTGCAGGTGGAGAGAGGAGGGGAGGCAACTTGCTGTGTATTACCAGTGGGTGGGGGGGAATTGACAAAATGAGGCAAAATGTTAGTCATCAGATAATTAAGTTCAATTATATGAAATATTTTTAATGGAAAGGTTTAATCAGTTACGTAATTAGAAAACAGCAAAGACATTGAGTACTCAGTTGCCCTATATCAACATTATGAAAGTGCAATTATGACTGCATTCATATACTCAATGCAACCTCTGGTGAACTGCCAATCATGCTCTGAAAGTCTAGAGAAAAAATACTCATCCATAGTTGTTTGGTACTGGTACAGAATATTTATCGTGTGCATATACATAAATCTCTATTTCAAAAAGACAGCAATTGCAAAACTGTATTGATTTGAAGAAATGCCCCATGATTGAAATGTAAATAGTTAAAAAAGTATACATGGAAAGAAGTATCATCTGTGAAAATAATTTTGGGTTGAAAGTTTGAGTTAGTTAAAGCAATAGTTCAACTGATCTCGTCCATAAACTATTGTTGATCAAGAAAGGAGGTGATATTAAGTAACTTGCATGCAGATATTGAAAATATTTGTGGTTTTCTGAACTAGAATTTCATAGAATCATAGAAAGTTACAGCACAGAAGGAGGCCATTCAGCCCATCATGCCTGTGCTGGCTCTTTGAAAGAGCCATCATGCTTAGTCCCACATCCCTGATTTTTTGTCCGTAACCCTGTAAGTTGCTCATCCTCAAGTACCTGTCCAACTCTTTTTTTAAATTATTTATTGAATCAGCTTCCACCATCTTTTAAGTGAAACATTTTTCCTCATCTCCCCCCTAGATCTTTTTCCAATGATTTTGAAGCTATGACCTTTAGTTATTGACCCACTTGCCAGAGGGAATATTTTTTTCCCTATTTACTCTATCAAAACCTCTCATCATCTTGAAAACCTTTATTAGGTCACTTCTTAACCTTATTTTCATTCTACAATGAGTATTTGCCTTGAAGGTGATTTTCTGCAGTATTTTGTAAACCAAAGATTTGGATTCTGTGGCAGGATATTGTACACCAATAACATGGAATACTGAAAAGCGATTTGCTCTCTGATTTTCTCCTGAATGACTGAGTTCCTAGTCTCAGTCATTGTTCTAGCAAATTGCAGAGGGGAGGCCAGGTCATGTCTTAGGTGGAAGGAAAAAACAAACACTTGGTTGATTTTTACTACTGGTATCCTTGGTTTTAAAATGTGTTCTGTTTTGGCATTTTCCAGTAATATTTAAATGCCTCAAGTTTTATTTACAATCAGCAGGATTCTTCTGCCACTCTCAAATTAATTATCACATGTTTTTAGTGGCAAAGCATTTTCAATATCTTTAGTAATCACCAACATTTTAGGAACATAAGAATTGCTGGACAAAAAAAGACCAAGGCCCATCCAGTTCGCCTTCTGCCATCTTTGTCATCTTTGATACTGGAGTTGCTGACTAATTCATCTCTCTCAATTAGTCTTTAACAGACCCAGAAATGACAGTGGTGGGGTTAATGGTTTTTATACCATTAAAATCCATATACAGTAATTAATTTTCAGATGGATGTAAGCAAAGCTCCTTTTGTGTTTGTTGCAGTTTCTGTGGCTGTCAACAACCATGCCAGACTCCACTCCTGGACCTCATTTCCAGTTATTTCTGTATTTACACCTCTAATTATATAGAAGTTTTGACAGCACCTTTCACATTCTGGGCATGACATTTTGTATAAAACAATGACAAACAACTGAATAAACTTGGTTTTTGGAAAAAAAAAGCACGGGTAAAGAGCAATAAGTTAAATGATTCCCTGCTGTTTTTCTTGCCCTAAAATAATCTGGACAGGTTATTGCGATAACAAGGAGAGGCTCAGTTGCCAATCTAGAGAAACTTCCAAAATTAATTAACCTTTAGGGAGTACCCGAGCAGCTGCTTTAAAAAGACAGGCTAAGCATTGCAACTGTGCCGCAGATGTCAGACTGAGTCATACCTGATTTTCACTGTCACTGGTCTACAGTCGTAACTATGATACTTCTGATGCGATAACCTGGTTGCTCTTAGCCTCAAATGAATGGCTCATCAGTGACTTCTAATTACAAATGAATGCTGCTGTCAGAGACTTTCATTAAGAAAATTAAGTGTATTTTTTATGTTGTAGAAAGTGTCTATCGAATAAAAAAATCAACTGTAATTTGATTTTTATGGATTTATTGTTTTTAAATAACCATGTTGGAGAACCTTCAACATTGAGTGAAGGCTCAATATTGATGGAGGGTAGTTGGATTTATTGAAGTAAATTAGGATAATTAAAGAAAAACACTCAATAATCCCAATGTAATGACTTGGGAGTCGGAAATAATTCTGATGCATAATCACTGCTGACCTTGTTAGCTTTGCAGCTAAAGAGTGATCGGTGTCAGTCCATCTGCTGCAATACAACTGTAATGGATGAAATGCATGGAAAATTTCAATATATTGTCAGTTTTAGGTTTACAATTAGTGATCATGCACCTGAAATATTTGTGATTCCTAAAATATCATTGGGCGCATTGAAATTTTATTTTCTGAATGAGCAAAGGCAGACTCTACATGCTTGAATTAAAGATGCTTTTAACATAAAACATAAATGGTTGGATTAGGTTTTTGTTAACTGTTCCAACTAAATAAATTTTAAGAGGACTATACTAGTGAGCATTCCTTAAAGATTGTGTAGTATGCCCTGGTGTCTTTTACTGTTCTGTATTTACATTTTCCTCCATCAGAAGTCTGCATCTTCATTCCTGTGTGCTCACTGTGGACAGTCCTCCCCTCAGTGAATGGGCTTCCTACTGAGCTTGCCATTCTCATGGCTCAGTTTCTCACTCTATTGTTATACTTGTGTCTCCAGTCAAGTTCTATGACTTTGCCCAAATCTCCATTAGTCATGTGGTATCCAATATTGACGCCCAAGCAACAGAAAATGAACATGTTGGTCAACAGTTGTAACACTTTCTGGATGTCCTTGGGTTATTCTCTGGTACAGTGGTGATTGAAAGACTTACACAATAGATAAAACAGGAGTGGAAGCATCATAATCAGTGGAAGGGTAATGTACAGTAGATTTTCTTAATTTATAGTAAAATTGTTCAAAGAAAGAAAAACTTAAATTTGTATAATGGCTTTCACAATATCAGGACATCCCAAAGTGCTCCACAAGCAATGAAGTATTTTTGAAGTATAGTTGTACTGTAGGGAAATGCGGCAACGTATTTGTACACAGCAAGATCCCAGAAACAGCCTGGAGGAGATGGTGACCAGATAATATATTTTGGTTGAGGGATAAATGTTGGCCAGGACTGGAAGAAGGCACCTGGTCTTCTTTGAATAGTGCCACAGGATCTTTTACATCTATCGGAGAGGGCAGATGGGGCTTGAGTTTAACATCTCTTCTGAAAGATGCCACTTGCAGACGTCCAGCTATTCCTCAGTACTGCAGTGAAGTATCAGGTTATGAGCTCAGTTCCCTCAACTAGGGCTTGAACTCGCAACCTTCTGACTCGGAGACAAGAATATTACCACCGAGCCAAGGCTGACACAGGGGTAGGATTTTGTCTCTTTTTAGCTTCATAGCTGAACTGGCATTGTAAACCAGACACTTGGAGCTTAATTTGCATTAGTGAAGCTGCAATTAAACATTGATTTGAATGTCTCGGGGAATTTCATATCTTTACCAGATTTCCTGAGCGTTATGATATACAATAAGACCAATTAGGTATAATTTAGACTTGTTTCACATTGTTAAATAATGCACAGTAGTGGGTCTGACTTCATGTAAATGTCTAATTCAGAACAAATAATAGATGCTGTAAGCTATTTTTCTTTCTGTAAAGGATAAAGGAAGGGATGAAACTGCTGACAGCTATATTTTGCAGACATTGAAAAAAATAATTATTTATCAACCGTGATAAGCTTACCCTTGATGACATACAGCATTAGGTTTGGAGAGACTGAATACAGGAGTTTCCAACTGCGAAACAATAGTATTACGACTTGCCCACAAGCTCAGTTCATCTTTAATATTAAACAAATACTCATTTTTATTTTTTCCAGGTACAAAACCAGTTGATACCCAATTTATCACACGTTTTATAAAGCTTCCTTTCTTTCCGTGAAGAAAATATAGCAGGCTAGTTTTGCAGGCCAGCTTTACTGCAAGACGTTCATCATTCAAAACTTGGTTTTGAATCAAATTATAAAAACAATTAAAGCATAGCTACTTTAAAGTTATAGAAAAATGAGCGCTGGCTCAGTGAACGCTGGAGATTCTTCGCTCTTCACCTCCTCTTGAGAAAAGAGTTCGACTCCTGAAAGGATAAATACTTTCCTTTCATAGTTAGATTTGGGTTGACTGAAATAACAAGAGAGGGTGAGCACTGCAACAACCTTGTTACTGTTTCAGGTTTTTCCTTGCTGCTTCTGCTAAAACTTTGGGGTTACCCTTTTTAATTTATGGTGTGTTCTGTTCGCTAGCTAGTTAAGAGTACTCGCTGTTGCCTTCGGAGAGAACTGCCTTGGCTCTACCGTTGAGCGCTCTGTTTTGGAAGCTGAGAAAGGACACTGAGTTGGTTAAAACTGGGCCTGTGAGAGGCTGAGTTTTACTCCACCTTGTGACTATGCTGTAAAAAGATGTGAAACTTGGTGACATTCCTCTGGTGTCTATGGTAATGGTCAAATCGTCGTCCTAAAACCTAACTTGAGTTCCGAAACTTAAAAAAAGCTCTAAGAAAGCATGATTTCTTTACACTTGGCACGGCAACTTAACAAAATATTTGCCTGCAGAATAAAAGGAGATAATTACTGCTGACTGAGCTATCTTGTAAAACGAGGTCAGACAGTAACAACAGCAGCAGATTCAGACTTGTTATCAGGAATCAAATTTAAAGAAGCTGTGCAGTGAATTGAAAAGTTCAATTGATTTAAGTCTCAAATCTCATCGACTTAAAACAGGACATAATCCTGTAACTGTAACTTTGTGATTCACGAAACTTCCTACTTTAAAAAAAACTGTAACCTGTAAGTGCTATAATGTTGGTATTTATAGAAACCTGCTGACATCAATTTAATGTAAAATAAACTTGCACAATGATCACGATGCCTCTAAAGTTGCAGCTATTATTTGCCCTAATCAAATGCATAAGAATTCTGGCAAATACATTTCAGGATTCTATAACTGAAGAACTTGCATCCTTAGGAAATGCAAATCTGATGAAACCAAAAGAGACCATGGGGGGAATTTTGCGGGGGGTCAGCAGGCGCGATCGGTGGTGTGTTGGGTGGGAAAATGTGTTTTTTGGTTGGGACCCCGCTGACAACCCACTGCCACGCGTCTTTACCAAATGTTGGGTCTGCCAGCGCTGAGCAGACCCGACACGCGGGGGGGGGGCAATTAAAATAATTAGTTGCTTGTTTACAGCCACTTAATAATGCTTTTTCCCCCAGCTTTTTGATTTTGACAGGTCGCTGGTTTTCCACTGTGCCTAGAGCTCATCTGTGAAGCTGAGGCAGGAGGTCACTTGCCATTGTTTCAGCTGATGAGTTGACAGCTTCAAATGTCAAGTCAAAGCACCCAGCTGGTTCAGATATCTTGCCTTAGCCACTAGCTTCGCTAATCTGCATTTCCACTACAGATTCAGAATGCTGCAAGTCTTTATACAAGTCTCCATCCAGCCTGACCTCATTACCTCTCTCACCATTGACATCGCTTCTGTCATCTCTACTTCACCTGCCATCTATTCCATCAGTATGGGTGCCCTTGAAGCTCTCTGACCTTGGTCCTCAGCATCCCACCATGATCAGCCCAGCACCAGGCACACCAGCAGCACCAGCAACAAAATCAACCTTCTTTGCAATCAACTGATGCTGCACAGGACACAGGGCATCATCACCCGATCACATTTCTGCCCAGGAGGCCAGAGATGGCCTCACGATGGCCAGATTTACTTCACTTGACGCTGTACACCCTGGCTGCCACATGATGCGCCAGGTTGGCACCACCCCACACCAACACCATAAAGCATCCCTACAATGCCCAAGCCATTCCTTTCACACTCATCACCATTGTGGGGGATACCGTTATGTCTCGCCATTCACTGCAACTCACTAAGCCACTTCCAAAGGTGCACACAAGCCTATCCAAGAACACAAAGGCCTAGAAATTCAGTATAGCCACTTTTGGGGCGGTAAAGTCGGGCGGCCGCTAAATTTTGCGCCCGGCGCAAAGTCGCGCCCCCTTCGCCGATATTCAGTCGCAACGCCCCAAGAGGTTGCTGCTGCGCTAAAACAGGCGATGCACGACTATCTTTAGGCGCTAAGCCGGCGGTGCTGAGCGATACCCCCGAGGCCGGGCGCAGCGCAGGTGCGGCGAGTTCTTGATTGATGGCAGACACTCTGGCGCCGGTCATCTCTTAAAGGGGGAGGGTGGATTTGTTTGCCTGCCACGCCCTGCACACTGCAGCCCTCAACCTAGGCCTGACCACTTCAGCTTCACCTATACAACGCCCAGGACCACGGAGAAGACCAGGGAGAGAGCGCAGCGCTTCAGCGATGGAGACCTGAGGGTGCTGGTTGGCGGAGTGGAGCGCAGGCGCCATGTTTTGTTCCCAGAAGGTGGCAAGAGGCCGCTGCCCAGCGCCTACCGGAAAGCCTGGAGGGAGGTGTCCAACAGGGTGTCTTCCAACAGCGTGGTTGCCAGGACTCCTGTGCAATGCCGGAAGAAGTTCAATGACCTCACTTGGGTTGTCAGGGTGAGTACCCTTTCCAGTGTCCTCCTCATCCTTGCATGTGCACCTCACATTATGGGCAAAGGGACCTGAAAGCCCTAATGGCCAGCCCTCATCCAGCAGCTATGGGACTGGCATGAAAATCAATTGCACATTCAGCACTTTACACACTGTCCAAGCTATTCGACCATGGGAGGCATTGCAGACAAGATCAGGGCTACACACTGTCCAAGCTATTCGACCATGGGAGGCAGTGCAGACAAGATCAGGGCTACACACTGTACTTAGAGGCCGTCCTTTCTCTTGCAGGCCAAGGTTGCGCACAACCGGCGCAACCGCACTGACACCGGCGGAGGCCGTCCTGACCTCAAAGAGCTCTCCGACCTCGACCAGCGTGTGGAGCGCATTATGGGAGTCCGGCTGATTGGCCCCGTCGCCAGTGGAGATGCCGACCCTGTTCTGGGCACCAATGGTAAGGGCATCACCTTTTGGACCTCTCTCGTTCCACTTGCGCATCAGATCAGCATCCTTTGCCACTGTCCGACCAATGCGGTGAATGGCACCACTCATGCCTCCCTCGCTGCCGCCCTGTCCTCACTCTAAAGCTACTCTTGTGCCTTCCTGCTTTCAGATGGTGAATTGCCAGGTGAGGAGGCGGGCCCTCAAGCTGCCACTGTCAGCCCTTCGGAAGACGAGGAGGAGGAAGAGGAAGCCGGCCCATCAGTGCCACCCTCAGCCGCGCCAGCCCATGGCGATGTAGGGGACATGTCTTCCCTGGAGGGGAGCCGGGGGGAAGGGTCGGAGGAGATTGAAGCTCCGGGGCCCAGCGGCCTGCAGCAACGCGGGAGGGGTGGGGAAGCTCGGCGGACTTCTCCCCAGAGGGTGAGTGCGGCCTCCAGTCCTGCGACGGTCAGCGCAGAGGAGGTGCGCCTCCTAGAGGAAATGGCCGTCCAGGCTGAGCGCAGGCACACTGAGCTCATGGCTGCAGTGGCAAGGATGCCTGACTCCATAGAGTCACTGGCAAGGAGTGTGCAGGAATTCGGGGCAGCACAGGCCAGGAGTCTGCAACAATTCAGTGCAGCACAGGCCAGGAGTCTGGAACAATTCAATGCAGCACAGGCCAGGAGTCTGCAGGACATCGCGGCAGCACAGGCCAGAAGTCTGCAGGACTTCGCGGCAGCACAGTCAGCTTCTAGCCAAGTGCTCAGTCGTGCCGTCCATTCACTGGCTGGTGTCATGCGGACACAGAACAGGGCCACACGGGCACTAACTGCTGCCACCTTCGCTGGATCAGCCAGACATCGCAAGGGCACTCGCCGCGCAGCAGCAGCCCAGCAGTCTGTCCTTCAGCTGTTTGCTGCGCATGCTGCAGTGCTGGCCTGTGCGAGTGCCAGTGTCTCTGGCGACCAGCGAGCACCTGCGATCTGCCAGGTTGCCACCATTCCTGCAGACGACACTGCCACTCCGCCATTGCAGCTGCCACGAGCTGCTGGACAGGCTGCTGCCGCCCAGCCAGAGTTGGAGCAGTCAGCAGCCGGCCACTCCAAGGCCAGAGCTGGTGCAGGCCGACCCCCAAGGGCATCTGCCGTCTCGCCATCTGCCCCTCAGCAGCCTTCCCCCAGCCTTGCTGCAGCCACTGGGCTCGCATTGAGGAGGAGCAGCAGGGCGGGCAGGGGCCAGGCAAGGATGCGCAAGGCATCGCCCTCGCAGGCCAAAAAGTAGAGGTATGCACAAATGCCTGGTGCTTGTTGTAAGGCCGACACTGGTGCAGTTGTTTTTGTGTAAGGCCGAGACTGGTGTCTTTATTTCTTTATGTAAGGCCGAGACTGGTGTCTTTATTTCTTTTTGTAAGGCCGAGACTGGTAGTTTTGTGTTTTTGGAGGGGGCTTCTCCACATGAGCATGTAATGTGGGAAGGGCAGAGGTTTTCAATAAATTATTGTTGTTAAATTGCAGTGTGCATGGTTTTTTGGTCAAGTCCTGGTTGCCCTGCTCGGCTGAGGGCTTGTGGAGCGGCTACATTCATCTGCTGACATTGGCACAAGCCAGTCCCTGAGAGGGGGCCTAGAACCGATGTTCAATAAGCCGGCGACGGGCGGCCCTTGCACTTTGTGCCTCCCTCCTGTGCTGGTCCTCCTCCTCCTCCTCCTCCTCCTCCTCAGGTGGTCCTCCAATCTGTGGTGGCAGTGGCTGAGTCCTGCGGATAGCCAGGTTGTGCAGCATGCAGCAAACGACCACGAAATGGGAGACTCGCTCCGGCGAATACTGTAGGGCTCCACCAGAACGATCCAGACAGCGGAACCGTTGCTTCAGGACGCCGATTGTTTGTTCGATGATGTTCCTGGTCGCTTGATGGCTCTCGTTGTATCTCTCTTCAGCAGGGGTGCTGGGCGCACGGAGCGGGGTGATCAGCCAGGTACACAAAGGATAGCCTTTGTCCCCGATAAGCCATCCGCGTGGGTGAGGCTGGGCCTGGAACATGTCTGCCACAGAAGTCTGTCGCAGGATGAAGGCATCGTGGCTGCTGCCTGGAAAGCGGGCATTGACAGCTAGGATGAGCTGCCTGTGGTCACACACCAGCTGTACGTTCAGCGAATGGTAGCCCTTCCGGTTGCGGTAATCCTCGGCATTCTCCAGAGGTGCCCGCAAAGCCACATGCGTGCAGTCAATGGCGCCCTGCACCATGGGGAAGCCCGTGAATGCTGCAAAGCCCATTGCGCGCTGTTGCTGCTTGTCAAGGGCCATGGAGAAGGAGATGAACTGACGTCTCCTTTGGAAAAGGGCATTGGTCACCTGGCGGATGCAGCAATGCACGGCGAACTGGGAGATGTTGGCAATGTCCCCAGTAGCGGCTTGGAAGGAGCCGGTGGCATAGCAGTTGAGAGCCACCGTCACCTTCACTGCCACCGATGGAGACGTCCTGCTCCTCAGCTGTGGCTGCAGATCACCACCAAGCAGCTGGCAGATCTCTGTAACCACGTCCCTTCTGAATCGCAGCCTCCGAACACACTGCTCCTCAGACATGTTGAGATAGGAGAACTGCTGGCGGTATACCCTGGGTGGGTAAGGCCTCCTTTGCTGACGCCTGTTGCTCCCTCTCCATCTAGCCAGGGCTGCCACTCTCTCACGGCGTCTGTGAGCCCTTTGGATGTAATTGAGAAAGCCTGCGTTGACACCCATTGCAGCCCCCATAATATGCTGGCAAACAATGAGATGTCAATGAAGGCAAAGACTAGTGGAAATCTGTGGCCTGAAGCCAGAAGTACCTGTCCGAGTATTGGGCCAAAGCAGAAAGCTATCTACCTTGGTCTCTCTCCAAAGATCCGTTTCGCAAGAGGGAGTGCTGCAAAATGGCAGCCTTTTATATTGCAGGAGGAGTGCCCTTTAATTTGCGCCCCCCGCGCCCCGCATCGGCTGAGCACCGTTCCACTTAACAGTCGCTAGGGGCGTCAGGCGCACAATGGGACGTTGCCACTGAAGTTCCGGTTGGGGGCGCACAAAGGGCGTTGCATGAGGAAATGACGTCATGATCTGCGCGCGCAGCTGAGCGCGCGCAAAGACTTTGCGCCGGCGCTAAATCTCGAGTGAAGTTGGGGCGAGGCGCAGTTCTCGCTGCGCCCGGGCACTACCTGCCTAGCGCCCGACATCTACTCCTCCTAAGGCGCTAACGGCTGGCGCAACAAACTGAATTTCTAGGCCAAAGTGCTGAAAATAAAAGTTTCAATGTTTGACACCACATTCACAGAAACTTTACATGAACATTGCCTAAAACACCCAAGTGCCTACCCTTGTGCATTGTTAGTTGGTATACTTGGACTTGGATGAACGTGATTGTGAGGGGTGGCTAGTGAGATGGGGAAGTGATAATGTAGATAGAGAGGGATGGGTGGAGGTGCAAGGTAAGTTGGTATGAGTAAGAATGTGCAGGAGTAGGGTAGGGAAGGCAGAGTGATGGGGATGTGATGAGAGGCACAGCAGGATGAGGTTGAGTTGTGGCTTTGCAGTAATGTTTCGTGATCTACTGTGATCATTGAAAGGTTTGCGCCACTGCAGCCTGGTCCTCCTGATGACATCCCTACTTGTGCCCTCCTGTGCAATGTGCAACCAGACTCCGTTGGTTTGCTGGGGAGGTCTCTTCCGCCCATTTGAAGGAAAGAGGACCTCACTGTGTGCTGTGACTCCCTCCATAAGCATATAGAGGGAGTTATGGGAGAGCCTGGTTGCAGCTGTGCACCTTTGTGCAGTGCTTGTCAGTGTTTGCAGCACCTCAGTGCTGTCGAACACTGACAGCACAAATGACAAAATCAATTTGCGCATGGTCCCTTTAAGGAAACCAGCTGATGACGTGTCATCAAATGACATCATCAGACCCGCTTCCTTCAATTGGCTGGGCTTAACAAGCCCAATCAGAGGAAAATCATTCTGCAGAGTGGGCTGAGGCTGGGAGACGCCACAGACATTGCCTGCCATGGACCCGCCGAGGTTGGTAAAATCTAGCCCCATTAGTTAATTAACTACATTATAACTATTAATACCCTTAATTTTTCTGATTTAAACCTGTGTGGTGCAATTATGCTAGGGAAGACCAAATTTGAGTTTGTTGATCTCATTTAAAATTTAAAAAGTGTTTCCAACCCCTGTCTCATGCGCACAAAGAATCAACCTATATTTTCGATAAATATACTTAGCGAAGGCAATTGCTAACTCCCACCCCCTTTTGGACACTGGAATGCATGAGGTAATCAGGGCAATGATTTCCTGATTTGTCAGAGCTAGGGGTTCTGGAACAACTTTCTACCTTTCCAAACATCAAAACATAGACCAAAGCAAATGAGCCAAGGCAGAACTACTTCAAACCTCCCAAGATTTTGGGTGCACAATGTTAAATTGAGATTAATCCTTCAAAGGCATAATTTTGTTAATGCCTTGTACATTAACATAGTCTCCTGGACATTGACAATATTTATATTCTCTGATCAATGTAATGACTCTAGTTATCGCAATTATACTCAATACCTATTCTCGATGATCCAGCTTAAATTATTGGCTTCTTGTTATGGGTGCTGAACTCAATTGCCAGTTGCTATGTGACTAACCCGTGTCGCACATCCAGAGAGTGTTCATGCAATTTACTCAACTAGTTATTGGCAGTGGCTTTCTGCAGCGAACCAATGTTTATAGTTTAATAATTTGATGAGACCTTGGGCTAGAAATTGGGGTACCTTCGCGCCAACGGGGCGCAAGCTACTTCTTGCTTGGGCGCGGCGCCGCAAACGACTCCCGTTAACTTCAGCAGGAGTTTAGCGGTGGTGGTAACGGGTAGCGCCCCACTCCACTGCACACGGTGATGACGTCGTCATCGCCTGTGCAGCACCGTGCACAGTGCCCCATTTTCGCCCCGCCTGCAAAATTGGCCTGCGCCCCCCTGGATCTGTGGCAAGTGATGACAGCGACCGAATCAGGGGGCAGGAATGGAGCAGCAGGAGGCTCGCGGGGCGCTAAGTAAAGGGGAGGTGTCGAGCGGGGAAAAAAAATATCGGCCGACATACTTGTCACGGCTTGTTGCATCTTTGAATGCGGGGTCCGTGCCGCGATCTGGCAGCCCGGCATTCCTCTTGAGTTCCGGGCTGCTGGCACGGCACCCCACTCCCCGGTGGTCCAGGTAGGGCCCCGCAGAGTTGTGGGCTTGGCCCTCCCCTTTAATGAGTGGAAGAGCCCTTCCATGCGGCAGCACTACGTGGCCCAGTGCGTAGCGCTGCAGAACGCACCGCCCCGATATTCAGGCTTAGCTCTCTAAGAAGGAAGTGGAGCGCTTGAATTAGCGCGCCACCTTCCTCTTGGGGCGCTAAAACTGAATTTCGCAGTCACTGGCGCTAGTTAGCGCCGGGGGCCCAGGCAATGTTACCGCCCCAAAATGGTCGATAACGTGTTTTCCCCCCGCTTAGGTTTGTGAACTAAGGTCAGTTGGCATCAATTACTCTAATTTGGTTCAGACCCAAAATCTGAGGGAGTCAATATCTCAGTAGTTTACAAGTTATCTTCTACTTCCTTTGGCGTGACTTGTAAATAACTTATACATCCACTGATTATAACTGAGTAGCACTTAACTCTTACTGGAAAATCAAAGATTAAAATATTTGTACAACTTTAATGCTGTCTAAGCTAAGGACTACAAAGAGTTAACACTGCTCAACCTCTGTCGGGCTTGTCTGTGAAAAGAGTGCAGAGCTAGCTGCAGCACAGAAATCTTGACAGGAAATGAACTTTAACATAGAGATTTAAAGGCAGTACAGTGGAAACAAAAATTCCTGGAGTAGCTTGTGTGAATGGTAAAAAAGGGACACCATCCCTCTTCTCCTCCTCCTTCCCATTTAAAATAATCTTCTTTTTCTCTCATCTGAATCTCACCTTTTAATCTATGATGATATTTGCATCCTAACTCAGTCGACTCCTAACTTTATTTACTACAGTGTTTTGAGCACTGTTCTAGTCATTTTATTGGTGTTTGACAGACTGTATATAAACGTTAGGCTATTAATCCTTTCTTCCTCTTCTCCTCTAACAACATCTTCTTTTCCACGTTAACGAGGACCTTGAATAATTCAAATGGATCTTTATGTTGGACTGTGTCCAGCACAGAGTCCATTCCTTGATGCCCAAGGACAAATTGTTCCATGAACTTTCCTTAATTAGATTTGTCTATCACGGTGACTTATTTAAAATGAAACTGTAACCTGTAAGTGCTATAGCTTAAACTAAATAGTGGGGGGGAGGATCCAGGTGAGCGGGAATTTAAAAAGGAAATGAGAAAGCAATAGAGCAGGATAGAGATGGGGGAAATAATAACCAGAGTGTGACAGGAAGGGACAGCATGTTTAAAAATAAGAGTGCAACAGAAAATGGGGCCAAAACAAGGAGGAATGATTAAAAAGACAAAGTTAAAAGCTCTATGTCTGAATGCACGCAGCATTCGTAACAAGATAGATGAGTTGACGGCACAAATAGATACAAATGGGTATGATCTGATCGCCATTACAGAGACGTGGTTGCAAGGTGATCAGGGCTGGGAACTGAATATTCCAGGGTATTTGACAATTTGGAAGGATAGACAGAAAGAAAAAGGAGGTGTGGTGGCTTTGTTGATAAAGGATGCGATCAATGCAGTGGTGAGAAGTGAAATTGGCTCAGAAGATCAAGATGTAGAATCGGTTTGGGTGGGGATAAAAAATAATAAAGGGGGAAAAGGTCTCTGGTGGGCGTAGTCTACAGGCCCCCGAACAGTAGCAATACTGTTGGACTGAGTATAAATCAACAAATAATGGAGGCCTGTAAAAAAGGTATGGTAATAATCATGGGTGATTTTAATCTCCATATTGATTGGACATATCAAATTGGCCATGGTAGCCTTGAGGAGGAGTTCATAGAGTGCATCCGGGATGGATTCCTAGAACAGTATGTAATGGAACCAACCAGGGAGCAGGCTATCTTGGATCTGCTATTATGTAAGGAGACAGAATTAATAAATGATCTCATAGTAAAGGATCCTCTAGGAAAGAGTGATCATAGCATAGTTGAATTTCAAATTCAGTTGGAGGGTGAGAAAGTTGTATCTCAAACCAGTGTCCTGATCTTAAACAAAGGCAATTACAGTGGCATGAGGGCAGAACTAGTTAAAGTGGACTGGAAAAATAAAGGGTAAGACAGTTGAAATGCAGTGGCAGACATTTAAGGAGATATTTCATAACTCTCAACAAAAATATATTCCAGTGAGAAAGAAAGATTTTAAGAGAAGGGAGCACCATCCGTGGCTAACGAAGAAAGTAAAGGATGGTATTAAATTGAAAACGAAAGCATACAATGTTGCCAAGATTGGTGGGAGACCAGAGGATTGGGAAATTTTTAAAAACCAGCAAAGGATGACTAAAATTTAATCGAGAGAGATGATGAATTATGAGAGTAAACTGGCAAGAAACATCAAAACAGATAGTAAGAGCTTCTACAGGTATATAAAAAGGAAGAGGGTAGCTAAAGTAAACGTTGGTCCCTTAAAGGATGAGACTGGGGAATTAATAATGGAGAACGGGGAAATGGCAGAGACTCTGAACAAATATTTTGTATCTGCCTTCACGGTAGAAGGCACTAACAACATCCCAATAATGGATAATCAAGGGGCCACAGGGAGGGGGGAACTAAAGACAATCACGATCAATAAGGAAATAGTACTTAGTAAAATAATGGGATTAAAAGACGACAAGTCCCCTGGACCAGATGGCCTGCATCCCAGGGTCTTAAAAGAAGTGGCTGCAGAGATGGTGGATGAATTGGTTGCAATATACCAAAATTCCCTGGACTCTGGAGAGGTCCCAGCGGATTGGAAAACCGCAAATGTAACACCCCTATTTAAAAAAGGAGGGAGACAGAAAGCAGGAAAATATAGACCAGTTAGCTTAACATCTGTTGTTGGGAAAATGCTGGAGTCCTTCATTAAGGAAGCAGTAGCAGGGCATTTGGAAAATCATAATGCAGTCAAGTAGAGTCAGCATGGTTTTATGAAAGGGAAATCATGTTTAACAAACTTGCTGGAGCTCTTTGAGGAGGTAACGAGCGGGGTGCCACAGGGATTGGTGCTGGGGCCTCAACTATTTACAATCTACATTAATGACTTGGATGAAGGAACCGAGTGTAATGTAGCCAAGTTTGCGGATGATACAAATATGGGTGGGAAAGCAAGTTGTGCAGAGGACTCAAAGAATCTGCAAAGGGATATAGACAGGTTAAGTGAGTGGGCAAAATTTGGCAGATGGGTGTGGGAAAGCGTGAGGTTATCCACTTTGGCAGGAAAAATAAAAAAGCAAATTATTATTTAAATGGAGAGAGATTACAAAATGCTACAGTTCAAAGGGACCTGGGGGTCCTTGTGCATGAAACACAAAAAGTTAGCATGCAAGTACAATAAGTAATCAAAAAGGCAAATGGAATGTTGGCCTTTATTTCAAGGGGGTTGGAGTATAAAAGCGGGGAAGTCCTGCTACAACTGTACAGGGTATTGGTGAGACCACATCTTGAGTACTGCGTACAGTTTTGGTCTCCTTATTTAAGGAAGGATATACTTGCATTGGAGGCAGTTCAGAGACGATTCACTAGGTTAATTCCAGAGATGAGGGGGTTGAATTATGAGGAAAGGTTGAGCAGGCTGGGCCTATACTCATTGGAATTTAGAAGAATGAGAGGTGATCTTATTGAAGCATATAAGATACTGAGGGGGCACGACAAGGTAAATGCAGAGAGGATGTTTCCCCTCGTGGAGAAATCTTCAACGCGGGGGCACAGTTTTAGAATAAAGGGTCGCCCTTTTAGAACTGAGATAAGGAGGAATTTCTTCTCTCAGAGGGTCGTAAAACTGTGGAATTCTCTGCCCCAGAGAGCCGTGGAGGCTGGGTCATTAAATATATTTAAGGTGGAGATAGACAAATTTTTGCAAGATAAGGGAGTGAAGGGTTATGGGGAGCGGGCAGGGAAGTGGCTTTGAGCCCAAGATCAGCCATGATCTTATTGAATGGCGGAGCAGGCTCGAGGGGCCAAGTGGCCTATTCCTGCTCCTATTTCTTAAGTAGCTAGTTGGTAGTAGGCTTGGGGTCCTCAGTACCCAGTAGGATGCATGTGGGATCAGCTTTGCAGTTGTGCCTCTGATATGGCGCTATACTGTTCCATCTGGGACGCCACCGTCAGCTAGCTAGTTATATTTGTGATTTTAGTTAATGCCAATAAGAGAATACGCTCACAAGCAAAAATTGCATTTATATAGCGTCTTTCATGACCACAGGATGTCCCAAAGCACTTAACAGCCAATTACTTTTGAAGTATAGTCATTGTTGTAATATAGGAAATACAACAACCAATTTGTGATAATAAGCAGATACAGGAAACTTTCTGGTATCCGGCATGGACGGGACCGACGTGGTGCCAGTTCAGCAACAATTCCGGATAACCGAATGCTATAGTGAAAGATACGGACCTTAGAGCTCCGTATGAAGCAACAAACCCTGTTGCTTAGCAACAGCTTCAGAACAACGTCCAGAAGTTGCAAGCATCTCTGTAGCTTAGCAACAGCTGCAGCCAAACCCTTGCCTTCCTCAATTTGTTGCTGTGCAAGTAATAAAAGTTATAAAAGTTAGCTGAAACCGACTCCTGAATTTTGCCGGTTAACCGACATTTCCGGTTACTTAGGGGCCGGTTAATCGAAAGTTTCCTGTAATATGTTATTATTTGTTGGTTGGGTGATAAATATTGGCCAAGATACCAGGGAGAGCTTCCCTGCATTTCAGTAGCATCTTTTACATCCACCTGAGAGGGCAGACTGGGCCTTGGTTTAACGTCTCAACCAAAAGCTGGCACCTCCGACAGTACAGCACACCCTCAGTACTGCACTGACAGCTTAGAATTGATGTTCAAGTGCCTAGAGTGACTGAGGCGTGGGTGCTACTGCTGAGCCACCACTGACACACTTCAATTCTCCAAATAAGTTAAAGTACTTACAAATCAAGTAAACGTGAGCAGGGAAGCAAAATCTATCGAGTATACGGTTCTTGAGCTCAATCTTCCCAGGTCAACTCCAAATTCCCATAACAATTCACTGGTTTAAATGCTTTTCTTGACTGCAAATGACTAATCTAAGGGCTAGAAATCCGGCTCCTTTGCACCTGCTGTTAGCACCTCCGGGGGCGCAAAAGGCTTATCGCCGACGTGAGGGGGGGTGGGGGCGAAAAAGTGTCTCCCGAGAAATTATGCGGGGCATTGCTGAGGCGCTACCCAATAGCGGCACGTCCGCACTGGTAGCACCCCAGGCCGCTCTGCCGCTGGCGATGACATCATCACCATGCACAGCAACCCCTTAGCGCCCCGCCGCGTCCCCTTACTGGCCCGCGGCAGAAATTTGGCTCCGCCCCATGAGGCTGCTGTGGGCGATGTCAGTGCAGATCGTGAGCCGGGTCGACCTCCGCTCGCGGGACGGCATTTAAAGGGGAGGTGTGGCTGCGACCCACGGCGCCATTTTCTTTTTTAGGCCGACCTCCAGATCGGTCCTCTGTGGTGGGCCGTGGCATGGCGCCAGGCTGCTGACATGGCACCACGCCACCCTGGTGGCCGAGTTGGGGCCATCGGAGGCCCTGCACAGTGTGCAGCGGCCCTCCACTTTAACTGAAGGGGAGGGGCGTTGCAACGCGGCAGCACTCTGCAGAGCGCTGCCGATCGCGCGCCGACATCGCCTTGGTTACCGCCCCACCAGGAAGTGGAGCGCTCAAAATTGTGCTCCACTTCCTGTGTGGGGCGGTAAGCCAAATTTAGCGGCCGGGGCGGTACTTCCGCGCGGGGCGCTAAATGTCCGGCCTTAACTCAGTTACCGCCCCCAAACTGGGCGTAACCGAATTTTGTGCCTTAAATGTCTTTATAAGGTGTGCAATTGTACGGCTCCAAGTTGCAATATATAGGCTTGATCAATGGGTAAAGTTTTACTATTGATTGACGTGGGTGAAGATGACTTCATTCTACAATGCAATTTTCCTTCTTTTCCACACAACTTGGCTCACCTTTTTTGAGGTCACCAGATCAGCTTCAATTAAGTATCAATGGGCTAGTAGCTAATGGCACCATGTATGGTTTCTGAGTCTGATTATATGTCTTGGAGGCCCACTTAGCATTCTTGGAGAAGAAGCACATGCAGGAAATTGTGGTGTACATCTTGTGCTGTTCTTTAAACTACATATGAATCCTTTTTGTACCCATGTTCCCAACAGTTCATGCATTGTCCTCCGTGGTTGGCAGGTTCAGTGCCACTTCCATGGCCCTTGAATTAACCTTGTGACTTCAGTGCTGCAACTGCACGGGGCTCAGTTGACACCCACTATCTGAATGCTCATTTTCTACTCCTGGGACAGCGTGTGGATCCAGGATGAAGGAATTATTTCCACTCCAATGTCAAGATCCTTTGGCTTGTTCACAGATGTTGAGGGCATGCAGCATCTGTTTCTTTTTATATTTATGATAAATTACAATAAGCATACATGCAAACAAGGAATGGAATGCACTTGGCAAGTTAAATGGTGTGAGAATGCAAAACTTCAGAGCTCTGTGAATATTGTGAGTGCAGAATATTAGGAAAATCTACTGATGATTTCATTGATTATTTGTTAGCTCTGTTTTAAAATATACAAGAGATATTGAAGTAAAACTGTTCTAACTTCTTAACTTGGATTCCTGCTTAAGCTGTAGTTGCCTGGCTGCACTTGCATCAGAAGCATTTTTCAGCCAGAGTCTGCATCTCCTCTCGAGGTTTATCTCTGATTAAACATTAAGAAGGTTTTGATTAATCTGGATTCAACAGATCATTTTTTTTTCTTTCTCTTGAACCCATATTCATGACTTGGGCTGGACATTTGCATTATTATGCTCAAAATTACTAATGCATAAAAGCAGTATATTGCACTGTAAAGATGATTTAGGATTTAATATTATCAGGTCGTGACAGACGCTTGAAATAGAATCCAATTTGAAATTTGTGGTTAGAGAAAAAATACAAGTTCTGACCAGTTTAAAGTAGTACTTTGCTTCAAACCCTAACATTTACCTTAGTTCACATCGTAGGTGGCCTTATCCAGCA
Organism: Somniosus microcephalus; assembly: GCF_052327205.1. Classification (NCBI taxonomy): domain Eukaryota; kingdom Metazoa; phylum Chordata; class Chondrichthyes; order Squaliformes; family Somniosidae; genus Somniosus; species Somniosus microcephalus. The sequence continues at coordinate 34,540,180 of NC_141012.1, read as the reverse complement.
TGCAACTGTTCACCAGTGTAACTATTTTTCGTCATCATATTCTATAATGAATAGATTTAAAGTAAGATTGCATTTTGAAGTGTGTACATGTTTGGAAGATGCTAAGCCTTTATTGGAAGATCTATTGCAGCTGCAAGACCAAACAGATGTCAGTATACTCCCATATAGGTACAAGTCTTCCACAAATTTTAACACGCTGACCTCTTCTCTGGCAGATAACCTCTGCAAAACTGAATTTCTGGAAATTGATGGTGCCATATTCATTTCTTGTTCCAGAAAGCTCAGGATAGATTAGCTATACACACTTTTCTCCATTGCCAAGGAAGACTTCAAAAACCATAGCCAATGTGTTTATGGGTTATGATTTGGACAAACTCAGTATCCATCTGCTTCATGTGCATATGCAAAATGATTGAGTTAAGTAGAAAGAATTGAGCATTAAATATATTTAAGCTTATTCCTAATGACACAAAGCAGTTATTATGACATTGTGGAGAAAGTGGCATGTCTTTTTTTTTAGCGTAGGTAAATGAACTCCGCAAGAAATGTTCTCATCGGAAAAATTGGCACGGAAACCAGCGTCAATTTTGGGATAATCTATGAGTATAACCCAGGAAATTCAGGGCCAAAGTGTTCAACAGAAATACTGAACATTTCGCAGTGTTTTTTGCAGGAATGCATTTACTGTGGAATATATGCTGTCTTAACCAAGTTGTGTGTTGGTAATTCTAAGCAACTACAGTACAGACGTGCCAAATGTTTCATTGGAATTTGGTAGGCTTGTACAGTGTTTGGCTGAGATTATGGTTATTACAGAAAGCAGAATGACAACAGTCCTAAGTTATATGTCTCTTGGTCTAGTTCTGCGATATCAAATATTTGAATGGGTCAGCAGTTTGAATTGACAAACTCATCACACATATTCAAGTTTGAGCTCAACATCTGCTTGGATTCAAACCTGCAAGCACAAAAATAAAATTTAAAGAATTTGTATGACATGAAAGTGCAATGTGAGGAGTCAAAATCTTAACTTTTGGTGATAGCATTGCATAAATATTGATCTGATGTCAAAGTAACTTATTACACTGGGCTACTTAGCATAGATAAGTGAAAACCAGCAAGAAGCCTACCAAATTTAGCACTGCTAGGGATTTAATGCTCCTGCCTCATAACTATGTAGGGAAATTAAGATCGATCTTAATTGAAAATGCAAGAGTCCCAAAAAATATTTTCAAAAAAAATAAATGACTGTATTTACAAAATTAAGTACTAAACAGCTTCTAACAACAGCATTAACTGTTCTCTCTTTATTTTAATATTACAACTGCAATGTTGTTAATTAATGGCGATTAGGTTTGATGGGGGACTTTTGTCCTGTGCAACTGGATATTACCGATTTTAACTCCAGGTAGATTCCCCACTCAGGCCGGAGTTTAAAATTACAGTCGGGCCTCAAAGTACATGTAAAGAAGGACCCTGTTGGCGCCGGGCATGTGTCCTTGCTGCCTGCTCAGGAGAGCAGGTTAAAATCGCAGATGTTATGATCATGGCTTTCAGACAAGTAAGAACCTAAGCGATTTTTTTTTAACTGCCCACCCACCAGGTTTCTGCTGAGAGAGTAGGGTTAAAATCGCCTCATATATGATTCAACATGTGTGCAGATGCCTTTTGCTTCGTGGAGGTAATCTGATAAATAACTAATTTCATTTTCACCAGGGCCTTCTATTTAATTATTTTCTGTTGGTGTCGATGTGGCATGTGGAAAAGTGTTGGTGGTTGCAGATATAGGTGCACTGTAATAACAACAGAAAATGCTGGAAAAACTCAGCAGGCCCGGCAACATCCATGGAGAGAGAAACAGAGTCAACGTTTCAGGTCGATGACCTTTCGTCAGGACTGAGAAAAAAGCAGGAAATGAAACAGATCAAGAAGCAAGTTTGGGGCTGGGAAAATGGGGGAGGGGATGAAAGAACAAAAGGGAAGGTCTGGGAGGGGTGAGGAGATATTCAAGGCGAGACGAGATGGTAATCTCATCTTGAATATCTCTTAATGTCTCCTCACCCCTCCCAGACCTTCCCTTTTGTTCTTTCACCCCCTCCCCCATTTCCCAGCCCCCAAACTTGCTTCTTAATCTGTTTCATTTTCTGCTTTTTTTTCTCAGTCCTGACGAAGGGTTTCGACCTGAAACGTTGACTCTATTTCTCTCTCCATGGATGTTGCCTGGCCTGCTGAGTTTTTCCAGCATTTTCTGTTGCTATTTCGGATTTCCAGCATCTGCAGTATTTTGCTATCGTATTGGTGCACTGTAACATCAGTTATGTGAAAGCCTTGAGATTCTAGATATATATTATCCAGTTATACAAACGTTTTGCCGATTACAGTATGGCAGCAGCTTGCCCGAGTGGTTACTGAATAAAGCATTTGTGCTGGACTTCTACAATTGTTGTTCAGATATTCACATTATGCTTCCACGTCTGCAGCCATTAAAACAACTGCATTTTCCAGTGAATGTTACTTTTAGTTGACCAGTTATTCTGGAAGTTTCTCCCAGAAAACCTGGACAAACAAGAATTTGCAATAATAGGCTTGGGATTATTCAGGACCCTCTGCCAATTATTAAAAATAATAGGTTTAGTGCGGCTGGAATTAAGTGTATACACTTCCCCTTTTGCGTTTGAGTTTAAAAAATAGGTTTTGGGTGGGTACTGACATAAATGTAGCAGTTAAATCGGAGTGCAAGGATTCTGTCTGACACCAGAGGTTACTAAAGCCATGTGATACGAGACGTGCCTGTAGCGCATTTTGAAATTCAGTGGCAGCTCATTGTTCTGTAGATAAATGTAGATACCACTGAATAATAACACACTGACTATTTTTGTCTTTCTTTAAGTTAAGTGATCATTTCACAATAGACAACAGCTTCAATGTCCCATATTATTGTGAACTGGTCTTTGTCTTGTATAGGTAGGGTTTCCTGAAAGCCTATCCATTGTATATATAAAAAAAATCTTCCTCTGTTGGTTATCACTGCAGGGGCTATTTAGTCTTGAGGAATCGGATCAATAATCACTCAAGTTTTCAACAATTTAGAGTGACAGAGTCAAGCACTAAATTGTAATTGTCAACAGTAAGTGTATAAGCTGTGCACTCCTGGAACTGAATTTCTCTGAGAACCACAATATATTCATCATAATCCTTGGTACCAACTCCTCCAGATATATCGAGGGGGGCGGGGGGGGAAATAGTGATATGTTGAGGCACTAAATGTATGCAATGACTCACTGAACCATGGATTACAAACTAGAAAACTGTTCCTGCCAGCAAGGCAGTATTTCATTAAATGCTTAAAATAATGACGTACTAATGTGTACATGTTAAGAAACATGAACGGGTGTGCACTGCCGTAGATGAAAATATCATATGCCAATGCTACATTCTGATGCAACATGAAAGTAAAATGTGAATGCATTTTTTTGTTTAAGTACATCAGTAGTGCTTTTGAATTGTGCATTGGGGAAATAAATCTCAAAACAGCTTATTTAAAAATGAGTTTAAAAGCTAATTAAAAAAATAGTTTACTATAAAGTAAGTGGTTTTGTGATTTCTGATGGCCCTGGATTAGTTCTTTGAAAAAGAGACAGCAATTGGTTTATTTTCTTGCTCCTTGACTTCAGAAGGAAATGCAAAATAACAAAACAAATAAGAAGCTTGACCTCTAAGGTCAAAGAGATGCAGTTTCTGCTGCTTTGGAAAAAATAGCAGACTACATCATTATTTGAGGCAAAATTTTAGGAGGCATTGCAATGATGCAATGTAAAAATATTTTCTACAATATGCGAGGTTAAAGACCAGTATTATGCAGAATCCTTTACCAAAATTAAACTGGTGGATTACAGTCTATAACAATGAAATTCAGAGAATGATCAGGTATGAATTTTGAGTACAACGTATAAGATGGAGTACAAACCTACTTAAATATATATGGAGCTGTATTTATACCTCAGTGTGATACACGGAAATAGGATGGTATTTAAATCAAATAGTTCTTCATTTGGAAAAAAGGAACTTAACAGGTCTGTTTCTTTGAGGATGGATTTCATAGAAACACAATTAATACTGACTGAGGCCCAGAGGTGTTCATTTAATCCCCTGGAAATGGACTTATTCAGACATTCTTCATTCCCAGCCTGGATTGATCTTGCTTTCTCATCAATACCAGCAAGATTCATGTTGAGGTCATGCTGTTGATGAACTGGTCAATGAAAATGGGCAGGCTCATCACTTCATTTTTATACTGTTGTTTTGTGAATAGTGGTAGCATATTACCATCATGTATCATGGTACAATTACTCACTAAGAACTACGGATTTTCAGTCTGCTGGGAGTTCTGCAACATTCAGAATTGTGGAGATTCTGGCGGGGAACTAGAGGCAAATTCAGTGACGCCATTCCTGGAGTACCTATGTTGCCCACATGTTTTTCTTCCAGTGCAAAATACTTTATGCTTACCAGCTGTGAGTTTCCTTTACCTCGGCTTGAACCACTTGAATGTTCTGCTGCATTTTTGAGGTTGTGGCGGAGCCACCAAAGGACTCAGAGCGGTTGTACATAATTCCTTTAACAGCAATGTAGTTACTGTCTGTGCCTGTACCTTTAATTACACTGTTTGACTGTACAATGCCTAGTTACCTTTACAGCACGGTTTCAACGTGATGACGTCATGCCGTTAATCACGTGATGCCCTAATGGAGGGAAGAACGTGATGACGTCATGACGTCAGTCTCCTGATCAGAGGATCAGTCCTTGTGGAGCCCTCAAGGAGAGTAGACCTGTTATTGATGTGTTCTAGCAGTTTCCAGTTTAAACTCGTTTGATTTCATTAAAGTTCATTAATTTAATTACCTGAGTCGAACTCAGTCTTTTTGATAGGAACTTCCGTTCCTACAAGGTTTTAATTTAACCTCTTACACAGATCAGTAGAAACTTGGATTCAATCTACCTGAACTGTGTCCAGGTAAACTGAGTATAAGATAACAAACAACAACAGAAAGTGCTGGAAACACTCAGCAGGACAGGCAGCATTGAGAAGAGAGAAACAGAGTCAATGGGCTAGATTTTCGGGGAGCCGTCAGGCAGGGTTTCAGGCGTGTCGGGGGGGTGGTGGAATCCCGAATTTGGGGGTCCCGCCACCATCCCGCCCAAAACCCCACCCCACGTAAGTTTCAGGGGCAGCGGGTACCCGCCCTGCACTGGGACCCGCCGAAACCAGGCGGGAAGGGATTAGTGCCAATTAACTGCCTGTTAACAGGTAGTTAACAGGCAGTTTTTAGCCTAATCCCTATTTTGAGGGGTTTCGTGTGGGTTTCCTGACGGCTCCAAACCACGCCAGGTTAGAGCAGGCGGGCCTTCGGGTTGAAAGAGTTGGAGGGGTCGCGATGTCGGCGCTCAGATGAGTGATGGGTGCATGAGTGTAAAGGTAAGTGTGTTTGGTGTGCCTAAAGTGTGTAAAGAACTTTTACTTACCTGTACTTAACTTAACAGCCTTTCTTCCTGTAGCCGTCGGGAGCTGCATCACTCAGCCGGAACTGAAAGCTGAATGGCTGCGATCTGTGAAAAGTGACAGCCTTCAGGTTTGAGTGCCGGTAAGAGTTCTAACTGAGTCTGTGCAGAAGGACTCATGTCAGAACTCAGACTGTCAGTGTTTCACAGCTTCAAACAGCTGTGAAACACTGATATTTCATCTGTCAAGATCTCTTGACAGATGAAGTTTCAGTCTGTAACGTCACCTGTTGCCGGGTGGCCCTTAATTGGCCTGCTGAGCCCGCTGGGCAGGCTCAACAAGGTCAATCAAGGGAGAATCGCGTGGATTGGCCAGACGTCGAAGTAGGCGGGTCAAAAACTCGAAAGGGGAAGTCCCGCCTTCTTCCCGACAGGTTCGGCAAAATCTACCCCAATGTTTGGGGTCGAACCCTTCATCAGAACTGGAAAAGGTAGAGAAGAGAGATTTTTAAGCAGGAGCAGGGAGGAGGAGAGGAAAGAACAAAGGGAAGGTCTGTGACTGGATGGAATGCAGGAGCGATTGACTGACAAAAGCGATGATGGTGCAAGGCAAAAGGAGACAAGTTAAGAAACAAAAGATGTCTCTAGATGATGTGTGAACGATGGTGGCAGCAACATTAACAGCTGCCATGTGAGGAAACAGCAGAAAAAAATATATAAAGAAATACAGGGGCCAGGGTTATAGTCTGAAATTGTTGAACTCGACATTGAGTCCAGAAGGCTGTAAAGTGCCTAATAGAAAGATGAGGCGCTGTTCCTCAAGCTTACGTTGAGCTTCATTGGAACAGTGTAAGAGGCCGAGGTCAGAGTGGGAGTGGAGCGGAGAATTGAAGTGACGGCGACCGGAAGCGCGGGGTCACCCTTACGGACTGAACGGAGGTGTTCTGCAAGGCAGTCACCCAATCTGTTTTTTTTTTGTTAAATTAAAATAAGTAATAATTTAAGATTTAAAGTAAGATAATAAATGTTATTTTTCAGAGAAACGAAACATCAAGTTTCATTAAATTCGTAAAAATCAAAATCTGAGGAACAAAGGTGACGACTTCACTACCAATTTTTTGCTGAAAGTACCATGAAAGATGATGCTTTTCCATTAAAACAGAAGGTTGGCATTGGCATATGTGGGTTATCTGACTGACTGACTGTAAAATGTTCAATAAGTATCATTCTTTCCCTCCAGGACTGAGTGGCCGACAACAACAACAACTTGTATTTATATAGCGCCTTTAACATAGTGAAACGTCCCAAGGTGCTGCACAGGAGTATTTTAAGACAAAAAATTTGACACCGATCCACATAAGGATAAATTAGGGCAGGTGACCAAAAGCTTGGTCAAGAGGTAGTTTTTAAGGAGCATCTTAAAGGAGGAAAGAGAGGTAGTGCAGCGGAGAGGTTTAAGCAGCGAATTCCAGAGCTTCGGGCCTAGGCAAAAGAAGGCACGGCCACCAAAGGTTGAGCGATTATAATCCGGGATCCTCAAGAGGGCAGAATTAGAGGAGCGCAGACATCTCGGTGGGGTTGTGGGGCTGGAGGAGATTACAGAAATAGGGAGGGGGCGAGGCCATGGAGGGATTTGAAAACAAGGATGAGAATATTGAAATCGAGACACTGCTTAACTGGGAGCCAATGTAGGTCAACGAGCACAGGGGAGATGGGCGAACGGGACTTGGTGCGAGTTAGGACATGGGCAGCCGAGTTTTGGATGACCTCAAGTTTACATAGGGTGGAATTTGGGAGGCCAGCCAGGAGTGCATTGGAATAGTCAAGTCTAGAGGTAACAAAGGCATGGATGAGGGTTTCAGCAGCGGATGAGCTGAGGCAAGGGCGGAGACGGGCGATGTTACCGAGGTGGATATAGGTGGTCTTTGTTAAGCTGCGGATATGTGGCCGGAAGCTCATTTCAGGGTCAAATATGACACCAAGGTTGCGAACAGTGTGGTTCAGCCTCAGATAGATGTTAGGGAGAGGGATGGAGTCATTGGCTAGGGAACGGAGTTTGTGGCGGGGACCGAAAACAATGGCTTTGGTTTTTCCCAATGTTTAATTGGAGAAAATATTTGCTCATCCAGAACTGTATGTCAGACAAGCAGTCTGACAAGTTAGACACTGTGGAGGGTCGAGAGAAGAAGTAGTGAGGTAGAGTTGGGTGTCGTCAGCGTACATGTGGAAACTGATGCTGTGTTTTCGGATGATGTTGCCAAGGGGTAACATGTAGATGAGAAATAGGAAGGGGCCAAGGATAGATCCTTGGGGGACACCAGAGGTAACGATGTGGGAGCGGGAAGGGAAGCCATTGCAGGTGATTCTCTGGATACGGTTAGATAAGAATGGAACCAGACGAGTGCAGTCCCACCCAGCTGGACGATGGTGAAGAGGCGTTGGAGAAGGATGGAGTGATCAACCATGTCAAAGGCTGCAGACAAGTCAAGAAGGATGAGTAGGGATAGTTTACCTTTGTCACAGTCACAAAGGATGTCATTTGTGACTTTGATGAGAGCCGTTTCGGTCTGTGGCAAGGGCGGAATCCTGATTGGAGGGAAAATCAACACTTACTGTGGATATTTAAAGTGGATCAGATATTACCTGAACTGCAGTGGATTAACATTAAAGATTAATCATAATGGAGACTGCTGGTAACATAGTATTTGTCCTAATTGATTGATAACATTTTTAATTTAACAAAAAACCTCACCAACTTGTATTATGATGGTTTGAATCATCTCCAAAATTACTTTCTCAAATTGAATACGGAACATATCTACCCTGTGACCTCATTCTTGAATTGGAATATATTATCATGCCATTATTATGTCCATTAACTGTTTGTGTAATGCTACATTGGAAAATATTATGGAGATGAATTACAGTGTTAGGGAATATATCACTTTAATTTATACAGTAAAGTTGTTCACAGGAAGCTATTTGTACCACCTAATTAGTATTTTTGAAATCATTTTCTATTGAATCCTATTCATCAGTTAATTTACTGTGCATATATGTCACCTTATTTCTCTAGTACTGAATGTGGTCTTTAATTATTGAAATTTGATAGCCATGAAACCATTGAAACCTAAAAATATTTTTTGGCATTTGCTTCTATTGCCTAATCTTGTTTTTGTTTCAAGTTGAATCAATTAATTTTCAGACTTGTTGGAAGCATATTTTGCTTTTTTTTTTGCAACAAATCAAAATGATGGGTTTCTGCCATTTTGTTTCTGAAGCCTCCTCGCAATCTGAATGTTAGTATTATCAAAATCCACTGATGCTTTTACACTTATCAAGCACTTAAACTGACACATAATTAACATAAAAGGCAAACATTTGATCCAGTCGTGACGAGCACAACCAGGAATGTACCCAAACCCCATCACACCCAGGAGGAACATGACTGCCACTCTCCGTCCACCAGTCTAAATGCTCTGCCTGCCTTTCCTGTGATGAATTTCTGGCAACTAGCTTGCCCCCAATTGCCTTTTAACTTGTTTGGGGTGGGCCCATTGCCAGCCCACCAGGGAACCACCCCATCAATCACTGTGGCTTGGAGTGTTGGAAATCCAACTTGGCTGATCTCACTGACTGAATAGGACAAACCGTCTGCTGCCAACAAGCTCTGGCAATAAGCCCACTTAACTGAAAGCAGAGGCAATCGGAGCAGGTTCACTGCTGAAGCTGCGGCATGGGAGAAACCGACAGAACTTTGGGACTTTGGGCAGAGCGAGGCAGAAAGAGTTTCGGGGCAGGAGCCCAGAATCTGAAGGCAACTTGGAGAAGAAGAGTCTCTGATTGGGATTCTGCCTGAGTGGAGGCAAAGTAAGCAAAGCTAATCCTGAGCTATGCAAGGTATGGAAATATTATGAGGTTCCAAACTTAATCGAGGTTGGGATATGCCTCTTGACACAGCACCAATTTCATGAATCCTAATTTAGGAAGATGGACATAGAGGGGGATTTTAAGTGAGCGGGTTGGGCGTGGGTGGGAGGGTAAAAATGATTAAACTCTAAAAGCCGACCCCAACCCGCTCACTTCGGGTTTTAATGAGGCGAGTCGGTGACTAAAATCTTTTAAGGAGACTGCGAGCCGCAATTTTAACTCAATTGTTGTTTTTAACACATGGATTCCTGGGCCTCAGGAATCCCAGCAGGTAAAAGGAGGCGATAATGGCTGGCTCAATGAGGTAAGCGCCTTTATTGCACTGCTTTAGGCCAGGAGGAGCAGATGTGCTTCCACCGACCCACCGAGCTTACCTCTACACGATCGGACCCCCGTGATCGGCCAACCCACCACTACGATTTCCGATTCACCTTAATCCCACCCCCACACAATATCATTATACCCAATGCATACACAGTGGGACAACCTGCATCCAATCAGTGCAGGTGTTGGTCCCACTATTAAATTCGTTGGACCCTTCTTATAGGCGTCCGGACGGATGCATAGAACAGGTGTTAGGCCCTTTAAATATTTAAACTAGGGGCAAAATGCCTGTCGAAGGTCCCCATTAGCTCACCTCACTCAGGATTCTTCAACGGTTCCCGAGTCACCAGTTACAGATAATTTAAAAAAATGTTTGTATGTATATTTTTTTTTAAAAGCCATCCTGTGGCGCCAGAAGGAGCACAGTGCTCCTCTGACTCCACAGGGGTCACGATCACTACCTCCTGCCCTATAGCCCACTCCAGTCCCCCCCCCCACTTCTCCGGACTTACCTGAGGGCGACTGCCAGCTCGGCAGGAGATCCAACATTGATGTGTTTGCTCAAGGGAGCTGCATGTGAAGTCGCGGCCAACGGTGTAAGCTCGCGCCGAGTATGTTGACGAGGCTCGATGACTAATTTCCATCAATCCTCGGGTCTCTCTGTTTGGGCGCAAGCTAGTTGTGCAGCACCAAGTGATTCCTTCTGTAGTAAGTTAACTTCAGCAAAAGTATACAGAATTGCTATGTGCCACGTCTTATTAATATTCTCTGCTAATGACTTTTGGGGGAGTAATGACATCTGCTGTCACACTCTCAAAGGTTTTTGTGGAGGTGAATTAAATCACAAATGCCACCAATGATTGACATGCTGAGATGAAACATGGAGGCCTTCTGCTAGCACGTTTCCGCAGTAAAAATTATTTAATCACCAGGTTTGCAATATTTTAGTGATTCTCGCGACAAGAGCCGTTTAATGCTGAGGCGGAACGTTAGAATATAAATTGGGTGACTGTAGATTTTGAAATCTACCATACGTTCAAGCAGGCAACCTTTCTTTAAAGTGAATGTTAGCTCTATCCTTTCTCCTCACCTTTTAACTTGAACACTCAAGCATGCAATTTGGATTACTCTTGGTACACTGGAGGCAGAGTTGGATGATCGAATACTCTGACTGCAGCAGCGACTTTTTTAATGACCGTTTTTTTTTGCTTCTAGAAATATATGTCACGCTATGCAGATATTGCTGAGTATGCTGAGCACTGAAATATGAATTGTTGATATTAGCTGTCCACCGTCCCGTGGGAGAGAATTAATATACAGTGGAGAGAGGGTAGTGAAATAAGCATATTGTGGCTCTGAAAACTGCACTATGATAGAAAAACGTACAGTATAACCATCAGACTTAATGTAGCATGGCCGCATTCAGCTAGGTTAAAGAAAGAATTTCTACTTCAACATGGTTGACAGACTCTGATGAGGGACAAATATTTTCCGAAACACTCCATTAAAATAAAATCAAGGATCTTGTAAATAGTTGTAAAGTAATTCTATTAAAGTGTAACAAAAGTTGGTAATTTCTCTTACAGATAGGGAGGAATCTAATTTTGAAATAACAATTTTGGAAAGAGTAGCACTTGCTTAGTTGGAAATGTATTATTTGCTTAAAATGATTGCTTCATTAGAACTCAGGTTTTATATTGTTTTGTTTTTATGTTGTATATAAAACTTTTCAGTTTCCCTCAGCTGTGAATTAAATTGTTCAATTTTCACCTTATCAAACAGTACTTTGGAAGAATTGTTTCTGCGCTAAAATCAGTTTTGTGTTGAATGCAGGAGTATTTTACTTTTTTGGTGTAGGATCGGAGTAGGACTGTTTTGTGATTTTTTTTTCCTGAAGGTCTAAATGCCTTTAATTTACTTCGGCACGTGGAAGGCAGTAAGTTAACATCAGACGCTAGTAAAAAAAAAAGAAAGACTTGCATTTATATAGCACTTTTCACGACTACTGGATGTCTCAAAGCCAATTTTTTGGCATGTAGTCACTCTAATGTGGGAAATGCGGCAGCCAATTTGCACACAGCAAGGCCCCACAAACAGCAATGTGATAATGACCAGGTAATCTGTTTTTGTTATGTTGCGATGCGGGAGAAGAGGAGGAGGAAGAACACATCGCGTCACTGCATGTCTCACCCACAGGCACCAGCTCAGATACTGGCACTACGCATTCTTTAGAGGCTAGTATAGTAGTGGGATCTGCACAGGGTGATGCACTGGGAACGAGCAGGCTGCAGCAAGGCTAGGGGGAAAGGGTAGCTCGGGGGCCAGTTCCCTGAAGGGCGAATTCTGTTGCACAGGACTCAGATGAGCCCCTCGATGGGGAAGCCTTTAGAAGAAGGGTGATGGGCATGCACACGGAGATCATATGTGCAATGACAAGGGTGCCTGAGAGCCTGTCGGCAATGGTAAGGAGCGTGGAGGAGTGCGCCTCCAACATTGCACAAAGCTCTGCATGCATCATGAAGCCCATCATTTCGAGTCTGGAAAGAATGGTAAACTCCCAGCGAGACCGTGGCGACCCAGACCTGATACCGCGTGTGATAGGCGATCTGGTAGCTTCCATTGCAGCACAGGCAGAAGTGATGCAATGTCTTTGTGCTATAATGCAGTCTATGGTTGGTGCCACTCAATCTCAGAGTGCTCTCATGCAATCTCCGCTTGTTGCCACAGAAGCTCTGTGCTGTAACAGATTGCTAGGGATGTTGAGGTGCTGCCCCCGGTGGAGTGGCAGTGGGTCAGTGGAAGCTGCTGTCCTCTCTCAGGATGACAGCGTTCCTGCTCCCACCACTGGCACTCCGCCATTGCACTTGTCACTGCCTGTCATCCAGCCAGTCCAGACTGCTGCTACCCATGCTGAGGTGGTGTAGTCTACAGCCGGGCCTTCCAGGCCCAGAGCTGGTCGAGGGCGTCCTGCAAGGCCATCTGAAGTCTCCCGCACGGACAATCAGCAGCCTTCCACCAGCCCTGCTGCAGCCACTGGGCCAACACTTCGTAGGAGCACGAGAGTAGGCAAAGGCACAATAATGCAAGGCACTAAGTGATTACAACAGCAATATTTACTATTCACCCTTGTGCAAAGATGTGTTCACTGATTATTGATAAATTTATTAATTTACTTTGGATAATTTTGTACTGTCTCCAGTGCTAACTTGTGGTAGCAGTGCTACGGGGAGGCCGAGTTTGGCGTGCGGTGCTGGATTCGCCACGCCGCGGCACTGCTGCCTCAGCACCCCATTAGCACCCCCACACTAGCTGGAGGCGCTAACCAACTGAATTTCTCCCCATTAAGTCTTAAAGGTGTTCTGTACTGCACTATTGTGCTCCATCTGTACCAATTGGGTCATCAAACAATACCGTAACATTGTGTACTGTACTAGTAATCAAGGATAAGTAGGTGGTCTCGTGTCTCGCAGCTTGCTAGTAGAGCACATTTTCAACAATCTTATTGCCTTTGGAAAGTTTGAAGTACATCTCCGATCATTTTAGAAATAGTGCTGCTGTCAAGTTTGGCTGATAAATGCAGTGTGAGGTGCAGCCTGTCCTGGGAGGGTATCATTAGTCAAAATGGGAAATGTCTCCTTTGCAGCAGCATTTCATCATTTTTCTTATTGGGGTGGGGGGGCGGTTGATTTGATTGAAGGGTTTTCTCCACTGCTGGCCACTTTTCTAGGAGGGAAAGAAATTCAATAGGAGAGTCAACATTGCCTAAAGTCTGGCATGGACAGAAACCTAGAATAATTCATCTATTTGCCCTATCAGCCAGTGCATGGAGGGAGAGAATTTAGCATCGGAAGGGGGAAAAGTTGCGAGGAAAAGAAGGAGCATATTCTGTAGGACCCCAGGGGGTGCAGTAAAGAATTTGAAGAAAACGCACATAAATTTTAATTCAGTTTTTCACATTTTATCTGTCTAGTTCAGACTTAATTGGTATGATTTCCTTGCATCACCAGTTAATCAATAACTTGCATATGATCTGGGGATTGGCAAGCACTCTTATTCAATCAGAATGCCTATCCTGCAGTTTCTAACTACAGTACATGTGCAAGTACATTATTGCTTTTGTATGTTTTGAAGAAGCTGTCAAGGTTTTTCCTGTTTGATTTCTGTGTTGCTGTCAAGTTAAGCTGATAAAAGTGTTGGGCACAGCTGCTCCTGGGGGGGTATTCTACATTGAGATCAAAAATAGTGCGGAGAGAGTGGTTAGAATGTGGTACTCGCTACCACAGGAAGTGGTTGAGGCAAATAGCTTGGATGCTTTCAAAAGGAAACTAGTCGAGTACCTGAGAGAAAAGAGAATAGAAAGATATGCTGAAGGGATGAGATGAGGTAGATGGAATGGGAGGAGACTCGTGTGGAGTACAACCACCAGCACAGACTGGTTGGGCCAAATGGTCTGTTTCTGTGCTGTATATTCTATGTAATCAGCACAGTTTGAAGGCGATTTTTCTTATTCTCCGGATACTTTAGGTGCAGAGTCTCCTCGGTGGCCAAGTTGTGGTCTTAAGCTGAAACACTGGTTTAGCCCTAGCTTCGTGCAAGACACCATCTTTGTAAAGGAGTTGAAGCTTGTGCTCGGAACGGCTGCCCAGAGGTCCGTTAAGCAGCTGATTGCCACTTAAATTGCCTGCTGGCGCTCATTAAAGAAGCTGCACGGTATTTAGGTGGCTAGCGCTTGACCTAACACCGACCGGCTGATTGGGAGTAGACTAGTCATTGCAGAGGATTTCGAGCGCAACTTACATAGAAACATAGAAACATAGAAGATAGGAGCAGGAGTAGGCCATTCGGCCCTTCGAGCCTGCTCCGCCATTCAATAAGATCATGGCTGATCATTCAAATTCAGTACCCTGTCCCTGCCTTCTCCCCATATCCCTTGATCCCTTTAGCCTTAAGAAATATATCCAACTCTTTCTTGAATATACTTAATGAACTGGCCTCCACCGCCCTCTGTGGCAGAGAATTCCATAGGTTCACCACTCTCTGGGTGAAGAAATTCCTTCTCATTTCAGTCCTAAATGGCTTACCCCTTATCCTTAGACTATGACCCCTGGTTCTGGACTCCCCGGCCATCAGAAACATCCTTCCTGTATCTAGTCTGTCCAGGCCTGACAGAATTTTATAGGTTTCGATGAGATCCCCTCTCAATCTTCTAAACTCCAGTGAGTATAAGCCCAATCGACACAATCTCTCCTCATACGTCATTCCTGCCATCCCAGGTATCAGCCTGGTGAATCTTCGCTGCACTCCTTCCATGGCAAGAACATCCTTCCTCAGGTAAGGTGACCAAAACTGCACACAATACTCGAGGTGCGGTCTCACCAAGGCCCTGTACAACTGCAGCAAGACATCCTTGTTCCTGTACTCGAGGATCCCTGATTATAATTGCTCAACCATTGGTGGTCGCCCCTTCTGTTGCCTTGGCCCATAGCTCTGGAATTCCCTGCCTAAATCTCTCCACCTCGCTTCCTATCATTCCTCAAAAGAGGACTTTTGAAACACATCGGGAGACTTTCTGGGACACTTGTCAAGACTTCACCGACACACTCTCAACATTTATTCTGGAAATTCTCTGAGGTCTTAACCTAAAAAGAGTGAGTGCTGTGCTACTCTACCTTATTTGGACACCTTGTAGGATTCACCAGGAGAAAGCGAGTGCTTGGTGCAGGACATCCCTTCTCCTCCGGATCTCCTCCACCAGGACCTCCACTGCCGCGTCCGAGAACCTGTGCGCCCTCTCACTCGGTCCCTGAGTCATTCTGAAACGTGCTGTGGGTCAGCCAGCCCACTCCGCACCTTCAGTGGAAGTGTGTGCGTGGAGCCCATATATACTGCTTCATGAAAATTGTGTCTAATCAGCGCTTGAGTGTCTGTTTTAGCACCTCCAGGCAAATTCACATTATGGTAATAAGCAATTAGGACCAAAATTGCATGTTAAAGCCAGACTTTCAAACAAGCGTATCTTATTAGCGTAACACCCATTTAGCGACTGTTTTCACCCTTTCACCAAATGAATCCCTTTTTTTTTTAAAGATATGATCCTATTGTGTCTAGGAGATGATAGATAAATTTCAAAATATAATTGCACAGAGCATTGATCTGGCTTTGGTTTTCTATAATTCTGTTTTGTGCTTTACAGTGTATTTTAAATTAAATATACTATATATATCTTGTTACATTGAGGGAGATCATCAACATTAAGGGGGCAAAATTGGGTTGCGCTAACTTTGCCGGGGCGCTACTTTTAGCACCATGAGAAAGGTAGCACCCCCGCGCCTGAAATTCACTGGTAGCGCCCCAAGAGGAAGGCGGGGCACAACTGGAAGTGCCCCGCCCCCTCTTGGGACACTGCGAGTGAATATCACGGCGCTACGTGCCGCGGTACTGCAGGTCTTCCCTTATTAAAGGGGAGGAGCCTTGCGCAGCGCGACCCGGGGCCCAGCTGGGCCACCAGGGATCGGAGTGCTGGCAAAAAAGCCTGGCACTCGAGCTGAATTTCGCGGGAGGTGTTAGTGGCGCCGCGCCCAGGCGCTAGTTGCTTTGCGCCCTGTTAGCGCCCTCTGTAGGCGCTAATGGGAAGCGCAAATCAGCCGAATTTTTCCCCCTAAGTCTTCTGAGTGAACTTTGATCTCTTCACTGATGGTTAAGTATAGTGATTTGTCATTGGATATTTTGCTGAAAATTACAGGGCGGTTATGGATAAAATTGGAAAAATGCACACTTCAATTTGAGTGCATAATTTAGGCTAACACTGCAGTATGCCGTAAATTGCGACATTTCATGCCCTGATCTTCTCATTGTGAACTTACTCCGAAATGTTCTTGAAAAGTAATTTGAATACACCGCAACAAGCGTAATGGCGAATTGGTGATCTCCGAAGCAGTACAGCCAATGGCTTGCCCCACCCATCTGCATCAATTAACCAGACCAATATTGGTTGGACCTGAGAGAGAATTTTGAATTTCAAATCCTTTCACTGTACTAGACTTGATCATTTACAGAAAATTGTTTGAGTTATGGCCACGCTCAGCTGCTTAAGTCAGTTTTCAGCAACTTTCTAAATTTTAGATTTTTTTTTACAATTTGTTTAAAAATGACATTCGTAATTTAAGCTACTAAAACGTCTCAGATTAAATATCGAGCGGGGGGCGGGGAGCGAAATAGGGTCTCGTTTGTCTGTTCCTCGAGTGTGAAACAGGTGCAAAAAGGTCCTATTTTGGGGGCAATGTTCTGTGTCCCAAGGGCACATGAACTACATCTGCCATAGTGGCTCGGGTGATAGTCAGGTGCTTCTGGTAGGCTTTTACAAGTATTAGGCCCCTTATACATGTCTGTTTAAGGACCCACCTCTCCGAAATTGGTCCGACATGTTAGGCTCGGTTTTTCCACTTTCTGTGGTCGAACCAGCAGTCCTTACATAGAAACATAGAAACATAGAAGATAGGAGCAGGAGTAGGCCATTCGGCCCCTCGAGCCTGCTCCGCCATTCAATGCGATCATGGCTGATCATCCAAATTCAGTACCCTGTCCCTGCTTTCTCCGCATACCCCTTGATCCCTTTAGCCTTAAGAAATACATCCAACTCCTTCTTGAATATATTTAATGAATTGGCCTCTACTGCCTTCTGTGGTAGAGAATTCCACAGGTTCACCACTCTCTGGGTGAAGAAATTCCTCCTCATCTCTGTCTTAAATGGCTTTCCCCTTATCCTTAGACTGTGACCCCTGGTTCTGGACTCCCCAACCATCGGGAATATCCTTCCTGCATCTAGTCCTGTTAGAATTTTATAAGTTTCAATGAGATCCCCTCTCATTCTTCTAAACTCCAGCGAGTATAAGCCTAATTGACCCAATCTCTCCTCATACGTTATTCCTGCCATCCCAGGTATCAGCCTGGTGAATCGTCGCTGCACTCCTTCCATGGCAAGAACATCCTTCCTCAGATAAGGCGACCAAAACTGCACACAGTACTCAAGATGTGGTCTCACCAAGGCCCTGTACAACTGCAGCAAGACATCCTTATTCCTGTACTCAAACCCTCTCGCTACGAAGGCCAACATACCATTTGCCTTCTTAACCGCCTGCTGCACCTGCATGCTTACCAGAATGTCACCAGAGAGTGGTGACAATGTGGGTGTCCCTGTCACAGGGAGCAGTTGAAGCGGATAGCATTTATGGGGAGGCTTGATGCATGAGGGAGAACGGAATAGAGGGATTTGAGGAGTGGATGGGAGATAAAAGGTAATTAGAGTGGGAGGAGGCTGGTGTGGAATATAAACACTGGCATTGATCAGTTGTGCTGAATGGTCTGTTTCTGTGCTGTAGATTCTGTGTAATTTTCATCTTCTCATTGATTCAATAATCAATACACTATGATCTAAAGGAGATCCTCAGAATATGAATAAAAATGTTGTTGTGAAATTCTTGGTTAATACTGTATTTGGTGATGTGTTAAATGGATAATTTAGGGTCTTACTCAGATATGCCTTCCTTATGTTTCTGCTGCTTGCGAAAAAATCTAACCTCAATTTGTTGTTTTCCTGACAATTTTCAAAATGTTGTTCTGTTCCTTTGCCACCACGTGGTGAAATAGTTGATGAAGACCAACAACAACTCATCTCCCCGAAGCAATTTATCGGCACAGAAGTGCCTCCACAAATATAGAACAACAAATGGACAATGAGTCCTTTATCAACATTTAACCTAAGAGTACAGGGTTAAGAATGTTTCTTATTGAACTAGGGAAACAAATGAATACTGGGCATGCTGCCACAAACTAACTGAAACATATTTAATTGTTTATTCCTCTTTGTGCTGCTATACAGCATTGAAAGCGCTCAGATGCATTGCCAATACTGAGTCAGAAGCGCATTCTATTCTCCCTGCCTCACTCTTGAGTTCCACGGAGATTTCTACATGAAAAATGGAATGTTTCTGACTCCATAACCACAGATTTTCAAGTGAACAGCACTTGTAAAGTAATCAGCCCTCCAGAGGATTCTTATACACAATAATCCAGTATTCTGCGGGGAGGAGCATTTCCTGCTGAATTATTATAGAGTTTTGTCCTTCAGTGTCCTGTCCTGTCACATTTTACTGCCAGACAAGGAACACGATCTCACTGGCCCTTTTCATTTTGACTGTAGGAAATGTTACAGCGCAGTCGGAGTTTGAAGCTATTCCACCAAAAAGCAAATTGTTTAACAACACATTTTTTGTCAGTATTAGTCCTTGCATGCGCAGCACGCATTCACGCCTGCTGGTATTTGTGGTCCCATTTTGTTCTCGTCATAGGCAGGATGATCTCGCAGTCCACCCATTTAGGCTAGTGATGTAATTTCGATGTTGCCGGCCTGTAGAGGGTAACTTTTTTTTTCTCTCCCCTTCCACCCAATCCCCATCAGCAAGACTCCATTGCCAGAATGTTAAAAGTCGTGAACACTGATGCAACACAGTGAGAACCAGCTCCAGTGCACGCTGTTCTGCAATATAAAATATGGCATGAATCTTAATTGCCAGATGAGCTGACTGCCACAGTTTGTGTTTTAGGATCGAGCCCTGTTTTTTTTTTGAGTATTGTCAATGCTGGTGGTGAACAGATTCATTCTCTGCTCTAGCAAATTTAATCTTCCCATCACAAACTTGTAGATTAAGCACCTGTGTGGTACATGATAGTCAATGTATAACCTTAACCTATAATTGGGAATTTTTTTTGTCTGAATCCCTTCCTAGGAGATCAAACAGCTCCCTTTTCCCCCTCCCCCCTCATTCCCCATCAACTCACTCAAACGCACATGCACCACAAAGCTAAAATGGATCCTTGCAAAGGATGAGCAAGCTGATGAAAGAGGCAAGGTAGCATCATCATCCAAAGGCATGACGTCTGGTTCGATGAGTACGCTCACAACGCCCAGCTCTACCTCACTGCCATCTCTCTCTCGACCCCTCCACTGCCTCTGTTTTGTCAGACTGCTTGTCCGACGTCCAACATGAGTCACAATTTCATCCAGTTAAATATTGGGAAGACCGAAGCCATTGTTTTCGGCCTCGGCCACAAACTCTGTTCCCTCGCCACTGATTCCAAACCCCATTCCTGGCCACTGTCTCAAGCTGAACCAGATTGTTTACAATCTCAGCATCCAAATTAACCCCGAGCTGAGGTTCCGACTCCACATCCTCTCCAAAATGAAGTCTGTCTACTTTCACCTCCGTACTATTGCCCGTCTCCTTCCCTGCATCAGCTTATCTGCTGCTGAAACCCTCATCCGTGTTATTGTTACCGCCAGACTTGGCAATTCCAATGCTCTTCTGGCCAGCCTCCCCCGGCCGGCCAGGGTTAAGTTTAAAATGGAGCTAAAACGTGAGGCGTGCAGCTTCATTACAATATTTAAATGATTGACCCGCCTCGTAAGAGCGGATTGGTTGCCCGCTCCCCTGTCCCGCCTCCACTAAAGCCGGAAGTCGTGGGTTCGAGACAATTTGGGATCGATTTTGAGCTGTTTACATCACATGTGACCAAACCCACCCATTTTGGGGGGTTAAAATTCCCCTCATTATGTCAAATGCATTCTCCTGTAAGTGTAGTGTTAAGGAAATGTACAACAATTGCACCACAATGTAAACAAGTATAAGGTTTTCCTCTTAAGAAAGCCACGTGTTGTCTATACTCCTTTTAGACTTTCATCAATAAGTAATGATTTTTGTTTCAATCAAGAATTGTTAGTTCAAATATCCCTTGTAAGCTGTATATTTGACACAATTTGGAGGATGCGACTGCTCTTAAAGCTATTTATACCTCGCCATGATAGGTATTTACTGAAACATGTCAAATTACTGGATAATTGTATCATCGGGAAAATCTATTTTAACTTGTTTTTCCTGGAGGATTGTATATTCATGTTTCATACAATATTGATTGGGAAAGTGCTACTACAATCACTAAACCAAATCAGATAAGTTTCTTAAAATAGTAAAACATTGTGAAAGAGTTTAAGTGTGAATGGGAGATTATATGATTTCCTGAACATTTCCAAAAATAAATGCAAATAAAGCTACCGTGTAAGGTATGTTTAAAAATGTAGTCCTATATTTTCTCATCAACTCACTAAACCCAGCCAGTTAAGCTATTGTATAATTTTACCAGTTATTATCGAATTGGTGTGGTGGTTAATTCACTCAATTGGTTAAATGTGCTCCTGATGACTCAGCTGATTAAGGCAGTGAGTGAACAAAGAAACAACTTGTATTTATATCACATCATTCACATCCTCAGGGAGTGCAGTCATTGTTAGGCAGCCAATTTGTGTAATGCTAGGCCCCATAAACAGCAGATGACCAGATAATCCATTTTAGTGTGGACAAATGTTGGCTGGTACACTGCGAGAACGCTGCTCTTTTTCGAGTAGGTGGGCCATATCGAGCAGGATTGTCTGGATTTGATACCTACTCTATGCTGAATCAGCTGATCTCTGCTGTGCTGGTAGTAGAAGGGCTGCAGTTGGCTTGAACACCCCCGATCTGTAAGGGGGGAAATTCACCAGGGTATTACTCCTAACTACTACCCACTAACCCTGCTGGAGGTCCACATGTCCGACATCAGATAAGCACAGCATTGTGGCTCAGTGGGCAGCACCCTCGCCTCTGAGTTGGAAGGTTGTGGGTTCAAGTCCCACTCCAGAGACTTGAGCACAAAAATCTAGGCTGACACTCCAATGCAGAACTGAGGGAGTGCTGCACCCTCTCAGGTGGATGTAAAAGATCCCACAGTTCATTCCTCAACCAACATCGCTAAAACAGATGATCTGGTCATTATCACATTGCTGTTTGTGGGAGCTTGCTGTGCACAAATTGGCTGCCACCTTTACAGTGACTACACTTCAATACATGCTTCATTGGTTGTGAAGCGCTTTGGGACATCCGGTGGTCATGAAAGGCGCTATGTAAATGCAAGTACTTCTTTCTTTGACTAATTCGCCTGAGTTGAATAGCCTGGTGACACTCGCTGTCAAGATTCAAATCTGGCCCTTTGAGCTGTGTACAAGAGGGTGTCGAACGGCTGTGAATGAGTGGGTTAGGGTGTAATGAACTAATGAAAGTACTTTTTTTTAAGAAAAATTTAAGATTAAGGCCTCTCGATATCCGTTGCAATTTAGTGTTTTTAACTACACATTGTTCTCCAGCAAAACTTAATCAAACCAGTTCTAACTTGGGCTGCCTTAAAATCTTGTCAGTTTTTAGTAGATAGGTCCTTTATGATGAGTTATTACCACTCTCATAGCATGTACTTGAGCTACGACTTACCATAGTACAGGCTGTGCCAAATTATTTGTTTCATTTTTTATTTTTTTCCCATTCTTCCTTACATATTCCGTATTTTACTTCCAGCTTCAGTGAATACTTGCTCCTGGAAAGTTCTGTTATTTCTAAAGGGAACAAAATCTCTGTCAATGTACTGCTGAGTAATTGGGATTGGAGATGGGGATTTGCTGGATTGGCAGTATTCTGTTACATTATGAGTTGTGAATAGCTCCTTTCACACTTTCACCTTTCTGTCTTTTGGAGATTATTGAGCTTTTTACAAGAGCTAGTTAACATAACCCTAACCCCCAATTGGAAACATTGTGCAAAATTCAGCTGCAGCTTGACATTTGATAGATTTTGTAGATAGGTCTATGGGATAATGCAATTACATTTTTCTCTCACTATTGTAAAAAGTTTGTTCGTGTTGCTTGGAAAGAAAAATCAAATGCTATACTTGACCTTGAGCATTTCTTCTTGATTCCACATTGCTTTGAATTGCCATTACTCAGATGACAGTGTTTTGTGTTCTGCTAAACACAAGGAGGTAGAGTTTCCGCTTTGGCCACAATCGACCATCCGCACGCAAATTGCACCCAGAATTGCCCCCGTTTTGAGAAGTATTTTTCTTTTCGAGTTTCCGCTCACTTGCATATCGCTAAACGCAAAATCTGCCACGAACCAGTGCAATCGGGCAGCGTTTAAAAATGTAATTTAAAAAAAATATACATTTGCTTTTTAAAAAAAAAAAATCCTTGATTATATTTAAGAGTGGTACCTTGGCGCAGGTTTGATCAATACAGCTGAAAATGGGTTTATCACAAAAAATAAGCATTTTTTTAATCACTGTGTCAATCCGTCACCTGTCATTAACAATTCTTTAATCTGATTGGTTAAGGAGATACACAGGTCCCAGATGCTCTGTAGTGGGCGCTGCGCTTTTTGGATCATTGGCAAGTGCAGCGAACGGTTGGCGCCATTTGTTCGCCACCGGGAGCAAAATCCAGCCCAATAATTGCAGAATCAAAACAGCGAGCCACTGGCTTCTCATATTTGAAATGTTGTAGCCGCCTTTGACATTTTTCTACCTTTAATTTTCTGGACGACAATGAATCTCCATGCCTCCTGTCAACTGCGCAGCAGAAGTTCAAACCATCTGATTTCCTGCCAGGCAATAGAAATAGAAATAGTCATTTATGAAACACCAATGCAAAATTGTCCTACTTTTTTTTCAGCAGCTTGACAAGCATGTATGTGTATGTGTGTACAGCATACATATTAGTACAGTAATTTCATAGGCAAAAAACGTTAATTACTTTTCATTTGATGAAAATTAGCAGTTCATTTTGCTGATAACATTTTGCCACTAATCCTAGCAATTTTATTTGAGAGAAGGAAATTGTGTTGCCAAATTAACACTGATTAAACAGCCATCTCTGAAATGAGTGATTTATCTCTCCTGACCAGACCATGCTTTTCACAGTGCGTATTACAACCTCCTGTTAGCAGATTGATAACCATATTATACAAGGCTGACAGTGTTGGTTGTCTGGCAGTACTTACACATCCAGCTATTTGTGTGAGTACTGGAAAGTGGCAGCTTGTTTCAGTCAGCTTGTATTGCTGTAATCTTTCAGGGCTTTTGGAATAACTTTGCAGTTTGGTCTAATTCATAATAAATTCCTTATTACTTGAGGTGAAATTGCTCAAAATGGCAGCATGTCACGGTTATTAAATGTCGAAAGCTGCATTTCTCCATGCAGATATGGCAAAATTGGGAGCAATGACTCTACCGTTAATGGACTTTTAAAATAAAGTGGTTGTGTACCTAAATTTGTCATCTTGTATCCTATCTTCAGACAGTTTCAGTGCTATATATTCGATGCATTACAGACAGGCACTTGTAGAGTATGAAAATAAACTTTAGTAGACAAGTTTGTAGTTATGTTGAATGTCACCACCAAATCATGGTGCACAAATAGTGCAATTGGGTCCAAGTTCTGACCACTTTATTTCCCACCACTCCAAGCCTCCAAAGATTTCAAAGGTCCTTTGCAACAGGTTCAAATTCATACTTTCTACTTGTTGGCCCTGATTTTCGGGCAGCTGTCGGGTGGCTTTTCATGCGGCCGTGGTCCGAAAATCGCGGAAAAAGCGGGTCGGGACCCCCCCCGCCTGATTCCCCGCCCCGTCCGACTTTCGGACTGCCGTTTTCACGCGCCCCGCTTCAGTCCCGCCCGCCGCTGGCGGGACTGGTCGTCGGAGCACTAACAAGCAATTATCTGCTTGTTGAAGTGGATTTTCCCATGCCGTTGCGACTTTGGGGCTTTCCCCACCTGAAACCCGCCTGCGGGGAACCCCGCCGATGAGAGCTGGCGTGAAAGCAGCTGGCTTGCTTGCTTGCAGCAGCAGGTCACTGAGGGCTGAAGATATTTAAAGAGGCAGCATTTGCAGGCTGCAGGACCCTGTTGATCAAGGCTTGGGGGAACTATTTGAAGCCTTAGGAGCAGCTGCAGAAAGTTGGAGCCTCACACACTTCTTCAGTGTGAGCTCCTGGGAAGCCCCTCTCACCACCCTAACTCAGGACCTCCTCAACCGAGGCATCTGCTAGAAGCATGGGAGGCCTTTGGCACCTTCCCTTCCTGGCATTAGAGGACCTCCAACAGCAGAGGTGGCAGCAGCAGAACCAGGAACAGCAGGATGATTACCAGGAGCAGCAGGCTGCTGCTCACTCACCTGAAGCTGCACAAGCCAGAAGGGGCCAGCGCTTGGAAGTGGCTTGAGAGCACCTTGCTGCGCTTTAGGGGGCCAGTGGGACCCGTTTCTGCACTGGCAGTCCTACTCAGAAGGACTTCCATGAAGATCTGGTTTCTCTGTTCAACAGATGGCCAATGCTCCTCAAGAGATGTCATTCTCTTATGAGCACTCACCTTGTTTTCCGTATGCTGGCCAGTTATCTCCTCCATGGAGGATGCCAACCTTTCCATGGTGCTGCGTTCATGCACCAATGACTCCACAAAGGCTCTGCTCATGGTCTCCATGGACTCCTCCATTCGCTCCACACTCGCAGCGACCCTGGAGACAAAACCTGCCAGAGACTCCTGCATCTGTGCATGGAGATCCATCACCTCTTCTCTTGCGGATGGACCCAGAGGCAGAGGGTCGAGATGCAGCGCAGCAGAGCTGAGCTGGCAGAGCCCTGCGCCCTCCGACGAGGACCCTCCACTGCTGTCCCTGTCTCCAGAATCTGCTGAGGCTCACTTGTCAGCTGTGAAACACCAGGTGACAACACTACTCTATGTCCCAAAGGTCCCCCCGAGGTGTGAGTGTCTGCACTGGTGCTGGGTGCGCTTACTTCTGCTGACGCTGCACCCTCAGAGGTTGGAGCTTCCTCTGAGGAGTCTGGCTGCACAGCCTCTTACTCCTCCACAGTGAGGATGGGGGCTCTGGATGGTACTGTGGGGGAGTAAAGGAAGGAGTTAGAGATATAATGCCAAGGTTCCTCTGGTGACTCCCAGCGAGTTGGCATCTGCTGACACCTGCATCCATGCAGCTTTGGTCTCAGTGGGAGGCCTCTTCCTCCCTGACCTAGGGAACAGGACCTCCCTGTGGGCCCTAACCCCGTCCAATAATGCCTGCAGTGAAGCCTCGTCGAATTTGAAGGCAGCTCGGGGTCTGGCACTGGCCACAGCTACTGCAGGCTCCTCTGCCATCCTGTATGGTTCATTTGGAAGCCTTCAGAGGATGTAGTGCTTGCCATGGACCTTGAAAGCTCCACGAATGATGACATCATACTGTGGGGATTTGTGACTCGATTTAGACAATTAGCAAGGCTTCCCACATGCTGGGAATTAATTGGCCAATTGAGGGAAAATTGCGTGGGGCTGGCTGACACTTTTTTATGTGTGTCAGAAACCCCACATTCGGGGAAATCCGACCATTTCCCACACAAGCCGAAAATCGGGCCCATTGTCTTTGTTTGACATGAATTCTGGAAAAGGGCATTTTTTTCTTGACATAATTTTTGAAGATCAGTGATCCATTATTTTTTTTAATATAAAATAGTTGTTAATCTCAAGCTGGCTGCCGACTGAACTCTGCCAAATATGTAAAGGTATACCCTTGCCTTGAAATCAAACATGGTGCAGTTTGACTGTAAAATTGTGACGTTAGACATGGTGAAATGTAAAAGAAGTTAAGGTTACGGCTTAGAAGATTTTCTGCGCATATGTGGAAGAACATGGGTTTGGTCCTTGGGTTTCCTATACAATGAATTCTGATTTTCAGCATGGGTGAGTAGAGATGAAGGACTTCCCAAGACACATCAGGAGAAATATGAGGCCAAGTCTTGGAATTCTCTTTTTAGATTCCTATCAGTGTGTTACAAAAGAAAGAACTTCCATTTACATAGAAACATAGAAGATAGGAGCAGGAGTAGGCCATTCGGTCCCTCGAGCCTGCTCCGCCATTCAATGCGATCATTGCTGATCATCCAAATTCAGTACCCTGTCCCTGCTTTCTCCCCATATCCCTTGATCCCTTTAGCCTTAAGAAAAATATCCAACTCCTTCTTGAATATATTTAATGAATTGGCCTCAACTGCCCTCTGTGGTAGAGAATTCCACAGGTTCACCACTCTCTGGGTGAAGAAATTCCTCCTCATTTCTGTCCTAAATGGCTTACCCCTTATCCTTAGACTGTGACCCCTGGTTCTGGACTCCCTGACCATCGGGAACATCCTTCCTGCATCTAGTCTGTCCAGTCCTGTCAGAATTTTATAAGTTTCAATGAGATTCCCCTCTCATTCTTCTAAACTCCAGTGACTATAAGCCCAATCGACCCAATCTCTCCTCATACGTCTTTCCTGCCATCCCAGGTATCAGCCTGGTGAATCTTCGCTGCACTCCCTCCATGGCAAGAATATCCTTCCTCAGATAAGGCGACCAAAACTGCACACAATACTCAAGGTGTGGTCTCCCCAAGGCCCTGTACAACTGCAGCAAGACATCCTTGTTCCTGTACTCGAATCCTCTCGCTACGAAGGCCAACATACCATTTGCCTTCTTACCCGCCTGCTGCACCTGCATGCTTACCTTCAGCGACTGGTGCACAAGGACACCCAGGTCTCGTTGCAGTTCCCCTTCTCCCAATCTATTGCCATTCAGATTACAGGTAGACTATCCTTTATCCGAAAACCTCGGGA
The DNA here is from genome assembly GCF_052327205.1 of Somniosus microcephalus. Classification (NCBI taxonomy): domain Eukaryota; kingdom Metazoa; phylum Chordata; class Chondrichthyes; order Squaliformes; family Somniosidae; genus Somniosus; species Somniosus microcephalus. The sequence goes on along the minus strand of NC_141012.1, from coordinate 34,512,874 downwards.
CCAGCCGAGTTTCGGATAAAGGAGAATTTCGGATTTCGGAAGGTGGGTCGGCGGGGGTCCGCGGGGGGGTCGGCGGGGCGTCGTGTGCACGACTTACGCTGACGCTCAGCGTAAGTCAGTCGGGGTCGGCGGGGGTCGGGGCCAGCGGGGTACGCGGGGGGGGGGGGTCGGCGGTTGTCGGGGCTGGCGGGGTCCGCGGGGGGGTCAGCGGTTGTCGGGGCTGGCGGGGTCGGCGGTTGTCGGGGCTGGCGGGGTCCGCGGGGGGGTCGGCGGTTGTCGGGGCTGGCGGGGTCCGCGGGGGGGTCGGCGGTTGTCGGGGCTGGCGGGGTCCGCGGGGGGGTCGGCAGTTGTCGGGGCTGGCGGGGTCGGCGGTTGTCGGGGCTGGCGGGGTCCGCGGGGGGGTCGGCGGTTGTCGGGGCTGGCGGGGTTGTCGGGGCTGGCGGGGTCCGCGGGGGGGTCGGCGGTTGTCGGGGCTGGCGGGGTCCGCGGGGGGGTCGGCGGTTGTCGGGGCCGGCGGGGTCCGCGGGGGGGGTCGGGGGCTGGCGGGGTCGGCGGTTGTCGGGGCTGGCGGGGTCGTCGGCGGTTGTCGGGGCTGGCGGGGTCGGCGGTTGTCGGGGCTGGCGGGGTCCGCGGGGGGGTCGGCGGTTGTCGGGGCTGGCGGGGTCGGCGGTTGTCGGGGCCGGCGGGGGGGTCGGGGGCTGGCGGGGTCGGCGGTTGTCGGGGCTGGTGGGGTCCGCGGGGGGGTCGGCGGTTGTCGGGGCTGGCGGGGTCCGCGGGGGGGTCGGCGGTTGTCAGGGCCGGCGGGGTCCGTGGGGGGGTCGGCGGTTGTCGGGGCTGGCGGGGTCGGACCCTTTATCCGAACTTCCGCAACCGGAACCCTCTAAAAACCGAAGGTTTTTTCGTTCAGCGTAAGCCACGACTTACGCTGAACGAAAAAACCTTCGGTTTTTAGAGGGTTTCGGTTTTCGGAAGTCCGGATAAAGGGTAGTCTACCTGTATAATCTGCCTTCCTGTTTTTGCCACCAAAGTGGATAACCTCGCATTTATCCACATTATACTGCATCTGCCATGCTTCTGCCCAATCACCCAACCTGTCCAAATCATCCTGGAGTTTCTCGGCATCCTCCTCACAGCACACACGCCCACCCAGCTTTGTGTCGTCTGCACACTTGGAGATATTACATCTAGTTCCCTTGTCTAGATCATTAATATATATTGTGAATAGCTGGGGTCCAAGGACCGATCCCTGCGGTACCCCACTAGTCACTGCCCGCCACTAAATATAATGCCTGGTCATGTCTTCAGGACATTGCAAGATATTTTATAACTAATGGATTACTTTTCTCTAAATGTGGCAGCTACTTTGCACACAGGAAGATAGCACAAATTGCAAACGGATGACCAGTTAATCAGTTTTTGGTGGTGGTACTTGTGGGGGAGGAGTGTAGGCCAGGATACCAAGAAAGTTTGTTAAAATAGTGCCGTGACATCTTTCAGGTCCACTTGAGGAAGTAGATTTGGGATATGTTTAAAATGTTGTTTGTCCAATTAAAATACAACGCTAATGGAATAGTTAATAGCATCCATAAAACACTTAACATTTTGAAAGTCAGTTGTGTTTCACATTTCAAGGCATTTCATTTGGTTCTTCACTTGAACTGAATTTTAAGTTAAACCATTACTGCAGGACAAGGAAACAAAGATACAAACTGGTACAAGGCCACTTCAAGGCTGATGGCAGGAAGTACTTCACAGAAAAAATGATTAGTTACAGTACTTGGAATGGTCATCAGGGGAGGGAAGTGGAGGCCAAAACACTGGAGTCATTGGCGAGGCGATTAGATGCTGTGATTGGAGAACTGAAGGTTTCTGTGGAAGGAAGTGCTAGATGGGCTGAAAGGGCTCCAATTTCTTTATTTATCATTGTGATTTGAGACCTGTGAAGTATTTAATGTAGTATGCGCTTATCCCAATAATCGTTTTTGAAGGAATAAACATTCAGAAGGTATAGAACAGTGATTACAGAGTCTTTAGGGGCACTTTTAAACTTTCAGTCTGTGGGACTCCCCCACCGATCTCGCAGGCTACGATTTTAACCCGCTTTCCTGAAAGCAAGCAATCAAAAACAGGAACAGAGTACTGGTAATATACAGCAGGTCCATTAGCATCTGAAATCTAAAGGTACATCAATGTTTCAGGTATTGAACTTTGTCATAACTGAGATTATACATCCTGTGAATTGCCAGCATTTTTCAATGTCTGCTGTGATTCCATTTTCGCTGAGTCGGAGAATTTTAAATGAAAAAATCTGCTATAAGTTTGTACTTTGGTTTCTTTTTGTTTACGAAATTCCATAAATTTAATCAATTCAATCTATTTTAGTGCCAGCGTGCCTAAATTGTGAATTGATGCCAGAACCTAAAACAAATGGTTTTATTGTAAACTTCATAGTTTTAGCTGGGCATGTTTGAAGCATTTTCATCATTACCACTTGAAAATTTTCCTAGGCTCTACCTTTTTGATGTATAAGGATTGCAGTTTTTCTGCTATTAAGTGATATTGTCTTCGATCTTGGCCTATGAGTATTTTGCATTGATATTTGAAAGAACTAAGCAAAGCCGTAGTCATTGAATTAATGACAACATCACTGTAAATGTGTTTCTTAGGAGAGCTGCTCAAAAATATTTTGAATTTGATTGTACGTTTACATATTTTTAAAAAATTATGGTTGCTGGGGCTGGAATCTAAACCTTTCTGATATGTTGTTGCCCAAGACATTAATATGGAGCCATGGATAGGGAATTTCTGTCACATTTCTAATAAGGAAGTCCATATATGTTCACCGGCGTCTGGCAGCCACTTTAAATGTTACCTACTGCTAGCTGGTTCCTCAAGCTGCACGGATGTACATTACAGTCTGCTATTCAACAATTTACATCCGAGATCTGGTTCCTAAGAACCATTATGATAGCAAAATACTGCAGATGCTGGAAATCCGAAATAATAACAGAAAATGCTGGAAAAACTCAGCAGGCCAGGCAGCATCCGTGGAGAGAGAAACAGAGTTAACGTTTCAGGTCGAAGACCTTTCGTCAGACGAAGGGTCTTCGACCTGAAACGTTAACTCTGTTTCTCTCTCCACGGATGTTGCCTGGCCTGCTGAGTTTTTCCAGTGTTTTCTGTTGTTATTCCTAAGAACCATTTCCTGACACCAATCTGCTTCGCTGTTCTATTGAATTTGGTCACCTTGATACCGTGGTTGACAGACTGAGGGATATATTGGAATCCTACTGTAAGTAAGTGGCAGCAGTATTTGTGTAGGCAAACGCCATTTTGATTCCCTTCATTCTGAAAATTTACAAAACCCTTAATTAGATCTATAAGGGAGGGGCAGAGCAATAATTCTTGGTAGTCCATTTGAGGGACATGTCTATAGCAGAAGCTCTCGGTTGTGTTTTGCATTTGGGAGCCTTGGCCCATCTCACTAGTCATTCTGAGCTGACCGTGATAGGGCAGGCCAGAGATTCAACAGGACTATGTTCAGGGGTCAGTGTTATGTTGAGTGTTAGCGTGGAAGGAGCGCATTTGTTGTTTTAAATATTCCACGGAGAATAGGAAAGTCTGTAATTACTAAAAATCTACTAGTTACTGTGTTTTTTTTAACTGTTCATTTATTTGCTCATTCCCCCAAATTTTCCATTCCCCTTGTGCTTACTCACCCACTCCCCACTTTGCCCAACCATTGATAGCTGAAGTTTGAGCTGCCTGGCACGCACTCCATAGTATCTCTCCTCTCCTCCTTTAAGACTCATCTCAAAACCTCACCTCTTCGACCAAGCTTTTGCTTAATCCTTTGGCTTGGCATCTGTTTTGCTATACCTCTGTGAAGCAACATGGTTTGTTTTTCTACATTGAACGCGCTATGTAACTGAAAGTTGCTATTGTTTTGTTGCTGCCATTATTGTTCAATAAATCCGGCCAGTAGTTTATGCCCTAAACCACAGTTTAATAGTGTATTTATTCTACTGAAGCCAAGGAAATTACATGAGGGCATGTGGTGTAACCAATACACTGGCTATTTAGTGATAGAGTACAGTGTCGACTTGCTTACGGAAGTGGGCTGTGATGCTGAATCCAAGAAAAATATCCAATGTAAAAGCACAAAAGTATATCAGTGGGGTCAAGATTTGATTTGTTGCAAAGTGACTCCAATATTTCTGTTCTGACTCGAGGTTAACTAAATTCCCCTGAAAAACAACGGGATCTATAACTATTTGTCATCTCTTATCTTCTCCTATGTTTGCATGTGGGAGATTCCATATATTGCTTCGAATGTAATTTTCTTTGTTTTATTAGAAAGTTGACGTACAGAAAAATAGAGGACACCACCACTGACAATGAAGGCTCTTTAAATAAAAATATTTTGTTTCTAGCTTAGAATTAACGTGGACCTGGTTGATATTCTTCATGCTATTGCAATGGAGAAATGAGTACACTTGTGTTCATCTTTGCCAGCCAGTTTCACTATTAAACACTGTGTCGGCATTGGAGGTGTTGTCATAATATTCTGATGCATGGATGACATAATGGATGTTGCAGAGTTTTACTCATTTGTTTTCTGAGATTAGCCATTTTGCAAGGCGACTAAATTAAGCCACCCCACATTGTGGAATTAGTTCACATAGCCAATCAGTAAACTGGATTATGTCACCTGTTAATGGCCCGCTGAATCTGGGCTGTAGATGGTGATAATGTATTGATTGCTGGAGCCACTTTCTATAGGTCTAAACAAACAACTCCCTTATAATTTATCTTGTAGAATGAATGACACCCGTGCAAATTTCTCAAGCTGATTTTTCTTTTAGCTGTTAAGCTAAATATGTTCAGCTGCAGAGAGCTCACTTATCCTACTTCCTTTAATTTTTATTGGTCTATTTTATGTTCTGTATTTATAAAGGAGGTATGCAAAATAAATGATCTGAAAGATGAACCTGACCAACCCAGCTAGAAGAGGAGCTGGGGTCAGAAGAGAATCAAAAAGGTATTTTTTTTTTCACTTTCTTTCTTTGTGTAACAAAAGGCAAGTTTTTATGCCTCTCCTACCCTGATCATAAGGCCCTCCAGAATCCCTTTGAACCACTTACCTGAGTGCCTGGGACCATTCCTTGAGAGCCTTCTGCTGCCCGACATTCTAATCCCACCCGCCAGATTAGCGCTGGAGACTGGCGAAGCCTAAAGAATGGTCCCACACCATTGAAAATGTAAATGCTGGAAACTGAAATGGAAACATTGGAACTATACAGCAGGTCCATCAGCATTTGAAAAGAGACAAGAGGGTTGATGAAGAAATCCTTTGTCAGAACAGAGAAAAATGCTCAAGGCTAATGCCTTTATTGCCTGTGTATAAGAAAACTGTGCAGCAGCTGCAGTTAGGTTAACTGAAATGTCAAATCCAAGCATTCTGGTGACCTTTCTGTATGGGGTTTGTTCAATAGCTTTTGAACTTGATGATCTTTCTGGACTTGACTCGAGTACAGGTGATGGTACAGTGCAGTCAGCCAACAGTGCAGTCAGCCGAAACAAAAGCTAAATGAAGAATATACTGGAAAGAAGCCGACAACCGTGCAGAGAGAAAAAGGATCTAGTTATCAGAGATAATTTTCACACCTAGATGTGGTCCAGTAACCCATGGTATATCTGATCTTAAACATAGATGATGCCTACTATGTGGCCAAGTAGCTGCATGATCTCATGGGTTTTCTTTGCCGTGAAACGCCTGATAACTACACAGTGGCCAGGGCTGAAAGACTGCATGCTTCTATGGAAGAAATCAGCCAGAAAATGGGTTGTGAGGAAATTGAACTGCTTCTATACCAGGAAACTTGGCAGCTCTGTATTGGCAAGTCCTTGGGTATGTTCATTTGTTGTCGGCACTGATGCAATAGAACATGAATATACTTTACACTATTCATGCTCCATATCCAAAATGTATTGATACTCCTGTGATAGCTCCAGTTAATTGCAGTGGGTTCAACCAGCCAATGCTGAAAAGCTAGCCATAGAATTTGACAGTAGATAGTCATCAAAACCAAGAAATAGGGCAACTGTTACTTTGTAATCTCTGCATACTCAGATTGGCATGTCAAATGTCAGAACGATGTAGCAACACATTCAGTTTGCTTCAATCCATCTGAATGTTCTCTCAGCTTTCAGTTGCTCCAGTTCTAAGCAATGTTTCTCTCGCAGCCTGTGGGCCAGGTGTTGCGACGTGTATGCTGCGTGAGTCAAGATCGAGCATTGCAAAAAGTCTGACCAATTTGGTGTCACGCCATTGTAACTTAAATTGATCTTCAGCCAGAAGTGATTCATTAAGCTATTTTCAGTGCTAATGTTTTCATGTATTTGGATTTATAGAGAATGACAGGGACATTGAAGCAATTCTGAGCATAGAATGATCTGATCAGTGATTTATCAGCGGTTATTACTATTCGTGACATGTATCTTGCTTTCCCATTTCACAATGGCACGCAAGTATGCTTTGTTTACACTGGCTGTTTTTATTGTAAAATCCTTTACAGATCTTAATGGTGAATTTGATATTGTTTAGTACCAGCTACGGAGTTATTATGCGCTCTCAAATGTACATATTGGTGTCCTTTTAGTATGGCATACAAAACTGCATCACTTTTTTTCTGATGCACAGACATTCTGATAATCCTAACACAGCTCGGGAGTGGGGTAATGAGCTAGATTGCTATTTTTGATCCTTCAGATCAATAGCATTTCCTGATGAGCAATAGGTGAAGAGAAACTTGCCTTTGATTATCTGCCCCATCCCCTAGTTGCATTGCCTGTTGACAACACTGTCTGTGTAGATTCATACTTGAAAAATTGCTGTAGAGTGAAGTGGTGACCACAGTTGTGGTGTATGTAACCTGTTCCACCTTAAGAGAACTACCTTAAGAGATGTACTACTTTCTCTTGGCTGCTGTATACTGTAATACCGGTGGTGACCACACCGGTATATAAGTGTTGTGTAGGGATTTGCTGGGCAGTCCAGCCCTGACCTCCGAATAGTAAAGACCTGTTAAAAGTTATTCTTGTTGTCTGTGTCCAGTGATTGATCATAAGCATAACTGGGACACACAGACTCAACAACAATGTTTTATCCTAACATGTTGCCTCAGACAGGGGAACAAAGTATGATTGGAAAAGGGAATTTCAAAGTATTGATGAACTTTAAGAAATTTAACTGTCTTACTCTCAACAAATCCTTAGCATTTCTTATTTTGTTTAGTTGCATTACTGCTTGGAAAGAAAGATTTCCATTTATATTGTACATATTTACACCTTTTAAATGTTTCAAAATGCTTCACATTGACGACTCTGAAGTGCAGTGACTGTTCTGCGGCAAACATGGCAGCCTTTTATGTGCACCAACATAAATGGGATAAATGATCAATGGTTGAAAAGGAAATAACAACAGAAAATGCTGGAAAAACTCAGCAGGCCAGGCAACATCCGTGGAGAGAGAAATAGAGTCAACGTTTCTGGTCGAAACCCTTCGTCGCATGGTTGAAAAGGATGTCGGCTTGGACAGTGGGAGAACTTTCTGCTCCTCTTTTGAATAATGCCATGGGATCTTCAATGTCCATCTGAACCACCTGAAAGAGCCCTCCCCCACCCCCAGAAGGCCAAGAAGCACCTGGCTCCTGACCTTTAGAGCTAACTCCAGGCTCCAGAATATAAGGATCTTCCCTGCCACAAGGAGAGCCGAGGTTCATGAGGGCAAGCAATCCTCTGTAGGAGTGTTCTGTAATGATAAAGGAGGCAGATGAGTCCACGGAGGATGGCGCATTCAACAATACATTGTTCCGTCATTATTGCACAGGGCTGTTCAGCCTAGATTTTGTGTTCAATTACTTACAAAATATATTCTTTTTCACGTTGCTTTCAATTATGTCGTGCATCCTTCACCAATTGAGGTGCTAATTTATTTTGTTGAGGATTGGGACAAAAAAATTCAGGAAGGGACTATTACTTAAATGGAATGAAAATAATGAGCATGGAAAATGAAGAGATCTGAGGGTCCTAATTGACAATAAATGGAAGCTATTGCAACAATGTGCAGTGGCAGTAAATAAACTAAATCAGATGTTGAGATGTGTTAAAAGGTCAATAATGAGCCAAAATAGCAAGGAAATCCTGCTGCTTTTTAATCATTGTCACCACACTTAGAACACTGTGTACAGTTCTGGTTGCCACAGTCCAAAAAGGATGTTGCAGCTATTGAAAGGATACAGAAGAGAGCAACCTGAACGATTTGAGGGGATGTAGGGATTAGATTATGGGGAGCGATTATGTAAATAGGACATGCTCTTACAGGAAAGCAAAGGTTGAGAGGCAATTTGAATACTGTTTTTAGGATTTTAAAGGAACTAGTTAATGTCAATCATGACAAGCTATTTCATAAACAAGGAGTGGGCCATTTAGCCCCTCAAGCCTGTTCCGCCATTCAGTGAGTTCATGGCTGATCTGTGATCTAACTCCATATACCCGCCTTTACCCCATGGCCTAGAAATTGGGTTCTGGTCTTGCCAGGGCTGTAGCGCCAGAAAGTTTGCGCCAGCGGTAATGCGGCAGCGCGCGACGAAAATTCGGGTGCGCTGGGCCCAGACGGCGGCGGGCGCTAAAACCCTCCTTTAGCGCCTCAAAACGGGCGTGAACTTGGGTTTCCCGGCACTAATCCCCCGCTGCGGCACCCGATGCGGTGCGGCAGGCGGGGGAACTGCAGGCCTCCTCCTCCTGTTAAGGAGGAGCTGCCTGCAGCCGACAACTGTCCGGCGGATTGACCCGACATCTGAGCCCGGCACCTCGGGGAAGTGCCGGGCTCGCATGAGACACTGATCAGGGCCGCGGGGGGGGAATGCAGGAGTCTGGGAAGGGAGGTGCGGGCAGGCGGCCGCCGGGAACGCGGCCGGCCGCCGCTCCACCTTTATGTGCCGGCGCACACTGGGGGAAGACCCTGTTGCCAGAGTCTTAGTTGCGCCTGCCACGGGCGAGGCGGGCGCAACTGAATTTCGGCTTGGGGCCGGGTTACCACGGCAACCGGGACGCTGCGCACACCGATGACGTCATCGGTGCCGGCGCAGCGCTACTGGTGCAACGCCGATTTAGGGCCCCAGGGAATTTCTCAACTGGCCATAACTCCGGCGCTAGGCCCTCTAGCGCCTCAAATGCGGCGCTAAGCCTGCCGAATTTCTAGGCCCATATCCCTTAAGAACTTTGGATAACAAAAATCTATCAATCTCAGATTTAACATTAACAATTGACCTAGCATCAATTGCCATTTGCAGAAGAGAGTTCCAAACTTATAACACACTTTGTGTGTATAAGTGTTTACTCACTTCACTCCTGAAAGACATAAGAACATAAGAAATAGGAGCAGGAGTAGGCCAATCGGCCCCTCGAGCCTGCTCCGCCATTCAATAAGATCATGGCTGATCTGATCCTAACCGCCAATCCACTATCACAGAACCATCTCCTGAATCTAACAGAATTAGACACACGAAATAGGAGCAGGATCAGGCTACACGGCCCCTGGGCCCGCTCCGCTACCCACAAGGCCATGACCGATCCGAACCTAGACTCATGTCCAAATTCCTGCCCGCTCCCCGTAACCCTTAATTCCCTTTACTTCTAGGAAACTGTCTATTTCTGTTTTAAATGTATGTAATAATGTAGCTTCTACAGCTTTTTGGGGCAGCATATTCCATGGACCTACCACCCTCTGAGTGAAGTAGTTCCTCCTCATCTCAGTTTTGAAAGAGCAGCCCCTTATTCTAAGACTATACCCCCTAGTTCTAGTTTCACCCATCATCGGGAACATCTTCCCCGCATCCACCCGATCCAACCCCTTCACAATCTTATATGTTTCAATAAGATCGCCTCTCATTCTTCTGAACTCCAATGAGTAGAGTCCCAATCTACTCAACCTCTCCTCATATGTCCATCCCCTCATCCCCGGGATTAACCGAGTGAACCTTCTTTGTACTGACTCGAGAGCAAGTATGTCCTTTCTTAAGTATGGACACCAAAACTGTACGCAGTATTCCAGGTGCGGTCTCACCAATACCTTGTACAACTGAAGCAATACCTCCCTATTTTTATATTCTATCCCCCTAGCAATGAAAGCCAACATTCCATTGGCCTTCTTAATCACTTGCTGCACCTGCATACTAACCTTTTGAGTTTCGTGCACCAGGACCCCCAGATCCCTTTGTACTTCAGTACTTTCCAGTTTCTTGCCATTAAGATAATAACTTGCTCCATGATTTTTCCTGCCAAAGTGCACAACCTCACACTTTCCAGTATTGTATTCCAACTGCCAAATCTCTGCCCACTTACTTAGCCTGTCGATGTCCCCTTGCAGGTTTTTTATGTCCTCCTCACTCACTACTTTCCCTCCCATCTTAGTATCATCTGCAAACTTTGATATGTTACACTCGGTCCCCTCCTCCAAATCGTTAATATAGATTGTAAAGAGTTAGGGACCCAGCACTGACCCCTGCGGAACACCACTAGTTACTGATTGCCAGTCTGAGAATGAACCATTTATCCCAACTCTCTGCCTTCTGTTAGATAGCCAATCCTCTATCCATGCCAGAATATTACCCCCAATCCCGTGATTTTTTATCTTAAGTAATAATCTTTTGTGTGGCACCTTGTCAAATGCCTTTTGGAAGTCTAAATACACTACGTCCACTGGTTCCCCTTTATCCACCCTATATGTTACTTCCTCAAAGAACTCCAGCAAATTTGTTAAACATGACTTCCCCTTCATAAAACCATGCTGACTTTGTACTATTAAATTATGATTATCCAAATGTCCTGTTACTGTCTCCTTAATAATGGACTCCAAAATTTTACCTACCACAGATGTTAGGCTAACCGGTCCATAGTTTCCAGCCTTCTGTCTACTGCCCTTTTTAAATAAGGGTGTTACATTAGCAGTTTTCCAGTCTGCCGGGACCTTTGCCGAGTCCAGGGAGTTTTGGAAAATTATTACCAATGCATCCACAATCCCGACCGCCACTTCCCTCAAGACCCTAGGATGTAAGCCATCAGGTCCAGGTGATTTATCCGCCTTGAGTCCTATTATTTTACCGAGTACCATTTCCTTAGTGATTTTGATCGTGTTTAGCTCCTCCCCCCACTATAGCCCCCTGTTTGTCCAGTGTTGGGATATTCTTAGTGTCTCCTACTGTAAAGACTGATACAAAATATTCATTCAGTGTTTTTGCCATCTCCATATTTCCCACCATTAATTTCCCAGTCTCATCCTCTAAGGGACCAACATTTACTTTAGCCACCCTTTTTCTTTTTATATAACTATAAAAACTCTTACTATCTGTTTTTATATTTTTTGCTAATTTACTTTCATAATCTATCTTCCCTTTCTTAATCAATCTTTTTGTTATTTTTTGCTGTCTTTTAAAGTTTTCCCAATCCTCTATCCTCCCACTAGATTTGGCTACCTTATATGCCCTTGTTTTTAGTCGAATACTATCCTTAATTTCTTTACTTAGCCACGGATGGCTGTCTTTTCTTTTACACCCATTTCTTCTCAGTGGAATATATTTTTTTTGGAAGTTGTAAAATAACTCCTTAAATGTACACCACTGATCAGGTATCGTCTTACCCTTTAATCTATTTTCCCAATCCACTCTACTCAATTCCGCTCTCATACCTTCATAGTCTCCTTTATTCAAGCTTAGCACGCTTGTTTGAGATCCAACCTTCTCACCCTCTAATTGAATATGGAATTCAATCATGTTATGGTCACTCATTCCAAGGGGATCCTTTACTAGGGCATTTTTAATTAATCCTGTCTCGTTACACAGGACCAGATCTAAGGTTGCTTGCCCCCTGGTCGGTTCAGTTACATACTGCTCAAGAAACCCATCCCTAATACACTCAATGAACTCATCCTCAAGGCAGCCCTGCCCAATTTGATTTGTCCAATTAATATGACAGTTAAAATCCCCCATAATTATAGATGTTCCCTTATTACAAGCCTCAACTGTTTCCTGATTGATACTCCGTCCAACAGAGTTGCCACTGTTCGGAGGCCTATGGACTACGCCCACTAGTGTTTTTTTCCCCTTATTATTCCTTACCTCCACCCAAACTGTTTTATTATCCTGATCTTTTGACCCAATATCATTTCTCTGTTTTACAGTGATTCCTTCCTTTATTAACATAGCCACCCCACCTCCCCTTCCTTCCTGCCTGTCCTTCCTGATCGTTAAATAACCTGGTATGTTTAATTCCCAGGCATTGTCACCCTGCAACCATGTTTCTGTAATGGCCACAAGATCATACCCATATGAGGTTATTTGTGCCATTAACTCGTCTATTTTGTTACGAATGCTACGTGCATTCAGATAGAGAACTTTCAAAGATGTTTTGTGACACTTAGTTCCTGCTTTTGCCCTTTTTATTGCTTTACCTTTTACTCCATACCTTCTGCCCCTTCCTGACACGCTCTGGTTTTTAATTTCCCCACTGCTACCTAAGTCTATGACCTTCTCTGTTGTCATTTTTATTATTTGCTCTCTAGGAACCTCCCCCCCACTAGTTAGTTTAAAGCCCTCTCTACAGCCCTAGTTATATGATCCACCAGGACTCTAGTCCCAGCACTGGCCAAGTGAAGCCCGTCCCAACGGAACAGCTCCCTCCTGCCCCAGTACTGGTGCCAATGTCCCAGGAAGCAAAACCCATTTCTCCCACACCAATCTTTGAGCCACGCATTTAACTCTCTAATTTTATTTGTCCTAGCCAAATTCGCTCGTGGCTCAGGTAATAATCCAGAGATTATTACCCTTGTGGTTCTGCTTTTTAATTTGGCCCCTAGCTGCTCAAACTCCCTCAGCAGAACCTCCTTCCTTGTCCTATCTATGTCGTTGGTACCAACATGGACCACGACAACTGGATCCTCCCCCTCCCACTCCAAGTTTCTCTCCAGTCCAGAGGAGATGTCCTTAACCCTGCAAAGAACTCTATCTATCCCCCTAACGATACTATCCCCTACCACTACAACATTTCTTTTAACTCCCCCCACTTGATTGGCCCCCCGCTCCACGGTGCTGTGGCCAGGTTGCTCATCCTCCCCGCAGTCCCTGTTCCCATCCTCACAGGGAGTAAGAGCCTCGAACCTGTTGGACAAGAGCTAGGGCTGCGGCTCCTCCAACACTACCTCCTGGATCCCCGTACCTGCCTCACTTCTAGTCACACCATCCTGACCCTGGCCACGGACTACATCTGAATTAATGAATCTAATTGGTGTGAATACCTCGTGATACACAGAGTCCAGGTAACTCTCCCCCTCCCTGATGTGTCTCAGTGTTTGAAGCTCGGACTCCAGCTCTTCAACACGGAGCCGGAATTCCTCGAGCAGCCAACACTTACTGCAAATGTGATCACCGTGAGCATCAATGGTGTCCACCAGCTCCCACATATTGCAGCAGCAACACATCACCTGATCTCCCATTCTATGTAATTAATTACATTTATTAATATTATTCTTAAATACCCTCTGCTCCAATTCTAGATGGTGAATATCACACCTTAGAAACTATAAACCAAAGAGATTTAAGCTTAAAAAGGGAGAAATACTTACCAACCAATCACTTACCCACTTTCTCGTGACGTCACACTTGGATTACTTTTTACTTCTCTCCTTCCCTCCGAGTTCCAAGATTGGAGATTGGTAGGCCTTAACTGGTCTCTGGAGCCTTTATACAGCCGCTCAGCCCGCGATTCCCGCTGACTCTCGCACTGAGGCCTTAACTGGTCTCTGGAGCCTTTATACAGCCGCTCAGCCCGCGATTCCGCCGATTCTCGCACTGAGGCCTTACCCGGGCTCTGGAGCCTTTATACAGCCGCTCAGCCCGCGATTCCCGCCGATTCTCGCACTGGGGCCTTACCTGGGCTCTGGAGCCTTTATACAGCCGCTCAGCCCGCGATTCCCGCCGATTCTCGCACTGAGGCCTTACCTGGGCTCTGGAGCCTTTATACAGCCGCTCAGCCCGCGATTCCCGCCGATTCTCGCACTGAGGCCTTACTTGGGCTCTGGAGCCTTTATACAGACCTGGCTCTAATTTTTCGACTATGCCTCAAGTCTCTTTGGACCTCCACTGTTTCTAGCGCTTCACCATTTAGAAAGTATTATGTTCTATCCTTTTGTTTTAGGTCAAAAATGGATGCCCTCACATTTGCCTGCATTGAAATTAATTTGCCACAGTTTTGCCCATTCGCTTAATCTATTGATAACTCTTTGTAATGTTATGCTTCCATCTACACTTCTTACAATGCTGCCTATATTTGTGTCATCGGCAAACTTGGATATGTGGCTTTCTATCCCATCATATAAGTCGCTAACAAATACGGTGAATAGTTGAGGCCCTAACACAGATCCTTGTGGGACACCACTAGTCACATCCTGCCAATTAGAGTACCTGCCCATTATCCCTACTTTGTCTCCTGTCACTCAGCTAATCTCCTAACCAGGTCAATAATTTGCCTTCAATTCCATGATCTTCAACTTTAGCTAACAGTCTCTTATGAGGGACTTTATCAAATGCCTCCTGAAAGCCCATATAAAAAACATCCATAGAAATTCCCTTGTCCACTGGCCTGCTCCTGCTCCTATTTCCTATTCCTTCTTCTCTGTGTCACCTCATCAAAAAATTCAGTCAGACATGACCTACCCTTTACAAATCCATGCTGGCTCTCTGATCAGCTGAAGATTTTCAAGGTGTTCAGTCACTCTATCCTTAATTATAGGGCTGGATTTTGTCAATGGAGGCGACTTGGAGGTGGGACTGCTGCTTGTCGTGTCAATGTCCCGCCTCTATCCTCGCCTGACCAACCAGAGGGATTTCCCCCTGATTCAGCTTGTTAAGCTCACCCTGTGGGCTCAGCAGGCCAATTAGGGAAGAAGTCCCTGACCGATCACATCAACGTCAGACGTGTTATCTGTCAAGACTTCTGTAAAGAAGAAATGACAGCATTTGACAGCTCTGTGAAGCTGTCAAACACTGACATTCTCTTTAGTTTGATTAGTCTTTGTGGTGAGGACTCATCCAACATTGAAAATTAGTAAATTTCAGATGTCTGATGGATCGGAGGGTCCATCAGCCATTACCTGAAATTGACAAGATGGATGTCCGCTCTCCCGATCCAGCACGGCTAAAGGCTATAGAAGGAAAAAAGGTAAGTGAACACTTTTTTAAACGAATCACTCACCTTGCATACTTACCACTCCACACTTGCACCCATCACTCACCTCTACATGTTACTTCCAGGTGCCTCCGACCGTGCAGACCTCCTCCACGTCTCCTCCAACCCGGTGGGGTTCTCTGAGGTCAGGAAGCCTTCCCCTATGTAGGTAAAATAGCACTAATCCTTTAAAAGGATTAAAGCTTTTCCCGCCTCCAGTGGACGGGACCCGAAGCTGCACATCTTCCCGCCTCTTGGCAAGTGGGCACGGAGACGGGATGGGGGTGGGCTTGCCACCCGCCCACAATTTCTCCGATTTTACGGGCTGTCCCGCCTCCATGCCCACCTCCTCAGGGCTTGGAAAATCCAGCCCATAGACTCTAGTAATTTCCGACAACAGATGTTTGGCTAACTGGTCTATAATTCCCTGGTTTCCCCTCTCACATTTTTTAAATAGCGAAGTGACATGTACAATTTTCCAATCTAAAGGAATGGTTCGCGAATTGAGATAACTTTGAAAGATTATAGTTCGGGCACCTGCAATGTTCTCACCTACTTTGTTTAAAATCCTGGGATGGAAACCATCTGGTCCTGGGGATTTGTCACTCTTTAGTACCATTATTTTCTTCATTACTATTATTTCATTTATGTTAATTTTGGTGAGTCCCTGTCCCTGATTCAATATTAGTTTCCTTGGCATGTTCGGCACGCTATCCTCTTCACCTGTTGTAAATACTGATGCAAAGTCATTATTCAGCACATCTGCCATTTCCTCATTTTCATTTACAATATCACTGTTATCAGTCTTCAAGAGGCCCACATTCCTCCTGACCATCATCTTTTTCTTAATATAATTGCAATTTTTTTTGTTGATTTTTGCTATTCCTTGCAAGTTTCTTTGCATACTCCCTTCTTGTAGACCTTACTACCTGTTTTGTCACCTTTGGTTGTTCTTTGTACCTCTCTCAATCATCAGGATATGTGCTAGTTTTTGCATTTCTGTGTGCTTTTTCTTTTAGTTTTGTGTTGTCCCTTACCTCTTTAGTCATTCACAGCTGTTTTTTTTGGCAACTGGAGCTCTTGCCCCTTAGGGGTATAACCTGGTTCTGTATCACATTAAATTATTTTTTGAACACCTCCCACTGATCTTCTGTCGTTTTACCCATTAACAGATTTACCCATTACTATGGACAGTCTCTGTCTCATCGCATTGAATTCAAGCTTACCTAAATCTAGAATCTTACCTGTTTCGCATTTCTCCCTTTCAAACACTACATTGAACTCTATAATATTATGGAGTTGTACAGGGCCTTGGTGAGACCACACCTTGAGTATTGTGTGCAGTTTTGGTCGCCTTACCTGAGGAAGGATGTTCTTGCCGAGGAAGGATGTTCTTGCCATGGAAGGAGTGCAGCGAAGATTCACCAGACTGATACCTGGGATGGCAGGAATGACGTATGAGGAGAGATTGGGTCGATTAGGCTTATATTCGCTGGAGTTTAGAAGAATGAGAGGGGATCTCATTGAAACTTACAAAATTCTAACAGACTAGACAGACTAGATGCAGGAAGGATGTTCCTGATGGCGGGGGTGTCCAGAACCAGGGGTCACAGTCTAAAGATAAGGGGTAAGCCATTTAGGACAGAGATGAGGAGGAATTTCTTCACCCAGAGAGTGGTGAACCTGTGGAATTCTCTGCCACAAAAGGCAGTTGAGGCCAATTCATTAAATATATTCAAGAAGGAGTTAGATATATTTCTTAAGGCTAAAGGGATCAAGGGATATGGGGAGAAAGCAGGGACAGGGTACTGAATTTAGATGATCAGCCGAATGGCCTAGTCCTGCTCCTATCTTCTATGTTTCTATGAACTCTATAATATTATGATTGTTATTAAATAAATCTTCACGCACCGTTAGGCTATTAACGAAATCTGGCTCATTACTCATCTTGTCCAGAACAGTAGAACCAGATGGCTTGGCCTGTTCTTGAAGCGGTGTAAATTCAAAACTAAGCTGCAGAAACAATACATTTCAGTGAGCGAGTGGTCAATCTATGGAACAGGCTCCCTAGGGAGATGGTGGAAGCAGTTAGTATTGATTCTTTCAAATGCAAATTAGATGGATTCTTTTCAGAAAATAGCATTTTATTAACAGTATATGAGTAATTTGAGTCATGACATGTGGCAAGAGTAGCATGCTTGGGAAGAACAGGTAACTTTGAACCTATGGTTTTCAAAGCTCTCCACCACTGGGGTTTTCCTCGCATCATGTAGACTAATTGACAGAGATTGATTGGTCACATCATGCCACCACCAGGATGGTAGAAGATGAACTAGACGGACCTTGTTCTTTTTTTTTTGTCTAACAATTCCTATGTTCCTAGGATGAGACTTTTAAAATTATTTTATCTTTTTCCCTGGTTTCATTGCATTGTGCACCATCTTGCCTAGGAAAGGCTAAGGGTTCCCAGACCTCTTGCCTTTGCCAGTGCTGCTGTGAAACTGGCCACGAGGGGGTGCACGTGAGCAGTCTGGGATTCTTCATTTCTGCCTAATAGGAAATGTCTGTTGCCTGAGGCACAGTTTGAATGGGCAAACAATCTCTGTTTTTCATTTCATTGAGAAGGAATGCCATGGCAATACTTTCTATTCCATTCAGTGACATTCTAAGAACAGGAGAACTCCTACCTTTTGGAGTCAGTTGGAATTAAGTTACGTTTTTGAATGCGGTTGACTGCTCAATCATGATTAGAAATGTACAGAAAATATTTTTATTTAATGTATGATATATGTATGTAATTTGAAAGCTACAATAGAGTTTTGCTACCAGTCTTTTTATAACTAAAGGTTTATGAGCATCTAATGTGTTATTACAGAGCTTGTTCTTCCTATTTTTTATTTATCTTTATAGCTCAAAGCTGTGAAAGGCACATACTGCTAAACCTAATTGAATAAAGATAATGTGCGGTGCTACAGTCCTGAAGTACATGGAATCTTTTGACACAGTCCTACAGTGTCCCAGATAATGACACATTCTTGAACCCATTTATCTAAACCCAAATCAAATCTCCCTGACTTCAGCACTGCTTGCCCTGGGTAAATGGGCAAGCTTTTGAAAACTTGAGTCACGCAAAGATCTCAAATGTATGGTTACATTCAGAAAGCACTGCATAATTGGAGGGACGGTACCTTTGTGCTGCGCCATTTTAGAAGTCGGAAAAAATGAAAACAGTTTGTTTCAAACTGCAATGCTCTAATAATTCTCTCAGTCCCTGCGGGGAATTGGGGTGTACTTGTGTTTGTTTCTGTGTTCCTAACTCTAGCAAAATTAAGATATAAAATAACAAAAACTACAGAATTTTATGGGTGAGTTTCCCAGACAATGTTTACCTCATCTGCCATTTAGGTGAAAGGTAGACTGGGCTGAACCCCGAGGACTTTATAGTTCTGGATGGATTTTGGTGGCTCTGATTTCCTTCAGATCTGCGGTTTGATTATTGCGAAACAAATTTATTTTGCCAAAAAGAACAAACCTTTCTTTGATCAATTTAAAAACATTGATGAACAAGGGAACTAGGTGGCATGGTGGATGAGACATGGGCCTCTCCAATCTGGAAACTGAGTTCAAACCCAAATGAATTTGGGCAGTCTAACTCCAGTTTATGGCAAAAAGCTGTTAATAATCCTGTATTAGTTAGCAATGTCAAAAATTGAATAAGTGTCACGCATGGTGCATTCGAGGGTGCTCTTCTGTTGGGGCGGAATACAGGGAGCTTTGTTCGTCTGCTCTCTCGGGTGGACGTAAAAGATCCCATGGCACTATTTCGAAGAAGAGTAGGGGAGTTATCCCTGGTGTCCTGGCCAATATTTATTGACTCTGTCTTCGGCGCAAATGTCCTCAATTCCATCCCGCAGCATGCTACCCGCCACCACCTTAGCACAACCGCAGCCTGGCATGAGGTTGAAAAGGCCATCTGACAACTGAAGAACAACAAGGCCTCAGGAGCAGACGAAATCCCTGCCGAGGCACTAAAGCATGAAGGAGAAGCACTACTTGTGCGAATTCATGAACTCATTTCTCTTATCTGGAAGGAGCAGAGCATGCCAGGGGATCTCAGAGATGCCGTAATTGTGACCATCTTCAAGAAAGGTGACAAGTCTGATTGCGGTAATTACAGAGGAGTTTCCCTGCTGTCTGCCGCAGGGAAAGTCATCGCAAGAATTCTCCTCAATCGCCTTCTCCCAGTGGCCGAAGAGCTCCTCCCAGAGTCGCAATGCGGATTCCACCCACTAAGGGGCACAATGGACATGATCTTCACTGCGAGTCAATTATAAGAGAAATGCAGGGAACAACAGCAACCGCTGTACATGGCCTTCTTTGACCTCACAAAGGCCTTCAACACTGTCAACCCTGAGGGATTATGGAGTGTCCTCCTCAAATTCGGCTGCCCTCAAAAGCTCGTCACCATCCTCCGCCTGCTTCATGACAACATGCAAGCCGTGATCCTGACCAATGGCTCCACCACAGACCCAATTCATGTACAGACCGAGGTCAAGCAAGGCTATGTCATCGCACCAACGCTCTTCTTGATCTTCCTTGCTGCAATGCTCTATCTCACTCTCAGTAAGCTCCCCGCTGGAGTGGAGCTAATTTACAGAACAAACGGGAAACTGTTCAGCCTCCATCGCCTCTAGTCCAGATCCAAGGTCGTCCCATCCTCTGTCGTCGAATTACAGTGTGCAGATGACGCTTGTGTCTGCACTCACTCGGAGGTCGAACTCCAAACCATCGTCAACACCTTCACCGAAGCGAACGAGAGCATGGGCCTTGCACTAAACATCCGTAAGACAAAGGTCCTCTACCAACCTGTCCGCGCCACACAGTACTGCCCCCCCTTTATCAAAATCCACAATGAGGCCTTGGACAATGTGGACCACTTTCCATACCTCAGGAGCCTACTGTCAACAAGGGCAGACGTCGATGACGAAGTCCAACACCACTTTCTGTGAGCCAGTGCAGCCTTCGGTCGCCTGAGGAAGAGAGTGTTTGAAGACCAGGACCTCAAACTCAGCACCAAGCACATGGTCCACAGAGCAGTAGTGATACCCGCCCTCCTGTATGCTTCAGAGACATGGACCATGTACAGCAGGCACCTCAAAGCACTGGAGAGGTACCACCAACGCTGCCTCCGCAAGATCCTGCAAATCCATTGGCAGGAGAGGTGCACCAACGCCAGTATTCTCGCTCAGGCCAACATCCCCAGCATCAAAGCTTTGACCACGCTCGATCAGCTCCGATGGACGGGTCACATCGTCTGCATGCCCGATACGAGACTCCCAAAACAAGCGCTCTACTCGGAGCTCCGACACTGCAAGAGAGCCCCAGGTGGGCAGAGGAAATGCTTCAAGGACACCCTCAAAGCCTCCTTGAAAAAGTGCAACATTCCCACCGACATCTGGGAATCCCTGGCCCAAGATCGCACAATGTGGAGGAGAAGCATCCGGGAAGGCGCCGAACACCTCGAGTCTCTTCGCCGGAAGCAAGCGGAAGCCAAGCGCAGGCAGCGCAAGCAGCGCACGTCAACCCAAGCACCCCAC
This sequence comes from Somniosus microcephalus, assembly GCF_052327205.1. Classification (NCBI taxonomy): domain Eukaryota; kingdom Metazoa; phylum Chordata; class Chondrichthyes; order Squaliformes; family Somniosidae; genus Somniosus; species Somniosus microcephalus. Next base: position 34,491,995 of record NC_141012.1, on the reverse strand, counting down.
CCACCCGCCCCTTCAACCACCGTCTGCCCCACTTGTGAGAGAGACTGTAGGTCCCTCATTGGACTCATCAGTCACCTGAGAACTCATTTTTAATGTGGAAGCAAGTCATCCTCGGTTCCGAGGGACTGCCTAAGAAGATCCTTTAACCAACATCACTAAAACAGATTATCTGGTCATTATCACATTGCTGTTTTTGGGAGTTTGCTGAGCGCAAATTGGCTGCTGCATTTCCTACATTACAACAGTGACTCCACTTCAAATAGTACTTCATTGGCTGTAAAGTGCTTTGAGACGTCCGGTGGCCGTGAAAGGCGTGATATAAATGCAAGTCTTCCTTTTCTTTCATTTGTATGAATGCTTGATGTTGACACTGGGTGCGTGAAATTAGTGTGTTTTTCCTGAGCACTGACTTCCCTTACCTTTAATGAGCACACAAATAAGGAAACAAATAATTGGTGAAAATAAATCTGGATGGTTGCGATAGAAGGCACTGGGAAGTGACAACTTTTGATATTGGTGACCTCCAGAGTAATGCCAAACTAGTTTGTGTTTTTAATTGTTTCATTAGTTGCCTTGTTTCAGCAAGTTGTTCACCATATTGTGGAGTGAAATAAAACTTTGTGGGGCACAATACACCCATGTTACGGTCATAGAAGACTCAATTAAAAGATTCTGGGAACGACTTTGGTTTTGCATACTTGATATTTGAGAAAGTTTAAAGTAGTGTGTTAAGTAATTGTGGTGCAAATTATTCTGCGATATCCCTTTTATATCTGTGCAATTATAAAACTTAGAAATAATATCAATGATTAGCTTTAATTTGAACAATATGGCCTGATACCATGATATCCTTCAGAGGGAACCGCAGTGCATGGCTGGCAGCCTGTGCAACCTCTGGTGCCAAATAAATGGGTAACAGGATCATTTTTAATTGTCTGACGAACTATTCCTGTTCACAACACATAAGGAATTACTTTTCTGAGAATAGGAGGGATGGTGGTGCCTATGGAAAATGCATTTTATTGCAAACATGAAAATTGGAGGGAGAGGCCTAATTATTCCAATGTCACCATGCTCTTAAAGGATTATGTGATTGTTTATTCAACATTCTGTTTAGAGTCAAACATTCCACCAAATATCTCAGTTATCAATGAGTCCGTGTTTTTCAAATGGTAATGAATGATATATAAATGAATCTTATGCACAAATAACTTGAAATCTGGAAAGAATGCTTTATTTTTGTTCTTGGTGATGTGTAAACAAAGAATTTTGACTCAGATTTTGCAGTAAAAATAGTGGTGAGGCTAACAGTGCTCACCCTTATTAAAGAGTAAATTGGACAGCAACTTCTGTTGACCGCACATGCGCAGTTAAATGTGGAAATCAGGAAGTTACTGTCCAAGTTGCCCTGCTCCTCCAGAAGCTGCACAATACCTGTATCTTGCCAGAGACTCTGCATTAAAATACATGGAACGCTTGAGGTAGCGGTACTTAGGTGATAGATACCCACTAAACTCGCCAGAAAATGTTAGGCCTTGTCCATTGCAGTGCAAGTAAACTTTAAACAACCTCTCTGGCATTAAAAATTAACTTTTACAAGTGTGGAGTCTCATTCCTTTCAGATTTTAATTATTGTTGGAGATTTTTTTTAAATTAAATATTTTTAACTTTTTCTTTCTGTCTCTCATCTCTTTCCCTTAATCCCATCTTTCTTTCCCTCTCTTAGGGCTGGATTTTACCAACTTTGGCGGGTCCGTGAAGGGCGATGTCGGTGGCGGGTCCCAGCCTCGCTGCTAGATGTAGCCCGCTGTGCAGAATGATTTTCCCCTGATTGGGCTTGTAAAGCCCACCCAACGCGTATCCCTGCCAATTGAAGGAAGCGGGTCTGATGATGTCATTCAATGACACGTCATCAGCCAATTTCCTTAAGGGACCATGCGCAAATTTACTTTGACATTTGTGCTGTCCGTGTTCTACAGCATTGAGGTGCAGCAAACACTGACATGCACTGGACAAAGGTGCAGGGCTGCACCCATGCTCTCTGCTTATGGAGGGAGTCACAGCACACAGGAAGGTTTTCTTCCCTTCTAATGGGCGGAAGAGACCTCCCCATGAGACCAACTCGGCCTGGTTGCATATTGCACAGGAGGACACAAGCAGGGATGAGGCCAGGAGGACCAGGCTACAGTGGCGCAAACCTTTCAATAATCTCAGTAGATCACGAAACGTTACTGCAAAGCCACACTCCAACTCATCACGTCACCACCACTCTGCCTTCCCTACCCTTCTCCTGCACATCTTTACTCACGCCAATGTGCCTTGCACCTCCACCCATCCCTCTCTATCTACATTATCACTTCCCCATCTCACGAGCCACCTCTCACACTCACCCTCTACCTAGTCCAATCATACCAACTAACAACACACAAGGGTAGGCACTTGTGTGTTTTAGCCAATGTTCATGTGAAGTTTCTATTAATGTGGTGTCAAACATTGAAACCTTTATTTTCAACACTTTGCATTCTTGGACAGATTTGTGTGCACCTTTGGAAGTGGCTTAGTGAGTTGCAGTGAATGGTGAGACACAATGGTGCCCCCTGCAACGGTGATGAGTATAAAAGGAATGGCTTGGACATTGTAGGGATGCTTTGTGGTATTGGTGTGGGGTGGTGCCAACCTGGCGCATCACGTGGCAGTCCGGGTGTACAGCATCAAGTGAAGAAAATCTGGCTATGGTGAGGCCATCCCTGGCCTCCCGGGCAACAGCGTGCTCGGGTGCTGATGCCCTGTGTCCTGTGCAACATCAGTTGATTGTGGGGAAGGTTGTTGTGATGTTGGTGCTGCTGCTGTGCCTGGTGAGGCTGGTGTTTGGGCTGATTCTGGTGGGATTCTGAGAACCAAGGTGAGAGAGTATAAAGGGCCCCATTGCTGATGGAATAGATGGCAGGTGAAGTAGAGATGACAGAAGCGATCTGTCAGTGGTGGAAGAGGTAATGAGGTCAGACTGGATGGTGATGTGAAAAGACTTGCAGCATTCTGAATCTGTAGTGGAAATGCAGTTTAGAGAAGCTAGTGGCTAAGACAAGATATCTGAATCAGCTGGGAGCTTTGACTTGACATTTGAAGCTGTCAGCTCTTCAGCTGAAACAATGGCAAGTGACCTCCCACCTCAGCTTCACTGATGAAGTCTAGGCACAGCGGGAAACCCGTGGACGACCTGTCAAAATCAAAAAAGTGATAAAAAAGCATTGTTAAGTGGCAGTAAACAAGTCACTAATGATTTTAATTGCCTCCCCTGCCGCTGCGTGTCGGGTCTGCTCAGCGCTGGTGGTGGATTGACAGCGGGGTCCTGAAAAAACACTTTCCCACCCGACCCGCCACCGATTGCACTTGCTGACTCCCCGGAAAATTCCCCCCTTTATTTTCCTTTCTGTACATGGTTAGGCATTGAATTAACTATTCTAATTTACACTTCCCAGTTCAGACACCCCGCATCTCATTAAGGATTCTTCAATCTGATTGGTTAAGGAGAGCCACAGTTGCTTGCCCTGTTTACACAGGTCCCAGACACCTTGCAGAGGGTGCTGTGCTGAAATGGATTTCTCATCACCGCAAGTTCCAGTGCAAAAGCCCGTAGAAAGGCTGTGGGCAAATGTAAGTGTAATGAACAGCTGGCGGCATTCGGCGCCGCTGACCACAAAGCCCGGGCCAATGATAATGATGCATTGAAGACAACAATATCTTCAAAATATTCAACTTGAGTTGTATTGTGGTAATAATTATTTGCATGAAAAATTTAATTGGAGTTAATCCCCCAATGCTCCTATTTATTGAGACATCCTGCACATTTGGGCCAGTTCTATGGTGGTGGTAGAAATCCTTTGAGATGTTCAAAAGTTGTTGAACATCTTTGCTGTTCTTCAGTAGCTGGAAGAATGAAACGAACATTTAATCTGGAGCTGTTTTTATATTGGTGCTGCTTTAATTTGGATTACAAGAGATTGGTGTCTGTGAGACAGCTGCAAATATTTATACTGCTAAATCCAACTCCCTTATCTGGCAGCTGACTCATAGACCCACGAGGAACTAAATAAATGGTTCTTGCATTTCATTTCCTCATTTACCCTTTCTCTGCATTTTCAATTTATTATTCTGGCCCAAACGCTGCCACATTTAGGTGAAATGAGGGATTGAGTGGTGCAATGAGTTAGGATTTTGACCTCTTTTATTCTGGGGCCGGGATTTGAATATTGCCCCCATTTACAGGATGAAAGCCTAATCTGTCAGCATGCAATAAGGGTCCTGACTGAAATGAGTTTTAGCAGCTTCAACCCAGTTCTTAATCGCCTCATGTTTGCATGCACAAAACCACAATAATTCTGAACTGCCTACATTGAATATTTCATTCAGAGAAGCCACAGTGAGAAAGGCGGTGGGGGGGGGACGGCTGGAATCAAACTTAATACTGCTGAATCTGAGATTTAAACATATTATTAGAATAAAGTGAGAAGAGATTTACAGTGCAGCTGGCTTCAAACTGGGTTTCCAAACTGGAGAATCATTCCGTTCCTCGGCACAGACATTGCCATTTTGTTAAACCAAAAAATTCTCCAAAAGGAACAATTAACATGCTGGCTTGTAGTTAATGTCATTGAAAAAATAATTCCATTCTGCCTAAATTGCAAGGTATGTAAATTTAACTTGTGTTCTGAAACCCATGTAAATTGGGGGCCAGCATCCTCAAATTGAAATGATGCAGTAACAACTTTTTTTTACCACTAGAGGAAGCTCCACTATTTACAAAGCTCACGAAGGTCTTCTTGCAACAGAAGCCCAAATGTTCCAAAAGAAGATGGCTACTTTGCAGTCTCTGAGGACCAGATTGTTTTGACAGAGTTTGGTGCTGTAACCAGTGTGCTATACAACGCAAGTTATAATCTTTCTGTGCTCCCAGCAATTACCACAGGCATTTAGTTTTGAAACTGACACTGGCTATATCCATCAAATACACAAAAATTCAAACTCTTTTCCAATGGCGGGTAAAACCTGTCCTGCAGTTTCTCTTGCCAGTATGGTTCCGGGGGGGAAAAAATGGACGTAAAAGTTGAAGAGGTAAATCTGTTGTTGGGGTGGTGGGAGGAGGTGGGGACAGGAGATGCAGGCAACAGCATAATTCAGAATACAGGAGAGGGAAGCATAATTTTAACCTAAAGTAGCTACAAGTTAAAGTTATCACTAACACCAACTTTTTCATACTTTCTAAGTTGTTGACTTGTTGACTAGACAGTCATCCTGTTTCAGTCACCATTGACTCACCTGAAGCTGTCAAAATGGAATTGGAATGATGTTGGAGTCGACAGAACTCAACAGGCTGAGACTTTTCTTTAAGCAAAAACAAAACGTGTCTTACTTTAATCAATCTCTACGAGGTCTGAAGGCTCAGCGCCGTGCAGGGGCTATGATGTCATCACGCAACCGACGTCATCACGTTCCCGACGCTCTTAAAGGGACCCTGCACCAATAACCCAACCCAGCATGTACATATCACAACATTGCTATACAAAGTGAATTGTGTTTAGGTACATATAACAGCATTGGCTATACATTGTGTTATTGTCCCTATGTGGTCTCCGCCACAATGATTTTGATTCATCCAGGAGTAGAGCCTTGGATAAAAGAAAAGATGATAGCGCAAACTCACTTCTCATTTCTGTTTATACAAGGACTTCTAAGTCCTTGGGCATCCTGCTTTATTGCTCTTGTCATGTTTTTGTGCAAGTTGAGCCTTGTTTTAAAGCTGTTCTCTTGGAGTAACCTCTTAATAGCTATTTAGAAATGTTATTCCTGTTCTATTGAAAGACTCAAAAGTTTCAGCCATCCATTTAATCTTCAAGTACATAAAAAGCTTTCAGATCTTCAAAAACATGTATCATTACTTTCTATTATATATCAGAAAAAGACATTTCCAATGTACAACGTAACCTTTATATTTTGTAATAATTTCATGCTTATTCAAAGGATACCTTAACATTTATTTAAGTTTTGTTGTATGTGTAGATACTGGTCTGGTCCATACAAGGTTATAAAGTGCTTTTCTGCAGCAATTTGGAATTGAACAAAGATGTGAGTTGGTTGCAATTTTGGTCCCTGGCAACATATCAAATTACTCACATTGGCAAATGTCAAGTAATTTCAACATGACTAAATTATTACCATTTAAAGGCAAATGAATTCTCCTCGATTTGATAATTGCACCAAGTTTGACCTTCCATAATGTGGTTAGTAATGCTGAAATCTTCATTTTCTTTTTCACGAAATGTAGGTTAACTGATTTATTAATCAGGAAGAAGCAATTTCTATAGAATACAAAGATTTGTTTGGAGCAATGTGCAGCAGAAGATTACTACAACGTTTGCTTTCATTGCCCCCACCCCTGCCCCCCATGTGCTATTCTATCCAGTTACAAAGTACTAATTATATGCTTATGCTTTGATAAAGTAAAATGTCCACATTTATCTGATGTCAGAGATCAGTTTAAAACTGCATTCCTTGTCAATTCATTCATATTGCGTTAGAAATTATGCACAGTCCCCAGCACTTAAACTTGGCCATGTTTAAATCAGGCAAATAACTCAAACCATTTCCCATTACCATTATTGACAACCTGCACAGTTTGGGTTCCGCCAGAACCACTCCGCTCCAGACCTCATTACAGCTTTGGCCCAAGCATGGACATGAGCAGAATTCCAGAGATGATGTAAGAGCGACTGTCCTTAATATCAAGCAGTCGACTGAGTGCGGCATCAAGGAGCCCTAGTAAAATACAAATCAATGGGAATTTGGGGGGCCGGGGGGAGAGGGGAAACTCTCCAGTAGCTGGAGTCAGACCTGGCACAAAGGAAGCTGTTTGTAGTTGTTTGAGGTCAATGGCCCAGGACATCACTGCAGAAGTTCCTCAGGGCAGCGTCCTAGGCCCAACCATCTTCAGGTGCTTCATCAGCGACCTTCCCTCCATCATTATGTGGGTCTGTTTGTTGATGATTGCACAGTGCTCCATTCACAATTCCTCAGATAATGAAACAGTACATGTTCACACAGAGCAAGATCTGGACAACATCCAAGCTTCTAACATTCATGCTACACAAGTGCCAGGCAATGACTGTCTCCAACAAGAGAGAACCTAACCACCTCCTTGATAGTCAATGGCATATCATCGCCAAATTCACCACCATCACTATTGACCAGAGACTCAACTGGACCAGCCATGTAAATGCCATGGCTACTAAAATAGATCAGAAGCTATGTATTCTGTGGCAAGAGGCTCCCTTCTTGGTTCACGAAAACCTCTCCACCACCTACAAGGCACAAGTCAGGAGTGTGATGGAATACTTGCAGTTGAAACAACATTCATGAAGCTCGACACCATCTGGGGCAAAGCAGTCCACTTGATCAGTATCCATCCGCCAGCTTAAACATCCACTCCTATCACCACCAGTGTACTATGGCTGCGGTGCGTTCTACCTACAGGATGATGCAGCTACTCGCCAAGGCTTCTTCGGCAGCACCATCCAAACCCACAACCTCCACCACCTAGAAGGACATGGGCAGTAGGTTTCTGCGAACACCATCACCTCTAAGTTCCCCGCCAAGTCACACACCATCCCGAATTGGACATATATCACTGTTCCTTCATTGTCGCTGGGTCAAAATAATGGAAGTCACTACCTAACAGCATTCAGCACCTTCACCACGCGACTACAGCGGTTCAAGAAGGCCCACTATCTTAAGGACAACCAGGGATGGGCAGTAAATGCTGGCTTTGCTAACAACACCTATATCATGGGAATCATAGAATCAGACAGCACAAGGAGTCCATTCGGCCCATCGTGCCAGTACTGGCTCTTTGAAAGAGCTATCCAATTAGTCCCACTCCCCTGCTCTTTCCCATTGGTCCTGCAGATTTTTCCTTTTCAAGTATATATCCAATTCTCTTTTGAAAGTTACTGTTGAATCTGCTTCTACCATCCTTTCAGGCACTGAATTCCAAATCTTCACAACTCACTGCATAAAAATGAGGAAGAATAAAACAAAAATTGCAAAGTCACCATTTACACCTTATTAAGTGTGCCGGCTATTTCGGGTAGACTCAGGTGTTTAGTGAGTAGTTTATACCTTTTTAAGGTGCAATTACCTACTATTCTTCTCGGTACTTCAGTCCTGTTTCAGCTATTTGTTTTAAACTTCATTGTCAAAAACTTCAAAGAAAGAGAATCTTTGTGTGACTAAACTGGCAGCAATATTCCTGTCGTCCTCGCTTTATGTGCTTATCAAAGCTGGGTGGGCGTGTGTGCTGTGAGGAGGATGCCAAGAAACTCCAGTATGATTTGGACAGGTTAGGTGATTGGGCAGATGCATGGCAGATGCAGTATAATGTGGATAAATGCGAGGTTATCCACTTTGGTGGCAAAAACAGGAAGGCAGATTATCATCTGAATGGCAATAGATTGGGAGAAGGGGAAGTGCAACGAGACCTGGGTGTTCTTGTGCACCAGTCATTGAAGGTAAGCATGCAGGTTCACCAGGCGGTTAAGAAGGCAAATGGTATGTTGGCCTTCATAGCGAGAGGATTCAAGTACAGGAGCAAGGATGTCTTGCTGCAGTTGTACAGGGCCTTGGTGAGACCACACCTTGAGTTTTGTGTGTAGTTTTGGTCGTCTTATCTGAGGAAGGATGTTCTTGCCATGGAGAGAGTGCAACGAAGATTCACCAGACTGATACCTGGGATGGCAGGAATGATGTATGAGGAGAGATTGGGTCGATTGGGCTTATATTTGCTGGAGTTCAGAAGAATGAGAGGGGATCTCATTGAAACTTATAAAATTCTAACAGGACTAGACAGACTAGATGCAGGAAGGATGTTCCCAATGGCAGGGGAGTCCAGAACCAGGGGTCACAGTCTAAAGATAAGGGGTAAGCCATTTAGGACAGAGATGAGGAGGAATTTCTTCACCCAGAGAATGGTGAACCTGTGGAATTCTCTACCACACAAGGCAGTTGAGGCCAATTCATTAAATATATTCAAGATGGAGTTAGATATATTTCTTAAGGCTAAAGGGATCAAGGGATATGGGGAGAAAGCAGGGACAGGGTACTGAATTTGGATGATCAGCCATGATCTCATTAAATGGCGGAGCAGGCTCAAGGGGCCGAATGGCCTACTCCTGCTGCTATCTTCTATGTTTCAATGAATAAAAAGTATCTCTCAACTTCACAGCAGATGGTATCTCAGCTGCCAGACATGACTAGGTGGTTGCTGGGCCTGTGTAGTGCTCCCGCTACGAAGTACAGGAGTGAGAACACTAGAATAATCCCATTCTAATACGCACTCTCCAGTAAACAGTTGAAAAGGCTGTAAATTTACTTGGAATGCTGAAGTTAATAAAGCTCATCATTCTGTTTTCAGAACACATCTGATGTTTAAAGCTAACTTAATCAGTATGATAGTAATGCTGAAAGATTGAATGGCTGTGAAAAATTTAGCAGATTAATAATGGGCCTCTTTTTACGGATCAGCAGACGCCGTTTTCGATTTTAATTTCTCATCATTTTTTTGATTAATATAAAACCTTCATTTTATTTATAATTATGTTCCTGTCAGTGGAGTCTTTTTTTCTAATTTCAGTGTTTTGTCATGGGGCATTGGTCAACAATTGTGAAAATTAGAAGCATAAAAAAGGTAGAATTAACATTTGTGAAATTAAGTGGCTGTGAAATTAAAGGGTGCAGAGCACCTGGGAGTGTCTGAAGAAATTATTTTCATTAAGTCTACCCAATAATCTTTTGCTTCATTTGTGTCTGTGGTACAGCCAGTTTCTTAAATGAGCTGTAATGCCCATTTTCTGGTCTCTGATGAGTTCTAAGTTATACCTAAGCATTTATCTCCCTTTTATACCATTTTCTTCAGTTTTTGTTGTACATATTTCTTGATCAAGATGCACACTCGCCATGCTTGGAATTGAAACATTACACCCATGGCTTTGGATGGCAGAGAAGGCTATTTCTGGAACCTGTTTTTGAATCTAACCCAGACGGGTGATATGAAAATGTCCTCTAAATGTGTGACGTCTATCAAGGCTGCAGTTTTTATTAAAATCAATAGTAATCACCAACTGAACAGCCTCTGCAAAGTTTGACGTTTCAACCAATTTATGCATCAAGAGAGTGTGACGATAGTTTGCTGAGGCAATTGCTTTTTGGGCCTGTAGCTGAATGTTTTCAACTTTGCTGTGGTGCTTATATAACATTCTACCAATTATGCCATTGCACTGCATATTGGGATCAGAACCAACATGCTTAGTTTTTTTTTAAACAAGTAGATGTTGTTTTATCGCTGGCTGCTAGGAGTTGTGCAAGAACTGTCAACAGACTTGCCCTAACTTTTTTCTTCTTCTTGGAGATGGGAGTTTGACTGAGGTTTAGAACTTGGCATGCAGGATGTCAACAGAGTGGGGGTAGGTTATGTGTGTAATGCATGAGCTCTTGGCTTAATGCGACAAGGCAACTGCAATGTTTTTCTTAAATCACTGAGCTTTAAAGATAAGCAAATTTATGATATTAGATCCAGGAGAATAAAGAACCCATGGTTACTGTGTATGTCTACGCAGCCGTATTCTTTTAAATAAGGTATTTTTACAACTTCACATTTTTTTGAGGTGGGGGTGAACCGACAAACTGCTCCATTTTTTTTGTCAATTCCGCTCTGAAACTTATTGCAAGGAGGTGTTTGAAGGTAGCTTCAGCTGACCGCCCTGTGCCCAAGTGATGTAGTCAAAACCTCCCCTGGTGGAACCCAAATTGGATCAGAAGCTTATTGTGGGCATACCACACAAGCAAATAAAAATGGGGGGAAAGCCTACAAATATTGAAAGTCTGAAATAGTCACATAAAAAGCTAGAAATACAGCAGAGCAGTGAGCATCTGTAAAGAGAAAAGACAGATTAATATTGCAAGTTCATACCCCAAATGGGAACTAACTGGGTAACTGGTCATGTTCAAAGACAAATTAGACTGAAGCAGTATTTTTTTTACAGGTTTATGGAAATTAAGTCTCAGGAGAATAGGGATGTGCATTGAATGCAGCTGAAGGCAATGAAAGCTGCCATCAAAACAGCCAAAAGGGCTCGGGAGAAGAGGAGAGTGAAGAGATTTGGCAGTAATGGCAAGATTTTCTTCAGCTCGGTTCGGAATTAGAGGGGCATTAAGGACTGCATAATTTAATATTATATACAAATAAATATAACCTAATTATCTGAGTGGAAGTTATTGGATTGAAAAATCTGCAATGGAAAAACATGAAAAGATCCCAAGTATGCAAATGTAGGTAAGAGGATGAAAAGAGATGGGGATGAAAAGAGATGGGGATGCCGACGCAAACAAAAAGCGAGAAAAATGTAAGAAATGGAGGAAGAGCAGGAAACAAATACTGATGAACACATAAAATGCCAGAAATACATGAAAGGTCTGTCAATCCTGATGGAGAAAAAATAAGCTAACACCATGGGCCCAGACACTGCCAGACAGCACTAAGTCCGAACAACAAAGGATTCAGCAATGGTGATGCTGTTGAAGGCAGGCAGAGGTGGTAGTTGATGTTTATTGGCATGTGTGGTCCCTGTCACCTCTCAACCAAAGTCTGGACATTATGTTGTGTTGTGGGCAGGTATGGGCTGCTTCATTATCGTATAAGTTGTAAGTGGAACTAAACATTGTGGAATCACCTGTAAACACTCGCTGTTCTGATATTATGACGGAGGGATAGTCAATAATAATGCAGTTCAAGGTCGTTGGGCCAAGCAAGTTGCCTTGAGGAGCTCCTGCCATGATGCCCTAGGACTGTGATGATAGGTGTCTGACTGCCATAAACACCTTTCGGTGTGTGAGGCATCACTTTACTGCAAATGGAAACTGCTGGGAGGGTGGGGGGCGGGTGCTGGGGTTCTCAGTTCATAAATGCTTAAGCACTGTACACTTAAAAGTTAAGCTTGGGTTTGGAAGCTGAATACAAAGGGGTACACTGTAAAGCAATGCTTGGAGCAGATATGTGTACATTTGGAAACAGCAATGCATGTATTCTCGAGTCATGATTGAGACACCTACCCGTGCATCCATCTTTCAAACATAAGTGACTTTCACTAAACTGGTTGTAATGACCATTCCAGTGGAAACTGTATTATGCTTAAATAGTCTTATGCTAAAATAGAGGACATTGGTCCATTTTTAATTGGCTCTTTGTACTCCATTCAAGCATAAAATGTGCTGTACCATTTATCATAGCTCTTCATATTTGAGGCAGTGTCCAAATTAGTTTTGAGTGCAGCAATGAGAAGGTTCGTATTCACAAGGATTAATACCTCTGATGTGTTTTTTTTAAACCAGGTAATAGACGTGGTCTCTTGGGCAATCTATCAGTAATAAGTGAAGACTTACGAGAAAGAAAGACTTGCATTTATATAGCACCTTTCACGACCACTGAAAGTCCCAAAGCGCTTTACAGCCAATGAAGTACTTTTTTGAAGTGTAGTCACTGTTGTAATGTAGGAAACGCTGCAGCCAAATTGCACACAGCAAACTCCCACAAACAGCAATGTGATAATGACCAGATAATCTGTTTTTGTGATGTTGATTGACGGATAAATATCGGCCCCAGGACACTGGGGAGAACTCCCCTGCTCTTCAAAATACAGGAAACTCTCGATTTACCGCCACCTAAATAACCGGAAATCTCTGTTAACCGGCAAAATTCTGGAGTAGGTTCAGGTAAGTTTTACTTCATATTAGTGGCCATTCCTGGATCTGTGGCCGTGTAACTGGGGTTCCTGTACCTGTTGCTATGCAACAGGGACGCCTGGATCTGTGGCCGTGTACGGGGCTCTCGTACCTTTCACTATACCTCTCTGTAATCCGGACTTTTTGATAAACTGGCACCACGCCGGTCCCGTCGGTGCTGGATTAAAAAGAGTTTCCTGTAGTGCCATGGGATCTTTTACGTCCACCTGAGAGAGCAATCGGGGCCTTGGTTTAACATCTCATCTGAAAGATGGCATCTCCGTGAATGCGGCATTTCCTCAGCACTGCACTGGAGTGTCAGCCTAGATTATGTGCTCAAGTCTCTGGCGTGGGACTTGAACCCACAACCTTCTGACTCAGAGGCGAGGGTGCTACCAACTGAGCCACTGCTGACACTTGAAATTTGCGTGTCCATTCAAGCATAAAATGTGCTGTACTATTTATCATAGCTCTTCATATTAATTTTGAGTGCAGCAATGGGAAGGTCCGTATTCACAAGGAGAGAGCAGAAAGGTGCCTTGGTTTAACGTCTCATCCGAAAGACGGCACCACCGACAGTGCTGCACTCCCTCAGCACTGCACTGGAGTGTCAGCCTAAACTTTTGAGCTCAAGTCTCTGGAGTGGGATTTGAACCCACAACCTTCTGACTCAGAGACGAGGGTGCTACCAATTGAGCCACGAGGAGGTATTCACAAGGAGCAAGCACATATATGAAAATGATGGACAGGAATAAACCAACTGGTCCATCAAGCTTGTCCCATGCTGTCATGGGCTACAATTTATGCACACCATGGCCCCTATTCTCCCCCACCCCCCACACCCAGTCACACAACCTCCCGAGAGAGACATAAAAAAGGAAGAAGAAACTCTGCGAACTTCCTCTCTGTTCCCCGAAGGCAATCAAACAAGTTCCAGGAGACTACTGTGACTGGAAGATACATCCCCCCAATACCCCACCTACCTTTCTATACATGGTGCTGTTATCCATAATTAGCAATTCATCCCGCTCACTTGAACATTTGCAGTGAAGCCACACTCACTGCACGAGCTGGCAACTTGATCCATGGGTTGATGATTCTGTGAGAGGATATGTTTCCTGACATCAAACCTGGTTCTATGCTTACATAATTTATACTCCTGTCCTCTCTTCCTCCCTAACCCATCTAACTCCAATAGCCTATCCACATAGACCAAAGCTAATAATTTCATTACTTAAAGATCTCAATTAATCTCCTTAAAGTCAATGATTTTCAGGAGTAAATCCTACAGGGAGATGTTTTACCACCAAAGGAAGTATTTCTTTCAAACTTAGTCTATCCTATTTGCCAACCTCAGAAGGATAGCTCCAAGGTGAGTTGGCAGTTCTTGTTACTGAACCCATTGGTCATTTCCTCTTCCCCACCCTTCGTAACATTTAACAATTCTGCATGGGCACTAAGGGAATCAAATGATATTGGGAAAGGGTGGAAAAGTGGAGTTGAGGTAAAAATTCAGCCATGATCTTAATGAATGGCAGAGCAGGCTCGAGGGGCCATGTGGCGTACTCCTGCTCCTAATTCCTATGAACCCTACGACCTGTGAAATTTGTTACATGATTGAGGCAGTGATCATTGCATCTTTTAATGGAAAAGTGGATAAATATTTGAAGTAGAGGAAGGTACAGAACAACTGGGCAAGATCGGGGTAGTGGGTTTCGGTCTGGATTGCTCCAGCAAAGAGCTGGCACAGGCAAGATAGTCTGAATGTCCTTTGTCTGTGCTGTAAACATCTATCGTCCTATGCAAGATAATATGTACATTTTTATTTTGAAAGCTGTTGGTGATACTACATTGTTTGGTCAGGTTTGAACTAAACCATTTGAACTTGAATAGCAGATGACTTACTCAAGCTGGGAGAAATTAAATGGAGCTCTATAATTAAATGTTGCTGTACTCATGTTTCCCCAGTATGCTTTATTTGGATATCGCTACATTGATGTGTTCATTGGAACCACTTGTACAGCTTAACAAATGTACATTGTTCAGTTTAGTGTTTCTCATTTCATAATAGAAAATTGCAGTAGAGAGCCTTCCTAAGGTGCTTACTCATCCACAATGCAGTTTAGTTGAGAGATTATGAACAGTAAGTGTGCTCAGGACATGCATTTAAAAAATATATAAATATATATTTGAGCTCTCATGCTATGTAACTGAGCTGGAAAAAAAGAAACACTTATTAAACCTACTAGAAAGTTCAGTCCACTTACAGCAGTAAATTCATCCTTCCATTAATACAGGGATAACAACAGAAAATGCTGGAAATACTCAGCAGGCCAGGCAGCATCCGTGGAGAGAGAAACAAGAGTTAATGTTTCAGGTCTGGGACCCTTCATCAGAACTGGAAAAAGCTGGAAATGTAACAGATATTAAGCAGGTGCAGGGGTGGTTTAGGAGGGAAGGAAGGAATTGAAGGAACATACTGTGAAAATGCTGCAAATGGGAATGGCAAAATCATACAGCATGAAAAATGGGGGCAGGGATTATTATCTGAAATTGTTGAACTCGATATTGAGTCCGGAAGGCTGTAAAGTGCCTAATCGAAAGATGAGGTGCTGTTCCTCAAGCTTACATTGAGCTTCATTGGAACAGTGTAATAGGCCGAGGACAGAGAGATCAGAGTGGGAGTGAAGCGGAGAATTAAAGTGACAGGCGACCGGAAGCTCAGGGTCACCCTTACGGTCTGATTAATTCAGGGACTTGCTCTGCAAAATCAGTAGTGTGCTAAAACTCATACTTATATTAACCCTCTTTGGTGGCATGGACAAGGTTATCCTTCGTCTTTTGAGCCCACTTCTTGGTTTTGACAGGATTTTCACAGAGATTCGTGGAAGCCGATTTTTGGTTTTCACAGACATTGGGCGAGTGTTGGAGCAGCCTGCCCAGTGTCAGTAGTGAGAGGCCCAATCAATTTACAGCAGCCTGCTGATCATAATAGGGTCAAATGTCTGGGTCCACCACAGAATCCAACCAGTCCAGGTAAGTTAAAAAGGAGAGGTGTGGTGGAGGGGGATGTGATCTGGGGCAAGGGCCATGGACTGTTGGGCACCACGGAAGTCAATTTTTGTACAGCCTTTTCTTGAACAGCCTGCAAGATCACTGCATAAGCCACTCAACGCCAAGTACCAATGGTACTTCAGAATTGAAGCTGGGTCCTATTGACATCCAAGGATTCTGATTTGCATTTGCTGATGAGGCTCCCACCTGTTTCCAGCAGGTGCCCAGGCCTCCCATTTCAAGGCCCCTACCGAAATAGCATGTTGGCAGGAACCGGATGGTCAGTGCCGTGCCACAACTTTCAGCAGGGTACCGCCCCGTTCCAGCCTGGCTGTAAAGCTAGAAATCATCCCTGTGGTCACATCTTTGATGCAGTCGGATCTGACCTTTTTATTGATTGCAAAGCTGGTCTTAAAATGTGGTTTTGAGCTAGTGGGCAACCTTTTTTGGTTAAGAAAAATGTTGCTCCCTCTCCAAATTAGACAGTGAGAGCAGGGAGGCAGAATCAAGGAAAGAAGATACAGAAAACAAAACAACTTGAAACTTTGGAAATTAAAAGTCGGAATGGTAGATTAGAATTTAAGGGAAATGGCGTGAAAGTTCTAACACCATTATTGACAGCTTTTATTAAAAATATGCTGTAGGGTTAATATATTGGCCCAGAAATTCGGGTCGGGGGCTTCCCGCGGGTGCAAGCCCCCGACCTGCACTTACCTTGCGCGCCGGCCGTTGAGCTGTGGGCCCCTGTGGAATTCCGATCCTGGGCCTGGTCCAGCTGCCAGCGCGCAGTGCTTGCGTATCCCAGGGGCGCAGTTAGTTTGATGCGTCCCCTGGGATCACGTGGGCCAATCGGAGCAGGGAATGCTCCATTCATAAGTTTGACAGGAAGAGCTGTCAAAACGTATAAATACTACGGCCCCAAAACATCACTAAATCTTCAAATAAATTTAAAAAACATCACATTTTTAAAAATAAACTATAAATTACATGAGATAACTATTTTAAACAATAATTTAAATTTTTGAAAAAAATAATTTTATTTTCTAACGGGCTAAAAATAAACTTACCTTTCTTTAAATTATTTAAAAATAATAAACCTGTGGAAAAAATGTTTTAATTTTAATTAATTCACCACTTACCTTGTAAAAAGCAGGCCTTACGCCTGCTTTTTAAATGTGTAAATTCTGCAGACTTACCTTCCCGGGAAAACCTGCAAAAAAAAACCTAAGTTCGATGCGCACACGCTGCCTCTCCCGCGCACGCGTTCGAACTTTAGAGTCATAGTCATAGAGTTATACAGCACAGAAAGAGGCCCTTCGGCCCATCGTGTCTGCGCCGACCATCAATCCCTGTCCAGTCTAATCCCATTTTCCAGCATTTGGTCCATAGCCTTGTATGCAATGGCATTTCAAGTGCTCATCCAAATGCTTCTTGAATGTTATGAGGGTTCCTGCCTCTACCACCCTTTCAGGCAGTGAGTTCCAGATTCCAACCACCCTCTGGGTGAAAAAGCTCCTCCTCAAATCCCCTCTAAACCTCCTGCCCCTTACCTTGAATCTATGCCCCCTTGTTATTGACCCCCCTACTAAGGGGAAAAGTTCCTCTTTATCTACCCTATCTATGCCCCTCATCATTTTGTACACCTCAATCAGGTCCCCCCTCAGCCTTCTTTGCTCCAAGGAAAACAACCCCAGCCTGTTTAGTCTTTCTTCATAGCTGAGGCGCTCCATCCCAGGTAACATCCTGGTGAATCTTCTCTGCACCCTCTCCAAAGCAATCACATCCTTCCTATAGTGAGGTGACCAGAACTGCACACAGTACTCCAGCTGTGGCCTCACCAGCGTTTTGTTACAGCTCCATCATAACCTCCCTGCTCTTATATTCTATGCCTCGGCTAATGAAGGCAAGTATCCCATATGCCTTTTTAACCACCTTATCTACCTGTTCCGCTGCCTTCAGGGATCTATGTACATGTACACCAAGGACCCTCTGTACTTCCTAGGGTCCTACCACTCATTGTGTATTCCCTTGCCTTATTTGTCCGTCCAAAATGCATCACCTCGCACTTTTCAGGGTTAAATTCCATTTGCCACTTTTCCGCCCATCTGACCAACCCGTTTATATCGTCCTGTAGCCTGAGGCTTTCCTCCTCGCAATTTACCACCCCACCAATTTTTGTGTCATCTGCGAACTTACTGATCATACCTTTTACATTCTCATCCAAATCATTTATGTAGATCACAAACAGCAAGGGTCCCAGCACCGATCCCTGAGGTACCCCACTGGACACAGGCTTCCAGTCACAAAAGCAACCTTCGACCATCACCCTCTGCCTCCTGCCACTCAGCCAGTTTAGGATCCAACGCGCCAAGGCACCCTGGATCCCATGGGCTCTTACCTTCTTGACCAGTCTCCTATGCGGGACTTTGTCAAAAGCTTTACTGAAATCCATGTAAACCACATCCACAGCATTTCCCTCATCCACACACCTAGTCACCCCCTCGAAAAATTCAATCAGATTGGTCAGACATGATTTACCCTTGACAAAGCCATGCTGACTATCCCCGATTAATCCTTGCCTCTCCAAGTGGAGACTAATTTTGTCCCTCAGAATTTTTTCCAATAATTTCCCTACCACAGATGTTAGGCTCACTGGCCTGTAATTCCCTGGTTTATCCCTGCTACCCTTCTTGAATAATGGTACTACGTTAGCTGTTCTCCAGTCCTCTGGTACATCCCCTGTGGCCAGAGAGGTTCTGAAAATTAGTGTCAGAGTCCCTGCAATCTCCTCCTTTGCCTCACACAACAGCCTGGGATACATCTCGTCCGGGCCTGGGGATTTATCCACTTTTTGGCCTGCTAAAACCGCTAGTACCTCCTCCCTCTCGATGCTAATATGTTCAAATATGTCACAGTCCCCTTGCCCGATTTCTATGTCTACATCGTCTTTCTCCATAGTGAACACAGATGCAAAAAATTCATTTAAAACCCCGCCTACATCATCTGGCTCTACACACAGATTGCCACTTTGGTCCCTAATGGGCCCTACCCTTTCCCTGGTTATCCTCTTGCCCTTAATATACTTACAAAACATCTTAGGATTTTCCTTTATTTTGCTCGCCAGTGTTATTTCATGGCCCCTCCTTGCCCTCCTAATTTTTTTTTTTAAGTATGCCCCTGCACTTTTTATACTCCTCTAGGGCTTCCTCCGTCTTTAGTCTTTTGTAGCTGCCAAAAGCCCCCCTTTTTTTCCTAATGCATTTTTGTATATCCCTTGTCATCCAAGGTTCCCTTTGCTTGTTGGTCCCACCCTTGACCTTTGCAGGAACATGTTGGCGTTGTACTCTCTCTATTTCCCTTCTGAAAGTCTCCCACTGCTTTGATGTGGATTTTCCTATAAGTAGCTGCTCCCAGTCCACTTTGGCCAGATCCTGCCTTATCATATTAAAATCGGCCTTTCCCCAATTTAGAACCCTTATTTCCAGGCCGTCTTTGTCTTTTTCCATGACCACCTTAAATCTCACCGAATTATGGTCACTGTTGCCAAAATGCTCTCCTACTGACACTTCCACCACTTGCCCGGCTACATTCCCTAGAATTAGGTCCAGTACCGCCCCCTCTCTTGTAGGACTTTCTACATGTTGGCTCAAAAAGCTCTCCTGGATGCACTTTAAGAATTCTGCACCCTCTAAGCCTTTCACACTCTGACTATCCCAATTAATATTGGGGAAGTTGAAATCCCCCACTATTATTATCCTATTATTTTCGCACTCCTCTGAGATTTACCTACATATCTGTTCCTCTATCTCCCCCTGACTGTTTGGGGGCCTATAGTACACTCCCAGCAAAGTGCTTGCCCCCTTTTTGTTTTTAAGTTCTACCCATATGGCCTCATTAGAGGAACCCGCTAATATATCATCCCTCCTTACAGCAGTAATTGATTCCTGAATTAATATTGCAACACCCCCTCCCCTTTTACACCCCCCTCTGTCTCGCCTGAAGATTCTATACCCCGGAATATTGAGCTGCCAGTCCTGACCCTCCCTCAACCATGTCTCCGTGATAGCAACAATATCGTACTCCCATGTGTTCAACAACAACTTCAGTTCATCCACCTTATTTGCAAGACTCCTTGCATTAAAATAAATGCCTTCCAGCCTTGCCATATTCCCTTTTGCCTTCACATATTTGCTCTGCCTTCCCAGCTGACTTGTTTTTTCCTCCGTATTTGGCTGTAAATCACCCCCTACTATAGTTCCACTCTGTATCCCATCCCCCTGCCAAGTTAGTTTAAACCCCCCCAGCAGTGCTCGCAAACCTCCCTGCAAGGACATTGGTCCCCCTCTGGTTCAGGTGTAAACTGTCTGACTTGTACAAGTCCCATCTTTCCCAGAAGCAGACCCAGTGATCCAGGAAACTAAAGCCCTTCTTTCAGGGGAACGGAAGTGCTGGTTTCCTGCGCATGCGCAGTGCATGCAGGAAACCGGCACTTCCATTGGGCCTACGGGTGAGTACCCCATGCGTACTCACCCATGGAGAACCAAATTTCTGGGCCATTACTAAATAAAGCACGGTCTTTCTGGAATTTTAATAGCTTGTTAATTACAAGCCAAGTGCTGACACCGTGGGACATTTTAGTATGTTAAAGGCGCTATAAAAATGCACGTTGTTATTGAATAGCTTTTGTACTGTAACATTAGTATTTTCCAAAACACAGTGCGCCATTTGAAAACTAATTGAACAATTGGCCCAGAAAAATTAGTGCTTCCTAAACCTGCCAGAAGTTTAATGGCAAAAAGCAAACATACCTCCTGAGTTCTAATGCATGCTGTAACATACAGAATTAAGTTAATCAGATCATTTGTTCTTCGTACTGCCAAATGTTTAATTATTGGGAATTTTAAGAGACGGTCGACACTTGACCTCGTCCTCACCAATCTACCTGTCGCATATGCATCTGTCCATGACAGTACAGGAAACTTTGTTATATCCGGCACCGACGGGACCGAGCTGTTGCCGATCCAGCAAAACTGCCGGACATACCAGCGTTAATGTTGAAGCATACGGAGGTTTTCATCTCCGTATCTGCCAACAAATACTGTTGCTTAGCAACAGCTTCAGAGAGACTTTCCAGAGCCTGACTGTTGGGAAAAAAAAGCCACGAGAAGAAAAAAAACCTACCAAAACGGCTCCTGATTTCTGCCGGTAGATCGAGGTTTCCGGACATACAACCTCCGGATAAACCAAAGTCTCCTGTATTGGTAGCAGTTGTCATGAATCTTACCATTCATGTAGAAATGACTCATGAGATAACACTGGGCGGCCTGACATCGCTAGTGGGGAAATTGCTGGAGTCCATTATAAAAGATGTAATAGCAGAGCACTTGGAAAACAGTGACAGGATCGGACAAAGTCAACATGGATTTACAAAAGGTAAATCGTGCTTGACTAATCTACTGGAATTTTTTGAGGATGTAACTGGTAAACTAGATAAGGGAGGTGGGGAAACTCTCCACTGGCTGGAGTCATACCTAGCAAAAAGGAAGATGGTTGTGGTGGTTGAAGGTCAATCATCACAGCCCCAGGACATCACTGCAGGAGTTCCTCAGGGCAGTGTCTTATGCTCAGCCACCTTTAGCTGCTTCATCAATGACCTTCCCTCCAGCATAAGGTCAGAAATGGGGATGTTTGTTGATGACTGCACAGCTAATATTGTTCCTATATACCAAAAGGGAGATGGAACAAAAACCTGGAACTATAGAACCAGTCAGCTTAATGTCAGTGATAGGAAAGATATTGGAATTTGTACTAAAAAGTGATAGAAAAGCATCTAGAGAAGGGAAATATAATTTAAAAATTAATCAGCATGGATTACAAAAGGCATAAGTTATGCTTAACTAACCTGATAGAATTCTTTGAAGAAGTGACGGAATGAGTAGACAAGTGTAATGCAGTCGATGCCATATACTTGGATTTTCAAAAGGCCTTTGATAAGGTACTGCATGATAGGCTCATGACAAATGTTAGAGCATGTGTAGTCAGAGGACAAATAGCTGAATGGATAGCAAATTGGCTAAAAACAGAAAGCAGAGAGTAAGGGTAAAGGGTTGTTTTCCAGACCAGAGGGAAGTATACAGTGGTGTCGCTCACTGTTCTTTTTGATATATATTAATGACATGGATTTGGGTATACAGGGTACAATTTCAAAGTTTGCAGATCACATGAAACTCAGAAATGCAGTAAACAGTGAGGAGGATAGGAACAGACTTCAGGAAGACATAGACAGATTGGTGAAATGGGCAGACACATGGTAGATGAAATTTAACGCAGAGAATTGTGAAATTATGCATTTTGGTAGGAAGAATAAGAAAAGGCAATACATACTAAATAGTACAACTTTAAAGGATGCTCAAGAACAGAGAGATCTGGGGGTATACGTACTCAAATCTTTGAAGGTGGCAGGACAAGTTGACAAGGCTATTAAAGTACACAGGATCCTTGGTTTTATAAACAGGCATCGAGTTCAAAAGCAAGGAAGTTGTCACTGATTAGTACCCAGCTGGAGTATTGTATCCCATTCTTGAGGAAGGATGTCAAGGCCTTAGAGAGGGTGCAGAGGAGATTTACTAGAATGATACCAGGGATGAGGAACTTCAGTTACATGGAGAGACTGGAGAAGCTGGGGTTGTTCTCTTTACAATGGAGAAGGTTATGGGGTGATTTAATAGAGGTGTTTAAAATCATTAAGGGTTTTAATAGAGTAAATAAGGAGAAACTGTTCCAATGGCAGAAGTTTCGGTAACCAGAGGTGATTGGCAAAAAACACTGAGGCGAGATGAGGGGTTGAGAGATATGTTTTTTTTACGCAGCGAGTTGTTATAATCTGGAATGCACTGCCTGAGGGTTGTGGAAGCAGATTCAAGAATAACTTTCAAAAGGGAATTGAATAAATACTTAAAGGGGAAAAAATTGCAGGGTTATGGGGAAAGCGCAGGGGAGGGGGACTAATTGCATCGTGCTTTCAAAGAGCCAGGACAGGTACAATGAACCGATTGGCCTCCTTCTGTGCTGTATCATTCTATGACGCTGCGATATGGAAAACAGTGCAGTCTAATGACATTTGAAAGGCTTGCGACAAGGTCCCACATGGCAGACTGGTCAGAAAAGTAAAAGCCCAAGGGAAAGTGGCAAGTTGGATCCAAAATTGGCTCAGTGGCAGGAAGCAAAGTGTAATGGTCAATGGGTGTTTCTGAGACTGGAAGGCTGTTCCGCAGGGCTCAGTAGTGGTTCCTTTGCTTTTTGTAGTATATATCAATGATTTACACAATAAATGGTAGGATACTGAGAAGTGTAGAGGAGCAGAGAGACCTTGGAGTGCATGTCCACAGATCCCTGAAGGTAGCAGGATAGGAGAATAAGCTGTTTAAGAAAGCATACGGGATACTTTCCTTTATTAGCCGAGGTATAGACTGTAAGAGCGGAGAGGTTATGCTTGAACTGTATAAGCCACTAGTTAGGCTACAGCTAGAGTACTGCATATAGTTCTGCTCACCACATTACAGGAAAGATGTGATTGCACTAGAGAGGGGACAGAGGAGATTTACGAGGATGTTGCCTGGACTGGGGAATTTTAGCTATGAGGAAAGATTGGAGAGGCTGGGGTTGTTTCCTTTGGAGCAGTAGAGGCTGAAGGGAGACTTAATATGATGTATAAAGTTATGAGGTGGCTAGATAGGATGGATAGGAAGGACCTAGTTCCCTTAGCAGAGAGGTCAATATCCAAGGGGCGTAGATTTAAAGTAATTGGTAGAAGGATTAGAGGGGAGTTGAGGAGAAATGTTTTCACCCAGAGGGTGGTGGGGGTCTGGAACTCACTGTCTGAAAGGGTGGTAGAGACAGAAACCCTCATCACATTTAAAAAGTACTTGGATGTGCACTTGAAGTGTTGTAACCTACAAGGCTACGGACCAAGAGCTTGAAAGTGAGTTTAGATTTGATAACTCTTTTTCGGCCGGCACAGACACGATGGGCTTAATGGCCGCCTTCTGTGCTGTAAACTTCTCTGATTCTATTCTATGATAAATATTCAGATTCATAGAAACTGTTAGTTACATTTATGATTTCCCCATGCTATTTTAATCAGTTTTTAATGAAAGCCTCTGTGTAAGCAGGCACTATTCCATCAGATTTCTAGTTAATACAATTTAGGACTGATAATGCATTTTGTTAATTGGTCATAATTTTTATAATTGGCACAACATATTGACCTTCAAATTGACTTGAATCTTTTTATGCAAATTATTATATGAACCGCTTCCTATCCAAACACCATTGCTTGTATGAATTTCACTGTACTTTCAAGTGAAGTGTGCCTCAGGCTTGTCACAACATACGGATCTTCCCAAAGGACAATGATAACTCACCTCAGTTTTATCCTCTGGGGACCACACCAATTTAAGGACTATATATTGCGGCTGAAATTTCTCAACAACTGTTTTTATCTGTAATTAATGAGCTGCTATCAAAATTGTGAGTACGCCTGGCTTTGCAATCTTCCATTTCTGAAAATGTAACTCCATTGGTGGGTCATCGATTACAGAGGAAAGCTGGCATTGAGGGCTTGTTTTACAAGACGAGTTTCAAATTGAGCAGATTTGCATAAACTGCTGGGTTATAATAGCAAGTAAAAAAGAACAATTGATTTTATTTCACCACACTGTTATCCCTTCATCTGCATACCTCAGTTGAATGCTGGCTTGCACACTCTGCAACTCTGATGTTTTTATCCCCTGTTGTCTGACTGTGTTAACCCTGCCCAAAACTACGCAAGAATATACTACGTCAGCTGACTTTTGATGCACTCAAAAGCGTTCATGTACACCATGTTCAGTATTTCCACATCAAGGCTGGAATTTTCCTTACCTTGGCGGGTCCAGTGCGGCCGGTGTCTGTGGCGACCCCGCTGCTGGCTCCATCCCGCTGTAGAAAATGAACTTACCTTAATGGGGCCTATTAAGCCTGCCCAGTGCGTTACCCGGCTCTATGAGATGGAGCGGGTCACATTCGTGACACGCTTTAAGACGGGATCCTTAAAGGGACGCTGGCCACGTTAAATTTTAAGTTTAATCTAACATAGTGGGTGTTGAATCTTTATTGTACAATAGTATAATCAAAGTTACATATGAGTGACAAATATTTAAATAATATTATCAGGAAATATGAATCCATCTGCAAATACAATCAAGAACATAATTTTAAAAATGCATTAAATGAGAAGTTATTGGTGCTTTAGTCACAAATCTATAGACTTTTATATCAGTAACTGGTTCAAATAAAAGATGTGTGTATAGGTAATACATAAAATGAAGCAGATGTTAAATGTAATTGTATAGGGGTGGATTTCCAATCTTATGCACGTTCAGCAGAAGAGCTGCGGAATCCCTGACAAACAGTGTAAGTGGTGCTTACAATATGTTTCTGGGATTTCTGCAGCTCTTCCTTTGAAGTTAACAATGGACAGGTGAGAAAACCTCTGCAGAAATTCACCCTAAAGTCTCAGACTGAAAAATTAATTTAGTCATATTCAGGGACTGAAAGCAAATTGAACCAGTGGAATGAGTGATGAGAATGAAATTGTTACGGTTGATTACTTGATTTAATGTGTAACTGGACAATCATAGTATACTGTGAGAAAAACCTGACCAGAAACAACACTAAAATGTACTTAAATGGTATATGTCATTTTTTATTGTGCAGATCAATTCACTGCAATTACTGTTGAGTTGGAAGGCAGCAGCCGAGAATAGCCAATGAAAAATGTATTTCCCTCACCATCCAGTGTAGGAGGGGTGCCTTCAGCATCATATCCCTTCAGGAATTTCTGAATTAACATTTACCAGTAGCTTTTCAAGTAGAACAGAATCTCCATCAATCTGTTAGCTGATGTAATCAACATTTTTTATTTTGCTTTGTTTTTCATGTTGTCAAGTAATCAGCTGATGCAATGGCCACTGAACTCACGCCTCAGGTGGACAGACATGGTTCCCGAGCTGTGTGAATCCCGTGGCCATGCAGGGAAATGCCTGTAAAGTACCTCATAATTATTTCAATTGGTTCCCCCGCTGCTGTAGGTCGGGTTGGCTCCAAGATGACAGATGTGCGTGGGAACGAGATGACAGCAGGTTCCTGATCCGCTGTCAAAAAAAACAACTTTCCCACCCAACCCGCTACCAATCACGCCCGCTACCACCACGCAAAATTTAGCCCCGAATTTTTGCCAGGAACATATCTTCTCCCTTTCTTGAGAGTTCTATTATTTAAATAAATTTGCTTGCCCCATAATTTGGTAATTATAAAGCCGATGGACCTACAGTAAGTGTAGACCTGCAAATTTTGTAATGCTATCCTACTATTGTACCTTTGCTATGGATGAAAGGTGACCTTTCCTTATACAGGAAACACTTGTTTAAACGGCCCCTAAATATCCGGAATTCTCTATTAACCGGCAAAATTCATACTCTGAAAACAACACTTCAATAACCGGAAATGTTGCCGAGTCCGAGTCCAAGTCTCCCGCGGTGGCCGAGTTAGTCAGTAAGGGTAGTTCTCCAAACTGCCACTACTCGGCTTCTTGGCACTGTCGGAAGTCCAAACACCTCAATAATAGTAGTCTCTTCCGATCCGCCATTTTTCTGTGTGTCTCCCGCGCTGCCGGTAGTCTCTTCCGAGCCGCCATTTTTGTCTGTTTCTCTCCATCTTTATCATGAATTATCTCCCCCATCTTGCATTATGGGATTCTGTAGGTGAGTACCCAATTACTGTATACTGCACATTTCTTGATTTTTTTAAATTTTTGTTTGTTAAAAATAGCCTCGGTAGATAATCTTCTCTGTCATCCGGAATTTTAATCAACCGGCACCATCCCGGTCCCGTCGGTGCCGGATACCAAAGAGTTTCCTGTAACTGGTTCCCATGCTTGTGTTTTCTCAGTATCGTCCATTACCTTTTCTGTTGATTTGACCAGTAGCACATTATGCCGTGTTTGAATGAAATCTGACACTTCAACTCAATCAGCTACTAGTCTTTTATCAGCATTCTTTGCAAAAATTTTACTCAGTACTACTGAGTGAGCATCATCGCTCACTTAACTTTTATCAATTGTCAGTCATGGGAAGAAATTGAAACCCCCAGCCATATAAAACATAAAATAAATATCACCGAAAGATGAGTTTTATTTATCAACAGTTGAGAGTTGTGGCAACACTGCGAATATATTAAGGGACACATTAAACATTTAAATTCTGAAATTCATAATTTGCCAGGAAATTAAACACTACGATCAGTCTTTCATTGGACTGCTAATTAAAAAATAAAAAGTACGCTTCAGGTCATTTATTACTCCTGCTGCAATTGAATCCAAATCACACTTCATTATAGAAATAAAAGATTTCTCCATATGGTGCCATGTTGATATAGCTAGTGAAGTAGAATGTAAAAAGTACATAAAGTCACAAGTAAATAATCAGTCATGTCCACATTCTGCTAATTTTTTTATTGCGCTGCTAGCCACAAGATATTTCACTGAATGTCTTCTATTTAATTGTTATAAAAGCATTACTAGCATTCTTCTTGCTTTAATGCACCATGGTATTGTACCAATCAAGGTCAGCTTTCACTTCATAGAAAATATTACAGTTTATGAATTCCTGTTATTGTGCAGAAGATAATTGATGAGGTAGACTTGAGTATGAGCAGTGTGCTGAGTAACTAGAACACGAATAAGTGGGGAACATTTTCCATTTTAAAAATTATTATACATTTTAGTGTTAATTAGGTCAGCCTTCCATATAATGGGGCAGAATGAATGGTGACATTGCAAAGTTGCCTTTAGAAATATTTGATCAATTAAGAAATTTGCTGCAGTTAAACTTCATTATTGCCAATGAATTACTGGCAAAAATCTTGCAAGCTGCTTCACATCTTGGAACACAGTGTTATTGATGGATTTGCTCATTTTTCTTTTTCTCCTAGCTTCTTTTGCTTTAAAACTCTGCCACAAATTGACCTTTTTGGAGTCCAAACTACAGCTGTAACTGTGATTTATTCAAACATTAAAGGCATTAAAGTTAAGACATGTATTGATATAGCCCCCGGTCATGTCTCTTCACCAAAAATAAATAAATTTAAATGGAGTGACTGTCATTGTAGTGGCAAATGCAACAGGCATTTTGCACATAGCAAGACAACACAATTTGAATTATTTTTGGTGATCCTAGTTGAGTAAGGATAGTTGGCCAGGAAGCTAGACAACACCCCGCTTCTCTACAAATAGTCATAGGAGATATTTAACTTTTATGCAAATTATGCAAATGACTGAAACAGGCCGTTGAGACCTTGGTTTAATGTCTCTTTCAGGACGGCACCGTTGACAAGGCAGGCTTGGATTATATGCTCAACATAGAAACATAGGAGCATAGAAGATAGGAGCAGGAGTAGGCCATTCGGCCCCTCGAGCCTGCTCCGCCATTCAATGCGATCATGGCTGATCATCCAAATTCAGTACCCTGTCCCTGCTTTCTCCCCATATCCCTTGATCCCTTTAGCCTTAAGAAATATATCCAACTCCTTCTTGAATATATTTAATGAATTGGCCTCTACTGCCTTCTATGGTAGAGAATTCCACAGGTTCACCACTCTCTGGGTGAAGAAATTCCTCCTCATTTCTGTCCTAAATGGCTTACCCCTTATCCTTAGACTGTGACCCCTGGTTCTGGACTCCCCGACCATCGGGAACATCCGTCCTGCACCTAGTCTGTCCAGTCCTGTCAGAATTTTATAAGTTTCAATGAGATCCCCTCTCATTCTTCTAAACTCCAGCGAGTATAAGCCCAATCGACCCAATCTCTCCTCATACGTCATTCCTGCCATCCCAGGTATCAGCCTGGTGAATCTTCGCTGCACTACCTTCCATGGCAAGAACATCCTTCCTCAGAAAAGGCGACCAAAACTGCACACAATACTCAAGATGTGGCCTCACCAAGGCCCTGTACAACTGCAGCAAGACATCCTTATTCCTGTACTCAAACCCTCTCGCTACGAAGGCCAACATACCATTTCCCTTCTTGACCGCCTGCTGCACCTGCATGCTTACCTTCAGCGACTGGTGCACAAGGACACCCAGGTCTCGTTGCACTTCCCCTTCTCCCAATCTATTGCCATTCAGATAATAATCTGCCTTCCTGTTTTTGCATCTGCCATGCTTCTGCCCAATCACCCAACCTGTCCAAATCATCCTGGAGTTTCTCGGCATCCTCCTCACAGCACACATGCCCACACAGCTTTGTGTCATCTGCAAACTTGGAGATATTACATCTAGTTCCCTTGTCTAGATCATCATTAATATATAGTGAACAGCTGGGGTCCAAGGACCGATCCCTGCGGTACCCCACTAGTCACTGCCTGCCATTCGGAAAAAGACCCGTTTATTCCAACTCTTTGCTTTCTGTCTGCCAACCAGTTCTCTATCCAAGTCAATACCTTGCCCCCAATCCCATGTGCCTTAACTTTACATGCTAATCTCTTATGCGGGACCTTATCAAAAGCCTTTCGAAAGTCCAAATACACCACATCCACTGGTTCTCCCTTATCTATTTTACCAGTTACATCCTCAAAAAATTCCAGTGGATTAGTCAAGCACGTGGAGCTTGACTTCACAACCTTCTGACTCAACTGAGCCAAGGTGACACAACAACAACAACTTGTATTTATATAGCACCTTTAACATAGTAAAATGTTCCAAGGGGCTGCACAGGAGTATTTTAAGACAAAAAAATTGACACTGATCCACATAAGGATAAATTAGGGCAGGTTACCAAAAGCTTGGTCAAAGAGGTAGGTTTTAAGGAACGTCTTAAAGGAGGAAAGAGAGGTAGCGAGGCAGACAGGTTTAGGCAGGGAATTCCAGAGCTTAGGGCCGAGGCAACAGAAGGCACAGCCACCAATAGTTGAGCGATTATAATCAGTGATGCTCAAGAGGGCAGAATTAGAGGAGCGCAGATATCTCGGCGTGGGGTATGGGGGGTTGTGGGGCAGAAGGAGATTACAGAGATAGGGAGGGGTGAGGCCATGGAGGGATTTGAAAAGAAGGATGAGAATTTTGAAATCGAGCTGCTGCTTAATTGGGAGCCAATGTAGGTCAGCGAGCACAGGGATGATAGGTGAACAGGACTTGGTGCGAGTTAGGAAATGAGCAGCTGAGTTTTGGATGGCCTCAAGTTTACATAGGGTGGAATGTGGGAGGCCAGCCAGGCGTGCGTTGGAATAGTCAAGTGTAGAGGTAACAAAGGCATGGATGAGTGTTTCAGCAGCGGATGGATGAGCTGAGGCAAGGGCGGAGGTGGAAGTAGGCAGCCTTTGTTATGCTGCAGATATGTGGTCGGAAGCTCATTTCAGGGTCAAATATGACACCAAGGTTGTGAACAGTGTGGTTCAGCCTCAGATAGATGTTAGGGAGAGGGGTGGAGTCAGTGGCTAGGGAACGGAGTTTGTGGTGGGAACCGTAAACAATGGCATCAGTCTTCCCAATATTTAATTGGAGAAAATTTTTGCTCATCCAGACCTATATGTCGGACAAGCAGTCTGACAATTTAGACACTGTGGAGGGGTCGAGAGAAGTGGTGGTGAGGTAGAACTGGGTGTCGTCAGCGTACATGTGGAAACTGACGCTGTGTTTTCGGATGATGTCGCCAAGGGGCAACATGTAGATGAGAAATTGGAGGGAGCCAAGGATAGATCCTTGGGGGACACCAGAGGTAAAGATGCAAGAGCGGGAAAAGAAGCCATTGCAGGTGATTCTCTGGTTACGATTAGATAGATAAGAATGGACACTACAAAGAAAGAAATAACTTGGACTTGTACATCCTCAAGATGCCTCACAGCATTTCACTGCCAATGAATTACTGTTGAGGTGTAGTCGGTGTTGTTTTGTAAACAAAAAAACAATTAATGGTTCAGCAGAATCTAAACCGCACGATAAAGAGTTTTAATCTATCTTATTTCACGTGAACCTGAACTATGTTAATTTATGGCTTGCTCATTTATATTTTCAGGGTGAGATTCTGTCTGCCAATTTTAGAAAAATTCTTGACATGAGTTCAAAATGGGATGCCTGTTTTGTTCTCAGTTTTTCACTAAAGTTGACAGAAATTTCATTCAGTTATAGGCCAAAATTGGTAGCTGGATAAAGGGGAATGAAGCACCTCTGCCGCCGAAACAATAGTCAATTATCTAATTCCGTGCACGTTGACTTCTGAATAAAGATGGAGCAACATCAATAGGGATCACTTGTTTATTCAAATGAAGGTAGCTAGGAATAATCTGGCTGGTACTTATTTTTTGGTGCACCATTGAATCAAAAACTTAACATACCTGCTTGTACAATATGTGTAATTAGTAGAATTTCAAAGCCTCCTTTTGAGTAATATCTGGTAAATTTGTTCGACAAACTTGTAAATCTACCCAGTGTTTATTTTCTGTTGGGCAACTATTACTCAAATAAACACTGACAGGCAGAAACCGTGTTACTGCTTTCCTCCTATTCTCTGCGCTAACAGTGCATTAGCAATAAAACTCAAGTAATTTGTTTGGAAAAGTATCTTTATCAATTAATAAAACTGAAATAAAATATCAGGCCTAGGTGTAAACTACAAATTCAAGGAAAATATAACTATGCATGAACTTTGTTTACTACATAGACACCTACCGTGGTGCAGGCAGGTGGGGACGGAATGAGGCTGCTGTTAATATCTCCAATTGTGCACTCAATATTGTAGAAAGAAACTGGGCCCAAAACGTAAAGGTCCTCTAATAATTTTCCAAGGGTACAACCAAAGCAGTAATTGCGCAGTCTCGAACCTCTGCTGCTCGAGCCCCTTAATTTTCAGCTGGTGAATTAAGTTTTGAGACTGCTAATTCTGTGCATAATATTTTTAACGTATTTCGCTAATCGTCATGGGATATCGCGAGTAAAGATTCAGTGAATTACTTTGTGTAAAATAAGCTACAGAATTATTGGGGAGGAGGCTGTCGGGCAGGAACACGGTACGTGGTGCCAAGTGATTCAGAAGGGGCCAAGGGGTGTTTGGCTCCCATTCCCTTGGGCTCCCCTCTCCCACAAGACTGCTACACCCTGCCTCCAATAATCCCAGATGCCTCCCAATATTACCAGATTTTGCTAGTATTGCATCCAAACCTCTCCCTAGCCTGCTAGTAATCACAAACACCTGAACCCCCTCTCAGTACTCTCAGATTTCTAGGCTGCAATCCCAGTGCTGCATGATCCCATGATTGACCCCCATGCTCCAGACCCTGGGACTTCCCACTAATGTTTCCAGATCCCAGGGCCATTCCCAGTGTTCCCAGGACCCCCACTCTGCAGTGCTCAGAATCTGGAGGCCCCCCTCCCATCCAATGCTCCCAAACCATGGGACCCCCCTAAAAATACTCCTAGATGCTCAATCCCTATCCCAATCCCTGCTGGTATTCCTAATTCCCAGGGCTGCCCCTCATGATGATATGTCAGTGTGCTTGATAATACGACTTGGCATAACACTGCTGTAAACACTTCACAAAATCCGACAGTACTGGTTCAGGTGGTTTTCTATAGAGACTCAGTTTGCGACAGGATATTTAAAAATACCTGCAGGCATGCTTCTGTTCCTGGCATAAGCATGCAGCCTGGGATAAGCATGAACAATGGCTGTCCAAGTCTGTATCTCCTCGATACCTTGTGAAATGGTGCAATATTTCATTTTCTGTGCAGACGTAACAAAAGAGAAGGAAATGATTTTATCCAGTGGTAGAAGCATATGGTTGTTGTACTGCAAAATGTGATTACACAACAATATTTTTTCTCCATTCAGAGCTAAAAGTGAAGCGTAGCTAATTGTCATGTTCATTATTCTGCACTTTTTTTCTGCAAAGCCAAAATTACTGACATCTGCAGTTAGTAATCCAAAAATAAATAGCAGACGGTACAATCCAGCCTATGACAGACTCAGTTTCCACATAAAATAATTAATGCCAGCTGTTTGCTGCTCATGTTGCAGTTTTGACACATTGTTACCAGTTTATAGATTTTTAGCTTTGTTACTGTCATAATCCAAACTTGATCAGATTGAATTTTTCTTTGTTCTGTGCTCTGATGAAACATACTGTGAGGTCAAGCTGCATCATCAGCTTATGTTGTCTTCAACATTAATAGTCAAGGTTGCAGTGAAGGGCACATATAAAAGTAACACGGCAAGCTCTGGTGAATTAACAACCTTCCATTAGACAGAAGCAAAATACTGCGGATGCTGGAAACCTAGAATAAAAACAGAAAATGCTGGTCAGGCAGCATCTGTGGAGAGAGAAAGAGAGTTAACGCTTCAGGTCGATGACATTTCTCTGACGAGAAGTCAGCGACCTGAAATGTTAAGAACATAAGAATTAGGAGCAGGAGTAGGCCGTACGGCCCCTCGAGCCTGCTCCGCCATTCAATAAGATCGTGGCTGATCTTCAACCACCTCAACTACGCTTTCCCACCCGATCCCCATATCCCTTGATTCCCCTAGTCTCAAAATCCATCAATCTCAGCCTTGAATATACTCAACGATTCAGCATCCGCAGCCCTTTGGGGTAGAAAATTCCAAAGATTCACAACCCTCTGAGTGAAGAAATTCCTCCTCATCTCAGTCTTAAATGGTCGACCCCTTATCCTGAGACTATGCGCACCCCCCCCCCCCTAGTTCTAGACTCTCCAGCCAGGCGAAACAACCTCTCAGCCTCTACCCTGTCAATCCCCCTTCAGAATCTTGTTTGTTTCAATGTGATCACTTTGTTTCTCTCTCCACAGCTGTTGCCTGACCTGCTGAGTATTTCCAGCATTTTTATTCTTCGATTCGACAGCTTCATTTTCTTTTGTGCTAAGAAAAAGAAAAGCTTTTTGCAGAAGTATAAAAGAGAAGGCAAAGTAGAAGTCGAACAGGATGTGAAGGTTTTAGAACTAGAGAAAAGATTTAAGCTGAATCCTTGGTCTGACTGAAGCGGAGTCCAACAAAAAAGTAACCTGACCTGAATTCATGTATTCTGTGCAGTGTGCTATATTTTGAGTGGAATTTGTACAGCTCAGCAAAAAGCCTCAACTCAATCCAACCTGACCTGAAATGCACACTGAAGTTTCGCTGAAGTTGTGCGTAAGACCCAATCCAAAGTTGCAGTCCAGAGTTGGAACATGATGCAGCCTGAAGGTCCAACTTCACTAGTCTGGTTCACAGGTCATCATGAATGTGGATGGTTGAGGCTCGACTACGTATGTAAAATACGACTCAAAGGATTTCTGTCTATAACAAGAAAGACATTTATCGATTAAATATGATGCCAGTAGGAAAGCTCGCATTTTTTTTTAAACTGGCTGCTGATGAAGAAGAAACAACTGGGGATTTAAAAAGGATCTAGTATAGTATGGATAAGTACGAGTCCATTTTTCCTGTAGCTTGCAATATTGGAGGTACTACATTTTGACTGGCCACCTATGCTAGTTTAGCCAAGTTTGTGTTATTAATAGGCCAGATGGACTGAATGAAGTTTCTTCTCCTTAAGGCTAACAGTGATAACATTTGTTAATCAGCAGCTTTTACACTGGGATGGGAAGGGGATTCATTTGTCATTTTAACAGTTCTCCCTAACTCGAAGCAAAATAAAGGAATTATCTGGTGGTGTGAAACACCAGAGACAATACTCTGAACAACCACACATCTCTGTCCTACAAAATAAAGAGAAATTACTAGCCATGAACAGAAGGGGAATTAACATCAGGTCCCTCCTGAAACATTAGCCCATCTATCTTATTCAGTTGCTACTGACCTGTGCATTTATAATATTTTAAATATTTATTGAAGATTTCCAGTCTTCATGGATTTGACTTTTTATCTATATTTGTTGACATGTAAGTTGGCTTTGAAGACTGTACAGTCACTCTCATCAAATCAAGTTTCCTCATTCCAGAGTACAGGCTGTTTGACACTTTGAAAGAATTTTGAGTAGAGATACACCGTGATTTTGTTTTCAAATTGAAAGATCATTCTTGAAATGTGTGACTTGTAGCGGACTGATGACTCTTAGCCTGCCTTCCTGAATGAGTGTAATCTGCCTTTAATGTGATTGTAGTGTATGAATCCAAAGTTCCTATACCAGAGTATGATTTTGAGAGCTGTAAACTTGTATGTTTGTATGAGTTTCCCGAATGTGTAACAGAATCTCCCATTTCACGATATAAAGTAATGCCTCTTCAAAGTGTAAAAAAAAGTTAAACACCCATACAAAAGGTCATCGTAGCAATAATTTCCGTCACCGAGCCCACTGGATGTATAAAAAATCGTCTTATGCAGCACCCTTTCTCTGTCTGCAGAACAGTCACCACACTACGGAAGATCAGGGCAGGAGGGAACTTCAAAGTCGGAGTACAGTGCCAGGCCAAACATGGTAAAGAGGGAGGAAACAAAAACATTCAGGAGAAGTGTCAGGTTCATTTACTTGCTTTATTGTAGGCATCCATTACTCTGTGCCTCGTGTGGTTCGGAACCCAATAGCATGAGTTGCTCCAAGGTGTTACAGTAATTCTTCTGGACAACAGTGCGTCGTACAAGGAGAACACCAGGAAGTGCAATTCAAACAGTACATTACAAAAAGCAAAAATTATCCACACCCTGGTGAAAACAAAGGCCCGGTATTTTAAGTGGAAAATCGGTGTTTTTTCCCCCCTTATAACAATCCTTGATGCCATGCTTGAGGCATCAAATTTGCAAGTAATTAGTTGGTAAATTCATTAGCAATTTAACGAAGCATGATGCCAAACATGAGTTATCTCCTTCTCCAGATAATGTCATGCGGTTTTGTCAAAATAATTATTTTATCATTCTCCTTCCAAAACCAAAAATAGGACAGCTCATCGGCATCACCATCCTATGTGTGCGTGTGAATATTATGTCCCAACGTTTGTTTCTCTTTTTCAGTTTTATATAGATTACTACAGGAAACTCTCTTTTTACCGGCACCTAAACATCTGGAAATCTCTCTTAACCGGCAAAATTCAGGAGTAGGTTCAGGTAAGTTTTTCTATATATTAGTGGCTGTGTAACCGGGGTTCCTGCACCTGTGGCCGTGTAACTGGGGTTCCTGCACCTGTGGCTGTGCAACAGGGACTCCTGGATCTGTGGCCGTGTAACCGGGACTCCTGCATAAGTGCCGTGTAACCGGGGCTCCTGCACCTGTGGCCGTGTAACCGGGACTCCTGGATCTGTGGCCGTGTAACTGGGGTCCCTGCACAAGTGCCATGTAACCGGGGCTCCTGCACCTGTGGCCGTGTACGGGGCTCTCATACCTTGGTAAGTATACCTCTCTGTAATCCGGACTTTTTGATCAACCAGCACCACGCCGGTCCCATCGGTTGCGGATAAAAAAGAGTTTCCTGTATAATGTGGTGCACAATATTGGTTACTATGTGACAAGCAGTTAAATTACATATTTTGATGAGATGATTGAAGTAGCTTTTCAGCCAATCCCCAGTTATAATTATGGCAGTGGTGGCATCTAAACATCTGGAAGAGTCCCACCTAACAGCCGTTAATAAGTTAGTCACGTGTATTTTTCAATGTACATCTTTATTTTGTGACCCAAATTCAGGTGTCCGTTTCTGGTTGTTCTTATGTGCAATTTCATGACTCAGGAAAGCACAAAGCAATTGACAGCCAATTTCTGTATGAATAGCAGGCGGCTGACCGTGTTCAATGCCTGGTCAAAATAAATTCTGAAATTGTGTGGGGTTTTTTAAGCATTTTATCACAATTTTCTGATTTTTGGCCTTGACATTTTGCTTGAACACACAATATCTTTTTATCCCTCCTCCCTTCAATTCAATTACAGGAGCGGGCACCAGCATGTTCCATGGAAAATAATGACTGTTTCGAGCATTCGATGCACATCAGCCAGTCATTACTGCCTACACCTGAAAATACATTTTTACCACAGTTAAATGCTCTTGAATGTAGTCATGTGACATTACTAGTAATCTCAAGGCTAGGAATTCATAAGTGCAGTAGATGGGTGCCATACAAAATTGTACAGTTTTTGCAAAGATAAATTTTAATTTATTTCATCAGGTGATAGTGCTAAATCCTGATGTACTTGACTGCAGCGAATATTTGCCAATTATGACTGGCGATGTGAAACTGTAACTCAAGTCTGAAAATCCCAATAAAGTTAATTCTTCAGAGTAGCAAACATTATTTTCCGGCAAAATGGATTCTCTGAATTCAAATTTCTTTGCGGAATATTTGACCTGACTGCCTCTGCTAATTGATCTACATAAGAACATAAGGAATAGGAGCAGGAGTTGGCCATTTGGCCCCTTGAGCCTGTTCCACCATTCAATAAGATCATGGCTGATCTGATCTTGGCCTCAACTCCACTTTCCCACCCACTCCCCATAACCCTTGACTCCCTTGTAGTTCAAATGTCTGTCAGTCTCCACCTTGAATATATTCAATGACTCCGCCTCCACAGCTCTCTGGAGAAGAGAATTCCAAAGATTCATGACCCTCTGAGAGAAGAAATTCCTCCTCATCTCCGTTTTAAATGGGCGACCCATTATTCTGAAACTATGCCCCCGAGTTCTAGATTCCCCCATGAGGGGAAACTTCCTTCCTGCATCCACCCTGTCAATCCACCTCAGAATCTTATATGTTTCAATAAGATCCCCTCTCATTCTTCTAAACTCCAATGAGTATAGGCCCAACCTGCTCAACCTTTCTTCATAAGACAACCCCTTCATCCCAGGAATCAACCTCGTGAACCTTCTCTGAACTGCCTCCAATGCAACTGTATCCCTCCTTAAATAAGGAGACCAAAACTGCGTGCAGTACTCCAGATGTGATCTCACCAATACCCTGTACAGTTGTAGCAAGACTTCCCGGCCTAGAAATTGAGTGGGCTTTGCGCCCATTTTGCGGCGCTAGAGGTCATTGCGCTGGACTTACAGCCGGTTCAGAAATTCCCTGGGGCCCTACCATCGGCGGTAGACCGGTTGCGCTGCGCCGGCACCGATGACGTCATCGGTGTGCGCAGCGTCCCGGTTGCCGTGGTGACGGGCCCCAGCGCCGAAATTGAGTTGCGGCCGCCTCGCCCGTGGCAGCCGCAACTAAGACTCTGGCAACCGAGTCTTACAGGAGTTTGCGCCGGCGCATTAAGGTCGCGCGGCGGCCGGCCGCTTTCCCGCCGGCCGCCTGCCCGCACCTCCCTCCCCGGACTCCTCCACCCCCTCCCCCGCAGAACAGATGCTTCTGGGCTGCGAGCCCGGCACTTCCCCGAGGTGCCGGGCTCATTTTTGTGAAGATTTTACCGGCCAGCGGGCGGGTGCAGGCAGCTCCTCCTTAACTGAAGGAGGAGGCCTGCACTTACCGAGCCTGCTGCACCGCATCGGGCGCCGGAATAGCGCCGCAATGCGGCAGGTAGCGCCCATTTTCAGGCGCAAACACCCTTCAGTAGCGCCGGCAGCCGTTTGGGCGCGGCGCTACTGAATTTTTGGCGCGCGCAGGGGGACTTAGCGCCGGCGCTAACTTTCCGGCACTAAAGCCCTGGCGCGGCGCCAACTGAATTTCTAGGCCCCCTACTTTTATACTCCATCCCCCTTGCAATAAGGGCCAACATTCCATTTGCCTTCCTAATTACTTGCTGTACGTGCATGCTAACATTGTGTTTCATATACGAGGACCCCCAGATCCCTCTGTACCACAGCATTTCGTATTTAAATAATATTTTGCTTTTTTATTCTTCCTACCAAAGTGGATAACCTCACATTTTCCCACATTATATTCCATCTGCCAAATTTTTGCCTACTCACTTAACCTATCTATATCCCTTTGCAGACTCGAAGTCCGCGATTTTGTAAATAGATGCGGATTGGGAGCAGGTCAGGTGGTTTCCGGCTTCCAGTCCCGCCCCCAACTACATCCGGCCCACGGACGTGATTTTATGCTGATTGACCTTGTTAAGCCCGCCCTGCGGGCTTGCCGGCCAATTAAAAGGAAGCCGGTCAGATGACGTCATTTGATGATGCGTCATCTGCTGGTTTTCTTAAAGGGACCACGCACAATTTTTCTTTGACAGCTCATTTCTCAGTGGTTGACAGCATTGAGGTGCTGCAAACACTGACAATCACTGTGCAAAGGTGAGCTCTTGCACCCAGTGACTCCCTCCATAGGCAGGAACAGATGGCAGCTGCAGGTGAGGTTACAGAAGTGATCTGTCACTAGTGAGAGAGTTTCTCCCAATGAGGTGGGACTAGACATTGCTTTCAAAACTTTTTACCTACAGAAAAGTGTAAAAGCATTAAAAATGATTTTCCCAACATTTCCTTACCTCTGAAACTCACCAGTGCACCATTGGATCCTTCACCCCACTTCTGCAGCTGTCATCAGTGCAGAAACACTACAGCAGACTCACAACACGCCACACTTACCTGGGATGGTGTCCGGACGTCGGGAACCCTGAGGCAGAAGTGGCAAAATTGAAAAAGAACCTGTTAACTAATATCAAGTACCTGTTAACAGGAAGGTAAGTGGCTTTAATCCTCTTCCCGCCACTAGGTGTCGGGTCCATGCGCAAATTGAGGACCCGACACTTGGGAAAATTGTTTGGAGGCGGGTTGACGGCAGAATCGAAACCCATTGTCAATCAAAATGATTTTGACCCTTGACCTGCCTCCAGTCCCGCCCTCTCAGTGCTGATAAAATTGCTCTCCCACCTATCTTTGTATCATCAGCAAATTTGGCTAGAGTACATTCGGTCCCTTCATCCAAGTCATTAATATAGATTGTAAATATTTGAGGCCCCAGCACTGGTCCCTGTGGCACCCCACTAGTTACAGTTTGCCAACCTGAAAATGACTTTATTTATCCCGACTCTCTGTTTTCTGTTAGTTAGCCAATTCTCTATCCATGCTAATATATTACCCCCAAGCAAGTGAGCTCTTATCTTGTGAAGTAACTTTTTATGTGGCACATTATCGAATGCGTTCTGGAAATCTAAATATACATCTACTGGTTCCCCTTTATCCACCCTGCTCGTTACATCCTCAAAGAACTCTAGTAAATTTGTCAAACACGATTTCCCTTTCATAAAACTATGTTGACTATGTTGACTCTGCTTGATTGTATTATGATTTTTTATATGTCCTGCTATTACTTCCTTAATAATGGATTCCAGCATTTTCCCAATGACAGATGTTAGACTAACTGGTCTATAGTTTCCTGCTTTCTGTCTCCCTCCTTTCTTGAATAGGGGAGGTACATTTGTGGTTTTCCAATCCACTGGGACCTCTTCAGAATCCAGGGAATTTTGGTAGATTACAACCAACGCATCCACTATCTCTGCAGCCACTTCTTTTAAGACCCTAGGATGCAGGCTATCAGGTCCAGGGGACTTGTCAGCCTTTAGTCCCATTAGTTTGCTTAGTACTTTTTCTCTAGTGATAGTGATTGTTTTAAGTTCCTCCCTCCCTATAGCCCCTTGAGTATCAATTATTATTGGGATGCTTTTAGTGTCTTCTACCGTGAAGACCAATACAAAATATTTGTGCAACGTCTCTGCCATTTCCCTGTTTCCCATTATTAATTCCCCAGTCTCATCCTCTAAGGGACCAACATTTACTTTTTATATACCTGCAGTAGCTCTTGCTGTCTTTTTAAAATATTTTTTGGTAGTTTACTCTCATAATCTATCTTCTCCCTCTTTATTTTTTTTATCTGATGAGAGGCTTGCAGTCACAAGCAACCCCTGAAGCCAGCAGTTATTATCTACAACATGATAGTCAGAAGTTCAGGCCTGAAGGCAGTATCACTCAAATATGCCAGATACAGTTGAGATGGGCTCTTATGGTTTTACATTTCTTTTCCAAGTACTTTGCCAGATTGTTGCATAAAACACTTGAGCATGAAGTTTTATCTTTTTGAGAGAGTTCAGTACAGGAATGGACTTTTTAAGTTTGCCCCATGCTTTCTAGCTGAGGCTTGTCAGGGCAGTAAGAATGGGTGATATAAATAAAGGAAAAAGAGCGGTTTTCAGATCTTAAGGCAAGCGGCAATATCGGTCCATGATTATACAGCCATTAAAGTTCATGTTTTAGCAGAAATGTGTTGAAAGCGGAAAAAAAGACTTGCATTTATGTAGCATCTTGTGCCTGCTTTTAAAGTGTGGTTCCTTGTTACGTAGAAACGCACAGCAGCCAATTTTCAGACAGTAACATTCCACAAACTAAATGGGATGAATGGCCAGTTAATTTGTTTTTGGTGGTTATGCAATCTTTTGCATTAACAATAATGGGCCTTGGTTTAACGTCTCATCCGAAAGACAGCACGTCTGACAATGTAAGATTCACCGAAGTTTCAGCCAAGATCATGTTCTCAAGCCCTGCAGTAGGGCTTAAATCTGCATCTCTTT
This sequence comes from Somniosus microcephalus, assembly GCF_052327205.1. Taxonomy (NCBI): domain Eukaryota; kingdom Metazoa; phylum Chordata; class Chondrichthyes; order Squaliformes; family Somniosidae; genus Somniosus; species Somniosus microcephalus. Next base: position 34,450,583 of record NC_141012.1, on the reverse strand, counting down.
GACTCAGTGGCTAGCGTGCGACTAACTGAGCCAAGCTGACACAAGTTTTGCTTGTGGTTGTTCTTTTAAATTCTGAAAATCTAAAAGTTTTTTCTCTTGTTTATAAAAAAAAGCATTGCCTGCTTAGTCTTGTATTGGAGAATCCATGGAGTCAAATGTAGACCCAGTAGAATTTGATGATGTAACTGGCTTTCCCCAGAGTGCAGAATGAAAATGGAGTCAGGCCACATGTAGGAACCATGCTGAATCTCTGCTGCTGTCTTGCCATTTCAGAAAATATCTTTATTTGCAACAGTGCAACCATCGTTCTCTCACTAGCAGGAAGAACAATGACAGGAGTAGGCAGTTCAGAAGAAGAACGTACGAATTTATTGTCTAATGGTGAATTATCTTCTTTTATTTGAGGTGGTTCAGACTGAACAAGTAGCTCCCCACAGAGATATGTCATTTCTTTGTGGAAGATTTGCAGTGTTTCTGTAAATCCTAACGCTGTGAAATTCCCTGAAGCCTATTTTATCAACAGTCCTTTCGAACTCCTCGGGAAGATTTTAGAATTTTACAAATTATAATGCGAAATTTTATGAGTATTACCAAAGCTATGATACTGTGTTCTTCATGGTGCGTAGGAAATTAAGTGCAATTATCAACGTACCAGTAATTTTGCAAAACAGCTGAGTTTTCAGAAGTGCTGGGCATGATTGACTGCACTTGCTGAGATGCAAGTCCTATCTAAAATTGCTCTAATGTACACCAGTCAGAGGGGCTTTACTCTCGATGCTGGAGATAATTTGTAATGGACAGAACTTTATTATGCAGGTTATGACAACATTTTGGGTTTTTTCCCCTTACTTTGTCTATGGCAGAATTATTCAAATTGTATAATTGACTGAGAGGAGGCTGAGAAACAATTGTAATTGCGCATAAAATCACGTGGCTACTTCTGGACTGTTGAAACAGGCAAAGAAAGCGTGATCATTCTGCTGACTCACTGAAGGTATGTAAAATAAATCCTGCTCTATATTGAATATAACAGGAACTCAGTTTGCCTGAAAAAATACTTAGTACGCTGACAACAAGCCGTTGAAACGTAAAGCAGAACTTTAAATTTACCAGAATTTGGTGCTGTAAAGATACTGTTGTAAAGAGCGATGACATGGCTGAAATTTTGTAACTCAAGATTTATTTGTCAGGCATGTTGCAGTTATAGCTGTGTTGTTAGCGAGTTGGATTTATCACCTCAGTGAGTCTCTTTGAACATTTTTGAGATACTTCTGTGCATCTGATTACTGATAGATTTGCAATGGAATGTGCTGAAACTGCTTGGACTTGGAGCTCCAGGTGCTGATAGCGTGAACAGCTGGGACTAAAATCTTATCTCAATATGGCATTTTTGCTGTGTGGACTCAGGGTCACGAGGAATCCTGTTAATGAGTTAACCTGTACTACCTTCCCCTTGTTGATTACAATTGGGACTTGAGTTCAGTGATGCCCCAGTCCATCTGGTGCTTATGAGTATCGCTGACCCTGCTAATAGCAGTAATAGCTCACCCATATGGAAGTTTGCTGTGATTCTATCAGTGAATGCAGAAAGTGAGCTTTGAATTTCACAGTCTTTTTGCTTGACGAAAAAGAAAATCTAGTTCATCATTGTGAGTGATTATGAGCTGAGAGTGGAATAATTTTTGTTTTCACATCCACTGTCTGTATCAAACACTGTCAGGTCTGGTATAAGCATATATTAGCTGGAGTTGCAGGCTCCACTTTCAACAAGGACAAGTAGGATGCTGAAGGCCATGGATTTCTCGCACCTCATCCTGTCTATTGTCTGCAGGTCCTCAAATAATGATGTATGTAAATTAGCTAAAAGGTATTCTTTTAGCAAGTAAAGCCTTGAGAATTAATCTAAAAACCCTTTCTGTGAACCGTCTAAAGAACTCATTTAATTTACTCAGATGCGTGAAATTAAAAGATTATTTGTGAGATTTCATAACCATAAATATGCAAAGATTATTTTTCACATGTCTCTGTTGCAGGTTTCAGTTTAGCATTTTTATTTAAACTGGTGGCTGTCCCAAGATGCTGCTCACAGTAAGTCAGAGCAAAGGGTCTCTCTTTTACCTGCCTGTCATCTGTGTGTCTGCTGCTTCATGCTCTTTCTCTTTTCTCTCTCTCCCTTTCTTTTGCTTCGCTGTCTCTTCCACTTTCGGTTTAGATGCATCGAGTTGTGGGGAAGCGAGGTGGCAAGGGCCATATATTCCAAAGAGAGGTGGCAGCCAGGGACGGAAATGAGGCATGGGCTGTTGCAGGCTGCATTTTCAGCAGCAGGGGTGGACGCAACCAGCTAGGACCACTGGCTTGATTCGAAGTGGTGGATAATGGCGCTGCAGGACAACCTTTGTGCATCACTAGTCCTGAGGGATTTAATGAGTATTGCCACATAGAGTTATAGAGTTATAACGGCACAGAAGGAGGCCATTCGGCCCATCGAGTCTGCGCCAGCTCACTACAGAGCAATTCAGTCAGTCTCACTCCCCCGCTCTATCCCCATAGCCCTGCAAGTTTATTTCCCTCAAGTGCCTTTTCAGTCTCCCCTTGAAAACATTGAGTGTCTCCGCTTCTACCACTTCCATCCGCAGCGAGTTCCAGGTTCTCACCACTCGCTGCGTAAAAAAAGTTTTTCCTCACATCCCGCCTGTATCTCTTGCCCAAAACCTTAAATCTGTTTCCCCTAGTCCTTGTACCATCAACTAGTGGGAACAGCCTTTCTCTGTCTAGCCTATCCAAACCCATCATAATCTTGTACACATCTATCAAATCACCCCTCAACCTCCTTTGCGCTAATGAAAACAAATCCAGCTTCTCCAACCTGTCCTTGTAGCCAACATCTCCCAACCCTGGAACCATTCTGGTAAATCTCCTCTGCACCCTCTCAAGGGCCTTCACATCCTTCCTAAAGTGTGGTGACCATACATATTCCAGGTCTATAGATTTGCTGTGTTTTTGATATACAGGAAACTTTGTTATATCCGGCACCAACGGGACCGAGCTGTTGCCGATCTCTCAAAACTGCCGGACATACCAGCGTTAATGTTGAAGCATACGGAGGTTTTCATCTCCGTATCTGACAACAAACACTGTTGCTTAGCAACAGCTTCTAAACAGTCGGCCCGTACCTTGGAAGCGTCTCTGTAGCTTAGCAACAGCTTCAGAGAGACTTTCCAGAGCCTGACTGTTGAAAAAAAAGCCACGAGAAGAAAAAAAACCTAACAAAATGGCTCCTGATTTCTGCCGGTAGATTGAGGTTTCCGGACATACAACCTCCGGATAAACCAAAGTCTGCTGTAGCAATTGAATTCCTGGTCATTTCAATCATTTTTTTTTCGAGTGGGGGGTGTGGTGGGGAGAATCGAATTAAATGAAAACCCTGTTAGGAGCAGGAGGAGGCCATTCATCCCCTCGAGCCTCTTCCGCCATTTAATGAGATCATGGTTGATCCGTTTCTTAACTTCGCCTGCCTTGGCTCCAGATCCTTTTATACCCTCGTCTAGCAAAAATCTTATCAATCTCAGATTTTAAATTATCGTTCATTGAGATAGCAATGTCAAACAGAATTGTTTCTGTTAATAGTTATTCATTGCCACTAGTGTTTCAGCCCTGGAAATAATTTTCAGTTGCTAGCTAATTTCTTTATCTCACATATTTTAGCTTTGCTCTTTGTAAGAAGTTGTTAAAATTTTAATTTAATTCATGTGAATGCAGTCATTTTAATGAACAACTATTTGCATTTTCATTTTGGTCAGCAAAAAGAACGCTACTCAGCACAGCATTTATAAGTCTTCTTTTGACTTGAGAGCATACTTTGTTATGGATGCATGATGAGCTGAATTAAAGGAAGTACTACAATAGAATAGTGGATATATGGAAGGAAAGGGTTACAAAATAAATCATAATTTTCTTAACTCATATTATGGAGGCGTCACGTAAAACTGTCACGTGACAAAGATTCAGCTTTACAAAAGAAAGTTTTGTATTTGGTACCTTATAAAGGCGCATTGCATAAAATTCTGTCCTCAATAAGTTTCCAATAATTCCTTTAAGTACTTCTGATTTCAAGTATAAAATATTGAAGTAGTAAACAACCTTCTGCATGCTAATATGAGTGGAAAGTTTTGTTACTGTTGATCCTTGTTTAATTTAGAAGTTGAAAAAAAATGGTTCCCTCAATTCTGTGATCCTTGACCCCCCCATACCATCTCATATGAACTGGGCCTTTTTAAAAACCGCCGTCAGGGGATTGGAGGCCTGCCATGCTTATCAAAAATACATTCTGTCCAAAATGAAAACAACAAACATGCCACGAGCCCCTGCCAGAATTCTGATTAATAACCTCATTTAATAGCATTTGAGATGACAAGAGTTGCCTTGGCAACTTTACAGAAGAGACTGAAGACAGCTGATCTGAGCACTCATTTAGATTTGATAAATATATGGAGTAATTTTTTTGTGATTGCAGGGGAATTTAATTTGGCTATAGAACTATCCTCATATAAGTTAAATCAAGGTAACAGCATATAACTTGCAAATAGTATGCAGAATGTTCTACCTAAAATGTTATCAGTATATAGTATTTTAAATGAGCACTATATTTATGAAAAAGCATTGGGCAATTCATATTTTGTTTTGCTTTGGAAAGGGAAGAGTAAAAAAAAATGCAACTTTCTGCGTTCTGACATGATGTGACTATTTACAAACAGAACTGCTAGCTTTTATTTTAAATACGTTTTTTTTTTAAGAGGGACAAATCATGTTCTTTTCCAGGTGGACAGTCTTAAATCACCTAAAATACTTAACTAGTTCATGTACAACGTTGCACAAATCTACAAAACATCCCACTTTTACAGTCTTGTGCTGTGCACTATTGCATTTACTGTTATTTTGAACTCACTTTGAGCTGTTGCAGAACAAAACTGGTTGAACTGCAAATTTTTTGTACACTTAGCAACCAAATGGAACATTGTGGTGGTACATTAATAACAGTGCTGTGGAGTGACAGGATGTGGGTATATTTGTAGGGATGAAGGTAAAAGGCATCCAAATGGAGAGCGATGAAAAATGTTCTTGCCAACGTCCTTTTATGACTATTTGTCTAATGATGGACGTAGGCAAAGGCCTTGGTATGTGTTTTATACTGGGGGAGGTGAGTGGGTCCTGGGGAGGAGAGATTAGTATTTTTTTTTAAAAGTTGTATGGGAGAGCAACTTGTTACTGGTTGGTTTTATTTAGGTTTTGGGCTCCTTTCCCAACAACTCTGTCACCACAAACTGTTCAGGAGAAAAGAACCCATTTCACTCTTTTTATCTACGGTAAATTTAATTTTCAAGAGTGTTTAAAACCTAATTTTCTCTTCATTGATTTAACATTTAGATTGGGTTCCAATACAGTATAGTATAATGTAATAACGTACTTACTCTGTAATGTCCATTTACAGATAATAAAAGGTTGATGACTCTTGTAGTTCAACGCCATTTGTTACCTTGAAATAATATTACCTTTAAAGCTTTCCATTTGATTTATTACTAAATCACAGATTCTAACGACTAATGGGCATTATAATTCAAGAATTATGCTCAGCCGATCACAATGTTTACAAATGAGATTTGAGTTATATTATTCAAACATAACTATAAGACTCCAATTTCTCCTGAGATTCATGTCTGCTATTATTACATTTGGATAAAAAATCTGCTGTCTTTATTACATGTACAGATGAATGGCATTGTTCCAATTTTGGATTTGGATATGCATTCAAAGGTAGACGACATGAAAGAATGAAAGACTTACATTTATATAGCGCCTTTCACGACCACTGGACATCCCAAAGCGCTTTACAGCCAATGAAGTACTTTTTGGCGTGTAGTCACTGTTGTAATGTGGGAAAGGCAGCAACCAAATTGTGCTCAGCAAGCTCCCACAAACAGCAATGTGATAATGACCAGATAATCTGTTTTTGTTATGTTGATTGAGGGATAATTATTGGCCAGGACACCGGGGATAACTCCCCTGCTCCTCTTCAAAATAGTGTCATGGGATCTTTTAACATCCACCTGAGAGCAGACGGGGCCTCATGTTTAACGTCTGATCCGAAAGACAGCACCTCAACAGTGCAGCACTCCCTCCGTACTGCACTGGAGTGTCAGCCTAGTTTTATGTGCTCAAGGTCCCTGGAGTGGGTCTTGAACCTACAACCTTCTGACTCAGAGGCAAAAGTGCTACCCACTGAGCCACTGCGGACACTATGAACACAAATTGATGATTTTTATTTTGTTGGGTAACAGTAAATTGATGGCAAACAAAAGCAATGAAGTGAAATGCTCATGGACCTCAATGACATTTCAGCCAACATTTTGAAAAGGTATCTTGGCGCCAAGGTTGGTTTGAATGAGAGAGTGCGTCAGAATTTTTCATTGCAGGGATTAATACAACGAGTGAAATTAAATGAGGTTGGGTAAGGAAAGTAAAATCCCTAAAAGGAAAGAAAATGTAACAAGAAATGTGTTTTGCTTTGAGGCCTCTCGCCAGTTGTATTGACACCTTTGGATCATACAACCATGAGGCATGAAGTTTTAGATTCATTCAAATTCAGATAATCCATTTTTGGAGATGGGTATTAATATTGGCCCGTATTTTCCGATCGGAGGCTTCCTGCGTGCGGAGGCCTCCGATCTGGAAAAAATCTATGCCCTTACCTGAGGGCTCTGGAGGTCCGGACATTTCCGCTCCTGGACCTCTGCTGTACGAAATGTGCAGAGGCCCAGGTATCCCAGGGGCACAAGCAGTTTGCAAGCGTCCCTGGGATCACATGGGCCATGGGGAACCAATGAAAGAAGTGAATCCCGCTTCACACTTTTGACAGGTCCCTCCACTTAGACCCGTGAAAAGTATGAATGGGGATCACTCAAAAAACACATCAAAACATTAAAAAAAAATTTAAATCACGATTTTAAAATTAGTTAAAATCACATTAAATTAAATATTTTAAACAAATGTAATTTTTGGAAAAAAATTAAACTTTTTTACAGGGCTAAAAATAAACTTACCTTTTAAAAAGTATTTTAAAATTATAAATGAGTGGAAATTTAAAAAAAACTTTTAAAAACTCTTGCTGGTAAAAGCAGGCCTTACACTTTTACCAGGCGTAAGATTTTTAAAGGATTTCAGCGGGCGGAGGTTCTGCAGAAAGCGGAACTCTCCACCCGCAGAGGCCCTTCTCCAGGACAGGTGAAGGATCTGTCAAAAGGATTTTTGGCAGATCAGAAGTGCCGGTTTTCAGCGCATGCGCTTTGCATGCCTGAAACCGGCACTTGCGAGGCCCCTACGGGTGTGTACACAGCTCGTACACACCCGTAGGGATCGGAAAATATGGGCCATTAAGTCAATTCAAAAATTGTAAAGAAAGAAAAAATTGTGCGTGAAGTGCAGAAACTTAAGATCCCACCAGAGAAACATAGCTAACGGGCAATTCAGCTAAATTGGACTTCAACAACAACTAGCATTTATATAGCACCTTTAGCGAAGTAGAACTTCAGCATAATTCAAAAACATCAAATAATAGCTCTGTTAACTATTGGTGACTCCATTGTCAGAAGCTTATAGTGGGTGCTGGTTTGCAGCTGTTTGGCACATGACTAAATCAATGATGAAATGTATGAATAATAAATAACAACTTATTTGACTTAACAAGATTGTAAAGGGTTAGATAAATTAGAATTGAACGAGAGAATGTAAAGAAATCCTTTGTCCAACTTGAATCAATTCAAATGCGGGTATTATTTTCCTGTGTGACAGCATGATATTAGTTACGTTTAATCTTGTTACACCAATGTTAAGTCCTGTTGTACCAATCAATTGCACTTTTAATTTGCAAAAATAATTGACTATTAGTCATCAATCTAGCTAATTTGGATGCATTGCATTATTGTATGTGTGCTTTGATTTGCTTGTTTACACCCTATTCTGATGGAGACTGCTAACATTTTTTATAATTGCAAACATTATTTACTTTATTCAATAGTTTATTACCCAGTGCAATTGATGCATGCATTGGCTGTGAAGCTCCGACATATTTGTATTGTTATTCGATTAACTATTCTGTGTCTTGTCGAGAACACAGGAATTTTTAGGAAGAGGAAAATGCAATGTAATTAAAAGCCCAACAAGCCTGTCCCTTTGTGATTAGCCCCACCTAGCTACCTTCACATCGTCTACCTCAGCCACTTCTTTCTTTTGCAATGGCCCGAACAGCATCTTGAATCCATTTATAATTAGGGATTTTTAAAATCACAGATTCCCATTGATGAATTCCCAGATTGTTTTTCAGTTAGCGAATCAGTAAAAAGCAATATTCTCCTGAGTTCAAATAGATGTCCTGAAAGTGCAGTTAGATAAAGTCATAAAAAAGCTAGAAGCATTTTGGATTTTATAAACTGTGGCATAGTGTGCAAGAGAAAAGAAGTTTTGATATATTTGTACAAACTGTTGATTAGACCAGTTAGAGCACTCTGTGCAGTTTTGGGTACTTCATTATAGAAAGCATATTAAAGCCATATAGAGCATACAGTGCAGGTTCACTAAGATGATGTCAGGGATGGGAAAATATTTATAAAGAGAGACGAGAGACGATTATTTCCAAAGGGAGATTTGATCAAGGTTTTTTTTAAAGTTGTGACGAGTTTTGATAGGGCACACAGGGAAAGACTCTTGCCTCTGGTTGGGTAATAATGATGAAGAATCATCAATTTAAAGAGAGTGAGAAGTGAGGCTCGGAGAAATGTCTTTATGCAGAGGGTTGTTGGAGCATGGAATGCTTTGTCACACGGAGTAGTTGAGGCAGACACTGGTGCATCTTTTAAGGGAGATTTGGATTAATACTTGAATCAGAGGTATTGGTTGAAAGTGGGCAGTGGGATTGGTTATGGATCGCTCTAGCAAAGAGCTGCCACAAACATGATTGACCAAATGGCCTCGTTTTGTGCCCTAAACATCTATGGTCCTATGCTGTGATAATTATATTCTTTATACATCGGCAAATGTCAGTTTTTCATTCCAAGTTTGGCATACAGCAGAGAACAGCATGCTGACACACATGAAGACAATCAAACGCTGACTCAAGTCATACATCAATGCATTCTTTACTAAAAATCATATTGCAGCTGTTCCCTGAGGCATAATTTCCGACAGTTTTTATTATCCTGCCATCATAATGGCAGGTAAGTGGCTGGGGCCACAGCAACAAACAGAGGAGGGGTGATTTTCCTTTTTCTTGCTCTTTAAGAAAGTCTGAAAAAATGGGTGCAATGCAGAGGAAAAGGAAGTGCTACTCCTTTGCTCCTAGTGGTGTTGGTTGAGGATAAATATCAGCCAGAACACTGGGAGAACTCCCATCATCTTCAAATAGTGCCATGGCATCTTTTCCATTCACTTAAACAAGCAGACAGGACTGGAGTTTTAACATCTCATCTGAAAGACTGCACCACCAACAGTGCAGCACTTCCTCAGTGCTGCATCAAAATGCCAGCCTGGATTTTCTGCTCAAGCCCCTGGAGTGGGTCATTTTTCTGATTGCTGTTCATGGGATCTTGCTGTATGCAAATTGGCTGCCATGTTTGCCCACATAACAACAATAACTGCACTTCAAAAATAATTCATGTGAATTGCTTTGGGACATCCTGAGGATGTGGAAAGGTGCTATATGAATACAAGTCCTTCTATTCTAAAAATTGATTTCAACACTTCAAAATATCAAACTGACTGATCAATAAACGCATTGTTGGATGACTACATTTCCATAACTTTGAAAGATGGAATGATCAATACAAATCTTTTCCCATACAATAGGGAATAAACAAAACTCAACAGTTTGTTAAGAGCTGTACATTTGCAATCCTGCTACAAAAGATTACACAGCTCTTTCCACAACACCCCCCACCCCTCCCCCGAATTATTTTCAGTAAAATTTACATTGACAATTGGGTGAAATTGAATGGACACTATTATGCTGTCTTTAAGATCCCAGGAGCCCCTGGACAACTCATTCCCTTCTGCCTACAGCCAGGAGTGAACCCCATGTGCGCCAATAATATTTTAATTAGACCTGATTAAAAAGTTCACTAACTGATGTTGAGCCCATATTGCTCTCAATAATAGTGTGAGTGGAAAACTGAGGAAGATTCTTCATTTTTTTTAATTTTAAGGAAAATATTTCTAGGGGTTAAGTGGAAATTTGATGCAGAGCTCCATGACAGTGGTGTCTATGAATCATATCAATAATTCTGAGTCGCCATTTAGCTTAATTGTATCCTTTTAAAACCCTTCCTTTTTTTTCTTAAATCTGAGTCATGTTCAAATAAAAGGTTTTTTTTCTACTGATTTTCACTGAATTTCACCAGGTTTTTAAAGTCCACATTTGTCCCTCTGATTTTTATCCCCTTTTTCAAAAAACATAACACCAGAAAAATACCCTGTTTTTTAATTAGCAATGGAAACTGATTTTAATGATCCTTATTTATAATCTCTGTTCCAATGGCCCTTCTGCCGTGCATGCTCCCTAAGTCTATTATCTCTTCAGTGAAAAACTTTTGCCTGAATTCCCAATGAGCATGTGATGACTTCGCTGCATAAAAGCAGCAAATCAAGGCTGTAAAATAGACAGCATGGAGGGAATAGTGGAAATTAGAAATTAAGCAAGATGGTAAATTAACAGAAGCAATGGGACCCGGAGAAGAGAAAAGCAGTTCAACAAACAAATTATCTTCGTACCCTTGCGAGGATCATTAAAAATAAAACTGAGGAACCAGAAGCACAGACCCAACAGGAGGGGTATAGGAGGGCTTATCGACACCTGGCTGCTAGCTGGGCAAGTTCAGGAACTAGGTATACCAGGAAAAAGGATTTTTTGGAAAGAGTTGGGCAAATAGGAAAGAAGATGGATTGCAACATTAATAAGACAACTCTGTGGTGGTAGAAAGAGGGGATCTAAATGGGTGGCGAAAGAATCACCCAATGTGGAGACTTTCTGATTTCATGAAACAAGATATATCTGGTAATAATAGAATTTAAGCTGCTAATGGATTGGGATTTAAGAAAAAAAGGAAGGGCTTTAAAAAGATACAATTAAGCTAAATGGGATTGTTTTCAAATCCCTCCGTGGCCTCCCTCCTCCAGCCCAACAATCCCCTGAGATCTCTGCGCTCCTCCAATTCTGGCATTTTGCGCATTCCTCATTTTAATCGCTCCATCATTTGTGACCAAGCCTTCAGCTGCCTGGGCCCTAGGCTTTGGAGTTCCCTCCCTAAGAATCTCCGCCTCTCTACCTCTCTCTCCTCCTTTAAGACATTCCTTAAAACCAACCTCTTTAACCAAGCTTTTGGTCACCTGTCCTAATGTCTCCTTATGTGGATCCGTGTCAAACTTTGTTTAACGCTCCTGTGAAGCACCTTGAAGTTTTATTGCGTTAATGGCGCTATATAAATGCAAGTTGTTGTGAGTAATAGCAGAAGAAGCAGACGATACAAAGCTAGGTGGGAAAGTAACTTTGAGGAGGATGCAAAGAGGCTGCAAAGGGATATAGACAGGTTTAGTGAGAGGGCAAGAACATGGTAGATGGAATATAATGTGGAAAAATGTGAAATTATCCACTTTGGTAGGAAGAATAGAAAAACAGACTTTTTTTTAAAGATGAGAGACTGGGAAATGTTACTCAGAGGGACCTGGGCGTTGTGCACAAATCAGAGAACGTTAGCACGCAGGTACAGCAAGCAATTGGGAAAGCAAATGGTATGTTAGCCTTTATTACAAAGGGATTGGAGTATAAGAGTAAAGAAGTCTTACTGCAATTATACAGGGCCTTGGTGAGACCACACCTGGAGTACTGTGTACAGTTTTGTTCTCCTTACCTAAGGATGGATAAACTTGCCTTAGAGGGAGTGCAACGAAGGTTCACGAGACTGATTCCTGGGATGAGGGGAATTATCCTATGAGGAGAAATTGAGTAGACTAGGCCTATATTTCGTTGAGTTTAGAAGAATGAGAAGTGATTTCATTGAAACATAAAAAATTCTTAAGGGGCTTGACCGGGTAGATGCTGAGAGGCTGTTGTTCCCCGACTGAGGAGTCTTGAACTAGGGGGCCACAGTTTCTGAATAAGGGGTCGGCCATTTAGGACTGAGATGAGGAGGAATTTCTTCACTCCAAGGGTTGTGAATCTTTGCCATTCTCTACCCCAGAGGGCTGTGGCTGCTCAGCCGTTGAGTATATTCAAGACAGAGATCAATAGATTTTTGAATACTAAGGGAATCAAGGGATATGGGAATAATGCGGGAAAGTGGAGTCGAGGTGGAAGATCAGCCGTGATCTTATTGAATGGCGGAGCAGGCTTGATGGGTCAAATGGACTACTCCTGCTCCTATTTCTTAGTTTCTTATGTTCTTATATAGATTTATTGAATTTATCCAAGACAGCTTCCTAATATAGCATGTCTTAAAGCCAATAAAGTTGGACATTGATATTCTATTTAGTTAAGAGAAATGAACCAGAAATAGGAAACTGATAGTAGGAGATCATCTTGGGGAAAGTGAGCATAATAAATTGAATTTATTATCAGATTTGAAGCGGAGAAAGACGAGTCACAAATCAAGGTTTTGGAATTAAACCAAGGCTAACTTTGAAGAGATAAGCAAAGAGTTGAATACGACAGGCTGGTTGGAATTGACCAGAAGTAGAATCAAAATCAGAAGGTAATTAGTGAAGATACTCCTGAAAGGCTAAAGAGGAACGTGTAATATAATAGCAATGGATTCAGAAGGAGGAGGCTTATATAAAGGTTAAGACAAGTGGCAAGAATGCTGTTTGGGTAATCCTAGAAAGCAAAAGAAGGAGCCAAAGAAAATAAAAGGCAGCTAAATTGGAGCAGAGAAAAAAAGCCCAGTATAAAGGGTAACAGCAAAGGTTTATATTAATATACTGTAGTTTGAAGAAAAAACTGGGAAAGGAAGAAGTGGGCCTATTTTTTTAAAACATATTTGAGTATGACAATAGTAGAGGATAAAGACAAATGAATATTTAGTTTTAATGTTCCGAGTGGAAAAGAAAAATGCAATAGAGAGGAGGTACAGGGAACTCTAGAGATCAGGGAAGGAAAAATCTTACGGGCATCAGTATAAACATAAAATACTAATAGAACTGAAGTCATCGAAATCTCCAGGTCCAGACAGTCCCCGCCCCACCCCTGCACCCCAATTTAGGAACATATTCCTTATGATTTTCTTTTTATTTGTTCTTCGGATGTGAGTAAGGCAGTATTTATCGGCCAACACTTTTTGCCCAGAGCGTATTAAGCATTACAAACTTCTTGTGGGACTGGATTCACACGCAGGCCAGAGCAAGTAGTGGGGACAGGTTTTCTTCACCTGAAGGACATTAGTGAACTAGTTGGGTTTTTACAATTTAGCAGGTAGCCCACAAATTACCAGATTTATTGGGCAGGATTTTCATTGGGCCATGGAGGCGGGATTGGAGGAGCGTGGGGGGTTAAAATCTCGAAATCGGGCGGCACAAACCCATCCCGCCCCCAACCCGCCTCCATGCCAGTTTCAAAGGAGGCGGATACCCGACCTGTGCTGGGACCCACCTCCCCGAGGCGGGAAGGGGATTAGTACCAATTAACTGCCTGTTAATGGGTAGTTAACAGGCAGTTTTTAGCCTAAGCCCTATTTTTATTGCTTAAGTTTGGGATTCCCGATGGCTCCAAACCACGCCAAGTTAGCGAGGCGGGCTGTTGGGCTGAAGGGCTTGGAGGGTTCGAGATGTCCGGTGTTCAGGTGAGTGATGGGTGCATGAGTTCAGAGGTAAGTGTGTTTGGTGCGTGTATAAAGTGTTTAAAGAAGTTTTACTTACATTTACTTACCTTTACAGCCTTCCTTCCTTCAGGTCTCGGGAGTCCCTCATCTCACCGGCACAGAAAGCAGAGTGGCCGCGAGCTGTCAAAATCTGCAGCATTCAGCTTTCTGTTCTGGAGAGATCTCTAAATCAGCCTGAGAGGAAGGAATTAACTTGGAGTACAGATTGTCAGTGTTCGACAGCTTCAAACAGCTGTCAAACACTGATATTTCATCTGTCAAAAGCTTTTGACAGATGAAATGTCAATCTGTGACATCAGCTGTTGCCGGTTGGCCCTTAATTGGCCTGCTAACAAGGTCAATCGCGTGGGTTGGCCACAACTCAATGGAGGCGGAACTACAACCCCAAAAGTTGTAGACCCGCCTCCTACACGCCTCCTCAATGAAAATCTAGCACATTGAATTTAATTTCACAGTGCCTTGGTGAGATTGGGGCTAAGATCTGCAAGGTTACCGGGTGAGTTGCAAACATCGCACTGAAATTCTGTCTCCTGCTAGCTAGTACAAACATGCATTGCTGTGTGTAATAACCAGATAAGTAATCCTAATAACTTGTCACAGTGCATTAGGGAGGAATCGTCCCAAAGCCTCTCTGCCACCCTACCTCTCTCTCTCTCTCCTCTCCTTTAGAAACATAGAAAAATAGGAGTAGGAGTAGGCCATTCGGCCCTTCGAGCCTGCTCCACCATTCAATATGATCATGGCTGATTTAAGACTCTCCTTAAAACCTACCTCTTTGACAAAGCTTTTGGTCACCTGTCCTAATATCTCATTGTGTGGCATGGTGCCAAATTTTGTTTGATCATGCTCTTATGAAGTGCTGTGGGATGTTTTAATATGTTAATACTTCTGACAGCCCATAAAACAATACAAGAACATTGAGAATCCAAGGAAGTTTTACTAGGTTGAGGGGTTTGCTGCTGATTGGAGATTACAATTAGCTGAAACTATTTTACGATAATGAGATTGAAGGATAGAACTCAGTATTTCCAATGATGGTTGACGTAAGAAAACTACTAGGCACTTGGTCTAAGCGTTAAACAAAGCTTTAATCAACTGTTTTACAACATAGAGGCCTAGTTGTGTCCTTCACTAGCTCCTGTTAAGAATGTCCTGCGCAAGCTGGACCCGTGCCCGAGTATTTATACTCTCCCTGGACAGCGCCACCCGTAGGCCGCTCAGTATTATTTCATAAGTCTTTCTTTCATGAATGACTGATTCATGTCAATGGTAAAATGAAAATGGCTGATTGGGAAAACATTATTGGCAGTAATTTTAACAGGGCTATATGTGCGATTCATCTTCCTAAACAAATGCTGCAAGGAACAAATGGACCCATGTTTCCTTCTCATCCGACCAACTGCACAATGTGTGAGTATGCAAGAAATGAAAGTCTATCCAATATCCAAGCCGAACTAAAATCCTTCTTTTAGTAAGCATAATAGTTCATCAATTATTGGGAGGAATTTTAACCACGAGGGGTGAAAACCGGGAAAAATGCGAGTGCGTTGGGAAGCTGGCTCCAACCCACCAACTTCTGCATTTAACTTGAGCACGTTGGGCTGCTTGTGCACAACCTCCTCAGGAGAGGCGGGTTGCCTCAATTTGAGTGATATTTTGACTGACTCCAGTTTAACAGCGCATCCACTGGTTTCCCGGGCTTCCTGAAACTCGTCAGTGAAAGCAAGGTGAGAACAAAATGAAAATTTAGGGGGCTGATTCAACCTCATGGAAACACTGCAATAAATGCTCAGTACAGCTACATTCTTACTTACTAGTGGGAAACAGTTTGTTCACAGTACTTTTGCTGAGAGTTTACTTTCTATACTTGGGAGGTTTTGTGAATCACAGTAGGATGGGTGGCGTTTTGGCTGCCTTAGATTGGACGTCAGACGAGGAGCAATATGACCAGAATCAGCAGCCTGCTGTTGAGAGACCTGCAGCTGGACAGCGGAGAGGGGAGCAGCAGCTTGTAGGAGACACTACCCGCGATGCAGGGTGTGCAGGCAGAGGCTGAGTTTCTTTGACATGTCGGAACAGTAGTGCTTCAGAAGGCTCAGGTTGTTGCGTCAGGTGGTCTCAGACATCTGCAGCCTCCTTGAAGAAGACCTGCTCCGTGCTGGACCTGGTGGCCACACATTATCAACGGCTGTGAAAGTTACCACCGCCATCAACTTTTTTTGCCTCCGGATCCTTCCAGGGCTCTGCCGGAGACATATCCAGGATCTCCCAGTCTGCGGCCCACAAATGCATAAGACACGTGACTGATGGGTCGTTTCCCAGGGCCAGCAATTATGTGAAATTCACCTGCGATGACTCCAGTTAGAATGAGCGGGTGCTCGGGTTTGCATCTCTGGCTGGCACATGTGGCAATAAGGACACCTCCAGGTCAACCAGAAATATTCGTGAACTGCAAGGGCTTCCACTCCATCAGTGTGCAGCTGGGCGCAACCACAAAAAGATATTTCTGCAGGTGTGGGCAAGATTCCCAGGAGCTGCCACAATGCTTTTGACCTGCAGCAGTCCAAGCTCCCTGACATCTTTGGACCTGGAAGCAGACTTAAGCAGTGGCTGCTAGGGGACAAGGGATGCCCATTTCAAACTTGGCTGATGACACCCGTCAGAAACCCGACCAATGAAACCCAACAGCGTTACATTGAATGCCATATGACCACCAGATGTGTGATGGAACAAGCCGTCGGCATGCTGAAGATGCGCTTCAGGTGCCTAGACCGATCTGGAGGCGCTCTTCAGTACACACCATACAGGGTGTCCCGAATTGTCATGATGTGCTGCGCTGTGCATAACAGCGAGGTTTGGGCCTGCAGGTGGAAGATGGCGCAGAGCGTAGATCCTCTTAGGACAATTCAGAGGAGGAAGACGTGATGGAGGAAGGTGATGAGAATAATGTACCACCAGCTGCTTCCATTGTTGCCAGGGATCCTCATGTTAATGAAAGGTTCATTTTGGTTGCACCAGTGGACTGCTGTTAGAAGCACATGCGACAGCCACTCTTCCTGCCCCCCACCCCCACCCGATGTCACTGACACAAAGCTGTCCTGCAAACAACCAATCACACATATCCTAGCCCCACCACCCCCCTCCGCCATTGGTCCTCGTCAATTCATGTCTTCTCATTTATCATCAGCAAGTTAAAAAGCGAATTGCCACCCAGCAACCTAGAATGGGCAAGACGGAAAAGTGGTGCAAAGGAATAAAATGTATCTGATTGAACTAAAGAACAGAAACTTCACAACATAACATTTTCTTATACACCCTTGTGCAATGCCAAAGCTTTACTCTTCCTTTTCCTACTGCTCCTTGGTGGTGCAACCCCTGTGGCTTCAGCAGAGGTAGAGGCAGGCTGCTCACACCCCTGCTCTGACTACTGAGATGCTCTTGGGTTTTGGAGCCCACGAGGGCCCTGCAAAAGATTGATCCACCTGCACCTGTGCAAGGGTAGACTCGGCCAATGGGTGAGAAGTGGAAGCGCTTTGAGTGGAGTTCCCACTTCCATGTCCCCTTTCGCCATTACCCCTCTCATAGTCCAGTCGCACTTCACTGCTACTACACTGCTGGAGAGCACTTTGGTGAAAATCAGTGCGGCGCTGTCAGGGCAAGGCTAAGTTATCTGACATCCTATTTAAGGCACTCATGTTGGCATCTAGAATCTGCACGGCTGTGGTCAAGGTGGACTTAGACTCCCGGGAGTGCCGCGTTTGATGTTCCACTGAGTTGGCCACTCTATCCATGCAAGAAAACATCATCGCAATGCCCTGCGACATCAACACATTCTCCTCCTTTCTTTCTGTAATTGTGGTCAGTCTGCTTGGAAGGCCTGTCGGTACATCACACATTCTCTGCTGCTGATCAATGATTATACTTTTCAGCGATGGCCCCCGGGGTACAGCATTTATGTCCAGCTGAGCAGAGCTTGGGGAGGGCTGCACCCTCCGACGCCGACTCACCAATGCTGCCCCTGCCACCACCGTATGCTCTTGCTCACTTGTGAAGTGCAAGTCACCAGGTGAAAACTCAACTCTGTGCGAGTATCTGAGCTGGTGCGTGGTAAGCATGGGTCCTGTGATAGTGCTCCCTCAGAAGGAATCAGCTCCTCTAAGGAATCGTTGTCCGCTACATCCTCTGACTGCTGCCACGTGAAGGCCCTGGTGGAGATAAAAGATGTGAATTATTACTGGCCAGGTAAGAATGTTGCAACTTATAATGAAGATGACTCGCTGTTGAAATCAAGTCAACGTGACTTTAGTATTGTATGACGTGGGTCTCTGATATTTAATTGTGTCGCCAGGTAGTTGGGAGGTCCCCATCTCCCCACTGCCGATGGCCAGGGACAGCAAAACCCCACTGATCTCCAGTGCCGCCTCCTCTGCAGTTGTGAGCTGAGTTCTGTGGAGGCCCACCTCCGGTTCTCTTCCTCTCCCTCTTATTCTGTGCTCTCTTCTCTGCAATGGGAGAAAGGATAAACCTATGAGTGACTGTAATGGCATGTGATCACCTGATGGATGCAGTGCATTTGGTGAGGTTAACTAAAAGGGAGAGGCACAAAATTGGTAAGGATGTGGGTTAGTGGCAGTGGTGGATGGATAGATGGGGATTTGAGGAAGTACAGAAAGAGAATGATGGGTGCGCTTGTAAGGTAAATGAGTGTGAGGAGTGATGTGATGGAGTAGGCTTGACAAGGCAGAGTGAGGGGTTGGGGTGATGTGCACAGCAGGATGTAGGTGAATGTGCAAATGTACTCCCCTGGTTAGGTCATTAAAGAGCTTCCTGCACTAAATCCAGGAGCATGGCACTATGCTCCTGCTGCTGACCTCCTGGGCTACCTCCAGCCACACCTTCTTTGTGGCAGCAGCAGGTTTCTTCCTCCCATTGCTGGGGAAGCGTATCTCTCTCCGACTCCTCACGACATCCAGCATCAAGTGAGGCGTCATTAATGCAGGGCGCAGCCTTTGATCGTCCTGAATGCATACGGAGCTTTCTTCCTCTGTTGCTTCCAACCCCAAACACCTGCAAATTCAGTCTTAGGATTGGCCCTTTAAATACTGGAGTTAAGATCGTGTCGTGTGGGGTCCTCATCACGCCCGCTGCATCACAATCGACGCCAAATCCAGAAGTAAAATGATAATGAGATGGCTGTGTTAAAAAATCACAGACAGATGCGCTGAACTTACTTTTGTGTTTCTCACTTGATATCAGCTACCCCCTATCTCCCACTGCGTCTCCGAGGGAGCCATTATTTACATGACATTACTTTAAGTAAAATTGCTGCAGATGTCTCTCTATTCGGCTATTTTCATTTTTAAATTGGTCCTGATGATGTAGCTATTGAGCTATTGTTGCAAAGATGGCTGCTTTTAATCAATGTCCCTAATGATCTGCTAACTTATCAATTTTGTAAATAACTTTTGATTCTCAATTTTTTAAGAAATATATTTTTGCACTGCTCACTGGTTCTCTTTTCATGGGTTATGAATAAGTGGGAAGATTTAATGCAGACTCCTTGACAGCAGACTCAACGTCGCAAATATTTAATGCACAGCTCACTCCTCTGAAATTCTCACACTGTTTTCACTTAATTAAGGTACTATAGTGTGTAAGTTTTCCAACTAGAGCACTGTATATAGACTTTCAGATGTCCTTAAGAGAAACCTCTACAAGATAATAAGATTTCTATTTGGGACCAGGCAAACTGCTGCGAGCAGTGTCCCAATAATTCTGTATACTGTACTTCTCTGTTTATCTTGACTTACTGGAAGCCTATTTCTATCGCTGCATAATAATGAAAAAGCATTTCCTGCAGTGGTAACATTGCTTTCTTTTGGGCGCCTCCAAATATCTAAGTTAGCAGTGTTGTCAGGACTAGACAGGTCCCCCGAAATATTTTCATAACACTAATTTAGAGGACTAATCATCGAAACATAGATGATAGGAGCAGGAGTAGGCCATTCGGCCCCTCGAGCCTGTTCCGCCATTTAATGCGATCATGGTTGATCATCCAAATTCAGTACCCTGCCCCTGCTTTCTCCCCATATCTCTTGATCCCTTTAGCCTTAAGAAATATATCTCACTCCTTCTTGAATATATTTAATGAATTGAGCTCAGCTGCCTTGTGTGGTAGAGAATTCCTTTTGTAAGTTTTTTTTTGGAGTGGGCAGGGGGTGTTGGCATTCAGAAGAATCTGATATTAGCTATTAACCAATAAGATGCATGTTCAGTATTGTAAATCTAGGTACAGGAAACTCTCTTTTAACCGGCACCTAAATATCCGGGAATCTCTCTTAACCGGCAAAATTCAGGAGTAGGTTCAGGTAAGTTTTACTATATATTAGTGGCCATGTAACCGGGGTTCCTGCACCTGTGGCCGTGCAACAGGGACTCCTGGATCTGTGGCCGTGTAACCGGGACTCCTGCACAAGTGCTGTGTAACCGGGCTCCTGCACCTGTGGCCGTGTACGGGGCTCTCGTACCTTGGTAAGTATACCTCTCTGTAATCCGGACTTTTTGATCAACCGGCACCACGCCGGTCCCGTCGGTGCCGGATAAAAAAGAGTTTCCTGTAACTTGTATCATTTATGCCTCTTCTGTAACTTTGTCCTTTAAGAGAACTGAGCTGTACTTCCAAAAATCGACCTATATGTGCTGTGCGACTGGCACCGGACGTCTGGCTCTAATGGCACCTGCATGGCCCCATACTTTTACAGTTGCAGTATGTTAAGTTTTGTGTCAAGGTTCAACTAGCTATCTGTCTGTCCATTTAACACTCAAATATTATTTATAAAAGATCGACGCATTTCCTGTACATCGCACTAACTGTCACACTGGGAAGTTTCTGTGTCTCACTTCAAAGTGTGAAAATGTAAGAAGTAACACAACACCAGGTTATAGTCCAACAACTTTATTTGAAAGTGTAAGGAAACAATGAGGCTCTTCTGGAGCCAAAATGTCTATAATCTCTTAATTAACGATCTGCGTGAACTCACTCAGTATTTACTTAAGAGTAGCAGCCACTTAATTGACCTTTCTATGAGCTCCTGCAATGTTTACTTATCAATTAGATTTTATAGCCTTAAAGGGACAAATACTTAAACTTGAGCAGCAGAATAATGCACTGTATTTTAAATAATATGTTTCTGTTGTAATAAAACCATACATCCTTTAACTTACAATGAGGGATTTGCAAATAATATTATAAGAACTTCACATATGTGCATATTTTTGTGTCTCACATTTCAGTTGTCCACTCCACTTCACATATCCAGATAATGCAAATTGCTGAAGTTCATGAATTACACGGTTTCTTTTATGAAAGGTTGAATTTTCCTTTAACCTTGAGAAGCTTTCTGTTTTCTGATGTTCCCCTCACACCTGTGTTTTGAGCTATAATAGTTTACATTATTGCAGTGTTCAACCTTCTGTGGCCATCAGTTTCCTTTCTTAATCTGAAACAAGTCTTCCTTTTTCCCCTTTGTCATAAGAATATTACTTACAGTTGAGCCAGTGCAGCAGAATGTGTAACAACATTGTAATAAAGTAGAATGGATCCCACTTGCAGCATTTTGTTTTACCACTTAGTAATTTTCCACAGTGAGACCCTGAATTTACAGTGACCCTTCAAACGCTGGCAATATAAAGAATATTAAAAAAAACTCCTGAAAGACTTGCATTTATATAGCACCTTTCACGACCACCTCAAAGCGTTTACAGCCAATGAAGTACTGTTGTAATGTGGGTAACGCGGCAACCAATTTGAGCACAGCAAACTCCCACAAACAGCAATGTGATAATGACCATATAATCTGTTTTTGTTATGTTGGGTTAGGGATAAATATTGGCCAGGACACCGGGGATAACTCTCCTGCGCTTCTTAGAAATAGTGCCTTGGGATCTTTTACGTCCACTTGAGAGAGCAGGGGGGCCTCGGTTTAACGTCTTATCCGAAAGATGGCACCTCCGACAGTACAGCACTCCCTCAGCACTGCACTGGAGTGTCAGCCTAGCTTTATGTGCTCAAGTCTCTGGAGTGGGACTTGAACCCACAACCTTCTGACTCAGAGGCGAGTGTGCTACCAATTCTTCTTCTTAGGCAGTCCCTCGGAACCGAGGATGACATGCTTCCACATTAAAAATGAGTTCGCAGGTGACTGATTAGTCCAATGCAGGACCTATAGTCTCTGTCACAAGTGGGGCAGAGAGTGGTAGAAGGGGCGGGTGGGTGGGGTGCTTGGGTTGACGTGCGCTTCTTGCACTGCCTGCGCTTGGCTTCCGCTTGCTCCCGGCGAAGAGACTCGAGGTGTTCGGCGCCTTCCCGGATGCTTCTCCTCCACTTTGTGCGGTCTTGGGCCAGGGATTCCCAGGTGTCGGTGGGGATGTTACACTTTTTCAAGGAGGTTTTGAGGGTGTCCTTGAAGCGTTTCCTCTGCCCACCTGGGGCTCTCTTGTCGTGTCGGAGCTCTGAGTAGAGCGCTTGTTTTGGGAGTCTTGTATCGGGCATGCGGACAATGTGACCCGTCCATCAGAGCTGATTGAGCGTGGTCAAAGCTTCGATGCTAGGAATGTTGGCCTGAGCAAGAACACTGACGTTGGTGTGCCTATCCTGCCAATGGATTTGCAGGATCTTGCGGAGGCAGCATTGGTGGTACCTCTCCAGAGCTTTGAGGTGCCTGCTGTACATGGTCCATGTCTCTGAGGCATACAGCAGGGCGGGTATCACTGCTGCTCTGTAGACCAAGCTTAGTGCCGGGTTTGAAGTCCTGGTCTTCAAACACTCTCTTCCTCAGGCGACCGAAGGCTGCACTGGCACACTGAAGGCAGTGTTGGACTTCATCGTCAATGTCTGCCCTTGTTGACAGTAGGCTCCTGAGGTATGGAAAGTGGTCCATGTTGTCCAAAGCCTTGTCGTGGATTTTGATAATCGGGGGGCAGTATTGTGTGGTTTGGTAGATTGGTAGAGGACCTTTGTCTTACGGATGTTTAGTGTAAGGCCCATGCTCGCGTACGCTTCAGTGAAGGTGTTGACAATGGTTTGGAGTTCGACCTCCGAGTGAGCGCAGACGCAAGTGTCGTCTGCATACTGTAATTCGACGAAAGAGGATGGGACGACCTTGGGTCTGGACTGGAGGCGACGGAGGTTGAACAGTTTCCCTACCAACTGAGCCACAGCTGAAACTCTAGAACTGACTGCGTGTATTTTTTACACCATTGTGTCACTTTGGAGGGTTGGATTTGCTACATGTAGTGAACCAAAAAAACAAATGAGAGGACAATTGGCCTGAATGCTGGAACCCAATCTACGGTGTAGGGGAGTGAGACTGCATTCCAATGAATCAAAGCCAAATTGCAATTTGTTGTTCTATCTTGCTGCTCATTGGCAAACTGAAAGGCTGACTTTTCTCCCGGTGAATTGTTCGTTGGCAGGAAAAAATACAAACAAGCTATTATCCTAGCAAGGCTCCAAACTGTTATTAGGGATAGCATAAGATGCAAGGAGAGGACATATAATTTGGCCAGAAAAAGCAGCAAACCTGAGGATTGGGAGCAGTTTAGGATTCAGCAAAGGAGGACAAAGGGATTAATTAAGAGGGGGAAAATAGATTATGAGAGTAAACTTGCAGGGAATATAAAAACTGACTGTAAAAGCTTCTATAGATATGTGAAGAGAAAAAGATTGGTGAAGTCAAGCGTAGGTCCCTTGCAGTCAGAATCAGGGGAATTTATAATGGGGAACAAAGAAATGGCAGACCAATTAAATACATACTTTGGTTCTCTCTTCACAAAGGAGGACACAAATAACCTCCCAGAGATGTTGGAGAACATAGGGTCTAATGAGAGGGAGGAATTGAATTAAATCAGTATTTGTAGGGAAATGGTGTTAGGGAAATTGACGGGATTGAAGGCCGATAAATCCCCAGGGCCTGATAATCTACATCCTAAGGTACTTAAGGAAGTGGCCCTAGAAATAGTAGATGCATTGCTGGTTATCTTTCAAAATTCTGTAGACTCTGGAACAGTTCCCATGGATTGGAGGGTAGCTAATGTAACCCCATTATTTAAAAAGGGTGGTAGAGAAAAAAGCGGGGAATTATAGACCGGTAAGCCTGACATCGGTAGTGGGGAAAATGCTCGAGTCCATTATAAAAGATGTAATAGCAGAGCACTTGGAAAACAGTGACAGGATCAGACAAAGTCAACATGGATTTACAAAAGGTAAATCATGCTTGACTAATCTGGAATTTTTTGAGGATGTAACTGGTAAAATGGATAAGGGAGAACCAGTGGATGTGGTGTATTTGGACTTTCAGAAGGCTTTCGATAAGGTCCCGCATAAGAGATTAGCGTGTAAAGTTAAAGCACAAGGGATTGGGGGGGTGAGGTACTGTCTTGGATAGAGAACTGGTTGGCAGACAGGAAGCAAAGAGTTGGAATAAACGGGTCTTTTTCCGAGTGGCGGGCAGTGACTAGTGGGGTACTGCAGGAATCGGTGCTAGGACCCCAGCTATTCACAATATATATAAATGATCTAGACGAGGGAACTAGATGTAATATCTCCAAGTTTGCAGACAACACAAAGCTGGGTGGGCATGTGTGCTGTGAGGAGGATGCAGAGAAACTCCAGTATGATATTGACAGGTTGGGTGATTGGGCAGATGCATGGCAAATGCAGTATAATGTGGATAAATGCGAGGTTATCCACTTCGGTGGCAAAAACAGGAAGACAGATTATTATCTGAACAGCGATAGATTGGGAAAAGGGGAAGTGCAACGAGACCTGGGTGTACTTGTGCACCAGTCGCTGAAGGTAAGCATGCAGGTGCAGCAGGCGGTTAAGAAGGCAAATGGTATGTTGGCCTTCATAGCGAGAGGATTCGAGTACAGGAGCAAGGATGTCTTGCTGCAGTTGTACAGTGCCTTGGTGAGACCACACCTTGAGTATTGTGTGTAGTTTTGGTCGCCTTATCTGAGGAAGGATGTTCTTGCCATGGAGAGAATGCAGTGAAGATTCACCAGACTGATACCTGGGATTGCAGGAATGACGTATGAGGAGAGATTGGGTCGATTCGGCTTATATTCGCTAGAGCTTAGAAGAATGAGAGGGGATCTCATTGAAACTTATAAAATTCTAACAGGATTAGACAGACTAGATGCAGGAAGGATGTTCCCGATGGCGGGGGAGTCCAGAACCAGGGCTCACAGTCTAAGGATAAGGGGTAAGCCATTTAGGACTGAGATGAGGAGGAATTTCTTCACCCAGAGAGTGATGAACTTGTGGAATTCTTTGCCACACAGGGCAGTTGAGGCCAATTCATTAAATATATTCAAGACGGAGTTGGATATATTTCTTGAGGCTAAAGGGATCAAGGGATATGGGGAGAAAGCAGGGACAGGGTACTGAATTTGGATGATCAGCCATGATCTCATTAAATGGCGGAGCAGGCTCGAGGGGCCGAATGGCCTACTCCTGCTCCTATCTTCTATGTTTCTATGTTTATCATCCATGCTCCACTCATACTCCATTCTCATGGCTAAATTTCAGGGATGATGTTTTTTATTTTAGTTACATTTTGTTTTTTCCTTCCCCTGAAATGAATACCACATTAATATGTTAGAATGAGATGGAGGATGTAATATAATAACTTTTGAAAATGGTTTAAAAAGGTTCCTGTAAGAGGCTGCTTTAAAATGCTTTTGCACAACTGTGCATGTCTAATAATTTATGAGCTTTCCTCAAACAGATATTCCAGGCAAACTCTCCCAATGAGCCTATTTGTTACGGTGATTTATACTTGACTAATTACTTTATCATGTACTGTTTGTGCACATATGAAGTTATTTCTATTTACTTGAATAGCTCAATAATTTGCTTGAAAGCCTAATACATTTTAAAATAGGTGACTTATTTCTATCACAATGTTCATGCATGCTGACTGTCCATATTGCATGGTCAGTGATTTAATGTTGAATGCTAGTGGGAGTTCCAGCACCTGTTGCAGTGTGAAGTCAGGAAATGGTGTGAAGTCAATATAAATAGCAGAGTGACTATTGACACCTCTGTCAGCCAGTGAGTTGCAGGTGGAGCAGAACTTACTGCAAACAGTCTATTTTACAGCAAAGTCTATTTACTCAACAAAGCAAAGTCTATTTAAAAAGCGCCTCCAGAAACTACAGCAAACAGAACTCATTCCAGAACTACAGCAAAGTCTCCTGATAAAGGCAGGGTGATTTCTCCAGCAAAATGCAGTGAATGGAGGATAGTTGCATAATACTAATTATGTGCATAAACGCAATCCTAGAGCGGTGACTGATGGGGGCTAAAGGGATCAAGGGATATGGGGAGAAAGCATGAGTGGAGCATGGATGATAAACATAGAAACATAGAATATAGGAGCAGGAGTAGGCCATTCGGCCCCTCAAGCCCGCTCCGCCATTTAATGAGATCATGGCTGATCATCCAAATTCAGTACCCTGTCCCTGCTTTCTCCCAATCATCTCCATTCTGGTCGGGAATTGTGGTGTCACTATATATGTAGACTGTAGGCACACCCCTGCAGTGGAGATAAAATAACAAACTGAAAATGCTAGAAATAGACACCAAGACAACCAGCATCTGAGGAAAAAGCAAGTGTTACAACAGTCGATAAAGTACTGTATAAGCTATTTTTAAAATGGTGTATTCCCCTCAGAATAAAACTCACTGCGTGTGTCTGTATTGTTGTAGAGTGGACTTTTTTTTGGTAAAATCAGGAAACTTGGATGTGTGGAGTGTTAAATAGAGCACTCTGATGCTTCGCAGCAGCAGTGCTGCATTATTTAGTAGTCTGACAAGTACCTTGAATAATGAGGGGAAGGAAGTGTTAAATCTGGGTTTGAACTTGCAGTTGTCTGTTGAGATCCCTGACATTTTACCACCAGATCTACTGGAGAGGAATTTATTTCTGGTTCAGACTCTCATTTGTACATGCAACTGAAAAGGCAGCAGCTGCATTGCTACGTCTAGTAACACAGGTCTATTTGTACCCCTTCACCGGGGTGTCATTTTGGGCAGCATCCAACGCTCGTGTGAAAAAGCCATTGTTAAAATCTAAATGATTCAGAATTACCTCATGAGGTTAACATACCTACTAGATACAGCTTCACTTTTTGCTGATATTTTGTTGCTGTGCTGATGTCTTCACTCTGTCAGTGCCATCTGCTGTGGCGCCTCACTTTGAGAGCCACTTGCCTCTGCTGCTCCATTTCCTCTTCCATTATTATGCAGAACAGAGGTGTGCCTGTTGGAAAAAGCCATTTCAGCTGCTTAGTCTGTCTGAACACATTGGAAAGGGGTGGACAGACGCCTGAACAATTTTGGGTGCTCTGAGTCTGACAGCACTTTGGTTGAGTATAGTGCAGGTCTCAGTAAGAAAAACTGAAAAGAAAATCATGAAGAAAATTGCTATCAAACTTGTGAAATTTATTATGCTGATAGCAGATGACTTCAGGCATGGTGTGCCTACATTTTTGTGCATAAATCTGAATTCAGGAAACTTGCATGAATGGCTCCTTTTGCATTGAGGTGGAGCTACGTAAATGAGTTGCAGAAGGTTTTGGAGGACGTATCTCAGGAATGGCGCAAACAACTGAGGAGATTTGCATGTGGCGAAGTTCAGCCTAAAACCAACGTAAATCAGTTACACACTTGGTAAAAACAGCGCAACGTCACATACAAACCTTAGTAATGTCAAAACGTTTCAGGAAATTTCGGGCCAGTATTTCACGGGCAGCCCTTCAATAGAAGAATCGCACGCGCTGCTGCTTGTTAACCGCATTTTCTGTCTTGTTTGATTATAAATGGTTGTGTTCAAAAGAAAGTATGAGTTTGTGCAATATTGATGAGCTGTCGTATGTGCATTTGATTGCTAAGCATGCTGGAGAAATGTACTTCAGGTTGAAGGGGAACAGATTTGTCAGTGTGTGGGTTCTTGCTTTTGCTAGACATCTTCACAATCTTTTTTTTCAGCTCAGCCCTACATGCACATCCCTATAATTGTAGGTTGGCTATTTTTGGCCATTCTGAATGGAAAATGATTACTTGCCATCTAGGATAAGGGAGTGCAACACCACATTGCACCACTCCATGGCAAAAAAGCATGCAAGTTCTAGTGTGCTACATCACCTCCACCTTTCATGTTTCACACAGTAAAGTTCTTAATTTGTTTCAGCGTTTTTGTAATCCAAGATGAAAAAAATGAAATGACATTATTATGATTTAAAAACATTACATGCATAATTTTCACCTTCTGCTAACAGAACACAATTTTAGGGTACATCTGTAGTGCAACTACTAGTTGAGTTGCAGGTCAGGTTCCAGCCAGGCAGAGCCATGTGTAAATTACTTGGTTCCTCCCTGGCTAGAACTTTAACTGTCCAGTTTTAGGAGAGATTTCTGCACATGGCTAGATACATGCCTGTATAGAGCTGTCTCCCAAAGATTAGAGACTTATAGGGAAAGATTAGGTTGCTTTGCGCCTCCCGTGGGCGCGAATGGGGCGCAAAACCCCTAGTGCCTGGGCATGGTGCCACTAACGCCTCCCGCGAAATTCAGCAGGAGGTTAACGGCGGCGGCAGCCAGTCGTGCCCTGCGGTGCTGCGCCACCGGCGATGTCATCGCCGTGCGCAGTGTCCCGCTTGCGGCTCGGCTGCAAACTTCAGTTGCGCCTCCTGACCTACCACCCGTCGATATGTCCGACAGGGTCAGGGTTGCATTTAGCGGCTGCGGTGGTGCAAATTAAAGGGCAGGTGCCAGGAGACCATTTCTTTTGGGCCACCTGCCAGCACTTTGAGGAGTGCCGGGCTGTTTTCCCGGCACCCCGCTCCCCGGTGGTCCAGCAGGGCCCCGGTGCATGCTGCGGTAGGCCCCTCCCCTTTAATCAGGGGAGGGAGGCGCCTGTAATGCTGTTGCACATACCGGCACGACATTGAATGGTAGCGCCCCAGGAAGGAGGGGCAGCATTTCCAGTAACGCCTGCATCCTGCTTGGGGTGCTACCACTGAATTTACGACGCGGGGGGCGCTAACTTTTTCGGGAATAGCGCCCCAGCGAAGTTACACCCCAAAGGGGCTGCAACCAAACTTTTCCCCCTTAAATTTTAATGAGGAGAGGAACATTCTCAATCTCTAAATTAAGGCTTGGTAGGTAAGTTCACAATGTCCAGATGATCCAGTGGATCCTGGAGCACTTTGCAATCCAAGTTTAACACCACTGGATTTACATTCCACACAGTATGAGATAACCTCTTTAAGGAATCTCATTCCACTTTGCTCCACAGTCAGATTATAACCTGACTGTGGAGCACTACTACTTTAATGTCTGTATGAAGCTGAAATCACTTATCACTGATCTTAAACTTGTGCAGTATAAATGGATGTTTAGATCCCTGTACGGTGTATTTTGCTTGAAATTGGATAGTTTGATGAGACATTGTCAGGAAATGCCAAAGAGCTCGTTCACACCATCTTTAGTGTTACAGCAAAGTAATTGCTGCTTTGCCGTGATGCTGAGGATGGTCTGCGAGCAGGAGCTGTCGGATCAAATCAATCTGTAGACCCAGAAGTTGGAACTTCTAGCGCCTGATAGTTTGAAACCGCCAGATAATGAAACAGTGTAAATATGGTCTTATGCAGTTTATTACATAGAATCTACAGCATGGAAACAGGCCATTCGGCCTGTCCCAATGTTTACTATTCCCACAAGCCTTCTCCCACCCTGCCTCTGCATCCCTCCTGTCCCTTCTCCCACCCTGCCTCTGCATCCCTCTTGTCCTTTCTCCCTCGTGTATGCATCAAGCCTCTCCTTAACTGCATCAATGCTCTCTGCTTCAACTACTCTATGTGGCAGCGAGTTCCACATTCACACCCCTCTGAATTTATAGATGAACAGAAAACTGAAAATCTCAAAGGTCTCTAGATTATAGGAGTATCTTTTCCATTAAAGATCATCTGAATTTACCAAACTCTATCTGAGCTGACCCAATAAACAATTAGTTAATGGCCAGGGAATGCTGTCTCTCCTTGGTGGTGTTGATACCTTTCCAGCTTGACTGGTCCCTGACACCCAATAACAGAGGAAAATACATTTGAAGACCTCTAACACAAGGAGGAATTATTTGGCAGTGGGAAACAAGCAATACTCTTTTTTTGAGTAGCAGGACAGGAACAACCAAAATGCATTTATGATAGACATTCACATAATTTGATGAGGATTGTTTACATGTAGCCAGCCATGTGTATGGACTTTGCTACATATTACAGGAAACTTTGTGCTATCCGGCACCGATGGGACCGAGCTGCTGCCGTTGCCTCAAAACTGCCGGACACTCCAGAGTTAATGTTGAAAGATACGGAGATTTTTATCTCCATATCTGACAACAAACACTGTTGCTAAGCAACAGCTTCTAAACACTGGGGTGTGGCTGCAAGCGGCTGTAGCTGAAGCTGTTGCTATAGCTACAGACCTTGCAGTGCTTGACTTTTCAAAAAAAGCAAAGAAAAGAAACAAAAAGAATAAAAAATGGCTCCTGATTTTTGCCGGTGGCTCCAGCTTGCCGGATGGTTCGTCTCCGGATAACTCAAAGTTTCCTGTAACTTTGTCACAGACCAAAAGAAACCTCAAAGAAATTTCAGAGACAATAGAACTGGCTGGTGCCACTTTAATTTTAATTCACTCTAACTAACTCAAATGATATGTAATAGACAGAAATTCCGCTATTTGCTACAGGGTCATTATTCAGGTGAAATATTAAATCTAGCTCCGGTTACAAGTTTTGGCGCCTCAGATGGATTCTAAAAATCCTGGCCCCAGAATTTCAGTGTTTTTCTTAGTTTTTTTGTGGGGGCTAGGGTGGCAGGGGCAGGGGCAGGGAGGGGGGCGGGATGCGGTGGTGGGTGGTGTGTAAAGTTGAAGCAAGTACTGTTGGGGCAACAAGTTCGGGTGAAGTAATTTCTGCCAAAATTATCAATGAGATTTGGTTCCTCCCACAATCAGTCTGCTAATTATAATAATAGATCTAAATGAAGGCCAGCAGCATAGGAGCCTGAATCCTGGTTTATGCTCACAATAAACTAGGAATAAATTATAATGAGAAATATAGGCACAGCTATTACCAGCACCAGCTAAAACTGGTGGAAGTGAGGACTTTTTGCACCTGAAGATTGCTGAATGTTTGATTCGTGATCACTGCAGCTGGGAATTACTTTTTGGAACTGTTGTTTTCATTCTGCTTTGGACTTGCTTCTAACTGCCTGTGGGAGTGTAAGAATGTCATGAATCTTGACCTGCTTCCTCTGCATCAACAGTGAGGGTTTCTCCAGAGCAGTGATGGCATTCCCTGTGGGCATAACTATGTAGATCATTATAAAGAGCTTAGAGAAGATGGAGGAAAAGGGCATCAGCCAGCATTTGAGGATGCACTCCACGGAATATTACAGTCTTCTGTCGTCTTCTAGCATGGCGCTCTGAAGGGGGAAGGTAGCCCAACCGTTGCCGTGATCTGGATTAAATTCCCAATGATCAATGGGCTGGTTGGTCAAATGACCGCTATTGGATCAAGAAAGCCCTGAGGGACAGCAGCCTTCATTGTGGTTGCTACGTCTGGAAACCATTACACAGTGTACTATCCACCCTGCCCACTACTTCTCCTGAAGCTGCAGTTTGTGTTACACTTGTTCCTGGCCATTTCTTATGTGGGTCTGCTTCAGGCCCTGTGTCCTTGATCACATTATCTCTGTGGTTGCTTCTTGTCGAGGGTGAACTCCTTGATGTCAGAGATGACCCCTCTGGTACCGTAGTTCAAGCGAGCACTGTGTGCAAGTTTTTCCTGCGACAATGTTGAGTTAATTAGGTTAAGGGTGACAATGGAAGATTGTGTCCTGGGTTGCATTCGACAGCTGATGTAAGAGATTTGGTGGTATCACTATTAAATTAGAGGAAGGGGTCTTGAGGATGTATATGCAAGTAATTAATATTAGGGGAGATAGCTACACATAATGTCCTTAGTTACTGTCCCCTTTAACCAGAGTAAAGTGAGAAGGATTAGTTGTATCTGTGTTAATTTTGAGAGTGTTAATTTTGAGAGTGATGATTCAACTGATTCCCAAATAATAAAAGGGAGAATGCTGCTGTGTTACTTTGCCTGCCCTGGACAGATCATTGAACTTCTTGCATCCTTGATCCACAGTTCTGGGGGTGAGAGAGTTGGCAGTCAGTGACAGTGCTACTTTCCTCCAAGTGGCACTAGATTTTCTTTTGGCGTTTTCTCCCATATAGAGCAGACCCATCAGTCTGTTTCTTCTCTGCTCCATCTTCTCAAGAAGGGTTTTGAGGTCAGTTGCACTGAAATTGTCAATACCTTTTCTGTTCTTCTTGGCATTGTCCTTTTTGTCTGTCTGTGTGCTTTCCAATGGAAGACCTTCTTGAAAATTGAGACAAAATCACACGAGCCGTCCAGTGCAGCTACCTGACAGTGAACTTAGTGATCCAAACACTTTCCTATTTAGCTTTGCTCAAAATTTCAGCCAAACTTGGCTTTTTAAAGGCCGAACTCAAATTTCCAAACACCCCTCGGAAAGAACTCCTATTTTACACAGAATTTGTGCTGGAGATCAGTCAGTGGACATGAAAATTGTCAAACCCACAAACTTCTGATGGTGTCAGCTGTGTAGACCAAAGGAGGGTGGACCTCTGAGATATCGGTGCAAATTCAGGGCTTTAGTACATGAATTTTGAAGGCTCCCATAACTATTTGAAGAAGAGCAGGAATTCTCCCAGTCTTCTGGCTAGCATTACTTCCACAATCAACATCACCCCAAAATGATCATTTGTTTTATTGCAGCGTGTGACATTTTGCGAAGTGCAAATTGGCTGTCACGTTTTCCACACTGTGTATTGCAAAGTAATTCATGACACATAGAGTGCTTCGAGATGATTTTGAAAGGCACGATAACTAAATGAACGTCATAGTTTTAGGACTCCGGTTTACTGTACTTCCACGCTGATGTGAATTGGTTTTGGATACCGTGACAGAAAACGTAGTAATCATAACTCAAGTGTCAGGTCTGAATTTAGCATTCATCACTAAAGCCAAGTTATGGGAAACCCTTACCAGAGAAGTGCCAAGGTGGTCTATTAGACTGCTTGGAATATTTTTAAATTTTCTATGGAATCTTTTTAATGTTAGGATGATTTTTTAATTCCTGGGATGTGGGCGTCGCTGGCAAGGCCAGCATTTATTGC
This sequence comes from Somniosus microcephalus, assembly GCF_052327205.1. Classification (NCBI taxonomy): domain Eukaryota; kingdom Metazoa; phylum Chordata; class Chondrichthyes; order Squaliformes; family Somniosidae; genus Somniosus; species Somniosus microcephalus. The sequence goes on along the minus strand of NC_141012.1, from coordinate 34,417,346 downwards.
CCATCCGTAATTTCCCTTGAGAAGGTGGTGGTGAGCCGCCTTCTTGAACTGCTGCAGTCCTTGTGGTGAAGGTACTCCCACAGTGCTGTTAGGGAGGGAGTTCCAGGATTTTGACCCAGCGACAATGAAGGAACGACGATATATTTCCAAGTCAGAATAGTGTGTATCTTAGAGGGGAACGTGCAGGTGATGGTGTTCCCATGCGCCTGCTGCCCTTGCTCTTCTAGGTGGGAGAGGCTGCGGGTTTGGGAGGTACTGCCGAAGAAGTCTTGGCGAGTTGCTGCAGTGCAACTTGTAGATGGTACACACTATAGGCATGGTGAAGCGGTAGTGGAGTGAATGAATGTTTAAGGTGGTGGATGGGGTGCCAATCAAGCAGGCTGCTTTGTCCTGGATGGTGTTGAGCTTCTTGAGTGTTGTTGGAGCTGCACTCATCCAGGCAACTGGAGAGTATTCCATCACACTCCTGACTTGTGCCTTGTAGATGGTGGTAAGGCTTTGGGGAGTCAGGAGGTGAGACACTCATCGCAGAATACTCAGCCTCTGACCTGCTCTTGTAACCACAGTATTTATATGGTTGGTCCAGTTAAGTTTCTGGTCAATGGTGACCCCCAGGATGTTGATGGTGGGTGATTCAGCGATGGTAAAGCCATTGAATGGCAAGGGGAGATGATTAGACTCTCACTTGTTGGATATAGTCAGTGCCTGGCACTTGTGTGGCATCAATGTTATTTGCCACTTATCAGCCCAAGCCTGAATGTCATCCAGGTCTTGCTGCATCCAGGCATGGACTGTTTCATTATCTGAGGAGTTGTGAATGGAACTGAACACTGTGCAATCATCAGCGAGCATCCCTGTTTCAGACCTTATTTTATTTTACTTTTTTAATTCATTTATGGGATGTGGGCGTCGCTGGCTAGGCCTGCATTTAGTGCCCATCCCTAATTGCCCTTGAGAAGATGGTGGTGAGCCGCCTTCCTGAACCGCTGCAGTCCATATGGTGTAAGTACACTCACAATGCTGTTAGGAAGGGAGTTCCAGGATTTTGGCCCAACGACAGTGAAGGAACGGCGATACAGGTCCAAGTCAGGATGGTGTGTGGCTTGGAGGGGAACTTGTAGGTGGTGATGTTCCCATGCGTCTGCTGCCCTTGTCCTTCTAAGTGGTAGAGGTCGCGGGTTTGGAAGGTGCTGTTGAAGGAGCTTTGGCGAGTTGCTGCAGTGCATCTTGTAGATGGTACACACTGCAGCCACAGTGCGCCGGTGGTGGAGGGAGTGAATGTTGAAGGTGGTGGATGGAGTGCCAATCAATGATGGAGGGAAGGTCATTGATGAAGCAGCTGAAGATGGTTGGGCCTAGGACACTGCCCTGAGGAACTCCTGCAGCGATGTCCTGGGGCTGTGATGCTTGACCTCCAACAACCACAACCATCTTCCTTTGTGCTCGGTATGACTCCAGCCAGTGGACAGTTTTCCCCCTGATTCCTATTGACTTCAGTTTTACTAGGGCTCCACGATGCCACACGGTCAAATGCTGCCTTGATATCAAGGGCAGTCACTCTCACCTCACCTCCTCTGGAATTTAGCTCTTTTGTCCATGTTTGGACCAAAGCTGTAATGAGGTCTGGAGCCGAGTGATCCTGGTGGAACCCAAACTGAGCATCGGTGAGCAGGTTATTGGTGAATAAGTGTTGCTTGATAGCACTGTTGATGACACCTTCCATCACTTTGCTGATTGAGAGTAGACTGATCAGGCAGTAATTGGCCGGATTGGATTTGTCCTGCATTTTGTGGATGGGACATACCTGGGCAGTTTTCAACATTGTTGGGTAGATGCCAGTGTTGTAGCACTGGAACAGCTTGGCTAGAGGCGCAGCTAGTTCTGGAGCACAAGTCTTCAGCGTGACAACAGGGATGTTGTCAGGGCCCATAGCCTTTGCTGTATCCAGTACGCTCAGCCGTTTCTTGATATCACGTGGAGTGAATCGAATTGGCTGAAGACTGGCTTCTGTGATGGTGGGGACCTCAGGAGCAGGCCGATATGGATCATCCACTTGGCACTTCTGGCTGAAGATGGTTGCAAACGCTTCAGCCTTGTCTTTTGCACTCACGTGCTGGGCTCCGTCATCATTGAGAATGGGGATATTCCTGGAGCCTCATCCTCCCATTAGTTGTTTAATGGTCCATTCACAACTGGATGTGGCGGGACTGCAGAGCTTTGATCCGATCCGTTGATTGTGGGATCACTTAGCCCTGTCTATAGCCTGCATATAGTCCTGTGTTGCAGCTTTCCCAAGTTGGCATCTCCTTTTTAGGTAAACCTGGTGCTGCTCCTGGCATGCTCTTCTGCACTCCTCATTGAACCAGACTTGATGGTAATGGTAGACTGAGGGATATGCCGGGTTTTGAATTTACAGATTGTGGTGGAATACAATTCTGCTGCTGCTGATGGCCCACAGCGCCTCATGGATGCCCAGTTTTGAGCTGCTAGATCTGTTTTGAATCTATCCCATTTAGCACGGTGGTCGTGCCACACAACACGATGGAGAGTGTCCTCAGTGTGAAGACGAGATTTCATCTCCACAAGGACTGTGTGGTGGTCACTGCTACCAATGCTATCATGGACATATAGATTGGTGAGGACAAGGTATTGGTTCTCTCACCACCTGCCGCAGTCCTAGTCTGGCATCTCTGTCCTTCAGTAGTGGTGCTACCAAGCCACTCTTGGTGATGGACATTGAAGTCCCCCACCCAGAGTACATTCTGTGCCCTTGCTACCCGCAGTGCTTCTTCCAAATGGTGTTCAACATGGAGGAGCACTGATTCATCAGCTGAGGGAGGGCGGTAAGTGGTAATCAGCAGGAGGTTTTCTTGCCCGTGCTTGACGTGAAGCCATGAGACTTCATGAGGTCCGGAGTCAATGTTGAGGACTTCCAGGGCCACTCCCTCCCGACTGTATACCACTGTGCTGCCACCTCTGGTGTCCCACTGGCAGGACATACCAAGGATGGAGGAGGCTGGGACTTTGGCTGAAAGGTATGATTCAGTGAGTATGACTGTCAGGCTGTTGCTTGATTAGTCTGCGGGACAGCTCTCCCAATTTTGGCACAAGTCCCCAGGTGTTAGTGAGGAGGACTTTGCAGGGTCAACTGGGCTGGGTGTGCCGTTGTCATCTCCGAAGCCGGTGCCGAGGTCGAAGCCGGGTGGTCAATTCTTATTACTGTTTTTCGTAGCAGTTGTGTACAACTGAGTGGATTGCTAGGCCATTTCAGAGGCCAGTTAAGAGTCAACCACATTGCTCTAGGTCTGGAGTCATATATAGGCCAGACCAGGTAAGATTTCCTTCCCTAAAGGACATGAGTGAACCAGATGGGTTTTTACAGCAATCCGGTAGTTTCATGGTCACCATTACTGATATGGGAAAAGAGTGGGAGAAACTGGATTGCTCTTCGAAAGAGCCGGTGCAGACTTGATGGGCTGAATGGCCTCCTTCTGTGCTGTATTATTCTATGATTCTTTAAATGTTGGTATCAGCTTGCAGTGCAATTTAACATGCAAATATCTGAATCATGATTTGAACCTTTTTATATCATGATTAGAATCATTTATAATCAGAAATCTGTGAACAAGTTTCACACATTTCCTTCAAGATGGCATGTTATTTAAGTAAGTGATTCCCAGTCTTCTGCCTGCACCAATGTCAAATAGCTACTGGGAGGTGAGGAAGACAGAAACATGTTGACTTTTTGGCCCAGTAATTCGAGTCCCAACGCGCGAGTAAGCACCGTGTACTCACGCGTGGGCCCGATGGAAGTGCCTGTTTTCAGCATGCACAGCGCATGCACGGAAAACCGGCATTTCCTTTCCTCTGAAGCAAGGGGTTCAGAGGTGGAACGCGTGCGCGCAGGAGTCTGCGCGTGCGCGCTGAAATTCCTTTTTGTTTACAGGGTTGCCCGTGTGATAAGGCCTCCAGTTTTTACGCGAGAAAAAAGCAGACGTAAGTACTTAGTTTTAAAAGGTAAGTGGTCTATTAATTAAAGTTAGAATTTTTTTTCCACAGGTTTATTATTTTTAAAGACTTTACAGTAAGGTAAGTGTATTTTTAGACCCGATTTAATTTTTTTTTATTTTTTTCAAAAATTTGAATAATTGTTTAAATTAGTTTTTTACAATTATTAATAGTTAATTTAATTAGTGGGATTTTTTAAAACTTTTATTTGAAGTTTAAGTACTGTTTTGGGCACCCGGAGTTTTCATGAGTTTGACAGTTCTTACTTTCAAACTCATGAATGAACTTTTGCAAACCCCGATTGGTTGCCCAGTGCTCACGTGATCCCAGCCGGCTCATCGAACTAACTACGCCGCTGGATCACGCAAGCACAGCGCGCCGGGAGCTGAACCGGGCCACAGAGAGGAAATCCACGCAGGGCCAGGCTTCAACTGTCGGCGCGCTATGTAAGTGTAGGTCGGGGGCTTGCAACCGCGCCGACACCAATTTCTGGGCCTATGTTTTTTCCTTCTATCCCACTCAGGCCAGCATCCTGCTTAAGCAGAAGGACTTGTCTCTGCTTGGTATCTTGCTGAAATCAGCATCTCATCATATGGGGATCTGGGAAGAAGCCTCTCCCCATCGTGTCATGCACTAATCACGATCCCACAAGCTCATCTGATTCTATTCTGGTTATTTTGGATTTAAATAAATGTTGAAAGGAGAAATAAAAGTGATTTCACCTGAAGCCACAGCCAGACAGTTCCCCGCCGCCCCCCCCCCCCCCGCCCCTCCTCGCCTCCCCTCAAGGGAAAATATAATCAATACAAGCATCTCCACACAGCGGTGTTAATTATACTGTATTTACGATAAAGCACAGGGTACATGAATATGCTTCACATCCAGTAGTACCATCATAATGCAAAAACACAATACGATTATAGGTAATTTTACAGTAATCGAACAGGCAGGATGCCTGACCTTCTTGTTTGTTTTTGCGTTTTTTACAATTATTTTACCTGTTACAATAATAATAAATGCAGACATGAGTCCTGAGGGGCTATTGAAAAACGTACACCCTAGACTTTGTTGATTAGATTCAGAGTGTTGACATTCAAATCCTGTCTGACCAGCAATTAATTGGTTCGTGTGCCTTCGACATCTGTGATGGTGTAATGGAATTGGATTGTTTCTTAGCTGCAGTGCGGAACGCAGCTTCTGTTGGCATTTAATTTCCTCAGAAAGCTGGCTGATATGACAGTGCTTTGTGCAGTGTTTGAGAGGATTCCTCGTGATGATTCCAGTCCCTCCAGCTTAATTACATCTCTCGCAGCGGGTGATGCTTTTAACACTGCATTCGCAGTTGTCATCACAACCCTTCCCTACTGGACCTCAGTGGGGATTTCAAACCCCATTAAAGCACATGATAGGATGTTTCTTTCGACTGAATGGACTCATTTGATCCACTATCTGATGGAATAATCGCTGCATACATGCCACATGCCCAATGCTAGCTTTCTCTCCAATCCTCTCGTAGAACTGAGAAGCCTTCGCTCTTTTTTAATCTAGGTTTTAAAAAAAATTAATTCCTATAAGTCTGGTGCAAAGTGGTTTATAGATTACCATAATTGATTAATCGTGGTTGCACGATAATTCATCATTTTTATTGTGCCATAATTCCTATCAAATTCTCCCTGCCTCTCCTGATTTTTTCCCTGTCATTTTGACCTAACATAACATGGTGTGAGGGAATTTAACAGGATTTCCTGGCTGGAGGCTGTGTAGCAGCTTGTCTAGGAGATTAACATTTTGTCGTTGCACATTTCTATGCAGGTTTAAACAAAGTGTCTCCCCAGCAATATCATCCTGTCATGTGTAGGTGTGCACCGCCACTTTCCTCCTCTTGGCTTGATTAATAGAATTGCTCCGCCGCAGTTTTTCTCCAGGGTGAGAAACGTGCCTGTGAAAAGAGAATCTGATTTTGAGGCCATTTTGGGCTTTGGCGCTCAGCATTAAACTTGCGACCTACTTTCCTCCAAAGTAGCTCTTCCAGCTGACTACAGGACAGGTTATCTGGTCATTTGCGTTACCCTAATTCACGTTACGAACTTTCCTGATGCTGATGCTGATGACTTTTGCTGGGGTATCATTTCATGGAAACAGGTTGCCCTCCAATGAATGCCAGTAGGCTAATCCTTTGGGGAGGCATCACAACAGTGCTTTCATTTGATTTCCACATGTGGTTTCCAGCAGGGCTCGCTGGGTGTTGACTCAAAAGAATTTTCAAAATCAAATAAAACTTTAAAAAAAGCTAATTTTCAAAGTGAAATCTTTTGCCTTGTATTCTGAATGGTTACAACAACTACCTTGCATTTTTCTTTAATTTTTTGAAATTTATAATATTTCTGTACGGCTAGATTCAGCATATAAAGAGTTAACCTACAAGGCTGCAAACCACATTTGCTAAACTAAAAGCTAGCAACCTTAAAAATGTATTTACACCCACACAACGTGTTTGGATTGATGCTTTTTAGTTGTGCAAGTTATTATAGCTGTGAACATTGAAAAACCCTGGGAGTTTATTAGCTGGAATGGTTATATTCATTGATTTGCATCTTAGGCCATCAACAGTCTGGTTTAAATAATTCATGGGAGGTTAAGGGCTAGATTTTCATTGAGGAGGTGGTTAGGAGGCGGGACTACAACTTTCGGGGTTGTAGTCCCGCCTCCATTGAGTTGTGGCCAACCCACGTGATTTTTACTTGATTGACCTTGTTGAGCCCGCCCAGCGGGCTCAGCAGGCCAATTAATTAAGGGCCACCCGGCAACAGATAACGTCACCGATTGACATTTCATCTGTCAAGAGATTTTGACAGATGAAATATTAGCATTTGACAGCTGTTTGAAGCTGTCAAACACTGACAATCTGTACTCGAAGTTAATTCCTTCCTCTCAGGATGATTTAGAGATCTCCCCAGAACAGAAAGCTGAAGACTGCAACTTTTGACAGATCGCGGCCATTCTGCTTTCTGTGCCGGTGAGATGAGGGACTCCTGAGACCTGAAGGAAGGAAGGTTGTAAAGGTAAGTACATGTAAGTAAAACTTCTTTAAACACTTTACCCACACCAAACACACTTACCTCTGAACTCATGCACCCATCACTCACCTGAACACCGGACATCTGGACCCATCCAAGCCGTTCATCCCGACGACCCACCTCGCTAACTTGGCGTGGTCTGGAGCCGTCGGGAATCCCACACTTCACCAATAAAAATAGGGATTAGGCTAAAAACTGCCTGTTAACTACCTGTTAACAGGCAGTTAATTGGCACTAATCCCCTTCCCGCCTCGGGGAGGCGGGTCCCAGCGCGGGTCGGGTACCCGCCTCCTTTGAAACTGGCATGGAGGCGGGTTGGGGATGGGATGGGTTCGTGCCCCCCGATTTCAGGATTTTAACCCCCACACGCCTCCAATCCCGCCTCCACGGCTGAATGAAAATCCTGCCCATATTGTCTACTTGGTTCTAAGGGTAAGCCCCAGTCTGAAGCCCTCTGTGGTGGACAGGGACCCCAACTGATTAAGGGGTCAGTGGTCTAAGGCAGGATAGTTTCACTTTCTCAATCACAGTGTGGTCTGTGGTCTCATAGCCAGCAGAAAAAAGGCAATCTGCATTTTCATGTCTGTACTGTACCAGCTTAGCTTTGAAAGATTAAGTTAGGGAAGATATTCTTGTATGTTAGAGCCCTTGCTTAGGGAAAAACAAGTTGCGCTTTTATTGTTTTCATAACCAGAGGAGTGTATGAGCACATATGTCCAGGTTGTGTCAAACTGTTTGTTGTTCATTTCAGGTTTTGATCTGAAGCCTGTGCCTTGCCTCAGGAGAGAGTGCTTATTCAGTCTCTCTTCTTTGAAGAGAGGGGAATTTATCCACTATCACCTGTTACAGTCCAGTAGCGGGAGTACAGAGTGTGGGTTTCTGTTATGATTCGTGGGTCATGGTATCATTGAGCTAGATATTGGATGGAAAAAGGTGCACTCCAGAATGTAGCGGACCCAAGGTCGACTTATAGGAGTGATCATTGGCGCTGAACCCGAGAGAATATTGTAAAAATAGAAAAGCAATGACGAGCATTAATATTTGGGAGATATTTTGTATTGAAGAAATAAAGGTGCTTTGTCTTCACTATAATAAGCCGCAGGCTAAATAGATTGTAGATAAAGTGTTGTTCCCTTGTATTGCGTGCAGAGATTTATTTAAACAACTGGTATTCATTCATCTCAATTTTCTAGGAACCAATCAAAAATGCTTACATCACTGTCTCCTAGAAATCTATTTGAAAATGTATTCACTAGAGGCTTGCACTCCTACCCGATTCCACACACCAGCAACGCGACCCCCCCACACCCACACCCACCCCCAACCATTGCAATCCAATTAACATACATAGTATTATCTGTTTCATATATTCCTTGGTTATAGTAAGTGCTGTTGTCCACTTCCTGTAACACTTCATCTCATGCATCTGGCCACTTGTCACTTGTAAGTACAGCCACATTTATTATAATTATATTCAACTTTATTGGAATAGTGGCAGATTTCCTCGTGGCTGATTATAGCACATGGCCCTGGTCCTCTGACCGCTCTTCCATCTCCATAGTCCTCCCAGTTCCATCGTCTATAATATGTCTCCAGTATGCAGCCACTTTTTAATACTTAGAAGGCCACACATCCGCTATGATGGCATAAGTGGTTTTAAACCTGAAAGACACTGGTGACTGATACGATGGCACCCTCCACCTCTTGTTCAAAATTTAAAAGCACCAAAGCTGCTTCTCCTGGATCTGTTCCTCCCACACTTTTATTTTTTTAAACTTGAAATTCTGCCCACAATTTTGTTTAATTGTACCTCTGAGCACAGGATGTTATGAGTTCCTGACGATCTCCACTAATACAATAAAGATTTGCTGTGACTGCTGTCATTGCCAATGTAAAAGCCCTGATCAGAGCATCACAAAAGTTGTTTATACAAAACAGTAAAGAGAACCATTGGCAATGAGCCACTCAATAGATCTGGTTTAGAATCCCACAAAAAGCAGTGAGCGTCAATTAGCACTCCCTCCTTCTCCATTTATATATTTTCTGTTCTCTCCAATAACACACGTTATTCCACTAAGATAGCCCCTCAATCCGCATACCTACATCTACCCTACATTACAACAGTGATTACACTTCAAAAGTACTTCATTGGCTGTGAAGCACTTTGGAACATCCTGAGTTCGTGAAATGTGCTTTATAATTGCAAGTTGTTTGTTTTCTTTTCTTCCTTTCACCATTATCCCCACACCCACTCCATCTTTCAAATTTAACAAGGATTTGTTTACAACTACTAAGTAATGTCGAGTTGAACTTTCCCAAAATATCTTTCCTTAAATATTAAACTGACAATACAGTAACTTTGCTATAAATGTAATTAATTATATAACTCTTTAACCTCTGGTAATGCAAACTACAAATTGCTTCTATTCAATTAAAATTAATAAGAGAAAAAGTCATTTCTTTCCAGCAGGAATACAAGAATGAGGTGAAGTAAGGAGTTCTGTGATGTTGAGATTATGCAAAATTGAGATAAAAGTAAGAAATGGAGTAATAAAGATAAGGGAATATTAGCATTTTGAGTTAAACAAGACTGTTTTTGCACCCCTTTACTGCTGGCTAGCTGAAAATGAAATGATTGAAAATAAACTCTCTCTTTCATGTTAAAAAGAATTAAAATAGAGAGCAATGTCATCTAAAATGTGTACATTTGGTAACTTCTCCTCCCATGGTCAATAACATCTGGCATAATACAAGCACGCTGGTTTCTCAGTGCAGACTTATTTGAAAGTTAAGACTTTAGCTTTTAGAGACTAAATGGTGCAGTGGGTTAGTACATTAGTTTTCACCTCCTGGGCTTCAGCTCAAATAAAGCTTTGTCTGGTGGGAATCCAAGCCTTGTCTGTATTTGTAGTGTCTTGCGTGAAATAAATCTGGCAGTCTCAATCCAGCTCCTGGTGCACGTATGAAATTGCCAATAATTGAGCACAAGTTAGTTCTGAGTTTACAATTTCAAATAGGGAGATTAAAAGATTGTGTTGGAAACAAAACTACTTGTGCAGTAGGAGGTGCTTTTGTGGTCGGCAGGATCTTACTTTGAGACATATTCCTCCCCCACAAAGACCCACCATTTCTGATCTTGGCAAACACCCTGAGCATAAAGTGGTTTCTAGGGGTGTTAGCATCTGCCCTAAATTGGTTCCACAAATTTGTTCGGAGCCAATGTTCCACATGAGCCTGGACGTGGCCCAACCTAGAAAAAATATATATTGGCGACCCACCACTACTAAGTTTTCCTTGCTCTGGCATCTCCACATTATCCTCCATAGTTGATCAGAAAAGCTAACTCCTGTGCAATGGGACTTAGTTGCTCTGGGTTGCAAGCTTATTTCAAGCCAGCTGTAGCTTTATCATTGTGGCTTCACAAACATAGATGTTCTGGACCAATGAACATTTTATGTGTGCAGATAGCACCCTCTGGTGGTGGTCATTGTGTTAACAGTTTGTATGCTGGAAAGGTCATCTGATCTTTCTTCCTGTGTGAGGTCATTTGACCTTTGTTCCTTTCTTCCTGTGAGAGGTCATTTGACCTTCCTACCTTTCTTCCTGTTGACCCCAGGAAGCAGTTTTGCTAGGAAGAACCTGACTTGAGTAATGGAGAATCTGCCATGAGAGGTTCCATTTACAATCCAATGTAATCTGATTTCATATGTTAGGCCAAGCGCAATATCTTTTCACAAATTTGTTCAAGTAAAGCTTCAAAACAGCAACCGGCTTCAGAAGAATTATTTTTGAATAAGTGTTTAACTTGCTGGATAACTAGATAGGAGCACATCTAGCGCGGCCAGTACAATAGACCTTAAGCAGTAGATGTCCATAAGACCCCTCCCCACTGTCTCTAACTTGTCAGTACTGGATGAGCAGAAATTTCCTACAACTAATTAGTCAGAAGACCGAAGCCATTGTCTTTGGTCCCTGCCACAAACTCCGTTCCCTAGCCACTGACTCGACTCTATCCCCCTCCCTAGCAACTGTCTGAGGTTGAACCAGACTCTTCGCAACCTTGGTGTCGTATTTGATCCCGGGATGAGCTTCAGACCACAAACCGCACCATCACCAAGCCCGCCTATTTCCACCTCTGCAACATCGCCCGACTCCGCCTTTGCCTCAGCTCACTTGCTGCTGAAACCCTCATCCATGCCTTTGTTACCTCTAGACTTGACTATTCCAATGCACTCCTGGCCGGCCTTCCAACTTCTACCCTCCATAAACTTAAGCTCATCCAAAACTATGCTGCCTGTATCCTAACTCGCGCCAAGTTCCGTTCACCCATCGCCCCTGTGCTGACTGACCTATGTTGGCTCCTGGTTAAGTAACAGCTTGATTTTAAAATTCTCATCCTTGTTTTCAAATCCCTCCATGGCCTCGCCCCTCCCTATCTCTGTAACTTCCTCCAGCCCTACAGCCTTCCGGGATATATGCGCTCCTCCAATGCTGGCCTCTTGCGCATCCCTGATTTTAATTGCTCCACCATTGGTGGCCATGCCTTCAGCTGCCGGGGCCCTAAACTCTGGAATTCCCTCCCTAAACCTCTCTGCCTCTGCTTCTTTTTCCTCGTTTAAGACTCTGCTTAAAACCTACCTCTTTGACCAAGCTTTTGGTCATCTGCGCTAATATTCCCTTATGTGGCTCAGTGTCAAATTTTGTTTGAAAACGCTCCTGTGAAGTGGAGTGGGACATTTTACTATGTTAAAGGCGCTATATAAATGCATGTTTTTGTTGTTGTTGGTTGAATATGTTACAAAAGCGAAGACATTTCCACAAGGTAGGAGGTAATTTCATTTTTTGTATCTGTTGGGGAGTAGTTTGTGCTGAACTTACTCCTCCTACCCTCAGATTTGCACTTTCCTTTAAGATATAGTTATGTTCCGGACTCCAAACAGAAGATTCTATGAACCAGAAAAAGAACTAACATAGCTGTGTAGTAATTGAACACTATCCATGTTTTATTTTCAGTATATTAATTGAGAGTCTATGGTAAACTTTAACTTCTGAAATAAGCTTTGCACTCCTGAAACTTACTCTAATAATGTTTGACCTTTGTCTTTTCTTTAAATAGTAGATAAATAACTTGCAGTAAGTACAATAAAGTGCAAAACAGATTTGAAATTGTGTTCCAGAAAGCAAGAGTATTTTTTATAATTAGTGAATAGGAATTATTTGTACCACAGTGTAACAAAGCTGCAATAACCAGGTTACATTTATTCTACATTTCTAATGCTGGTTAAGCTTGATGTAAACTTTTTGTGGGAATTGCCTACTATGTTATGCATGAAAGCTGCAGGTGGTGGGTTCCATTTGCACAAAAGAAGTCCTTTCTCCTCCTCCCATTGTGTCATTAATAGGTAATATAATTATAGGATGCATTGGTTTCTACATTAATGTAATTGCTTTCTGTTTCAAAGGAATTGGGGGAAGGGCAGCTAATAGCCATAAGCTTTCTGTGGTTCTTAATTCTTGTTGGATTCCTGTAGGCTCTATTCCTTAAAAATCTCCATGAACATTGCCTTATGTATTTCATAAGAAGAAAAGAAAAACGGAGAATAACTTTGACGTCCAGTGAATGTAACGCAAGAAGTGGTGCAGCCATTTTGCTCACCGCAAGATCCCACAGACAACAGTGAGATTGGGCAGACCAAACGCAGATTGGGTGACCGCTTTGCGGAACACCTCCGTTCAGTCCGTAAGGGTGACCCCAAGCTTCCGGTCGCCTGTCATTTCAATTCACCGCTCCATTCCCACTCAGACCTCACCGTCCGCGGCCTCTTGCATTGTTCCACGGAAGCTCAGCGTAAGCTCGAGGAACAGCACCTCATCTTCCGATTAGGCACTTTACAGCCTTCCGGACTCAATATCGAGTTCAACAATTTCAGATCATAAACTCGGCCCCGATTATATTTTTATATATTTGTATCCACACTTTTGGTTTGTGCCTTTTCCTTTTTTTCTCTCCCACATGGCAGCTGTCTCTCACTCTGCCAGCGCATTTCACACTTCATCTCGAGCCGTCTTTTGTCTCTTTACCTGTCCTATTACTATCTCATCTCGTCTTGAATATCTCTTAATGCCTCTTCACCTCCCAGACCTTCCCTTTTGTTCTTTCATCCCCTCCCCCATTTCTTAGCCCCCAAACTGGCCTTTTAATCTGTTTCATTTCCTGCCTTTTATTTCTCAGTTCTGAAGAAGGGTTTTGACCTGAAACGTTAACTTCGTTTCTCCACGAATGTTGCCTGGCCTGCTGAGTTTTTCCAGTGTTTTCTGTTGTTTTAATGAGATTTAATGTTGTTTAGGTGGGGTTGGTTGAGAGAGGAATGTTGAGAGAGACTTCAGTGTCTACCTGAACAGCATAACGGGCCTAGATTTCACAAGTCTCCACAGGGCTGCCACTACCCAAGCCCTGAGACATATCTCCTTCTCCCTTGATCCAATTCTTACTGAACTGTTGACCGCTCAACTTCCCTACCTGACCCCCATGCAAACTGACATTGTTAATAGTTCTCTCATGTCCGATACTATCTCACTCATTTTCAAAAAAGCCATAACCAACCCATCCTCAAAAAAAAAAAACACAGCCTTGACCCCTCTGTCCTTGAAAACTACCATCCCACGTCTAAGCTCCCTATCCTCTTCAAAGTCCTTGAATGTGTTATTACTTCCCAAATCTTTTGTGCTACTCCATGTTTGATTTTCTCCAATCAGGTTTCACAGCACTGACATGACTCGAGTCAAGGGCACAAGTGATGTTCTCTGTGAATGGGAACATGGTCTCTGACACAGTCTTTGACATGGTCAACCACAGCATCTTCCTCCAAGGCCGCTCCTCCGTTATCCAGCTCATTGAAACTGCCCTTGTTTTATTTTGCTCATCCAATTGTAGTCAAAGCATCTCCACCAATGGCTTCTCTATCCACACCCACACCATTCCCTCGAGTCCCTGAAGGATCTATCATTGGCCCCTTCATCTTGCTCATCTACATGCTACCCCTTGATGATGGCATCTGTAGACATGCTGATGACACCCAGTTCTACCTCTCCACCACCTGTCTTAACCCCTCTTGCTTCCTATGTTTTGTCAGACTGCTCATCTGACATCTTGGATGAGCTGTAATCATCTTCAGCTGAACATTGGAAGACAGAGGCTATCCTCTTCAGCCCCTGCCACAAATTCCATACCCTCGTTACCAACTCCATTCCCCTCACTGACCACTGTTTTAGATTGAACCAGATTGCTGGCAACCTTTGTGTCCTATTTGATTCAGAGCTGAGTTTCTGACCTCATATCTGTAATGATCAGTAACATGTCATTCTAGAATGGTACACTAGGTGGAGCTGTATGTTAGTAGGGGGGCTACCCACAATGCAGTAATCAAGATGGATGCCTGTACACTAGTCCACATGGCTGAATAAATGACTAGCTCAAGCTAGCTGTTCATAATGAAAACGTCTACTTATTTATGAACATAACAATATCCTCTCCTCAAAAAGGCTGCCGCCTTTCGCCTCCGAAACATGATGTGCCTCCAGCCATATCTCAGTCCATCTTCTGCTTAAACCCTCACACAGCCCTTTTGTCACCTCCAAACTTGACTATTCCAATGTTTACCTGGCTGACCATGAATTTAATTTCATCAGAAACTCTGCTGCCCGTATCCGACCCCATACCGAATCCTGCCGGCCTATTACTCCTGTCCGTGCTGAACTTCATTGGCTCCTGGTCCCCAATTCATTATTTATAATCAGCCTTTTGCTCAAATCCCTCCATAACCTCACCTCTCCCTATCTTTGTAACCTCCTACAATGCTACAACATTCGCCCCTTCCCCTCCCACCCCCTCAAGCACTCTGTTCCTCCGACTCCGGCCCCTTGTGCATTCCCCCCTATTCGACCCACCGTTGGTAGCCTTGCCTTCAACTGCCTATGCCCCACGGTCTTGAATTCCTTTCCTCAACCACTCTGACTCTCAACCACCCTCTTCTGCTTTAAGATCCTCGTTAAAACTTTCCTCTTTGACCCAGCCTTTGGTCACTCCACATATCTCTTCCTTTGGTTCAGCACCCATTTTGTTTCCTTATGCCACTGTGAAGCACCTTGGCATGTTTACTATGTTAATGGTGCTACATAAATGCTTGTCTCATCCAAAGGATGACACCGACAACAATATAACACTAGATGGTCTACTTGTTCCTGGAGCGGGGCTTGAAATCACAATTTCCTGACTCACTGGTGAACGTCTTACCAATTGAACCAACCTGAAACTCCCTACCTGAAGCATACAAGAGACAAATTTTGTTCCGAGAGATTGCAGGGAGGAACTCGGAGCAATATGCTCTCACGGATATTTTCTAATGTAAATATTATAAAGTACTGCTTGTGTTTAATTTTATATGGCTAGTATTTTTATAATTATAAGATCTTGTTTGAGCGTGTAAAATTCTGGTATGGTGTATGATATTTTCTGTGATGAAATACACTGAAGATATAGTGGGATTCTTGTGTTGATTCCAGTGTGCTGTTTACCATGATCAGAGTTAAATGTGAGATCGAGGTATTTATCTATAGAAGGGCAGAAAGTAAAAGATGCAAAATTCTGATAAGGAACATAATCCACTTACAAAAACTGTTGTTGGACTGTTTGAACTTGAAAATGAGGCATGAAAATCCCCAGTTGCAACATTCATAATCAACAAATTGAACGGAAAGTCGAGTGGGTGCTGTAATTAAAGTAATGAAAGGAATGATGATCTACCCCTAGGGTTTTATTCTTCTTTAAGATAAATGACCTAAATCCTGCTGTTTCTGGAATGAAACACATACTGATAAGTAGGGACGTTCCTAAAATTAAAGTTATTCGATTTCAGTTGTGACCTGCTGTATTTTATACGATGATTTATGACCGCTTTATTTTTTTAAGGATAAGTGTCAAGTTTCTTTGTTTAAGCACTTTGTCTTTATGTTCTCTCCAACACACTAAAGTGACATTTGAAATGCTTTTCAAAAGCATATCTTTTGGCTAACTCTAATCTTGGAAGCCATTTTGGTCTCTGGCAATCTCTTTCTCTTCATAGGAATGCTATCATTGCCCTTATTTAGATAATTCCTGTGACTTCTATAGGATGGGAATTGACCGTGCTGCAATATTAAATGTCTCCCATTCTATATTTGGTAACATCACTGAGCACAGCTGCATCTTGGTGGCAGTGATAGGCTCCCTGGTGTTGTCATAGAAACATAGAAACATAAGAGATAGGAGCAGGAGCAGGCCATTCGGCCCCTCGAGCCTGCTCCGCCATTCAATAAGATCATGGCGGATCATCCAAATTCAGTACCCTGTCCCTGCCTTCTCTCCATATCCCTTGATCCCTTTAGCCTTAAGAAATATATCCAACTCCTTCTTGAATATATTTAATGAATTGGCCTCTACTGCCTTCTTTGGCAGAGAATTCCACAGGTTCACCACTCTCTGGGTGAAGACATTCCTCCTCATCTCTGTCCTAAATGGCTTACCCCTTATCCTTAGACTGTGACCCCTGGGTCTGGATTCCCCAACCATCGGGAACATCCTTCCTGCGTCTAGTCTGTCTAGTCCTGTTAGAATTTTATAAGTTTTGATGAGATCCCCTCTCATTCTTCTAAACTCCAGCGAGTACAAGCCCAATCGACCCAATCTCTCCTCATACGTCATTCCTGCCATCCCAGGTATCAGTCTGGTGAATCTTCGCTGCACTCCTTCCATGGCAAGAACATCCTTCCTCAGATAAGGCGACCAAAACTGCACACAATACTCAAGGTGCGGTCTCACCAAGGCCCTGTACAACTGCAGCAAGACATCATTGTTCCTGTACTCAAACCCTCTCGCTACGAAGGCCAACATACCATTTGCCTTCTTAACCGCCTGCTGCACCTGCAAGCTTACTTTCAGCGACTGGTGCACAAGGACGCCCAGGTCTCGTTGCACTTCCCCTTCTCCCAATCTATTCCCAATCTATTGTCCTAGCAGTGTAACCTCCGCCTTCGACATATCGCCTTCTCTCCACCGAGCATCGCTTCTATTTGCAGCCTTCAAAAAGAATAAAACACTGGAAGATCATTGTAGTTTTCAGAACATACATATTCAGCTGTAGTGGAGTCCCAAGAGGTTAGAAATCTAATAGTGTTGCAAAACGATTAATTTATTTTAATGCTGGTTATTGCTCTTTTCTTAAAAAAAACCCTCACTCCAGTTTAAATATTGCGTTGGTAATGTGTTTGTTATGTAAAAATGTAAGAGAGGGAAGAGGGTTGTTGAAAACCAACCACAGTAGCAACACACTATGCTTACAACAATATCAACTAGCATTTATATAGCGCCTTTAACATAGTAAAATGGCCCAAGATGCTTCACAGGACCGTAATCAAACAAAATTTGACAATGAGCCACATCAGGAGATATTTGGACAGGTGGAGAGGTTTTAAGAAGCATCTTAAAGAAGGAGAGAGAGGTGAAGAGGCGGAGAGGTTTAGAGAGTGAATGCCAGAGCTGAGGGCCGAGGCAGTGTGAGAGTCAATAAGTAAGCCAGTAGTTACTCGTACAAAGAAATGTTGCAAATGTGCTGGGGTGCAACACAAAAGTGTGGATTGTTCAGATATGTTGCTTTTTAAATCCGCAAGAAGTACACATAGCCACTAGTATGTGAACAGCTGTTTATGTGTAAAAAATGCAGGTGCACTGGCTTCATAAACTCAGATCATCACAATTCCAGATATGAAAGGCTGTGTGGATAACAGAGAATTCGGATGCCTGCGATTCAGATAAATGTTGGCATGCCAGAAGAGGGAAGATAATTATTGTAATTTAAACATACAGCAACACTAAATCCAAGCTCTTTGAGGTTAAATTCTATTTTGCCCAGAAAAAAAGCTTTCAACATGGATTTGATCTCCAAGCTGATAATTTCACTCCACTGCATGTAGCAGCTGTAAGAATGATTTTCTATAAATTTGAAAAGGACAATATAATGCAGCAGAACATAAAGCCGAACAAATACAGCATATCACTGAAAGAAAATAATTTGCACGTCACATAAAACACAGGTGTGTTTCAAGATATTAACGTGTGGAAATGCAGACAATGACATAAATGGTGAGAACAAGCTTCATTGTCATTGATACACACTTAAATCTGATATAAGCTGGCAGAATTTGTGGGGCAGATTTTATTTTGTTTTTTGCAAGTCTTTCTCAACCCTCACCGGACAAATAATGTAATAATGGACAGGAGGCACTCATTGTCAAATCATCTAATTTGAACTAAATTCTTATGGAGCAGTTCACCAAGAGATAGTTGCTTAAGATCTCAGTCGGCTGTTAGGGCATGCCCCTTTGTGATTTGATTTTCCCCCTTAAATGTTTTATGGTAAAATATCTGTAGAGGTGGTTTTAAAATATATTTTCATATAATCCATTTATAGAAATATTCATGCAGTCCTCACGGGACTGCAGTAGTCTGTGATTCACAGAACTCACGTGGTTGCTGGGCAACAGAAGTATTAACGTGATGGTTTTGGTAATGTCTAAAATCAGCACCTGATCTTGAAGCTCAAGCCAGGCAGAGCCATTCCATAATCCACACCCCCCCTTTTGGTGGTGACGCATCTGGCAGACTTGTGGTGCTAATCACGTGGTATCTGGAGTGAGCACAAAGCAAGTTGCTTTGGATCCTCACTTAAATGAGGATGCTAAGAATCACATCACCACATCAATGTCTTCTTTTATTAGACACAGCTCGAAAATGTGAATAGTTCCGGGTCCGGGTAAGAAAAAATGGTAATAAGACAAATGGGGCCACAGTACAAAAAAATGTCAAGATGTCTAAAAATGTTAATAAGACAAATCTAAAGGCACTGTACCTGAATGCATGAAGCATTCATTAAAAGGTAGACGAATTAACAGCGCAAATAGATGTAAACGGATACGATATAATTGCAATTACGGAGACATGGCTGCAGGGTGGGAGCTGAATATCCAAGGATATTCAATATTTAGGAAGGACAGGCAAAAAGGAAAAGGAGGTGGGGTGGCGTTGTTAGTAAAGGATGCAATCAGAACAATAGTGAGAAAGGATATTGGCTCAGAAAATCAAGATGTAGAATCAGTCTGGGTGGAGCTAAGAAGCACCAAGGGGCAGAAAACATTGGTGGGAGTTGTCTATAGGCCTCCAAATAGTAGTGGTAATGTAGGGGATGGCATCAAACAGGAAATTAGAGATGCATGTAACAAGGGTACTACAGTAATCATGGCTGACTTTAATCTACATATAGACTGGCCAAACCAAATTAGCAATAAAACTGTGGAGGATGAATTCCTGGAGTGTGTACGAAATGGTTTTTTAGACTAGTACATTTGAGGAGCCAACTAGGGAACAGGCTATGCTAGATTGGCTATTGTGCAATGAGAAGGGATTAATTAATAATCTTGTTATGCAGGGCCATTTAGGGAAGAGTGACCATAACATGATAGAATTCTTCATTAAGATGGAAAGTGAAGAAGTTCAATCCGAAACTAGGGTCCTAAATCTAAACAAAGGAAACTACGAAGGTATGAGGAGTGAGTCGACGATGATAGACTGGGGAGCTTCATTAAAAGGCATGATGGTGGATAGGCAATGGCTAACATTTAAGGAATGAATTATCATATTGATGTAACAAAAGAGTCTCACACATCAAGGAACTTTAAAGTAAGCTTTAAGCAACTTATAATTAAACTATATACAAGAGCGGTCTTCACCATGCCTCTAGGTGAAGCCCTTTTACCATACTGAGCAGTTCAGTATTTATACTAGTCCAAACACAGGAAGTGACGTATGCACAGGAAGTGATGTATGCACAGAGTTCACAGTTCACAGGAAGTGATGTGCACATAACTTCCCGGAAGTTATTATTATTATCACATTCTTCCCTCCTGCAGGATTAGAAGGCTGTGGTCTTCCTTTTGTTCCGCAGCCGCCGAATGAGGAAGAGTCGCACCCGTTTGGGTTCCCGTCGTAGAGGGTCGCTGGTCCGCTTACATGCTGTTGGCCATTGGTCAGAGTCTGTGTGGCCTGGATTACCCTGTGAAGGGTCGGGGAGATCATGGCTTCGTGTACGAGTCCCAATAGGTGCAGAGTCGGTCTGTCTCTGTTCAGAGGGAGGTGCAGAGCTGGTCTGTGGCGGATCAGTACTTTGGTGCGCGGTACTGGGAGGGTCGCAACTTTGAGTACGGGGTTCTACCGGTACCAAGCTAGTTGGTGTCAGATCAGGATCCTGGAGAGGGGTACCCGGTAGGTTCCAAGAGGCTCCTGGTAAAATACCATCACTCGATGTCCCACTAGGTCCTGGTGGGCAGGGAGCCAGATCCCGTAATGATACGGTAGATTCTTGGCCGTCGGGATATCGTATGTATGCATAGGTGGGGTTGGCATCGGTTAGTTCGACCTCGTCTACGAGAGGGTCATTTTTAGACGTCCGAACGTATCTTCGGAGTAGTACAGGTCCAGGAGTAGTTAGCCATGATGGGAGGGATGTCCCATAAGATGAGCGATGCTGGAATCCAAAGAACCGCTCATGAGGTGTAGTATTTGTGGCTGTAGAAAGAAGCGACCGTATAGAGTGCAATGCATCCGGAAGCACTGTTTCCCATTGCTGGTTTGGTAGGCCCCGAGATCTTAAAGCAAGATGTACGGAATTCCAGATGATACCGTTATACCTCTCTACCTGCCCATTTCCGAAGGGATGATATGGCGTCGTTTTGCTTGTAGCAATTCCCCGTTCTGAGAGGTAGTCCTTGAGTTCCCTTGACATAAAGGATGGACCCCGATCCGAGTGAATGTAAGCTGGCATGCCACAGAGAGAAAATACCTGCTCAAGGCAGCAGATTACTGTGGACGCCAGCATATTGGAGCAGGGGAAGGCAAACGGAAAACGTGAATATTCATCAATCATGGTGAGCAAATATGTGTTCCGAGTTGAAGAGGGTACTGGGCCCTTAAAATCGATGCTAAGTCGTTGCATCGGTTGGGTTGCGTGTATGAGCATACCATCTGAGGGGCGGAAGAACTGAGGTTTTAATTCTGCACAAAGCCGGCATTCTGAGCACATTTTCTTTACATCTCCAGTAGAAAAAGGGAGATTCCGTGATCATACGAAATGTAGCATGCGCGTAACGCCAGGATGACACAATCCATTATGGACATCCATGAGAGTAGAGGACGACATAGTGGAGCAGAATGCTCGTGTGAGGGTATCCGGGGCCACATTCTCCTTGCCAGGTCGATAGTGAATGGTGTAACCAAAAGAGGCCAGTTCCATCCTCCAAAGCTGTATTTTATTATTCTTAATTTTGGTTCGTTTTCGATTATCGAGCATGAAGGCGACTGATCGCTGGTCCGTGATTAATGTAAAGTGCTGGCGAGCTAGGAAATGGTTCCACTTCCGTACCACCTCTATGATGGCTGTGGCTTCCTTCTCAACTGGAGGATAATGTAGCTCGGCACCTTGCAAGGTCCTGGACATAAATGCTACAGGACGACCTTCCTGATTTAGTGTAGCCGAGATCGCCACCTCCGAGGCATCACATTCGACTATGAAAGGGAGATTCTCATCGATGGAGTGAAGAGTCGCTTTCTCCAACTGTTTTTTTGAGAAGGTTAAAGGCTGCAACAGCCGCTGTTTCCAATGGAAATGATCGAGCATGCAGCAAGGGTTGGATTTCGTCTGAAAAATGAGGAATCCATTTAGCGTAGTATGCAAACAGACCGAGAGCCCGACGTAAAGAAGCCGGATTCTTAGGTGACGGGAGCTCTTGGAGCGGGCGAAGTCTTTCTGGGTCTGGCTTAATGATACCATTGCCTACGCAGTAGCCAAGGATGTTGATGGTCGGTTGCGACTCAACAGATTTAGATTCATTCAAAGTTAAGTTACAGTGATGGAGGGCATCCCGAAATTTTTGGAGGTTGGCGTCGTGTTCCTGTTGATCGTGACCTGCAATAGTAATGTTATCAAGATAGGGAAAAGTGTCCCTTAAGTTTTCCTGCTTAACCAGGCCACCCATTGCCCGTTGGAAGACAGCCACTCCATTAGTAACCCCGAATGGGAGGCGACGAAATTGGTACAGCCGTCCATTAGCCTCAAAGGCCGTGTACTGCTTATCTGAGACCTTCAAGGGTACCTGATGATAGGCACTTTTTAAATCGTAAGTTGAGAACACTTTGTATTCGGCCAGTTTATTAACCATATCATCAATGCGTGGCAATGGGTAGGCGTCCAAGTCAGTATATTGATTGATGGTTTGCGAATAATCAATGCATAGTCATTGTTTGCGAGGTTTTAGAGGGTCCTTGACGATGATGATTTGAGCCCGCCAGGGCGACGAACATGGTTCGATGATATCCTCTGCTAAAAGTCGAGAGATTTCAGCCTCAATAAAAGATTGGTCTTCCTGACTAAAGCGCCGCAATTTCATTATTATTGGTTTGCATCGAGGAGGAATACTGGCAAATAATGAGGGTTCATCAAGTGAAGCTGCTGATAATGCACAAAACGGTAATTTAGACAGTATATTAGAAATAGTAAGTCCAGGTTTGGATCCGCCAAACTCAATGGTGAGTTTCTTATGTTGTTTTTGAAAATCCAACCCTAAGATGAGATCGCTACATAAGTCCTTGAGCACCGAAAGTCGGGTGGAGGGATACATGCGACCATTAAGTATCATATCAATAATACAAAAGCCGGAGATTCTGGTATTAAGTGATGACTGAGCCATCGCAATTGCCTGGTCCGATGGGAAGATATGTAGTTTCAATTTCGCTAATGAAACTATCAGTACTTCCTGAGTCAATTAAGGCATCTAAGGTATGCCCATTAATTGAAACTTTTGTAGCTGCATGAAACAGGTTCTGTGGGCAAGCAGCTGTAATTGGTGTGGTTGCACAGAGAGTGGCTGAAACTCTAGGTGTGCTTCTTCGGGAGAGAGCTCGAGAGGAAGCTTGATAGGTCCTAGCCGGAGCATCTTGATAGGCCCTAATTGGGGCAGTTCAGTAGGCCTTAGCTGGATAGGCCCTCGTAGAGGCTCTTGATTGGCAAACTTTTGCAAAGTGTCCCTTTTTATCACAATGACTGCAGATCGCATTGCGAGTAGGGCAGAATTTCCTCGGGTGAAAAGAATCTCCATAAAAGTATTCCTTCCTAGATTGCCAAGAGGCTGCTAATGTGGGGTCATACTCCTTCTTCATCAGAAGTATCATCAGGATTAGATTCCTCCATGATAGGGTTCACCTGAGGCCACTTGAATCGTCTGGTTGCAGTTACAGCAGCAGATCGAGATCTGGGCAGCTGATAGAGGTCTGCATTTTTCTTTGCCAAATCCAGAGAACAAGCCAGGTCAAAAGCCTTTTGTAGCTCAAGTGTTTTACTTTCCAGTAGACGCTGGCGTATAAATGGAGAGGCAATCCCACAGATGAAAGCATCACGAATCATTTCTTCGCGGTACAGCTCAGCTGAGGCTGCCTGAAAGTTACAATCTACGCTGAGCCTGCGAAGTACTTGAAGGAATTTGTTCATCGATTCCCCTGGCCCTTGCCAGGCTGTGGCCAGTAGATGTCTAGCATAGACCTCATTTGCGGTCTTGGCATATAGTTTTTTAAGTGCCCGGATCACCTCATCGTAATTATCCCATTCATCAACATATTCAAACACTGTTGGGGTCACATAGTTGCTAAGTATCCTCAGTTTAGTAGAAGCATTCGCTTTACATTCATCAAGAAAATTCTCAAAAGTACGGTACCAATGCTTCCATACCCTGCCAGCTGCTGGTGCGTTTGGGTCCAAGTCCAGACGAGTAGGTTTAAGGATGTTTTCCATGATGGGTGGTTCCCTGGATCCTTAACTCCGAGTTTGTCCGAAGGTCTAGTATTTGTGAGTGTGAATACTAAGGCCTAGAAATTCGGTGGGCTTTGCGCCCAGTTACAGCCCAAAGAGGGCTTCTGCGCCAGTAGGGGTGGTAGCGCTGATTTTGAGAGCCGCGGTAATGGCGGCGGTAGCCGGTAGCGCTGCGCCGGCACCGATGACGTCATCGGTGTGCGCAGTGCCCCGGTGAGACCCCGATACTGCCCCGAACCCCATCTTCAGTTGCCGCCGCCTCCTCCGTGGCGGCCGCTAACAACATCGGGAGACCGGGTCCTTACTGCAGCCTTAGCGGGGCGCTTTAAGGTGGAGGTGCGGCCGGCCGCTTTTTCGGCGGCCGCCTGCCTGCACCTCCTTCCCCGGCCTCCTCCACCACCCCCCCCCGTGGCATTGCCGGCTGGTTTCCGTTGTGCCGGGCTCTTTTGCCGGCACTCGCGATCGGGGCTCCGGCCGTTGCAGGCACCTCCTCCTTAAGAGAAGGAGGAGGCCTGCAGTACAGCAGCCTGCCGCACCGCATCGGGTGGCGCAGCGGCACCGGGAGCGCTGAAATTCACTTTCAGCGCCCCAAGCGGGGGCGGGCACACCCTGGAACAGCGTCCGGTTCCGCCTTGGGGCGCTAAAAGTGAATATGGGACGGGCGCAACTGGATCCGCGGCCAGCGCAAAATTTTCGGTGCAAACGAGCTGGCGGGGC
Source organism: Somniosus microcephalus (assembly GCF_052327205.1). Taxonomy (NCBI): domain Eukaryota; kingdom Metazoa; phylum Chordata; class Chondrichthyes; order Squaliformes; family Somniosidae; genus Somniosus; species Somniosus microcephalus. The sequence goes on along the minus strand of NC_141012.1, from coordinate 34,392,598 downwards.
TATACCCAATTTCTAGGCCTAAGTTGCTTAAATTGATGTAACAAAAGAGTCTCCCACATCAAGGAACTTTAAAGTAAGCTTTAAGCAACTTATAATTAAACTATATACAAGAGCGGTCTTCACCATGCCTCTAGGTGAAGCCCTTTTACCATACTGAGCAGTTCAGTATTTATACTAGTCCAAACACAGGAAGTGACGTATGCACAGGAAGTGATGTATGCACAGAGTTCACAGTTCACAGTTCACAGGAAGTGATGTGCACATAACTTCCCGGAAGTTATTATTATTATCACACATATTAAACGTGGAAAAATAGGAGCAGGAGTAGGCCATTCAGCCCTTCGAGCCTGCTCCGCCATTCAGTATGATCATGGCTGATTCTCTATTTCAATACCATATTCCCGTGCTCTCCCCATACCCCTTGATGCCTTTTGCGTCTAGAAATCTATCTCCTTCTTAAATATATTCAATGACTTGGACTCCACAGCCTTCTGTGGTAGAGAATTCCAAAAGTTCACCACCCTCTGAGTGAAGAAATTTCTCCTCATCTCAGTCCTAAATGTCCTACCCCGTATCCTGAGACTGTGACCCCTCGTTTTAGAGCCCCCGGCCAAGGGAAACATCCTCCCTGCATCCAGTCTGTCTAGCCCTGTCAGAATTTTATACGTTTCAATAAGATCCCCTCTCATTCTTCTAAACTCTAGTGAATACAGGCCTAGTCGACCCAATCTCTCCTCATACGACAGTCCTGCCATCCCAGGAATCAGTCTGGTGAACCTTTGCTGCACTCTCTCTCTGGCAAGTATATCTTTTCTTAGGTAAGGAGACCAAAACTGCACACAGTACTCCAAGTGTGGTCTCACCAAGGCCCTGTATAACTGTAGTAAGACATCCTTGCTCCTGTACTCAAATCCTCTCGCAATGAAGGCGAACATACCATTTACCTTCCTAACTGCTTGCTGCACCTGCATGTTTGCTTTCAGACTGGTGTACAAGGATACCCAGGTCCCTTTGTACATCAACATTTCCCAATCTATCACCATTTAAATAATACTCTGCCTTTCTGTTTTTCCTACCGAAGTGGATAACTCCACATTTATCCACGTTATACTACATCTGCCATGTATTTGCCCACTCACTCAACTTGTCTAAATCGCCTTGAAGCCTCTTTGCATCCTCCTCACAACTCACAATCCCACCTAGTTTCATGTCGTCAGCAAACTTGGAAATATTACATTTGGTTCCCTCATCCAAATCATTGATATATATTGTGAATAGCTGAGGCCCAAGCACTGATCTCTGCGGTACCCCACTAGTCATTGCCTGCCACCCCGAAAAAGACCCATTTACTCCTACTCTCTGTTTCCTGTCTGAAAACTAATTTTCAATCCATGCCATTATATTACCCCCAATCCCATGTGCTTTAATTTTGCACACTAACCTTTTATGTGAGACTTTATCAAAGGCCTTCTGAAAATCCAAATACTGTACACCACATCCACTGATTCTCTCTTATCTATTCTACCAGTTACATCCTCAAAAAACTCCAGTAGGTTTGTCAAACACGATTTCCCTTTCATAAATCCATGTTGACTTTGTCTAATCCTGTTGATATTTTCTAAGTGTCATGTTATCACATCCTTTATAATAGACTCTAGCATTTACCCTACTACTGATGTTAGGCTAACCGGTCTGTGGTTCCCTGTTTTCTCTCTCCCTCCTTTTTGGCAGAGCAGGCTCGAAGGGCTGAATGGCCTACTCCTGCTCCTATTTTTCTATGTTTCTATCTTCCTAGTTCAAAATTATAACCAACCACTTCCAACAAGATGCATTACTGTATTTGTGTGCTGATTTCAAAATATTCTAATGCTGCCTTTGGGAGCTATTGAAAAATCATGTTGAATTTGGGGACATATGGACCAGGTGGTTGTATACAGTTTCATAATGAAGAAAGCACAATTAATGTGCGTTGCATCAGACTGTGTTATACACAGGAGGTTATCTTGAGTGCTTAATGCAATCTCATCTCATACATACTTGGCTGATTGGCACTGCCTAAATTATTAAATTATCAGATGACTGTGTTGTTACAAAAGAATTTACTAAATTGCTGCACATCAATAAATCTGTAGGCACTATAAATTTATGGCTTATTTCTCATTTTAAAAGGTGCTAAAAATTCCAAGTGCCCCATTTTATATGATGCCCATTTAGACAGATTCTTTGCATGGCTTATCTCTGTTCTGTTTCTCATGTTTTGCGACTTTGATTTTGCTTTACGTTCAGAATATTTGGTACAAAATCAAGTCCCACTTCAAGATTGAGCATGTAATCGAGGCTGACATTTTAGTGCAATACTGAGGGAGTACTGCATTGTCGGAGGTGCCTTCTTTCAGACGAGGCGCCATCTTTTAGTGGCTCAGACGTAAAAGATGTAAACAGTCACAGGGCAATTTTTAAGGTAGAGCAGGAGGTTTTTTATGAGTGCCCTAGCTGCTAGCTGACATTTATCGCTCAACTAGCAACAACAAAATTCCCCTCATTGCTGTTTACAAGGTCTTGTGTTCAAATTGACTGCCATCTTTGTCTAGAAAACAATTATGACTACTTTCAGTAAATAATCCAGTCGCTCTAAAGGTACTGCGCAAATGCAAGTTCTTTCTTTCACTTTCTTTCAATTTTTCTCTTTTTTTCTCTTGTTCTATCACTTTCACTTTTTCTCTCTTTTTCACGTTTTATCTCTTTGATTATTGTGTAGTAAATGGCTCTAATAAACATGGTATGGAATGTGAAGCTATTGCCGATTTAATCTGTTTCCCCCACTACCTCCCTCTGAGAGGGAGCTCTGCTTAGCATCTCCCGACAGTGCTACAAATGCAGATGCTGGGTTGGAACTAGAGTCCTGCTGTTCCATTATAAAAGATGTAATAGCAGAGCACTTGGAAAGCAGTGACAGGATCGGACAAAGTCAACATGGATTTACAAAAGGTAAATCATGCTTGACTAATCTACTGGAATTTTTTGAGGATGTAATTGGTAGAACAGATAAGGGAGAACCAGTGGGTGTGGTGTATTTGGACTTTCAGAAGGCTTTCGATAAGGTCCCGCATAAGAGACTAGCGTGCAAAGTTAAAGCACATGGGGTTGGGGGGTAAGGTACTGACTTGGATAGAAAACTGGTTGGCAGACAGGAAGCAAAGAGTTGGAATAAACGGGTCTTTTTCCGAGTGGAAGGCAGTGACTAGTGGGGTACCGCAGGGATCGGTGCTAGGACCCCAGCTATTCACAATATATATTAATGATCTAGACGAGGGAACTAGATGTAATATCTCCAAGTTTGCAGACGACACAAAGCTGGGTGAGCGTGTGTGCTGTGAGCAGGATGCAGAGAAATTCCAGTATGATTTGGACAGGTTGGGCGATTGGGCAGATGCATGGCAGATGCAGTATAATGTGGATAAATGCGAGGTTATCCACTTTGGTGGCAAAAACAGGAAGGCAGATTATTATCTGAATGGCAATAGATTGGGAAAAGGGGAAGTGCAACGAGACCTGGGTGTCCTTCTGCACCAGTCGCTGAAGGTAAGCATGCAGGTGCAGCAGGCGGTTAAGAAGGCAAATGGTATGTTGGCCTTCGTAGCGAGAGGGTTCGAGTACAGGAACAAGGATGTCTTGCTGCAGTTGTACAGGGCCTTGGTGAGACCACACCTTGAATATTGTGTGTAGTTTTGGTTGCCTTATCTGAGGAAGGATGTTCTTGCCATGGAGGGAGTGCAGTGAAGATTCACCAGACTGATACCTGGAATGGCAGGAAAGACATATGAAGAGAGATTGGGTCGATTAGACTTATATTCGCTAGAGTTTAGAAGAATGAGAGGGGATCTCATTGAAACATAAAATTCTAACAGGACTAGATAGACTAGATGCAGGAAGGCTGTTCCTGATGGTGGGGGAGTGCAGAACCAGGGGTCACAGTCTAAGGATAAGGGGTAAGCCATTTAGGACCGAGATGAGGGATTTCTTCACCCAGAGAGTGATGAACCTGTGGAATTCTCTACCACAGAAGACAGTTGAGGCCAAATTCATTACATATATTCAAGAAGGAGCTAGATATATTTCTTAAGGCTAAGGGGATCAAGGGACATGGGGAGAAAGCAGGGACAGGGTACTGAATTTGAATGATCAGCCTTGATCGCATTGAATGGCGGAGCAGGCTCGAGGGGCCGAATGGCCTACTCCTGCTCCTATCTTCTATGTTTCTGTGACACATCATGTTGGAACAGCAATGTCCTGTGCCTCTTCTCTTTCAGGCAAGGGGGGGGGAAATTAAGTCAGAAATTCAACTTGATAAAGATTTTGTGAGTTTGTGCTCAGACAAGCTGTGGTTTATTTTTATAGGGCAGTAATTTCCCCATTTTCTTAGAATTGATTCCAAATCTTGACTCTTGCAGGGAATGCAATGAATTTTTTTTTTAAGAATTTCAGATCTGCATCTGATTTTTTTTTAATACAGATACAAGACTAATTCTATCAAGCTTTCTAGTATACTAATGTGTGAGTATGAGTAATGTTTTTCATTTAACTGTATCATTTGTTAAACATTTTCTTGCATTGTAAAAATATTTGCAGTAAATACATTTTGGAAGGGTGGCATAGTGTGTTGAAGCTCCTGAATTGGTGGGATATGAGTTTATGTCCATGATTCGCCATATCTGAGTCGCTGGCTTCTGTGGGTGTGTGCTAAACAGAAGCAACGCGCTTCCTCACAGGGAGAGAAAACTGGAGGGGAGACGATCACTGGGTTGCCCTCCATATTTTCCAGCAGCCAGTCCAAGGTGACATTGAAAGAAAACTTGGAGCCAGCTTGAGAGTAATGGAACAATAGACGATCTTTAAGGAGGAGATGTTCCAAGTGCAGGCTAGGTACATTCCAGCAAGAGGGAAGGCTAAGGGAACCAAAGCAAGGGCTCCTTGGATGACGAGGGAGCTGAGGAAACAAAAAAAGAGGGTGTATGATGCATGTCAGGTGAATTCTTCAAGGGAGAACCAGACCAAATACAATAAGTTGAGAGTGAAAGTGAAGATGAAAATAAGATTGGCAAAGAGAGAATATGAGAGTAGAATGGCAGGTAACATAAAAGGGAACCCAAACATCTTCGACCGGCATGTAAGTAGTAAGCGGGTAATTAGAGGCGGGATGGGGCCTATTGGGGATAAAGAAGGTGATATATGCTTAGAGGCACAGGGCAAGGTTAGAATACTCAATGAGCACTTTGTATTGGTGTTTACTAAAGAGGTGGATGCTGACAAAATATCGGTAGAAGTGGAAAAGGTAGAAGCAATGGAAGGGGTGAAAATTGATAGACAGGATGTACTAGAAAGGCTGGGTATGCTTAGAGTGGAGAAGTCGCCTGGTCCAGATGGCTTGCATCCCAGGTTGCTAAGGGAATTGGGGGAAGAGATAGCGGAAGGGCTTGCCATAATTTTCCAGTCTTCCCTAGATGCGGGGGAGGTGCCAAATGTGACACCATTTTTCAAGAAAGGGTGCAAGGACAAATCTAGTAACGACAGGCCGGTCAGTTTAACATCAGTGGTGGGTAAAGTTTTGGAAATAATAATCAAGTAAATAATTAACGGGTACTTGGAGAGGTTTAAGCTAATTAGGAGAACCAACACGGATTTGTAAAAGGCAGAGCATGTTTGACTCATCTAATTGAATTTTTTGATGAAGTAACAGGAAGGATTGATGAAGGGAATGCAATGGATGTTGTCTACATGGATTTTAGGAAAGTGTTTGACAAAGTAACACATAGAAGGCTGGATAACAAAATTGAGGTTCATGGAATAGGTGGGTCAGTGGCAGCTTGGATAAGGAATTGGCTTAAGGACAGAAAACAGCGAGTTGTGGTAAATGGTTGTTTTTCAGACTGGAGGATGGTAGACAATGGTGTTCCCCAAGGGTCAGTGCTGGGACCACTGCTTTTTTTGATATGTATATATAAATGACCAGGATATTGGAATACAGAGTAGAATTTCTAAATTTGCCGATGACACCAAACTTGGGGGTGTGGCAAACAGTGAGGATGATACCAATTGACTGCAACAGGACATAGAAAGGCTAGCAGAATGGGCAGACTAGTAGCAGATGGAATTTAATACAGATAAGTGTGAGATGATGCATTTTGGCAGAAGGAACAGGGAGAGGCAATATACACTTAATGGCGCAGTTTTAAAGAGTGTACAGGTACAGAGGGACCTGGGAGTTAATGTGCATAGGTCCCTGAAGGTGGCAGGACATATTGAGAGAGTGGTTAGCAAAGCATATGGGATCTTGGGCTTCATAAATAGAGGTATTGAGTACAAAAGTAGAGAAGTTATGCCGAACCTTTATAAAGCGCTGGTTAGGTCACAACTGGAGTATTGCGTCCAGTTCTGGTCACCACACTTTAGGAAAGATGTGGAGGCCCTTGAGAGGGTGCAGAGGAGATTTACCAGAATGGTTCCAGGGATGGGGGATCTTAGCTACAAGGACAGCTTGGAGAAGCTGGATTTGTTTTAATTAGAGCAAAGGAGGTTGATTGATAGAGGTGTACAAGATTATGACGGGTTTGGATAGACTAGACGGGGAAAGACTGTTCTCACTAGTTGGTACAAGGACTAGGGGACACAGATTTAAGGTTTTGGGCAAGAGATACAGGGGGGATGAGCGGAAAAACTTTTTTACACAGCGAGTGGTGAGGACCTGGAACTCGCTGCTGACGGAAGTGGTGGAAGCGGATACAGACAATGTTTTCAAGGGGAGACTGGATATGCACTTGGAGGGCTGCGGGGATAGAGCGGGCATGGACTCGTTGGGCCAAATGGCCGCCTCCTGTGCCGTTATGATTCTGAGACTATCACAGTAAAAAGTAATTGGAGATGGGGGAAAGGATTTGTAACCTCACCGAAAAAAAAAATCAAAAACACTTCAGAATGCCTGTTTCCTTGAAGCTGGTTTTAGAGAGTCAAAACTTGCTGTAATTGTTTTAACTATGAGCGGTGCCAAGGAATTTGGCAGCAACTGCTATTCTCGTATCTTTGACTGGCACAAGCAGGCTGAAATGTTTCCCATACATAAATGCATGTAGGCGTACAGGTAGTTTTTGTGGAAGTTTGGGAAGGACTCTGTGAGAAATGCTTGAACAGCTAACTGAACACAATCACCTCGCCCAAGAGCTTGCATCTGTGCTGTATCTGTCTTGTGGCTGAGTAAAAGTTGTTGTATTTGCACTATGACTCGTGGAAACTTCTGATTTATGATGTGAAAGAAGCAGGCCACTGTTATGTAGCACAAACCAACATCCATTTTTTGAATGTGATGATCTACAAAAATTCTGGGGGTGAAATTGATCTTAGGCAGTGGTGGAAAACAGGCGATAGCAAATCGACCACCTGTTTTACACCTTACCTGATAAAGTCAATGGAACAAAAATCAGGTGAGGTGCAAAATGGCTGCCCACTCGCTATCGGCCATTTTGCGTTACTGCTCAAGACCAATTCCACCCCATCTCAGTAAAATAACACCATATTGGGTCGATTAGGCTTATATACCCTAGAGTTTAGAAGAATGAGAGGGGATCTCATTGAAACTTATAAAATTCTAACAGGGCTAGATGCAGGAAGGTTGTTCCCGATGGCGGGGGAGTCCAGAACCAGGAGTCTAAGGATAAGGGGTAAGCCATTTAGGACTGAGATGAGGAGGAATTTCTTCACCCAGAGAGTGGTGAACCTGTGGAATTCTCTACCACAGAAGGCAGTGGAGGCCAATTCATTAAATATATTCAAGAAGCAGTTGGATATATTTCTTGAGGCTAAAGGGATCAAGGGATATGGGGAGAAAGCAGGGACAGGGTACTGAATTTGAATGATCAGCCATGATCACATTAAATGGCGGAGCAGGCTCGAGGGGCCAAATGGCCTACTCCTGCTCCTATCTTCTATGTTTCTATATTAAGTAACATCAACAGAATTAAACAATTTATTTAATAAAAATAATCCCTTCTAATACCAACACAGCAAAAGAAATACTCTATAATTTATTCTGTTAAGAATATTCAACAGATAATTTTCTCACCCTTTTTGATTTACATTAACCTACATATAATTCACAGAGAAGTGTTTTATATTGTGAAGCAAAATCAGTTAAGTGAAGCCTCTCTTTACAACTCAGAATATTATAGCATTGGTCAAGTGGCATAATGGTTATTTTAAATCGCTCTTTTGATGAGACTTAAAATGCAAAACTTATCAATCATAATGGTAGTAACATGAATAGGTTGGTGACAAAAAATAAATTATCTTCGATAACATTTTCTTCAACGATTTTTCATTTTTAGAAAATGGGCAGGACGGTGAAGTGGATTTGAACATTGTCCATTGACCTTTGTGCTCTGGGTTCACTTCTTACAGTGACTGATGAAGTGAAAGTCTTTTTGCCAAATGCCAGGCTCCTACATGACACGAGTCTGGGCAGTTCCAGTGGACTGCACACAATTTGGTATTAAATTAGCAGTCCAACCTATTCAGAAACCATAAAGTTTGCTGATGTAGGCGCTGGTTAAATGACATTGCTGTTGCAATAGAATGAAGGGCGCTTTCTGTTCCATTTGTGGTGCTATACCTGATCTCAAAATGTTTGATGGCCAAAGTGCAAACATGTTTGGTTTTCCCTGCACCAACGACCTTTATTTTGAGGTGCACAAATATCTGGAATTAAAAAAAAATGGCTTACTAAATAATGTTTGGTTGTATGTTCAAAGACAGTTCGAGTCCAGATCTCGCTGTATAAGCACCTTGGGTTGCATTTTTCTAAACCCTTCAAGTGTACTACAGCCATGTAAACATGCCCAGGTGGCTTTCATTTATGGCTTACCAACTTGTTTATTTAAGAGTGTGCTAATAGCGGAAGATTGTAGTTCAAATTTGGGGTCTGTTGGAGAAGCTAAACCACTATAGCTTTACTTGATCAGAGTTCAGACTGTTTGATCTGAATCTTAGCTCTATCATTTCAAGATGTTGGCCCAGCTTTTGCTGTTGGAGGGCATCTAATGAGGTCTGCTGTTAGTTAGACTTGCCCTTACATGGTTAAGTTCAATATTTTTTGGCCCAATATCTTCAATGAATTTAATAACTTGCAGGTGACCGACAGACAATTTGGTCTTGCATTGACCTGGCTCTCCTATTCCCCTTCCGCACCCCCACGCCACTCCCCATATTTGAATTTCTGAAATGACATTCTATGAAAGAACATGATGTGAAGCCAACGTGATGAGGATCCTTCCCTAAAATAAAACCAGGTGGTAATGCAGAGATTTCCAGTGTAAACCGCAATCTACTGAGGCCCAAGGATTGAGAGTTAAATTCCAGCATTGTGTTTGTACATACTCTGTTACTCAGTAATGATACTCCTGTGTTTATTGCTGTCATAGAACAAGCAAATAACATCTGTCTGTTTTCCTTGCCCATGGAGTGCAGCAAAGAAGCAATGAAAATGAGTGCCACCTATGAAGGAATGCATTTGTTGCATGCATTTTTGTCATAAATTACTTGTTTTATCTTCATTATACTAATGGAACGTGCATTGAATCAAAACGACATTTCACTGATAAACACAGGCAGATGGAAATTGACACTAGGTCACTTGTGTTGTGCATTAGTCTACCTGTTGCATGCTGTGAGATGACGCATATTTGGTACAAATACCACGCAGAGATAAGACATAATGTTGTTTACTTGTATTTCAGTGGACCAGGGAATATCTGCCACTTGTTTAATTTTCCCCAACCTACCATGTTGGTGCTATTGCCTTTATTTTTATTACTTATAGTTTATTCTTGGAGACATTTTAAGCAGTGTTGTCAGATTGTGTGCTTTTTGTGGCATAAAATCAATTTTTACAGGCGCCATTTCAGATGTTATCATCACAGTGGGAACAGCAGTGGTTTAGAATCTCAAAATACATTATCGCAATGAATTTTTTGAATACATAAAAGCCTGTGAAAGATCTGTGCAGAGTGATATTATATTCTTTGTCTCTGAGGATCATGCTGAGCGGAGCCAAGGACAGTTTTGAAAGATTACTTATGCTCCACGAACACATATGTCACCACTGCAAAGATTTACTGCAGTTTAAATGTGTGATGCTGTGTGTGTGTGTGTAATTAAATAACATTCTAAATTAAATCTCTATACATTGAACATTATATCAGTGTTTGCCCTCATAAGTAATCACCTGATTTACAGTATACTTCTTTTATTTGATGGCCAGTGATCCTAACCAAACAGCTTAAACTGAACAGCCAATATGTAAATACCAAAGCACTTGTTTAACTCGATCAATGTATTATTTCTGGAGTGGATATGATAAATTGAAATTTAATGAACATTTTCAATCACTCAAAATACTTAAGCTATTTTTCTGTTATTGAAAAAAAAATGTTTCGGCAGCTGTCTGCAACAGGTTTCCTTTTGTAACCAGTTCAACTTTGTGCACAATGAGTGAATCCTTGTTTCTATCTATACATTGCCATCTTACAGCTAAATAATATGCAGTGCCTCTTAATGTACTGTAACACAATACCTGTGCTACTTATATCTTAATTACTGCTGGAGACCATGGATGCAGGCTGCACTAGATTCCTTTTCATGCAATACATATAGACAACATTGGGTCGAAATTTGTGGTCGGAGGCGTACCTCTGGAGTACGCCTCTGACCCGAAACAAAATACGAAAGTACCTGGTGGCTCCAGAGCTTATGGGCAGGAATTTAACTCAGGAGTCGGGTTGGAGGCGGGACTACAACTTTCGGAGTTGTAGTCCCGCCTCCATCGAGATGCGGCCAATCCATGCGATTTTAACTTGATTGACCTTGTTGAGCCCAGCGGGCTCAGCAGGCCAATTAAGGGCCACCCAACAACAGGTGACGTCACAGACTGAAATTTAATCTGTCAAGAGCTTTTGACAGATGAAATATCAGTGTTTCACAGCTGTTTGAAGCTGTCAAACACTGACAGTCTTACTTCTAACCTGAGTCCTTCTCCACAGACTCAGTTAGAAATCTCTCCTGCACAGTAAGCTGAAGGCTGTCACTTTTGACAGTTCGCAGCAATTCTGCTTTCTGTGCTGGTGAGATGAGCGACTCCCGGAACCTAAAGGAAGGAAGGCTGAAAAGGTAAGAAAAGGTATGTAAAACTTATTTAATCACTTTAGACACACCAAACACACTTACCTTTGCACTCATGCACACATCACTCACCTGAACACCGACATCTCGACCCCTCCAAGTCCTTCAACCCGACAGCCCACCTCCTCTAACTTGGTGTGGTTTGGAGCCGTCGGGAATCCCACACTTCAACATCAAAAATAGGGATTAGGCTAAACACTGCTTGTTAACTACCGGTTAACAGGCAGTTAATTGGCACTAATCCCTTCCCACCTCGGGTAGGCGAGTCCCAGTGCGGGGCGGGTACCCGCTTCCTTTGAAACTGGCATGGAGGTGGGTTTGGGTGAGGGATGGGGTCGGGACCCCCGATTTGGGGATTTTAACCCCCCCCCCATGCCTCCAATCCCAACTCCACAGCACAATGAAAATCCTGCCCTATGAGTCTTTGGGTCCTGGGCCTCCAGGCGCACGCCTGCGTAAAGGCCCACGGATCCCAGGGACGCAGGCAGTTCGGAAGCGTCCCTGGGATCACGTGGGTCAGGCCAACCAATTAGAAAGGAAGATTCCTCATAAGCTTATGTGGATTCCATTTACGACCGGAATCCCCGTAAGCTTCGAGAAATCCCCAAATAAATAAATAATTAACACAATTCTAATAAAAAATAAATATTCCCATATTCAAAATTAATTAAAATCCCTTTGATTAAACATTTAAAATAAAACACTTATTTTTTGAAAAGTAATTTTAAAAAAAATGTAAATTTACATGAACTAATTTTAAATGTTTTAATCATTTTTCAAATTTTAATTTAACATTTATTTTAACCCTTACATTGGTAAAAGCAGGCCCTATGCCTGCTTTTACCAGGCATAGGGTTTTGTGGGCAGTAGTTGGACAAATAGCTCAACTCTGCGCCAGCTAAAGTGTTTTTTGGGGCGCGTGCGGACAATCTGTCAAGGAGTAACTATACAGATCGCAATTTCTGGGTTTTTGCGTGTGCACAGCGCATGCGGAAACCCAGGACTCGCGGGGCCATTCTGCGGGCTTATGAAGCGTACACTGTCATCCGCCCCGCAAAATCCAGGCCAAATTCTCAAACTATTTGAAAGCATGACTCATGCTCCTAGCACCAATTTGATTGGATAGATTATTGATAGGGTTTATATGATCAATCAACAGCAAACATAAAATAGCAAACACATACATTACAATATTTTGTTTGCAGAACCTTTCCTTTCAGGTCAATTGTGTGAATATCTACCTGATCAATGCTTCTAACTTTAATTACAGTTGGATTGTGCTTAACGAATAACCAAATTGCTTGAGATGGAATCCAGCAAGAGTGTACAGGAAACTCTTTTTTATCCGGCACCGACGGGACCGGTGTGGTGCCGGTTTATCAAAAAGTCCGGATTACAGAGAGGTATAGTTAAAAGGTACGAGAGCTCCGTACACAGCAACAAATCCAGGCTTCCCTGTTGCTTAGCAACAGGTGCAAGAACCCCAGCCACAGACCAAGCATCCCTGTAGCGCAGGAACCCCGATTGCACAGCCACAGATCCAGGACCGGCCACTAATATGAAGTAAAACTTACCTGAACCTACTCCTGAATTTTGCCGGTTAACAGAGGTTTTCGGTTATTTAGGTGCCGGTAAATCGAGAGTTTCCTGTATTGGTCTCCCACCCAACAAAACCAATTTTGAATTCAAACCCTCCGACATTCAAACCCTTTGTGCAACTTTCATTCATTTTCACTTGACTGGGAAGAAGGTGGAAAAATTGGGAGAACTTGACCTGATCTCTACAACTGCACCTTTTTGGATCTCCAATTGTGTTAGGCAGCATTTATATATTATAAGGTTAGTTCAGAGTGTCTGACTCAGTGGAAGAATTTTGATGGAAAGCAGTTATATAAGCGTATTAAAAGAGGATTAATTTATTTAACCAACAGTGGAGAAATGTTTTTAAAGTAATTTTCTGGCAAGTAAGATTTTTTTGAACTGATAGAAATTGTAATTTGAACCTGAACCAGTAACATTTATTTTGTAAGGGATTAAATAGTGTTTTTGACACTAGTTAATATAGTTAACAGCCACAACAGACCAGATGCAGGAGGCAAAAAGAATAAACAATGGACAAAGGGGGAGGAGGGGTTAAAATATTATTTGCAAGCCGTTGAGTTGTATGTTTTTTCAGGTTTATTAGAGCTTAAAAAGTAACTCGCTTCCGACTGGCAGGTGGTGAATGTTTCGGTTTTATAGTTGACTGAAGCAGGATAAGGGAGGGAAATGGATGTGACCTTCAAAAAATGTTAGTGAACCATTTTTAACAAGTCAGCAGCATTGTTGTTACATTCAGGTCAAATTGGACATTGAGTGACATGGATCCCACAATCAGTAACAGCTCAATTTGGCAGCAGAGAACTTCCCATTTAGACTGGCATTGAATCTGACAACTGGATTTTTGTTTTAACTGGTTAGTTTAATTTGCATAGCCAATCAGATGACTTGGCAGTTTGGGTTTGAAAGTCAAGTTAAATTGTTGGAGTTAAATGTTTTAAATATCCAGGAACTCAGACATTGATATGCAGAGCGGTTTAATTAAAGCTTCAGTTTCACCATATTTTAATTATACAGGAAACCGAGCAATCTAACATCCCTCTCCCAGCTGCAAGACACCCACTTTTGTATTGCTTTTGATTCAGTTTGCTCTTCTGTAAAGCATTTAAGGGCTCGAATTCCTTCCCAGTCAGATGAAAGGCAGCAATATCTGGTCCCAACGTATATGATGGGGGAGGAACTGGTAAATGATCAATTATTAGTCACATTTATGAACAGAGCAGATGGTAAGGATGGCAGAACAGCAATCTAAATGAGATGGAAGAAAATTAACATTCTCCAGTGTTTTGCTGTGAAGCGAAGGTGGTACTGTGAAAGGATGCTGGTGGTACATCTGAGGAGAATTGTAATCAAAGTAGTGCACCATTAATTATGTCAGCCATGTGGTGATTCAAGGTCATCTGAGGCCAGGTGGAGTTTTGAACATGATGGACTTTTATGTCTGATGCTGTATGGAAAATTGAATCAGGGAGTAGTGGGCCCATCCCACAGAATGGATCCAAAATACCATATCTGATGAAGAATGATCACACCTGCTGTTATGTCATTAGAATAATCAAGAACATTTATCAGTTGCATCCACTGAATTGTATTCTATTCGAGATCCCTGTAGATTCCAGTTTAGATTGAGTACTCGACTACTTACTTTACATTGCTCCTTGACGTGTCCTCTTTACGTGGTGTAAGACAATGCCGGGCATCATGATCTGCTAATGTCCATCTGGTCTTGGAAAATGTCCCAGTGTAGTAAATTCTGCACACTCTCTCCGATTAAGAGGAGCATTTACAGACTTGTGCTTACTTTTTGGAGTGCTGTGAATGGTAGCCAAACATAATCTGGGTATCCTCTAGAAAAATGTTGGTAAGTGCAGAACATGTGTATTCACTATTTTGGTGACGTGTTCCCAATCACTTAGATTGTATCCTTTTTTTGATGATTCAGTCGAGATGTCGACGTGGTATTCAGCAGAAAATCTCCTGCTATGATACTGATCCTACATTATCTTCCACTCATGATCAAATTTCAGTTTTGATTGAGGCGCAATGACATTCATTCTTAAGTTCACAGCAATGCAGATTGAGACACCAAGTTGCACTGTTTCAAGGACATGTCAAATTTCATCAATGACTCGACAGTGGAGGATTTGGGTGATCGCAAGCACATTTGTTCATCTGCATAATCCTGACTCCCCAAAGCCTCTCTACCACCTACAAGGCACAAGTCAGGACTGACGTAGGAAAATTACTAGGCACTTGGTCTAAGCATTAAACAAAGCTTTAATCAACTGTTTTACAACATGGAGGTCTAGTTGTGTCCTTCACTAGTTCCTGTTAAGAATGTCCTGCGCAAGCTGGGCCCGTGCCCGAGTATTTATACTCTCCCTGGACAGCGCCACCCGTAGGCTGCTCAGTATTATTTCATAAGTCTTTCTTTCATGAATGACTGATTCATGTCAAGGAGTATGATGGAATACTCTCTATTAAACCCACGACCGCCACCACCTAGAAGGACAAATGCAGCAGGAGTACTATCATCGCCAAGTTCCCTTGCCAAGTCACACACCATCCTAATTTGGGCATATATTGCCGTTCCTTCAATGTCACTGGGTCAAAGTCCTGGAACTCTACAAGTGCACCTTTTTGGATAAATTGATCTCCAGTTGTCTCGTGCAATGTTTGTAGAAACAGTTAGTACAAAGCGTATCCCATTCACAGTTGGAGGAATTTTGATGGAAAGCACGATAAGAGTCTTAACAGGACTTCACATTACCAGCCATGTGTTCTGATCTACTGCATTTAAACTGTTAATTCATGTGAACCTATGCTTATCCACTTTTTCCACCTCTTTTTGCATAATGCTTACTCTACTTGATGCTTTTTATTTGTTTCTCCGAACTGTAATTTGGCCCATCATTTTTAATTGTCTTTTCTTACTTTAAATAGTAATGCTACATGTTTATGGACACAACCGGGGAATTGTAACCCCACAAAATGGGTGAGTTTGCGTTGGGTGGGATGTTAAAATGTTAAAAATCTCAATCCCAAACCCAACCCTTCCAGTTTTAACAGAGGCGGGATGAGGGGCCGACAAACACCCTGCTCCCAGGAGGCCGGCCGCTCGTTTAACTATTTTAATAAGGCTGCATGCCTCTCCGTTTTTTTTTCTGCATTTTATGTTTAATGCTGGCTGGCTTGGTTTCCCAGGCCTCGGGAAACCTGGCAGCTAAAGGGAGGCGAGGACTGATGGATCCAGCAGCTACATCATATGGACTGCAGCGGTTCAAGAAGGCGGCTCACCACCATCTTCTCAAGGGCAATTAGGGATGGGCACTAAATGCAGGCCTAGCCAGCGACGCCCACATCCCATCAATAAATAAAATTTAAAAAAAGTGCCTTTCCAGCTTGTGAAACAGGAAGAGTAGGAGTGCATTCTCGGCCCCCACCAAGCTTGCCTGTAAACCAGCCCCACGATCGGGCCACGATCTCTCTCCCCGGGCCACGATCTCTCTCCCCGAGCCACGATCTCTCTCCCCGAGCCACGATCTCTAACCCCCCCCACCCCGTCTGAGCCACAATTCCTCCCCCACCCCCACCCCATGGTCTTCCCGATTCCTCCCTGCCTCCTCTGCGCCCTGGCTACGGCCTCCGATCTCTCCCGGCCCTTCCGATCTCCCCCCGCTGGCTTCGGCCATTAAGTTCAGCAGACATGAGGAAAATCTATTCTTCCGGGTTTCCCTAATGCAAAACAGTCTCCCGCTCCCTCCCTGTAAATGTCAGGGCCATCACGACTACTTTGGCCAGGTTAAAATAAAAGTTTCCAAGAGTTGCCCATATGAAGCAGCTTCTATCACCATGTCTACTGAACATGTTTTGCCATTTTATGGTACTTTTGTGGAAAACATGCATGTGCTACTGTGAAGAAAGTATTTACCTGCAATAGACTTTCCTGAAGCACGGTGGATATTTAGAAAGCAAACTGTTGACATTGAATGGCACATTGTCCTTTCAGTCCTGGACACTGATCTGAATCTAGCCCAGACGAAAGGGATTGCGAGTTTTCTTTAAGGATCTTAACTGAAATGAGTTTGGGCAGTCCCTACCCAAACCAAGCGGGCAAGGGCCTCAAACACAAAATTTAAAAGAAGTGGTATAAATTGGCAATTTCAGTCAGGTAGACCAAAGGACAACTAGTGTGGGAACATGCACCGTCTCACTTGTGCAGTTGTCAGTGCTTTCTGACATTGGTACAAAGGATGAAGAATCTTCATGCTGTATATGGTTTGTGATATCTTTAACCTGGGATTGTTTGATGCTGACACTGAATGCCAAACGTATTTGTTTCTCACATTCTTTACTTTGAGCACAAAAATCACCCAAAAAATAGACACACAGTATGCTAAAAAGGTTGATTTGCTTGTGCTATATAACGTATCTGTCTGCTTCTGACCTTTAACATTTAAATTTATATTTGATGCGTTATACATATTTGTTAAACATCTCCGAGAAATAGAACCTTTCACAAATCCCTGGGAATGTTTTTTTCAAGTTGCTGACATTTTGCCTGAGCCTCAGTCAATCATCGAGCTGTGACCTATTGATTTGTCGATCAGATCAGTGAGTGATTGACATTGGCAGTTAAGCAGGGCCATCTGTTATCCGTTATGAAAGCAGATTTTCAGGAAGTATAGTCAGCAGTTTAATAAATGCAAGGAAGGAATAAAATGCAAAATATACAGTGATCTAATACAGAAACAGTTGGATGACATTTGAACACATTTACATAGTTGTAAGGTTTTTATAATTTAAACCGTGCAATAAATTAACCATTTGAATTATTGATTTTCCTTTACTTTTAATCAAATTGAAGCTTGTGTCATCTCCCTGTACTGTCCAAACAATTTATATTATGTAAAATTATATTGCATGCTATACAAGAACATTAGCGAGTGATTAATTCTACCTGATGTTCATGTACTGTGGTGCTGAAAGCCTACCAGGCAGAGTTGATATGACATTGCTTTGATAATGCTCTGCCTGCGAATTAAGATTGTTACTACATCACCATAAAGCCATATAGATTTTCTACAGTTGTAGTTGCATTTGGTCGCAGAGGCCATTGAATAGCAAGCAGCACGGTGGCATAGTGGTTAGCACTGTTGCCTCACAGCGCCAGGGACCCGGGTTCGAATCCGGCCTCGGGTGACTGTCTGTGTGGAGTTTGCACATTCTCCCCGTGTTTGCGTGGGTTTCCTCCGGGTGCTCCGGTTTCCTCCCACAGTCCAAAGATGTGCGGGTTAGGATGATTGGCTATGATAAATTGACCCTTAGTGTTAGGGGGATTAAATACGTGGGGTTACTGGGATATGTGTTGGTGTTGGTGTAGGGGTTACGGGGATCGGGTGGGATATGTGTCGGTGCAGGCTCGATGGGCCGAAATGGCCTCTATCTGCACTGTGGGGTTTCTGTGATTTCTGTGATCTGTGAGTCGTGGGAATGATGACTTGAGGACATCCAAGCCAATTCCTGAAACCTGTTGCTGTTAATGGTTGAAATGAGCTAACTTGGTACAAACCAGAGACCAATTCTGGGGACTTCGCTATTCTGTGTAGTTCAGTGCCGCACTCCGCAATATATTTACCCACAAAGTCACTGGAGAAGCTGAACACCATTACTTCTGAATAAATGGTAACAAGTATAGGTTCTTATTTTTCATTTAAAAATAACAATGCAGATGGTATTTAATCTCTTCACCCATCTTCAGTTATATTTCTTGAGTTTTACTCTTCTCATAAAATGCGTTGAGCTCAAGTTTCTCTTTCCCTTGAGTCAATTTAAATTTACATTTCGTGGACTTCAAATTCTTTACTGCATTCCTGAAGTGTACTTGTGTGTAACAAGCTGACCTGTTGGTACTGTAGAGTGTTTCACCAATGTGATTACAAAAACATAGCAGCAATGTTTTTGCAGAGCTCCTGGCTGCCTGTTACTCTGCCATGGTAACTTGGTTCGCATTTGCTATTGTAAACAGATAGAATCCTCTAACATTCTTCTTTATGATATTTAGTATTCTTTTCCTTAACTCTAAAATTGTACTCTATGAATGGATCTTTATACCATTTAATTATATTGCAGCAATTCCATTTAACAAAAATATGTTTCATTATTTATTTACAATAATGGGACCTTCAGGGAAGGATGAATTCATAAGTACAGGTATTTCATTTGCAACAGCAACACTGCAGCAATTAGTCAAGTATGAAACCTTAAACTTTTTTAAAATGAGTAATGAAGAGATTAACATTTGTACGGGTGAGATGTGGATACATTACCAGCTGCTTTAAGCGTACAATGTGTGCTTAGACTGTACATGTATAATGAAAAGGGTCATTTACGATTAACAGTAATGGCATCTGTAGGGAATGAATAGGGGAAATTTGGGCTTTTCAAAACCTGAGCAGCTTGTACTTGTTGATGTTTTATTTTATGAAATCCAGAGATTGCAATCAATAAAAGTAGTGACTGAAATTTATATTGACATGAAGGAAAGGTTTTGAGGAAAAGGACAGAATCTGTTTCCATAAGGGTAGAGCATTGATAATTACAGCACAATTGTACTAGATGGATATCCCCTCTAGTTTCCACAGGAAAGTAGATTTAAAGTTTTATTCCCAATGTTTTTCTTTGTTAGTCTGCAGGTTTAGCCACTGTATTGCTTCCTGCAGCTGGAAGGATAGTATGGTCTTGACCATTCTTAATGCCAGTCCATGGGCAGCATTCTATGAGCTAGCTTTGGCATTTTGCCATGTTCCCTTGAAAGAATATCTTGCTGTCACATTACAGTCCATCTTGCAGTCTAGTTGAGGACTGATAAAACCTTTTCACAACTTTGATGGCCGAGTTTGAGAGGCAATAACTGTAGAATTGAAGTCCCTGTCGTTGGATTGAAACCCCAGATGTTAGTTTATTATCTCCTGGCCACAAGAATTGTCTACAATAGCTTCCATTGGTGAGAATAACCAATTACAATGCCTATTTGGAACTGGGAAATTTGTTCTTTATGTCACTAATGGCAGTGGCCTGCAAGTCTCCTGGAATGTTTGCAAAATTGTTGTTTTGGAAGAGTTATTAGTACAATGGTGGGTTTGGTCTAGCTCGCCATTGCCCCAGTCTGCCATTCATGTAGTGATGGAGGGTTTGTCCATGTGATTTTTCAGAAAGTGAGTTCCAGTCCCCACAGTGGAAGAGAGGCAGATGAGGTGAGACAGCTTCTCAAAGTGAGTGGGGGGTAAACAATTCGAAGGAGTTAGATATATTTCTTAAGGCTAAAGGTGTAACATTTGCATATTGATTTATCATTGGCCTGCAGGCATCTGTAAGGAATACCTATTATATTCACGTGATCACATGCTGAGTTGTCATTGGCCTGCAGGCATCTGTAACTGCTATTGTTTAGAAGACCCAGGGGGTCCTGACTCCATCTTGTCCACACGGTGCTGTGCTGTATGAGTTCACAGACCTGATGCTTCATTAAAAGAGTTTAAATTGTAATACTCCGTTGTCCTGCAATTTATTATTTTTGTACAAAGTGTGCAAAACAAGACAAAAGGGATCAAGGGGTACTGAATTTGGATGATCAGCCATGATCTCATTGAACGGCGGAGCAGGCTCGAGGGGCCAAATGGCCTACTCCTGCTCCTATCTTCTATGTTTCTATGTTACTTGTATACACCCTCAAGTGCAGAGAAATTGAGTGCCATTGATACAGACGTAGAATCAAGTTGTTGCCTTGCGATTCTGTTCAGTGAATAGTGTGAGAGAAGTATAGGGAAGGAATTTTAAAACAAAAAGAGAAGCCCCAAAATGAGCAGTTTTAATATAGAAAATTGTGTTATGATTATACAGCTTAATCACTTTAGTTAAAAAAAAAATGATTGCAGCAAACTCCCACTGCAGTCACATGTTGGACACTGCCCAGCAGGCAGTTTGTTTTACCTCAGTAATTTCTGGGCAGAAATTCCAAATAACAATGCTTCTTTAAACCTCAGATGCTGGCTGAATCTTTAGAGGTTTAAAGCCTCCAGCTGTAGTGCCATCCATGATGTATAGTTAAGTATCTAATGTGTGCCAATTAGACTGGTAATGTCACACAAAAAAGTGCCGTTATTGCATATTTTGGTGCAAGCGTATTTCAGGTCATGCATAGTGTTCTGCAACCTCCGAAGGCCAGCAGCAGCTTTGGAAGGAGAGACTGTCCTTTGGAACAATGAAAATCTCACTTTTCCCTGGCCATAATTATGATGAAATATATGCAGTTACCAAAGCTTTATTAAGCAAAAAAAAATCACATTGTAAATTCTGATTTGAAGCTGCAGTAAGTTATTGGAAGTAGTTTATTGTACAAAGCTGCATGAAACAATGGATTTTGTGGTTAGAGAACTCATTTATTTTCAGGCATTAGACATTGTGTGTAATGAGTCATCACCTTAAAATGCGCAGCAGTGTAGTATCTTCTGGAGAATTTCCTTCACAGTTAGATGTCAAATTGTTTCCCAGGGTCTGCTGTGAATGAAAAGAGGAGTGCAGGTCAAGAGAACAAGTGAGACTATGTTCACAACTGCCTTTTTGTTAAATTTTAAATATATCAACAACAGCAACTCGTATTTATATAGCAGCTTTAACCAAGTAAAACATCACAAGGCATTCACAGCAGCCTTACAAAACAAAGCTTGACATCGAGCCAGAATGAGATATTAAGGGAGAAAGAGGTAGGTTTTAAGGAGCATCTTAAAGAAGCAAAGAGAGGCAGAGAGGTTTATGGAGGGAATTCCAGAGCTTGGGGCCTTGACAGCTGATGGCACGGCCACCGATGATGGAGCAATTAAAATTGGGGATGCTCAAGAGGCCAGAGTTAGAGCAGTGCAGATAGCTCGGAGGGTTGTGGGACTCGAGAAGATTACAGAGATAGGAAGGGGCGAGGCCATGGAGGGATCTGACAACAAGGATGAGAATTATCACTTAACTCCTTTAGTACTCGGTTTCTTTGAAACTTTCAGTGTATGCACATTTAATGAAAATAACATCTTCTCAATGTCTAATGATATTGAAAAGTATTATTTTATGAATTTAAGAAGTTGACCATATTTTCCAAATCACGGTATTCTCAGATAATGTATTAAAAAATGAAATAGCCTTTTTGTCCAGAAAGGCAGCGCAGTTGTTATAAAGGAACAGGAGTAGATCATTCAATTCCTTGAGCGTGTTCCACCATTCAATTAGACCATGGCCGAGCTGTACATCAACAACAATAAAAACAACTTGCATTTATATATAGCACCTTAAACGTAGTAAAACGTCCCAAGGCGCTTCACAGGAGCGTTATCAAACAAAATTTGACACCAATCCACATGAGATATTCGGGCAGATGAGAGGTAGGTTTTATGGAGCGTCTTAAAGGAGGAAAGAGAACATCAGATTTAAATATCAGTCAGCCAACTACCTGTGATGATGAGTGCTTGTGTGTGTGTGTGTGTGTGTGTGTGTCTGTCAAACTGGTTGAAAGATTAACAAGAGAAACCATAGCATACAAATTGGATCGTGGTGGCCGGCGTGCACATGTTCATTCCATGCTGGAAGTGCACCGCCCACCATACTAGATCGGGCTCCACTGCAGGCATTCAGGGCACATGCTGGAAATAATAAAAATGCTCATTACTATATCTAAATATGGCGCTAACAGGTAGCAAGGACCCTGCAGTAGTGCTGTTTAAAGGGGTCATCCACTCTATACAACTTAGTTACTGTTTGTCCTTTTAGGCTGCTGGTTAACTTCTTGATCTTCTTTGCCTATTTTCGGCATTCTACAACTGAATTGTAAGACTGCTAACAAGTATTTGCTGGTGCTGTACTGCTTTTGTTTGCATTGAACACAATTTTATTGCAGTCACGGGTAGGCTGGCATGTCTGCTTTTCGACTGGAGCACAAAGCGGAGTAGCACAGAAGGTAGAAGTGGACAGAAGCTGCTGGGGCAAGAGGGAGGAAGAGGGCACTGCATTGGAGGCCATATCCACAGTGGGTCTCCAGGGAGAACTTCCCCTACCTCAACTTCACTGAGGAGCAATTTTTCAGACACATTTGCTCCATCAAGGAGACTACCACTGAGCTATGTCCTACAGCCACAACTAGAGCCTTAAACCAGTGCATGGACAGCACTGTCTGTGGCTGTCCATGTTAGGCAACAAGCTCCTTCCAGGCTGCAGTAGGTGATATCAGCAATATCTCCCTGTTTACTGCACACCGCTGTATCCGGGAGGTCACTGAGGCCATCTACACCAGGAGGAACACCTACATCACTTTCTCAATGGGCAGAGCACCAAGCTTCGCCCACATTGCAAGCTTCCCCAGGGTCCAAGGGGTCATAGATTGTCTTGTGTGCTCCCCATCACTATCCTCACAGCTTTCTGAATAGAAAGGGATTCCACTCCCTCACCGTCCAACTTGTTTGAGATGACAATGAATGTCAGGCTGTGCCATGTTTCTTGGTAGCAGTAATGACTCATTCACCCTGCAGCTGTCCAGTCATGCTGTCACCAGAAATATCATTGAGAAAACCATCGGCTGTGCTTAAGCAACACTTCCACTGCTTGCACTATTGGGGAGGATCCTTGCAGTACAGCCTTGACTGTGTATCTTGAGTATTGTGTGCAGTTTTGGTTGCCTTATCTGAGGAAGGATGTTCTTGCCATGGAAGGAGTGCAGCAAAGATTCACCAGGCTGATACCTGGGATGGCAGGAATGACGTATGAGGAGAGATTGGGTCGATTGGGCTTGTACTCGCTGGAGTTTAGAAGAATGAGAGGGGATCTCATCGAAACTTATAAAATTCTAACAGGACTAGACAAACTAGATGCTGGAAGGATGTTCCCGATGGTCGGGGAGTCCAGAACCAGGGGTCACAGTCTAAGGATAAGGGGTAAGCCATTTAGGACAGAGATGAGGAGGAATTTCTTCACCCAGAGAGTGGTGAACCTGTGGAATTCTCTGCCAAAGAAGGCAGTAGAGGCCAATTCATTAAATATATTCAAGAAGGGGTTGGATATATTTCTTAAGGCTAAAGGGATCAAGGGATATGGAGAGAAGGCAGGAGCAGGGTACTGAATTTGGATGATCAGCCATGACCTCATTGAATGGCGGAGCAGGCTCGAGGGGCCGAATGGCCTACTCCTGCTCCTATCTTCTATGTTTCTATGTATCGAGATTTGTGGTTGTGTTCTGAATACTACACCACCACCTTGGCAGCAAGAAATGCAGGAGGAAGTGCATCAGCAGCATCGACTGTCAGAGCTCTGACATAGCAACATATCCAAGATTGCTTCACAGGAACCATTCCTCCCATCCCCTTTACACCAACAGTCCTGCACACCACCTCACCACCATTCTTGCTACCACCATCCAATTGCCTTCCTTCATTCCAGCATTATGGGTCTTGCCCTCACTTCAGTATAAATATTAACAACAAATGCAGAAAAAAGTCCAACAACTCCATTCCATTTGTGTCTAATTATTAACAGGAATAATTAAGAATCACCCTTGTGCAACCACTTTGTACCTGTCTTTGTGTTCATTTACCTATTCTAGTGATCCTAACAAGTGTTTCCCTAGTGGCTACAGCTTGAGAGGTGGAAGCTGCTGAGGTTCCTTGAAGACATTTCCGATGACCGTGTTAGGCGATCTCGAGCAGTTCTAGGCCTTGAAGACTTGGCTGCAGCATCTCAACGTGGGCTGGGACGGTCTGGCCCAGCTGGATGTGTGACACTAACAAGGGCACTGGCAGATTGGGTGGCGGGGGAGCAGGCATGCTCTCATCTCTCTTACAAAACAAAAATCACTCTCTAACTGCGCCTCAGCACTTCTCTGGCTCGGCACGAGAAGTGACAGCCTTGTGAGGTGTGGCGAATTGAGACTTGCAATAGTGGTGAGAGTAGGAAGTGCAGAGTGTGAGAAGGAACAAGAGGAGGTGGAGAAAAATGTGGTACAGTGAATGTCGGAGAGTGCAGGGAAGCGGGGAGGGAATGTTGCGAGTCATTTGACTGCAGGTGTGAGGAGAGAGTAATTAATGAGAGGGGTAAGATTTTTACCTTCACAAATCTGGTGAGGTTATGGAACTTTTTTCTGCATTGCAGTCATGTCCTGGGAGAGAAGCACCTGGCATTGACCTCCTCAGCGATCTCTTCAAACTGGCAGCACTGGTGTTGCCTGGAGGGCATTCTGCCCGCCAGGTGGAACAGAATCTCTCTGTTGACAGCCTGGACCAGGGCCTTCAAAGATGCCTCTCAGTACCTGGGTGCCCACTCTGTACTTCTTCCCTCTTCCAGCCATTTTAGATCTTTCATGGTATTTCCCTGTTGTCTGAAGCCAGAGTGCACCTCCCGTTTAAGAGGTGTTGGTTGCCATTAAGAGGCAACAGTCAAGCCCGATTTACCCCACCCCCAAAACAGGCGCGCCACCAATAAGTAGCGCAGGTAGCGCTGGCCGCATACCTGACTATTGACCACATAAACAGGCCTGTACAGCGAACACAGTGTCCCTTGCGCGCCCGTTTGCAGGCGTGATCTAATGTCTTAGTCCACAACTTTGGCAAGATCAATCTCTGTGTTTTTCTTCCAGCAACATTATTATTTGCTGATGCTCTATATTCCAGCTAAAAGAACGTGAAATGTTGAACAATAGTCTTACCTCCAAGATTCGGCTCCCTCTGCTGGATACATGTGTAGTTACAGAAAATTGCTTGCCAATTGTAAGTGCCGCCCATAAATTTGGTGGCCAGCAGTTGCTTGCGTGAAACAGCACTCTTCTCTCTTGCCTTCAAGTTTACAACATGCTGTTAAAAATCTAATGGAGGACAAAGCGATAAATTATTTTTCTATAACCACATTGTTTCAAGTCCAGTGTTTCTCATTTCCAGTCCACTTAAAAATCAGTGACCCAGTTACTGGCAAGTTACCGTCATAAAACAGCAATGTCTGTATTCAATTTATATATACAACACTCATTTAGTAGTTTCTGGGTTTGTTATTTTATTGAAGGATACTTAAGACTTGCTACTGATGCTGACTTTTTTAAAATGTTGTAAACCTTTATGTGGAAGACCTGAAAATGGGCAAATGCCCTTTTAGGTAGTTAATCCATGCCTTGCTGTTCTACAGTGGTAAATTCTAAACTAATGACCAACCTGAATTTAAAAAAAATTCTTTAAGAAATATTGCCACGTCTGTGGAGCGCCTCAGTGAAATATGAGGGACAATTCCCTGTACCTATGAGTGGTTTCTCAGTAAAATCAATACACTGTATTATCAATGCTAAAAACATAAAATGGAAAAAAATAATTGGAGGTGAATTGTAATGGCCTCATGTTTATAAATATTTATTCAATGTACCAAGTAGCTTTCTTGAAAATGGATTGTCTATTTGTTCCTATAAAACAGCTTTCATGTAGCAGTATTATGGTGATTTGGGCCCTTCATCAACAACAACTTGTATTTAATGTAGTACCACGTCCCAAGATACTTCGCAGGAGTGTTATCGATCAAAATTTGAGAACGAGCCGCAGAATGAGGTATTAGGGCTGGTCAAAGAGGTAGGTTTTAAGGAGCGTCTTGCAGGAGGAAACATAGAAACATAAAAAATAGGAGCAGGAGTAGGCCATTCGGCCCCTCGAGCCTGCTCCGCCATTCAATGAGATCATGGCTGATCATCCAAATTCAGTACCCTGTCCGTGCCTTCTCCCCATATCCCTTGATTCCTTTAGCCTTAAGAAATATATCTAACTCCTTCTTGAATATATTTATAAATTGGCCTCAACTGCCTTCTGTGGTAGAGAATTCCACAGGTTCACCACTCTCTGGGTGAAGAAATTCCTCCTCATCTCAGTCCTAAATGGCCTACCCCTTATCTTTAGACTGTGACCCCTGGTTCTGGACTCCCCCGCCATCGGGAACATCTTTCCTGCATCTAGTAAGAAAGAGAGGTGGAGAGGTTTAGGGAGGGAATTCCAGAGCTTGGGGCCTTGGCAGCTGAAGGCACAGTTGCCAATGGTGGAGCAATTAAAATTGGGGATGCAGAAGTGGCCAGAATTGGAGGAGCACAGAGATCTCGGGGGGGGGGGGGTTGTGGGGCTGAAGGAGAGTACAGAGATGGGGAGGGCTGAGGCCATGGAGGGATTTGAAAACAAGGATGAGAATTTTAAAATCGAGGCATTGCTCAACTGGGAGCCATTGTAGGTCTATGAGCACAGGGGTGATGGGTGAATGGGTGAGGATAGAACGTGGGATGCTGGCAAGGTGTGCATTGGAATAGTCAATTCTAGAGGTAACAAAAGCATGGATGAGGGTTTCAGCAGCAGATGAGCTAAGGCAGGGGGCGGAGTTGGGCGATGTTAGGGAGGTGGAAATAGGCAGTCTTAGTGATGGTGCAGACATGTGGTCGGAAGCTCATCTCATGGTCAAATATGACATCAAGGTTGCGAACAGTCTGGTTCAGCCTCAGACAGATGCCAGGGAAAGGGATGGAGTCGGTGGCTAGGGAACGAACATAAAATCAAGGGTATGAAAAGACCATCAACCAGGTGGCCAATTCAGGAAAAAAATCTATCTGACTTTGATGTCATAAGGGAATCAGGCAAACTCCAGGAGCTGGCTGTTGTCCATGACTCAACACTATCTGCGAGAGAATTAACTTCTGCTGCTTGCACATACCCCAGTTACATGAGCAGAATAGTTACTAATTTCCCCCTGCCCCCGAGCTGTGGAATGATGTTTTGCTTGAGGAACCTAAAGTGGGGAGGACAAATACCTAAAAATGGATAGGAATAGGTGCATAACATTTCTGAAGATGATAGGCCCTCTTGACTGCTCCTGAAATAAATGAAATGTGGGCCTGGATTTTCCGGGGCCTGTGACGGCGAATGCCGTCCTACGTGCCCTGCATGTTCCGGGTTTCCACATGCGATGCGCATGCATGAAAACCCGGAACTTGCGATCTGTCAAGATTCTGCTTAGCAGATCATCCGCATCCCCGGGAAATGGACATTCGCTGGCGGAGATTTGGGCTGTTTGCCCAACTATTGCCCAGCGACTGCCCACAAAACTCTTACGCCTGGTAACAGCAGGCGTAAGGCCTTCTTTTACCAGTGTAAGGGTTTAAATAAATATTAAAATATTGTTTAAATGATTTAAGCATACAAAAACCTTTAAAATTAGTTTAGGTTGTTCTTGGCCCCTTGAAGAATGTTTAAATTTATTTGTCAAAAAATTAAATTTTTGTTTTAAGTATTAAATTTAATTGTATTTTAATTAATTTTGAGCACTTTTTATTCAAGTGCTGTGAAACATTTTTTAGGTGATTTCTATTATGCTTATGGGGTCCCGTACATAAATGGAATTCCCCATAAGCATAATAGGAATCCCCCTTTGTCTTTGGTTGGGTTGGTCCACGTGATCCCAGGGACCTTTGC
Organism: Somniosus microcephalus; assembly: GCF_052327205.1. Taxonomy (NCBI): domain Eukaryota; kingdom Metazoa; phylum Chordata; class Chondrichthyes; order Squaliformes; family Somniosidae; genus Somniosus; species Somniosus microcephalus. Next base: position 34,364,267 of record NC_141012.1, on the reverse strand, counting down.
GAACCGCATGTGCCCCTGGGATCCGTGGGCCTTTACACAGGCCCACGAGTGCAAGTCTTTGAAGGGTCTGGAGCAATCAGGTCGGTGTGTCCTTTTCTTGTGGTTCGGAGGTGTTCTACCCCATGATCTTTTTGACATAGTTGCAATCATTCTGGTTGTTCCGAAGAAGACTCCGTTCAAGCATTATTGTGCAGGTTGAAAGTTGCAAAGTTAATTTAGAGCTCGAATGATTTATTGTTTATGTAATGTTGGAATGTCATTCTAAACAAAGGCTGCATGTGGAACCATTTTTTGTAAAGGAATTTAATGTTAAAACAGGAGTAAGGGGTAGAAATCTTTCATTAATCTTTTCAGCATATGTGATTGATATTCTGTACCTTCCCCTCCACTTCCTTCTCACCTGGTTTACCGTGAGCTCCTGAGTTTTTCCAGCTGTCTTTCCCAGTCTGCACAGCTGATAAATGGCTTTTTACACGGCAGGAAACGTTGATTTACAACACTGCATTCTGGGTAGGTCATCAAGGCCACACACCTGCCAGTGTCAGCAAAACTCTGCAACTATAACTCACCAGGTTTGAGTTTAAAAATATATACTCGGGTGTCTTAAAATAAAATGCTGCCTGTGGCATTTTTTTTTGCTGTCGCTTTTGCAATGCTGGTAAACTGCAGCAGACTGGATGTGTAATGAATAAATTGAAATATGCTAACAATATGTTCCTACAAAATTCAGATTCCACGCATTGGAGTGGACAGATTAGTCTGAAATGAATTTGCTTAAGTGTTCACTTTTAAGATTTATGGAATGTCTAGAAAGTACGAGAAGCTGAATTTAGTCAGTTGGTGCACCTGAACTTAAAAACATGCAGAGAAGATATACATAGCTGCTTTGTAATTGATTTACAATAAAGATTTTTTCATTAAGATCTTTTCAGATAAGATTGATTTTTCTTTTCAGTACAAATTTGTTTAAAATGTTAATTTTTTAACTATTTCTATGAACTTCCATCCCGATAAGATCCTTTCCATCTAAGTACATTTATCATGGTAAAATGCGGAGATAGGATTTTGCTTTAGTGGAATCGAACCCTGATGCACACACAACTAGTTTGCAAAGAAACCTTAATTGTGATCCATACATACTGCTTGTTTTTTTAAAACAAGGATCTGTAATATTTGTACCTCAGTCTATTTAACCTTTCAGACTGAAATTTGAATGAAATGGAATCACTCTATTGTGCAGAGTCCCATCTTTTACAAGATGCTGTTGGTATTTTGCAAATAAATGGAAAATATTCAATGAATAATGAGTAGAACATTTTCTGTTTGGATAAGGCATTGTGTTCTAATAGGTACAATAGAATTCTGTGCTTAGATCTTCCATGTGTTTATCTGGAGTTGTGGGGTCTCTGTGTTGTTGAGAGGTGAATGATGCAATGCATACATTTACATGACCAACTAAAAAGGTCGCAATTCCCATGGAGTACTGTAATTATCTTTCGGGTTGATACCCGACATGGGTGAGATAAATATAATGCATTCCCAGCTGAACTAAGTGGCATGAGTCTTTGTCCTTATCATGCCAAAGAGAACTGATTCTCAAGCATGTACACTAAAGAGCTTGGGCCAAGCAAATGTGAGGGATTGTGCAGATGATTTTACATTTACCACACTTTATTGAGAATACAGGGTAAAGAGTGACTATTCAGGAAAATAACAAGAAAATGTATCTTCAAAGGAAGCATTTGGGAGAAAATCAGTTGGTATAAAAATGGTTCAAGGATCCACATCTCTGCAGGAGCATAGCAATAGAAAATTACAATTAAAAAGACTTAAAAAAAAATCAGCTGTATTTCTTCTTCACCCCTCCTCCAACTCTTTGGCTATGAGAATTGGCAGATAACCTGCTCCCCGCCTTCTCCTGTGGCGATATGTAATAATTTTCGAAGAGCAAGTTGAGGTGAAATGCCTTATTTGTTTGTTAATTGTATTCAAGTGGTGTATAGCAATTGGGTGTTAATTGTATTCAGGCGGTGGGTATTACTGTGGTGTATGTAACCGTTCCACCTTTAAGAGAACTATTTTAAGAGATGCACTACTTTATCTTGGCTGCTGTATACTGTAATACTGGTGGCGACCACACCGGTATATAAGTGCTGTGTAATGATTTATTGGGCAGTTCAGCCCTGACCTTCGACTAGTAAAGACCTGTTAAAGTTATTCTTGTGGTCTGTGTGCAGTGATTCTTATTAACAATAACTAGAACACACAGACTTAACAGTGGCGACAATGACGATCTTACCCTGCGGCAGAGATATATCCAAGGCAGTTTAACGGGCGTCGAGAAGAGGCATCCGCCCTCATCATTCTGCTGAGAAAAGACTTGGGTCTGAAGAGCAAGGAAGAATCCTGACACGAAGCCTTCCATCAGCAACAGGCAGTGATCATCCCTTCGATGGAGCGGAAGTGAGTGTCACTACTTCAAAGATTATTGGTGAGGATGAGAAGAAAGCTGAGGAAATGCGATTCCTAAGGCGGCAGGAGCTGCGAGAGTTGCGGTTGCTTCAGAAGGAGGAACACCGGGCTCGAACTCAACTCAATTTCAAACTACAACAGCAATTAGAACAAATGATTCGCCGTTTTGAGCAAGAGATGAATGCAAAGAAAAAGTTCTTTGACACAGAGTTGGAGAATCTGGGAAGACAGCAGAAGCAGCTGATTGAGAAAATGGAACAGGAACACACAAACCGTCTGCGCGATGAGGCCAAACGAATCAAAGCTGAGCAAGAAAGGGAATATGTCAAATTCATCGATCAGTTGAAAGCTAAGAAGAAAGAGCACCCTTTTGTGAGCAGTGTCAGCAGTAATAAGCCACTCAGGGAATTGGTGGCAGAGGCAAAAGCTGAAGTGATGGAGGAAATAGAAGACAATAGAGAGGAAGCAGAAGATGATGACTCATCTGAACCATTATCACCCCTACCAGGTCACGCACGTGGTCCCTCCGAACTGAGCCAAATCAGTCTGGAAGCAGAAAAACTTCCCAAGGTACTCGAGCCTTTAGAAGTCAACAATGCTGGTTCTGAAGTTACGAAAGTTCAAGCTGTTAAGTCCAGTGAAGGACTATTAGATGAGTCACCCCAGCAACGAGAACCAGAGACCCCTGAAAGGCGTTATCCGTCTCGGATCAGGAGGCCTCCTCAGAGACTGAATCTGTGAACTGTTTTTACATGAAGTTGTGTATATATGTTATGTTATGTTAATGGGGAATATATACTGTTAAGCTAAAAAGGGAGGATTGTGGTGTATGTAACCGTTCCACCTTTAAGAGAACTATTTTAAGAGATGCACTACTTTATCTTGGCTGCTGTATACTGTAATACCGGTGGTGACCACACCGGTATATAAGTGCTGTGTAATGATTTATTGGGCAGTTCAGCCCTGACCTTCGACTAGTAAAGACCTGTTAAAGTTATTCTTGTGGTCTGTGTGCAGTGATTCTTATTAACAATAACTAGAACACACAGACTTAACAATTACTTGGGGACTTTCTTCCATATATATGTGAATAGGCTGTGGAAGGGTTGAAAGCTTATCTTGGGGGTGTACAATATGCAGTGTGTGTCTCTGTAAATAAAAGCTTGTAAGCAACTAAAGACTAGGCTCTAGTACTCTATCCTTCATCACCTGGCTATCCAACTTTTACATTGTTTACCCTCTTTCCTTCTTTGTGGCAAAGCTTTTGGTCTCTGATCAGCACTTCATCTAGACAGCCCAGCTGGGAAGGGGATCATACAGTATTGAAAACCATGGATATATGATTGTAATCAATCCTTGATACAGCACATACACAAATCCATTATGCTACTATCCCTTATACTAGGGGGGAGCTAATTAGATTTATTTAAAATGCCTTCTGTACTGGCCTCGCTAGACGTGCTCCTATCTAGTTATCCAGCAAGTTAAACACTTATTCAAATAATTCCTCGTGAAGCCATTTCGCTGTTTGAAGCTTTACTTGAACAAATTTGTGAAACTGTAAACAAAGACCAAGTATGTTTTGTACATAAACTGAGTACTATACATTCGATATTACATAAGATATAAACATATTTACAACAGTAGAATAGACTAATTGTATAACTAACTAACATTTGGACTGTACTTCTGTAAATAACAACTATTACTTCTCATAAACATAGTATTGTCAAAATACTACACTGACAAAGTTGCTATTATGCTAACAAACAAAGATACTCACAGATATTGCGCCTGGCCTAACATATGAGTTCAGATTACATTGGATTGAGGATCCCTCATGGAAGATCCTCCATTACTCAGTTAGGTTCTTCCTGGAATTCTACTTCCTGGGTCAAACAGGAAGAAAGGTAGAAAGGTCAAATGACCTCTGCTGTATACAAACACTGCTAACACAATAACCACCACCAGAGGGTACTATCTGCATGTAAAATGTCCATAATGTCCGTAAGTCCAGAACACCTTCAAATTAAATAAGAAACAGTGCCGTTTACAGGATGTGCACATTTTCTATGCACATAAATTGTGTTGGTCCTGTGCTGAATATAAAATCCTGAAATCAATTACTTCTTTTTGACTTTTCAATGAGCTTCCGACCACATATCCGCAGCATAACAAAGACTGCCTATTTCAACCTCCGTAACATCGCTGTCTCCTTGCCTCAGCTCATCCGTTGCTGGAACCCTCATCCATGCCTTTGTTACCTCTATATGTGACTATTCCAATGCACTCCTGGCTGGTCTCCCACATTCTACCCTACGTAAACTTGAGGTCATCCAGAACTCGGCTGCCCGTGTCCTAACTCGCACCAAGTACCGTTTGCCCATCACCCCTGTGCTCGCTGACCTACATTGGCTCCCAGTTAAGCAGCGCCTCGATTTCAAAATTCTCCTTGTTTTCCAATCCCTCCATGGCCTCGCCCCTCCTGATCTCTGTAATCTCCTTCAGCCCCACAACCCACCCCCCACCCGCCGCCGAGATATCTGCACTCCTCTAATTCTGCCCTCTTGAGCATCCCTGATTATAATCGCTCAACCATTGGTGGCCGTGCCTTCTGTTGCCTTGGCCCTAAGCTCTGGAATTTCCTCCCTAAACCTCTCCGCCTCTCTACCTCTCTTTCCTCCTTTAAGATGCTCCTTAAACCTACCTTTTTGACCAAGCTTTTGGTCACCTGCCCTAATTTCTCCTAATGTGGCTTGGTGTCAAATTTTTTGTCTTATAATACTCGTGTGCAACGCCTTGGGATGGTTTACTATATTAAAGGTGCTATATAAATACAAGTTGTTGTTGTAAGGAAGTGACTTAAACTCTGACACAAGTTTGTAAACTGTATTTTACAGTCCTGGACCATTGTAAAATGAGTCCTCTCTGAGAGATGCAAGAACTATAGAGTAGTGATAATGTGGGACTTCAACTATCCTATTATAGACTGGGATAGTAACAGCGTAAAGGGCAGAGAGGGGGAAGAATTTCTGAAGTATGTTCAGGAGAACTTTCTTGATCAGTATGTTTGCGGCCCAACGAGGAAGGAGGCATTGCTGGATCTGGTTCTGGGGAATGAGGGAGGTCAAGTGGAGCAAGTGTCAGTAGGTGAACATTTAGGGAACAGTGATCATAGTATTGTAAGGTTTAGATTAGCTATAGAAAAGGACAGGGAACAATCTAGAATAAAAATACTTAATTGGAGGAAGGCAAAATTCAGTGGGATGAGAACGGATCCAGTCCGGTCCGGGTAAATTGGAATCAAAGATCAGCAGGCAAAACTGTAGTGGAACAATGGGCTGCCTTTAAAGACAAAATAGTTCGGGTACAGTCGCGGTACATTCCCACTAGGGGGAAAGGTAGGGCAACTAAAGTCAGAGCTCCCTGGATGATGAAAGAGATAGAGAGTAAGATGATGCAGAAGAAGAGCGCGTATGACAGATGTCAGGTTGAGAATACATCTGAGAATCAGGCTGAATATAGAAAGTTCAGAGGAGAAGTGAAAAAGAAAATAAGAGGGGCAAAGAGAGGGTATGAGAATAGAATGGCAGCTAACATAAAAGGTAATTCAAAAGTCTTCAATAGGCATATAAATAGTGAACAGGTAGTAAGAGGAGGGGTGGGGCCAATTAGGGACCAAAAAGGAGACCTATACATGGGAGGCAGAGGGTATGGCTGAAGTACTAAATGAGTATTTGCATCTGTCTTCACCAAGGAAGAAGATACTGCCATAGACATAGTGATGGATGAGGTAGAGGAGATACTGGATGGGATCAGAATTGATAAAGACAAGGTAGTAGAAAGGCTGGCTGTACTTAATGTAGATAAGTCACCAGGACCGGATGGGATGCATCCTGGGATGCTGAGGGAAGTGAAGGTAGAAATCGCGGAGGTACTGGCCATAATCTTCCGATCCTCCTTAGAAACGGGGGTGGTGCCAGAGGACTGGAAAATTGCAAATGTTAATGTGCAAGGATAAACCCAGCCACTATAGTTTAACATCGGTAGTGGGGAAGCTTTTAGAAACAATGATCGGGGACAAAATTAACAGTCACTTGGACAAGTGTGGATTAATTAAGGAAAGCCAGCAAGGAATTGTTAAAGACAAATCGTGTTTAACCAAATTGATCGAGTTTTTTGATGAGGTAACAGAGAGGGTTGATGAGGGCAATGCGGTTGATGTGGTGCACATGGATTTCCAAAAGGCGTTCGACAAAGTGCCATATAATAGGCTTGCCAGCAAAGTTGAAGTCCATGGAATAAAAGGGACAGTGGCAGCATAGGTACGAAATTGGCTAAGTAACAGGAAACAGAGTAGTGATGAACAGTTGTTTTTTGGCCTGGAGGAAGGTATACAGTGGTGTTCCCAGGGGTCGGTACTAGAACCACTGCTTTTTGTGATATATATTAATGACTTGGATGTGGGTGTACAGGGCACAATTTCTAAATTTGCAGATGACACAAAACTTGGAAGTATAGTGAACAGTGAGGAGGATAGTGATAGACTTCAAGAGGACATAGACTGATGGAATGGGCGGACACGTGGCAGATGAAATTTAAAGCAGAAAAGTGCGAAGTGATACATTTTGGTAGAAAGAATGAGGAGAGGAAATATAAACTAAAGGGTACAATCCTAAAGTGGGTGCATGAACAGAGACATCTAGGGCTACATGTGCACAAATCATTGAAGGTGGCAGGGCAGGTTGAGAAAGCAGTTAAAAAAACATACGGGATCTTGGGCTTCATCAATCGAGGCATAGAGTACAATAGCGTGTAAATCATGATGAACCTTTACAAAACACTTGTTCGGCCTCAACTGGAGTATTGTGTCCAATTCTGGGCACCGCACTTTAGGAAGAATGAGAAGGCTTTAGAGAGGGTGCAGCAAAGATTTACGAGAATGATTCTGGGGATGAGGGACTTCAGTTACGTGGATAGACTGGAGAAGCTGGGGTTGTTCTCCTTCGAGCAGAGAAGAGTAAGAGGAGATTTGATAGAGATGTTCAAAATCATGAGGGGTCTGGACAGAGTAGATAGAGAGAAACTGTTCCCATTAGCAGAACAGTCGAGAACCAGAGGACACAGATTTAAGGTGATTGGCAAAAGAACCAAAGGTGACATAAGAAAAAACATTGTTATGCAACGAGCGGTTAGGATCTGGAATGCACTGCCTGAAAGGGTGGTGTAGGCAGGCTCAATCACGGCTTTCAAAAGTGTTGGATAAGTACCTGAAAGAGAAAAATTTGCAGGGCTACGGAGAAAGGGTGGGGCAGTGAGAGTAGCTGAGGCGCTCTTGCAAGGAGCCGGCACTGGCTCGATGGGCTGAATGGCCTTCTTCCGTGCTGTAACCATTCTGTGATTCTTTAGAAACATAGGGGGAAAAAATTCAGTTGGTTGCGCCTCCCGTTAGCACCTTAAGAGGGCGCTAATGGGAAGCAATGCAACTAGCGCCCGGGCGCGGCACTGCCTACGCCTCCCACAAAATTCAGCGGGAGGTTAGTGGTGGTGCTAACCAGTAGCGCCCTGCGGCGCTGCGCCACTGGCGATGACATCATTGGTGTGTGCAGCGCCCCGCTGACGCCCCGGCCATGATCTTCGGGAGCGCCCCCTGACTTACCGCTGGACGCTATGTCCGACGGGGTCAGGGGGGCGTACCTGCAGCCGGGGAGGCGCAATTTAAAGGCGAGGTGCGGGGCGGCCATTTTTGTTGCTGGCCACCTGCCAGCACCTGCCTGCGCTCCCGTCCCAGACCTCCTGAAACACCCCCCCCTCCCCCCCCCGCGGAGTGCTGGCTGTGCTCCAAGAGGCCGGCTCTTCTCTTGAGTGCCGGGCTCTTTTGCCTGCACTCCCAATCCCCGGGGGCCCAGCTGGGCCCCAGGTCGCGCTGCACAAGGCCCCTCCCCTTTAAGAAGGGGAGGAAGGCCTGCAATACCGCGGCGCGACGTGCCGCAGCATGTGGCGCTGCGGCACATAACGCCACAATATTGACTCACAGCGCCCCAAGAGGGATGCGGGGTGCTTCCAGTAGCGCCCCACTTCCCTCTTGGGGCGCAACCACTCAATTACCGGCGCGGGGATGCTAATTTTTCCAGGGCGCTACTTTTAGCGCCCAGCGAAGTTAGCACCCCAATTGGGGCGCTACTCAATTTTTAGCCCATAGTCTAGTGACTGCTCTGCAGACATGACTCATTTAAACAATGGGGTGAAAAGTGCACCCCCACTTTGTAAAACAATTAATAGTCCACAGGCCCCATTTAATAGTTCAAGCTGATGTACAGCTTTATCAAACTGGAAAAACAGCTGACTCTGCAGTCCATTCTCTTACACCAACTGCTATCCCCACATCCACCATCTGCTGCCCTCCATTAGCAACATGATCAGTGTATAAAGAAATCAACACTTCCGCACTGAGTCAGAATGTTATGGAAATAAGTTACTACCTCCATGTGGTTATTTTATTCACCGGCAAATGTAGCAGCTCAGAAATTTTGGATTTTTGTGTCTCCACAAAGACATTTCAAACTCTGCACAGACAATACGTTCCTGTGTTTCAACTCTAATTTTCTTCACTGACAAGACAGCATTGACCTACACGTGGTGAGTTAATGAATGAAAGCCAAAGTTACGATCTCACTGGGACTCATTTGTCGTCTCATTGTTCTCTGGATGGAACTTTATCTCCTGTGGTTAAGCTAAAAGGCTATAATGACACACACATGAATACTGTGCTGTTTCTTTTTAAATTGTGAATGGTTGTTACCAACCCAAAGTTACGTTTGATACGTGATTTCTTCAGGTTTTTTTCAATAACTTTATGGCTCTGTAGCAACCTTTTTTTGGGTCATGTTGGGCATTTGCCACAGCTTGCCGTTGAATGGGACACTGATGATAGTTTAGATCTAGGTTGGCTCCATCAAAATATAGTGCATTCTTAAATGGCTACTTACAATATTCACCAAGTCATGCGTTTATATCGGAGTGCAAATATGTGTCACTGAACTTCGAGAATCCCAATTCTAATGTGATGTTGCGGGATCTCATGGCTTCAAAGCTTTAGACATTAACATTGGGATTGCCTCAAAATGATGCATGGGAGCTATAAAAATGAAATTTTCTGTATCATTGTAGGATTCACTGTGTTCTACCCAAAAGTTAAGTTAGAACCAGCCTTAAAAGGTTTAGATGCCCTTTTTGAAATGGTGTTTATTGAGGCCAGATTTTAACCTAATCCAATTGGCATGAGTGGGTCGTTAAAATGGCGGTCGGATTGGGTTGGCTTCACGTTCCCCATCCGTTCCCACCCACCGCCACTTTTACTCTGTGCAAAACAGAGTCAGGAGGACAACCTGCCCCAGCCAGGTGGGGGCTTGCTTAAGGTGCAGAATTCGTGGCCCAATTATGTCATCGGCAGCGCAATAGAAGTTTCACTCCTGGGATCGTGAGACCGACACGGTGGCAAACCCCCAGCAAAATCTTGGCAGGATTGGGCAGGGTAGCCACGGTAAGTATATCCTTTAAATTTTTGTTAGGAATCCTTACTGATCAGGAGGAGCAGGAATACTCCCCCTAGGCCCCACCTGGAATTTTTGCGCCTCCCTAGCCTGCGCCGTGCCTGTCCCTCTCAGGAGTGGCAGTTCAGTGGAGATCTCCTCCATCCCAGCGCTAACTTAAACTGGGGACGTTCACTTGGGTTCCTGATGGCGTCCGGCTCCCGGCAAAATTCCCATTCCTCCCCGCTGGCCACGAGATCAGTTACCCTCCCCTCACCCCCCACTCCCACAACAGTCACGTTTTGAGTGGCAGACGGATTCGAACTATTCAAATGTGACTCGGGAGTTAAACTCGCCTCGGCCTCACGCTGAGCTCATCACTGGGGTTTCCTGCCTGCCCTGAACTAAAATCAAGGCTTTTAGAGTCTGATGAGCAACAAGGCTTTTGGATGAAAGTCAGATTTGTGTCTCGTAGACATATTCAGTCTGACTGCCAGTTTATAACACAGACAGGGATCATGGCTACCATTTTAAATTTTAGCAGATTTAAAAACTCTTAAATAATGACAAAATTGATAATATTTGACACACACAACTCTGGTGCTCTCCAGCTTCTTCGCACAATGAGTTTGCTAATGAGTTATCCTGTCAAGACACTGAAGAAATATCATTTAAAGAATTTGAACATCAAACACATCAACGTTCGGGAAGGCACTTTTTGTTTCAGTTCTGCAAAGGAAGATTAAAAATTCATTTGGCCACATTTTGAATAGATTTCATATTAATGTTTCATGCTCTTTCAAGAAAGCTTACATTTGTGGTAATCTTTCTGGACTTTGTCATTAATTATTCATTCGTTAGTCTGGATCCTTGCGGTGTGTACTCATTGCATGAAACATTTATTTATTCATATATATGAATGAAACGTGTGATTTCGATTTGCCTTTCTTTTGATTATGTTTTGGTTAAAGTTTTGAAAAAAAAATAAAGTAATGATACATCCGCAGAGTGCAATATTTTAAGCTTATTTTTGTAATCAAATTTAATTTTTAAAAAAAAAATTGTTGCTGAAAATAATCTCCACATAGTTGGGCAGGTCAGTAGCTTGGCTCCTGGTGGAAGATTTGCAAGTCTCAGTCCCTGTCATTAAAAATTGCTCATCCCATTTGGTGATCGGTCAAACCACCAGATGAAATGCCACATAGGAGTCTGATCCTGTCATACCCCACCTCACACATACCTCCTTGGAGGGTGCTACCATTTAGGCGCTCTCCCTAAACACTTCTATTTTTATGTTTGTGGGAAACTGTGGCTTATACAGTGTTCCCTATAAACCAAAACTTAAAATTTAAAGCAAGCAGTGACAAGAAATAGAGAGCTCCAGAGTTAATAATATGGCCTTATATCAACGAGTTACACACTGGAAGTCAGACGGGGTACCTACTGTACTATTGCTCTTCATGCCGTTCACCTAAGGTAGGGCACCGACTGACAAGATTCCTGCTCCTGATCTCTGCCGAGTCCCCTCTGCTTGAAAGCACATGCGTAGATATTCGGTAAGAGTCGATCAGACTTTGATTTGATGCCTTACACAGCTGAATAGCCTATTGACACTCACGTTCGCAGCTCACACATGAAGACATGCTACTTGGGTAAGTTCTGTGTGGAAGCCAGTACCTGTGGAATTATATGCCAGAAAGAGAAACACTTGCAGTAGAAGATGAGAACAATTTGGCAGATAAGGTAACTTTGTACCACAATCCATTTGAAGAATTATTTCAGTATTACTAGCTAACGTGTATGTATTAAAATTCTTGCAGAGGATATGCCTTACTTCCCGTTGTCAAAAGTTTTGATCACACTTATTTCAACATTTGACATTGTAAATTACTATGTCAGCTGTCATGATGTAGTTACAGGCTTTAGCTGAAGGAGAAAATTGTTTTTGAAAACAGGACAGTAAAGTTAAAGTAAGCACTTATGACCACAAAATGACATAATTGTGCAATGGGAGATAACAAAAATGCAATACAGCTGTTCCATAAAAGGCACTACAGCATAGGGATGATTCATGATGACTTCTCTGCAAAAATAGCACACCCTTCCTCTGTTTCTCATTTTGTTTAAGTTCTTGATCCACAAACAATAACTTTTTATTAAATTGAATCCTGCTTACTTGTTGTTTTTGGTACCTTCTGATTTGTAATGATTCTACCTTCAGCACTTTTAACTATCTCCTACTTGAGGTACTGGCATTTTTCCATTCACTGCCCTTGTTCTCACCCCTTCCTGAAACTATCCCCCACCCCCCCACCTTAACCTTTCTGTCTTCAACTGTAACCCATTTCCAACCTCATTTTTCTCTCCAAGGCCCTCACACATGTTGTCACCTATAAGCTCTGTGCCCCCCACTTCTAAAAGTCTCCCTTCAATAGGACTTTCCCCTTGCTGACAGCATTCAAATTGCCCTAACCAAAATCATGAATAACATGTTATTATGACAGTACAATATCGCTCCTAAATCTCTTTAACCTCTTCACAGCATTTGACATCCTCCTCTAATGCCTCTCCTCCATCATGCAGCTCTATGGGACTGTCCTTGCATGGTTCCAGTCATATCTATCCGAATCGTAGTCAGTGTAACAGCAGCAACAGTTCCTCTTCTCTTCCTTGACATTGTTAGCTCCAGAGTCTCCTGAAGATCTATTTTTGGATTGTTTTCCTTATTTACGTGCTGCCCCTCATTGACGTCCTCTGCAGGCATGGGGTCAGCTTTCACATGTATGCTGATGACATCCAGCTCTACCACTCCATCGCCTCTCAACCTCCTGACCGCGACTGCACTGTCAGATGAATCATAACCTCCTCCACTTCAACATTGGGAAGACCAAAACCATTGTTTATGGCCTCCAGAACCAACTTCACTCCCTTGCAATCTTTTTCATCTTCCTCCTTGGCCAATAACTCAACTGTTCTCAATCTTGGCATTCAGTTCAACCCAGAGCTCGACCCAGAGCTCGACCCAGAGCTTTCCATTTCAAAGACTGTTTACTTCTACTTCTGCAACATTGCCCACATCTGTCCCCAGCTCAACCCCTTGCTGCTGAACCCTTAGGCATAAGTTTGTCATCTCTAGATTTGACTAGTCGAACACTCTTGGCTGATCCCCATCCCTCACCCTCCTTAAACTCCAATTTGTTTAAAATTTTGCCTCATGTATCCTTCTACACTTACTTCCACCTACCCATCATCCCTGTCTATTCTGGTTGGGGTTGACTCATTGTTTCTCCAAAGATTTAAATTTAAAATCCTGATCCTCATTCTTAAATCTTTCCATCACCTTACTCCACCTAGCACTACAATCTCTTCCATCCTTATATCACCGCCCCCCCCCCCCTCAACGCTCTATTCCTCTGTCCCATGGCTATTGTGCATACCCGCTTCCCTTCACATGTTAATTTGTGGCCGAGCCTTTAGCTGTCTGGGCCTTACTTTCTGGAATATCTTCCCAGAAACTGCTCTACCTCTCTCCTTTAAAAGCCTTCTTTAAATCATCTCTTTGACGAAGCTTTTGGTCACCACTCCTAATCTCTCCTTCCTTAGCTTAGTGTTGGTTTTTTCTTACACCTATCTATGAAACACCTTGGAATTTTTTTAACATTAAATGCACGTTATTGTTTTTGTCAAAGTGAAGCATGACATAATTGTTTTTAAGTTATGTTAACCAGTGGGTCCCTCATTTGAAATTCAGTATTTAAAATGTTCAATTCACGTGCACTTTTTATGACTGGATGACATTGCTCCCTCTATTTTCATGTGAGCAACCTCAAAGATAATGTCAAGGATAGGACAGATCTCATGAAGAGTGTGATTATGACACTGGGAACAGTCCGTTGAGAATAAGGGAAATAACATGCATTTCAAGTCAAGAGTTCTAGCCCCATTCCAGGACTTGAACACATAATCTAGGCTGATACTGGAGTGCAATATTGAGGTCATGCTGCCTTGTCAGAGATGCTATCTTTCAAATGTGACATTAAAGCTAGTCCCTATCTGCCCGTTCAGGTGGATGTAAGTGATTCCACGGCAATATTTGAACAAGAACAGGGACTGACTTGGCCAGCATTCAACCGACACTGAATTGATCATGTGCGTTTTTGTTTGTTGGACTTTGCTGTACACAAATTGCATAAGAAATAGAAGCAGGAGTAGGCCATATGGCACCTCGAGCCTGCTCTGCCATTCAGTAATATCATAGCTGAACTTATGCACCAACTTCACTTTCCTACCCTATCCCTATATCACTTAGTGTCCAAAAATCTATCGATCCCTGTCTTGAATATACTCATCGACTGAGCATCCGCAGAACTCTGGGGTAGAGAATTCCAAAGATTCATAACTCTCTGAGTGAAGACATTTTTCCTCATCTCAGTACTAAATGGCCAACCCCCTTATCTTGAGACTATGACCTCTGGTTCTAGACTCTCCAGCCAGGGGAAACAGCCTCTCAGTATCTACACTGTCAAGCCCTTGAAGAATTTTATACGTTTCAATGAGGTCACCTCTCATTCTTCTAAACTCCAGAGAATATAGGCCCATTCTACTCAACCTCTCCTCGTACAAGAGCCCTCTCATCCCAGGAATCAATCTAGCGAACCTTTGTTGCACCCCCTCCAATGCAAGTATACAAAGGTAAGGAGAACAAAACAGTAGACAAGTACTCCAGGTGTGGTCTCACCAAAGCCCAATATAATAGCAGCAAGACTTCCTTAATCTTGTACTCCAACTCTCTTGCAATAAAGGCTAACATATCATTTGCATTCCTGTGCAAGGACCCCCAAATCCCTCTGCATACCAACATTTATTAGCCTTGCACCTATTTTAAAAAATATTCTGCTTTTCCATTCTTCCTACCAAAATGGATAATTTCACATTTCCCCACATTATACTCCATCTGCCACCTTCTTGCCCAATCACTTAACCGGTCTATATCACTTTTCAGCCTCTTTGCGAACTCCTCACAGCTTACTTTCCCACCTAGCTTTGTATCGTCAGCAAACTTGGATACATTACAGTCGGTCCCTCATCTAAGTGATTGATGTAGATTGTGAATAGCTGAGGTCCAAGCAATGGGCCAGAACTTCGGGTCCCCACGGGTGAGTACGCGCTGGGTACTCACGCGTAGGCCCAATGAAAGTGCCGGTTTCGTGCATGCACTGTGCATGCGTGGGAAACCGGAACTTCCGTTCCCTTAAAAGAAGGGGTTCACAGGCCGAACGCGTGCGCCGGAGAGGCTGCGCGTACGCCTGGAACTTCTGGTTTTTTGCAGGTTTCTCCAGGAGGGTAAGTCTCCAGGAACTACGCTTGTAAAAAGCAGTCGCAAGGCCTGCTTTTAACAAGATAAGTGGTGAATTAAGTTAAATTAAAACATTTTTTCCACAGCTTTATTATTTTTGAATACTTTAAAGAAAGCTAAGTTTATTTTTAGCCCCGTTAGAAACTGTAATTATTTTTTTCAAAAATTTAAATAATTGTTTAAAATAGTTATTTTATGTAATTTATAGTTATTTTAAAAATGTGATTTAAAAAAAAAAATTATTTGAACTTTTAGTGATGTTTTGGTGCTGAATTGTATTCATAGATTTGACAGCTCTTCCTGTCAAATCTATGAATACAGATTCCCTGCTACCATTGGCTCTCCATGGCCCACGTGATCCCAGGGGACGCTTCGAACTAACTGCGCCCCTGGGATACGCAAGCACTGCACGCCGGCAGCTGGAGCAGGCCCAGGATTGGAATCCCACGCGGGCCCACAGCTCAACAGCCGGCACGCTAGGTAAGTGCAGGTCGGAGGCTTGCACCCGCGGGAAGCCTCCGACCCGAATTTCTGGGCCATTATCCCTTTCATAAAGCCGTGTTGACTCTTCCTAATCATATTGTGATTTTCCAAGTGCCCTGTTACCACATCCTTAATAATAGATTCTAGCATTTTCCCTACGACTGATGTCAGGCTAACTGGCCGATGGGTTCTCTGTTTTCTGAGGAGGTAATCTGTGCTCTGGAGCAAATTGGTGATGTTTCATTCCTCGGATGGAGTGACATTCAACTTGGTCAGAACTCTCTGTGCAACGAATTGGTCTAAATATGCACATACAAAGGTCAATTAGAGGTTAATTGCTCATGGAGATTTCTGTCGATTTGCAGCTGCTTGCAAATTGTTGGCTTTTTCCCCTGAGGTGAGAGAGGCTATTAAGGTCAGAAGGAACAGCGGGAAATTATTGACTTTCTGTTTTTATTTACTTCTGATGCTGTGAAATGTGATGTCTGAAGTGTTACAGAAACCTGCTGGTTGCAAGGCTTCTGTATGCATCTAAATGCTTATAGTTCAACTGAAGTAACCTTTTTGATACTGAAACTTAAATATTTCCTGCAAATTCTGTAGAAATGGAAACATTTGGAATTAGTGAACACTTTGGCCGAGATTTTGCTCACCTTGGCGGGTCTGGTGCGGCCGGTGTCGGTGACGGGTCGTGGCCCTGCTGCTGGCTCCATCACACTGCCTAAAATGAACTTAACTCAATGGGGCTTGTTAAGCCTGCCCAGCACGTTTCCCGGCCCAATTAGATGGAGTTGGTCTGGTGACGTCAGTCATGTCGCGCCTTGAGCTGGTCTCACCCTCATCCTAGTGCAATCATACCAACTAACAAGACACAAGGGTAGCCACTTGGGTGTTTTATCCAATGTTCATGTGAAGTTTCTGTTAATGTGCTGTCAAACATTGAAACCTTTATTTTCAACACTTTGCGTTCTTGGACAGATTTGAGTGCACCTTTGGAAGTGGCTTAGTGAGTTGCAGTGAATGGTGAGACGTAACGGTACCCCCCGCAATGGTGCTGTGTGAAAGGAATGGCTTGGGCATTGTAAGGATGCTTTATGGTGTTGGTGTGGTTTGGTGCCAACCTGGCGCATCATGTGGCAGCCAGGGTGTACAGCGGCAAGTGAAGTAAATCTGGCCATGGTGAGGCCATCCTTGGCCTCCTGTGCAGCAATGCGCTCGAGTGCTGATGCCCTCTGTCCTGTGCAGCATCAGGTGATTGTGGAGAAGGTTGGTGGTGTTAGAACATAAGAAATAGGAGCAGGAGTAGGCCATTTGGCTGTTCGCACCTGCTCCGTCAGTCAACAGATAATTGCTGATCTTCTACCTCAACTCCACCTTCCTGCACTATCCCCATATCCCTTAATTCCCCAAAATCTATTGAACCCTGTCTTGAATATACTCATCGACTGAGTATCCATAGAACTCTGGGGTAGAGAATTCCAAAGATTCACAACGCTTTGAGTGAAGAAATCTCTCCTCATCTCAGTCCTAAATGGCTGACCCCTTATCCTGAGACTGTAATCCCATGTTCTGGACTCCCCAGCCAAGGAAAACATTTTCTCAGCATTAACCCTGTCAAGCCCTGTAAGAATTTTACATGTTTCAATTAGATCATCTCTCATTCTTCTAAACTCTAGGGAATATAGGCCTAGTCTACTCAATCTCTCCTCATAGGGCAATCCCCACATCCAAGGAACCAGTCTCGTGAACCTTTGTTGCACTCCCTCTAAGGCAAGAGTGTTTTTCCTTAGCAAAGTAGACCAGAACTGTACAGAGTACTCCAGGTGTGACCTCACTAATGCCCTGTATAATTGCAGTAAGACTTCTTTACTCTTATATTCTAGTCCCTTTGTAACAAAAGTTAACATACCATTTGCTTTCCTAATTGCTTGCTGTACCTGCATGTTAACTTTCTGTGACCCAGGTCCCTCTGAATACAAACATTTCCCAGTCTCTCACAATTCAAAAATATTTAGTTTTTTTGTTTTTCCTACCAAAGTGGATAACTTCACACTTCCCCACATTGTATTCCATTTGCTATGTTCTTGCCCACTCAGTTAACCTGTCTATATCTCTCTGCAGCCTCTTTGCGTCCTCCTCACAGATTACTTTCCCACCTAGCTTTGTATCATCCTTGGATCAAACTTGGATACGTTACACTCAGTCCCTTCATCTAAGTCTTTGATGTAGATTGTAAATAGCTGAGGCCCAAGCACTGACCCTTGCGGTGCTCTGCTAGTTACAGCCTGTCAACCCGAAAAAGTCCTGTTTATTCCTACTCTTTGTTTTCTGTCCATTAACCAATCCTCAATCCATGCTAATATATTACCCCCAATCCCATAAGTCATAATTTTGTGTAATAACCTCTTGTGTGGCACCTTATCGAATGCTTTTTGAAAATCCAAATACACTACATCCACTGGTTCCCCCTTATCCATCCTACTAGTTACATCTTCAAAAAACTCTTAACAGATTTGTCAAACACAATTTCCCTTTCATAAAATCATGTTGACTCTACCTAATCATGTTACGATTTTCTAAGTGTCCTGTTACCACATCCCTAACAATATATTCTAGCACTTTGCCTACTACAGATGTCAGGCTAACTGGCCTATAGTCCCCCGTTTTTTCTCTTCCTCCTTTCTCAAATAGCGGGGTTATGTTTGCTACCTTCCAATCCTTGGGGACTGTTCTCGAATCTAGGGAATTCCGGAAGATTAATACCAGTGCATCCACTATCTCTGCAGCCACCTCTTTTAAAACCCGAGGATGCAGGTCGTCAGGTCCGGGGGATTTGTCGCCACTTAGTACCATTAATTTCTCCAGTCCTATGTCTTTACTTATACTGATTTCATTAAGTTCCTCATTCTCTCTAGACCCTTAGTTCCCCATTATATCCAGAATGTTTTTTGTGTTTTCTACAGTGAAGACAGATACAAAGTATTAGTTTAATGTCTCTGCCATTTCTTTATTGCCCATTATAATTTCTCCTGTCTCTGCCTCTAATGGGCCCACGTTTACTTTCACTAATCTCTTCATATTTACATACCTATAGAAACATTTACAATCTGTTTTTATGCCTGTTGCTAATTTACTCATATTCTTTTTTCTCTTCCCTTATCAATTTCTTGGTCCTCCTTTGCTGAGTTCGAAAATCCTCCCAATCCTCAGGCTTACTATTCCTTTTGCCAACATTATAAGCCTTTTCCTTTGATCTAATACTATCTTTAACTTGTTAACCAGGGTTAGACCACTTTTCCTGTGGGGTTTTGTGCCTTAAAGGAATGTATATGTGTTGTAAATTATGTATTAATTCTTTAAATGCTAGCCATTGCTTGTCTACCATTGTAGCTTTTAATGTAGTTTCCCAATCTACCTTAGCCAACTCACCCCTCATACCTATATAGTTTGCTTTATTTAGATTTAAGACCCTAGTTTCAGACTTAACTAAATCACTTTCACACTCAATATAAAATTCTATCATATTATGGTTATTCTTCCCTAAAGGCCCTTTACTACAAGGTTATTAATTAACCCTTTCTCATTGCAAATACTAGATCTAAAATAGCCTGTTCCCTAGTTAATTCCTCAACATACTGATCCAGAAAACTATCTTGTATACATTCCATGAACTGCTGGTGTGCCTGGTGCTACTGGTGTGCCTGACGCTGCTGGTGTTGGGGTGGATCGTGGTCAGATTCTGAGGACCAAGGTGAAATAGTATAAATGGTACCCATGCTGATAGAATAGATAGCAGGTGAAGTTGAGATTGGTGAGAGAGGTTGTTCCAATGAGGTGACACTGGATGGAGAGTTTGCTTCAAACACTTTCAGCCTGCATTAAGCTCAATCTGTGTTCCAAATGGAGTAAGCAACAACTTCTGCACTTGGAAAGTGAACAGCTGTGAGGTGGGAGCTTTTATAGCACATTTCAAGCTGTCAACTAATCAGCTGATTCAGTGGCCATTCAAACTCCGCCTCGGGTTAATAGACGTGGTGCATGAGCAGTTAAGTTAAAAGGTAAGATTAAAACCATTATTAAGGATCTGTCAACAAGCTAATAATTGCTTTAATTGGGTCACCCACCTCTGCGGGTCGGATCTGATCCGAGATCACACAAATGCCATTGGGAAAGACTCGTTGTGGCGGGCTGACAATGGGTTCCTGACCCGCTGTCAAAAAAAATGACATTTCCTACCTGACCCGCCACTGATCCCGTCCACTGACCCCCCCGGAAAACTCTGGCCTCAGTGCTAGTTGCTGCAGTGATTGTTGTTTTTGGAATTCACAAAAAATGGTCAACAAGGGTTGCTGCAGCTTTAAGTTTTAATTGTCCAGTCATGTTTCTTTATCCTGTTATGACAAGTAGTGACCAAGTCCAACTTGGCTAAGATGACTTTCACCATCAAGTCATATCTGCCTCAGGCTATCAGAGACGTGTTTCTGTTCCCCATCCACCAACCTTCTAGGTGTATTTTACATCCCCTGCCTCCACTGATGATCATGGCAACAAGGCTCATATCCTTGCTTATGCTTACAGCTGTAGCTACAATGCCACTCTTGTAGGAGAGCCTGACAAACCATGATCATGGAATATGCTGCTGAAGGGGTGGATGAACAGCGCTAGTCATTTAAGGCTGTGTTCTTCAAATATGTTTCCTTCTCACCAGCATTCAACACTGCTATGATAACATCGGAATAGCTTTTGGAGGTGAACAAAAGTACTGCGTTAACCACTGAGTAATATTATCTAGCACACAACACCTTGGGCCAAATCTTGCTTAAGCGGCACATCTCATGACGCATGCCGTTGTTAGACTTTATCCTGCACCCTTCAGCTTGAAAAATCTTAAGTTGCCGGAAGTGCGAGCTGATAACGGTGCGGCGAGGGCAATGTGGTATCTGGGACCTTAATGAACAGCAGGGCCAACAGTATATCTCCTTAACCAATGAGATTTAAGGATTGAGAAAGAAACAGAGGAGGCAGAGAAAGAGGGTGAATTAGAGTCAAAATAGGTACAGAAAGAGAACGGAAGAGTGGGAAAGAAAAATTGGATTAAAAGAGACAGAAAAAAAGTCAGAAAAGAAAGTTAAGAAAGCAATTTAAAATTTAAGTTCTTTAAATCTCTATGAAGGATTTGCTAGCTGCAGGAATGAGATTAAAAAGATTAAATTGATCCGTTTCTAGGACAGAGAAGTTGATTGGCAATGTATTAACAATTAACACATCATTAAAAGTGTAATTACGCTTTTAATTACCAGCACTAACTTCATGCGGCGAGTTTAATGGTCAATTAATGTGCAAATCCAGCAAGTTCTCAAAAGTAACGGGGAGGCTAAGGGTGAGCTGCCATTTGTTCGAATCAAATGGTGGAGCAGCATAAATTGACAAGCAAGTGCTGGAGATTCACAACTCAAGGCATATTTCTTCATCACCTGAACTTGCTGGCTGATTTGCACGTTATTAAAAGCGTGCGATGTTAACATGCTGTTATTTTTCCAGCAAGATTTGGTCCAGTGTATATGACTCTCTTAATAAATGACCCATACAACATATCAACCACAGGACAAATTTTGTATGGCTCCCAAAGACATCCTAGAAGGGGCCTTAGGTTACCGACAGTACTAATGACTGCTGACTTTTTTTTTCATTCATGGGATGTGGGCATCGCTGGCAAGGCCAGCATTTATTGCACATCTCTAATTGCCCTTGAGAAGGTGGTGGTGAGCCGCCGCCTTGAACCGCTGCAGTCCATGTGGTGAAGGTACTCCGATGGTGCTGTTAGGGAGGGAGTTCCAGGATTTTGACCCAGCGATGATGAAGGATCGGCGATATATTTCCAAGTCAGGATGGTGTGTGACTTGGAGGGGATCTTGGAGGTGGTGGTGTTCCCATGCGCCTGCTGCCCTTGTCCTTCTAGGTGGTAGAGGTCGCGGGTTTGGGAGGTGCTGCTGAAGAAGCCATGGTGAGTTGCTGCAGTGCACCTTGTAGATGGTACACAGTGTAGCCACGGTACGCCGGTGGTGGAAGGAGTGAATGTTTAAGGTGGTGGATGGGGTGCCAATCAAGCAGGCTGCTTTGTTGTGGATGGTGTCGAGCTTCTTGAGTGTTGTTGAAGCTATACTCATCCAGACAAGTGGAAAGTATTCCATCACACTCCTGACTTGTGCTTTTTTGATGGTGGAAAGGCTTTGGGGTGTAAGAAGGTGAGTCACGAACCACAGAATACCCAGCCTCTGACCTGCTCTTACAGCCACTGTATTTATGTGGCTGATCTAGTTAAGTTTCTGGTCAATGGTGACCCCCAGGATGGGGGATTCAGCGCTGGTAATGCTGTTGAATGTCAAGGGGCGGTGGTTAGACTCTCACTTGTTGGAGGTGGCCATTGCCTGGCACTTGTGTGGCGCAAATATTACTTGCCACTTTTCAGCCGAACCATGGATGTTGTCCAGGTCTTGCTGCATGCGGGCACGGACTGCTTCATTATCTGAGGAGTTGTGAATGGAACTGAACACTGTGCAATTATCAGCGAACATTCCCACTTCTGACCTTATGATCGAGGGAAGATCATTGATGAAGCAGCTGAAGATGGTTGGGCCTAGGACACTGCCCTGAGGAACTCCTGCAGCGATGTCCTGGGGCTGAGATGTTTGGCCTCCAACAACCACAACCATCTTTGTTTGTGATAGGTATGACTCCAGCCAGTGCAGAGCTTTCCTGCTGATTCCCATTGACTTCAGTTTTACGAGGGCTCCTTGATGCCACACTCAGTCAAATGCTACCTTGATATCAAGGGAGGCCACTCTCGCCTCACCTGTGGAATTCAGCTCTTTTGTCCATGTTTGGATCAAGACTGTAATGAGGTCGGGAGCCAAGTGGTCTTGGCGGAACCCAAACTGAGCATTGACGAGCAGCTTATTGCTGAGTCAGTGCCGCTTGATAGCACTGTCGACAACACCTTCCATCACTTTGCTGATGATTGAAAGTAGACTGATGGGGCGGTAATTGGCCAGATTGGATTTGTCCTACTTTTTGTGGACAGGACATACCTGGGCAGATTTCCACATTGTCGGATAGATGCCAGTGTTATAGCTGTACTGGAACAGCTTGGCTAGAGGTACGGCTAGTTCTGGAGAACACGTTTTCAGCACAACAGCCGGGATGTTGTCAGGGCCCATAGCCTTTGCTGTATCCAGTGCGCTCAGCCGTCTCTTGATATCACGTGGAGTGAATCGAATTGGCTGAAGACTGGCTTCTGCAATGGTGGGGACCCCAGGAGGAGGCCGAGATGGATCATCCACTCGGTACTTCTGGCTGAAGATGGTTGCAAACGCTTCAGCCTTGTCTTTTGCACTCACTGCCATCATTGAGGAAGGGGATGTTCATGGAGCAGCCTCCTCTCCCCCCCCCCCCCCCGTTGTTTAATTGCCCACCACCATTCACGACTGCATGTGGCAGGACTGCAGAGCTTTGATCTGATCCATCGGTTGTGAGATCGCTAAGCTCTGTCTATAGCAGGCTGTTTCCGCTGTTTAGCATGTATGTAGTCCTGTGTTGCAGCTTCCCCAGGTTGGCACCTCATTTTTAGGTACGCCTGGTGCGGCTCCTGGCATGCTCTTCTACACTCCTCATTGAACCAGGGTTAGTCCTCTGGCTTGATGGCAATGGTGGAATGAGTGATATTCCAGATTGTGGTGGACTACAATTCTGCTGCTGCTGACAGCCCACAGCGCCTCATGGATGCAACTTAGATTTCAGTAGTTAAACTGTGAATTAGGCCCAAGTCAAAGGAGTCTGTTTGGAATGCATGTAATTCCTAACATTTGTGATGTGTATTCATTCTGTTTTTTAAACCAATTGTAGCTACATTTGTTTTTCTTTTCAGTCTCTGCCCAGTATTTTCTGAAATGGCAATTACTGGGAGGAGACTGGAGAGAGTATAAATTAGTCAATCAATCTCTCTCTCTCTCATACACATACACATGCACACACCCCCCTACTGCAATATATGCATATATATACATCAAAAGAAAAATGAACTTTTGACAATAAATAAAAGGTCCACTTATCTTGGAATTTGTAAAATAGAACACATTAATGGGAAATCAATGTGCATCAGTAAATCCTACTCAACTATATCTTATGGTGCAGAGGTAATCATTTTTGCAGTCTTGAAATCTCTTGATGTGAGCAATCAGACATAATTAAACCTTAGAGAACTCTAAAGGACCTCGTGACGATGAGGAAATGACTAATTGCTCGGCTTTCAAATGTTGTCTTTGAAGTGAAGCACTGCAAGGCTAGCTTCATTTTGTTTGAAGTTCTAAGTGCAAATCTGATTCTGCTGGTTGTTACAAATCTCAGATGTAAACTTAAGAGCACGGAATTTACTTTTGTACACATCAGTATGCATTAATGTTATTTTTGAACTTTAGTTTTCCTTTCATGGCTCACACCTGTGGAAAGGCAGGTGCTGGGATGCCAGCAAGACACTGCATAAAATTTAGTTGAAGATGTCAGAGAGAAGGCTTTCCATTTTGCCAGGCACTTTTGTTATGCATATAAATAAATATATACAGACTTTTGACAGCTTTTTAATTTATATTATATAGGCAGTTAACTGCAAGTACAGTTCTGTGCCATTTAGCTGTGTTGGAATCAATTCTTCCAGATCAGCCTGATTTTGTTACTTATTGTACTTGTTTCCTCTTTTTTATTTCCATTATTTTGACATTAGCTACAATGTACTGGGATAAGAATATGAGCAATTAAATTTAGATATTTTAGTCCAAGGCTAAAATATAAACCTGGGAACATTTTAAATTATTTTCCGTTGTAGCTCCTCTCCTCTTTAGCCCTTCTGATCCAATCTGTTCCTGAATTCTCCCTACCTATTGATCTTTGCCTCTCTGAATCCAATATGGTCACTGACATTCCCTGTGAAAGTACATAATCACTTTTTTTTTCTTCCAGGAATCACTGCAGCTATTTTATCAGTGAGCAGCAAGCAGTGAAAAATGGCACCAACATGCAAAATTTGCAATTTTTCTGCCGACATTTACACTGGAATTTCCTCTAAATACAAGCGCACCCCCTCCCCCGCTTCATCTCCTTCCATAAATCTGGGAATATTGTGCCCACTGTGGCCAGTACTGATAAACAGTTTACTGATTTTACTTGGAACTCTTAACAGCAGGCAGTGTGATGCTTTGTTGTTTGTCCGTTGTATGTGAATTTGATTGTATAATATCTACATGGCATAATGAATTATTACCATGCAATCCTGGCTATATACCTTTGACAAGTAGATCTGATACAATTTCAGAATAACATAAAATCCATTGTATACCTTGTACCTTCATGATCCTGAAAATAAAACTTAAACCAAATCTACACAGAACAGATCGGTAAAATGGATATATCTCTGCCTCATGAATGTTTTATAGTCCTTATAAATGTAGGGGAGTGATACAAATGCAGTATTATATTTGGTTAAAAAGTTATGGTGTGCCTTTTCCTCCCAGTGACTTCAGTCACTGTTACTTTCTTATACCGGCTAATTGCAAAACTGTTTTGTTCTGTGGCCGAGTCCCAAAAATCTGATTATACACAATATCACTGAAGATGACTTTCCCCTCAAAATAATAAATTCTATTTACTGCAGAGTAGATTGTGATTTTCAATTAATATAATTTATCTTTAGAGTTTCCATTCTGATTAAACTGCCCTATATTGTGTAATGCAAACTGTCTGTGTACAAGAAAGCATTATATAGGTTTTCTGGGCCTGATTGTAGCAGGTACAGTAAAGGTATATAGCAATGCTCTGTTTCTAACCTCTTATCCCTAACTCCTCTCCCAATATGAGACAGTCAGCAGTGATCGACAGTTGCTTGATAAATTGCATCTGCTATGTGTTAGTAGCTGAGAGTGTCCTCCCCACACATTGAGCTGCACATTCTGGAAATGTCTCTGCTATGATAATGTCAAATGCAGGAAGCAGGCTGACGTCCCAGCTGACAGAATGATAAAGAATATGAACAGAGTGATTTATGATCTTTCACAAGTCAGGGAGGAGAAGTGTCAGAATTTCCTGCAAGCATTCACTTCATATACTGCACCAATAAAGGGCTGATTTATCCCTTCGTAATCCAGAGCTATACCTGCATGGATTTGGAGCTCCATATCGGAGATTGCTTACACCAACCAGCAGATTTCCAGAAACAGATACAGGCTTATTGATTACAAATGTAATAAGATAGTTCTATCCTATTGGCTTTGTAGGAAACTTTTAATATTGAAGGAAGCACTCTGGCCATGGTATCCCATATTGACAGTTTATGATCAAAGTCAGGTTGCTGGATGGAGTTTAGGCGCTTTACTGCAAGGAAGCAGTGTTATGCGGTGAATCAATTTGTGTAGCTTTTGCACATTTTCTATCTGCTAACTCGATGATAGAGACTGGAAGCAGGTTGGCACGATGACGGGAGTGAGGTGGCGAGGCAGTGACAGTATAGATAAACTGTTGTAGGAAATGCGGCAGCTAATTTGTGCACTGCAAGGTTTTGCAAACAGCAATGAAATAAATGAGCCAATCATTTGTTTTTGGTGTTGGTTGAGGAATAAATGTCGTCCGGAACACCAGGAGAACTCCACTGCTCTTCTTCGAATACTGAAGATGGGACCTCGATTTAGTGTCTCATCCAAAGGACGGCACCTCCGTCAGTGCAGCATTCCCTTAGTGCTGCCCTGAAGTGCCAGCCTAGATTATGTACTCAAGCCTCTAAATGGGACTCGGAACTCACGGACTTCTGCCTCAAAGATGAGAGTGCTACTAGTGAGCCAAGGCATCCTGGATATGGCTCAGAACACGTTTTAAATTGTGTGGAACCTCAGAATGGTGTGGAGAACTAAAACAGTCCCTTTATCCCCAGCAATTTTGGTTATGCCGACAGCCTTTGGTGTTGGCTGAGTTTTTCTCTCCCTCACATTTTCTTCAGGTTGTAAGTGCTGGGATTTGCCTCGATGAGGAAGCAAAAGGTGGAGAAGGCAGCAATACAACCAAAGGGGGAAAACCTCTCTTAATTCCAATTGGCCTTTATACATTGCACTGAAGTTTTTAGAATATATATTCTTGAATGAGTTGTATATTGTTATAAATCTCATCATCATGAAGAAATGACTCCTGAAATAACACTGGACGGCCAGCTGGTGGCGTCGTCCAAGGAGTATAAATACTCGGGCGTGGGCCCAGCTTGCTTAGGGACATTTTGTAAGACAGGAACTAGTGAAGTACAACTAGACCTCCATGTTCTGAAACAAGTTGATTAAAGCCTTGCTTTATACTCGAACCAAGTGCATAGTGAGTTTTATTACGTCATATATTATATGATGCAGTTTTCTCTACTCTATATTTATAACTTTTCCCTTCACTTTTGAACTCCTCCATACATACAAAATTTCCATCTAAGTATGTAGAAAAACACCAACTACAGATAATAGCGCCATCATAATCCAAACAATAATGCTATGGGATTTGACAAATCCCAAACCCACTCCTTGGTTAGTGCACAAAAACAAATTGCAGGGAAAGCGTTGTTTGCTGAATTTACTGAGACAAACATGGCAAGCAGTTGAAATAGCTGATCTGTTTGCCTTCTGAAGATGTGCAGCAGTCTGCTGTGATAAATACAGATTTATTGTGACCTGTCCCTGGAATAAGTGTGTCAGGGCTGTATGATTCTGGTGACACATCATACCACAAAGAACTTGATCTTAACTACTCCAAGTGATATTAACCCATGAATGAATGTAGAAAGCAGCAATTTGTGGCCTTTATGTCGGTTACATTTTACTTGCACCTACGACTAGTAGAATTTAATTGAGACTAGCGATCATTTTCCATTATCTGGCCGCTAGACAAGTGCACTTTTTCCAAACCTTGCTGTTAAAATAATGAGACATCTTGCCTTAGTAAGCTGTAAAGCACTAAATGTTGATCAACCTTGTTTTCACTGTAATGTAACAACTTACTACAATACAGCAAAGACATTTTCTCTCAGATTTAACACGAGGCCTTACTTTCCAACCTGTTTCTGCCTGTTGTCTTCACTGCTTCAGGCAGTTTACAAGCCTATAATGGTGTCGGAACAGTCGTTTTTGTTAGGAGGTGGAAAAAATGGTGTTTCTTCTTGACTGAACATCATTTTTGACACACTCTCAAAATATGCAAACTTTCCAAAACCCAACCTACCAATACTTGTCAGTCTTGCAACATGGGATGTCTGTGCATTGTCTGCCATTTTTTTCTCTAAGGGAAATCCTAGAAATGTTTTGACAGGTGCAACAGTAATTCCAAAGTGTAAGCTTCCTCAGGGAGAAAGAATAGAGTAAACCTGTCTGTCAGTGCTGAGGTGTTTATGTCCATTAGGCACTGATGAATACTAAAGAGGTTATCACCCTTGAAGCTGCATTGGTGGTCGAGTTGCTTGTAATATAAAAGATGATGAAGTATCCTTGGAACCATTCAAAAAGTAATTGAATCACCTTGGGCTGTTGGTGAATACTTTAATGTGACAAGATTGGGATTTGAGTGTTCAATCGGATGATACAATGGGTTTGTTGACGGAATGTCCAGAGGCCTTAATGTACACTTCAGTCCTGAAACGAAGGAGCTCACAAGGAGCAAGTCAGCAGTCTACCTTCAGGAGACATTTTATTAATGGTCTGAAATAGATAACTATTTGACAAGCGCTATTGTTAAATATTCAAGTGGGAATAATCATTATGTGTTATAGCTTTTCAAAATCGATATGGTTTAAGTATCTAAAATTAAATTAAATTTTGCATCATCTGTTGTTTAATTATGTCCTAGGTTTTGAGTATCCAGTTAATGTTTCATCCCTAGATACGTCTTCTTGTGTTGTAGTATGTTGCCCTCTTAAGAAGACGCTTTCTTTCTCTAACCCCCTTGCTCCATTTTCTCTCTCGCTGGTTTCATAGCCATCACACATGTGCTTGTGGTCTCCATTCCTTTGCAAATTCTGTTGCTATCTGGCTGCCAGAAAACACATTTCAATGGTTTGGTGGAGGTTCACCATCATATTTCCCCTTCCTGCTTTGTGACAGGGTTCCAAAATATAAATGAATGAGGAAGGCCATTCAGCCCATCCTAATTAATCCTTCCAGAAATAACCTAACATTCGCTCCATCACAACATCCAGCTGCTAGTTAAATGGTTTGAGGGTTTTATTTTTCCTCCACTGAACTAACTGGAAAGTGATTTCACATGTCATTCATTTTAAATTTCCTGATATTTGCATTTTGCCACTTGAATTTGTGCCCTCGTGGTTTAACTCGAGCTAATTTTCCAAAGATCCATTTTTCATATGTGTACTGCCTTGGATATCTATCTTTTGTTTCTTGTCACTCACCTGCTTTCATTGCTGAAAATCCCAAGTTTCTCCATTGTCCTCATTACTCAGCCCCCTGGCAGTAGAGATTGGTCATTTGGTTCTTCTTTAGCATCTCCAGATTTGATTTCTTCCAATGAAGGCAGATGACCTCTATTGGAACCTCCAACAGCAATGTGGCTGAGATTGAGCATGGACCAAAGTGGAGAATCAAATCTCATTGCACCACACCATGGCATGATGCTCCAGTGTACAGTGTCTCCATTCCATCTTCTGCTTAAGGGTTTATCATAAGTTATTTATTTTTGGTGCCAAATATACCATTAAAAATGCAGTGTGATTTCATCCCTTACCCCATTCTCCAAAAACTTAGCTATTTCCACTCTAGGTTGGTTATGTGATGAAACTTAATTAATGTTGATGCTTCCCCATGTGAACGTAGTTGTTTTATTGTTTCTAATGAAACTAAACTTGAAAATTCTAAGACTCCTTTGGCAGGCCTCAGAGTTGGAGATGCCTTTTGGTGTTAAAGTATCACATCTCAGTGCCACGTAAAACATTCTCTTCATATGCTGTTAAGCCTGCTACCTGTGTTCATGTGGGGTGTCTCCAGCAGTGGCTTGCATAGAAATTACATCACGGCAAGTGACGATTTGGCCCAACCAGTCCATATTGGTGTTTATCTTGCACACAAGCAGTAGTCCTAATCCCATGTACCTGCCCTGTTTCCAAATCCCTTTACCCAACATCCCCTATCTAGCCTATTTTTAAATGTTTACGCTCTAAACATTGAATTAATTTTCTTCAGATCTTCGCTATTTCGCCACTTTTCTGTTAGGATTCCCCCATTTGTTTTCTGCTGTTTCTATTTACTTTGGAAATATTTCTGACTCGCCATCCCTCCCTCTCATGCCTAATTAAGATCATCGTGTATAGTATACAACACATTACACCTCTTTCTAACACACTGAGTACTCTTTTTATATCTATACGTCTCTCATCCCCTTTGTTTTGGTCTCTCCTAAAAAGGGACAGCCACATCCCTGGCTTCAAACTGGCAACTTATTCCATTTATTTGTGTAAAAACGTTCTAACGTGAGAAGGGTTCCCCTTGGTGCAACTCTGAACTTGGAATTAAGACATATTGTTCGGCTACAGTGGAAGGATCTTTGTTCTGCGCATTATCGATGCAATGTCTGTCATGGAGGTACTGAAACTGGTTGCAGAAAATTGGAGAATGTTATATTTGATAGAGTAGACAGCCCTAACCTTAATGAATATATAATTTTTTAACTTTCACTCCCCCCCATAGTAGAAAAAGTACTCCGTGTTACTTAAATACTGAATTTGTATAGGTTGATATTTGTGAATTAGTCTCCTGTGAGTCAGCTGTTTACATGTAACCATTGCAGCTCCTGCTTTAACGATAGCAGTGTTTATTGTTCCAATACTCTGCATTTACCATGCCTGTAAAACAGCTTACAAAATATTTCAGTATTTCGTCAAGCCACATCATTTATTTGCTGCAAAATTATTTTGCAACCTTTGTTTGGAAAAGAAGGGTGTTTAGGAAGGGCCACAGTTGTAACCAGGGAGTTTAATTTAAAACTGGCAGTGTGTTTTTGAGTCATTGTTGATCTGCAGTGCAATTTATTGTGTGTCCAAAAATTCCTAATGCAGTGGTTTTGCCTAAAATAGACTTAACTTTTGTGCTAAAAATTACTTTTGCAGTCCTGTGAAGGAATGCAACTGTGGAACAATGAGCCATTTATGAAAAGGTGCATATCGGAAGAACTGCTCAGCACTGCCTTGCACCTTCTGAAGCATGCTATCCCTCCAACATTTCACAACCATTTGCTTTATGGATATGCATTAATATTGTTCTTCTTTGAGCAAGCCCAGTTTTGTATAACTTAATTCTTGAAAAGATGTTTTACTTTTCTGCGAATGCACATGAAAGTTTTTCTTTGTCATACTCTTTTTGGGTTTGCTTTCAACTTTAAAACAAATGGCATTTGTTGAAGGTGCATCAAATTTGTTTTGGTCTTCATCTGTCACATGTATAACCTCGGGGATATATAGCACGTGGTGGATAAATACGTAGCCACTCATTCACGTGCAAAATAGGTCAAAAAAACTCCATGCGTTTTATAATTAGTTCACTTCTCTATTCGTGCTATTGGCTGTGTGCTGGATGGAGTTTTGGGGCCTGGAGTTACATCAGGCCTACAATTATGTTTGCTGGAGAAAGCTGCATTATAAACTAAGAAGCTGGCTCTGGAGAGCAGAATGAAATACATTAGTGATGGAGGAGTCAGCAGTTGACTTGAGAGGCGTGCCGCACATATACTGATGGCAGACATCTCCTGTACAAATTGCGTACCATACATTTCTTTGCATATGTACCTTGTGATGAATATGTTAACTTTTGTGCTCTTTACTATCAGCATTTAATTCTTTGATGTTTGGTCTGTGTGCTTGGCACCATATTTGCATTTGAGAAGTTTTAAATATTTATTGAATATAAGGTCAGAGGCTGTAATGGTTAATGATCTGTTCTCAGTTTCTATTATTCAGTACTTGCGATGGCTAATGTAGGTCCCAGTACATGCACAGGACTTGTAATTATGTTTGTAGAAGAGATTAAGTGTTGATGTTCAGAGTAACATATTTAAACTCTCATTCTTGCTCCTATTTAAGTGTGAATCCCTGTTACGCCAACTTTTCTGATAAGAAATATAATTTTGTGATGAGTATATTATTCTCTTACCAAGAGGTGACTATGTTGGCAGAAACTTTATTAAACTCAATGCAGCAGATTGGTCACATCAAACAGTGCTATGCTACTTTGCTCTGTGATTAGAAGCCCATCTTTTGGCCCAATTGAATCTCAGCTTTCATGTCCACTGAAGCGATTGGGGCAGGCAGACTGGACCTTGGTTTAATATATCATCTGAAAGACAACACCTTTGAAAATGCAGCATTCCCTGAGTACCACACTTAAGTCTTAGCCTAGATTATGTGCTCAAGTTCTGGAATGGGGCTTGAATCACAACCTTCTGAACCCGAGGTGGGAATGCTACCATTTGAGCCAATATACCTTTATTAAAAGCTAGAATTGTGTTCATGCTCTTATTCGTGTTACCATGATTTAGTACCAATCAAAGATGAAAAGATGCTGCCCGAGTTTTCTTTCCCCCTCCTCCCCTCCCCCTCAATATTGGTGTTCAATTGTGACATGTGAAAGGGTGCAGTAAAAGGACATAGCTTGCGATGGGATGTGAACTGTCATTTGAAGGACTAGAGAAATGGACAAGAGATGGAGCCAAAGCTCCTAACTCTGGGGGAATACACCTGATAAACCAGGATAAGTTCTTTTCTAGTTTATATCACCTGAATCAAAAGCTATTGCACAATTCTTATGTTGTCTACTATATGTTTGACCAAGTTTAGTGCCTAACATGGGGAGTCAAAGAAAGGGAAGAATTAATATATTTTGACATCTTAATTCTTTGAAAGACCATTTTATTTCTGGCTTCAAGACAGAAAGCAGAGAGTAGGGGTAAAAGGTAGCTATTCACAGTGGCAGAAGGTGGATAGTTCCACAAGGATCAGTGCTGAGACCACTGTTGTTCACAATTTATATTAATGATTTAGACTTTGGAATCAAAAACACAATTTCTAAATTTGCAGATGATACCAAATTGGGGGGGACTGCAACAAATTACAGGAAGACGTTAATAAACTTGCAGAATAGGCATATAATTGGCAAATGAAGATCAACACAGATAAATGTAAGGTATTACATTTTGGTAGGAAGTATAGGGAGGTCAGTTATTACTTGGCAGGTGCGAGTCTAGGTGGTGTAGAGGAACAAAGGGATCTCGGAGTACAAATACACAAATCACTAAAAGTTGCGACACAGGTTAGCAAGGCCATAAAAAAAGCAAACCAAGCACTAGGGTTTATTTCTAGAGGGATAGAATTGAAAAGTAGGGAAGTTATGCTAAAACTATATCGAACCTTGGTTAGACCACACTTGGAGTACTGCGTACAATTCTGGTCGCCATATTATAAAAAGGATATAGAGGCACTGGAGAGGGTGCAGAGAAGATTTACAAGGATGATACCAGAAATGCGAGGGTATACATATCGGGAAAGGATGAACGGGCTGGGTCTCTTTTCTCTTCAAAAAAGAAGGCTGAAGGGTGACCTAATAGAGGTCTTTAAAATTATGAAAGGTTTTGATAGAGTGGATGCAGAGAGAATAAACACCAGCATGGTGCGGTAGGGCCAAATGGCCTGTTTCTGTGCTGTATATCCTATGCAATCCTACGTAAAACACTTGTTTGAACAAATCTCACAAGATTATTATAGTTGACTTGGATTTCTTGGCCCTTTGAACAGGGGTCTCAGACAAACTAATTTTGTAAGAACTGTATCAAGTTAAATTGGGGCAAGTTTTCTGTTAGCATAAGTGGTTTTTAACCCATTATGTACTGTGACAGAATTAGACAAGTCAATACCACACTAAATCTTGGGTAAAACTGCTTATTTTTAGCAGCCCCTTTGAACGTAGTGTCCACAATGTTACTTTCCTTCCAAAAAAGTGATTTGAACTAAACTAATCAGTGACTGGAAATCAATACGAGACTTGGAAAAAATCTTAAATCAAATCCACTTACAAACAGAATGCACTCTAACAGAAGTTGCTCAACTGCAGGAGGTGCACAATGTTCCAAATATTGCTTTACAAGCTACTTATACAAGGTCAGAATAATTTTGTTTTGACTTATAATCAAATGGCCTTGAGATGCATCTTAGTACTTGAATGCCCTGTTGAGCAAAGCTTCACATCAATAGGATGTGAAGCAATTATAGTTAATTATTACACGGGAATCATGTCCTCCCTCTAAAGGACCAATAACTTGAACTTAGAACATTAAACCAAATATTGCTGTAATCAGTTTAGGAAAAAAATATTTCACAGAATTGTTGCAGCACAGAATAATTTGCCACAGGGAATAGTTGAAGCAAAGACCACTGCATCTTTTAAAGGAAATGTGGATAAATATTTGAAGCAGCGGAAGAAACAGGGCTCTGGGGAGCGTGCAGGGCTGTGGTATTAGTTTTGCATTACTCCAGTAAAGAGCTAGCAGAGACACAATAAGCCAAATGGTCACCAGCTTTTCTGTAAACTTTTACATAGGATTACATAGGCACAGAAACAGGCCATTCGGCCCAACCAGTCCATGCCGGCGTTTATGCTCCACTCGAGTCTCCTCCCGTCTTTCCTCATCTAAATCTATCAGCATAACCCTCTATTCCCTTCTCCCTCATATGCTTGTCTAGCCTCCCCTTAAATGCATTTACACTATTCGCTTCAACCACTCCTTGTAGTAGCAAATTCCACATTCTCACCACTCTCTGGGCAAAGAAATTTCTTCTGAATTCCCTATTGGATTTCTTGGTGACTATCTTATATTGATGGCCTCTAGTTATGCTCTTCCCCACAAGTACAAACATTCTCTCTCTATCCACTCTATCAAAACCTTTCATAATTTTAAAGACCTCGATTAGGTCGCCCCTCAGCCTTTTTTCAAGAGAAAAGAAACCCAGCCCATTCATCCTTTCCTGATATGTATACCCTTGCATTTCTGGTATCATCCTTGTAAATCTTCTCTGCACCCTCTCCAGTGCACCTATATCCTTTTTATAATACGGCGACCAGAACTGTATGCAATACAGTATATAATACTCTTGAGTGTGGTCTAGCCAAGGTTTGATACAGGCTTAGCATAACTTCCCTACTTTTCAATTCTATCCCTCTAGAAATAAACCCTAGTGTTTGGTTTGCTTTTTTTATGGCCTTGTTAACCTGTGTTGCAACTTTGAGCGATTTGTGTATTTGTACTCCGAGATCCCTTTGTACCTCGCACCCGCCAAGTAATAAGTGACCTCCCTATTCTTCCTACCAAAATGTAATACGTCAGATTTATCTGTGTTGAACTTCATTTGCCAATTATATGCCTATTCTGCAAGTTTATTAATGTCCTCCTATAATTTGTTGCAGTCCCCCTCAGTATGGACTATCCCCCCAATTTGGTACCAGCCACAAATTTAGAAATTGTGTTTTTGATTCCAAATTCTAAATCGGTAATATAAATTGTGAACAACAGTGGTCCCAGCACTGATCCTTGTGGAACACCACTGCCCAGCTTCTGCCACTGTGAATAGCTACCCTTTACTTCTACTCTCTGCTTTCTGTCCTGATGCCAGAAATATAATGGTCTTTCAAAGAATTAAGATGTAAAAATATATTAATTCTTTCCTTTCTTTGACTCCCCAAGTTAGGCACTAAACTTGGCCAAACATATAGTAGACAACATAAGAATTGTGCAATAGCTTTTGATTCAGGTGATATAAACTAGAAAAGAACTTTTCCTGGTTTATCAGGTGTTTTCCCCCAGAGTTATGAGCTTTGGCTCCATCTCTTGTCCATTTTCTCTAGTCCTTCACATCCCATCGTAAGCTCTGTCCTTTCACTGCACCTTTTTAAAGTCACAATTGAACACTAATAAAACCTGACGAAGGAGCAGCGCTCCGAAAGCTTGTGATTTCAAATAAAGCTGTTGGACTATAACCTGGTGTTGTGTGACTTCTTACTAATATTGAGGGGGAGGGGAGGATGGAGAAAGAAAACTCGGGCAGCATCCCTTCATCTTTGATTGGTACTAAATCATGGTAACACAAATAAGAGGAGCATTACAGCTATAAGAGCATGAACACAATTCTAGCTTTTAATAAAGGT
The DNA here is from genome assembly GCF_052327205.1 of Somniosus microcephalus. Taxonomy (NCBI): domain Eukaryota; kingdom Metazoa; phylum Chordata; class Chondrichthyes; order Squaliformes; family Somniosidae; genus Somniosus; species Somniosus microcephalus. The sequence goes on along the minus strand of NC_141012.1, from coordinate 34,328,163 downwards.
ATTATATTGGCTCAACTGGTAGCATTCCCACCTCGGGTTCAGAAGGTTGTGATTCAAGCCCCATTCCAGAACTTGAGCACATAATCTAGGCTAAGACTTAAGTGTGGTACTCAGGGAATGCTGCATTTTCAAAGGTGTTGTCTTTCAGATGATATATTAAACCAAGGTTTGTCCTCCTGCCCCAATGGCTTCAGTGGACATGAAAGCTGAGATTCAATTGGGCCAAAAGATGGGTTTCTAAGAGCAAAGTAGCACAGCACTGTTTGATGTGACCAATCTGCTGCATTGAGTTTAATAAAGTTTCTGCCAACATTGTCACCTCTTGGTAAGAGAATAATATACTCATCACAAAATTATAGTTCTTATCAGAAAAGTTGGCGTAACAGGAATTCACACTTAAATAGGAGCAAGAATGAGAGTTTAAATATGTTACTCTGAACATCAACACTTAATCTCTTCTACAAACATAATTACAAGTCCTGTGCATGTACTGGGACCTACATTAGCCATCGCAAGTACTGAATAATAGAAACTGAGAACAGATCATTAACTATTACAGCCTCTGACCTTATATTCAATAAATATTTAAAACTTCTCAAATGCAAATATGGTGCCAAGCACACAGACCAAACATCAAAGAATTAAATGCTGATAGTAAAGAGCACAAAAGTTAACATATTCATCACAAGGTACTTATACAAAGAAATGTATGGTACGCAATTTGTACAGGAGATGTCTGCCATCAGAAAATGTGCGGCACTCCTCTCAAGTCAACTGCTGACTCCTCCATCACTAATGTATTTCATTCTGCTCTCCAGAGCCAGCTTCTTAGTTTATAATGCAGCTTTCTCCAGCAAACATAATTGCAGGTCTGATGTAACTCCAGGCCCAAAAACTCCATCCGGCACACAGCCAATAGCACGAATAGAGAAGTGAACATCACAATGAGCACTAATTGTAAAACGCATGGGCCTAGAAATTGGGTTGGGGCGCCAAAGTTGCGCCAAAGTCGCCTGAGCGCAGGACTTAGCGCAGCGTTCGAGGCTTTAGCGATCATCAGATATTCAGTTTCATTGCCCCTACAGGGAGACGGGGCGAGGCTCGAGGTGCTCCGCGTCCCTCTTAGGGCGCTGAAACTGAATATCGCAGCGCAACGTGCGCTGCGGCACGGCACGCTGCGGTACTGCAGGCCTTCCTCCCATTGTTAAGGGGGAGGGGTCTGCAACAGGGCGAACCCCGCTCGTGAGTGCCGGCAAATGAGCCCGGCACCAAGGAGAAGTGCCGGGCTCTCGGGAAACAGCCGGCAATGCCGCGGGGGGGTGCTCAGGAGGCCGGGGACGGAGGTGGTGGCAGGCGGCCGCCCCGCACCTCCACCTTAACTTGCGCCGCTGCTGGCACAGCAAGGCCCCGTGAACCGGGCGCGGGTAGCGAACGGCGCAACTGCGGCGTTCGCTACCAAATATCGCGAACGGGGCGCGAATGGGGCGCTGCGCACACCGATGACGTCATCGGTGGCGGCGCAGCACAAATGGCTAACGCCACCATTAGCGCCCCTGCTGAATATCGCGGGAGGCGCAGCCAGTGGCGCGACAGCCACTGACTGCCTCTTTAGGCGCTAACAGGTGGCGCTACTCACCCAATTTTTCCCCCATGGAGTTTTCTTGACCTATTTTGGACGTGAATGAGTGGCTACATATTTATCCACCACGTGCTATATATCCCCGAAGTTATACATGTGACAGATGAAGACCAAAACAAATTTGATGCACCTTCAACAAATGACATTTGTTTTAAGTTGAAAGCAAACCCAAAAATAGTATGACAAAGAAAAACTTTCAGGTGCATTTGCAGAAAAGTAAAACATCTTTTCAAGAATGAAGTTATACAAAAATGGGTTTGCTCATGTGGTGTATGTGCCTTTAAGAGCAATTATGATGTATGTGCCTTTAAGAGCCCCAGGTGTGCGTAATGCCGGTAATTGCCACTTGGGCTATATAAGCCTGTGTATTGTGTATATCCTTTAGAAACCCCCCCCCCCAGACTTGCTTAGTAAATACCTATGAACCAACTCCTGTCTTCAGTGTCTTTATCTACACACGGACACTACAGTGGCGACGAAGTGGAAACGGACTTACCTGCAATTCGGCAGCACCTCAAGGACATCGATTCCTCCAGCGTCCAGAAGACTCAAGGATGTAATAGAAACTGTGGTTTCACCAGCTGGCCAAGCTGGTGGCAGGTACTGCGCTAATCCTTCCTGGGCGTCAGGCTGGGGCTCCAGCGGCGGGCTCCACAGCTGAGACAGGCAGCGAAATCGGAGGCAAGCAATAACGGACTGGGAGGGTGCACTCGGGAGACGGCCGGCGCGGCAAGCAGGTCAGCGTTTAGACCTCCGTCGGGAACGAGTCTCCAACAGTGAATAAACGGAAACCACAGTAAAACAGCGTTGTTATCGGTAGCAGCGGCGGGAAAGCGCAGGAAGCGCCATATCGTTGCTACAGAAAAAAAAAGCGCGGGAAGCGCCATATCTTTTTTGAAATGCCTAAGTCTGGCAATATTGATGCTTTTGATAACGAAACAGAGCCTAACTTTGGCAATATTGATGTTTTTGATAACAAGATAGAGGATTGGACCACATATGTAGAAAGAGTGGAGGTGTTTTGCACCGCAAATGGAATAGAAGATGAAAAAAAAGCTTCAGTGCTTCTGGATCTAATGGGTGCAGAAACATACAAGCTGTTACGCAACTTAATCACTCCAGCCGAACCGATGGACAAGAATTTTGAGGAGATTGTTGATACCCTACACTGCCAATTCGAGGCAGGACTGGCAGATTCTCTGCAAGACAAATTCATCTGCGATCCCCTAAGTGTAGAAACACAAAAAAAGGTATCTTCTGGAAAAGATTTAACACTGGACAAGGCTTTCAATGCAATAGGAGCGGCAAAGATACAGCAAAGGCCACAGGACTTCGGCACCCATGAAATGACACGGGGTTTCGAGAGATGTTATCGCTGTGGCAGATCCAACCATGACCAGAGGGATTGCTGGTTCAAAGAAAAAGCATGCAGGCGATGCGGAAAGATGGGACACATTCCACGTGTATGCCGATCTGAAAATAAAAAATCCACTAACGGGAAAAGAATCAATAAGGAAAAGCACAGAAAGGTACAAATGATGACGGTCAGTAGCTCCAAAGACCAGAAGAGCGATAGCGACTCCGGGAACAAGAGACTAAGCTCTCTCAAATTACATAATGTAATTGCCAATGAAGATTACCAGACCATTTGGGTTACCCTCATAATAGCAGGGTCCCCAGTTAAAATGGAGCTAGATACCGGATCAGCTCTAACCGTAATAAATCGACGAGATTACGAGAGGCTATTTTCGCATATACCTCTAAAAGACACATCCATTATCTTAAAAACATATACGGGGCAGAAAGTATACCCCAAAGGAAAAATAAAGGTGCCTGTGGTATACAACGGCAAAGAAATACAAAAGTTGTATTTATACATTCTACAAGATGGTGGTCCACCGTTGTTGGGACGTGAATGGATAAGGAAGATACATTTAGACTGGCACTCCATTCAGGCACTGACGGTGACCAGTAAGGAAAAAAACAATGATGACATCATACCTGAACGATTAAAAGACATCTTGGCCAACGCCAAAGAAGTGTTTCAAGAGAAACTAGGAACCTTGAAAGGCATCACCGCCTCAATAAAAGTGGAAGATGCAGCAATTCCAAAATTTTTTAAGGCAAGACCGGTGCCATACGCAATACGTCCGGCAGTCGAGGCAGAGCTGGAGAATTTGGAAAAGGCAGGCGTATTATCCAAAATAGATTGGAGCGAATGGGCAACACCCATCATTCCAGTCATGAAAAAAGCATTGAAAAATAACTCTGAGGAACAGAGAAAAATTCGCATCTGTGGGGACTTTAAGGTGACTGTAAACCCGGTCCTTCACACGGTACAGTATCCTCTTCCGAGGATAGAAGATATTTTCGCCTCACTATCCGGAGGAAAACGTTTCACAAAAATTGACTTGGCACAGGCATATCTACAGATGGAGGTTGAGGAGACCTCTAAAAAGTATCCCACAATAAACACACACAAAGGCCTGTACCAGTACAATCGACTGGTTTTTGGAGTAGCATCAGCTCCAGCTATCTGGCAAAGAGCTATGGAGCAAGTGCTGCAAGGGATTCCAGGGACTCAGTGTTACCTAGACGACATCCTTATAACAGGAGAAAATGACAACGAGCACCTTGCCAATTTGGAGCAGGTGCTCACTAGGCTGAAAGAACGGGGCCTACGAGCAAATCGCCCCAAGTGCGAATTTTTCCAAAATCAGATATCATATTGTGGCCACATAATTAATAAGGAAGGGTTGCATAAGTCACCTGAAAAAATTGAAGCAGTTATAAAGGCCCCAGCACCTGAAAATGTTTCACAATTGAGGTCATTCCTGGGATTAATAAATTACTATCATAAATTTTTACCGAACTTATCAACTATTCTACACCCTCTTAATGATCTTCTACACACAGGAGTGATTTGGAAATGGAACGAAGACTGTAAACGTTCCTTCCATAAATGTAAAGACTTAATCACATCCGAGAAAGTTTTGGCTCATTACAACCCATCACTACCAATCAGACTGGCGTGCGATGCATCCCCTTACGGCATAGGAGCGGTATTGTCCCATAGATTCCCTGATGGCTCGGAACGGCCGATAGCTTTTGCGTCACGCTCATTGAACTCAGCTGAGCGTAACTATTCCCAGATAGACAGGGAAGCACTCAGCCTGGTATGGGGAGTGAAGAAATTCAACCATTACCTACACGGACAAAAATTTACCTTGCTGACTGACCATCAACCCCTCATCTCCATATTCAACCCTAAGAAAGGTGTCCCCATTATGACGGCACAAAGACTACAGAGGTGGTCCCTTTTTCTAGGGGCACACCAATACAACATTGAATACAAAGGGTCAAAACAGCATGGGAATGCTGACGGTTTATCGCGCCTGCCGTTGCCAACGATAGAAGAGGCACCTACAGTAGACCCAGTAGAGATATTCCACTCTACCATAGTGGAATGTCTACCGGTGACAAATTCTGCCATTGAAAGGGAGACCAGAAATGACCCTACTCTCTCACGGGTCTACGATTTAACAATGAAGGGATGGCCAGCACATGGCGAACCACTGTTGCCAGCATTCTCGCAAAGAAGAGAACAGCTGTCAGTGTGCCGAGGAACATTGATGTGTGGATCCAGAGTGGTGATTCCACCCAAACTCCAGGATAAAGTGCTAAAGGAACTTCACGAGGGGCATCTGGGTGGAGTGAAAATGAAGAACCTAGCTAGGGCGTTTGTATGGTGGCCAGGTATCGATGGAGACATCGAAGACATGACCAAGAGCTGCCTAGGATGCCAGAAGGTCCAAAATGCTCCGCCACAGGCCCCTCTACATCCATGGGAGTGGCCCTCATCTCCCTGGCAAAGGGTGCACATCGACTTTGCTGGTCCATTTATGGACTCAATGTTCTTAATCGCAGTTGATGCACACTCCAAGTGGCCGGAGGTAATAAAGATGTCCTCCACCACCACGGAAAAAACCATCACAGTATTAAGGACCATATTTGCCAGGAATGGGCTGCCGGAACAGATATGTTCTGATAATGGACCGCAATTTGTGTCCGAAGAATTCAGAAAGTTCTTAAAGAACAATGGGGTAAAGCACTACACGTCCGCCCCATACCATCCCGCCACCAATGGATTGGCTGAAAGGTTTGTCCAGACCTTTAAGAAGGCCATAAAGGCCATGGGTAATGAAGACATAAAACTTCAGCACAAGGTGGATAACTTCTTATTTGCATATAGGAATGCAACACATATGGTTACAAACCAAACTCCCGCCATGATGTTCTACAATAGAAAACTAAGATGCCAGCTGGATTTGGTCAAGCCCAACATCCGAAGGGACGTGGAGAACCGGCAGTTTCAGGGCATGAATGAAAGACCAACTAGGGCCTTCCAGATAGGCCAACCGGTTTTGGCCCGGGACTACCGTACCGAGAAATGGCAGCCTGGAACTATCTGCACACGACTAGGACCGCTGATGTATACCGTGGACATCGGAGAAAGCATAATAAGGCGCCATGCTGACCAAATCATCAAGTCATCCGAAAAGGGACAACCTACACCACCACGCTATACATCTAACGATGAAGTAGAGATACCCATATCTACCTCCGATCCGGTGATACTGGAACCCGATGAACCCGACACTGGCCTTCAAGCCGAATCAGCCTTACCAGAAGAACCTACTACACCACCAGAAACTACTACACCCCTGAGGCGTTATCCGGACCGAGTCAGGAAGCCTCCTGAGAGACTAACTTATAATTAATTAATACAGCAATGTATATTATTTTGCATATAACATGTAATTAATAATTACTTAAAATATGATGTACTAGTTAGCTAGAAGGGGAGGAATTGTGGTGTATGTGCCTTTAAGAGCAATTGTGGTGTATGTGCCTTTAAGAGCCCCAGGTGTGCGTAATGCCGGTAATTGCCACTTGGGCTATATAAGCCTGTGTATTGTGTATATCCTTTAGAACCCCCCCCCAGACTTGCTTAGTAAATACCTATGAACCAACTCCTGTCTTCAGTGTCTTTATCTACACACGGACACTACAGCTCAAAGAAGAACAATATTAATACATATCCATAAAGCAAATGGTTGTGAAATGTTGGAGGGATAGCATGCTTCAGAAGGTGCAAGACAGTGCTGAGCAGTTCTTTCGATATGCACCTTTTCATAAATGGCTCATTGTTCCACAGTTGTATTCCTTCACAGGATTGCAAAGGTAATTTTTAGCACAAAAGTTAAGTCTATTTTAGGCAAAACCACTGCATTAGGAATTTTTTGGACTCACAATAAATTGAAGCCAGCTAGCAATCCATTCTGCTACTTGTCCTCTGAGTCCACGTTCTCTGACCTTGTTCATCAGTCTATTATGGGGTATGTTATCAAAGGCCTTTTGAAAATCTAGATAAATTACATGGACTGCTTGATTGGCAACTTTAAAAAAGATATTGGCCTAGAAATTGGGTTCTGGTCTTGCCAGGGCTGTAGCGCCAGAAAGTTTGCGCCAGCGGTAATGCGGCAGCGCCCGACGAAAATTCGGGTGCGCCGGGCCCAGACGGCGGCGGGCGCTAAAACCCTCCTTTAGCGCCTCAAAACGGGCGTGAACTTGGGTTTCCCGGCGCTAATCCCCCGCTGCAGCACCCGATGCGGTGCGGCAGGCGGGGGAACTGCAGGCCTCCTCCTCCTGTTAAGGAGGAGCTGCCTGCAGCCGACAACTGTCCGGCGGATTGACCCGACATCTGAGCCCGGCACCTCGGGGAAGTGCCGGGCTCGTATGAGACACTGATCAGGGCCGCGGGGGGGGAATGCAGGAGTCCGGGAAGGGAGGTGCGGGCAGGCGGCCGCCGGGAACGCGGCCGGCCGCCGCTCCACCTTTATGCGCCGGTGCACACTGGGGGAAGACTCTGTTGCCAGAGTCTTAGTTGCGCCTGCCACGGGCGAGGCGGGCGCAACTGAATTTCGGCTTGGGGCCGGGTTACCACGGCAACCGGGACGCTGCGCACACCGATGACGTCATCGGTGCCGGCGCAGCGCTACCGGTCTACCGCCGCGGAAGGGCCCCAGGCAATTTAGGAACCGGCGCCAATTGCAGCGCTAGGCCCTCCAGCGCCGCAAAATCGGTGCTAAGGGCACTGAATTTCTAGGCCATTAACTGTTGTTTGGTTTTGATCACTTTTTTGAAGTTATCAACCTGTCTTGTTCATTTAGACAGTCTGTCTGAAACCTTTGAGAACAAATAGTCCGGCCAGATAATTTCCATAGTGCAAAAAATAAAGGAACCCCAAGAAACAATTTTACTTGTAGTTTAGCACAGCACTTGAACTACTTACTTGAAGTGTCAAACCTGGCTCATTAGTAGCACTCTCACTCTGAATCAGATGGTCATGTGTTCAAGTCCCACTTTGGAGAATTGAGCAGATAATCTAGGCACGCCAGTGTAGTACTGGCCAAGTGTTGCCATTCTTGTCTATCCAGCCATAGCCAGAGAATCACCTGCAGTGGCTTCTCTTCCTGCTCCCACTCCATTACCTCTGGTGTTCTCCAAGGATCTATCCTTGGCCCCTCCGATTTCTCATCTACTTGCTGCCCCTTGGCGACATCATCCGAAAACACAGCGTCAATTTCCACATGTATGCTGATGTCACCCAGCTCTACCCCAACTCCACCTCTCTCAAACCCTCTCCTGTCTCCAACTTGTCAGACTGCTTGCCCAACATCCAGTACTGGATGGGCAGAAATTTCCTGCAACTAAATATTGGGAAGACTGAAGCCGTTGTCTTCGGTCCCCACCACAAACTCTGTTTCCCAGCCACTAACTCCAACCCTTTCCCTGGCAACTGTCAGAGGTTGAACCAGACTGTTCGCAACTGTAGTGTCGCATTTGACCCCGTGGTGAGCTTCTGACCACATATCCGCATCATCAATAAGACCGCCCATTTCCACCTCTGTAACATTGCCTGACTCTGCCCCGCCTCCGCTCATCTGCTGCTGAAAACCTCATCCAAGCCTTTGTCACCTCTAGACTTGACTATTCCAAAGCACTCCCGGCCGGCCTCCCATCTTCCATCCTCCATAAACGTAAGCTCATACAAAATTCTGCTGCCTGTATACTAACTTACACCAAGTCCCATTCACCCATCATCCCTTTGCTCGCTGACCTACATTGGCTCCTGGTTAAGCAATGCCTCGATTTTAAAATGCTCATCCTTGTTTTCAGATTCCTCCATGGCCTCGCCCCTCCCTATCTCTGTAACCTCCTACAACCCTCTGAGATACCTGCGCTCCTCAGTTGTGACCTCAGTTGCCAATGCTCTAAGCTCTGGAATTCCCTTCCTGAACCTCCCTGCCTCTCTCCCTGTCTTTCCTCCTTTAAGACTCTCCTTAAAACATACCTATCATCTGCACTAATACCTCCTTATGTGGCTCGGTGTCAAATTTTGTTTGATAACACTCCTGTGAAGTGCCTTGGAACTACGTTAAAGGTGCTATATAAATGCAAGTTGTTGTTATTGGTCAGTTTTCTCTGCAATACTCAGTCCCTGAACATAGCTGCGATGATTTACCTTTTGTTGCAGAAAATTATTTGGTAGTTTTGTCTCTGTGTTTCAAAAGGTTTACAAGAAAACTTACTCAATTGTATAAATAAAATGTGGAAGCATTTTAATCGTAGTTGAATATTTCACATGGCCACATTTTTAGAATTCCGTGGAGTACCCTGATTCTCCATGAAGTTAATTACTGTGGTAACAATTGTACAAGTAGAGAGAGGGTCACTAAATGGGACATCACTTTATTGTGAAATATTTTCATGCTCTATCTGTCCAATTTTAATAAAATGTCATTTATTAGTCCACTGGGTGCATGGAGGTCATTGTTCAATTTATTTTGGTAGCTAAAGCAGACATATGAGTGGTAAGTGTTCAGAGTATACTGCAGATGTAGTTAACAGCTTGACTTTTCTATCTCGTTTACATGTAATAAGGAATCTGGCACTTATTTAAAAGAATTCATGCACTTTTCAACACGATGTCACCAATTTTGCTCATCTCTGACAACTGGGTAGAACATTTTATTTGGCGGAGGGGGGGGACAGTTTAGAGTGAAAGGTTCCAGCCCTCAGTTCCTCCACATATTCTTCATTATAGAAGCGCCTTTTCAGAGTTTCACAGACATCTTTTATGTAAAATGATTGGGTGACGCATGTGATTTCCTGCTAATGCTGTTTCAAGGAGCCTTGAGGTTTTCAATCGTTGTTTTTTAACTTGATCAGTAGTGTTAGATTGACGTTGTACACTAAAATTGCAGTCATAAATTGGATTTCGCCTTCATTGAATTGCTATTAACAATGCTGAATTCCAGTGCATTGCATGGAACAGTTTGGAAGATCATAAAACCGCATCAGGATTTGATTTTTGTCGGTCAGCATTATGGATGTTTAACTGCTCTCCAGAACTCTCCAAGCCTCGAGATTGCCGACCTCCGATCCCCTGCTTCCCATTCCCCGCCGCTCCCCACACTCGGCAGTTCTCTCCACTCTTTGTCAACGGGCTGTAGCGCCACACTGGCTCCATTGCATTGTGATTCGGGCCCAATATCAGGGGCACCTTAGACCTTGCAGTTACCCTGCACCCTCCCGAAAATAGCCAATCCCAATTTTATGAGCTAGAGAAATAATAAATAATTGTTCAGAAGCACATTTAAAAAGTGAATCAGAAAAAGTAGAAATGCAAATAATATACGTTGGGCCAGAAATTAGGTTCGGGGGCTTGCCGCACGTGCAAGCCCCCGATGTGCACTTACCCGGCGCGCTGACATTTCAATCCTGGCCCGCATTGCATTTCCTGTCACTGGCCCGCTTCAGGTCCTGCCGCGCTGTGCGTGCGTGACCCAACGGCGTACTTAGTGCGATGAGCCGGCTGGGATCACGTGAGCACTGGGCAACCAATGGGAGGTTGCAAAAGTTCATTCATGAGTTTGATAGTAAGAACTGTCAAACTCATGAAAACTCCTGGCCCCAAAACACTACCTAAACTTGAAAGAAAATTTAAAAAGCATCGCACTACTTAAATAAATTATAAATAACTGTAAAAAACTATTTTAAACAATAATTTTAAATTTTGAAAAAAATTATTATATAAAAAATTGGGGCTAAAAATACACTTACCTTACTGTAAAGTCTTCAAAAAAAAAAGAACCTGTGGAAAAATGTTCTAATTTAACTAAATAGACCACTTACCTGTTAAAAGTAAGTACTTAGGCTGCTTTTTCCACGCGTAAAAACCGGAGTCTTTTCCCCACGGGCAACTCTAATAAAAAAAAGGGAAGTTCAGCGCGCACGCGCTGCCTGATACGTTGTACGCATTCCGCCTCTTAACCCCTTGAGTCAGAGGAGAGGAAATGCCGGTTTTCCCCGCATGCGCTGTGCATGCTGAAAACCGGCAATTCCTCCGGACCCACACGTGAGTACCCCGTCCGTACTCACGCGTTGGGACAGGAATTACTGGCCCAATGTTTTTTGTAAAATTTATTATTTTAACGGACTTGTTTTGAGCAACGGAAATGTCGATCTGTGCAGAAAGATATGAATAAACTATTGGCTGTCGGAATCCGTGGTCAAATTTTAGAATAAAAATTTTCTACCCGATTTACAGAAAATATTACAATGCAAAAAAGGAAATAGTTTCAAATACAGAATCTCACTGTGCCGGGAGAGGCCCCATCACTTCTCGACCTCTCAAGTACAATTTGTGTAATATTTGGGATAACTTGTCACCATTTACGAGGGCAGAATTAATTTCTTTAGCTGAAGCTTGCATAAAAATATTGAAGGTGGGCAGGTAATGGAGTAACTTTGTGAAAGGGTCAATGGCCTGGTCGTGTTGGATATGGATAATGTTGCCAGGGTAGACTGTCACCGCTGAGTTTGTACTGCTATTTTAATTGAGCATTTGTATTTTGTGGTCACTTTCAGTCGGCTTTGTATGGCTCTCCAGGGTTTGATGTGCCAAAATTCTGGCCAGAAGCTCAAATGACTGGTGGTGCTGCCCAGAGTTAGTTGTTTCCTTTGCTGTGATTCATAGTTAGCCACAAAACGGTGCCCTCAGTTGATTGTTTCGGAGTACTGGGCTTCGGATTCTTTTGAACGTAATATTGCAATTTATGCCTGGCATCAATTCATCTGTTGGATGCTATCTCCAGTTTTATAGTGAGATTTTTTTGTTGTTGCAGCTTGTGATTTGTGGAGCTAACAGAATGACAAATTTCCCTGAATGCAAAAATAAATATATTTTAATGTGCATTTGCTTGCTTGTTTGTTTTCTAAATAATGCAATTAATTACTTTGTTCGAGGCAGTTAGCCTGATAGATGCCCCCCACTCCTCTCCTCTCCCCCCACAATCAACTCTAGCTACAGTGCTCCACCTCTTGGATAGTACTCACTGAGCTTCTTCCAGCTAATCTGTGTCAGTGGGATCCCGGATCCCTCATTTAATTTTTGTTTGGTGTAGGTTTTCAGACCGAAGTCCTACTTTTGTTGAAATTCTCTTTGTTTATAGCATGTTGAATGTCTGTTACATTCATACAGTGATTTAGAAGTACACTGTTTCCTTTGTGTTTGGGTGCTGCATAGTCACAGAAAACTAAAAAAAAAGTTAGCATTTTCATAAGACTGCTGTCCCACTATAAGACAACTGGGGATAGGACAAAA